>NC_138759.1:112693791-114157495 GCF_965113315.1 Podarcis vaucheri | reverse complement strand
TTTCAGTTGATTTAGGACGAATCTGATGCGCTGAATCCAAAAATTACATTGGTTTTGCTCAATCAGGTCAAGTTTTTGAGCTATGGCCACATGTCATTTTTTTACGTTTTTGTTCTCATGTACGCTTGTGTGGAGCATTTTAGAAGAAGTTGGTGGGGGTAAAATGCTATGTCGAATAATTGTTTTGATTGGAAATGATTATTTTAATGACAAGAAGTATTCAGGTCTGATAGTTCTGGGTGATTATGTGATAGCCTGGGATTCCGAGTCTGAGAGTGAACCGGAGGAATCCCAGCCGGCACAGGAGTCCCCGCCTCCAGGGCCGGCTGAACTGGGGCAAGGCCTAGATGCTGAGGAGCCTGCACCTGTGACAGATCCTCAGGGGCAGGCACCAGGTGAGACCATTCTGGCCCCAGAGGTGCTGGAAGACTCAGTGGCTACAGGTGAGCCTCCCCCAGGGCCCAGTAACCCTTCGGCCTCTCCTGAACTGCAGAGGCTTAGGGCAGAGAGGCGAAGGGAACTGGTCTCTCCCAGGAGGAGTGCTCGCCTTAAGGCCAGGAGAGGCGGGGCTCCTGGGGGCCGGGACCGCCCCCGGCCTTAGAAGAAGATAAAGGTCAGGCAGCCCGGTCCCAGGTTGCGGGGGCAACGTCGTTGTGGAGTACCTGCTTTACCCAGACCTAGATCTGCACTCCCGGTGTGCCTGTTCCTCGCCCGGCTTCCTGCTCCTGACTCTCCGGTGTTCCTGTTCCTCGCCCGGCTGCCCGCTGCTGACCCACCAGTGTTCCTGTTCCCCGCCTGGCTCCCTGCTTCTGCTCTACCAGTGTTCCTGTTACCCGCCTGGCTTCCTGCTGCTGCCCTACCAGCGTTCCTGCTCCCCCGCCCGGCTCCCTGTTTCAGACCTCGCGTCTCATCTAGTGATCGTCTACCCTGCTAGTGACTCTGGACTGAACTTCGGATACGGTATTAGTACCTCCCCCCCCCCGGGACCAGCACAGATTATGTCGAAAAGGGATCAGTTTGAAGTCATAAAACCTCGAAATCTTCCATAAATTGGTGTGGCAAAGCATAAAGTTAGGGGATCAAAACTAAGTTAATGGGGCAGCCGCCCCACGAAGTATCCTGATCTTCAATCTGTGCCTATCTTCGGAGAACTTCCTGACATTAGTGACGAAGATGCCTCCAGTGTTGAAGGACATGAAGAAGTGGTTCTTGAAGATGATGCTCCACATCCATTTTACCAAAAGGAATTGAATGATCTAGTTCGCGACCTCAGCTTGTCAAAAGACTCTGCCGAACTGTTGGCATCCAGATTGAAGGGAAAAAACCTCCTCTCTGACAGTGCTCGCATCAGCTTCTTCCACAACAGGCATCAAGAGTACCTCCGTTTTTTCTCGGAAGAGAAGGACTTGGTGTACTGTGCAGATATTGCGCAGCTTCTGCTCAAGCTTGGAGTGCCACAGTACAAACCCAAAGATTGGAGACTGTTCATTGACAGCAGCAAGCGATCACTGAAATGTGTTCTGCTACACAACGGCAACCAGTTTGCCTCTATACCCCTGGCTCACTCGAGTACACTGAAGGAGAACTATGAAGCAGTGAAGTATGTGCTGGAGAAAATTGGTTATGATCAGCATAAGTGGTTTATTTGTGTTGACCTGAAGATGGTGAACTTTTTGTTGGGACAACAGTCTGGCTTCACCAAGTACCCATGTTTTCTTTGCATGTGGGATAGTAGGGACCGTGCTCAGCATTACATGAAGAAGGACTGGACTGTGCAGGAGGAATTGGTGCCTTGCAAAGAAAGGAACGTCATCAACGACCCTCTGGTGGACAGAGACAGAATACTCTTCCCACCGCTGCACATCAAGCTCGGCTTAATCAAGCAGTTCACCAAGGCTCTGGACAAGGATGGTGACTGCTTCACTTACTTGTGCCAGGCTTTTCCAGGATTGACCATGGAGAAGTTGAAAGCTGGCATCTTTGACAGTCCTCAGATCCGTCAGCTCATCAGAGATCCAGAGTTCGGAAACTCAATGAACAAAGTGGAACTGGAAGCGTGGAAGGCATTTGTTCTGGTAGTGAAGAACTTTCTTGGCAACAATAAGGCCAGAAACTACACAGAACTTGTCAACAACATGCTGAGTGCTTTCAGAAACCTGAGCTGCTACATGAGCGTCAAGATGCACTACCTATTTTCACATATGGACCAGTTTCCTGAGAACCTGGGTTCAATGAGTGACGAGAAGGGGAAAGATTCCATCAGGACACGAAAGAGATGGAGACCAGGTATCAGGGTCACTGGGACGCAGTCATGATGGCTGACTACTGTTGGACTCTAAAGAGAGACCTCCCTGCCGCTGAGCATTCCAGGAGTTCCAAGAAATGGAAGTTCAAGCCCTGAAGTTTGAAAAATGGTGAAGCAACATGCAATTTACGTGTACTTACCTTTATCAATGCCCACCATTCTGTTTACAGTAAACCTGACCTGATGGAGAGAAATGGATGCCATTTCCTGATTCAGCAGTGCAAAAATACCCTAAATCAGTTGTAGAAATCTAGACAACATTCAAAAAGTAAAAAATTGTTGCCCAGTGTTATCAAGGGTGACATGGGCAAGTTCCTCACTGATGGCGAGCTACCCAGAGTCAACATCCACCTTATTAGCACCATACGGCCAAAATCCCCACCATCTCCACTACCCACAACAACAGGCCCAGGAAAGAACCCTGTGACACCCCACAATTTTTTCCAGGATGGTTAGGAACCATTAGTGAGAGATCTTTGGGTTCAGTCAGTCAACCAGCTACTGTATTCTGATGTCAACAATGCCATGTAGGTGATGGAGAAAAACTCTTCATGCATGAGGATCATCCATCTCACAATAAACACCCATTGGCAAGATCGTGTGTGTGAAATGTTAGAAAAGCTAGTACCACCCTAAAGACATACTCATTTTCCTCCCAAGGTTCCTCTTTGTCTGGGCAGAACGCAGGAGAAATATCCCCCCAAGCAAGTTCGCCAGTTGAAATCTCAAAAGGGTTTTCTCAAAAGTGCTGACTTGTCCATTCACAGAAAGGACTCCTATCTGGCTACAGCAAGCTAAGGCGAAAGTCAAGCAATTGTTTTAAGAAAGTTGAAAGTAATCTGAGAGACACATTGCTTCCAGTGGTGTGCACACATTTTTCTCCCACCATCTCATCTGGTTGAAATGAAAGAGATTTTGCAGGTTTAGAAAAGCCTGCAACACTGTTTGCCAAAATAGAAAATGAACCTACTATATATATCATGAGCAGCAATGCAGCTTTCAAACTACCTTCAATTAACAGAACAAAACAAAAATACAACCCCAATAAAATTTGCTGTGGGTCTCCAATATGAGCCAGTAAAGTGTTTTCATGAATAAAAGACAAGGGGCAACAACAGGGTCTTATGGCCTGTTAATGACTCACAGGTTTGTGGCATAAGCTTTTGTGGACTACTCCACAACAATGCTATTATTGCCATAATAAATCAGTCAGTTAGAGCCACTGTGGTGTAGTGGTTAGCATGTTGGACTAGCACCTAAGAGACCAGGGTTCCAATCTCAGCCATGAAACTTATTAGGTGACCTTGGGTCAGTCACTCATGCTCAGGCGAGTGCACCCCTGAGGGTTGTTATTGTGATGGCCTGGGACTCAGGGTTGGACTTGGAACCAGAGGAGACTCAGTCTGCACTAGATCCTTTGCCTCAGGCATCATCTGAACCAAGTCTGGGGCCTGATCCTGAAGAGTTCCAGTCTGCACAGTTTCCCCTGCAACAAACACCAGCTGGGCCAAGTCAGGGGCCTGGGCCTGCCCTGGCTCCAGATGTGGGGATTACCTTGTTGCCTTCAGCTGGACCATCACTTACAGCTGCTCCACTTCCAGTTTGGTCAGGGGAGGCTGAGGCGGCCCCTGGGTCTAGTAACCCACCGATGTCTCCCAAGCTGCAGAGACTAAGGTCTGAAAGAAGGAGACCTGAGCAGGAGAAGTGCTTGCCTTCGGGCGAAACAGGGAAGTGAGTCTCCGTGGGATCAGGACTGGCCACTACCCCGACAAAGATAAAAGGCTGTCAGACCCCGCCCCAGGTTGTGGGAGCAACATTGCTGTATGTGAGATCCTGTACCTGTCCTTGCCTGGTTTCCTGCCTTGTGTCCTGCCTTGGCCCTGTCGGACTGACTCCCAGCAGAACCTTCGGATTCTGGACCGGTCCTAGACTTCGTTTCAAGGGTTACCCCCGGGCCCAGAACAGTTATGAGGATAAAATGAGGAAGAGAAGAACTATTTATGCTACATTGAGCTTCTGGGAGGAAAAGTGGGGACTAAATGCAATAATAAATAAATAGTCTTCAAGGTGCACTAGAGTATTTGTTGTTTTTCCTATAATGGCTATGCCTCTGGAAACAAGAGACTCCTCTAAGCATTCTCTATAGGTTATTAGATGAGGCAATACACATACTTCACATCATAGGCCTGTTCTGGCAAACACTGTCCACTGCAATCAACACAGTCTAAATACATACATTACAATAAGTTGGACTAGATCACTCTCGGGGTCCCTTCCAGCTCTATAAATCTATGATTCTATGTTTGCTCCCTGATTTCTCACCCTGAAATGCTTCCCATACAGGAAGCACATCTGAAGCAGCCCTAACTTAAATATACTTACCGTTCTATTTCATAAAATGTCCCCCCCCCCGAGCAAGGCAAGTGGTGAAATGTAATCACATCTGGCAAGACAAACTAGAAGAACATTTACCCTATTCTTTAATACTTTCTGTAGTCAACTTGAATTTCAATGTTGGTGAAATAAAATTATATCTTGGCCTTTGATTTTGGAAGATATTGTTTCGTAACTGCAGGTGCTGAGTTGATGGCTTGGTTTCCTTGAAATTCTGTCTATTAAAAGATTGCGATTAACGAACTATGATCAGCACATGCAAAACAGATTGGCTATTAGATGATTAGCTCAATGGTAGGCCCACATGAAGCCATTTATCAAGGTAGATTTTCCTGTCAATTCTCATGCATTTTCTGTTTGCAGAAGCACAAAAGAGGTGGCAGTGTGACTGACATCCAGTCCAGTGCACGTAGTAATTTTCCAGTGGCTGACAGCCTAAAGACACGGTTTCACTGAAGTGTTTTCTTTCACAGAGCTCCAGAGGAAATTTAGTGAGATTAGGAGAGACACAATGAACCCATGGGAAGGTTACTGGCATTTTTATACCAGAAGCGCATTACGTAAACAATAGTGACATCTTCTGGCAATGTGCAAGTTTCGAACAAACAACTCTTCATGCAGCTTTTCCAATCCAGGATGTTCAAGTGGCTAATGCACATGGCAAAATGCCACAGAACAGCAGCAAATGGGAGTGGCGTAGAATGGATGGAAGAATTTCAGTTTCTCACAATCTCTATTTTTTCAATCTTAATTTGCCCCACTTTCCATTTTTTCTTAAATCCTCATGAAAATTCTTCAGCATTTTAGCACACATTTCTCTTCATATAGACATTTCTGGATAACATACACTTCCCCCCAACACAATGCATTTTAATATATTATTTGAATTAATATATACATTTTTACGCACACTTTCTTATCTGTTTTTGTACACATTTTCTGTTTAATGAGCTGCATTGCAAAATTGCAAATTTCACAGTGTGAATTAGGTAGGTTCACATTTTTTTTAAAAAAGCAAACCAAATTTCTCCGTCATCCCTACATGGAGCTTTTTTTTTTAAGCTGTTTGCTCAAAGAAACTAAGTTGCAATTAGTTTCCATTGATATTAATGGTACTTCTTAAAATCATGACTAACTTTTCACATTGACTTCAAAGGGACATAAAGTGCAATGAATTTAACTCATTTCACATGCTAGCAATGTTATGCTTAAAATTCTACAAGGCAGGCTTAAGCAGTATGCGGACCGAGAACTCCCAGAAGTGCAAGCTGGATTTTGAAGGGGCAGAGGAACCAGAGACCAAATTGCAAACATGCACTGGATTGTAGAGAAAACTAGAGAGTTCCAGAAAAACATCTACTTCTGCTTCATTGACTATGCAAAAGCCTTTGACTGTGTCAACCACAGCAAACTATGGCAAGTTCTTAAAGAAATGGGAGTGCCTGATCACCTCATCTGTCTCCTGAGAAATCTCTATGTGGGACAAGAAGCTACAGTTAGAACTGGATATGGAACAACTGATTGGTTCAAAATTGGGAAAGGAGTACGGCAAGGCTGTATATTGTCTCCCTGTTTATTTAACTTATATTCATCATGCAAAAATTCATCATGCAAAAGGCTGGGCTGGATGAATCCCAAGCTGGAATTAAGATTGCTGGAAGAAATGTCAACAACCTCAGATATGCAGATGACACAACCTTGATGGTAGAAAGTGAGGAGGAATTAAAGAAACTTTTAATGAGGGTGAAAGAGGAGAGCGCAAAATATGGTCTGAAACTCAACATCAAAAAAACGAAGATCATGGCCACTGGGCCCATCACCTCCTGGCAAATAGAAGGGGAAGAAATGGAGGCAGTGAGAGATTTTACTTTCTTGGGCTCCATGATCACTGCAGATGGTGACAGCAGTCATGAAATTAAAAACGCCTGCTTCTTGGGAGAAAAGCGATGACAAACCTAGACAGCATGTTAAAAAGCAGAGACATCACCTTGCCAACAAAGCTCCATATAGTGAAAGCTATGGTTTTCCCAGTAGTAGTGTATGGAAGTGAGAGCTGGACCATAAAGAAGGCTGATCGCCGAATAAATGATGCATTTGAATTATGGTCTGGAGGAGACTCTTGAGAGTCCCATGGACTGCAAGAAGATCAAACCTATCCATTCTGAAGGAAATCAGCCCTGAGTGCTCACTGGAAGGACATATTCTGAAGCTGAGGCTCCAATACTTTGGCCACCTCATGAGAAGAGAAGACTCCCTGGAAAAGACCCTGATGTTGGGGAAAATGGAGGGCACAAGGAGAAGGGGACGACAGAGGACGAGATGGTTGGACAGTGTTCTCAAAGCTACCAGCATGAGTTTGACCAAACTGCGGGAGGCAGTGGAAGACAGGAGTGCCTGGCGTGCTCTGGTGCATGGGGTCACGAAGAGTCGGACACGACTAAACGACTAAACAACAACAGTCCACACACATCTGGGTATGTGTGTGTGTATACAGTACAGTATACATAGAGACATTTTCTCAGCACCTAGTAATTCACAGCTTAATGTATGAGCTAACATCATGCTTCAACTTATGCAAGTTAATATGAAAATTCTGTAAGTTGAGCCTACAATGGTTCATTCACCCGTGCAAGTCATCCTTCTCAAGCCATGAACATACACATGCTGCCTGTTATTTCCTCATCACAAAAAGTGGCAAAAGACCCTGCTTTTCTAGTAGTAAATCTATTATGGGGCCAGAATTCCATAAGATAATGCCAGAATTTTGTTTTTGGCTTTTTTCCTACTTTACTGACATTTTTAAAACAAAATAAATACATTGTTAACCTTGTAATGCAGTTTAGCCAGTATGCAGAAGGAAGCTTCGATACAGCTAGAAGCGTATCATAAGCCAACAGATGTACCCCTAGTGCTAGCTAAATGTCAGTGATTTTGGCTTAGCCCCTCTTCCAAGTTTATAGGTATAAAGGTGATTTGCATCTGCAACAATGTAATTGTTTACAGTATCCAATCCCATGCTGGACTTTTTTGCCTGAGAAGCAATTCTTGTGCAACCATTAATTCTTCCATGCTTTTCCCATTCAGTTTCTAACAGCTATAACAGCTGCCTATGCACATTTATCATGAACCCACAGGAGTTGCTGTGCAAAAAAGAAACCAAATTGATTCTGCTTCAGAATCAGCTCACCAGCATCATCTGCATAAACTAGCCAGCATACCTGCTTTTAAGCAGGAGAAGGAAATGTTGCTCCTTAATGTTGCATTATACAATTATTTGCTTTTCTCTAGGCCTGCTTTAAGTAATTTATAAGCTTCTCTGTTGCTTGGGCCAATTAGCTTGCTCATGCAGAGGTTTCCTTTCCTCTGTACTCCTTGCTTTCGATTCAGCACAAGTAGCTGTCATTTATTTATGGAGACCTCTGGATTAGCTTCCTCAGGAGCTGGAGGTGTTAACTCATTAGAAAATGCTTTGAGGGAAAGGATGTTCTCATTCTATGCCCACCTTCTCCAATCTGATGCTTTCCAGATGCTGCCACCCAACACCTGGAGGGTGCTAGGTCAGGGAAAGCTGCTCTACACAATGGCCACATCTATGGCTGCACTAACTGCAGTTAGAGCAAATGATACCAGTTGCCATTTTGTTTCTAGGCTAACCTAGAACCTAGGCCATTTAGGGTTGCAATCTTAAGGCTTGCCTTCACTCTTATGAACTCGGTAGAGTGTGAAGTAAAAAAACCCAGAAGAGTCTCTGAGATACACTTGGCAGAGCCAGCATACAAAGTCAAGTCCATTCCGATGGTTGGGCAAACAGCAATTCACATAGTCAGACAATCTAGAGGTCAGGGAATGCGATGATCATGAAGCCAGGGGTCCAGATGGAGAGCAGGAAGCAGGAAGTAGCAAGGTAGGGCCAGGAACCAAATGTGTTGTTTCCAGCATCTGACTACTGCTGAGAGCTCTGTTTGAGAAGACTGAAGCCAGCTGGTTCTCATCCGTGCCTTCTCTGTGTCCTTGAAGGTTGATCAGCTACAGGTGGAGTCACTCCGCCTTCTCCCCCTTCAGGCTGCTGTTCAGCAAGGGACAAATATGGCCTTTTGGTCATTTCCAAGCCAATCCTCCTCTCCCCAAGCTACATTATTCAGTGGTCCTGCTCCACATCCTCCTTGAGTGTTTTCTCCTGGCTGGACTGTCATTGAACTGTGATAATGCTTGCCCAGATGGAGGAGAGAGATGTAGTGGCAATATGTAGAGACCTCTGACATTTAATGTACAAAGGTAAGAGCCACACCTGTTGCTCCACTCACATTTGTCTCTGGCCCCGCCCATCACTGGCATATGACTCCCCAAAGGTTGCACATGAGGGAATGCACCAGTGGGGCCAAAAAAGGCTTCACACTCCTGTCTTAAGCAGACATTTTGCTTCCATTTGCTTTGCACCATATTTGTAAGGCATTCCAAGGCTACCATGTATTGACTTGAACTTCCTGTTGCCTCAGCTCCTTCTGTTGGCCTAAGTTCCAAATACTCCTCATTTTATTCCTCTGAAATATCTCCAGCTGATATCCTTCTCAATCCATTCAAATCAATGCCAGCCAAGTACAATGCAACCAGGTTGCTTTTAACACAACCCTCAATGCTTGTCACCTTTTCCTGCCTTGTCCTTCTTGACTATGCTGAAGTTGTCAACAGTGCTATCCCAGTCATGACAATTATCTTTGATCTTCAAAGGGAGATTGTAGGGCAATCCTCTTAATTAGATTTGGAAATGCTCCTTAAATAGTGTCAAGGAAACAATGACAACAATCACATTAGCAGCCCGTAATAATTAGAAGGGATGTTATTAACATTTTAGAAAGCATTGAAAGAGAGAGAGGACATTTGTATCTCAATATAGAATCATGCACTGTCATGGTTACCTTGATTTCCCACTATATGAACTAAGAAAATAAAATTGACTTGAATTCTGCTCCTCACATGGAAAGGACAGTGGGTAGAGGCTTCTGTTGTGCTGGGGCTGTAAAGCAAGGCTTAATATACTATCTGAAGCCCAGGCAGCCTTTCACGAGAACCATTCAACATCAGACCACTGTCTAATGCTGTCCTTCCTAGCCAAGAAGTATACTAGGCATCTACAGGGTAAACTCTTCGTGGCCTTCATGGATCTGAAATCAGCATTCAATTCCATCCCCAGATCCCAGCTATGGTCCAAATTAAATCTGATTTTGCAGGACAAACAACTCTTTCTTATAGAAGCCCTGTACAATGGAACCAAACTGCAGGCCCAATGCAGTCGGCAGGGACAGTTATTGAACAGTATCGAGATGACTAGGGGGGTGAGACAGGGATGCATTTGGGGGCCCCCACTGTTTTGCCTATTCTTAAATGACCTAGAAGAGAGCCTAATGGACCCAGATGGACACCTTCCAAAAATAGGAATGAGAAGGACCCCCTTGTTGTTATATGTGGATGATGCAGCCATCATCTCATGTTCCAGACCGGGTTTGAAATATCTGCTGAGGAAGTTTTCTGATTACTGTTCTGCTAATGGTTTATCCATTAATTATGAAAACTCTAAAATTTTAGTTTTCGAAAGAAGCTTCTCCCGGTCTAAATGGGTGCTGAGTGGCCATAACCTTGAACAGATCAAATACTTCAGTTATCTAGGGCTCACATTCCATCATACAAGATCTTGGAAGCAACACTGGCAAACCTCCCTTCAAAAGGCGAAGATCACAAAGCTAGCCATACTCAGATTCTTTTTCACAAAGGGCGGCAAGTATGTTCCAGCAGCCTTAAGGGTTTTCAACGCAAAATCCATTTCCCAATGCCCATTCCGACAGTCAGGAGGAGTGGGGGTTGCGGGATCCCGACACCGCCCACTCACTATCGCGAGGCAAGTGCCAGCCTCGCGGGAGGCCCCGGGATTCCCACCAATTTGCATACCCTGTGTTGCCAGCCAATCGGCTGGCGGCAGGGGCGGGTCTTAGAAAGGCCATTTAAGGTCGGAGCAGCCCTCGGCTCGCCCCTTTTCGCCCGGGAGACCACGCGGTTTTGCTTGGTCGTTCTTCGCTGCGTTCCCGTTCTTCACTGCCCGCTTCCTGCTTCTTCTGCCTGCCGGTCTCCCGCACTGCGGATCCGAGCGCCGAGAGCTTCTCTACAGCCAGCCGCTCAACAGCTGATCCTGCAGCGGCGGATCGGGCTACAGACGCGCTTCAGCCGGCCGCTTAACAGCTGATCCTCGGCCGGCCTCTCAACAGCTGATCCTGCAGCGGAGGTTCGGAGCGCGGTCGGCGGCTCCGTAACTGGCAAGCGGCGGATCAGCGGCGCGGATCCTGCGTCGGCAGATCGGGCAACGGCAGTTCCGCAGTCGGCCGCTTAACAGCTGATTCCGCAGCGGCGGATCGGAGCGCGGTCGGCGGCTCCGCAGCTTGCAAGCGGCGGCTCAACGGCAGCCAGCCACAACCCCTTCCAGCCTGCATTTCCTGCAACGGATTACCGTGAGCCGCTGCCGCGCTCACGAGAGGTGACGGGGGAGGGAGGCTGGGGGCCTTTCTCTTGGCTTGATCAGCTGCTTCGCGGGAGGAACAGTTGTAGGGCGGTATTGGGCGAGTGCGGTAGGGTCGCGCATGCTCTTAGGGCTTCGGTGTTGCTATTGTGGGATTCTTTCCTGGCTTGACTTTGTTCGGTCCTGTCCTGTGTTTTTGTGTTCTTGTGCCTGCTGTTTTGTGTTTTCACGGAGCCTCTGCTAAGCGTGGGCGGTTACCCGGGCGACATAGTAATTACGGCCGCCATCTTGGCGTGACCACGTGGTCGCAGCGGTGGCCATTTTAGGTGATGCATACCCTCACCTTCGCACGGCTTGCTCAAGGCCTAGATCCTCGGGGATTGTTTTTATTTGCAGACCGCAGCGGCTTCTTTGCCGCTGATTCCTTTCCTTTTCCTTAAGTTTGTGGATTAACGGGCCTCTCTTGTTGTTCGTTGGCCAAGGCAACCGGGCGCCTTTGGGGCCAATTTTCTGCTATATCTGGCTACTGCTTTATTGCTTTATTTTGGGGACTTTGCCTACATTATAATCATTTGTGTCCTCCAGGCACAGGCTGGTGGTGGTTGGGCAACCGGGCGCCATTGGGGCCAATTTTCCGCTGCATCTGGCTACTGCTTTAGTGCTTTATTTTGGGTTTTTTTTTTTTTTTTGCCTACATTTATAATCATTTGTGTCCTCCAGGCACAGGCTGGTGGTGGTTGGAATTCCAATTTAGATTCTAATTTTATACTTGATTGCATTTGTTTTAATTGGTGGTAAATTAACTGTGAAGGTGTCCCAGGGGCCCTTAGCCTGGCCTTTGCTCCAGCCGCCTTCCCCCACATTTTACGATTATTTGGCTATTTGATGCTAATTCATGGGAGCTGGCCTATAATTGTGCAGCCATATACAATAATATAAATAACAAATAATAAATAATAAAGATAAATTAGTAATTACATATATATTAAACCGGGAAATATATATAACCGTGTTTTCCCAGTTTTCCAGCTAACTTTAACGGCCTGGATTGATTGTGTTTCAGTCACCTTAATACATATAAATAACTAATCACATATATAAAAATAAATAAATATAAATAAATAAATAAATAAATATACATATATACATATAGAAATAAATAAATAACAAATAAATAAATAAATAAATAAATAAATAATATATATATAGATAGATAGATAGATAGATAGGTAGATAAACGATAAATAAAAGAGTTTCTCGATCTACTTCGCCACTCCCTGAGGCGCAGCTTTCGGCCGGGACATGGAGAACAACGGCAATCTTCAACAGCCTCAGCTGAGCAATGCCTTGCAGCCAACTGGCCCAGGTAACCCACAGGTCGTGGCTCAGCTCTTTTCCGCTCTGCAAGCATTTTACACGCAGTGCCGAGCTCCTATTACTCCCTCACCGAACATTGTCGAGTTGCCACAAGATTGCATACCAGACACCCCCCCCAGCCAGCAGGGTCAGGATGGTCCCTCCACTAGTGCAGCTAGCGTGGTTGAGCAGGCCCCCAGCAGGCCACGAACGCGCTTACAAGCTGCCAAAACTCAAAAACCTAAGTCAGTTCCACCGAAAGGCAAGGCACCAGCTAAAAAACCTAGGTCGAGCGCCCAAAAGGCCAGGCCAGCGGTGGCCGCTACCTCAGCCCCGCGCCAGGAGGTGATTGACGTTCCCAGTGTTTTCCAGGATAACCCTAGTCAACCAAGCACCTCGGAGGAGTCATCTTCCGAGGAGGAGCTGCCACCTCAGCAGACGGCTGCCGCCAGCGTCCAGGCCCCCCATGACGATGCTCCACGGGGCGGAAAGCGGAAGGCGAAGAAGAAGCATCGGTCGAAGAAAAGCAAAAGGAGAGACACTTCGGACTCCGAGGAGGAAACAGGTACCTCTTCTTCAGATGGGGATAGTGACGCGCCAATGGAGACTTATTGGGGGGAGGGAGAGGAAATTGGAGCTCCTCAATGGGTTCACGAGCGAAGGGCCAACTCTCACAGGAAGACTTTTAATGGCACGCTTGAGTGGAAGGATGGGGCTTTGGTCCCAGACGTTAAAGTCTCAACCAACGCTCCCACTGATTTTATTCTGGGGAACCACCTCTCTAAGAGGAAGAGGAACAAGATATTGAATGGCAATTACGTTGATATGTTTTCATTGCTGCCCCCAGCTCAGGTAAAGGGGAAAGGGGAGAAAATTAAGTACTATGGGAAAAGGAGGTACAGGGTACCCCGGGTGGAGCGATCTTTTGAGAATTGGCTTAATGGCTATCAAGTGTTTATGGCTGTGGTGTCAGGTTGTTATCCTAAGAGGGGCGCGCATCTCGTGTCCTACCTGGCTCACGTCAGGAGGGCACGGGAGCAGGCAGGTGATGAGGCTGCTTTGGCGTATGATGAAGACTTTCGGAGGAATGCCTCGCTGTTGTCTTCAACCCGCTGGGACCAAAAGGACAACAACTGCTGGTTTGAACATGTGGGACCCAATATCGAGAAGAAGACCGCTCAGCAGCCAAAAGCTGGTAAGGTGGAGACCCAACGCCGTAGACAGTGCTGGGACTTCAACAAGGGTACCTGTCAGCGCGTTACCTGTAAGTACCTGCACGAATGCGAGAGGTGCCTAGGCAGCCACCCTGCGGTCAACTGTTTCAAAGGGAGGCAGCAGCCCTTTTGGGGGGGCAGGGGTCACCTCTCCCGGGGAAACAGGGGTGGCTCCGCCGGATCTGCAGCCCCCGCCCAAGGGCCAACCGGGGCTCGGTACTAACATATCCCTAGGCCTCGCATGCTCTCCGATAAAATTGGAGCCCTTGAGAGCACTCTTGAAGTTCTATCCAAATAGACGGGCAGCTCATCTACTTGAGGAAGGGTTTTCTGAAGGTTTTAGAATTCCGATTGCTTTTACGCCCAATTCCAGTTGCCCACCTAACCAGAAGTCAGTGTTAGAAAGACCCGACATCGCGCTTAAAAAGATACAGAAGGAAATAACAGCCGGCAGGGTAGCTGGCCCATTCGCAATTCCGCCTATTGAGGGGCTTCATATCTCCCCGCTGGGTATTGTCCCAAAGAAGGCCCCAGGTGAATTTAGAATGATACACAACCTGTCCTATCCCAAGGGAACCTCGGTTAATGACGCCATTCCCCAAGAGATGTGCACGGTGAAGTACTCTTCGTTCGATCAAGCGGTGCGGCTAGTACGGAGCTTTGGCAAGGGCGCCTTTTTGGCAAAATGCGACATCGAGTCAGCATTTCGCTTACTCCCGGTTCATCCGGACGACCACCGTTGGTTGGGTTTCAAATTCCAGGGAGCATACTTCATTGACAAAGCTATGCCCATGGGTTGTTCTATTGCCTGTGCTGCGTTCGAGACCTTCAGCACCTTCTTGGAATGGGCCCTAAAGTTTAGAACTGGCTCTCTGGGGGTGGGTCATTATCTTGATGATTTTATTTTGGTGGCTAGCGATGCAGGGGAGTGTAGGTCCCTCCTCCTGGCCTTTGAATCTTTAGCTGGGGAACTGGGGGTCCCCCTGGCAGGCGAGAAGACCGAGGGTCCGGTCACTACTATGACCTACCTGGGCATTGAACTCGACACTGTAGCCCAAACCTCGCGCTTACCAGCTGAAAAATTGGTTGCCTTAAGAGAGCTTATCGGCCAAATGCTGCCCCTAAAGAAGGTCACCTTGAGACAAATTCAATCCCTCCTGGGGCACCTCAACTTTGCTTGCCGGGTGATCTCCCCCGGTCGTCCTTTCTGCGGCCGCCTAGCTAAGCTGTCCGTGGGCTTACGGTCTCCCCATCATAGAGTACGCCTTTCTAAGGCAGTAAAGGCGGACCTCCTCATTTGGTTACAATTCCTGGAGGGGTTCAACGGCATATCGCTGTGGCAGGATAGCTTGGCGCTGCAGTCCGATTTCCAAGTACATTCGGACGCGGCTGGGTCCCTTGGTTTTGGGGTCTACTTCAGGGGCCAGTGGTGTGCCCAGCACTGGCCCCCCTCCTGGCAAGGAAAACCTATACTGCGCGACTTGACATTCCTAGAATTCTTCCCCATCGTAGTTGCAATTCACTTATGGGAAGACCAGTTCAAAAACCATAGGGTCTGTTTCTGGACGGACAATCAAGCGGTGGTGTCAGTTTTGAATAAACAATCGTCACGCTCACCCAGAGTAGCGTCCCTTTTACGGTACTTTGTCCTTTCCTGCCTGCGGTTGAACCTTCACACTTCAGCCAAGTTTGTCCCTGGTATCGATAATAACATCGCGGATGCTCTATCTCGTTTCCAGATGGAACGCTTTCGCTCATTGGCGCCGGATGCGCAGCAGCAGCCGCAACCATTCCCGGAGCACCTCTGGAATATTGGCAACGAGAAGCAATAAAGGGAGTATTGTCTGCGCTAGCGCCTTCTACTCTAAGATCGTATAATAAGGCATGGCTAGACTTCACATCCTTCCGCATCAAGAAGGGACGGTCCAAGTCAGGCAGGCCACCATCCAAGTCCGAAGTCATAGAGTATTTGGTCCACCTTAGAGATCTTGGCCGGGCCCCCAAAACCCTCAATATTCATTCAGCGGCTATATCCTTCTTTTCTAAAACTCTATTTTCTGTGGATCCCTGTTCACATTTCGTGGTGCGTAAGATGCTTGAGGGCTGGCGCAGGTCCAGACCTCACGGCAGGGACAGGAGAAGACCAATAACTTTAGATATACTCACCCAAATCCATCGGAAGTTGAGGGCCCTGTGTTGGTCAAGATATGAGGCAAGATTATTTTCTGCAGCGTTTTCTTTCGCATTTTTTGGCGCGCTACGCATAGGTGAAGTGGTATGTGAGGACCGCACAGCCTCTAGGGGGCTATTGCTTGAAGACGTGACGGTGGGCAGTTCCCTTGTAATGTTAAAAATCCGTAGTTCAAAGACTGACCAGCTTGGCAGGGGAGCCTTGGTTCGCCTCCAGGCGACTCAAAAGGCGGGCCCCTGCCCGGTAAAGGACGCTAGAAAATACCTGTGTGTGAGACCAGTATCCAGTGGCCCCTTCTTCTTGCATGCTGACGGTTCCTCCCTCTCAAAGCAGCAGTTCACGAGGGTCATGCGCAAAGCAATTGCCTCCATCGGGCTTCCCCAAGAGGAGTACGCCGCGCACTCCTTTCGTATTGGGGCAGCGACCACCGCCGCCCATATGGGCTTACCGGCTGAAAGAATTATGGACATGGGGCGCTGGAAATCCAACGCATTCCAGGGTTATATCCGCTAGCCTTTCAAAATTCCCCCCCAGCTTTCCACTTGTGCACTCCTGATCCGGTTCTCCGATTCTCTTTTTCAGGTACTGGTGTGGTCCGACTGTGGATCATCGGCCACAGCATCGTTTATTGGGCAAAACGACGCGCCGAACGCAGGGGCTGGGTTAAAGAGCTGCAGCTACCCAGCAGGGTTAAATTATCGTGGATCACTAGGCGGGGTATGCGTTGGGAAGAGTTTTTTCCAGTCGTATCCAGTAGAATTGCTGCCGAGGGCCCACCCAATGCCTTGGTCATCCAGCTGGGCGAGAACGACTTGGCGTATAGGAAAGGGGTAAATTTGATGTGGGGCATTATCAATGACTTGGAACGGTTGAGGGCTTCCCACGAAAGCATTACAATCATTTGGTCATCTTTGCTGGAAAGGCGATGTTGGCGGGACGCAGAGAAACCCGTGGCGGTAAATAAAGCTAGAAGGATTGTGGAGCGCACGGTGGCGCGCAGAGTGGTTGCATTGGGTGGTCGGGTCATTCAGCACCCATGCATACGGTTCGATAAGGAAACGCTTTATCGCTGGGATGGCGTGCATCTATCAGATGCGGGTAATGATATTTGGTTGGCGGATATTTTTCAAGGTGTGAGGGATTGGTTGCAGGTCTAAGGGTATTGGCGGCGAGCCGGCTTGCGGCTCGGTGGCGGTAGGCATTGGCCGGGGTATTGTCATGCAGATGAGGTTGGGGGGGGAGCGCCATCACCTCCCCCAATGCTTGAAGGGTAGGACTCCGAGGGGCGACGCCTCGTCCGAAACCTACGGAGGCTAGGGCCTAAAGCGCGCCCCCGAGCGGTAACCCCTCGGGGAGCGCCTAGGGATACGCATCTCGGGTGGCTCCCCCTGTTGGTGTTTAACCCTTCCCGATTAGACCGGATAGTCGGTTAGGGGCCAATGCCTAAAGCCAATACCCTTCTCTCCTGTAATCAATAAAGTTGTGGCCATTATCGCCCATTAACCTAAATCGCTGTGTCCGTTGTCTTTATTTATTCCACCTGTGGGGGGGAGGGAATAGCCACGCAACTCCTGTATGCTGCAAATGTCTGGCATAATGGGGACCTGCCTAAGCTAGATGGCTTTCAGGCAAAATTTCTATCATCTCTGCTGCAGGCACCCAACTGTGTTCCCAACTCCATACTTCAGTTAGAAGCTGGTGAATACCCAATTTTAACTAAAGCATGGTGGGCTGCACTAAAACATTGGCTCAGGATTTCAGTGTTTGATCTACGGAAGGGTTTGTACCAAAACCTGACCAATGAGGAGTTTGTTAGCAAATGGCAGAAAACCATGGCTAGAAAAGCCACCTCTATTGGTCTGTCACCCCCCCCCCAACTTTATTACCTGGGTTATGAAGGTACCCTAAAGATGCTAAAGCTAAGATTATGGGATAATACACACAGTGACTTGCGATCTCAATCACATGCAGTCTGTAGTCCGTTGGCAGTAGGAGTACAATATGGGCATGTCTTTAAGGTAACACCTTACATTAAAAACCTGACAGTACCAAATTATCAAAGGTTATTCACCAAAGCCAGACTCAACGCCTTTCCTTCTGCAGTGTTGGATGGCAGGTTGAGAGGAGTTCCCTACCAGGACAGACTTTGCTCATGTGCTCAAGGCATCAATTCTATAAAACATATTTTGCTGTACTGTGCAAAATACGAGCAAGCCAGGGCTGAACTGATATTACCCTTGCTGGTACCATTCCAGGGAAAATCAAAGGCTCACTATGTCAGGTTCCTATTGGAAGACCGGACAAATGCTAGAACATTAGTAGTGGCGAAGTTTTTATCGGTGGTTGCAAGAACCAATGATCCCTATCTTTAAGTCTGAACAAAATGCTTGTTTAACCTGGAGGTAGGCTGTCTGAATTATGCATTGCTTTATAACGATTTGTTGGGTCTCTGGACCGTAATAAAGATTGATTGATTGATTGATTGATTTGATTTGATTTTTTGTGGGTACAAACCAGGGACAAAGGGGTGAAGGTGTGCCTACCCAGAAGGCAACCAGTCACAGATTCTAGTCAGCAGGAGTGCTGAGTTTTGTGAGCAAAATGGGTGGACACACATCCACGGAAATCCTCTCAGAGGTTTCTGTTAACGCTGCTGGAGAGGAGTAGCTAGCACTCGCGTCTGCTGGAGAGCCAGACCACGATCAGGTATCTGAACTAGAGAGGGCATCTCCTAAGGCAGTGAAGCAAGAGGCTAAGAGTGAACCCACAACTCCCAAAGTCAGGCCTGTGGGGCAACAAAGGTGCAGTACATCAAAGAGAGAGTCTTCTGAGGTCAAGGAAACACAGGCTGCACCCAGTACATCTGAGTCAGAGGCAGTGTCTGAAGCAGTGCTAAGATGTTCTGCTCGCACGACAAAAGGAAAACCTCCCAAAAGGTTTTCAGCCACTAGTGTGTGGATTGGTTTGGCTCAATGTGAGCCAGAAAGCTTTGAGGAGGTTCTGCGATTACCTCAGGAAGAAGCCAGTAAATGGCATTTTTCTCCACCACAACACTGCCAGAAGGAAAACAGGCAGTGGGTTGTCATTGGGTGTACAGGGTCAAGCCCACAGTGACTGGACAGCCACAGTACAAGGCAAGACTGGTAGCGAGAGGTTTCACACAGAGGAAAGGGGTGCATTATGCAGAGGTGCGTGTGCCAACCTCCAAAAGTGAAACACTACACATGATGTTAGCAATTGCTGCCCAGAGAGGTTTAGAGGTATGTCACTTTGACATGGATGTTGCTTATTTGAACTTGGATCTAAAGGAGGATTTGTACATGCTACCTCCTCCAGGGTTCGAAGGCAAAAAGCCAAATCAAGTGTGGAAACTCCACAAGTCCATCTATGGCCTAAAGCAGTCAGCCAGAAATTAGAACATGTGCCTGAATGATGCTTTGAAAAGCATGGGTTTCCGGAAGAGTCTTGCTGACAGGTGCCTTTACCTTAAAGGGTCTGGAGAGAAACAGGAGCTAGTTTTGGTGTCCGTTGATGACATCATCCACCTGGCAATGACTCGGAAACAAGTGCAAGAGTTTGCCAAGGAGCTTGGAAGTCACTTTAAGCTCAAGAACTTAAGACCGGTAAAGGTGTACCTAGGTGTTCAGATTGATAGAACCGAGGACAGCAGTTTCTAACTCAGTCAGAAAGGCAAAATTGAGCAGTTACTTGAGAAGTTCAGAATGTCGGAGTGTGCAGGTGTTAGAACACCCATGGAGACGAACTTCGTGAAAGACAGTCAGTTCAGGGAAAGATCTGAGTTTGAGAAACCCGAAATTTTTCAGTCAGCTCTAGGGAGTCTGCTATATCTTTCCCAATGGAGCAGACCAGATATAGCCTTTGCTATAAACCTGCTCAGCAGAGAGCTACATTACTTCATAATGTAACTGCCAGAGGACCAAGTTTAGTGCCCTAAACTTTGAACATAAAAATAAAAGAATAGGGAAAGGGAGAGAATCTTAGTCACACAATGAACTGGGATATTTAAGTGTGAATAGCACCATCACTTCCCTACAGCATTTCTTGCCTGTCTGTCTAGGGAATGCCAGCATTTGGGGAGTGATAAATGGAACTGACTATTCATTAAGAGTAGGTGTTAAGGTTAGCTTCCAGCATCAACGCTCAAGTAGGTCATAGCCTTTGAACACAGGAGAGTGTGAATGGCTCAGTGTTGCAGGTCATCATTTAGATGTAGTGTTGGAACCCCCTAAAGGGGAAGAGGGGCCGAAAGGATGCAGAGTTAATTGCTAAAATGTAGCATCTCTAAACTACTTTTTTTTCTTTGTAAGCAGCTATGAAAGACTTTCATTCCGCACCGCCACTACACACAGGGGATGGCTACCCACCACACTGTACAACGTGCCTATAGAATCGAACAGTGCCTATAGAATCGAAGTCATCTGATACCCAATCCTTGTCAGCATCCTATGCATGCAGCAGGACTGTATACATGCTCCAGAGAAAGAGCATATTCTCTCTTTGTTTCATACCCTTTTTGTTTCTGTCTCTAGTTCAAATGTGATCAATCCACTGACCACAAACTAGCTGCAGCTGTCTAATTTTATGCAGTGTAAGTTGACCCCTCCCACCAACCAGCTGAGTAGCTCAGAAAAGAGTGTGTGACTGCAGCCTCCTTTTCTCCACTGCTCAGCTGTTCCCTGCCAACCCTCTGCTCTACAAAGTGGGAAGCAGGGATACCTTGTGCTATGATATCTATCTCTCAAAGCAGCACAAAGGTGGACACGCGTTCTTGAATACAATCATAGGCAAGCCAGGAGCTGCATCATCCAATAATAAAAAGGTAACCCAAGAAGACTGCCCTCAGCTTTCAAGGGAGCATTCCCTTGCAGAGCAAAAGCTGGGGAGAGCCTTCTTGACTGTAGTCAGAAAAGTGTTAGGACACTTCCCATGGCACCTGCTGCATAATTGGTGGTTTTAATGACTCTCACCTGGTTTCTTTTAAAAAAATTAATCAGTGCCTTGATTGATTTTTGTATATATCTTATTTGGGAACTTCCTTTGCACAAGGTGCTATGAACAAATTCTTTTGACCTGCCTCCAACACAATATATTAGATTGAATTCTGACCCTGCCCACCTTTAGCAAACATACTAAACTATTAATTAACTACTAAATGTGATTTGTCTCCCTTTGGGTTTCAAGTCGCTTGGCAGATTGGAGAACCTTTTTGTTGACTGTGGATTGTGGAACTAACTGTGGGTTAATTGCATGCCTGTCTTTCTGAATTAAATGCAACGAAACACAGGGATAGCACTCTGATCACAGAAAATGCTTGATGGTGGCCTCCCCACCGCACACATACCTTTAAGCTAAAAGATTTAAAGCAGGGTTCAGAAGCACATGCAATACTATGAATCAAGTTTGTCAACAGTAATTATTCCTCTGAGAGGGCTGTTGTAAAGCAGCCTGTTGGATTATCATGCAACCCGTAAGAGAACCACTGCTCAATCTTCTCCCAAGTGAGAATTCATTGAACAATTTAGCAGCAATGCTACATGATGCAGGCAGCTGTTTCCCAGGCAATATCACCATCTCTCTGATACCAATTGCCTGATCAATCTGACCCCCAGCTCAACAGGTTAGTTGTCATCTTGATTTATTTTTGTTGTGCTTTTGTTGCAAGCTGCTCTATGTCTACTTTGGGTGGAAAGTGGTATAGAAATGGCTAAATACAGTAATTAAAATATTGTGCCTAGTTTCACTGAATTATATTTCTGTGCTCCCTTACGGATATCAAGTAAAGTAAACTGCTGTTGCATCTCTCCCATCCATCCAATCTTTTCTGCTCAAGGTGTTTTTCTTCCACTTTTCTTCAGCTGTGCAGTTGATTAGCTGCTTGGCCAAGAGGCCACGAGCAACATACAATTACAGCCTTACAGGTACAAAAAGAAAAACAACTCACAGTCCTACAGCTCCATAAACCAGGAGTAAAACAAGGAAGGAAGGAACCTCCATGAACTTGGCAAGAGCCTTTGGATCAAACTATTTACTATATCTAAGATCAGGAATTGACTTTTTTTTTCTCCCAGTGAGATTTGGGCTGCAATCCTGGGTGGCTTGTTTTGCTTTTGGCCTTCTGAAACAGAATGTGACTTAGAACAATTGCTTACAGGACTCTCTGTTCTGTGTGTGGCAAACATAAGATTCTAACTATACACTTTTGTGTTGTGTTGTTGCACATTTTAATTCTGGATGTTTATTTTACTGTTTTGATGGAACACTTTTATTGTGTATTTTGATGAAATGTGTGTGGGTTTTCTGTTCGTTTTAAAGGTTTTATCCTTGTATACTGCTTGGAAGCCGCCTTGGCAATTAAGCTGTATATCAATTTAATGATGATGATGATGATGATGATGATGTGACAAGTAAGCAGGATCCAAGGTTAAGAATTCCGAAGGCTTCCTGCTGACAGGCAAAGAAAGTAAGAGTAAAGACAGACATGGCACCTAAAAGGAGCCCCTGCAGAACAGCTATCTCTTGCTGCTTCTCTTCTTTGCTTCCTCTGTTCGTCCTTCACCCAAGTGCTGGGCAGTGATGGGAAATGTGTGGCATTTGAACCAGCTCCCATTGGCCCCAGCCAGCATGGCTAATGATTAGGGATGGTGGAAGTTGGAGCCCAGCAACAGCTGGAATGCCACATGTTCCCCATCCTTGTGGTAGGGAAAATTAGCAGCAGAGAGAATAACAGGGAGGAAAAGAAGGAAAGGACACAGCCAGCATCCCAATCGATTTCAATCTCCTCCACCTTCAATCATCTTTGCTGTTGGCATGGAGACTTCAGAATCTTATCAAGTCCAGGCTCCTTTTCACGAGGTAAGCATTATTTAATCACTCCTCCACCCACCTCTTGTATTAAGTTGTGAGTTGACATAGCAGCCGGCACAGCGATTTCTTCAAGTAGCTCTTTTATTCTGGTAAGCTGGAAATAAACTGACTGCGAACAGCTCAGCCGGCCTGTATTTATAGTCAGCCGGCTGTCAACATTGTAACCATAACAGCTCAGAGTTCCCGCCTAAAATAACGGACGCGGACCTGAGTGAAAACTATCTACAGACCTGAGTGAAAACTATATACAATATCCCCCGTTGGCCCAGGGTGAACTACACTACATAACACCAGACCTGAGTGAAAACTATATACAATATCCCCCTGTTGGCCCAGGGTGAACTACACTACATAACACCCCTCCCCACCGAGATAAGGCGTTAGTTACAATCGTAATGGTTTCCTTATATACAGCACTACGCGTAATGGTTCAATTAGGCACAAAAGCATATCGGTTACATTTCCCCTACTTAGACCAACAGTGATACCTGTCCAACAACATAGTCCTTTAAATAAGTTGGGCGCTTGGAAACTCTGCCAGACCGCCGGGGACTGGTAGCCAAGTCCGGAGGGCCACACAGTTCTCGCTGAGGCTGTGGTGCGACCCTAGGTGGCGTTGGAACCAACTCCCCTGGATCCGCTGCTGTGGGTGGAGCCTCCGCAAGTGGAGTGGTCTGAGTCTGTTCTGAAACGGCTTGGTTCGGCTCCACGCTGGCAGTTTGCGAGGGAGGTGTAGGTGGGGCCTCGCCATCTGTACGTGTCTCTTCTGGAGCCGCAAGCGCAGTTGGGGGCACCTCGGTAGTGTCCACGTCCCCAACCCTGCGCCTAAGCTGGTCTATGTGCCGTCGCCACAAGCGTCCGTCTTCGAGTGCCACCTGGTATGAGCGAGGTCCAGTGACTCCCACTACTGTGGCTGGCACCCAAGGAATGTCCCCCACATAGTTCCGGGCAAAGACCTGGTTTCCTGGGACAAATGACCGTGGTGCGTTGGCACAGCCTGGGGGTTCAGCCACGGCAAAGTCTGGGTGTAGCCGGTCGAGCGGTGACCTGAGGCGGCGGCCCATAAGCAGTTCAGCAGGGCTCCTCCCTGTGGCCGCATGAGGGGTGATGTGTTGCATGAACAAGTATTCGGCGACCCGCTCATGCCAGTCTCCCCGGTCCAGGCGCGCCAGTGCCTCTTTTGTCGAGCGCACCATTCTTTCTGCTTGCCCGTTGCTGGATGGATGAAAAGGTGCCGTTAGGGCATGGCGGATGCCCAGTCCCAAAAGATACCGCTCAAACGTGCCTGACGTGAACTGTGGTCCGTTGTCAGAGACCAGGACATCAGGACACCCATGCGTTGCAAACAGGCCTCGCAGCACCCGGATGACAGCTTCGGTAGTGGTGGAGGGCATCAGGGCGACCTCCAGCCATTTGGAATAGGCGTCCACCACTACCATAAAGGTCCGGCCGTGAAAGGGGCCAGCCAGATCGATGTGCACCCTCGACCAGGGTGTCTTTGGCGTCTCCCAGGTGTGACCCTTAGCTGCCGGTGGTGCAGGCCTCGACTCTTGGCACGCTTGGCAGGCGGACACCCAGGCAGTGATGGCATCGTCCATATTAGGCCACCAGACGTAACACCGAGCCAACGCCTTCATTTTGACAATTCCCGGGTGGCCAACGTGCAGAGCCTCCAGGACGCGCTGACGGAGTCCCTGGGGAATCACGACGCGGTCTCCCCACAGCAGACAGCCGCGATGAGCTGAGAGTTCATGTTGTCTGGTTGCGAAGGGCTGGAACTCCGATGCAAAAGGCCCTTGTGGCCACCCCCTCCACACCCAGTTGAGCACCCGGCTGATGGTGCGATCCTGGGCAGACGCGGAGGCCACAGTGGCAGCCGATACAGGCGCTGTCGGAAGATCCTCAATCAGAAGGAGCGATGAAGCTGGAGCCGGGTCTTCCACAAATGCTGGAAGAGGGCAACGGCTGAGGGCGTCGGCATGGCCCATCGATTTCCCCGGGCGATGGATGAGCTGGTAGTGGTAGGCAGCCAGGAAAACAGTCCATCGCAGCATGCGTGGTGAGAGGACCGGTGGAGTTGGTCGATCACCGGCGAGGAGGCCCAGGAGTGGCTTGTGGTCAGTGATGAGGTCAAAAGTCCTGCCATAGAGGTATTCATGGAACCTCTTCACTCCAGCCACAAGTGCCAATGCCTCCTTGTCGAGCTGGCTGTAATTCCGTTCCGTCGGAGATAGTGTCCTGGAAAAGTAGGCGAGCGGTGCTTCTCTTCCATCTGGAAAACGGTGACTAAGGACAGCACCGATGCCAAAAGGTGAGGCGTCGCAGGCAAGGACCAGCGGCCTGGATTCACTGTACTGTACCAGCACACTGTCTGAAGAAAGGAGAGCCTTGACCGCGTTGAAGGCCGCCGTCTCCCGATGACCCCAGGACCAAGGCGTCTTAGTGCTAAGGAGTCGGTGAAGAGGCTCAGCCACTGTGGCTTTGTGGGGCAGGAACATGTTATAAAAGTTCAGCAGCCCCAGGAATGCCTGCAACTCCGTTTTGTTTTTTGGGGTGGGGGCCTGCTGGATAGCGCGGATCTTGGATGTGGTTGGATGAAGGCCGGAGGCATCGATAAGATAGCCCAGGAACTCCACCTGTGGAACGGCGATCTGGCACTTCTCCCTCTTTACCTTGAGCCCGGCCTCCTGGAACCTGGTCAGCACGGCACGGAGGCGCTCGAACAGCTGCTGGTGTGAGTCTGCAGACACCAAGACGTCATCAAAATATGGTACCACGCCCGGAAGCCCTTGCAGGAGACGCTCCATAAGGCTTTGGAAGATGCCAGGAGCCACACTCACCCCGAACTGCAACCGGCGGCAACGGAATGCCCCCCGGTGGGTGACGATCGTCTGGGCCTCAGCAGTGGCATCATCGACAGGCAGTTGTTGATAGGCTTGGGCAAGGTCCAGCTTAGCGAAGATCTTACCCTCACCCAGGGAATGCAGCAGGTGGTGGACAACAGGAACCGGATAAGCGTGCTGCTGAAGTGCCTTGTTAATCGTGCACTTGTAGTCAGCGCAGATTCTCACCGACCCATCTGGCTTGACAGGCGTGACGATGGGGGTTTCCCACTTTGCGTGGTCAACCGGCTCCAAAACTCCTTGGGCGATCAGTTTGTCCAGTTGTTCGTCCACCTTAGCCTTGAGAGCAAAGGGAACCCGGCGTGGTTTTAGCTTGATGGGGGCGACTTGTGGATCAAGGCTAAAGGAGATGGGCGTACCTGTATATTGCCCCAAGGTGCCGTCAAAAACCTCGGCAAAGTCTTTGACCAGACCCTCAGTCTCTGTGTTAGAGATGCAGTTGATGCCGGTGATTTCCAGGCCGAGGGCATCAAACCAGTCTAGCCCTAGGAGGCTTGGCCGCTGACCTTCGACCACCACCAACCGGAGCAGGCCCGAAAAATCCTTGAAGGCGATCCGGAACCGGCCAACGCCTACCACGGGAATGTCGTTTCCCTGGTAGTCTCTCAGGTGTACGCGGTGAGAGTCGAGTTGCCTTTTGGACACTCTGGGTACCAGTCTTTTGAGGGTGCTCCATGACACGATGGACAGGGCAGACCCGGTGTCGATCTCCATGTCACATGGAGCTCCTTCAATGAGCACCGTGACGTTCAGCTTGCGTCGCGTCGACGAGTCGGTTTGGCCAATCGTGGTTCCAGACGGGCAGCGGCAGTTGGTGAGAGCGAAACAACTTCCCTTGGCAGACGGGCGTGAAGACTTGGACTTGTGAGTCGATGAAGGGGGGGTGTCAGACGGAGCCGATCGGCAGACCTTAGCGATGTGGCCCCTTCTGGAACACTTCCTACAGATGGCGTCTCTGAATCGACACTTGGCACGGGAATGGTTGCCTCCGCAGCCAGCACATTCCGGTTGGCCCTTGGAGTTCTGTTGGAACTTCCTGCGCTCCCGCTTTGTCTGGTGCACATCATCGTCTTCACTGGAGGATGCCTCATCACTGCTGGCCTCTTCATGATGCACCGGAACTGGCTCCCTAGCAAGACGCGGGGTGCTGGACTTGCGGATCTCCTGAGCGGAGCGTTCAGCAGCTTCTGAGGCCACAGCCTCCTCAATGGCTTTCTGTAGCGTGAGGTCTGGCTTGGCTAGGAGACGCCGTTGCAGATGGATGTCCCGGACCCCGCAGACGATTCGATCCATCAGGGCATCGTCTAAGTCTCGGAACTCACAGTGCATTGCAGCCTGTCGCAGGGCGGTGGTGTAGTTGTTGATTGACTCCCCCTCTGCCTGGTTCCGGTGGTAGAACGCATGGCGGGCAGCAATCTTGGACGGCTTTGGTGCGTAGTGGCTGTGGAGCTTCTCTTGGATCGTGTCCCATGGTGTTTCCTGGACTGCTTCAGGCGCAACCAATGCTCGGGCCGTCTCAAACACCTCAGGCCCACAGAGGCTGAGGAATAGGCCCCGCTTCCGATCCTTTGATACTGCTGTCAGCTCGTTGGCTTGGAGGTAGCAGTCGAACCGAGCGAGGTAGGAGTCCCATGATTCAGATGCTGGCGCAAACGGCGGTAGAGGCACAAGTGAAGCCATGATTCCGATGCCGGCGTGAAAGGCGGTGGATGGAACACAGTGCTCCAGCCAGAACAGTCAGCTCTGAATTGGTTCTGCCCAGTGATTTCGCTCAGTGATTTCGCTCAGTGATTTCGCTCTGTGATTCAGCTCAGTTCAGAGGCTGGCCGCATCTGGCTGTGCTCTGATGTCCATCCATCCCATCCTCGTCGCCAGTATTAAGTTGTGAGTTGACATAGCAGCCGGCACAGCGATTTCTTCAAGTAGCTCTTTTATTCTGGTAAGCTGGAAATAAACTGACTGCGAACAGCTCAGCCGGCCTGTATTTATAGTCAGCCGGCTGTCAACATTGTAACCATAACAGCTCAGAGTTCCCGCCTAAAATAACGGACGCGGACCTGAGTGAAAACTATCTACAGACCTGAGTGAAAACTATATACAATATCCCCCTGTTGGCCCAGGGTGAACTACACTACATAACACCAGACCTGAGTGAAAACTATATACAATATCCCCCTGTTGGCCCAGGGTGAACTACACTACATAACATCTTGGTACAAAAGAATTTGGTTTGAATTGATCCCACAATTCTAATGAGTTGGGTAAAAAAAACCCAGCCCACCCATTTCTCAGAAGGCTGGTCAATTCTAAATTGTTCTTACAGGGCTTGGACTCAACAGGCTAGTCACAGATTCTCAGCCTCAGTTCTTCACCCATAAAAGGAGTGAACTTTTATCACAGTGGCAAATATGACAAAAGTATATGAGCTATGAGTTGCATAACACAGTTCATTACCTCTAATGGAATGCTTCTGCAAATATATTGATATATTCAGGGTTTACACAATATTTGAATTCTCTAAACCAGGGGCAGGGAACCTGTAGCCTTCCAGATGTTCCTGAACAACAACTCCTATCACCCCGGAAATGGCCATGTTGGCTGGGGCTGATGGGAATTGGAGTCCAACAACATGGAGGGCCGCAGGATCCCCCATCTGCCCACTCTAAATCTTATTAAAGATAAATCTCCAAATTAAGCCTCCAAATCTTGTGATGTATATAGCCCGCCTGCCTGCCCCATGTACACACATAAGCACACTGTGGGGATGATAAGTATATGGTTTTGTTGCCTGCCTGGGACTGCAAAAACAAGAGTGGGTGTTGCTGCAAACAAGAGTGGGTGTTGGTGCAAAAACAGGCTGGTGGGTTGAATGTGGCTTGGTGATTCACAAGTGCTACAGGCAAGCACTAAAGCAAAGGTGGGCATCCTATGGTCCTCAAGATGTCATCAGCCTCCAACTACCATCAGTCTCAGCTAGCATAGCCAATTGTCAGGAATAATTGGAGCTCAACCCAACATCAAGTGCACCACCTCTGCTCTAAATAAAGCTTGACTCACAGCCTTGCGAGTTAGTCCATATACATTTAGTTTTAAAGCACCCACTATATTTGCAGAGTAGCCGGTGTCACTGCAAACCCTTCCCGACATTTATTACAACTGCAACTTCTGCAATAGCATTTTATATGGACTTTGTTATATATATATAAGATATTTATTAAGATTTTCAAAATATTACATAATAAAAATAGAAAAAAGAAAAATACAAAATAAAAATAATTAAAAACAACTCAGTCTTTCCATTACTTATTTTTCATTAGCTTGTTTCCCGGACCTCCTCACGCCTCCCTTTTTTGTATTCCAATTCAGTTTGTTGGTTCAGCAAATCCTTCCCCTCTTTGTTTATCCTAATCTTTAATCTTAAAATATTGTAACATTAAATCTTTACCTATTAGTAATCCATTTTTCATATTCCCTTATAGTATTGCAGCTAAAAACCACTTAGTTTCTATCCAACATCATTCTAACATTCATTAATTTTACAATATTTCTGTAAATAGTCTTTAAATTTCTTCCAATCTTCTTCCACCAACTCTTCTCCCTCGTCTCAGATTCTGCCAGTCATTTCCACCAGTTCCATATAGTCAATCACCTTCATCTGCCATTCTTCCAGAGTGGGTAAATCTTGTGTCTTTCAATACTTTGCAATGAGTATTCTTGCTGCTGTTGTAGCATACATAAAAAAAGTTCTATCCTTCTTTGGCACCAATTGGCCGACTATGCCCAGGAGAAAGGCCTCTGGTTTCTTCAAGAAGGTATATTTAAATACTTTTTTCAATTCGTTATAGATCATCTCCCAGAAAGCCTTAATCCTTGGGCACGTCCACCAAAGGTGAAAGAATGTACCTTCAGTTACTTTACATTTCCAACATTTGTTATCGGGCAAATGATAGATTTTTGCAAGCTTGACTGGGGTCATGTACCACCTGTATACCATTTTCATAATATTCTCTCTTAAAGCATTACATGCCGTAAACTTCATACCTGTGGTCCATAACTGTTCCCAGTCAGCCATCATTATGTTATGTCCAACATCTTGTGCCCATTTAATCATAGCAGATTTCAACGTTTCATCCTGAGTATTCCATTTCAACAGCAAGTTATACAACTTTGACAAAATCTTAGTTTTGGGTTCTAACAGTTCTGTTTCTAATTTTGATTTTTCCACCTGGAAACCAATTTTCTTGTCCGAATTATATGCCTCCATTATCTGATAATAATGAAGCCAATCTCGCACTTAGTTTCTCAAAACTCTGCAATTTCAGTCTATCTCCCTCTTGTTCCAGAATTTCCCAATATTTCGGCCATTTGGCCTCCATATTGAGCTTTTTCTGTGCTTTAGCTTCCATCGGTGACAGCCACCTTGGGGTTTTATTTTCCAATAAATCCTTATATCTTATCCAAACATTAAACAATGCTTTCCTGACAATATGATTCTTAAATGCTTTATGTGCTTTAACCTTATTATACCACAGATATGCATGCCACCCAAATACGTTGTTAAAACCTTCTAAATCCAAAATGTCTGTGTTTTCAAGAAGCAGCCATTCTTTCAACCAGCAGAAAGTTGCTGATTAATAGTTTAAAGTCCGGCAGGGCAAATCCATCTCTTTCCTTTGCATCTGTTAGTATTTTAAATTTTATTCTAGGCTTCTTGCCCTGCCAGACAAATCTAGAAATATCTCTCTGCCACTTCTTGAAACAGTCCATTTTATCCACAATTTGTAATGTTTGAAACAAGAACAACATTCTAGGCAATACATTCATTTTTATCGCAGCAATATGACCCAGCAGTGAAAGCTTCAAATTTGACCAAATTTCTAAATATTTTTTCACTTCAGCCCAGCATTTTTCATAGTTATCTTTAAATAAATTCCCATTTTTTGCTGTCATGTTAATCCCCAGGTATTTCACTTTCTTAACCACTGTTAAGCCTGTCTCGTTCTGAAACCTCTCTCTCTCAATCGGTGTTAAATTTTTCTCTAAAACCTTGGTTTTTAACTTATTCAGTTTAAATCCTGCAACCTGACCAAATTCTTGAATCAGTTCTAAAACCCTTTTGGTACTAGATTCTGGCTCCTGTAATGTCAATACTAAGTCATCTGCAAATGCTCTCAATTTGTACTGTTTAGCTCCGACTTGTATACCTTTAACCAACTGGTAGCATTTTATATGGACTTAACCGACATCGCCGACAACTCATTAGCCTTTCATCTTCTGCGTGCACACACTCTCTCGTGCTCCTGTAACAGATGCATCTATTTTCCTTCTGTAATGACAGCATGCACCAATGTTCATAGGATGCTCCTCGATATCATGGGCATCGTTCATTGACATTTTCCTGCTCACCCTTTGACAAATGATGCAGTCCCCGGGATGCTAGAACAGGGTAATCTAGACAGATTGCAGCCAGTCGTGCTGAAAGATATGCATAGACATGCAATTGCATGAGCAAGCAAAGAGAGGCCTTGTTGAATAAGTGGGAAGAAAGCTTTAGCTGGATAGGCACTTCATCCTTAGCTCAAGGAGATTAAGCAAGGGATTTAGATGAAGGATGCAGGTAAGGCTGGCAGCAGATGATGGGACCACACATTGGTCCAATCCATATGTAACACTTGAATCCCAGGAACAGTGCAGAAATGACACTGCACATCCATACTGCAGAAATATTGCAATGAAATGGGATAATGCATTTCCCCTGCGAAATTGAGAGGCTTCTTCTTATGGTAAACTAGGAGTCTACAGTTTCCCATCAGGTATACACAGTTTTGACAACACACACTTGGATGGATATTAATGCCTACTTAAGGGCCAGCTCATACTAGCTGGCAGATTCTGACAACATATTATTTTTAAAATAATTCATGTGTAGCTGAACACACAACTCTCTTTTACTACTTAGTAAATTAATTGTTCAGTTCAGGTACTAGAAATGTTTATGCACAAACTATCACTCTTTGGGTCATTATCATTAAGTATATTATAAGTACATGGAAGTAAATATTAAGTTAATTAACAAATAATTCACTTAATTTTGAATATAATCATATTCAGTAATTCTAATAAAATTGCCTATGAGTTCTTTCCCTCTTTTTTCACAGCGCTCCATTTGGTAGTAACATGTATATTAACAAGTAGCAGAAGGCAAAGCTGACAACAGAATTAGCAGGAATTTCAGTCATACTATTCATACCATGCTGATCACTACAGCATTTTTTTCTTAACATGTTGAAGTCCACCCTCCACTTTTTTAAAACAACGGCGATTAAATAGTCTACAAATTGACTGGCTTTGCTGGCTGAAAACTGCAGTCAACAGCCTCCCACCTGGCAAGCCCCCACCCCACTCAGCCATCTCTGAACCAGAGAAGTAAACTACCTTGCACGCTGCTGCTTAAAGACACCCCAAGTGCTTTTGCATGGTAGCACCCAAGAGAGTCGAGATGCCCTTGTTTCAATTACTGTGTCACTGCTAAGATGAATCCCGCCTTCCTTTGCAGCTCCAGATGTGATAGAAAGGCTTGGCACTCATCACACTTGCCAGAGGGAGGCACCACACTTGCCATGGCAAGTGGAGTTGTTGAAGGCCACATATAACATCTGCCCCCTCTACCCTATCCATCTTTTGATTCCTTTGTACGCTAATGCTACCCTAGGCTCCTTTGAGGAGAAGTATGGCATATACATTTGATAAATAATAATATAGACAGTATGTAGTTGTCAAACACTAAAAAGCCAGGTGATGAGTTACATGGGCCCAAAGTACTCACACACTCTCTACACAAATATTTGAAAGAGAAAGCTAGAGTGAAATGCCTATAGATCAGGGATTGGCAGCATGGGGGCTGTGGGCTCCAGTGTGCCTGCCAATATGTCCTATGGCAACTGCAAAAAGATGGTGCAGGTGAAAGGTCTCAGTAAATATCCCTTCAATGCATGAGATACTGTTTTCTCTTCCTGCTCGATTCCTGCTTGCATTGGAACATAGGAAACTGCCTTCTACTGAGTTGCATCATTGATCCATTTAGCTCAGGATTTTCTACACTGACTGGCAGCAGCTTTCCAGGATTTCTGACAGGATTTACTTCCAGTCCTATCTAGAGATGCCAGGGATTGGATCCTCTTCTGCCTGCAAAGATGCTCTACCTCTAAGCTAAAGCCCTTCCCCAAGGCTCAGCCTTTTCTACACATGCCCTTTAACATGCCCACATTTCATAATTTATTATATAACATTTAGGATACATCTGAAGGCAGCCCTGTATAGGGAAGGTTTTTAACGTTTAATGTTTTACTATGTTTTTATATATGCTGGAAGCCGCCCAGAGTGGCTGGGGCAACAGAGTCAGATGGGTGGAGTACAAATAATAAATTATTTTATTATTATTACTGGCTGCCAAGGCTAGATACTCAGCCACTGAGCTTGTAAAACAGGTAAGTGGCCAGCAGGAGCTCACCATCACCATGATAATCACTGAGTGTCCAAAGATATATAGGAGACAAGGAAGCAGATCTATCTTGTTCAAGTTCCTACAAAATCTGGTGCCAGGAAATGTCTGCACCTCCAACTAAAAGAGCTGATGCCAGGAAATGTCTCTACATCCAACAATAAAAAGCAACTCAGTCAAACAAGATATTGCCATTACCTTACAATGGCTTGTGCTTCCAATTGGATCCTGTCTCCCACTGACTCAGCATTTACAGAATTGCAGCAGGAAATCATTAAACTTATTTACAGCCTAAGATGCACAACTCCTATCTGCATGTCATTTCAAGAGAGATATGCACCGAGAGACCATAATAGGTTTTTATATTTGCTTCCATTCTACCATACAAAAAAGGGAGGTGTCGCCCCTTACTATATGCAACTTCTTCACTTTTCCTAACAGCACAATCAAAATATTTTTATTTACCCAAAATTTGCTGCAGGGCCTAGTACATCTAAACTTTACATTTTAGATACATGTGTGTGAGCATACCTGTATAACATCTTTATTAACCCTGTGCTTAAATAATATCCATTCTAGCAGATATTTATAATAATGTGAGAGATTTATATCACTTTCACAGCTAAGGAAATCTGTACATATCAATATTTTTTCCCACTGAAGGACTCCAGCGCCTCTTCCTATTTAGAAAGAATAGCAAGAGCGCCCCCTGCTGAATCAATGTATTCATTTTCTCTGATACCAGCTTGTAAGGTACACCCCAAAACTTAAGAATAAAAGGACCTTCCCTTCCAAGAAAGGGGGGGAAATGGCTAAGTTCACGTGATCTGTTTAGCACAAGACTAGGCAATGCAAGGCCAAGGCTGTAACCATTCCATCAATGCTTTTCCTTTAGCCCAGTGTTAGCAAACATGATGCTCACAGAAGTTGTTGGGCTCCAATTCCCATCATCCCTTAACATTGGCTCTGCTGGCTGTGACTGATGGGATTTGGAGTTCAACATCATCTGGAAGGCACTATGTTGGGTACCCATAACTTAGTCCATGGGAAAGCACATAACTGCTATTTTGATACTGTTTGAGGGAAGACTCCCTTATCAAAACTGAACTCAGATCAGAGCTTCATAAACCAAACTTTTTGATCCCCTCCTCCCCCTCAATTAAAATTTGGAATGTTCAGATCACAGATTTTTCTAGAAGCAAAGAAGATTCAGAATGGAACACCAGGGGGGAACCAAAGCTAACCAACACCTGGGGCAGGGCAAACCGCCGGCTGTGCACGCATTGTGCCGCTACGTACGACGCATGTGTGGCATCACTACAGGGGGTGCATGTGCGGTGTCGCTACGTACAGCGCCTGCATGCGACACCGCGCATGCATTGTACATAGCGGTTTGCCGCTGGCACTGCTTGAACGCCATACGGATGGTGGCAGGATCCTCTGCTCGTGGTTGCAGCCGCAAACGGAGGATCCTCCACAAGCTTCAGTGGCATGATGGCTGCTTGCACCCAGGGTGGCAGAGCGAGCACCCGGCGGGGTGCCTTCTTGGCACACACACCCCCGACATGGCACCAGGGTTAACCCGCCCCCCCCCCTGCAATGCCACTGTGGAACACAAATACGTGTGCCAACTTCTCACAGTACACAAATCAATTCCACTGCAAGTTGGATCTGGTCCCTGTGAATTCTACTGTTCACACAAAAATAACTCCCAACTTATGTTAACCAAACTGCTAAAGAATATCATCAGTGAAAAGAACTGATGAATGTGAAGAATAAAAAGTAAAATGGAGTTTTCCCAATTGTTTTGAGATTACAGTGGATTAAATACACTGGTATTATATAGCCTTTTCACTGCTGAATAACACCACTACACATCATGGGTGTGCAGCCCAACTATTTCAAGTAGCATGCTAGGCAACACTCTGCTTGTATACAAGAGCTTCATGACCAATCATTCCTGGTCTGTCCTCTCCCCATTTTTCTCACCCAGGATGGCTGCACACAAAATACACTGTCCGCAAATGAGACTCATTGTGGTTTGGCCAAAGCAGAGGAAAAAATTAAAGTTCATGCCATCTTACTGGTAGCACCATGTGTCTCAGCCATTTCTCTGCTTGATTAAGAAACGATATGTCACTTTTTCAAAAACATGTCTTCAGAGAGCTCAAAAAACAAGGAGAAAGATTGTGCCTCCCATAATTAGCTAATATTCCCTTTGACATCAAAGACTTATTGCAAATATAGTTCATTGTGTCACAAAGTCAAAAGAAAGAAATGTGTCTGCCCCCAAGGGCACAGGAGCAGAGGGCATGATCAACAGAGTTCTAACTAAGGTTAAAAGTTCTTGCCATAAACTACTTGCATGGCAACGTATTCACATCTACAAGTTAAAAACAACTATGTAAGTAGCTTTTGAAATTTCCTAAATTACTTTTCCCATCCCCATCCGCAAGAGCCTGGCTTTTGCTTCATGCACCAACAAAACACTATTTTTCCTTAAGTAAGGAGATTGAGACAGACAAGCTCCACACATACCTCTGAACAGCCTATTGCATCCAGGTATGACAGCTTGCAATTACAATGCAGCAGTTGTCAGGGGGAAATTGTAATGCAACGAAATGCTTCCATGTAGCAATTACAGAGGCTCAAAAGGAAGCATAATTAACAGTCCTCTTACAAGTTTAATTTGCTACATCAGATACTGTTGTTGTTTCACCAACCTGAACATGAAATAGAGCTAATAGGCATCCTGCTCAATTGCCCTTTTGTTAGGACCCCATTTTCTTTAATGGTGAACATCTCTTCTGAAGTGTTGAAAAGTGTTGAGTCCCCAGCTCATTTTGAATGCATCAGTGCTGCGATTCTGACACTTAAATTCTGCATATTAGCTCTAAAGGTTTCCCATAATGCTACACAGAAACCTCCACTTATACCTTGCAAGTTACTCCAGAACACAACATATACTGTTTATATACAAGGCAGAAGTGGAGACAGATACCTGGTTATAGGACTCATAAAATGTGTCTGCTTGAAATAAGCATACATGTATGTGCACAGGGAATATATTCAAGGATGGTATTCAGTACTGACTTATCTGCTGACGGACTGATGCATAGAGAGAAACTATACACATATAAGACTACTGAATATGCAGGCAATAACCCTTTCACATTTGGATAGATGGTATGCATATACTACAATTTAGTCTCCAATCAGATGCACTTACCTCAGAGTAAGTCCCATTAAACTGGATGGGACTTGCCTTTGAGTGGATATACTTAAGGTTGGGTTGAAGAGCAACTCTAAAAAAAATGTTGTAATAATAGTTCTATAGTTGCCTAAATCATATCATGGCTGTAAGTGAGAAAACAGGTGCAGAAGTGAAGGTTCCTTGAACACACAGAACAAGTATTTGGTTTGCAGTAACTAGAAACTTCCACCTGAGTTAAAATTGCAGAATACAAGCACTTCTCCTAAACACACATGATCATATGGAAAATCACTGAAATCAGTTGAATGCATGTAATATGTAGACTCTCCAGAACTAGGACTCAAGGTATCCTCTTAGCTCCTTTACCAAATGACCTAGAGTTGGGTGAAGAGAAAATATTCATCCTGGATGGTGAGAATCTTTTGTAAATGATAACTGCAACTTTTAAATTAAAAAATCTGATAAACAAAATGGTAATTTTTGTTAACTGATGTTTGAAGAATGAATTTTAAATCAGGCAAGTTCCACATAAGTTTCATAAGAACTGGTGCATGCATAACTGGGGATAATAATAATAAAAATAACCCTTTATAGTAAAACTCCTCTCATGCAGCAGGGCTTTCCTACCTCCTTCTTCCTGCCTCAGCTCATTAAACTCATCACCCCAAAAGTTACTCATGGGGGTTGGGGTAATGGTTCCATCAGTTATTATCCGGATACAATCTGAAGCCTCTAGTGAATTGTTTGTTTTAAACTTTTGTATAGCTAAATATGTTCTTGACAGACAGGAAAATGTGGAGAAGTGGTGACATTTTCAAACAAATTGGATAACATTACAGAATCTGATTCTACTTTGTTACTTGTGAAGAGAACATAGCGCTGGAGCAATTGATTTCATACAATGAAAAAAGTGCTTTGAAGAAAACCAAACACAGCTTTTTATGGCTAGTAAATAGAAATAGATTCCTAGAGCTGACAACAGCCTTGACAAACTCCATCCACAAACTCCACAAGCTAAATATCAAGCAGGTCAAATAACTGAAATTCCCAAAACATGTAGCAAAATGACTCTTAATTTACCTGTGTTTGTATTCAAAGGAACTACGGTATTATTTTAGAGGATTCAAGCTCCTGGACTTTAATTCAATAGTTTCGTCAAGCCTATGCTTACACTGAAGACCCAACCAGTGTGGCTCCTGCTGCCATCATTGCCTTTCCAAATATCATTACTGCACTACCACCTCCAGAATATAGAAACAACCACCTCCTTGACAGTACATTGAAGTTTAGCAGTTCTTTGCAAGGTCTAGGCAGCTGACAGAAATTCATATTAAACAGGAAGATTAAAGAACTTGGACTCAAAATGTAATTTAATTCTGATTCCAGACCAGGTGGCTTTTGAAATCTTCCCATTACTGAATGGGGCAATGCCAAGTTGGTGGGAGGGGGAAAATAAATGGCATATAATTTGAATGAATTGTTGAATTCATCCACTAAATTGTAAAACTGTCCATACTCTCCCATCTTCTCCACATATAAAGAGATGTACTGTAACATTTGATTCACCAGCCTTGCAGCTAGATCCCAACTGGAATAACAAAATTTGGATCAGAAGGGTTTTAGAATATCATTCTTCTTTTTAAACATTAAGCTACTGAGAAGTCTATAAACTAACACCATCCAGCACTGAAATTGTCACACAATGTTCATGAATATTCTATTAAATGTTTACTCATTTTACTTCTCAAGACCTCAGGACTTCCAAACCCTCAATTCAAACCCCAAATACAAATTCCAGGATTTTGACTTAGCAAGAGATGAATCAAAAGACACCAAAAGAAGTCACAATCCTCCAAGCATGACCACTTTGTAGATCCTTCTGTCCCTTGTACAATTGATACTTTGATTAACTTTGGAGTTTGGAAAGTTTTCAGTCAAAATCACTGAAAAATCAAAGGACTGTGACTGTGGAAATTAACCCTGTTATAGCTCCACTAATTGAAACCTGCCAAGCCAATATTCCTTTTCAAGGACCAGTTCAAAGAGATGTTCTCCACTTAAATGGTGCAGTGTGTCTAGACTCTTCATTAGATCCAATCACCTTAGCTACCCAAAGTTTTGATAAGGAATTTGGATTGTGCACGATAAAATGGGTAATAAGCTAAGTCTTTTTGCTAAACATCAAGGGCCTGGGATATGTCATTAAGCACTCATGTATTGAACTGCTGATTTGTAAAGAGCACCCAGATGTCCTCCTTTTGCAGAAATCCCAACTGATTAATTGACTTAAATGCAAATGGATTAAGCATTATTCTTGTTATCCTGGATCTCAAAATCAAGGGGCCCTGCTGTTATCCTCACACAGAGATGCCCTTTCCGAACAATTGATAGATTAACAGTCTGTTGAGGTTGATACTAAAGGCACATTGGACCCAAATCACCTTACTATTGGCTCTATATATGCTCCAAATGTGGGACAACTGCAGTTTCTAACAATGGTGTTGAAAGTGAAGTGATTATGGGTGGCAACCTAAACATCATACCTGATACCCAATGGCATGTCTCTGGGTCCCATGCATCAAGGTATCCCCTTCCTCCAAGTTGTCCAACCATACTGCTAGTCACACATTCTGTTATATGTGGTAGGCTCTGCATTCTCACAACTGATGCTATCTGTTGTTGTTTTCAATATGCAAAAAGATTTAGTCTTGTATAGATCTAGTCCTCCCCTTCTCTTCACTGAAGAGCTGCTTTGAAACAGCAGAAACAGGGTGTATCACAACGTTAGCTCACATACCATTGTCTATGCCCTTGTCAATGATTGATCATGATAGAAGTGTTTTTTTCCTTTCACTTACACCCTGTGCTTTTGACTGATTGGCTAGTAAGGAACAACTAGAAAAGGGCCTAGATGAATTCTTTCAATTTAACCATCTTCCTGAGACATCGATTGAACTGTTGTGGGACTGTGATAAAGGGAGCTTGTATTAAAGAGTCTTCCAGACTGAAAAGATTGAGTAGCAGCCTGAGACTAGCCTTTGTTAGAAATTGCCATTTTAGAAGCTGAACATAAACACACTGGCAGCGTTAAAATTTACCAAAAACTATTGAGCAAGAGAAGTGAATTGGTTGCTGCAAACACTGGCGGAGGAAGAGGAGTGGGAGCGCACTGCCCCCAGCAGTGCGATCCCGGTGGGGTGCCATCACGGCAGCCCCCCCGCCCACTCTGGGTGGCACGCCCCCACAGGTGGCACGGCACGCCCACAGGACGCGTGCCATGCCCCCGGGATGCGCCTCAGCCCCGCCTGCTCTCCGCCCCCCCGGTGCCAGAGCTTGAAACTCCGCCATGGCTGCAGAGATTCATACAGTACACAAATCCATAGGCTAAGAAGTACTGTGAATTTGGCAATAAAAGCTCTAAGCTTTTAGCCAGAACATTATGTAAAAGCAAAATCACTAGAACCCATGTCACCAAGGTTCAGAATGCTAAAAGTGAGATGTGTTATAGAAATAAGGATATTTGACAAATGTTTGCAGGATATTATACAAACCTTGGTAAAGGGCCATATAAGCAAATAAGAAAGCTCCTGGCATTGATGGGCTTGGGGGAGAGTTTCCGAAGGTGTTTAGAACCAAGTTGATACCATTTTTGTTACACCTTTGGCATTTTTGAGGAAGTGGTGGTCCCAGAGACATTGTATCACTCTAGGCTGTTATCCAAGCTGCTATCACTCACTGGGCAGATAAGAGCACAGACAGCTTTCAGAATACACTTCGTTTTGGAACCATTTCATGCTGAGGTCGCCACAATCACAACCATGCAGAGAGTAGAACAAATATATCACAGCCGATGTGCATTCTGCTCAGCAAAGTGTTTAGACAAATGAAAGAGAAGGAGATACAGCAGCTACGTTCTATGTACTAAATTGTGCCAAGTCTTTGCTTTTCATCTATAATGATAAAAATCTCTCCAGGTGCAATCTGATATCTTTTTTTAATAAAAAAACACCATTAATTGAGTGTATCTAATTTCCAAATCACCAGAAATAAATAATCAATCTCCACAGAGGCTACCTCCCTTCTTCTATCATCAGAATAGAAACAGCTGCAAGTTGGCGTCGGTGTTGTGGGCCCAGAACCCATTGTGGAGTCAGAGTGGGCAAATTCTGAAGCTGTTTTGCCATCAGCTGAAGTGCTGTGCCACACTCCTGACAGTGAGCCTGAACTCACCAAAATGAAGAACGTCACAAGCACCTTCCCTTGAGACAGGAATAAAGTGTTTCTGGCACTGCCATCTGTGCCCAACAGACCAGAAAATGCATGCGGTACAAACAACTAAGCTCCAAAACATCTGAAAGACCACCTCCTGCCCTACAGACACCCTTGGGTGCGAATAGCAGCAGTGGGAGCCTTCTTAATGGTTCCATCTCCCCCAGAAGTTCAAGGGAGTGGCTTGGGAGACAGCTCTCTCTACGGCAGCCCCAAGTTGTGAAATTCCCTTCCCCACAAAGGCACAGCTGGCTTCTTCACATATAGCTTTGGGTGAATACTAAAAATGCACCTCTTTATCCTAGCCTTTTGACACTTGAGATGTGTATTATTAGGACCCACCCTATTCCTATGACTGTAACCTGTTGTTGTTTTTTTAATTGTTGCAACCTGCTTTGAGATCCGGTGGTGAAGCAGAAGTAATACTAACAACAACGTACCTGTCTTGAGGCCAAGCATTCTGCCCCTTATGAGCTTCCATTCTTTGATCAAGCGGATGGAGTTTGAGAAGGGCAGGCTGGCGACAGAGGCTCATAAAGCCCTTGCCAGAACAAGTTGCTCACTTTGAGCTATCCGTGGTACATTAATCAAACATGCATATAAAAATGTGTTTATCAGGGAAAACGCACACTAAAAGGCTGAAGGGTTTTCATGAGGCTTTTAAAAAAAACGTGAACGGCTGCAGAAAAGTGAAGAAACAGAACCTAAGCTTGACAGATCCTTCCTTTCCTACCGTGAAATAAACCCCACTGAACTCACTGAGGCTTACTTCTGAAGACCCTTCCAGATGGCTTGTTTACTGAGCATTCATCCTTTTTTTGCAGGGAGATTAAATGTCATTGGGTCAAAGGAAGCGTTGTCCCACACTTTCCAGTGTGTTTTCCTGCCACTTTTCTTTTTGCAAAAAGTTCTATCTCGTAGCAAAGGGGTTTGTTGCTCAAGAGCTCCCAGTCAACTATAATTATGTTACCTGAATTAGCCAGTATGTGAGTAAATCCCACCCAAAATTGTGACAGTCTGGAATTGCCCTGAGGAGAGAGGCATAAGACTGCACTGTGGGAAATCTGCATTAGCCGAATCGAAGGCCCATTCCAGACTGGCATTTTATCATGGGTGAATTTTGCAACATGTCATTGACACAGTAATAGCACATTAATAGCAGATTTATTCTGCTTTAGTTTGTTCTGCAATGGTTCCCCAACACTACCACATTTTTGCTGGCTGGAGGGGCTACAGAGCAACAAAAGTGGAACAAAAATAAACCAGAGTTGCGAGATTTTAGCAGGAAATTATGGGATATGCCCTGATTGGAAATGAAGCAGTGGGGCAACCCCAAAACCTTTGAAAATGGTATTGAAAGCAGCCCGTGACTGCCTCAATAGCATCTTGAGCACAACCCATCATGAATGTGCAATAAAAAAGATGTCTGGAGGGGTCCAAAGGTGAGTGTTGCCTATAGATGGCACAAACAACCATTTCCCCCATATAACTGCTGTGCAAACGCTCTCTTAAACTTGTAAATGATTGCAGGCTGAAGATAATACCATTCATACTAGAACTGACAGTTGAGCATAAGTTTTTCCTCTCCTTCCGAATTCTTGCGAGTTCAAATCATCTGATATTTTGTTCACAAAGAAATTCTATTGCCGAGTGCTCACATTTTTATCTTGACATTTGTCCCTTCAAGCTGCCGAGCATTTCCATTAAAATGGGATTGCTAGATTGCTAGGTAAACACATTTTTATGAAGCCACATTCTGTTGAAAATCAAATATGGCCTCAACAAGAGCACCGTTCTACATTGGATCAAACTGTTTCACAGGGAAATAGCTCAGGGGATGGGATGGAGAGAGAGACAGAAAGAAGAGTGGCCTTTCTATAAATAGATGTAACATTCTGGTGTATTTCCCAGTAGGAAACTTAATGTAATCCAGCCAGGATCAATTTGTTTAAAATGCCTTTAAAGTTAAGAGAGTAACATTTAAATCAGAAGCCTTATGCCAGAGGTAGACATCTGAAACAGCTTTAGCACATGAATATATCCTGGCTTTTTTTGTTGCTGAACCTTTTGGAGCGTAGTCCTTTGTGGAGGGAGCACATGCAGAATTCACTGAGCTCAAGTGCACTTATGCCTAGTGGTTTCAGTGAGACTACTTCACAAAATATGCTTCCTAAGACCCAAACCGCACAGGGTGCTAAACACATCATATGCAACTGTCAAGTTATTTGTTTATTTAATGGCATAAAGGGCAACGCTCATTGGGGCTGCAGCATGTAAGCAGGGGAGATTTAACCCTTTCCTCCCTGGTCTCAATCCATTACAATTCCACACAGAAATCAGATAGCGGTTCCCCGCCCCCGCCCCCCATTCTTTTTAGTGAATCCCATCAGGGGACAGAAGGAGCAATCAATCATGTCATTGCCACATCAGAGAAATAGAGACAAAAAATATAGTAAGGACTAGATAATGTATTTTTATTTCTCCTTAGCACTGCCTACTTTAATAATTACCTGAAAGAAAGCAAAATAGCTGGTGCTGGAACAAGCATATCTGGCTATGGAGTTCTTGCCTGTTGCTGAGTGGTACATCACCAGATTTGGTTAAATTATCCAAAATGGAGAGCAGCTACTACTCAGAATCATACCACTACCGATCATGGAGGCAGAGCCTAGCTGTCGTGACAAGTACTGTAGTAACAATTGGTAGCCTTATCCTCCAAGTGGAATGATGCCTGAAACAAGACAACAGAATTCTGCAGAGGCCAGTGTTGTGTAGTGGTTGGAGAGTAGGGCAAGGACTGAGAAAATCAAGGCTTAAATCTTCACTTGACTTTGAAGTTTACTGGGTGATCTTAGATCAGTCATCATCATGGGAAAGAGTGGTATTGCCTCTGTTTTGCATACAGAAGATAAATCCAATCCACAGCACCTCAAGGTAGAGATGGGAAAGATTCCCTGTAGACAGTACTGAGAAGACGGGCCAATGGCATGATTCAGTATAAAGCCGCTACCTAGATTCTACTCACAGGTTTGTTGCAAGGATCATATACACCAGGCATGTCCAACAGGTCAATCGCGATCTACCAGTCGATCGCAGGATCAAAGAGATCTCCATGGTGCTCCTGATCGATCCCTAAACAAAGCTCAACATCTCTGAGCAACCCTCCCCCAAAAAAGCTCACCAACTCTTGGCAATGACAATGGGTAGATCAGTGCCAGTATTTTTATAGTGGGAGTAGATCGCAGCCTCTTGGGAGTTGGATGTGCCTGATATACACCATCATGAACTCTCGGGATGCATACGCACCATACATTTTAAACCCATTCTCCAAAGAATCCTGGGAACTGTAATTTAACCCTCACAGAGCTACAATTCCCAGTAATCTTCACAAACTACAGTTCCAATTATTCTTTGAGGAGTGTTTTAAATGTATAATGTGTACATAGCCCTTAAGGGAAAGGTTGGGCATGAACATTAATAAACAAACATATGTAAAATGCTCAGGATGCTGCATTTCCCCAGTAAACATTAACAATTTTGAGGAGTGGAGACAAAATTCCAGACACAGGGTTTTATTTAGCACTGCCAGATAAAATGAAGCCAAGATATACCTTAGTCTTCTCCACTAATAAATGTACTTATGCAAACATTTATTCTGTGTTGTAACCTTACTAATGGGAGCTTTTACACTTAGATAAGACAGTCCTTAAGGAGGGGGGAAAGGCTCCGGTAATTTCCCACAACTCTAATCCAACATCTTAATTATGGTAGCCAAAGGGATGAGTTATATCAGAGAAAAATTGTTGTGTCTGTTGTCACGCCTGTCCTTATTCAGTCAACGTTCCCATTCCATCCATTATTTAACTGGACCATGATTGAGTTTCTATCATCATCATCATTATTAACAACACTGTATTATTTATTATTATTATTATTATTATTATTATTATTATTATTATTATACTGCACCGCCACCACCATGACTGAATTTTGAAGTTGCTCTTATAGTGACAAAAGACAGACATTGGTTAAAAGCCTCCATGTAATGAGATGTATGATCTGAGAAGTATGGAGGACCAGAGGGAGGATAATCCTGAACAGCAGTTTCTAGAATTGGAGACAGCATTAACTTAAGGCTGCCACCCTCCAGATACAAGATAATACAGTTGCCAAGTTGCATATACACATAAAACTATTGATTACTATTACAGCTCAGAAACTTTTCAGAGCAGTTTACAGTTTAAAAGCTTCTGGAGAACTTTTTAGCTTTCAAGTAGAGAAAGAGTACCTATTCACAACATAAAGACTAATGAGCATGCTTCTTACCTAAAATAAAGTTTGGCCAGATGCTGTAACACCTGCCAAGATTTCCAGTTTCCCACACACATGTGAGCGGGAGGAAATCCAAAGCTGTGTAATAGCTTCTGATTTTTGATTACCTAATTGCAGGGTTGTTAGCTTAAGGAGAAAGCCCATAAAAAGAGTGTCTAGGTGTTTTTAGCTGCACATCATTGCTAACAATCATTGGCGCCTTCCCAAATCACTGTTTCCATGTTGAGTGACAACCACTGTGCCACCCAGAAAATAACCTCTACTACTATTCAAACATCCACTTATTCTCAAGCTGCAAATAATAAATAAAATAAAATAATAATAACCAAAACTCTCCAATACTTTCCTCATTCAAACTCTTCACCCTGAACTCAGAGCAACCTCAAAGTTCCCTCTGAGACATGTTGACATAGTTCAAGCTTGAGCCAAGTTCAGAGGACTGAAATAGAGAAACAAAACTATGCAGTAAACATACCTCACACCTTCTCCCTTTTCTCTGTATATATATACCTCTTGCTTTGGAGTACAGACTTACATACTAGTCAGTGCATCTGACTTTTCCAAGCTTCTCAACATTCAGTATTATTTCACTAGCATGTTATAAGAGAAAGCTGGTTGGGTATTTCATGAATAGCCCCTCCTAAATAGTTATTTAAAGAAATCATGAGAAATTAAACTTTACTGAAATATATAGTCTTGAAAACTGTATAGTATTCCAGTTGGAATACGAATAATATGCTTGGGCCAAACATAGCTAACTATGAATTGATAGCTTGGGATGTCACCTATTTTATATTATTCAACATGCAATTGGATTTAATAAAGAAAGCTGCCAGACTTGTGCCTTCACTTCTAAGCGCACATCCACACGCACATCCATCACTCACATGAGAGCACAGTGCCAAAAATGTGTGTCTTTCGAGGTAACAATCTCACAGGAGCCAGGTGACTTGCACGAGACCACAGGCCCCCAAAACAGGGTGTTCTGCTTAAATCAGGACAGTTGAGAGGTATGTCATTAACCACAAAACATAGGTAGTTGATCTGATTAACTGGAAAATAACATAGCATTCACAAGCTGTTGGTTAAGCAGGTCAGTTAACTTTCTATTCCCTCTAAGAATGTCCCCAAAATTAGAATATTAATTTTCTCCCTCTCATTCACATTATTTTTTATGACATTTAAATATTCAAACTTGCTTTTAAGACCTAGATTAACTCCAGGTAAGGGCTGTCCCCATTAGCCATATTTCAGCGATGGGCAACGTCCACTGCAAATCATAACTCAGACCGGACACCTCAGCTAGGGAAAAAGAATCTCCAGCCAGCAATGCGTAATGAAGAAAGATTTGATTTAAATGCCCAAGAGTAAGAACAGATACAAGGACTTCAAATATCTGCTTCAATCCAAAATCATTCTTCAGAACTATGACTTTTCAAGTGAATCATTATAATACTGTCCCTGCTTTTTACCTGGTTACGTTAAAGCAGAGGGTTCTTGCATAACAAACAAATGTCACCTACTCTTTTATTTTCTTTCTATAGGAAGGAGCAGTTTGCAAATGAGAAAATGCCATTCCTGCACACAACAGTCTACTACTGCATTATTCCTTTCTCTCCCCTTGCAAGATGTCCCAAGGAAAAGATGTCAGACAGGTAATGATTTTTCTCCCTCTAGAGTCTGTGCCTTGTCAGATTCCTAAAGCATTTAAATTGGTGACTTAGAAGGCTCCTTCCACCCCCCCCCCAAAAAAAGAACCAGTCTGTGACATGCTTTTAAACTTCTGATAGCCAATCAAGGTTACTTTGTCAGAGGCAGCTCTTGCCCTTGATGCTAAGTGACTGTGCAATTTTATTCATTTGCAAGCAAGGCCCCACAGAAGAAATTGTTACATCTACCAACAAAATTGTGTAGGCCTGAAAATACGGTACTTGCATGAGTTAGTATTCACTGGAGCCTGAGATGAGAATGCTAAGAGGCCAAGTATGACATTGTGACATAAAGATGTAATGGGTTTATATTGTATATAAAATGTTAGAGCCTCCTTGACTGCAAAATAGCCTTCTTGGCAAAACAAACCTGCACCGGAGTAAAAAAAAAGTGAAGCTTTCCAAATTAAATTGACTTTTGTTCCAGCAATGCACATTGTGAAACAATTAACACTTATTCTATAGTTTCTGTTTTGAACTGAACTCAGTTTTGTTTTGTTTGCCAAGGACTAGCTAATTGTCTTAATCAGCTCTCAGCTGTTCTCTTTCCTTTCCCTCCCCCAACAAAAGCAACGTGAGAACATTTCACAGGGAATTTGGCCATTCTTGACTCAGAAAATTATTTATTTACAATTTTTGCACCCCAACTTTCATAAAATAGTAAGGTGGCTAGCAACAAAGTCAAGAAATGATTTAATCATTTAAAATATCAGTTATATTAAACATTAAAACAATAGTTTAAAAAAAGCCTATCAAATCAGTAGATTAAAGCTAATTTTAAAAGTTGTCTGCAAGCCAAAATCCTTCTTAAAAGGGGAAGGTGGTTTTTTTTGCCAGCTTCTGCAAGGACATCTAAGAGGGGCTGAGGCATGCCTCCTAGTCGAGATGGAAACCCAAAGTCTAGATGCAGCCACAGAAATGACTCTTCGGTTCTAACCATCTTAAGAGATGTTGGAACACAGAGGAGAACATCTTAGGATGATCTCAGTAGGTGGGCAGACTTGCACCAGTGCAAGTGATCTGTACTTTTCCACATGATATTTCAATATAACACTAGACTGAAGTTCTTGTTTCTGTTTAGGTGTGCTTAGCCAAGGTTGGAGTTCCATAATTTACATGCCAGGTTGACCATTTCTATGGACCACAGTAGGCACCTGATTTTGCGTATCTAGAGCATAGCCTATCACATGCAGGAGCCACATCCACTGGACCACACACTATTGCCTCTAGCCTTGCTCACTTTTGCCTCTGGTCATACCCACCATTGTCATGTGCCCCCCCCAAGTGGTTATGCATGACAGAATGTGACCCCCAGGCTATAAAAACCTGGGAAGTAGGCACAGCAGCTCTTTATTTTCTCAGCTCCACAGCTGCTGTGCCTTGCTTTCCTTTGGTCAGTGCTTCTCCTCCATCTATGATGGGACATACCTAAAGTTTTGCATGCTATAGCAGGCAGAAAAGGGGTAAGAAAATCTAGGGAGCATAGAGCTTCATATTCTTTCTTCGTGCCCCAGAACTTTTAAAGAGACATGCACCATCTCCGGGTGAAGACCTGGCAGTCTGAATTTGTGCTAAGATGATTGAAGGTATCCGATACAAATCCATTAACAATAGTTAATGTCTTGCAGTGATTAATTTGAAGCCCTGTGCCCCTTTTTGCCATAATTCTATCTCCCAGCTACATTTGTGCCTCCTTTGTGATTAATGAACACAGAACAGAGAGATGCAGTACATCGTGCAAATTTTGCCGCCTTCTGCCAGTTTCATCTCTACTTAGCCATTCTCATTTATTATCTCTAAATACAGGATGCAACTCAATGTGAGCCAGGACACATGCATGATATAATTAATAGTATTGATCAGCATTTCATTAAATCAAGGCCTCTCATTCTTCCTAGGAAATGAAACACATTTTCTGGAGATCCAAAACCACTAGCGGCAGTACTTTAAGAAAACAGACCAAATGAAACGGGCAAACTAGATTTGTGTCATATTTATGGATGAGCATAACATTAACAGGCAATATTTGTAACTTATCGCAGTCCAGATTACAGTAAACAGAGGATCTAATCATCATAGCCTTAGGGAGAAAGAGAAGAAAATATATGCTAGCTGACGAACATATACTATAACAGATTTGCAAAGCTCCAATAAATTGGATTAGGTTAGGAATAGCAGTGGCCACACTCTAACTTTAGGAAGTCCAAAGACACCTTCCTGAGAAAGAGGCTTATGGCAGCAGAAAGTTGTGCCTATTGGGCCTGTATTTCCTTATTACACCTGCTGCTTCTCGATTTTTACAACAGTCATTCTTCTTGTTGCTTTGCTGATCAGTCACCATTACGCCTTTTGCCCAGGGAAGCAAGGATGTAGTGCAGGATATTTCTGAGAAATCTGAGAAATGTTCCCAGGCAAGGGATAAGAAGGGAATGAGCTGACAGCAATTAATTTAGAGGAGTTACAGAAGGATTGGACCAAGCTTCTCCAACCTAGTGCCCTCCATATGCTTTTGAAGTAAAACTCCCATCAGCCCCAACCACCATTGGTCAATAGCCATGGATGAAGAGTCCAACAATAAATGGAGGGCACCAGCTTGAAAAAGGCTGGGTTAAATAAATTCATGGTGGAATAAATTCACAAATCCCACCCCTTCTTTCTGTCTCCTCCGCCACCTTTGGGAACTTGAGCTTCTCCTATGTCTCTATGCAACCTAATCAAATTATGGCTTTCAGAACCACATATATGCTGATGACACCCAACTGTACCACTCTACGCTCTACCTACCTGATATTTCTGTTTGGGTGCTTCATCATCCTTATCACAAGTACAATACATCCAAGACAATGTCACAGTCCAGCCTGCTGAAGAGTCACAAAGACTGTATTTGTCTCCTCTCTTTCATTTGCTCCCCATATTCAGACTGTTGCCAAGTGAAGACACCCCTTCCCCTGCCCCTTCAGCAAAAACTTTCATTTGCATCCTGGCCATCAGTCTCCTTGATTAGCATGACCTTCTCATTTCACTCCCCTCATCTCTAACCCAAACTGCTACTGAAATCGCCACTCTGACCATGTGACACCCCTCCTTAAATCCCTATACTGGCTTCCAAAACACAATCTCTTCATCCGTACCTTCAAGGACCTCCCTTTATCTCTCTGTGCCCACATTCTGATACACAAACACAGTTGTGTTGTGGTCTTATATCATTCTTTGGAAATTTTATTGAACATTGTATTTTATTTTATTTTATTTTATTTTACTCTTATATAAAATTGCTTAGATACCGTTATTACATTAGGCAGTATTATTTTTGTATTAAAAAATAAATATCTGCTATCAAACATTGCTCCTGCAGCTCAATCAGCCACAACTCTCCACAGCATTCCTGCTTCCTTGAGTTGCAAAATACTGGAAGAAATCAAACATTTCCACTGGCTTGGCAAACCTTGGTTATGATATTTTTTAAAAATATGAAAGATTCTGGGGAAATAAGCTATACTCACAGATAGTTTGAGACCCTTCTTGATAAACTGGAACAAAATTAAACCATAGGCAGTTGTTTGCTGAGATATATTAAATATTGTATAATACTTTTTTCCAATATAATCTTTTTTTCTGGAATAATAATACATATGGAGAAACACTACAAGCTCAAATGCTGAGTTATGAAAGCTACTGAGAAACTACAAAGAGGCTTTGTGGGGACAGGAACTTAATGGGGAAACAACAACACCCCAAAATCCAATGACCATTGAACATACTCAGTGGTCACAGAATGATAATGACAGAAGCAAACCAGCAGTAAATCATACTGTGCATGTTGGAGTTAACTCTTTACTAGCAAGAACAGGATCTTGGCAGTCTTGGCAGAGTGCCCGGCCTACTGAGCACAAGAACTCGTGCCTGGTAGGCCTTTAGTTGCTGAGAGTACACAGCTGTCTATGTCTTCTTCTCTCCGGGGTTTTACCAAGCAATCAGAGATAGCTCTTGCATGCTTGTTTTGCTCCTTCCACTTCATACATCTTCTGGTTCTCGGAGGCCAAGGGGGAGGGGAGCTTATTACAGCAGAAGAGGGAGACACATGTGACTCTTCACCAGCCTGACTCCTCTCTGCCTCTTAGCCCCTCTCCTCCCACCCTCCTGCTTCAAGCTTCTGCTTCTGGACATTTCTCTCCCAGAGTGTCCCAGCTCACTAAGCCCTGTTACCTCTTCAGCTTCCGACACTTCCTCTTCCCAGTTTTCTCCCTCTTCTCCCTGTGATCACTCATCGTTGCCCCACCACCCCAGGTGCTGAGCCTTCTTCCCTTGCTGGTTCCCCAGCTGGTTCCTCTGCATCCAACCAGTCCATGGCAGATATATATCTGTTGAAGGGGCAGTAACAGAAAGCTGGGTGGGGAGCTGGAATGGAGTAAGCTGAAAGACAGGCTGGCTTATTGAAAATAGTCACTCCATGCTGCACCATTTTTTTTGAAGGTCACACACATGCATGTGTATTTCTTTTTTCTACTGGAGAGGTATGACACATGGAGACAAGTGCTTAACTAGGTGGCCCTTGGCCTGATAGAACAAGCCAATTCTTTTTTTAAAAAAATAAATCATGACTAAATGGGTTACTTTGTAACTAGAGGAAGTTTGGTTGAGGTGGCATAGCTAAGGAACTGGTGCATGTCCACATTTGACATCACTGTTGTACAACAGATTAGTGATCTAACACGGCAGATGAAGGTGATCGACTACATGGAATTGGCAGAAATGACTGGCAGAATCCGAGACCAGGGAGAAGAGTTGGTGAAAGAAGACTGGAAGAAATTTAAAGACTATTTACAGAAATATTGTAAAATTAATGAATGTTAGAAGGATGTTGGATAGAAACTAAGGGGTTTCCAGCTGTAATGCTTTAGAAGATACGGGAAAAAAGGTTTATAAATGGGTAAAAGCTTAATGGTAAGGATTTGCTGAACTAACAAATTGAAGTGGAATACAAAGAAGGGAGGTATGAGGAGGTCTGGGGAAATAAGCGTAAGGAAGATATGTTATGGAAAATTATTTGTTTTTTAACTGTTTTTATGTTGTATTTTGTATTTTGTTTCTTTTTATTTTTTATTTTTTTCATTGTTATATTTTAAAAAAACTTTAATAAATATCTTTTTTATAAAAAAAAAAATTAGTGCTCTAACAGTCTTAACGGTTTCCTGTAATGCTACAAATATTTAGAGCTAATGGGATACAAGCCCGCTCTCCTCATTGATGGTAATGGATCAGGACTGCCACCTCATGGTAAGCAGGACAGTTTAAGATGAGGTGAATTGCAGCAGAGCATTACAATGGCTTAAAGTGTTTAAAGAGGGATAAACTGAGTTTTCTTTTAAAGAAAACTTTGCTAAGCGTATGCCCTAAGAAAGTAATCAATGTAAATTTGCACATTTTAATTCCTAAGGAAACAGACAGGTTTGTGATTAATATAAAAGGCAGCATAATATGCAGAGTCTACATGCAAATTTATTGCACAGAGCTTATGGCAGTCCCCGGGCTTCTCCGGCAGTTGTAGATTAACCACTGGCCTGACACACCAAGCAAGCAATTAACAGTAAATGCATTTTCTCCTTTGAAATATTTAGTAAGCTTCTTGCCAGTAGAATTCCCTCATCAGTTTGATAGCCTAAAAGTGCTCACCTGTGAATTTTCCTATCCTATGACAAGCCTTAGTCTACCTCAGTTTCTCTTGGAGTCCTTGGGGCTCTGTTCCCTATGAACTTGGGTCAGAGGGAGGGAGAGATAAAAATCTAGGTACCCCATAGAGGAGAAATTACTTTGCCTATGACAGAGTAATGGAAGACATTTTTTAAAATCAAAAGACAAACAGCTTTTACATTAGGAAGCAGTTTAAGGGCCAGGAAACCTCTTTTGGAATCTGGCAATTAGCTTGTATGCATAATCAGGATTCAAGTTCATTTCTGTGTTAAACGAACAGTGAAATCCATATCCTTGTCAAATACCTTGGCTTGTTCAACAACCAACCCAGGAGCCCTATGACCACAAGTTCTGGAGTGAAGGTAACCACTTAGAGCCAGTTTACTGGCCATGATATTAAATGTGTGAATCCAATTGATGTGCAGAGTTTTTATGATGTAAATAAAAAAAGCAGTCATGTGGAAGCCCGAGCAGCCTTGGGATTATATGGTGGGCAAGAGGGAGAGAGATTAAGTCTTTATTTCCCTGCCACAGTCCTGACAAAAATGGCCTTTCCGAAGGTACTACTTGCATTTCAAGAGAAGTCACCATTGGCAGCTTTCCTTGAAATACAAACAGCAACTTCAGATAGGGGATTTTCGTAGCAAGGTAGTCAGGACTAGGTCAGGGAAATAAAAGTTTCACTACACATCATGGAGAGGCCAATCTCCACAGCTGCTGTGCCTGCTGCCCCTACCTTGCCTCCTTTAATACAAAAGAGCTTGCAGGTACCGAGTGTGTGTTGTGCCCTGGTTTAGTGCTGAAACCCCGCAAGGAAAATAGGACAGCTGGCAGACCACGGACAGCTCCAAGTGAGCAACTTGAAAGCTGACTGAGACTTTGCCTCTGTCTCCAGACTACCTCCTTCAGGCTCCACCCACTTGAGAAATTTCAGAGCCTTAAAGAGCCAACCATCTGGCCTGAAGATGGGCTCCCCTCCTTTGTTCCATAGCCTCCCTCCCAGTGGTGTTGCTAGCCGCTCAGACAGCACAGAGCTTGCAGGCAGTCCACCCGCCACCTCCCCCTCAGCTGTAGGGCAGAAGCCTGAAAGAGAGGCGGGAGGCGGCGGGCAGACACAAGCCACATGCTGCCGTTTGGGCAGTGCAGAGCCTGAAGGCGTCCAAGCCACTATGTCACTCCCAGGAGAGACACATGGCTCAGGTGCGCTACAGGCCCTGCAGCAAGTGCCGCCCCCATGGTGTGTCGCCAGTGCCCCCCACAACCCCTAGCTACGCCTCTGCTCCCTCCTGATGCACTCCTGGAGCTGCTGGACTGGTCATGCGTGGTGGGGGTCATTTGGTTCTTCAGGCTCAGGAGAAGATGTTTGCAAGGGTCCACGCTCTGACCTTATAGGCCCTGGTGGTCTGAGAGGCTCCTCTGGGAGTTCTTGTCCAACTGCCTCAGAAGCAATCAAGTCCCTATTTTCCACAGTCAGTTCCTGGTCTTGACCAAAACCTGGCTCCCCATCTGATGCCTCCAACTCTGTGTCCAGATCACTGCTGTATACAGGGGGTCATTATACTTTGGCTATAAAGAGACTACAGACACACACACCCTGCAATCTGACACACATCATTCACTCAATTATTAAAAGCTTCAGTGCATCCACACTTGGGTAACATGTGGTTTTATGTTGCGTGTTTTCCCTTTTCAGATTATTCACAGATCAGGGAATTCTAATTATTGGGAGGGGGGGAGTACAGGTTGCCTCTTGGATGAAGAAAACAGAATGTGAACATCAGAGCAAAAAAACCCACACAACCATACACACACAGGATGCATTGTATTCACTTTAAACTGCCTTGCATACATGCCCTTAGTGTTGAAGGGCCCATAGCATCACTGGTGTTTAAAAACAAATGGAGGGTGTGGAGTCACTGGAGGGAGAGATGTGGCATAGAACTGGGAGACTGCCCCAGGAACAGAAATTACAACTTTGGGCACTAATGTGAAATGAACAGAAAGAGGTGGGAGTCATGGATTTAAAAGCTGGATGTGTTAGCTGAGAAAGGTGGTATAAAAACAGGATGTATTGCTCATGGTCACACTAATCTTACCTTGTTTGAATCACAAAGTGTATTTGTATTGGGCACAGAAACAAAGTACTGCATGTTGCCATTTGCAAAGAGACAACATTATGGTAATAAATTAGTAAAGCATTTTAAAAAGAGATTAAAAAGAGACCACCGATTTTTTGTTTCAATAAGTCTACTTCTACAACATGAAAATCTATTTCATTTCATGATCAAACAAGATGTGTGCATTCATTATACACATTTCATGACAACCTACTTTGAAAATTAACCCACAGTTTCAAAAGTTCTAAATAACCTTAATTAAGAGACTGAGAAGGGATAGCTCAGAGGAGCCATTACTAACATTTTGATCGAGTAGCTCATTAGTTATCATTATGTAACTGGTCCAAGTTTGGCTCCAAAGGGCATAAATTATTGCATAGCTGCCTCCAAAATGGAACCTAGACTCACTTTTTCAGGCTTATCTATAAAGTATACCAAAACCACAAATCCAAAAAGCCAGAGTGCAGGTATCTCTGTAGCAAGTTAGTATTCTGGACTCAAGACTGGTGGGGATGCACCAGTTAATGTGCCTACAAGCTAGAAACTACCCTGTGAGGTAGGTTAGACTTTGTCAAGGTCACCCTAAAGCTTTCCAGCTTGTAGGGTGACCTTGACAAAGTCTAACCTACCTCCCAGGGTAGCTGTGAAGATAAAAGGGGAATGCTAGCTATATATGCCAGCCTGCATGCCTTGTGGAAAAGGCAGGATAAAAGAACATTCAAGGAGAACATATTTAGGTTTTAAAAACTTACATCCATTATGTTTAGGATCTCATTAATCCAAACCTTATATTCTTTAATAAGAATGTGATTTCAGACTGGGAAAGCTACCAATGTTTATTTCGAAGGATCACTAACATTCTACGTTCTAGTCTTTAATAATCCATATCTTAGAGCACACTTTCCCATTCTGGCAGCCTTCAGATGTTTTGGACTACAAAACCCATCACGCTTGAGCATTGGCTATGATGGTCGGGAGCCTGGGGCCAATGGGAGTTGCAGACCAACAACTTCAAAAGGCCATCAGGTTGGGGAAGGCTGCCTTAGAGTAGGAATGACTGGCCCTCTGGTGGTATAAGAGCTGGTTATCAGCCCCCAAAGAGGTTTTTACCTGATCCCCACTCCGTTTTAAACAGCATGGTCCCCCCAAAACTGCACATTTTTGAAGTTGTATGAAATAAAGAAATCCTATCTACACTTTTAAACTTATAACTCCCTTTTGCATTTTGTATACAATATGTGGGACTTGCAGCAAAAAGTCCCAGCGTGGAATACTCCAGTTAAGGGTTCCAGCTAGCTTGCTAGCTAGCCAGCCAGCCAGCCTTCTTTCAGGATACATTTCCCAGTCCCTCCTGGTTTTCCATTCCTGCCCATGATAGACATCAGTATTCTGTGGCCACTGGGCATGATCAATTCGAACTGGACAGCATGGTTGGTTGTTTTTCCTTCTTCCTCTTAAAATTTTATTTTCCCTTAAAGTTATTTTCCCCCTGACTCCTGCTCATATCTCTCTTCTTTTTTGTGGATACTACTGTTTTGACTTCATAAGGATCCACATTTTGAGAATGAATGTATAGTATATTGTATATTCTCCAGCTAGGACTGAGGATTTGTGCTGTACTCAACAATGGTGTAGTTCCGCCACAAGGTGCCAACTTTATTACGGAACCTGACCAATGATGAAGGTGTTGGTCTTTGCAGAAAATGTTGTAGCATTGGACCCCTCCCTGGAGAACTGATCACTCAGGTTTACTTTATTTATCAGGCAAATTCATATCCTGCTTTTGAAAAATTGTTCTCCAAGCAAGTTAGACTGAAAGAAAATTGCATGTCGACAGAATCATTTCAACAACCAAACATAACAGTGAGCTTAAAAATAGAAGGCAGACATGAAAACATATGCTGCAATCCTATACACAATTATCTATAAATAAATCACACTAAGACAACAGGGATGTACCTCCGAGTAGCCTTGCACAGGGTTGCACTGCAGAGAAAAATATTGACAGCTCATTTAAAAGTCTCCTGGATCTGCCAGAACTTGAAGATCTTGGTTATTCCCAGAAGTTAAGCTGTGACAGGCGGGTGCTCACTACTCAACATCAAAACTACCGTATTTTTTGCACCATAACACTCACTTTTTTCCTCCTAGAAAGTAAGGGGAAATGTCTGTGCGTGTTATGGAGGAAATGCCTACGGGTGGCATGCCTACGGATTTTCCTCCTCTAAAAACTACGTGCGTGTTATGGTCGGGTGCGTGTTATAGAGCGAAAAATACGGTATTCTGTTCCAGAGCATTCAGCACAGCTGTTTCACCTTCTGCATATTTAAAAGTAAAAAGGTGACTGCAAAATACTGGCAGACTCCAGACCATGACTAAGTAAGTCTTTTCTTAAACTCTTACCTGCAGCATGAACTAAGTAATTGGCTTTAGCTAAGCAACTGCCCTGAGCCTTCAAACGCAATCCTGCAATATCAGATTAATACTACTGATCTACCTTATAAGACTGTTGTAATAATCAACTGAAATGATGCATGAAGAGCATTTTGAACATTGTAAATTGCTATGCAAATGTTAAATAGTATAATCTTATTACTAAAAAGCTTCTGAGAAAATTCTTTAAACTACAGAAGAGTGAATCCAAACCAAGGGGGGGGGGAACACTCCCAAATAAAACCGTATGATATAAGGGACCTAAAGGTTATTTCACTAAACAAATCCCCAGCTTTTAGATTAATCTCTTATACACAAAGTAATTTATAAATATCCAGATAGGGGAATGTCTTAAAAACTTTCCTCCTTTTATTCTAGCAGTGTTCATAATGGTAATCATTTGCTTTTCAAACAAGCATTGAGAAGGAAAACACATTAAAAAGATCACAATGAAGCCGCTAGAGTATTATTGCTACCACTGGAATATCAAAGAATTTCGCAAGCACTGAGGATTTATTGTCATACGAAAACATTCAAATGTTAATGATACCAATCTGCAATAGGATATTCTCCCTTTGATTAGATGCCATGCATCAATCTGACACCCTTAATACTTTTCAGTTAGGCTGAAAAATGAAATCAATTTTAAATTACATTACACAGTATGCCTGCTGGTTAATTTAGAAATAAAATTATTTCCTTATAAATCTTGAGACGATCAACTAAGCAAGTGTAAATAGCCCAAAATAAAAGTTTCTCCAGGGGTTGTACTTCTGAGGTTGGTGTAGTCTCTTTAAAATAGTAATAGTAACACTTCTAAGCTCAGAAATTCGGCATTATGGGAGATGTGTGGCTGCCATAAATTTTGCGGTGTGCTTCTCCAACCAAACAACATGCACAGAAATACACTTATTGGGGGAAGAGTTGCATAAGCACCCACATATTAATGAAAACAGCATACAAATATACATTGTATGATGTGGGGGTGTAATTAGCCAAAACTACACAGGAAAATGGGTTTATTAGAAGAAATGCAGGTGAATTTTTAATAATTTTTTTGATTAAAATTGCACAAATTGCTACAGAAATGTGGAGAAGTGAATTTAAGATTAGAAAAATGAGGGAGAAAAAGAAGCCAAAACTTGACAGATTTGTCCATCCCTCTTACTGCCCGAAAGAACAGGTGCTGGTCATTGGGAGGCAGCAGATATATAAGGAAGTTGCAGGTGGGACTGGACAATCTTAACTGAACTGATTAAATTTCACCCTAAGAGGTTGTGCTGTTGATCATTCCCTATTGCTAAGCATGGATAATTTATGTGAATACTTTTTTGGATTCAGATATGAAGCGCTGGCGCTTTGTGCAAAATGACATTTCTGCTGAATTGCAGTTCTGCCTCTGCTTTGATCTATAGGGCTCGGTGTGTGCAATCGCTCTTCAGAGATATACAAATAGACAGTCAAGTTGCAAGAAGATGACACACAGCAAAAGTTATGTCGATTAAATGTAATTACCATGCGCACATTTTACTTTAGTCGTTTGGAAATGACGAAAAGCGGCTGCAAAATTAAAGTGAAATTTCAAAAGAGAGGAGTGGGCAAAGAATCTCAGCCAGCTGGGCTTTGCTGGCTGAACCATGACAAGATATATCCCAAGCCGTTTCCTGAAGATCAACACAACTCACTCATCAAGTCTGCAGGAATGAGGCACTTCATTTCTCCCAATTTGAATCAAGTTGTGGAAAACGATGTGCAAAATCCTGTATGTCCTTAAAGGAGGACAGCTAATGGATAAAGTTGCTTCCTTCCCACAAATGATTCTGGCATCTGCTATTCTGAAGGCTAGAACCGGATATAATGGCATAAGCTTATTGTCCAGCTAAGTTACCATTGTGCTTCCACCAATACAAGCTGATCAGTAGCGTATACCTGGCTAGCACCACCATCAAACCAGCTCTGTTATAAGATTAAAAGAACTCCAAACAAAGCAATAATAACACACCCACTGCAAAAGCCATGGCAATTGCATGCTCCCAGCAGTCATAATGTCATACCCTGATAATTCCCCAAGCAATTGCCAAGGTTACTATATTGTAATGTTACCCTTTTATTATGGGAGCACTTGACCCACGATTGCCCTAAGCTTCTTTTATGATTCTTTAATGCACAGAAGCCCTGTTTAGCTGTTCTAATATCTCACAAAACAAGCACATTAGCTCTGCCTCCCCTCCCTGGCACCCATCATGTGCTGGAGGGGAACCTCCTGAAAGGGGGAACTTTTCTATGCAAGCAGGTTCCCCACCACACAGTTTAGAATCTGAACCTTCCAGGATTCTAACATGTGTGGAAGGAACATAAGAAAAGCCCTCCTTGATCAGCCCAGTTCATATAGTCTAGCCTTTTCATAGAATCATGGAATTGTAGAGTTGGAAGGGATCCAAGGGTCATCTAATCCAACCCCCTGCAATACAGGACTCTCAACTAAAGCATCTATGACAGATGACCATCCATCCTCTGCTTAAAAACCTCAAAGGAAGGAGAGTCTAACCTGCCTCCTGAGACAGTCCATTCCATTGTCCAACAGCTCCTACTGTCAAAAAGTTCTTCCCAATGTTTAGTCAGAATCACCTTTCTTGTAACTTGGTTCAGGTCCTACCCCTCAAAGCAGGAGAAAACAAGCTTGCTCCAAAAGTCCATAAACAGGAGCTGAGGGTAACAGCCCTCTCCCCATTTGTGATCCCAAGCAACTGAAATTTCAGGTCAGTGTGAACATACACCTTCATAATGTAACCAAAGTTCCTTCTATACAGGGCTTTTCCCTTTGAAATAGTCAACCTTTTAAAAAACAAAAATAGAACATCCAAATGACACTGTTATGAGCCTACTGATACTTATTCCAGTCATTTTTGTGTTGTCCTCTATTTTTTTCTCAGACTCCACAGCCAGTGATTTTTTGGTAATAAAATGCAGCTGTGGCACCATTCAATCTAGTATGGACAAGCAAAACTTTTAAGGGTCATTTTCCTTTATTTGCAGGTTCAGTCCATTTTACTGCCAATGAATGCAAGTGGGGTGCTTCTTAGTGATGAGCAACTTCTTAATTTCCCCTTGAATAGCCTCCCTTAATTGCTTCGGTGCCAGTTTCTGTTCCTGTGTACTAGGGATGTTTGTTATTGGTTTCCTCTCATTATTCCTCTCATTTCTATAGTGAAATAGTGCTTTTACACTACCGCTGTACCTCTACTTATGTATCCCTCTGGATACAGAATCTTCGGGTTACAGCCACGGCAAACCCGGAAATGTATACTTCCAGGTTTCGCCGTGCGTGCATGCGCAGAAGCACTCAATCACGCTCCACGCATGCACAAAAGCGCACCTCTATTGACGTAATTTTTGGGGTGCGAATGGACCCCCGGAACGAATTAAGTTCGTATCCGGAGGGTCCACTGTATCACAAAGTTGGAGCAGGAATAAAACTGAGGGGAAGCTCATAATTTCTCCCCTCAAGAACTGAAACTGACATTGGGGTAATTAAGAAAGGCTATTCAAGAAGCTCTTTTAATCAGAAATTTCCCACCTGCACTCAACAGGAAGCAGTAATACAGGCCAAACCTACAAGGAAGTTTTTGAAAAAGAACGAAAGAGAAAGAAAGAAAGAAAGAAAGAAAGAAAGAAAGAAAGAAAGAGAAAGAACTAAATAGAAATTACTTTTCTCAAATAGCGTAAGCAGATCTAGACCAGGAGGGGTCCACAACCCAGCATCCATGGGTACCAATGCTACCACAGAGCACCTGTCAAGCTCTTTAATCCTCACCTGGACACCAGCCACAAATCCAGTATGGTCTTCACTCTCCTGCCCACCTTCTAGTTTAATTGGCTAGCTGATTTGGAAAAGAGGAAAGAAAACTGTTCTCTCTGCTGGTGCCGTCCAGTTAGAAGATAGAGGGCAGTTCTAATTGGATGCCACCAGCTGAGAGGACACAGAGAGAACAATTGTAATTGGAAGCTACCAGCAGAGGGCAACAGCTCCCAGGACAGATAGCAATAATCTAGCAAGCTCTTCTTAATCTCAGTTACAATTCCTCTTCCAGACCATTGTGGGAAAGCAATGCATCAGCTCTAGTGTGAAGCAGCCAGACATCTTTTTGCATGGATCCCAATCAGAATGTTTTAGGAGGAAGAGGGCAGAGCTCAGTTTAGAGGTACTTTAGTGATAACAAACTGACCTTAAATGGCTGCCCAAGGGGAACCTTCATTCTGTCCTTGGTCAGTAGCCATGAAACAAGATTGGTGCTCTATCCCTCTTCATCATGTTGTTATACATTTACTGCAGAGTTAATCAAACACAACGCACAAGTCTGCCTCACGCAGAGGGCTGATATCATCCAAAATCACCACAACGTATCAAGCAGCTATATATCAAGCATTATCTCCAACAACAACAACAACGATTAAGGATTTTGTAAACCTGCGACTGCAGATCTAATTGAAAGGATACCCTGACATCTGCCATTAGCCGGGAGACCAAGGCCTCCTTGCCTGTATATGCGTAGACACATAAAGGCAGGGGGGTCCACCTGCCCAGATCAGACAATAATTCAAGAATTTGTGCCTGAATTTGCTTATTTACCACTTGCCTACATTTCCCCATTTAATCCAGGTTTACCGTTTCCATGGAAAAATCTGGTCAATTAAGCAAAAACAACATGGAAATTGGAAATGGAACAGACCCTTTCTCCCACCCTCACTAAGCAAACTTATATTAAGCTTGGAAACAACAGAAATCACCTCAGTAGCTGAGTGAAGTTCTCAAGTGATTCTTGAGGCACTCTGGTCCCAGATCATTTGGGCTGTTAAAGGATAATGCCATCCATGCACCTTGAACTAAATCTGGAAACAACCTAAGAGCTAGTGACATATGAAAGGTATAATGTGAACCATTCTGCGAGTCTCTGCTATCAATCTGGTTCTGTTTTGAAGCAACTGAAGGTACAGGCATTCTTTTATTTAATTTTTTATAAACTGCATTTTTATGTAAAGTTTTACAAGGCACTATAAAACAACTCCACGAAGATAGCATTACACTAGTCCAACGCTCAGACTGTACATATGTCAAGGTTGGGAGAGAATACTATATTCACACACATACATCATCATAACATATAACCTGCATTAGTCGGCTCTGCTCATATGATCCCTCTGTTTTGTGGCTGATGGATCACATGCATAAAACATGCACAAGGCTCCTCCTGATTCATGCTAAAGCTCCAACACACAATATGAGAAAGAGTTCACAAGCCAAAGTTTGCTGTGAAGTCCTGTCAAACAGACAGCATATTCCAGCCTTTTTCAACCTTTGATCCCCAGATGTTGTTGGACTACAACTCCCATCATACCTAGCTAACAGGACAAGTGGTGAGGAATAATGGGAGTTGTAGTCCAACAACATCTGGGGACCCAAGGCTGAGAAAGGCTGGCCTACACCAAAGGTGAGGAACCTGTGATCCACCAGTTGTTGTTGGACTTTAGTTTCCATCAGTCCCAGCCAGCATGCACAGGACAAGTGGTCAGGGATGATGGGAACTGGAGTCCAGCAACATCTAGAGGGCTGCAGGTTGCCCATTTGTGTCCTTCATGTATATGTGAACAACTTCAGTATATGTATACAATGTGTGAAGCCTGTCAGACTTGGGACCAACAGGGTGGGTGACTCAGCTTCAGCAAAGTGGAGGGGTTTTTTGCCTACTCTCATCACAGGTGTTACATATAACTGCCAATGCATGTGCTGAAGCAAAATGCACACAAGCCTTTTAGTGTATAAAATATTACACTTACGACAAAGTGTTTAAAAAAAACACACACACATCATAGCTGCAATCTGAAACATTTTTTAAAAATGAAAGTGTTAAAAATTTCCTACTACATTTGCTTTCATTCTTAGTAATTACCCTGAAGCCAACCCTCACAAACAAACAGTGCAAAGAAAACACAATAAATTTTGAAGTAAGTTCCTTCCATTCTGCATATTTAAGGGTGCAATTTAGCTATGTGGACATTGCTGAATTCTTGGGTTATTGAAATAAAGCAAATTAAAATTTAACACTTTAGGATACAATTATCCATGTTCTAACAGAATGCTGGTACAGTACTTACAGCAGGTTTGGACTGCCATCTTCTGGGATCCTGGAAAATTGCCCCATCTTCTGCTAGACCTAATGCAGTGTTTTCAAGGGCTGAAAGTGATGATTCTACATGCTGTGCAGAATCCAGTTGTACAATATAGCTGTATAATTATTGACTGTGCTTTAGACTCCAAATAGAAGAGTTGTGTTGTTGAGTGCTCCCACACACACACACTTCTTGTATTATTGTTTTTTAAAATATATTTATTAAAGTTTCACAAATTATATAAACAAACACAACAATACAAACGAACACAAACAAGAAAAAGGAACAAGTATAATTTCAAAACCTTATTTTCTTAAAACTTACTTCACCGACCTCCTCATCCCTCCCCTTTCTGCATTCCAATTTCCAATATATAGTTCAGCAAATCCTCACCCTTAATTTTATCTAATTGTTAACTTTTCTTTTCTTTTAACTTAATCTTTACAGCTGTAATCCACTTACTTTCTAAAGCCGCATCATTTTAACACTCATTAATTTTACAATGTTTCTTAAGATAGTTCTTAAATTTCTTCCAATCTTCTTCCGCCGTCTCTTTTCCCTGGCCTCGGATTCTGCCAGTCATTTCTGCCAATCCCATATAGTCTATCATCTTCATCTGCCATTCTTCCAAAGTGGGTAGATCTTGTGTCTTCCAATACTTTGCGATGAGTATTCTTGCTGCTGTTGTAGCATACATAAAGAATGTTCTGTCTTTCTTTGGCACCAGTTGGCCGACAATGCCCAGGAGAAAGGCCTCTGGTTTCTTAAGGAAGGTATATTTAAATACCTTTTTCATTTCATTATAGATCATCTCCCAGAAAGCCTTAATCTTTGGGCATGTCCACCAAAGGTGAAAAAAAGTACCTTCAGTTTCTTTACATTTCCAGCATTTATTATCAGACAAGTGGTAAATTTTTGCAAGCTTGACTGGAGTCATGTACCACCTATAAATCATTTTCATAATATTTTCCTTTAAGGCACACACACTTCTTGTAAACTAGCACATCTAGAAAGATTTTCTATGCGATGTTTATATGGGGCAGCACTCAACAATAGAACCTCTCCACATAGAGTCTGAAGGGCGGAGTCCAACCTCATTTTGCTACTTCTATACTGGAGGTGGGCCAGCCATCACAATCTGACTTTTTCCATTGCAGAGGTAGCGTTAAAAGTATTGGGGCACAAGTAAGGTGGTGAGGGATGTCAAAGACCAGACATTTATTTGATAGGCTAGTGAAAAGATAAAGAACCATATGACGGGAGAGTCGGTGCAGGCCTTTCTGGAAAATAAATCAGTCTGGGAGAAAGAAGGGAAAGCAATCTGGGGAGAGTGGAGACACCAGCACAGAACAAATTTGGGGGGTAGGGTCACACCACAAATGCAGGCTGTCTGTCTTCCATTGTCTGTCTTTCAAGAAAAAAGATAGCATGGACACTACAGTTAGATATACGTAGTTAGAAAAACATTTAGAGGTATAAGGTGGCTTGCACTTATGCCCTGCAGTTCTCTTCATTGCTTTCACAAGGGATGCAGGGGGTTTTCTTGAGAAAGCCTCACTAGCTTCATACATCCCAATTAAAAAAATAAAAAACCACAGAAATGAAGGAGATGGATGCTATCCCACAACATCATCCAGGCACCTCCACCAGCTTCTGCCTGCCAACTTCATCTGCTAACTTCAGCCTGCCAACTTCCATGGGTTTCATCTATTCATGAATATACACCAGTTTCTTTTCACACATCACATTCATGCACATATGCACACCACTAGCCCCAACCCCTTTCAAAATCTTAGTCATGCACACAAGCATGCACCAGAACACCAATGGACACAACCACTCATCTTCCACTCACCATTTATTCATATTCATTGCCCAACTTCAATCCACAAATAACCACTGGCTTTTGTCAATCAGCTCCCAAAGGTGACGTTGAACCAGTTTACAACCACAAATATCACTATGTTTCAGCCTTGCAACATCCAAATGAGAACTCAATTGGCTTCCACCCACCAACATCTGCCAGCTTCTGCTAGGTCCACCACTAGACATCACATATCACACCCCATGGATATCAGCTGCCTTCAAGCCACAATTCCACACTGCAAATGAACTTACCTTATTATTGCTCCGTAGCATCCTACAGCCAGATGATCATCTCCGTCTATCTGTCTATTCACCTCCTCCAGGTGGAAGAAGACTGAACGTCACAGCTGTTGCTTGCTGTGTATCATTGGGGAAGAGGAAAAGGCCCATCTTCATATCCACTCAGCTGCCATGTACTTTTGTGATGTCACAGGTAGTCTGTAGCCAGTGGCAACAGCTGGAGATGTATCATTATAATCTCTGCAGGCCTCACAATTGTGGGTACATCTCAGCAGTGATTTATTTGTATGCTTGTTTATTGTTAAAAATATTTATAGAAACCAACCTTCATGTGTACTGATACCAGGGGAGGATATACCATAAAATGATTGTAGGAGTCCTTTTCTAGCACAAGGGTCACATTTCCCTCTAGGGACCTCCGCCACACACACACACACCTATGTACAGTAGGCTTCATTCCAGCTATGTAAAGGCCAGAGGCTCCCCCCCCCCTTCAATCCTTCAATCCGCTTAAATAAGAAGCATGATCGAAGTTCAGGAAAATATTCCAACCAGGCAAAAACATTTTGAGGGTGTACAGCTGATGAGGGGAATGACCTAGAGAGAGTCCAGTGGTCTGCTCTTGACTTGTGGACTGGATGTTCCCCACCCCATAATAAAACCCAAGGGTTATAGCCAGCATTATTTGCAATCAGATGAGACCTATTGAATCAATAGGGTTAATAACTTAAATCCATTGATTTCAATGGATGTACTCTGAGTATGATGTATTTGGATATTGTTCCAATTATTAAAAACACCAGCACACAAAAACACTAAAAAAAAAGCTGAACAGAAGGAAAGGGTAAAATACTAGTTTCACAGTTAAGTAGCCACAATAGTTGCCCAAAGCAGACAGGACCAAAACATACAAATGCACACGCAGAACTACATACTATATTCTCTTTCTCAACATACACAAACTGCACATTTGCATGTGCCCACATCCATCCATTGACAAGAGAAGACTCCCTGGAAAAGACCCTGATGTTGGGAAAGATGGAGGGCACAAGGAGAAGGGGACGACAGAGGACAAGATGGTTGGACAGTGTTCTCGAAGCTACCAGCATGAGTTTGACCAAACTGCGGGAGGCAGTGGAAGACAGGAGTGCCTGGCGTGCTTTGGTCCATGGGGTCACAAAGAGTCGGACATGACTAAACGACTAAACAAGAACAACAAACAACATCCATCCATCCATATCTCAATCACACATTCATTACACATGTTCTCACCCATTACCATACTGCACACCTCTCTCAGCTTGACTTCATCATTATGTGCTGTATCACTTGCTTGCTCCATTTTTTTCCCATGTACTGTACTGAGACAGGGGCTCCCTTTTTTGAGCGTGCAGCAAAGAAGCGGAGTTTAGAAAAGGGAAGCACAACAAACTGGTGAAGCGGGAATGCTTTACTCTAGTGATTTAGAGACAGAGTGCTTTTCTTTGCCAGCCCACTCAGTTTCCATACCGTCAAAGGACTTATTCTAAGATGCACGCTCCTGTACTGGATTCAGACCCACAACCTCAGAGGCGCCAGAGAAACGAGAACGTGTAGCCTGAACCCATGTAGCTACGCTTTTTGAAGGGAGCAATATATTGCGCCAAAGAAAGGTGCTTGTCATTTATACAAATGGCCACAAGGTGTCAGCTGTTTGTAACTTTAAAGGGGAAATCTGGATTAACCTATAGCCAGAAAAAGGCAAACACACGCAGCACAATACTATCCATACATGTAGTAAGCACCACTAAACAGAGATCGTGGGCATAGCCCATGCACCTGTTGTGACGTGGGGTTTGTGATTTCAGCTCTCTTGACATAATATGCTGGAGACAGCTCTGTAGTAACACTTCTTCATTTCAGCAAACAAGACTGAAGACTGAGGAGGGAAAAGCTACATTTATAGGGACAGGGAACTAGCTAGAGGCAGTTACTTTACCCTGATGCAAATACAGGCAATAATAATACAGATATAAAATCCTTTGACTCAATACACAACAGCACCTATCTGTCATCATCCTGTCTGGCTCTGTCTAGCAGATTCTAAATTAATTTTCTCAACAACTGTTGTTTTAAATTACTTTCTTTTGACCCCGTGCTGAGAAAAACCTGTCAAAATCTTTCTACAATGTATACTTTTAGTTAAGTAATTTTTTTTATTTATTTACTTGATTTAGTGGGGGGGGGGAACGACACGTGCCTCCCTGCCACACCCATGACTGGGATGACTGCCACCTCGAACGTAGAACAAAGGGGGGGGGTGCGCCGTGTGCGTATTTCACCAAAATATTAATTTTCTGCTTCTGTCACACCATCCTTCAAAACTTTGGTGGCTATTGGATTCCATTAACCTTGTCAAAGATAGGATAGCAGCAGCTCCAGCAGCAGGCGACGCATCCCTTGTGAGGCTGAATCAGCTGCCCCTGCGAGCCCTGCCGCCTGAAGCAGCCGCCTCATCTAACAGCCTCTGAGGAGAAGCACTCCGAACCTTTCCCCCCTCCCCTCTACCCGGCGAAACCGAACCCTCAACGGAAACCTAAGCCCCGCCCCCGTGACGCAATCGCACGCCGCGGGAGGATTCTCTGGCGGGTGGGGCTTAACTAAGCTCCGCCCTTTGCCTTATCCTGTCAGGGTTTCGCAATGCACTGCGGGAGCGAGGCGATGAGCGTCGAGAGCGGCGGCGGGCCGGGGAGGGAAAGGCTCTTGCGCGCGTGCGCGCTCTCCCTCGTCACGTTCGGCTTTTCCTCGTCTCTTCCCGTTCCCATAATGCTCTGCCGCTTCCGTCACTGACGGCTTGTCGCAAACGCGAAGCCCTCGTTCTGCCGGTGGTGGATTCCATCAGTCTCCCCTCACAGCTTGCCCGCCGCCACCACCACCCCCAGCCGAGCCCCCCTCCCCTCCGCTTGGCGGTTAAGCAAAGGCGTGGGGGCCGCTTTTGCTCCTGGGCCTCGGCGGCGTCTTCTTCCCTTCCCCCCCCACCCGTTCTCTTCCCTCCTCTTCCTCCTCCCCCCCCTTTCCGAAATGCCCCCCAAAAAACAGGCACCGGCAGCATCGGGGGCGGGTAACAAAAAGGCAGATCAGAAAAAGAAGGAGAAGATCATCGAGGTGAGACAATTTAGGCCCAATTATCGGGGGGGGGGTCAAGCTCTGTTTTGGGGCTGTACCACTAAGGACTGTAGGGAAAGCTTTTTAACAGCGTGGCCTCCCAACCTACCCAATGTGTACCCTGCATGTAGAAAGCTAACATTTTAGGAAGGGGGGAAGTTTCAGCTCATGTCATTTCTCCCAGACATGTTCTGAGGTGGTGGGTGTTTTCGTCTAGAGAACCAATAAACCAGGAGGGGCCCCCCCCCCAATTTGTGTTCTGATTTTGTGCGATCCAGACAAAGAGGTAGGCAACTTTTAGCAGGGTAGTGAAGATGACACCTCTCTGTAATTACCTGCTTCGCTTCCCTTGGCTGGACTTGGCACCCAGTACAGGTTTCGAAGGCTACACTGATTCTGGTCCTGAGCCGAGTCCAAGATCCTCAGGTGGCGTCATAAATTAGTATTGCCATTCCTGTTTATGTGCTCTCCGCTCCTGTTTAATTATTACAAGGCTTTAAAGCAGGGCTGGGGAACATGTGGCCTTCCAGATGTTGATGTATTCTCACTCCTGTCATCCCTAACCTTTGGCCAGATTGGCTTGGGCTGATGGGAATTGGGAGTCCCCACAGAATCAGGAAGGCCCACAGCTTAGCCACCTGTTTTAAAGAAGCTATAGGTACTGGATATCTCTCCAACTTTGGAGTAATGCACAGGACTATATGCCTCATATTTTTCTATCAGTACTATTTTTAGGGGGTATATTTCAGTATTATTTTGAAAGTGGCATGGTAATAAATAAAAAGGCTGAGCCCAGGCATTTGTTTCCAATGCCTGAACTTAACTTCCTTCCATAGGTAAAGGTACCCTGACCATTAGGTCCAGTCATGGCCGACTCTGGGGTTGCAGCGCTCATCTCGCTTTATTGGCCGAGGGAGCCAGCATGACTAAGCCGCTTCTAGTGAACCATAGCAGCGCACGGAAAGTGTCCATGCACTTCCTTCTATAGTCAGGTCATTTATTCATCTAGTCTGGTATTGTTTACATTGGTTGGCAGCTGCACTTTTAATGAGGCCTTTCCTAGCCCTACATATTTGCCAGGGATTGAACTTGGACCCTTTCTCATGCAAGTCATACAAAACATGTACTCTGTACACTGAACTATGGTGGTAAAATTCCTACACATCATTATTATGGGAAAGGCTTCCAAATTCCTGATCAGAGGGTCATGTTTTCAGGTGGATAAGCCCTCCAGCATCTCTTCAAAAAAGTAAAGTACTGAAAGATACAAAACAATTTGTAATGGTGGGATTAAGAGAGTTGTGTGCATTTCGGAGTAAAACCCACACAACTTAGTCTGGTTTATTACTGAGTGATCATGTTTAAACTAATCTGAGTCATTGAACACCCTCTTGGGTTTCTACTTCTGAGTGAACATGCATTGGTATGGAATTGTAATGCTAATAACCAAATGGTGTTCCCCTTGGTAGGATTCTAAAACAGATAATATTGGAGTGAGACTGCTGGATGGATTTTGAACCAAAACAAAAATATCATATGCTCCTTGATATTATTAATATAATAATATGATAAAATAAGACGCTGTTCTTTAGACTTTAAGCCCAACATTCAAATAATTTAACCAGTATACGTGACATACCATATTAAGTTATGACAGTTTGAGAAGTGAAAGGTGAATTGATATGTTACGTTGCCTAAATATGATCCACATGATGTACATCTTTTAAAACTTTTAGATGAAAAGTGTTGGTTCTTTTAACACTGGAGCAATTTCAGTTGCAAAAAAACTTTTTTTAAAATGAATATGTATTCCTGTTTATTAGTTCTGTATTAGTGAACAGAGATGAATTCAAAGAGAAAATGCCATATATGTTATATGGGGCAAAATTAATGTAGAAAATTTTGAAATTATAAATGTACTGCTATTACAGTAGCAATTGGGACCATGTTACACAATATTGTGCCCAAATCAGTTGTATACTGTTGTCAGTAATGTCTTCTGCATGCAGAATATTTTGCTTCCATTTTAATTGGTCATCTAAACATGGTTATTGTAATTCTAAATTGTAGTTTGTTCTAATCCACGACCTCAGAAACCTTTAAGTTCTTTTAAAAAGAATTATCACAGTCCTGTAGTTACTAAAAAATTCTTGATAACTGGGTAGGCTCACCCTCTATGTGCATGGCTCTATTGAATCATCAGATTTTATCACTGAAGAGAATATTAGATACACATCGCAAGACAGATGCATATGATTTAAACTGAGCTGTAAAGAGCCTTCATAGGAGATTTATACTAGAATTGGTGTTTTTTGTCACTAGATAGCAGTTAAAATGTATTTATTTTCTAACAGAGTTAAAAGTAAAAAGGTTTTATTTAGAGTTTTAAGTGTTTGCCTAAACAGATGTGAACTAAAAGTGAATGAGTGTTAAACTACATTTTCTACACATTGAAAAATCATGCTAGCTAATAACATTCCTACAAACCTTTGAAATTAGGACAAAACCTTTGGCTTAAAGAATAAGAAAGGAGCGAAACAGCAAAAGTTTATCAAGGCTGTGACCCATCAAGTTAAGTTCGGTCAGCAAAACCCACGGCAGGTAAGTAAATGTTTACTTGACTTCACTGTTCTCTCTTTGCACTTGTTATAATGTGATTGTTTTTTCTATTATGTTGCATCATAGGAGTGTGGAGCTGTCAGAAGATGGGACAATTAAGTTAGGTCCTTCTTTGTTGGATAAATTTGTGTTAAGGGGCAGCCGTTATGTTTATGGATGTATAGTCATACCTCGGGTTGAATGCGCTTCAGGTTGAGCGCGTTCGAGTTGCGCTCCGCGGCAACCCGGAAGTAACGGAGTGTGTTACTTCTGGGTTTCGCCGCTTGTGCATGTGCAGACGCTCAAAATGACGTCACGCACATGCGCAAAAGTGGCGAAAAGCGACGCTCACGTGCGCAGACATTCCGTCGCTAGCTATATTTGCTTCTGGATGCGAACGGGGCTCCGGAACAGATCCCGTTTGTATCCAGAGGTACCACTGTATTGTGAGATTAGGCCATACTCACAGCAGAGAAAGAGGTGATGGGCTATAGATAGCCCTTGGGCTACATGGAACAGTTCAAAATACATTAATGTGTCTTTTAAAAAATTTTATTGTATTTATTTATATCTCGTCTTTTTCCCAGACTGGGACTCAATATGGTTTACAGATGAAATAGAAAAAACGGGGGGGAAAGAAAGAATAATAATTGAAAAGTAATTAATTACTTGTACAATATATAATATCTGTATGAATATAGATAATAACAACAATAAAATGCCAAAATATGGTTAGTTAAAAAGGTAAGAAAATGCTTTCAAACTCCTCACAGCTGCACCAGAGAGGAGAAGGAAACACACAAGCCCAGGTTATGCACAGGCTCGTTCCGCTTATAATGTCTGGAAAAAGGCCATTATGAATTATGTTTTATGGATATTGTATCATGCACTTTGTCTTAAGAGTTGTGGTATGCACTTACACACTCCCGCTGGTCTTGTAAATACCTGTTCTGTGTGTTGTTTTAGGCTGGTCAAGCAGAAGGTGACAAGAAACTAAAGAAAGATGATAAGAAGAAAGAATTACAGGAGCTGAATGAGCTTTTCAAACCTGTGGTTGCTGCACAGAAAATCAGTAAAGGCAAGCTTTCTTTGGATGACTTCCATTTTCCTGCCTCAGTGCATCTCAGATTTATGTATTACTTGATCTGGAAAGTTACTAAATAATCAGCATATCTTGCAGGTGCCGATCCAAAATCAGTAGTCTGTGCTTTCTTCAAGCAAGGGCAATGCACAAAAGGGGACAAGTGCAAATTTTCTCATGACTTGACCTTGGAGAGAAAGTGTGAAAAGAGGAGTGTTTACATTGATGCCAGAGATGAAGATCTTGAAAAGGGTAGGTTACTTCTTGAAAATTGCAGACAAATTGTTTTTCTGTTGTAGTTATTAGAACAAATCATGTCTTTGAGGAAGTAGATATAAATGCAAGTCTAAATAGGTGGTTCTTCTTTTCATTGGATTTTCATACATACTTATGTAAAGGACAAATTACCTGCATTTCTACAGATTTACTGTAGTCTGTGGTTTCAATTTTTATAAGCATTTAAACCAGGGTTAAAATTGGTTACAATGAAGAAATGGAGCTCTTTGATCTGGGATGGTGACTCTCCAGCCCATGAGCCAATCTTGTCGTGCCAGGGGGTCCATCTTGGGATATATTTTTTTCCCTTTGCAAAACTATACTGGTTTTGGAAGTCTCAACAGTTGGGAGTTCAAAGTGCAGCATCAGCTGGCATAGTGATGTCATAGCAGCTGCATTCATCTGTCACATATGGCCCACCAGGATGTGAGGAGAGTGATCTGGCCCAGTGGCCAGAAAATGTTCCCTGCCCCTGTCCTAGATAATGGTATCTCTTGGCACTGTCTCGTGCTTTTACTCTGGGAGAATGAATGTAAAATAAGAGAGCTGCAGATTGATCAGTGGCTATATTTACAAACATAGCACTTAGGAAAAGACTCCTGTGAACATGCTTCAGCATAATTCAGATGCAATTCTAAGTTATGGTTTGGTGTTACATGAACAAACGTGTGCAGACTTTGGACTCATGCACCCAACCCCTTCCTCTGGCGTGGCTAAGAGGAGCAGTTTGGAAGTTTTTCTTTTTTTTCCCACTTCACAAGAGTTTGGACTTACTAGTTAGTTGGTTTTGATACCTGAACCTGGTTTTCTAAGGTAATTATTTTGATCTTTCCTTGAATTCATTAATTCCTCTTGTTACTTCATCCAAATATTTCGCTATTTGTCTTCATCTTAGCCCTGCCTCCCTTTGCACTTTTAATTCCTTCTGGCTTACATCTTTTTAATATGCCACTTGCAGTATAAACACAAAGGTAGAATTCAAATATTTATATAGGAGAGCTTTGCTGGTGGTGTTGAACAAGCTTAGTCCTTCCCTTGTATAATGAAATGTTTTGCTGCTATATGTAGACACAATGGATAACTGGGATGAAAAGAAACTGGAGGAGGTAGTGAACAAGAAGCATGGTGAAGCTGAAAAGAAGAAACCCAAAACCCAAATAGTATGTCTGTCTTGTTTTGTATTGGAATACCTAGTTTAAATCTTCTATATTACATACCTCATTTTTAGCAGAAAAAAAGTTTATAAAATGACAGGATATTCTTATTGTGTGACTTGTGCCTGAAAATAAGCTGTGATGCAAATAAGCTGAATTGTTAAAAAAATACTATGTCAACAGCTTGAACTTTTAAGGACAAAATAGCTCAGGGACCACGTGGTGACATTATATGATAATGCCAAGGTACGATAAACAATACTAAATAGAATGAGAAGTAGCTCAGAGATGTAATTACTTTATGTAGTTATTAGTACAACATAGCTAAAATCCAGTCCATAATAATTACAAGTACTCTTGTTTTGAAACTATACTATTTACTAGTGTTGATCAAAACCTTATGTGTGATAATTACAGTGGTGCCCCGCAAGACGAATGCCTCGCAAGACGAAAAACTCGCTAGACGAAAGAGTTTTCCATTTTTTGAGTCGTTACACAAGACGAATTTCCCTATGGGCTTGCTTCGCAAGACGAAACGTATTGCGAGTTCTTGCGAGTTTGTTTCCTTTTTCTTAAAGCCGCTAAGCTGTTAATAGCCGCTAAGCCGCTAATAGCCGTGCTTCGCAAGACGAAGAGACTCGCGGAACGGATTAATTTCGTCTTGCAAGGCACCACTGTAGTTGCTTCAGCAAATGGAGTCTGGAAGTCTAGTTTTATAACCCATTACTATTAAATTTGAGTATTGGGGGCTGGGGGGCTTGTGTTATGTTGTAAATAAAATTCCAATTTAAAAAATTGAGTTATAAGGTGTAATTGCTGTTCACTGTATAGTACAATGACATATAGATGGCAATTCTGTGGTGTCACAAAATTATTTCATAGACTGTAATCTCAAACTTGATTTTATTTAAAAGTAGATATTCACCGTAACCTGCAAATCAAAGAACAATGATTGAAACATGATACTACTTTCCTAGGTAAAAATGGTTGCCTGGAGGTCTTATTCTTCCAAATCAATATACATGTATACTTTTTTGACTAAAGGTAACCATTAAACCAGAGAGCTAGCTCAGATGTACACAAGTTGTTGCATACACTCATTGAGGATTTTACCCTTTGTTGAGATAATGGCCTTCCTATGTCATTTTCACCAACGAGTGGTAAGGAATGCTGCTCTATACATTCTAAGCCCAGCTGGATGTATAGACTCCTTAGTGGGGGGTTTCCTGCATTTGCTGCCAAAGTCAAGAGAACTTAACATTTCTTCATATTGTGCCAGATTCTGCTATGTAACCACTGCATTCAGTCATGATTGATTTATACATGTCATACATTTAGGGGTTCTGGAAGAAATTCAGTGTCACGCTAAGGTAATAGTTCCATCAGGGCAAGCATTTCAATTTGCCAGACAGAATGATCCCCCTCTTCTTCCCTTACATGCTGTTGCGGGGGTTATCTCAGTCCCAATTTGGGGGGATGCAGTAGGGAGGAGGAATGTTTGTGCCCCACTGCAGAAGCTGAAGTTGTTATACAAAATTTCCACTTATAGGACTCATTGATTGAATCTCGCTCACTGCATCTGATAACTTTAAAAATAGGTACAATTGCTGAGTGAATATAGATTTAATTGTCATACTATGATAAGTTCATCCACTGTGTAGTGCAGCGTTTCCCAAACTTGGGTCTCCAGCCATTTCTGGTCTACAGCTCCCATCATCCCAAGCTAGCAGGACCAGTGGTTTGGCATAGACACGTGGTTTGGTGACCAGAGCCTAAGATTCATTCTGCCTATTGTGTCTATAAAATGAAGACCATGTGTGATAATAAATGTTCCATGCAGGTCTGCAAGTATTTCCTCGATGCTATTGAAAACAATAAATATGGATGGTTTTGGGTCTGTCCTGGTGGAGGAGACAACTGTATGTACCGCCATGCGCTCCCTCCTGGCTTCGTACTCAAGAAGGACAAGAAGAAAGAAGAAAAGGAAGAAGAAATTTCTTTAGAAGATCTAATAGAAAAAGAGGTAACATTGTAGTCATTTTCTCTATAAAAATACAGGAGTTTGTTACTTTGATGTTATGAGGTTATTTTAGCAATGAGGAGTCTTTAGTTAACTGGATTTTTGTATACCTGAGCCTTAATATGGACACTTTAATTTTTTTTTAAGGCTTATTTCAGTAAAATTTAGCAATTTCTATCTATAATTGGAGTAGATTTATTGGATTACAGCAGATTTTTTTGTAATACTCTAGTTAGGTTAAAAAAAAAAACAATTTCTGCAACATCAGGAATGAGTACTGATTTCCTGTCTCCAAGGGACAGCTATGTTTACTTTTTAAAAAATGCATTCATATATTCAAACTGAATACAGTGTAGCACTTCATGTTAAATATCTGATTACTAATGAATGTGGCTTGCCATGTACTTGGAAAATGTTTACTCAGAGAAGAACATTTATGGGTATTAGTGCATCATCTTTTTGACATTAGGTAATTCTTTATTCTGGCTGTATTTCATGTTTACTAGTTCCTTGTAGGCTCAGAGGAAACTATGAGAACAATAATGGAGATTTGCTGAGCTTCATAGAACAAAAGCTTCTGCAGAAGGACTGTATTTAATTGCTTTAAGGCTTTTTCTTAATGTACTGGAGAGAAAAAATGAATCTTCTAAAAGCGTGCTCAGTTAATAATGTTTTCTCTTACAGCGTGCAGCCTTAGGAGCAAATGTTACTAAAATTACTTTAGAGTCTTTTCTGGCATGGAAGAAAAGGAAAAGACAAGAAAAAATTAATAAGGCTGAGCAAGATATGGAAAGAAGGAAAGCAGACTTTAAGGCTGGCAAAGCACTGGTGGTAAGTTCTGTGTAGCCTGATCTATAACATTAAAGTCATGTAATGTCACACAGGCAAACATTTTTCAGTGAAGCGAAATGTTCCGAACTCTCAAATGTGTATTACTGTTTCATATTGTGCTCTTTCTCTCTGACTAGATCAGTGGGCGTGAAGTGTTTGAGTTCCGGCCAGAGCTGGTTGATGCAGATGATGAAGAAGCAGATGATACCCGTTATATTCAAGGAACAGGTGAAGATGAGGTAAAGGAGATCCAAGAGTATTGTATGCAATCTCAAGACAACCAAAGAATAACCTTATTTCCATGGTTGAGGAACTTACATAATGAACTGTAGCATTATTAGGGACCACTATGTACCAGGTGCCTTTTGATCACAGCACGATCTGCTGTGGGTCAGTTGCACTGAATGCAGTGGGACTTAAAGCCTACACTGATTCTGCTGTAAGTAAAATTAAAATAACTTTCCCCCCCTTTCAGGTTGATGAGCAGGTGGATGTAAATGATGTGGACTTGAACCTGTATGTTCCAAAAGCCGTAGATGAGACTGGAATTACAGTAGCAAGTCTGGAACGATTTAGCACATACACTTCGGCTGAAAAAGATGGTAAGATTTGTGTGTTCTGTGTTCTGAAGATCTGCAGTAGTATTTAAATTTTGATAGGTTATGGATATATTCAGGATTTTAATTGATATATTCAGGATTGTAGTCAATGAAGCTGTCCTATTTTTGCAAGAACCTGCCCTTGCACATCGGAACTGCCTTTCCATTCCTCCCACACACTCCCTTTGATCCCTTCTAGGGGTTCCCCCAACTCACCAGAGCAGATTTGGGGGCAGAGGGAATTCCATTGTTAAAGTGGAAGTCCTTGGCACAAATGTAATTCCATTATTGGATTCAACCTTTAATGCATGGGTGTAGGCAGGGGAGACAGCTCCCCCCCCTAAATCGAGTAAATCAATAAAAAATACTTATTTAACTGAGGTTTTGCCCTCTCCAGCATAAATCCTGGCTATGCCCATGCTTTAATGTTTCGTGCCACAGTGTGTGATTCCTCCTATGTTTTTAATTTATCCTTGCAGTTTATATATGGAATAGATTGCAAAACATTAACTTGGGTAGGTGGTTATCTCTTTTAAAAAGTTACTTATGTATCTTTCCTGTACACGGACATGTATAATGATATATAACATTGTATCCATTATGACCCATCCAGCTCTCTATATAGTGGAATATGGATTGTGTAATAATAATAATAACAACAATAATGGTGATGATGATGATGATGATATTTTTTTAAAAAAATCTATACACTTCCCATCTGGCTGGTATCCATTACCAGCATGAAAATTAAATTTCATCTTTGTAACGATAATGTCACTCATTTCCCCATTCCCCTCCTGTCCATTTCTCATTCTTTCTGAAATCTTCAGGATAGAGACTATGGGAAAATGCATTGGCATATTTAATATCCATTTTCTAGCTCTTGCTGTGGTTTTCTTTGGAACACATTATTTCTGAAGCTGCTAAAATTGTATAGTCACTATACACATATTAAAAAGAGAACATTACTGGCCTACAAGTTTGGAATCTAAAAGACATGAGAAAAAGGGGTGGGGATGATAGGGAGTGGAAAACAAGCAGGCGTCAACTATTATTATTATTATTTATTATTAATATTTATTCCCCAGCCACTCTGGGCGGCTCCGAACAGAATTAAAAACACAATAAAACATCAAACATTAAAAACTTTCCTAAACCGGGCTGCCTTCAGATGTCTTCTAAAAGTCAGATAGTTGTTTATTTCCTTGACATCTGATGGGAGGGTGTTCCACAGGGTGGGCGCCACTACCGAGAAGGCCCTCTGCCTGGTCACATAGTTCTTAAAATGACAAGCTTGAATGGAAACTGTTCAGAAAGAGGAGAAGCTAAATTACCAACTGATCTTTAAACCGGGTCTATGGAGAGAGGCCTGATATTCCTTTGCTCTCTGCCACCATTAGGAAAAAGCAAAACACAAAAAAAATCACAGAACAAATATAAGGGTGGTTTGCTCACTCTGAGAAGTATCTAACAAAGTAGTTCGATTAGCACACAAACTTCCAGCTATGCAATGGAACTTCTCTTTCCTCTCCCTTCCCCTTCCCCACAGACTCCCGAAATCTGTTTTGGGGTTTCCCCCACTCCTTGAGCACATTTAGGGAGGGCACAAATGTTTGATTGCACAAATGGAATTCCTAGCGCTAATAGAATTCCTTCATTGGAATCCAATATATATTTTTCAGATACATCAGCCTCACTTTCTAGAGTTGTGTAGCCAATTTTCTTAGCCTGCTTAACATCAGCAGGAAAAATAGGTTGCTGTGTTTAAATGGTACATAGTACAAATTCTTTTCACTTTCAGATAACAAGTTGAGTGAAGCTTCTGGAGGTGGACTGGAGAATGGAGAACAAAGTGATTTGGAAGCTGACAGCGACATGGAGGGCACCCAGGAAAATGGAGTAATTGATGCAGTCCCAGTCGATGAAAATCTTTTTACTGGCGAGGATTTGGAAGAACTAGAAGAAGAACTAAACACACTTGATTTAGAGGAATGAACAAGCAGCACATGAATTTAAATCTACTTGACGTTAATACTTTCTCCATTTTTATGTGGAGTACTCTTGGTTCCTCACATGATTCTGGGAAAAAAAACATTAAACAGAAATATCTTTCCCCCCAATTTTTTCCTGATTCAGTCTTAACCAGCTTAATAAACTTCCCAGATAGTACACTGAGAAAGAACTCTCTTAATGTACAATGACGTAATGAAATCCCCGCCAAAAGTAGGAAGTCGATCACAACTTTTCCAGGATGTGTGAAGGGGTGTGTTGCTACCAAGTCCAGGAAGAGGTCAAGAATTCCTTCAGTAGAACTGCATTTGAAATAAGTATTTTGAGTGATTAAGTTTGTGCTACAATACTGTAAGTCGAAGTGATAACAGGTTGAAATGGCTGTGTTCTTAAAAGTGCTGGAATTGCTTTTGATTATTTGACCAAACAGATACCTAAGGTAGAGATTCATAAAATCACACAAGTATGGTCCCTGCTTCTAAATTTTAAAGTTAATCCACCAAGGTGTAAATAAAGATTATCTGGTTAAAAAAACAAACCATGTTGGTTCTACATTAGTGTATATGCATGTTTTGCAAATATGCAGTAGACCTAAACAAAAGCACTTCTGCAAGTATGATTAATTGCAGTTTAAAGTGTAATTTATAGATTGCCTCTGTGTGTGAAAAGGCTGCTTCTTCTGCCTGCTGAAAAATCCCAGTATATGCAAAATGTACTTGCCATGACTTCATCATTCTTTCTGGTTTTCAGGCATATCCATTTGTATGTAGTGTAAATTTTGTGAGATTTGGGAATTAGTAGTACTGGAATTCTGCTTTCAGAAATCAAAGCAGGAGATTCCTGCATTCTTTGGACTACAGAGCCAAATGGATTTAAATTTAGCTGTAATGTTGAAAAGACAAATACCATATCACAGTGGTATTTAAAAAAAATGTGTTAGCCCAGGTAGTTCAACATTAAATACAGCAACTCGCTTTGTATTTTTTGTAGCAAAGTTTAGAAGTCTTTCTGGCAGAGTAGCTTGCAAACCAGTGATGTGGAGAGAGCTTTCAGACAAATGTTACATTTCATGTGGCACAGACCTTTGGCTTAGAATGTGAATATAGCCTCGTTCATTTCAAAAGTGTTTTTAGCCCCATATTTTAGTACGAATGGGATATGTTGCTATATGACCCAAGTACTAAAATCTAGAAATTCTAGATAGATTTTTTTTTTTTAAAATGGAAAATTACTTGGAAGGGATATTGTGAACACTGGAAACTGAAAATGCCGTGACTAATCTGTACAACTGGTGAGAGGTAAAGCTTCATCCAGTACTGGGGGGTGGGAGTTAAAACATAATGCTAAATAAGATAATGCTGAAGATTGATTTGTAGAACTGAATGTTAATGGACTAGCTATCAAAGTTCATAGAACCTTCCCAGCCTGTGGCTGGATTAAAATAGAAAAACTTGGATCAGCCTATACCTAAGTGGGATCTGTAGGGTTGCTTATATATTTTATGTGTACTTTATTTTTCACCGTCTCCTTCATTGCTCACTTTTTTTCATGCAGACCTCTTATTGAGTTGAGATTCATTTGAATCACAATGTCTTGCTTATCTGCCTTAATTTTTCCAGAACCAAGTAGAGTTGTGGGCTTCCGTTTGTCATACATCCTGCTTTTTATTTTTTAAAAAGCACTTGAATTATTATTTTTTTAGCACTGCAGTATGCTTGTTTTCAAGGAAAATGAAGAGTAAATGTTGTTGAGCATCTTGATGTTATTCTCTTTTTCAAAAGTTTGGAAAACTTTCCTCTCTAAAATGTAGACTGAAGATTAAACAGCAGACCCAGCCATTTTCAGTTGTGGCTAATGTGATCTGCTTATTTTTGAAGTAGCATTACTATGCCAAACAAACCTTAATAAGACACATTCTTTGATTCCTCTATCCTGAAAGTGGGTTAGCCTTTTGAATTGTAGTGGATGATTGTGTTTATACTTGTGCTATTATTTTCCAAAAGACATTGAATAACTTTGTATTCAAGTTCAGTTATAGTGAAGGAAAAGACAAGATCATTTTGAAATTGAATCCTCTGTTTAATTGCAGTGTGCAGTGAACCACATGGAGAAAACGCATCTAGATCATATAACATGGGAATTCTTGTAAATCAGTGGCTCTGCAGCTCTTAATTTTCTCATGTACCGTGTGTTATGAAATGTTCTCTTCCAGAACTATAACATGTTTCCTGACTAAATATTAATTTCAGCCATATTCCTGCATTTGGCAGTGTTTTGTAAAATTATAAATAGCCTTGGTTGAAAGATGACTCCCCCCAAATTTCTTACTAAGTAATATGGTACAAGACATATTAAACTGGGGGAAGTCTCACAAAATTTTAGAGTAGTTGAAATTTCTACACGTAGTTTAGCAAAATAGTGGCTTTCAAATTTTCATAGTTTGCTAGATTTTGTGTTCCCCCTACTTCAACTGAGGCTGAGGTGTTCCCACTGTTTCTCTGCAGTTGTAAACTTGATTGCCACCAATGATATTTTCATTAAGGGATCCTTGAGAAGCTTCCCAGGTACTCCAGGATTCCCTGAAATATAGTTAGGAAACCACTGTAATAGTCATCTTTTCATATGCGTCCAAAACTGTAGGGATGGGGGATCCCAAACTTAATCTAGTCAGGTGGTATGGTGTGGAATATCTTTCTAGTCATGTTATAGTCATGACTTTGCTTTGTGGCCCTTATTTTTGTGTTTGGTTATTTTTTAGAGATTAATGAATTTTTAACCTTGCCTAGAAATGTTTTGTCCCAAGTGGATAATTGGGAGCTCTAGTTTGAACAGTTCCCAAATTGTGGGATGGGACCCAGGTTTGAAATGAACGAAGAGTGGGTGTAAAGACCCTTAGACACATATCTTACCCACCACCCAAAGTCCTGGATAGTCTGCAGTGGACACAGCTGTGCTTAAACGATTTTTGTAGGCCTGGGGAGAGGAAACTCCAGCTGTTCCCATTATCATTGACCAAGCAGCCTGAGGCTGCTGGGAGTTGGAATCTGGGGGAATCACAGGTTCCTCACCCTTAGATACTCATGGAGGAGATGATTGACACTTGGGGAGTGGGGGGCAGAAGGTGTAAACTTGGAAAGGGGGCTGAGCTGGAAAAGTTTGAAAATTCTGCCTTCCTTTGTTACAAAGGGGTGAGAGAACCTTACAGATGTTGGTCATCTGTATAAGATCTGTAAAGGAACAGCACTTTGCCTACATTTTTCACTAGAAAAGGTGAGTGAAATATCCTCTATTTTTGTACATAGTGTGTGATGTAGGAATCATCATTTACATCCTGCCTAGCTTATTTACTCTTGAATATGTGTATGTATATTGGGTGGAGCGGTCCATCAGTGATCACGATTGGGGAGGCAGCTACTAAAACAATTCCTATCCTTCAGCACTGAAATCAGTGCATACTTTTGCCTGGGAAGTAAACATGCTTACATGGGTTTAAAAATTGGAAATTGTGATTTTGTAGTCCTCTGTCAATGGAGTTACGGCAAGGTCAATGCAGTGTATGAGGAGATTTCCTGTATGGTCTTGCACGCTCACATACTCGTCATAAGGGAGATGCAAGAAGATTGTTCACTAGTGAGGGTACTACTCAAATACCGAGCACAACTTTAAACACTTGGTGTCCTAGAATAAGTATTGCCTAGCTACTGTGCAGATCTAGTACATCAGCAAATGGATGCCTTTTGTGACGAGAGAACCAGCTGTTACCTTTATTTAAAACCCTGTTTAAGTGCTCCCATAAGGTGTTTTTCCAGTTAACTGATGGGCATTGCTGGCAGGTGGTGATGTATATTAAATTAGTTGACATGGAAATCAGTGAGCCTACAAAACTGCCATTTCACCATCTTCTCAAATTTTCACAGCCCTCTAGTGGCTATGGTGGCTCATTTACCAGAAGTAATGTATTTAACTCTGGAAGTATATACTCAATTCTGACCGAACTAGGCTTTCTTGGTATATTTTGCAACCTACAATAAATTAGGCCAAAGATATTTGGGAAACAAGTTACCCACCCCATGTACCGTATTGGCCCAAATATAAGCTGCACCCGAATATAAGCCACACCTTTAAAAAAAAAATGGGGGGGGGAGAGAGAGACAATACCTGAATATAAGCTGCTCCCTTAAAATTCTGCAGGCACTCACACCCATTCCTTTTTAGTGTATGTCTGTTTCAGCTGCGATATCGTAAAAGCCAATTTTTGTAAGGCCGCGAATTTAAGCCGCACTTTAACTTTTCAGGGTCAGAATTTGGTAAAAAAAAAAGTGAGGCTTATATTCAGGCCAATACGGTATACACTGCATATGCAGAGCCAAGATATGTGCAGGAACACCTTCACCTTATAAGCAGCACACACAGTTCCCAGTTAGAGATGCATCAAAGCTGCAATTCTGTTGTTGGTCTCACTTTAATAACCACCTCACTAGGTTTGCATACCCTGTTCTGTTATAAATGCTTTCTTTAGTTTAATTGCCTGCTGGTCATTGTGCTGGCGTCCAAGAAATGAGCTGTTTCCTGTGTTTGTTGCTTCTGCTGTTAATGCTGTGAACCATTAATGAAATGCAGGAGAGAGTGATGTTGAATGCTCATAGACTTGTAGATTTCCTCCTCTGCTCTCAGTCATGTTATGTTATTATCAGAGTGGAAAGTACCCACAGCACCAATCAGATGCTTCTTTCCCATCTCTGCCCCTTAAAGGGAAACTAACCCTGTGAGCCTATACACTGGTACCTCAGGTTACATACGCTTCAGGTTACAGACTCCGCTAACCCAGAAAAAATACCTCAGGTTAAGAACTTCAAGATGAGAACAGAAATCGTGCTCCGGTGGCACGGCAGCAGCAGGAGGCCCCATTAGCTAAAGTGGTGCTTCAGGTTAAGAACGGACCTCCAGAACGAATTAAGTACGTAACCGGAGGTACCACTGTATAGTTTTACCAAAGAGGAGTTTGAAGCTTTATGTACACATGAGGAGATTTAAGTCTAGATCCTTATGCATTTGTTTTACCCCATGCAGTCAAATGTGCTAGCAGTTTTATTGTTGCACCACCCTTTTCAGGCTCTACCATATTATCAACTATTAAATTGTAACCTGCCCCAGGACTCCTATGATGAAGAGCGAGTAAGCAGTCTTATAAATAAATAACTTTTGTCTGAGCATAATCCAATGCGCCTTTGAATTGTAGGTTGTATGCTTTCTTGAAGTGACACACATGCACATGGCTACCAGCCCCTTTTAGAAGGGACCACTTTTGTGGGTTCATCCCATAGTGCAGGGATGGCATACCTCAGGAGCAGAAACTGAATGCTCCTCTTGTCTGGCCTTTGGAGATCTCAGTCTACACTCTCCCCAGCCCTCCTTCATAACTTCCTTGAGTGTTTTTGTCTGTCTGGAATGTGTCATCGTTGTCTGATCATGCCTCTTGCTCAGAGGTGGCCTGTCTTGTTTCACCACCAGAGGCAAAAATGGAAAGGGCCACCACACCACCACCACTTCCATTGTTCACCGGAGCACTCCTCCTTGCCAAACTTGGCAAGAGTGAGGGGGCGTTCTGCAAAGCCCCTTGACACTCATCTCTGTCCCAGAGGCAGGGAAGACAAGCGGAAACGCCTTGCACCAGAACAACCCCCTCTCACTGACTTTGGCAAGAGGGGGACATTCCGCCACCGGTGGCAGAAGCAGTGGGGCTTCACCCTGCCTCATCATTGAGCCGGCTCTGCTCTCGCTTGGCTGGATAGAAAGGTGTGGGTGTAGAAACAAGCACAGAAATCATGGGTCATGCATGGCTTTTCTTATCTAGTGACCATTGTAGAGCAACCAACCAAACTCAGTAGAAACATTTGAGTTAAAAAAGAAAGAAAAGCTCAAAGCCATTGACAACTTGCCCGGTTGTTGTTATCACAAAAGTGCTGTAACTGGCTGTAGATAACATGGGTTTAGTCTTGCGGTGAGTGAACAAGTACTCCTTGAGGTAGGCATGTATATCCTAGTGTGGCATTACGGTTCTGGAACTGCAAATGTGGAAACAAAGCTAATCCCACTTAAGATGCTGTTTCTATCCTTTAATCTGTTCAAAATTACGATGCTAAACTGCAAGAAAACAGCAGCATTGACTGGTGACAAAATTTTAGAAAACAGAATTACTGGTTAGAGTCAAATGAGTAAAGGCAGATGTAATCCAGAAATGGAAAACAAAAAGCTTTGCCATCTGCATACCAGACTGGTTCAGCCACCAGTTATGTCTCTTCTCCCATGTTAAAGGAAGCATGCCTTGCCTTTAACAAATCAATGTGTGTTTTAAAGCATCTCATGTACATTTCAACTTTGATAACCCTGACCTTTATTTTTTAAATAGGCAAAACTAATTGCCAAAGGCCCGCTGCTATAATGCAATTCGTATCCTCTTAAAAAATAAAGATGCTAGACAATTTCCTCCAGCATCAATTGTATTTTAAAGGCTGATTGGCGCATGGATTCTCTGCTAAGCCGCTAATAGCCGCTAATCCGCTAAGCTGCTAATAGGGTTGCTTCGCAAGACGAAAAAAACGCTAGACGAAGAGACTCGCGGAACGGATTATTTTTGTCTTGTGAGGCACCACTGTAGTTCTACTCCAGGCGTCAGCAACCTGCAGCTCCGGAGCCGCATGTGGCTCTTTTACACCTTTGCCGCGGCTCCCGGGCGGATACTAGCGAGGGGAGGAGGCGCATTGTGTGCCCCGACACTCCCCACTGTTTTAAATATTGCAATGGTTTTCCGGCTCCCAGTTGTTTTTTCTTCGGTCCAAGTGGCTCTTTTTGTCTTAAAGGTTGCAGACCCCTGTTCTAGTCTAAAGCAGCCGAATGTTGTTTTGTATGAACCCTATGTCTGTATGAAATTACCTACATCTGGACAGCAAAGAAATCAATGCATGTACATAACTGTATGTATGTTCCAGAGTGTGCAAGCTGGAAAGAAGGTAAGTATACATGCCATTTCCATGGGTACTGATAGGTGGGAACTTCAAGCTCCACTTGCTTGGGCATGGATTTTCCGTTCTAGTGCAGCTTACCATGCTACAAATGGGTCATTTGATGTCATAAGGGTGTCAGGTGATTGGCCCACCTGTAAAAAGTGCCCATCAAAGGTGGGGAAAACCAGACCAGGTCCAGTTCACCACCCCTCTTCTAGGCAGAGACCTTGGTCCTAGTCTCATCCTTGAACTGTAGAGTGTAATGTATGAACTGATACAAAGTCTTAGCTTTGTCCATTTGTGGCCCATGACAGATCAATGATGATTGAATAAGCAAGTGCCGTGTCTTGCAAACTAACTAGTATTTTTACTGTATCCCATATCTACATCCTGTCCAACCTGAAAGCTCAAGAGGGAAAGGGAAAATGACTGTGAAACGGGATACACCAGCCCTTGCGATTAAGTTCACATACATTTTCACCACTTGAGCATAAAGAGAAAGAAAATGTTAAACCTTCCATGTTTGCCTTTTTGTATTGTTTACCACAGATGCCAGGTAAGTGGTTGTTTATAAGCATGGGATAAGTATTATATGGTGATACAGTGGTACCTCAGGTTACATACGCTTCAGGTTACAGACGCCGCTAACCCAGAAATAGTACCTCGGGTTAAGAACTTTGCTTCAGGATGAGAACGGAAATCGTGCTCCAGCGGCGCGGCAGCAGCGGGAAGCCCCATTAGCTTCAGGTTAAGAACAGTTTCAGGTTAAGAACGGACCTCTGGAACAAATTAAGTACTTAACCCAAGGTACCACTGTAATAGGAAAAGTTTAAGAAAGGGGCTGTAGCTCAGTGGCAATGTCGGATTACCTGATAGGCAGAGTAGACACGAGCCTACGGGGCCCACAACATAGGATCAAAATATTGATTTGATCTAGAAAGAAAATTACAAGAACATATTAGGAGATTAGGAGCCTCCACAGCGTTTAATCTGGCACTGTACAGTGGTAGGGCACCTGCTACCTTTTAGGACTGGGAATATCCTGTCTGAAACCCAGTCAACGTTAACAATACTGGACCAGTGGTCTAGAATCATAGAATCATAGAATCATAGAGTTGGAAGAGACCACAAGGGCCATCGAGTCCAACCCCCTGCCAAGCAGGAAACACCATCAGAGCACTCCTGACATATGGTTGTCAAGCCTCTGCTTAAAGACCTCCAAAGTAGGAGGTCTAACTTGATATGAGAAAGTTCCTCCAATATGCCACTGTGAATCCTCTCCCACTATATTCCCTCGCACTTTAAATAAAAGAGAGGAAAGAAATATATGCGTTTTTGCTGTCTTTAAGATGTAATCAATGGTGTGTGCATGAATGTAATAGGCTGTGCTATGCATTTGGGGGGTGTTCTTAATTCTGGCTTGCTAGAATTACTTAACCCAAGGTACCACTGTAATAGGAAAAGTTTAAGAAAGGGGCTGTAGCTCAGTGGCAATGTCGGATTACCTGATAGGCAGAGTAGACACGAGCCTACGGGGCCCACAACATAGGATCAAAATATTGATCGGAAAAAGGGATAAATGTGGGAACAGTTAACATGGCTCTCAGTTGCCATGTATTCACTAACTTCAATTCACTAACCAAGAAACAGGCCGCAAAACATTTCTCACTCATTAAAATTATGCGTTTTGATTTGGATCTCCTCTCTGCTTCTCACATTCATCACATTTCAAGATAATCCAGAAGCAGGAAAGAATATATCCCACGTTCTAATAAATAACTTGTGAAATATACAAGGTTACTAGAAGCAGGCCGTTTTCTGTCGGCGACCGAGAACTTTGTACAGCAAAAAGAACTTGGACATCCGCAAATATTTTTACTCTTGGAATGGATGCTGGCTGTTCATGTATCATTCCGTTGCTATTTTTATACACATATAGGAAAATGCCTAAATGTTTCTTAATGCATTTTTAGACATCTGCAGAATAGTTCCTCAGGGGGGAAATGTTTGTTAAGGGGCAGGTCTTCTGAGCATCATTGTTCCATTTTAGAAGATGGTGGGTTTCCATGTGAGTCTGACTGTGCCTGGCCCTAGTTGGTGGCAAAGTTCTGGTGAGTCATTTATTCATTAGAACGAAGAGGAAGGAGGAAGGGCGAGACACCATTGATTCTTATCAATATAGAGATTGAGCAGAAACTGAAATGAGCTTTCAGCTCAAGCAACTAACCCTTTAGGTCTGCTTCTTGAACTATATATTGCTTTTCCATAGACCAACCTGATGTCCTACAGTTTTTAGACTACAGCTCCTGTAATCACCCACCATTGGTTATGCTGATGGGAGCTGTAGCCCAAGACATCAGGGCTGGCATAGACCATTAACACTTTGGCAGCCAGGCAGTTCTATTTACCTTCCATGTGTGGCAACTATAAATATTTGGGGAGGGAGGGCTGTCAAAAAATCAACATGTGTTGAAATCGATAAACAACTACCTGACATTCAGGAGACATCTTAAGGCTGCCCTGTTCAGGGAAGTTTTTAACGTGTGATATTTTATTGTATTTCTGGTTTTTATGGAAGCCGCCCAGAGTGGCTGGGGAGGCCCAGCCAGATGGGCGGGGTATAAATAATAAATTATTATTATTATTATTATTATTGTTGTTGTTGTTGTTGTTGTTGTTGTTGTTGTAGGAGACCCTTGAGCTTATAGTCTAAGCTGCTCTTCCAGTCAGCTTTGCTGAGTGCCCATCTCTCCCACTACCATTCACTGTCTCCCCAGGTTGGTAGAGGTGGCAGGCCCTCCCCAAATCTCAGTAGAGCACATTCCCACACAAGCCATCAGAATCATTTCAGTGCTGGGGGATTCTGGAACGAGTCACTCCATTCCCACCACCAATGAGAGAATATGCTTTGCCATGGCCCCCAGAGGCACCTGCCACCACTGCTAAGTCCCACATCCTTTCCTTGCCCTCTCTAGGTCTGGAGAACAGGGTGGCAGCAAGTCCAGGATCAAGGTGTGAGTAGGTCCCCGTTTGCTTCCTTGTTGCTTGCAAGTATTCAAAAGGGGGCCCCTGGTTTTATAAGGGCTTGTGGCTTCACTCGTTACAACTGTCATAAATGAATAACTACGAAGAATGAGCTGCATCAGTTTGGGCATCAATTAGGAAACCCCCTAAAACCCTTTGGCCTCTGCTTTTAATCCATGAGCTCAATTGTGCCTTCATGCCCGTGCCATCTATGAATCAGACTGCTGGCCTCAAAGAAACCCTGAGTTACCAGAAACCATGCCGTCTCCAGAGTAAACACTGCCAGGGCTTTGGCTTTCATTTTAATCACCCTCCCATAGAGGCTGCTTAATCAGATTAATGCTGAAGCCTCGCTTTTGCTGAGTTCCGGGCCTGCCCACTCAACCACCTACCACTCAGGGTCTTTTCCTTTCCTTTAGCAATCTGAAGGGGAGAAATGCTTTCGGTGGATTTGCTCAGAGAAGCTGACTGAACCCACCACAAGCCAGTGTTCAAGTATCGGGAGCCTGAACTGTCTTTTAGCACTGCAAAAGCACCTCTGGTTTTCTAATAAGTTTTCCCTTATTTAACGAATTTATTGCAAGCTGCTTTTTGAGAACATGCTGCACAAAAGCAGCTTTAAAACAAACATATAAAACTACCTTCCCACCATCTCTTTAGGATGCATCTATCAATGTCTATTAGTCCTGACAGCTGTATATGACCGCCATAATATTAGGAAGTTGCCAGAGACAGAGAGCACTGATGCACCATATTCTACACTGACTTGGAGGCAGGTGTCCAGGGTTTCAGACAGACTTTTCAAGCCCTTCCTCACAGGCGTGAAACCTTTATCAACCTTCCAATGGCCACATGCCAGAGGTGGGTGAGGTCGGGGCAAAGGGGAGCTGAGGGAAGAGGATGCAAATGTTACCTTTGTGCTGTAGGTTAGTGTGATGTTAACATGAGAGTGCTGGAGGTGAAATAGTTAAACAGGTTACCCAATCAGGATCCAGGGGGTGGAGTCAGAGGGACTATAAAACCAACTCTGGGAGGAGCAAAGGGAGGAGTTCGTTGGGAGGTTGGTTGGAGTGGGAGTGAACTGGGCTAGAGTTTGTGGGTAGGTTGAGTTAGTGTAGCGAAATAAGCTGAGTCTGTAATAGTTAGGGGCTAGGAAGACAAGTAAATATCTGAGAGGTGGTTTAGTGAGTGATAGCAGGTAGCAGAAGTTATAGGTCTGGATAGGCACCCCATGATTGTAATTGACCAATACCGTTTATGAAACCACACACTTGTTAAACTGCAATAAATAAACAAAAGTTTATGTTCCAATTGAACCCTAGCTGGACTCAGTATTGTACCAGGTAGGGCCCGGGTGGTGGCAGCGAGAAATAAAGTAGTGGCACAGGGATCAATAGATGGTGAAATGTCCAGGGACCCTGTGTGTTTCTACACACACCCCTCTCTACGCTCCCTCCATGCAAGAGGAATTCTCACAGTCCCATGCGAGTCAGGCAATTACAACAGCACGGACCACTCAGTCAGTAATCTAAGGCATTGATTCTGTTCTTTGGCTAGCAGCAGACTGGTGGCCTGTAGGTTCTGAAAGTTCTAGTCAATTCGGAGGTAGTTTTCAGTGAAGAAGACTGGGGAGAATTGAGTTTAGCCCTGTATCGGCAAGTTTTCAATGAATGACATTTTATGATGTTTTTATATGTGCTGGAAGCCACCTAGAGTGGCTGCGGAAACCCAGCCAGATGAGTGGGGTATAAAAAATAAAATTATTATTATTACTATTAAGAAAAGTGGTTCTGAAGGAGTTTCTCTCCCACGCCCTTACCCTCCCTGTGTAGGCCTGACTTAAGACAGACAAGGCTATGTGTTTTTTTCTCCTGTTCCTGTTCAATTGACTTCATTAACATGTTTACAGTTTATTCTCTCTCTGGACTTTTGTATGCTCTATTCCTGTCACTCTGCACACAGGGCTGATGAAAGGTAGACTTTTTAGGACCTGACAGAGAAACTTGGGGGAGCTGCATATGCCCTGCCCCTAGGCCTGAGGCTTCCCAACCCTGTCTGGATAGGCACTTAAGAGATTTAACCTGGGACCTGCAGAAGCAGCATCACAACATTTGCTGGGGGATCCCGAGTAGTGATGTGCTATTGCTCTCACTTCCTGCTTGCAGGTATCCCAGAAATATCTGGTTGGCTACTGCGGGAATACATTACTGGACTAGATATGGCACTCAGAACCAGTAATATAGTCACTGATCTTGCTTCTTTTTTTGAATAGCTAGAACAACATTACAACATACCAAATAAAAGCCTCCTCTCCTTAAGTCTCCCCTTAATTGCCACTTTCGGCTGGGTATCTGAGCCTAACGCCAAAAAACAAGAGCATGCCGGCCCATTTTTGTTTACCATCTGGAATCTGATTCTAAAGTTGTTCATTTTGCAGCTGTACCCAAACACTGAGCAAGCAGAATCAGAAATACTGTGTTTTCGACTTCTAGGCAAGATAAGGGTTTTGTTCACCAGAACTCCACAAGTCATTCTCGTCTATTCAACCTAAAATTAGTGTTTGTAATCCTTTGTTAGCCGTAGATCAACCAGATTTAGTAATTCATTCCAAAAGGCAGGAATTGTTTTGCAGCTGAATGTAATACATTATCTTGTTGGTCTATGACCATTCCTCTTTAGTCATATTACAAACTAGTTAGGGTACACTCACATCCTTACCTTTCCTAGTTCTGGTGCCCTAGGGGATTTATTTTTTTTAATTGTAGGGGGAGGCACATTTCCATATAAGGATGTGTAGCTACACCCTGAATATGTCTAGACAGCTGGAGGGTTGGGTTGCTGGGGTATTTTTGCAAGGCCTGTAGGGCCTGAAGTCCATACAGTAAATGACTCTGTGACTTCCTTTTCTTTGAGATGACTCAGCGTGGTAGGAGGCAGTTTGCTGACTTGGCAAAACAACTGCCTTAATTAACTCAGTTGCTGCCCTTCTGACACACATCAAAACACAAGGAGGAAACAAATATTACGGAAGGATTCTTTTTTTTTAATCCAACAATGGTGGGAGTATGAGGAAGAGGAATAATTAACCCAGTAATAATTAACCAACTACGTTTTCTTCAGTTCTAGGGTTTTTTTCTGCTCAGTTCATTTTTCAATAAACAGGATGCTAAACAACTACTTGATGGGAGAAACTATTTAAATCAGGAAGAAAATTCTTTTTGATTCAGCCTTTAGACTGTGGAACCAGTGGCGTAGCGTGGGGGGTGCCAGGGGTGCCGGCCGCACCGGGCGCAACATCTGGGGGGGCGCGCTCGCTGCCTCCGGAGTTGCCGAAGAGCCTCGGGCGCAGGCTGTAGCGGAGCCGCATGTCTCGCGGAACCGCCGAGCTGTGCGCGCGTCCGGGCTGAAGGCGCCCGGCAGGCAGCGGCTCTCAGCGCTCGCCGCGGAGGACGCGCCAGGCAGCCCCTCCTCACAGCCCCGCCTCCGCCAGTGCTGCTGCAGCTGCTGGGCCGTTGCATTTTCCTCGCCTCTCTGCCCCCCTCCTCCTCCGGGCAAGCGGCGTCGTTTGGGCGGCAGCGCCAGCGGCAACTCGCGGGTATGGGGGGGGCGCAAATTACTTGCCTTGCCCCGGGTTAGGGGGCGCAAATTACTTGCGTTGCCCCGGGTGCTGAGAACTCACGCTACGCCGCTGTGTGGAACTGAATATGTCCCGGTTCAGAAGTAGCAATCCTGGTCCAGCAAATTCAGAGTAGCCAAGATGAAGAAGAACACAGGGTTCCTACAACTTTCATTAGTTGAGTAAGTAAAGGAAACATGGATTCCTGGTTTGTTTTCCCCAGATAAGCCAGGACAAAGGACAAAGAACAAACTAAGAACAAACCTTCATTACAGAGTGAGACAAACCAGAGCCTTGGTTCAGATACAATGCGAAGTGAAACCATGGTTTAGAGCAGCAATACAACCAGGGGATGAGCAAAACGGTGCCCGTTTTTACTGTGGGCACCCATTCACTCACCCATTCATGCTTAACTAAGGGACCCTCCGTCCACAGCCATGTTGCCCCCCGCCAAGATTTCCTGTTAACCGCACCTGACTGCTAGAACCCCCATTTTACAGGTGGGCATGCTGAGGCCCAGCTCGGTTCGCCTTGTAGTGTCGGCCCGTTTTCCAGGAAATGCTTCGGCGCTCTCGGTGCCTATCCAGCCTGATCGTGCACTCGCTCCGCGGTCAGCAGGAGCCGAGGCTCTCCGGCCGGACCGAAGAGAGAGCAACCCCTGCAAGAGACCAAGGCCGCCTTTTCCCTAGTGCTCGCACTCAAGCGCACGTCCGCTCCTCCTCCTCTCCAGACAGTCACATGATGGCGATGATCCGCCTTTCGCTCTCTCCTCGCCCGGCCCCCTTGGAGCGATGGGGGCGGTTCGACGGCTCAAGGCTGGCGGCGTTGGCGGCGGCTGCGCCTGTTTCCCCGCCCACGACCCAGTCTGTGCCCGTCCTGGAGAAACAGGGAACAAAACAAAAAAGGAAGTGGTCAGTCCCACCGGCTGGCGGTGGAGTAATTTTCGCAGCTCCTGCTTCGCCCTGTCGGAATCGGATCTCCCGCAACCCTTCCTTGGCTGGAGAGTTGGGGTGCCCGCAAAAAAATCAAATCAAATCCCAAGGGGGGAGTTTGGAAGGACCCCGTCTCTACAGGGCATCTGCTGGGCATCGCTTCTGCTGGCCATGACTGGGTTCTGGTTGTTTTTGCTCGTGGGCCGCCTACTGGCGCCGGGCAGCGCCTTCAACCTGGACGTGGAGAGCCCAACTGTTTACTCCGGTTCCGAAGGGAGTTACTTCGGCTTCGCGGTGGATTTCTTCGCCCCGGATCTCTCCTCGTAAGTATAATCTGTCACTCGGGCGCATCCATCCCGAAGCGGGAAAAGGCGCCGCGCTCCTTCGCCAGGAGGACCCTGGGATCTTTGTAGGCTTTTTTTGTTGTTGTTTGTTTGTTAATTATTAGACGCCAGAAAATGCTGGACAAGCCCCAGGAAAGTCCTTGATGGAGCCCTGCAAGGGAAACCGAAACGCGCCTGTTCTGATCTCCATTCTGAGCACAGCTCCGCTTTGGAAGCGAGCTTCATTGGAATGAATGGAACGGAACTTCCGAGCAAAAGTGTGTCTGGAATTGGGATAGAGCAGGCTTCCCTCCGCGCCTCTACGCCCCGCTTAGATACCCTCCTCCTCGCTCAGCTATACGTTCTCCCCATCTTCTGCCTCTCCCAAATCCCGCTGATTTCAGGGGACCATAAGAAATGCGCCACAGAGCGAGCCTCCTCAAAAGTGCTTTGAGCTGGACTTAACTCCCCAAGTAAGGGTGCGTAGGCTTTTGGGAGCCCGGATTTAGGAAGGAATCCCGTTGAAATCATTGGAAAGCTACGTGCATATAGGAAGATTTGGCGAAAACCCAAGTACTGAAAGTCTTAGCTCACATTCCTTCCCCCTGATACAAGGCAAGATTGCCTCTTCTTATCCTGGCCATACAAATCCGTGAGGGACACTTTGTATCAGGAGATGATAGTGGTGCTATGCGATGTGAGCCATTTTGATGCTGTAATTGCAGAGGAAGGGGGCGGGGGAGGGGAGACATATATATTTTTTCCTTATTCATAATTTGTTACCTGCTTGTCCCAGATTAATTAGAAGCGGCGGACAATGTCATGCTTAAATCCTGACTTTTAGAGGACCCCGGCCGACATTTTTATTAATATTATTACTATTGTATAAATGGAGTAATTATGGACAGATGCTACGTTTCATAATTATATGTGGAAATGTATAAAATTGTGGAAGATGAATCAATAAGAAGTGAACCTCTCTTAAACCCACCCATCCACTGAATCCTAAGCAATGCTGTCTTGAACTTCGGATCCGTTACCAGGAGTAACACAAACTCTGTGTCAGGATATTTGCAGCCCGTGAGCCAGTGTTGCTGTGTGATTTAGATATTGTCATCCATTGGAAAGCACTTTTGTCTCATAGGCTCTAATGTGATCTGACAGCTTTTCATTTTGATTATGGGGATGAGGGGGCAGAACCATCCAGACTGCACAAACTTTGCTGTGTTAAGTCCCCCAAAATGAGAGGGTCAACTGGTCCTGGGTCCGTTTGTTTCTGTGATGGGATGGCTAAACTTAATGCTCTGAAGCCAGGGGTGCCAACTTGAATAAAATCGGGGGGGCAGGTAACCCTCGCCCCGCATAATCGATCACAAGACACGGCACACGCACACCGTTAGAAAGGCAATGCCCATCAACTTGGGAGGGGGTAGCCTCATCAAATATTTTATTAGGGGAGGGCAAAGTCACCTCAGCCCCTAGGAGCTGGTTGCTATGCTCTGATGCGTATTCTCCCAGTCTCACTGTGACTTTCTTTACAGATAGGTGTTTGTGGCAGAGGATATACATTTTGAATGTAACTGAGGTGCTCCAAGTGGGTGCAAAGGTTGGGATATGATGCTAATGTCATATGTGTGTGTTTTTCCTAGAGGAGGTCCCAGGAATAAGTGGTAGCCTAGGCCTGCAATGATAAAACATCAAGCATTAAAAACTTCCCTACACAGTGCTGCCTTCAGATGTCTTCTAAAAGTTGTACTTATCTCCTTGACATCTGGTGGAAGGGGGTTCCACAGGGCAGGCACCACTACTGAGAAGGCCCTCTGCCTGGTTCGCTGTAGCTTCACTTCTCACAGTGAGGGAACCGCCAGAAGGCCCTTACCAGTATGTAAGCCCCACAGAACCCATGGCATATAATTTTGGGTAAACATGAGTAGGATTGTCTTATAAGACCGTTTCACATATGAACTGTCTTTATGGATCGAACCAAAGGTCTATCATGGAAATGCCTCTGACCAGATATGGCCAAATAAGTTTTGGCCCTGAGGTAGACTTGGTCAGGGCCGTCCCCGCCATTAGTCAGAGTGAGGTGGCCACCTCAGGCAGTGAATGCTGAGAGTGGGGGTGGCAGCAAGGTGCTGAAGGACAGAGCTTATTCTGTGCCCTCTAAGCTAGCCTTAAGCCCTCAGGTTTGGTGGGGAAAGCTGACACGTGGCTAGTGTTGAAGTAAAATGCAGCTGTCAACCCTCAGGCAGCCTCTGTATGTGCCACTGGGAGGAGAACCATCTTGTCTGCCTCAGGTGGCAAAATGTCTTGTCTGAAGAGGGGCTGCCTATGGGTAGATAGGTTTTAACCCTTTACTCCAGTATGTAGCAGTATGTACTGATCAATCTAGTTCAGTATCACCTGGTCTTAGTGTGTAGGTTCCTCACTTCCATGATTTATAAGCCCTGTATGATCTGGGTTCGAAATTATGGTGGGCTTTGTTCTACAGACCTTCCCTGCGTCCCATGAATGGGGGGGCAGAGCTAGCAGAGGAGGGGATGTGGGGCAGGGTCAGTGGGCTGGGCAGAGTGGAGCTGGTGGGCATGATCCTGGCGTCTGCATGAAGGATAATGCCCAAATAGGACTACAGTTGCAATGGGGAAGAAGTACCATATTTTTCCATATATAAGACTAGGGGTTTTTTAACCAGAAATTAGGTTTAAAATTGGCGCTTGTCTTATACATGGGTAGTGCTGAGGGATGTTTTCTTAATTTGGAGTCCCCCAAAATAGGGGCATCTTATATTGGGGCATCTTTAGACAGAAAAATATGGTAAGTGTGCTCACATTCTCACCATACATTTTAAGCAGTCTAATGCCTCATTAATAGCCATGGTTTCCCCCAAGGAATCCAGGGAAGTGTAGTTTGCTAAGGGTGCTGGGAATTGTAGCTCTCCGACAAAGATGCAACAGTTCCCAGGATTCTTTAGGTGATGCCGTGACTTTTAAATGTGGCATAAGAGTGGTTTAAAGGAATGGTGTGGATGTCACCCATGAGATGGGTGTGTATTTGGACGCCTGTAAGCTGTGGGCATCTGCTGTCAGGTGGGACCCAAAGAGGTACATGAGTAAGAGCCAAAAATAATACAATGGTACCTCGGGTTAAGTACTTAATTCGTTCCTGAAACTGTTCTTAACCTGAAGCACCACTTTAGCTAATAGTGCCTTCCACTGCCACTGCGCCGCCAGAGCACGATTTGTGTTCTCATCCTGAAGCAAAGTTCTTAACCCAAGGTACTATTTCTGGGTTAGCGGAGTCTGGAATCTGAAGCGAGTGTAACCTGAAGCGTATGTAACCCGAGGTACCACTGTATTACCTATGATAAGTACAATATCAGTAAGACTTGAATAATAATTTTAAAAACCCAATAAAGTATTTATAAATAGCTAAAAACAGCACAGTTTCAACCACATCCTGTAAAACCAGCAGATAATGCCTGCCATAGTTCTTAGATAGTGATGTGAGGCTGTCAGTGGAGGGAGCAGGAAAACTTGTCTGAAAAGGGGCTTTCCGTAATATTGGCATCACCATGGAGAAAGCACAGCTCTCAGCACCTTTGCCTACAGTTGCCATTGTAGGTGTGCCTCTAATGGTGGCTTGCAGTGCAGACCTTAGAAGGTGACCCTAACATGGCTGTTTTGCTTGCACAAGCTTCAACTTGTACAGCAGAATTTCCCCCTCCTCTCTTTTCCTTTGCAGCCCCCCCCCACCTACCCTCAAAATCTGCTCCAGAGCCTTTGGGGGACCCTCTGGAGCAGATTTTGGATGAGGTGAAGGCACAGGGAGAGGAGAAGAAGTCCCAATGAGCGAGAAGAATGCCAGTCGCCTAGCACTGGAGGCAACCCAATATTTATGGCTGCCCTGTGAAAAGCTTCACCTGCTCATGCCAGCACATCAGGTTCTGGTTCAAGGCCTAAGGGCAGGAAAAGCCAATTCCCTGCTCCCAGTCATTCTTTGTCTAGCTGGCTCATGGATATATGGGAACGAAGAGGCAGCTGCCAGGTAGAGATGCATGTAGAAGAGTAGTCTGGGATGAAAGTGGGTGTTAAAAGTCAAGTAAATAAATATGCTACATTATAAATAGATTTCCATGTTCCTTATTGTATAGATATCTAAACCTGGTGGAGGGGTGTGTTAAAAGCTGTATCATGGATTGAATTGCAGATCGTAGCATCAAAGAATCATAGAATTGTAGAGTTTTAAGGGACCCTAAGGATCATCTAGTCCACCCCCCCTGCAATGCAGGAATATACAGCTGTCCCATACAGGGATCAAACCTGCAACCTTGGCCTTATCAGCACCACGCTCTAACCAGCTGAGCTATCCAGCTGATGCATTATACAGTGGTACCTCGGATTACATACACTTCAGGTTAGGTAAAGGTAAAGGTACCCCTGCCCGTACGGGCCAGTCTTGACAGACTCTGGGGTTGTGCGCCCATCTCACTCAAGAGGCCGGGGGCCAGCGCTGTCCGGAGACACTTCCGGGTCACGTGGCCAGCGTGACATTGCTGCTCTGGCGAGCCAGAGCCGCACACGGAAACGCCGTTTACCTTCCCGCTAGTAAGCGGTCCCTATTTATCTACTTGCACCCAGGAGTGCTTTGGAACTGCTAGGTTGGCAGGCGCTGGGACCGAACAACGGGAGCGCACCCCGCCGCGGGGATTCGAACCGCCGACCTTTCGATCGGCAAGCCCTAGGTGCTGAGGCTTTTACCCACAGCGCCACCCGCGTCCCTACACTTCAGGTTACAGACCCAGAAATAGTGCTTCAGGATGGGAACAGAAATCGTGCTCCAGCGGCACGGCGGCAGCGGGAGGCCCCATTAGCTAAAGTGGTGCTTCAGGCTAAGAGCAGTTTCAGGTTAAGAACGGACCTCCGGAACGAATTAAGTACTTAACCAGAGGTACCACTGTACACATAATGTAGGCAGGAGAAAAGCCATGCTTATGACCAAGTAGGGTGAAGGAAAACAGGTCAGTAGCAGCTTATGCTTACAGTGGTTTGTTCTGCAGAAACTCAGGAGAGCAGTTTTGCATGATGAATTGCAGGAGGAATTCAGGAAATTCCCCGAAACCTGGAACTTGGTATGCCTGGGTAGTACAAAGAGCTTGCTGTCTATCATCTTGAGATGCCGCAGGACTGGAGATAGGCAAATGTTGCCCAAATAGTAAAAAAAACCAGGGCTGGGAAGTGGGAGAGTGGGGGAGGATCCAGGAAATAACAGACTTGTCATTCTGACATCAGTACCAGGGAAGATCCTAGGGCAGATGATGAAGCAATCAATTTGCAAGCATCTTGATAACAGTGCAGTGCTTAGTAGTGGCCCCTCAAGCTGAACCTAGTCCATCAATCATGTATGAGCGCACCACCAGTGGTGAGATAAATCACACCCTTGTACTTCCTGCCTGCAAAACTGGGGGCCAGGATTGGGGAGGGGAAGTGCCTGCAGCCCACAACGTATGTCTGTTGGCCTGTCTTGTGCTTGGTGGATTATAGCTTGAATAGACCTGCTTTATCTTGACAGTAGTCTGATAACTTACAATATCTGATGGTTTAATAAGTGGCAGTTGTTTTGATTATGGGCAGATCCCCATCTAGCACAACTTGTATGAATCATTCAAAGAAGGAGCAGGGAGACCTCACAAGGATTAGATAAATTATTGGAAGATAGGGCTATTAGTTGGCTACTAGCCTTGATTGATATGCTCGACCTCCACTGTCGAAGGCAGGCAGCAATGCTTCTGATACCAGTTGCTGGAAACCACAGGAAGGGAGAGTGCTGTTGTGTTCAAGTTTATCTTGGCTGTGAGTCCTGGAATACCTGCTCCCTGCCTTACAGGCTCTTTTCCACCTGGCATGGGAGGGTGTGGCCCGGACTGACTCCAACTACAAAAGCTGAGGCTGCTGAACAGACTCGTGGGCTGAGGTTGTGGGTTTTTTTGGGGGGGATGCTGTTGGTTTTTTGTAACTTTATTTTAGATTTTGTTGTGATTTATGTGGAAATTGTTCAGTTTAGTTTTGTAACTTTTAATGTTTAATTTATTGTTTATGAATGCTTTCGTTACGTTGTAGATAGGGCTGGGCGATATCTGGTTTTCAACATTGCAATATATCATCAGCTGAACACAGTGGTATATACCCATATATCACGATGTCTGAAATAAGGATGTAACTATGTAGAGGCAAACAGGATAATGTCCTGGCAGTTGCTACTACTTAGGGCAGAGCTTTCCAAACTGTGTGTTGCGACACATTAGTGTGTCGGCTGCAGTGTGTAGGTGTGTCATGTGAACACTCCTCCTGGGGCTGAGAGGGGGTTAGTTTAACCTCCGTTTTGCTAGTAAAACTGAATTACTGTGTCACAAAATGATGCGTGTCTGAAAAATGTGCCATCACCATGAAAAGTTTGAAAAACTCTGACATAGGGGTCTAAAACTGATACATTTTTACTTACCTTTAGCATACTGTTAAAACTGCTATTTTATAAGCAGCAGGGGCAGCAGAAATCACGAGAGAAGTTATGACCGGCTCCACGATTTTCCCCCATCACAGTTTTTTATATAGCACACAAACACACACACATCGTGATTTGTGATATATCACTATGTCAGATATTATGAAACCATTATCGTGATAGGGATAGGGAAAATCGATAGGGTTTTCCACAATAGGGAAAACCAATTTTGGGTGATGTATTGATATTTCGAATCCCCGCGGCGGGGTGCGCTCCCGTTGTTCGGTCCCAGCGCCTGCCAACCTAGCAGTTCGAAAGCACCCTCGGGTGCAAGTAGATAAATAGGGACCGCTTACTAGCGGGAAGGTAAACGGCGTTTCCGTGTGCGGCTCTGGCTCGCCAGAGCAGCGATGTCACGCTGGCCACGTGACCCGGAAGTGTCTCCGGACAGCGCTGGCCCCCGGCCTCTTGAGTGAGATGGGCGCACAACCCCAGAGTCTGTCAAGACTGGCCCGTACGGGCAGGGGTACCTTTACCTTTATTGATACATCACCAAGCCCTAGTTGTAGTCATTTATGTTTTTTCATGTTGGAAGCCACCTTGAGCATGGTTTGAACTGTGGAAAGGTGGCACATGAATAAAATTATGTATGTCCTGCTTGCCGGTTTCCATGAGCATCGGGCTGGCCACTGAGAGAGCAGGATGCTCTAATCCAGGAGGAGTCTTCTTATGTTCCTGATTTGCACAGGCTTGATGACTGACCATTTTGTTTCACTGTATCTCCTTGGTGGACATTGTTCCTCCTTTTGTTATTCTTTAGATGAATTGTGCCCCAAGCATTTAAATGAATGGGGGTATCCGATGCTATTTGTACTCAGAGTGAAGCCATAGAAATTAACAAACTTAACTAACTAAAGTCTATTGATTTCAATGGGTCTACTCTGAGTACAACTTAGTTGGCTACCATGCTCTTAGAATAGTTGACTTGCCTTGTTATATTTAGTACAGCATGACTCATTGTATATATAATTTCCCCCGACTCTGATGCCAAGGAACAAAGACTTGGGGAAAAAAGCTCTATTCAAATAATTGGGATTCATCTATATGACTGGGGATCCAGTGAACCGCAGAACCATTTCTACATGTTTAATGATATAAACATGCCCAAGGTATAAACTTGACTAGCAATCCAAATAAGCAAGGTGTGTACATGGCACAAACTTAGCTGGATATTTGTCTACACACAGTTCTGATTGCTGAAGACATAAGCCATGGTTTCAGTTTTGCAAATTCAGCAGTTGTTAAGAAAGAAATAGAGGAGGAATCTTATGTTCTGAAAGCATGCAAATACTAATTATGGGATAAAAGTGAAACAAATTGAAATTTGGCAGGAACAGAGGGGGTGGACACTATTTTCCAGGTGCCCTTTCTCATATCTCTGTTCACATGGTGGTAAGCAAACTGTACCTGTGGAACTTCCGACTTCCTCTGAAAGAGAGAGGAGCCATAATCCTTGTGGAATGTGGCAATCTTGTGTTGGCACACAGCACACTCTGTGGCTCACCACTGCATCTGCTGATATCTGTAGGATCAACATGCAACACTCCAATCCTAAACATTTGTGTTGGACAGCATTGATGTCCCTGGCAAAATGTTGCGCTGTAAGTCGCTGCAGTGGGTAGAGCAGTTTATTTGCCATATGTTTTGCATTTATTTCCTGGCATAGTCAACATCAGAATTGGGATATTATGGTGTGTGTTTTTTGTTTGACTGCTTCTTTTCTATTTTAAGCTGTCGTTTCAATACTGTCACGGCCAAGATTTGCCAAATCAAAACATCAGAAGTAAGTGAGACTGAATAGCTGAGGGTATTTGTTCTGGAGAGTAGATTTGAGCAGAGATGTTGTGAATTAAGGGGAATATGCTTGATGATTTATAGAGGCATGTTGCTTGAAGTGGAAGGAGAGTGGGAGAGACTTTCCTTGAGTACAAGGAGTACATGATATATTCTAATGACTGCAGGAGGCTGTTTGTTTTATTTTTGGAGTAGATTTGTTTGTGCTTAAAGTGTGTTTGCTGGGGGAGGAGTTGAAGGCCAGAATAGCTTTGGAATATGTTGAATGCCATGGAATTTAAAGACTCATTCCCTTCAACTTAGAAGATCACTAAACCTCATATGCTGCTGGTTACTCAAACACAGCACATGGAAACATCTGTTGTGTGGAAACATCATGCAAGGCTCATCTGCCATGTGGACTTCTTCTTTGTGGTCTGTCTATCTGCACTGTCAGAGGCATTATGCCTCTGAATACCAGGTGCTGGAAAATGCAGACAGGCAGAGTGCTCATGTGTAGCTTGCAGACTTCCCACAGGCATCTTGTTGTCCATTGTGAAACAGGATGTGGAACTAGATGGGCCAGTGATCTGATCCAACAGGCGTTTCTTACGTTCTTATGTCTTACAGCCCAGCCATGTACAGTCGCACCTCAGAAGTCGAATAGAATTAGTTCCAGAAGTCCGTTCGACTTCCAAAACATTGGAAAACCAAAGTGTGACTTCTGATTGACTGCAGGAAGCTCCTGCAGCCAATCAGAAGCCACAGAAGCCCTGTCAGACGTTCGGCTTCCAAAAGAACGTTTGAAAACCATAACACTCACTTCCGGTTTTCGGTTGTTTGGAAGCCGGAACATTCAACTCCCAAGGCGTTCGGGAGCCAAGGAATGACTGTATATCGTTTTGGTTGAGGTGGGGTAGGCAAGTAGGAACTTTTGCCATTCCAGCACATTTTGAGCCTAGGTCAGAGAGAAAGAGATCCTCAGGCCTGGTGGCCTTCATGCAGTCCTATAGGCCTTTTAATCTGGTCTTTGGGCTTCAAAGGCCACATGGCTTACTGACTGGAATGTGTCCTTGAAGTGTGATAATGCCTCTTGCTTGCCTGGATAAGGGATGGAGATGTGTGTGAGAGCAGAAACCTCTGAGCTTTGTTTTGCTAGAAGGTAGTGCCAGATTTAGGGCACTGAGCACAGTTCCCTCAGCCAAGGGTGTGCAAAATAACAACAGCAAAAGCAACATGTATATTTATACGGTTACCTACTGAGAAGATCCATTTAAAAAGTAACTGTACCAAAAAGACTTGTTGTGAAAATAAGAAATGTTGTGGGGGGCGCCAAAGTTTGTCCTCACTCAGGTTCCATATTACCTGTCCCCGATACTGCATGGTAAGATTCACATTCACTGCTCCCACTTGTTGCCTCTAGGCCTGCCCACCACTGACATGTAGCCCCTGAGAAGTTACCTTAAGGGGATGTCGCCCTCATGCTGAAATCTTAGGTCTCACTGGTATGCCCGTAAACAGGGGAACCAACTTGAATAAAATATTGTGAGGACCCAGGAAAGCCCCATCCTGCATAATCAATCACACGATGCAGTGCACACACACCTTTTGAGTGGGAAGGCCCATCAACTTTGCAGGGGCCCAGCCCCCTCAAATATTTTGTTGTGGAGGCTGAAGCCCCCTTGGCCCCTAGGAGTTGGTTCGCATGCCTGTAAATATCAGTTGCTGTGATTCGCAAGTTGGAAGAGTGCTGCTGTTCTCAAGTCCTGCTTCTGGGCTTTCCATAGGAATCTGAGGGAGAGTCACACTGGCTCTGAAATTTTTGGGGCTAATAGAAAATCTCATGGGACAAGACCTCCCTAATGGTAACCCACCAAGATGACTACAGCCCATGAGCCATGTGCTCTGCCAGGGGATTGACCCCCCCCCCACTCTAGCCACCATTCTTCTGGTCTCAGCTGGGCAGCAAAACCACAATGTATAGATGGGCTAGACTCTCACATATGGCTGGTGGGGTAGCATTTGGCTTGGTGGACCACAAGTTGTTCTATGTAGCAAATCTGACTATAGAAGGAACAAACAGGCCCTCCAGCAATCCCACCTCAATCTTTTGGCTTCTACATGGTCCTAGCTATGGTTCTAGCCCTACCTAACATTACAGTAGCTGCCATACTACACTCGAATCCATTTCCTTCAGTGGCATAATGAGGATTCCTAAACTGTTTGCTTCTTCATTTGTTTCCTGCAGGATGTTTCTCCTTGTGGGTGCTCCAAAGGCAAACACAACTCAACCTGGGATTGTGCAAGGAGGCCAGGTGCTCAAGTGTAACTGGAACCCCAACAGAAGAAACTGCCAGCCGATTGTATTCGATGCCACAGGTAATAATATAGCAATATGGGCTTTTGCCAACCCGTGGGATTTGGATGAAATGCAAAGAGGAAAGCAAATCAGCAACCTGTTGGAAAAGATTTGGAGCAATAAGGGTCATTGTACACAAGGCTCACTTTGTTGGCCTGTCTTCATGCCATAATCATTCAAAATGGTGGAGGTTCTCTTAGCTCAGTGTTGTGAACCATCTTGAGGGCTCGGGTAGTGATGCCTGTTGTGGTAGGCCTGCCGACATGCATAGTATGCCATTGATGTGGAATGGTTGTGACAAGACAGCCAACACATTCATTGTTGGTGAACAGTTTGGATCCTGGGGACAGAACCAGCAGGATGGAAGGATGTAGCTTTCCCACGTGATCTTGGGAATCTGTACTGCTTGGAAACCAACCTCCATCTCCCTGCCATCTTCTGCTTGTTTCTGGCAGCCCCTCAAGGAACTGCAAATCCTAGCAGATAAAGTTTCTCTTGGCGGAAGTGCACCGGATTTGCAAATGTAAGGGAGGGAATGACGGCCTGTGACGAGTAGTAGGGTATAAGCCAATTCGAAGACATCTCTAAGCTGTCACTGTTCATTCTTGGCAGTTTCAATGTGTTAAAATAGGCTTTCTGGTGAGCTGGAATCTTTGTCGCCGGAATTAAAGAACGCTCTGCTTTATAGTGGCAAAAACCATTTGAAAGTGCTTTTTACATGCTGGCTATTCCAGCAAAGGGTACGTTGATTCCTTGTCCAGGGTTTACAACAATGTACACATAACATAGAGGACTGGATTCTGGAATTTCATGGTGGGAGGGAGGTGTTTATTGCACCCCCAATAAAGGCCTCTTTGGAGGGTCGAGGACCCCTCCTGAAAAATATGGGATGTGGTGTGGTGGGCTGCTATGAGAGAGGAGAATTGCACCAAATCACATTTGAACCACAAGCGAAATTCTAGTTCCTGCTCCTAGCAGCAATCTCATGCCCTGCCCCACATTGTTTAGGAGCCCCCTCCCCAACCCTCCAGGGAACAATATGGGGGGGGCTCAGGTGGTGACAGCAGGTAAGAGGGGATGGGAAACTTTCCATTCAGAAAGTTTCTTAAGTTCACTTAGCCTGAGGCTCCAAGTCAAGAGGTCCTGAAGTGGGAGACATTCTCATAAAGGCAGGCTTGGATTCCTGTGCTTATGAGTTGCAGATTACTCAGTCCCTGGGATTACTCCCACTAAAACTAGATTTATTTATTTATTTTTAAAAAGGGAATCCATGTACACAGCATGACTTTGCACATGCAGCCCCACAGCCACTTGTGGACATTTGGTGGAATCCTGGTAAGCGTTCTATAGGGGCAGGCAGTCATTTAAGGCATTTCTGGAGCAGTGCTGGGCTTGCGGGTACACTAGTTGCAGGTTAAGTACTTAATTCGTTCCGGAGGTCCGTACTTAACCTGAAACTGTTCTTAACCTGAAACACCACTTTAGCTAATAGTGCCTTCCACTGCCACTGCGCCGCCGGAGCACGATTTCTGTTCTCATCCTGAAGCAAAATTCTTAACCTGAAGCACTATTTCTGAGTCTGTAACCTGAAGCGTATGTAACCCGAGGTACCACTGTACTGTGTTTTCCCCCAAATCAGCTTCGATCTAAATTGAGAAAAAGAACAACCTGGCTGTGTTTTAAGCTGGCAATGTGTCCATGGCCATAGTCTGGATCCATCTCAAAGATTCTCCCACTAGCCTGCACGCAAACACCTTATAGAAACATGTCGTCTGGTTCCAGCTGTGGCCTGACAGTCCCAAAAAACCAGCCCATGAGTTGAGACTGGTCAGCTGTAGTGTGATGCAAGCCCAGTGAATTCCGCTCCCCTTCATTTGACTGCTGAAATGCTCCCCAGGAGACATTCTGCAGCTCTGGTTTCATTTCTGATGTGCGCGGAAGGGGAAGCATGGCTTTAAAAAGAGTGCAGAATTCCTTTTTCAGGGCAACAGAGCCACGTTCCCTTCTGGTTATTGTGTGTGGGTGATCCCTTTGCCAACAATAGAAAGCCTTGTTTGAGAGCCAAACGACGCTATCGGTCAGGCATGGCCATTGCTGTGACCCATTTAGCATCTGGCATATTTAAAAGGGCCTTGCGTAGCGCCGTCCTCTCAGCCTTCTCCAGCTCAGGAGCTGCTGCCGGTGCCGAGAACTCATGCGGAAAATGTGTGCCAGGGGTCTGGGAAGGGGGGGGAATTGGTGGGGAGCTGCGTGCCGACTTCTCTCGGCGTACGGCAGAGGAAGCTGGCAGAGACGAAGCTGAACTCATCCAGCGTGTCATTGTTCAAAGGCTGCGTTTGGGGGCAGTGGGTCACGGGAAGGTCCTTTTCCTATTTATAGCTTTAGTCTAAAAACAACATCTTGCCAACAAGCCCACAAAAGGCTCCTGTGGCAGCAAAAGAGAACATTAAAATATAAAACCCCAACGAAAACGTTTAGAACAGCGAGTCCACTACAAAACGGGAGGGAAAGAGGAAGCCAATCAAGCTGATTTTGGTAAAATAATATTAGGAACAGCTGATTTGACTGAAAGCCTTTGTGAGCAGGAAAGTATTTATCACCTTCCTGTGATATGAGCTAGTTAGAGGAGCCTCCCCAGGTAAGTGTTCTTCATCCTTAGGTCCCCAGGTGTTTTTGGACTACAGTTCCCATTGTCCTCTGCTGGTTTAGGCAGCGGTCAGGGATTATGGGAGTTGTAGTCCAACAGCATCTGGGGACTGAAGGTTGAAAAGTGCTGCCAGCAAGCTCAAATCAAGGAGACTCATCTTCACTGCCACCCAGCTTAGACAGTGACAGCAACAAGAGAAGTTGCTTTAGAGGTTTGACATGGGATCAGGCATCCTGGACCCAAACAGCACAATCCTGCACATCTGGATTGGATGGTGGGAAAGGATCATCTCTCATAATACTAAAAACTTGTTAAATGAAGCTAGAGTTGGAAGATTCAGGGCAGTCAAAAAGAAATTATATAGTCGAACTATGGAATTTGCTTTCACAAGATGTTGTGATGGCCGCTAACCTGGATGGCTTTAAAAGAGGTTCCAGGTTTGTTTGTTTTCCAAACTTGGCCCTCCAGCTGTTTTTGGACTACAGTTCCCATCATTCCTGACCACTGGTCTTGCTAGCTAGGGATGATGGGAGTTGTAGTCCCAAAACAGCTGGAAACCCAAGTTTGAGAAGCCTTGACCAGTGATGGCCAAACTTTGCCCTCCAGCTGTTTTGGGACTACAGCTCCCATCATCCCTAGCTAACAGGACCAGTGGTCAGGGATGATGGGAATTGTAGTCCCAAAACAGCTGGAGGGCCAAGTTAGGCCATCACTGGTTTAGACCAGTTCATGGAGGATAAAGCTATCAGTGGCTACTGGCCACATTGGCTATGTTCTGCCTCCATTTTGGGAGGCAGCATGCCCCTGAATACCAATTGCTGAGCACTACAAATGAGGAGAGTGCTGTTGTACTCAAATCCTGCTTGCAGACTTCATGTGGGTAGCTGGTTGGCCTCTGTGAGAGCAGAATGCTAGACGAGATGACCCCTCTTCTGCTCGTAGCTTTACTCAAAAGTAAAGGACTTTACTCAAAAGTAAAAAGGACATGGGTGGTGCTGTGGGTTAAACCACAGAGCCTAGGACTTGCTGATCAGAAGGTTGGCGGTTCGAATCCCCGCAACGGGGTGAGCTCCCGTTGCTCAGTCCCAGCTCCTGCCAACCTAGGAGTTCGAAAGCACGTCAAAGTGCAAGTAGATAAATAGGTACCGCTCCGGCGGGAAGGTAAACGGCATTTCCGTGCGCTGCTCTGGTTCGCCAGAAGTGGCTTAGTCATGCTGGCCACATGACCCGGAAGCTGTACGCCGGCTCCCTCGGCCAGTAAAGCGAGATGAGCCCCGCAACCCCAGAGTCGGTCACGACTGGACCTAATGGGACCCCTTTACCTTTAAGTCCTGCTGTGTTTAACAGGTCTTGTGGATGTGTTTCAGGATTTGGGCCCTTGTGTGACTGAGTTTGCTATCCTTTACTAAGGTTCTGCAGAAGGAAGCAAAGGATGGACAGGGGCCCCTTTAGCAAGAAGAAACATTGCAGTTTCTCTTTTCTTGGAGGGTCCTGCCAGACCTCTCCTCTGGTTTAATTTTACAGTTCAGATCAAAGCTTTTCAACACATGGTGAAACAGGATATGACATTTGTGCAAGGAGCGTGCTTCTTGCAAAACTCCCAGCCTATTTTGAAAGTGTTGCAACTGATACATGGTTTAATATATGTTGATTTTCAGTGTGTATATGACAAAACCTTTCACTGAAGCTGTTTAAAAAGCTGCTTTTGAAGCTATTATGAAACTACAGGCAATACGCACAAGGAAAAAGTATAGAGGGAGCAAGCCAAAGATCCTGTATTTATTACTATTATATATATATCCCAACTTTCCTCCAAGTAGCTCAAAGTGGCATATATGGGTTCTAACCCACTCCATTTTATCTTAACAACAACCCTGGGATGTAGGTTAGCCTGAGAGACTGTGGCTGGCTGAAAGTCATCCAGCAGGCTTCATGGCTGAACCCAGGTGAAAGAGACAGAGCACCTTGTAGAAGAATTAGCAAAAGATCCAATGGTGCTTGCTCCTGGCAGCTGATGCACTGTGGGGACTCCTCCAATTTTTTAAAAAAAAAATTTTTTTGAGGAAGCTGGGACTCCTCAGTGTTCAGAGGGCCCGGTGTGTGATGTCAGGAAGTCATGTTGGGCCCCCTCAATCCTCTGGAGAAGGTGGCACCTCTGAAAGGATCTAATATAGCTAGGACAACTGAGACACAAAATGGTAGGTAAAGGGACCTCTGACCATTAGGTCCAGTCGTGGACGACTCTGGGATTGCGGTGCTCATCTCACTTTATTGGCTGAGGGAGCCGGCGGCGTACAGCTTCTGGGTCATGTGGCTTCTGGCGAACCAGAGCAGCACACGGAAACACTGTTTACCTTCCCGCTGCAGCGGTACTTATTTTTCTACTTACACTTTGACGTGCTTTCGAACTGCTAGTTTGGCAGGAGCAGGGACTGAGCAACAGGAGCTCATCCCGTTGCGAGGATTCAAACCGCCGACCTTCTGATCGGCAAGTCCTAGGCTCTGTGGTTTAACCCACAGCGCCACTGGATATGTAAAGTGGCACACCCATGAGAAATATCTTGGGCAAACCAATCCCAACCTCTGATCATGTGCTTTGGGTGTGCGGGTGGGTGTTAAGATAAAGAGGAAATTTCATGAAGATAGCCTTCTTTATTCTTTGGCGATCACTCGTAGCTGAGTAAGATTGTCTTCCATGAACACAGTCTTAACAGTGAGTCCGTAAGTGACTGTGGAGGCCATTCTGGATCTACACATCCTTCCACAGTGGAGACATAGGTTTCTGGGCAGGATTTGATTACGATGAGGATTTGCCAAATGTGCCTTCCTCTTAGCTTGTTTATCCCTTTCGTCCTGAGTTTGTGCTTCTTCAAAGCCCATGACACCTTTGGTAGAGGCTATTCTTCAGTTGGAGCCCTTGCAGGCCAATGTTTCCCAATTATCTGTGCTTATACTGCATTTTAAAAAATAGATTTGCCTTGAGAGCATCTTTAAACCTCCTTTGCTGTCCACAAGTATTTTGCTTTCCATTCTTAAATTGGGAATAGAGTAGTTGCTTTGGAAGATGATAATCAGGCATCCGAACCACATGACCAGTCCAACGAAGTTGATGTAACAAAAGCAGTACAATGCAAATGACTACAGATGGCATACATCTGTATGCCTTCTGAATTTTCTGTTTGTTTGTTTTTAAAAAACATTTTTAAGTTGCGGGAATTTGAGAAACAAAAACTTTATGGTATGTCTACTGGATGTCACAATTATGTTGCCAAGTAAGCACTTTTGTGCTTTCTTTCCTAACACCCTTCAGAAGTGTCTGGAACAGATCACTGTCAGAAGTAGGATGCGGGGCTGAGGCAGGTCATTGACCTGACCCAGTCAAGATGCCCTTTTTTGCTTCAACTTCCTTATTTCCTTGTCTTCCTCATTCACATTGGAGCCCCAAAGTGTAATCTCACAAACTGATAGTGGTGCAAGTAAAAAGAAAACACTGTTGGGCATGGGAAGGGCTGGGGCTCAGTGGTAGGCCATCTGCTTCGTATACAGAAGGCCCCACATTCGATCACTGACAAGTTGGGCTGGGAGAGCCCCCAGCCTGAAACCTTGGAGATCTGCTGCCAGCCAGTGTAAATCAATACTGAGCTAGATGAATCAATAGTATGGCTTCAGATAAGAGAGTTTTGATGTCTTGCGCCATGGCGCAGGTTGAACATTTGGTTGAAAAACACCTGGGCTTCATTTTGGTTCAAGCAAGTTGCAGTGTATACCTATGCACTTAATTTATTATGGGGCCCTTGTTAAATCCAGTATACCTCATGCAAAGCTGCAAGGAAATAAGCTCTGCCTCTTTTCCACCACAGCGTGCAATTCCCGGCATGAGTCATTGTGCTCACAGTTAAGGAGATTCCTGCTCGGATAGTTTTAAACTGTGTTTACTCAAGTCATAACTAGATGGGAGGATAAAATGCCTTGCTCGTACTAGCCAAGATAGAATGATTTATTTGTGTTTTAAAAGATTTCTGAAGGAAGAAGCAGTTCTTTCCTGACCAAAGCAGGAGCTGTGCATTTCCAGCAAGGGCCAGTTGAAATGTGGTTGGTGCTACAGCAGTGGCAAAGCCTGGGGCAGCCTTGACTGCATGGCCGGAGTTATTGTGAACATGCCTACACAGCAAACCAATGCTTGTGACTGTCTTGTTGGTTCTTGGAGCTGTTCCGTGCAGCCCAGCAGGAAATCCTGAAGGCCGAGTTCATATATTTATCCTGGTGCAACAATATATCCTCACAGATTGAGGAGCAAGCATGCTCTCTCCCCTCCACAATGCATGTCATGTTGCATATTGTGCAAGTATCCTCCTCCTTGGATGAGCACCATATTCGCCTTCCTCCATCCTGCACAAATGGGCAGAAACCTGATGTGATCAGCATGGCAAAAGGGGGGGAGGGCCTGTCTGCTCTTTCAGCACACACACCCGCCAATATTTATCTGATGAAAATAGGGATAATAATAATAATACCCCACCCATCTGACTGGGTTGCCCCAACGACTCTAGGTGGCTTCCAACATATATAAACACATAATCAAACATAAAGCATTTTTTTTAAAAAAAGTTTCCTTATATAGGGCTGCCTTCAGATGTCTTCTAAAGGTCACATAGTTACTTATCTCCTTGGCTCAGTTGTTGCATAACTTCACACCCTCCAACATTTCTCTGATGGAAATTAGGGACGTCCTAAGGAAAAATAAAAAAAAATCCTTCCAGTAGCACCTTAAAGACCAACTAAGTTAGTTCTTGGTATGAGCTTTCGTGTGCATGCACACTTCTTCAGATACACAGTATCTTCTTCAGGTACACAGTACTTCTGTGTATCTGAAGAAGTGTGCATGCACACGAAAGCTCATACCAAGAACTAACTTAGTTGGTCTTTAAGGTGCTACTGGAAGGAATTTTTTTTATTTTGACTATGGCAGACCAACACGGCTACCTATCTGTAACTGGTCCTAAGGAAAAGTGAGACATTCCGGGATCAAATCAGAAACCAGGACAGCTTCTGTAAATCTGGGACTGTCCCTGGAAAATACAGATACTTGGAGGGTGCGCCAGCATGTAAGGGCTTTTGCCATCTGAATGCATATTTAAATGAAGGCTGAGTGCATGTGAAGGTGGCAGGCCTATTTCTGTAAAAGTGAATCTGACAGAGACAGTGCAAAGTGTAAAAGTGAATCTGACAGAGACAGTGCAAAGTGGAGGGGTTGAGTTGAAAGGTAGGGCATCTGATTCCATGCAGAAGGTCCCAGATTCAATCCCTGACCTCTCCAGGTAAGGCTAGGGAAATACCCCATCTGAAACCCTGGGGATCCCCTGCCCGTCAATGTAAGCAGTACTGAGCTATGTAGCCCAATGGACCGACTCTGTATAAGGCAGCTTCCTATGGCGCTCTTGGTGGTGGTGTTGTATCTTCCCCTGCTCCAGAAGTCTCTCCCTCAGCTGCTTTTTATTTAGTTATATTTGCTTCCACTATTAGAGCCCTCTAGGAGAGAGAGAAAATGTTCTTGGGAGGTAAACTGCAGGGGTGAGCTTGGTTGGTGGGTGGAGAGATTTGGCATTCCTTACCTGCTCACCTCTTTTGCTCTTTAAATTGCACACCATCCCACACTTTACACTGGATTTAGGCTGACTCGCGTTTAAAGACATGGATCAGCCAACCCACAGGCCTTCCGCCTCCCTCCACCCCCTGCCCTCCGAAGACTAGCATTTGCTTTCATTTATATTGTGTATGTTGCAACGACTGCTGTGCTAAACAATGCGCTCTGGAGATATTAACATTGGAAGGCCTCTAAACAAACTGAGAAGGAGGCAGCAACATCACAAGACGTCTTTTCTTGGCACAAAAGCAGACGAAGCATCTCTGCAAATAAATGATCCCTCTCGAGATGCAATAAATCTGCGACTTCTGGCTAGGCTTCCCACCCCATGCAGTCCACTCCTTCTTAGATTTCCTAGCCAACCAGGGACTCTGGTTCAGTTTATGCATTTTTGATGTATCTGAAGAGAAGAGAAATGCTGGGTCTCATCTTGCAGAGCGCTGTTGCTCCCAGGGCCTGCTTGCAGGCTTCCCCTAGGCAGCTAGTTGGCGAAATAGCTGTCAACTTTTCCCTTTTCTTGCAAGTGATCCTATTCGGAATAAGGGAATTTTCCTTTTAAAAAGGGGAAAGTTTACAGCTATGGTTGGCCACTGTGAGAAAAGATTATTGGACTAGGTGGGGCTGAATGAGCCTTGTTTCCAGGAGTCCCCTATTGCTGAACTGCAACTCCCATCGGCCCCAGCTAGCATGGCCACTGGGAGTTGTAGGGCAACAGCATATGGAGCGCACCAGGCTAGCTGCCATTGTTTCCCCTTGTGAAAGTTACTAAGCAGTGATGTGCCCAATGTTAGCATTTGCCCAACTGCTTTAAGGGGCCTGGGGCTGAGAGAAGATCTTAGTGAGGCAACCACAGCAGCCTTGCCCCTTTTTGCTGCCTGCTCCCAACAGGCTCACTTGTGTGTGGATGTGTGGTTGTTACCAAGGTGACACTTTGGGGAGAGAAACTTTTTGTGTGGGAGCATAGAACAGGGCCTTTGCTGTACTGGCCCCCCCGGATATGAAACTCCCACTGCAGATACAGCCACACACCCTGTTGCCTGTTTTTAGACATCAGGTTAATATTTCTTCCTTCAGGCCTACCTAAGGCAGATTTTAAGATTTGGTTTCCTCTGCTGACGGGTTGCTGTTTAACACGCTTACTGGATTTATGGTTTTTACTGCTGAGTATTTCAATAAACTGTTTGGGTGCTAGTTTGAGTTTGGAGACTGGGTTATAAATTCCATAAATAATCGTGACTAATTAAGAACAGCAATGTGCTCTGGAAGTATTGGCGTTTGAAGCACCCCAAGCAAGGAGCTAAAGAGGCAGCTGTGATGCAGGCCACTCCCCGCCACTGACTGAAAAAGCAGATGAAACATACTGCCTTGAGGAACAGGTCATGTCTTGCCTTTCCATTAGCTGAAGAGATGCTTTTGAAGACGCACCTTTTTTCTTGCTCTTCAATCATCAGGCTTGCTTCCAATAGAGGTGTTGGTTTTCAAACTCTCCCAGGGAAACCAGAGTTTCTCAGCTGGGAAGTTAGTCAGACAAACTTCCCCAAACTAAGGCTGATATTTCTCTCCAATATAGAGCCAGAAGGGAGTATGAAGAGTATGTAACAATGAAATCTCCAGCCAGAAAGCAATACGGTATAGAGTAAGGCATAGAATCATAGACTTGTATAGTTGGAAGGGACCCCAAGGGTCATTTAGTCCAGCCCCCTGCAAACGCAGGAATGTCAGCTGAAGCATCAGTCCACGCTGGGGAAAGGAAGCCCTAAGCCCTGACCTAACCAGAGCTATGCATAAACTGAATGTGCGGCCCAGGACATGTTCAAGAATCTTCCTCAGGCGCTGTGTGACTTAAGATTCCTCAGCAAAGAGGATAGTGTTAAAAAAAAATCACCTGCAGGCAGAAAATCTGGAAACTATTGCAATGTACTCTTACATTTATGCCAAGATTCTAGCAAATTTCAGTTGCACTTTCTGGTCTTAGGTACAGAGCTTTTGTTTTGTTTGCTTGCTTGCACTGAAACATTAGATCTTAAGTTCAGAAGCGAGTGAAAAATCGTTCTTGAAATACCGTATTTTTCGTCCTATAGGGTGCACCGGCCCATAGGACGCACCTCGGTTTTTTGGGGGGAAATGAATAAAAAAAATTATTCCCCCCCCCACCGCAGCTGCCGCCCCAAGCCTTGCGCACACCTGCCCGAAGCACGGGGCACCCTCCGAAGGGCTCCCCGTGCTTCGGGTGATAGGCTGCCGCCCCAAGCCTCGCACGCTCGGCGGGACCTCCTGCCGGGTGCGCAAAGCTTGCGGACACTCGCCGGGGCTGCAGGCTGCTGCCCGCAAGCCTTGTGAGCCCGAGGGAACTCCCGCCGGGCTTACAAGGCTTGCGGATAGCTTCCTGAAGCCTGGAGAGCAAGAGGGGTCGGTGCACACCAATGCCTCTCGCTCTCCAAACTTCAGCGAAAGCCTGCATTCGCCTCATAGGGCGCACACAGATTTCCCCTTCATTTTTGGAGGGGAAAAAGTGCGTCCTATGGGGCGAAAAATACGGTACTAAGTATGGGCTATTTTAAGTGCTTCTGTCCAGAAAAAGCACAGAAGCCTCATGGAGCTCATTATGTGCACCGGCCATAGCATATACCTCAGTATGCTCCAGTTTAGCACACATTTTTACTTAATTTTGCACGCACGCACACACACATGCACACACATATCAATTAGTGTACAGTTTGTAAAGTAGCAGGCTCCTATAATATTATATCAAGAATAGGAGAATGAATCACTTGTGAAGAAATGCCACCTTTCGAGTTATTTTATTCTGTTTCATTCCCCCCCCCCCACCTTATATAGCTGGCCGCCAAAGCTGTATTGTGTATCACAATATTACATACCAAGGCAAATTAAAACAAGTGCAATCAAGGCAATGCATCTAGAAGGGACTAATAACTGAAAATCTGGCGATGGCTATTCAGACCAGTCAATTGCGCTTCCAGTTTAACAAATTGAGGCTGCAAACCTGTACATACTTATCCTAGAAATTAGCCCCACTGAGCATTATGTCCAGGGACTTCCTTCCTTACTTCTGAATTGTGTTGTAAGAACTACAAAATCTTTGTGGTGTAGGGGTTAAGAGTGGTAGACTCGTAATCTGGGGAACCGAGTTCGCGTCTCCACTCCTCCACATGCAGCTGCTGGGTGACCTTGGGCTAGTCACACTTCTCTGAAGTCTCTCAGCCCCACTCACCCCACAGAGTGTTTGTTGTGGGGGAGGAAGGGAAAGGAGAATGTTAGCCGCTTTGAGACTCCTTCGGGTAGTGATAAAGCAGGATATCAAATCCAAACTCTTCTTCTAGCATCTTTTACAGCCAGTTCTGCAACCTTATAAGTAAACTTCCTGCATTAAAAACGAATCACCTTATGATTAGATGGAGAGCTTTGCTTCTTGTCTGAAAAGACCCTCAATAGCTCCCTGCTAGATATTGTGTACACATGATGGTGTGGAATGTAAAGTGGTAGATCTTCACCCATCCCTTTGCTGCATGGTTATAAAATCCTACTAAGATTTTAAACCAGCTGTTATTTGTTTCGGCTTGCCAGCAAAGACGGAAACCTTTCTCTCCAGGATTTCCCGGACAGGAAGCAATAATATGCCTAAAGAGGCAGAGATTTCCTTACAAGGTGGATAGCATACAAAGGAGTTTAGATTAGTCGCCAGCAGTTGAGCTGAATTACTGTGGAGCTGCTGACTCGTAGAAGAGAGGATCATTCTTAATCATGGCTCTCTTGTTTTCGTGAGAACCATGATAAGCGGTGCTTGCAGAACCTTTGAAGATGGCCTTGCTTTGGGTTGTATTCTGGCAAGGCCATCTTCATGGACAGATGCAATACTGCAGCCCTATTCTTTGAGAATATCCCACAGAATATTATGTGGTTTGTGTCCAGAGAAATGTGAACACAGCTTAGCTAATGAAACAGTGCCAGAATTTTCAATAAGGCTTTGGAGCAGGTGAGATCTTCTCAACTTCAGGCAGTCTTGGCTTCAGAATAGTTTGGGGACAAAAATTGACTTGGTCACCCTGGTGGATGACATAGAGCAGGGTGGGTAGTGCAGTGTTGTTAGTCAAAAGCTAATCTTTTGAGATAGATTACAAAAATTTAAGCTGATGTAGCTGGTGAGTCACACAGACATCTGCCTTGTTGGCCAAGCCTGGGGGTAGGGTGCAGGTTCTGGAAATATTTATTGGCCCTCTTGATGTATTCAAAAGATACTGTGAATGCAGAGTTCAACAGGCCTAACAAGGTCCTATATTTATTCCTTTTCATTGGGAAAAGTGGTGATCGTTAACCCCTGCCTGAGCCATTTATCATCCTTCAGCAGCAACTAAGGAAAGTTGGAAGAAAGGTTTCACAATCTGTCTCCTGAACTGGGTAGATTCTGGTTGGGCTGTTATGAGAACGCACTCCCATTAGGGTGAAACCATGGTTCAGTGGTAGCACAGCACATGCTTTGTTTGCCAAATTCAACCCCTGGCATCTCCTGTTAAAAGAATGAGGTAGTATGTGATGTGAAATACCTCTGCCAGAGACCCTAGAGGGTTCCCTAAGGTATGGGGAAACTGGTACCCTACAGATGGGATTGTAACTCACATCATCCTTGACCATTGGCCATGCTGTTTCGTCCTGGTGGAAGCTGGAGTCTAGTACCACCTGAAAGTTCCCCATCCCTTCCTTCAAGAGACATTTGCATGAGAGTAAACAGTATTGGTGTAGATCAGTGTGTCCTAAACTTGGGCCTCCAGCTGTTTTCAGACTATAATTTCCATCTTCCATCATTCTTGACCACTGGTCTTGCTTGCTAGGGATTATGGGAGTTGTAGTCCAAAACCAGCTGGAGACCCAAGTTTGGGAACACTGGTGTAGAGGACCAAATAGTCTGATCTATTATAAGGCATCTTCCTATGTTCCCAGCATGATGATCAAGTTATGAGGGTCACTTCCACCAAGATAATGAGGACCTTTAGACTGGAGCCATATCCTCATCTCATGGAGACCTTGTCCATTATCACTGGTCCCAGACAGCTAGGCACAGCTTCTAAGGTGCCACTCTGTCTTTAAGAAGATGCAAGTCTTTTAACAGATGCCGTGTTTTTTCAATAGGTGACTCAGGTCTTTGTAATCTAGTAGGCTAACAATGGGCAACATTGTCACTTTTGATGAATGCATGCTTCCTTGGTGTGCGAATGAGCCAACTCAAACACCACAGATAGGAGAACTTCAAACAGTTTTGCAAATGCTTCAGGTGGAGTAGCCCTTCTTCACACATGTGAATAAGCACACTAAGCTCTGCCACCCCCACCACACCTGGCGGCCATTCCCATTGCCTTTCACAAGCTGGAGGGTGAACTGCACAGTTTAGACCTCTAGATTCCAAAGCACACAGAGAGCCTCTGTAACTGCAGGAAATTCTGAACTGCATAAGTTTGCTCTGCAACTTGTGGAAGATGGGGTGGAGACCCAGCACTCTTGCTGTTCCCTCTCATGTGTTTAATCAACACATAAGTGGAATACTTACATAGGGTCACATGCACACCATACATTTAAAACACATGGGTACCACTTTAACAGTCAAGGCTTCCCCCAGAGAATCTTGGGAACTGTAGTTTAGCTCTTGCGGTGCTAAAATTCCCAGCACCTTTGACAAACTACAGTTCCCAGGATTCTTTGGGGGAAGCCATGTGCTTTAAATATGTGGTGTGGATATGGCTTGGGCTCCTGTTTTTCAGTGGAACCTGTTCAGTGCACTGCAAGACATCAAGGGCAGAGTAATCAAGTAAGGGGAAAGCTCTCTTTGTTTTTGTTTTTTTAAATAATGTTTATTAAAATTTCACAAGCAATAAAAAGTTTCAGAAATTAAACATAAAAAAACTACAAAAATGAAAAAATACAAAAACAAAACACGTAAAATTACACAATAAAAAACAGCTTACAAAAGAAGAAAAGAAAAAAGGAAAGAAAAGAAAAACCAAAAAGCAAAACAGAAAATAGATTAGTATTTTCATATCTTATACTTCAATCACTAGTTTCTTGACCTCCTCGCATCTCCCTTTTTGTATTCCAGTTCAAATATTTAATTCAGCAAGTCCTTACCCTATGGCATTTATCCTCACTCAAGATACTAACCTATTATAAATATCAGTTTTCCAATTGTCAATCCCTATTTACATTTCCTTAGAAATCTTTTTACCAATACCACTTATTTTCCATCAGACATCGTTTTAACCTTTAACATTCATCCCTTTAACATTCATTAATTTTACAGTATTTCTGTAGATAGCCTTTAAATTTTTTCCATTCTTCTTCCACCGACTCTTCTCCCTGGTCACGAATTCTGCCAGTCATTTCTGCCAATTCCAAGGGGAAAGCTCTCTTTGATATGGACGGCACCAACATTAATGAACTTCCTGTGACAGCTGAAGACGCACTTATTGGGTCAGGCCTTTGCTGGGTGTTATTGCTGTGTAGCCTTTTTGTTAATTATGATTTTAGTTCTACTGGGACGGCTGTTAACGGAGCGTGAAAACTAATTTTGTAAACAAATTTAAAAAGTGATGCATGGATACATGATGTGTAACTCGGTGCAAGGGACAAGCCCGCTTCAGACATTATAGCGTTCATTAATAAAGAATAATAAAAAAGTCATTTATACCCTGCCCTTCCCGGTTCAGAAAACCGGGCTCAGGGAGGTTAACAACAAATTTAAAACACTTAATTGTAATACAACATAGAAGCAGCATAAAATACAGTATAAAAGCATTAATAACAATAAAATGCAAAGTTCAAAAATCATTTTGGGGGAAATCCATCCAATTGGCATTAGATAGTAACCAGGGCTGGCTGAATTAGTCCTACTTGGGCCAGCGAGGAGGCCAGGGGAGAATTAGCTGTGGGATCTCAGAGCAGGTGATCTTCATAAAAGGGGAGGGGAAGAGAAGGGAGGGGAAATAAAAGATCAGGCTGAATTCAAATTAAAGGCCAGGCAGAATAGCTCTGTCTTACAGGCCTGGCAGAAGGAGGTTAAATCCTTAAGGGCCCTAATCTCATGGGACAGAGCATTCCACCAGGTCAGAGCCGTCACTGAAAAGGCCCTGGCCCTGGTGGAGGATAGTCTGACTTCCTTACGGCCCGGGACCTCTAAACTATGGTTATTCATGTACCTTACGGTCCTCTGCGGGGCATACCAGGAGAAGTGTTCAGATGTTGCAACACTGAAATGTCATTTTCATAGCTCCATGATGGGGTTCTTTGTCTTCTAGGCAACAGAGATTTTGCGAAAAACGATCCTCTGGAATTCAAGTCCCATCAATGGTTTGGCGCATCAGTGAGATCGAAAGATGACAAAATTTTGGTAAGCCTTCATTTTCAGTGTTTATTGCATGCCATTATCATCGTATCTATTTACGAGCCAATCAGTCAAATTGACTGAGTTTCAGTTAACGTCTTCGTACACCACCCACTCATAAGTGAGTTGAATCAGCAAGCTCAGGGTAACTCCAATGTACAAAAAAATCAGCAGAATTGTTGGGGGCCGGCAGAATCCACTCAAACTGTCCTATGGGATGTTGAGAGACTGAGGGGAGGCAACCTTTTAATTAAGTAGGTGGGAGAAGATTGTGTCTGATAGGTCACTTCCTGATTCAAATGGAGAAGATGTCCGTAGACATCAATAGAGAAATTAAAGAACTGGGGGAGTAGGGGACCCAGACAGCCCAACAGAGACTTGGGATGCTCAGTGGGCCTAAAAAAGGCAGACTCGCTATTTGTTTGTGGTGGTGGAAAACAGGGTGTTCTCAGAGAGATGGCATGGAGTAGCTGGAGCCCTCAACAGAAGCACTCCACACCGCAGCATTTTGTTGCCGTGCTGCATCTGTATATACTAACGGTGAACTCTGTGAGTGCCCATTTTTACACAGCCAAAACAGTACCATTCACACATAAAAAGGGCAACATCAACAGGTTTGGAGGAATTCAAAGGCCCCAACATTTTTTGGCTATGTTATAGTACAGAGACAGTCGACGTGCTCTCCAGGTGTTGCTAGACTCCAGATCCCAGTATCCCTAACCATTGACGGTGGTGTCTTGGGCTGATGGGAGTTGGAGTCCAACAATATATGTAGGGTACCACAGTTTGACAGACCTTTGTGCACTCCTTGGCCTTTAGATAGACAGAGTTCCTCCAGCTGTCCAGCACCTCACTGCACAGTCAGTGAGCACCCATTTCTTCAGGTGTTTGCTTGGATGATTTGAGTACCTCCATGCAGCAGCTGCTTAACTGAGCTACAGGCTGAGGCAGATGCTGACACAGCCTTGGTGCTTGGGTGGTGCCAGGAAATTAACGGCTAGGGCACCCTGAAAGTTAGCTGACTTGAGGAAGTTTTTGCTTGCGTCGTTTCTTTTCCTTCCCTTCTTGTTATTTTTTTGTGAAACTTCAGCCAAATCACTTTGCGAAGCACCTCATTTGCCTTCACCAGACTGAGTGATTTTGTTTAAGCTGCAGACAAGGCAGACGTTCCCCTCTCTATGGTTGGCTGAGGCAAGCATCATTTGTTCCCTTTTCAAAAGCATCCCCCCCCCCCCGTTGATTCTCAGCCTCTCACTGCACCGTGTATAATGGTGGACTTTTAAAAAGAGCTTTCTAAATGCTGCCATTTTGCTTCCCCTGCAGGCGTGTGCCCCATTGTACCACTGGAGAACAGAACAGAAAGCAGAGAGGGAACCTGTGGGAACATGTTATCTTCATGACGGGTCCAAAGCTTTTGAATACGCTCCCTGCAGGTCAAGTATGTGGAGAATGTCTTGCTATTGTAATTACAGCCCTGAATCTATTTTCTGTGTGCTGTCGTATTATAAGCACAACTTTAAGGTGTGTGGAAGAAACACACCCACACCCTCATCTTTGCAACAGTGGTTTAAGGCAGCAGTCCCCAGCCTTTTGGGGCCCAAGGGGAATATATAGAAATCTAAGAAACTCTTGTGGTCACCACAAAATGAAAAACTGGCGGTGATCAGAACCCTTCTCCCACAAAATAACAGGAAAAACATCTAGACACATTCCAAAACAAATACAACACAAAAGCAAAGAAAGCAGGTTACCCCCTCCCCAAGTAGACAACCAACCAAAAAGGTTTTTTTAATAAAAAAAAATAAAGCCTGGGGGGGGGGGAATCAGAGGGGCAGGAAACCTTGGCAGGCACTTGGGAAGGGGGTATTTGAGAATGCTAAGGTGTCACATTAGTGGTTCTAGAACTAGGGTCCGTGGTCATGCAAACACAAAACCTGTGAGACGATAGGATCCTCTGCAGATCAATTGAATGCTCAGTCTGGTTCCAAATTTCACAGCACGTAGAAATTTCGTAGGGATCTGAAGAGAGAAGTGGAAATATGATGATAGCAATGATCTGTTGGGCTTGATTCTCTCGTTCATTTTCAATGCGGAGTCACTGCGATGGGACTGTGCCAAACGACTGGGAAGGCTAAGGGCCAAATGACGTGTGACATTATATGCGTGGTTCAGCACTGTATCTTTTTTAAAACAAAAACCTGTAAATGGCAGCCTCTGTTGAAGGCTAGTCATGACCTTGGTGTGTACGGAAAAGAACAAACCACAGGGGTACTAGGACCACTCCTCCACCCTCTAAAAAAACACACACGTTTTTGGGGCAAGGTAGGAAAGTTTTTACAATCAGGAGAATAAATGTTTAGATGCTTTCTTGCAAAATAATAATAGCAAGCCCCTTGCCTAGGTTACTGGTACAATATGCGTTGTTGTTTTTTACACGAGGAAGCACCCTGCAATATGTTCCAGTAACAGATACATCATGCAGAGCTGCTGATCATGTAGCTTGGCTCCAACAGCTGGGATGTAAGCTGCATCCTGTTTGGGCAGAACCATCCACTACAGCCCCTGTGACTTTCCAGGTCACAAAAGGTTATTATTCCAGCTAAGCTGGAACACCAAACTTGGATATCCAGCCGTTTTTGTTAAAACAAAGGGGGAACCCAGTAGGTCCAAATTACTTCCGAACTAGAACAGACGCATTTAGTGCATCTCCAGTGGGGATCAAAATTAACCCTCCACCCCTGTGTGCACAATCTATTTAAACAGCAAGAGCCCAGAGAGGGAGAGTGCATTCCAGAATCATTCCCAGGATCAAAGGGGCACGGAATGCCCTGAGTGAAATGTGCACTCTGTTATACACCGCAATACCGATAAGAGACTGTTAGCATTTCTGTTATAAAGCTCTGTATTCAGAGGGATTAACCACATCATAAGAAAGCCTCCTTGGGCTGTCTCGTGGCATGCGAGGGATTAGCTCTGGAATTCCCTTTCTTTTCCTGTTTTAAAGGCAGGCGACATCTCAAAGCTGTTTGTAGGTTGCTGATCTGTAAATAGAGAAGAAAAGCAGCATATACTCGCCATGCTAGATTTCGTACTTAACGTGTTCAGAAACAGGCAGCGCCCTTTGGATCGATTGTGTTGGCCTTAACAATAGGGAGGGGGGTATTCTGTTCTGACCAGCGTAGGTCAGGCCTGCACAGATTATGAGACCCAAAGCCAAATGAACCATATCAGCAGACCAGAGGCCCACTAAACCTCTTTGTGCTGCCTGGCTGGACTGAGTCTTAAAAGGGGGTGGGGTGGGGAATGGCTAAGCCACAATGGCAGGCCACAAGACACATAGCTCGGTTGCATCTGGGGTGACTGGGCAGAGCTCCCCCTTCTGATACTGGTGCTCACTGCAGGGGATTAGGGTCCCTTCCAACTCTACAATTCTATGGGTCTGGGATGGAGCTGCCACTTTGGGTTGGGCAAAGTACAGGACAGGTCAGGCAAAATAAAGTACGCATCAGGGTGGGGATTGGGGGGCGCACACACTTTCATGACACCAAATCCCCCCCTTTGTGGAGTGGGGGTTCCCTGCATTCCACCTCCTGACTCCCATCACCACCCAGGCTCCATTCTTCCCCTTGACTCACATAGACAGGCAGGGCCATTGGGGGTAGACGGCCAGCTCTCAGGGCGCCTTGAGCCACAGATTGAGCCTCTCACCCATGAGTGGGGAGGGGGAGAGGAGAGGTCAGGGTGGTGGAGGGGGCCAAGCGGCAACAGACCCACACCATGTGAGACCGGTGGGCAGTGGCTGAGGAGGAGCACCAGTGAGAGAGAAGGAAGGAGGGGCAAGAGAGGGTGAAGAGGTCCCTCCTTCCCCTTCTCTCTATTGTCGCTCGCTATTTATGGCAAAGGGAGGACACTCAGGAGAACCTCTCAGACCTGCTGGCTTGCTCGGCTACTGCAGTACCTCCAGCTGGGTCTCAAGATACGTTACTTGCTGCCACCAAAAATAAGCCAGAGCACTGTGGCTCTAGTAACTGGACTAATCCTAGCCTAGCCATTAAAGATAATACTTCTAGTCTACATATGAGTAGGCAGTGAGGATGTTCAGCTTCCTGGTGCTGGTGGAGCCCACCTGCAAGGGCAGCTCAGCTTTTTAAAGGCTCTCTCTTTTGAGGAAATGACCTCTGACTCTTTCTGGCCAATGGGGAGCCAGCACCAGTTCACCAGGTAGGGCATCTCCCAGGTAAGCATCTTAAGTACCTCCCCCCCCCCCCATTTGAAGAGAACAAGAGGAAGCTATGTGGTAGCTTGGCTTAGAGCAGTGGTTGGTCCAGATCAGGGTCTTTCTTGACACTCTTATGCACAGGGATTTGTGTTAAACATCTTCACCATCTATTGTTTCCCATTTCTCTTGTTCTCACAGCAAGCATTGACGCTGAAGGACAGGGCTTTTGTCAAGGTGGATTCAGCATTGACTTTACTCAGGTAGGGAAGCTATAACTGTATGTCTTCCTTTTTCAGTACCTGACAGCAAAGGAGAAAGAGTCTGTAGAAATCAATTCTATAAAGGCATATCTGTCAGATCAGCTTTTCAAGGGGCTTCTTACACTTCGCTCCTGTTGGCTTAGATTTATACATCTGGATGTAGCCTGCTAGACAGAAATCATTTATTCAGCTCAGGATTTCAAAGGGCGTGTGAGCAAATCAGGGAAGAATAGGAATTAATAAGAAGGAGATGCTATCTCTCCTACTGGATTAATTCTGCTACAGAATATAACAATATATTTAAGAATTTCCATTTGCCTTTGTCTTTTAACAACACTAATTAGTATGAAAATCAGAATATATATACTGGTCTCTGTCATTATTTCACTGTGCAACAACAGGTGCAGATTCTTAAAGCAGGGATAGGGGAACTGTGGTATTTCAGGTGTTGCTAAACTACAACTCCCATCATTCCCAACCATTGGCCATGCTGATGGGAGTTGGGAGTCCACCGACAATTGAAAAGCCACAGCTTCTCCATCTCTGACTTAAAGAACAGAACCTCCACACGCAGAAGCAGTATATCTGATTACCAGATAATGGAGGGGGAAAAGAAACAAACAGGAATGGTTTATGCCCTCAGCCCCAGCCAGCCCAATGGTCAGGGATGATGGGAAATTGTAGTTCTCAACATCCGGAGGGCATTGGGTTGGGTAGCGATTTAAAGAGTTTTGAAGGGCACTGAATACAATTACCTGGTTTGGATATAGCACTAAACCATAGTTTAGTGTTACAGGAACGAGCCTGCTGGAACCCTAAGGTTCAACAGGAAGCATCCGTTACCTGGTTTAAACTAGCCACAGTTTCTCAATATGTCCAAACTAGGAACTGCGGTTAGGTTAATTTTTTTGTATTAAATCGTGTTTATGGTTTGCATTCAGAGGGGGATGGGGAGAAGATTGCTTGAAGTATGGAATGTTAAGGTAATTGTGAGGGAGTGTAGAATAGCAGTTGGTGGGAATTTGAGCCGTCTATCTTCCACCAGGCCGAAAAGGTCCCTGTCCCCTGCCTTAGACGTTACAAGAAAAGAAACTTACATATTTTTTTCCTTCCACTCTTACCCTAGGGAGATAGAGTACTTCTTGGAGGACCTGGAAGTTTTTACTGGCAAGGTGAGACACAGCTGGTAAAAAGCTGGCCATTCTATTTAATCTTCTGCTGTCCTCTTAAGGACACTAGCAAAATAAACCATCTGCAACAAGTTTCCTTTCTGGCAAGGTTAATTGAAGAGGGGGCGATTTTGAGTGGAGAAGTGGTGACTTTCGCTGTCTGCTGTTTCTCTGCTTCAAATTGTCCCTCCCAGCTGCGGTTCCCATTGCAGGTTTCCTGACCCTCGCAAGACTTTACCTTTGCCAGGGGCAAAACTAGGCTTTATTTTACCCAGGTCAAAGACCCAATATGGCACCCCACACACAAGCATTTGCGTATACACACAGAGATGTCAGCAGCCTCAGTGATGCCCCTCTGGAGGCTTCACCTAGGGCAAAAAAACCAGCTTGCCCCCCATAGCTATGGCACTGCCTTTGCAAGCATGTATTTGGAATCCTGTGAGGATGAAAAGCAGCTGTGGGGCATTTGGAGTAATAGAAGGGAAAAGGGCCAAACATCTCGCCTGGCTGTGTTTCTGCTCAAATCCTAAAGTGGCTTTTTCTGGGATGGAGCAGGGTGGATTCCACTGGGGTTTAGTTATACATTTTTTGCATGTAATGTGTGGTTAGCTCTTGGTTCTTTATGTAGTTGATGAATTAAATGCTTGCCTATGAAAGCTTATGCCACAATAAATACATTGGGATTTGATTGGACTAAGTTGTTACTTGTTAGGAATGAGTTCTGCTCACTCAGTGGGTCTCCCCTCCTCCTTACCCCAGAACCCTGGAATCTGCTTCAGGGGATTGGGAGGAACCCCCAGAACAGGTTTAGGGGGAGCAGAAGAGGCAAACTCCCGTCATGTCAGTGCACCTCATTCCCCTTTGTGCTATGTTGAATTCCACCCTCCCTCTTCAAAGCGCCACAAGATTCTTTGTATTTTTTTAATGCAACAGATTAACGTGCCTATCATTATAGAATCTTTCTCCTCAGTAACTCTCAATTTAATAAAGACGTCGTTTCAAGTTGCTTATTTTTACTCCCAGCTCCATTTGCTTCCATTTGTCTTTTTCTAATGTGAACTAGGAGACTGCAAGTATCGTCTAATAGCTCCGCCTGTGTTTTTATGTCCCCTCTTCTACTTGGTACCCAACAGGCCAGCTCATTTCTGATAAAGTGGCTGAGATTGTGTCAAAATACAACCCTAAAGTCTACACTACCAAGTATGACAGCCAGTTAGCAACGCGGTCGGCCAATGCTGCTTTCGATGACAGCTACTTGGGTAGGTTCCTTGAGAGTAAAACACTGGTAAAAATTGTGTTCCTAGTAAGACTTGAGTCTGAGGTTCTTCATTCCTCCCTCCCCATCCAGTGATATTAGTGAAAGCTAGTGCCAAGCAGGCGTCAAAACGCCCTTGGGAATGACCCATAATGCTAAGCAATTGTTTAAGCCATGGTTTGTAAAGCAAACCACGCGTTAATGATGAACTGTGCCACAGATGATCAGGTAAACCATGACTTGTTTCTCCAAAGTTTGTTTTGCTTTCTATCTGCTCTTGCCTCACACGTTGGCGGTTTGGTGAGTTTCTAAGGCAGAGCTTTCCAAACTTTTCATATTGGTGACACACTTTTTAGACATGCGCAACACAGTTTTACTAGCAAACCAGAAGTTAAACTCACCTCTTTCCAGCCCCGGAAGGTGCGCGGGGAGTGTTCACACAACACACCTACACACTGCAGCCAACACATTGATGTGTCGTGACACACAGTTTGGAAAGCTTTGTTCTTTGTTTTCAACCTTTTTGAGTCCATGGCTCCCTATACCAACTACATTCTTTCTGCTGCACCCCCAAAGGGCTCGCCCCTCAATTATGTCACCCCTTGCCTGCAAAGCTGGCAGCCTCTCTGTCCCTGGTCTCTGAGCCACCAACACCTCCTTCCGCCTCCCCATCAGGAGAATCAGATTAGCTAATTAGGATGGCTAAAACATAAGCAGCCAGATTGACAAACCTGAATAGATGCAGGGAAAACTGCCTCTTGATATTTATTTAAGGTTGTAATAGGTCATGTGCATTGATAAGTCATGATTACCCCTTTCATGTTTGACAGGTTATTCAGTAGCTGTGGGAGATTTCAGCCATGATGGCATAGAAGGTATGGCTTATTAACTTTTGCTCCCTCTTTGATATGATTTGGCTTGCCCCGGCTCCATTATTGTTCGCCAATATCTCACCTCTCATCCCTGTTTTGTGAGTCTTTGGTAAATTTTAAGCACTCTTTATTAGGGACTGTGGGGCTTCTGCATAGCTCCTAGCTTACCACTGGACCTAGTTAAGGCTACAGTCTTGCAGCTCATTGCTAGAGGATAAAGTCAAGAGTCCTTACCTATGTGCAACTATTGGCAGAATGGCGGCCTAAATGGAAAATGTTTCTGAAGGTCATTGACTACTATCCGTATTGGTCATGTCGTCTTTCTTATTTTCAGATTTTGTCTCTGGGGTCCCAAGAGCAGCAAGAACTTTGGGCATGGTAAGGAACTTACATAATATACTTTTAACAGCTGGTATTATCCCAGCAACTTCTAAAATATTGTGCAGTGCAGATGTTAAGTTATATCTTTTTCATGCAGGTGTCTATTTATAATGGAGACACCATGGCGTCCATGTATAACTTTACTGGAGAGCAGGTATAGTTTTCTCTGCAATGTTTTGATTTATATTATCTATCATTGGTTAGTAGAATCTAGGTGTTATAAATTCACAAAGTAACCTACAGCAAATCAGAGAATGTCGATTTGGGAGTTGTTTTAAGAACAAGGAAACATAACTATAAGCAATCTACCCCTGATCACATCAGTTCAAACTGGCAGCATATATGGTTGTTGACCAAGTGTACCTGAAATCAACGAGATTATTTTGAAATAGAGAGCTGCTCTTTGGTTAGAGAAATCCTCTTTCTTGATTAAGGGGGGGGGGCATCTTTTAGCTTAAAGGAACCATATGACAGTTGTGGGTGGAGCCAGAGGCAAAAGTGGGAGGAGTAATCCAAAGCCTTTAAAGAATGCATAGCAAGGGACCTTTTTTAAACAATTTTTTAAAAAAACTTTATTATAAGAAAGAAATAATATTCCAAAATAACATATACAGTACAGCTAAACACATCCCAGATGCAAGTGAGGAGAAGCAAGGGAGTTTTTATTGAGGGGGCAGTCACTAATTCCGAAATATCTTTACTGAAGTATTTACATAAAATGCAACATTTTTCTGTTTAATCTTATCTCCCAGATGGCTGCATATTTTGGATATTCTGTAGCTGCCACAGATATCAATGGAGATGAGTAAGTGATGCTTTTTTCATTCTTCCTGGAAAGAATTGCTTGCCTTAAAAAAAAAAAAATATTGTTTAGGATAAAAATAGAAGATTTGAAAAGAGTAATTGAAAGACAGTGACGCACACAGAGTTTCTTCTGCTGGCTTGTTCTGCTGGGGTCCCTGCATGCATCTTATCTGGAGTGCTTGTTTAGAATGTCTCTAAACATTTCATGAATGGCTTAATTGTCCTGTGAAGACATTATACATAGTACAGCTATGAATCCCTCGAGAGTGGCGTGCTTGTAATTCTAGAGGTTCCTAAGTACAGATCTTGTCTCATCATTCCTTTCTCCCATGCAACTGCCTCAATTCTTTATCTCACTTCTTCCTTTATTTTCCCTTTCCTCCCCTCTCATTCCTTGTGTTAGGTACATCTGACAGATGCCCTTTTGAGAATGAATGACACCACTCGTTTTGTGGGATAGATTAGCTGATTTTCTTTTAATTCATACTGTGTGATGACACATTTAAATGTCTTCGGGCATTCTAATTGCTCTCAGTATCTTTGGGCAGAACTTTTTGGGTTATATCCATGGTTACTCATACTCGGAGCAGATCCCCTGAAATTAATGGATATGGTTAACTTAGGCCCAGTAATTTAAGTCTACTCTGAGGTGAAAGTTACACACATATAAAAAACACTTTGATTTATTTTTTTAAATGTTTTGAAAAATATATTGAATTTGACATAGCTCACCATCACCACTTAGTGTCACATTTGTATAATGCACTTTACAACACACAGAGAATGTTTTGTTTTGTTTTGTTTGCAGCTGTATAGCTGAGTCCTAAGTAGAATTTAGTTGGCTACAACCCATTGGCTACACTGCATACATGGGGGAGCTTTTCTGCCTCCCCATCCTGCAGAAAAGTGACCCCTCCAGAACGCCATTCCAGAAAAACGCTACAGGCTGTCACTGGCAAAGCCCACACACCCCTTAACTGTGTGGGTGAATGGATTCTATGCATGCACACAGGACTGTTGGAATCTTCACTTCTATAAATTCTTAAGCCAAAGGAACAAAACTAAAAACATACAGCGGGTATGATCTGCTCAGTGTTAGGCACCTGCAATTTTCATTGTTTTCAAACCACCAAACCTTTGAATCTTAAAAGTACTTCACTTGGCTAGACTGCAGCTGTCGGTGATGTGAACCTATAGTTCTAAGAATGTTTCTAGACAGGTGTTTATTGTAGGACTGGGGTTCCTCATGCAGGCACATATTTTTCAGGATCCACATTACATTGTTGCTATCAAAATGCCAGCCCATATTTCTTTCCCTTTTAATCTGGATTTAAGAACATAGAAATAGTTTTCTGGATCAGGCCAATGGCCTATCTAGTCCAGCATCCGGTTCTCACAGTGGCCAACCAGGTGCTTTCAGAGAACATGGGCAGAATATGAGCACAATGGCACTCGTGGGAGAAAATATAATAAGTTGAAGAAACCTTTTTGCCAGTGACCCATTTGTGATATCTCTCTGAGCAGGTTGCACTCATATGGAAGCACCTTCAACGTAGGGATTTTTGCCGTGACTGAAATACTTGATCTCTTCCCCTCTCTCTTTTTCTTCAGTTACACAGATCTACTCATAGGAGCCCCACTCTTTATGGATCGTGGTTCCGACGGCAAACTTCTTGAAGTGGGACAAGTTTCTGTTTATCTCCAACAAGCCTCTGGAGGCTTTCAGAGTCAGGCCATGAAGCTGAATGGCTTCGAGGTTTTTGCAAGGTTCAGCAGTTCAATTGCACCTTTGGGAGATCTTGATCAGGACGGCTACAATGGTAAAGCGTTGGGTCATTGGGAGGAATTCAATATTACACTGTTTTGATCATTCTGTCAACACAAGTGTATCTACTTGTCAGATGGAACAATCCCCCCTCTCCTCCCCCCTACATATGTTTTCTAGTGGGTTCTCCTGACTCTACAGAATGGATTTGGGGAAGGAGTGGGAAAGCCTATACAGAAACTTCCTCCCCACCCCAAGCCCTCTAACCTTTAATTTTCAGACCTACAGCAGAAAGCCTTTACACTTCAAATACAATTTATTTTGGAGCATAATTGCATTTCTGGGCAGAGATCCCTGCGCAATCTGAGCCTTTTTGAGGAGGTTCAGACACTCATTGACTCAGAGGTATTTGCCTCATATTGCTGAGTCCATCCCAGTCAACTGTGTGGTGCGAAACTGAATAGGCAGGGAAAAGTCCACGGATCTGAACAGAATACAAAGCCTCCAACTCAGTGGAGGCTAGTCCACTAGGGACGCTGGTGGCACTGTGGTCTAAACCACTGAGCCTCTTGGGCTGGCTGATAGGAAGGTCAGCGATTCAAATCCACATGATGGAGTGAGCTCCTGTTGCTCTGTCCTAGCTCCTGCCAACCTAGCAGTTTGAAAGCACACCAGTGCAAGTAGATAAATAGGTACTGTTGTGGCGGGGAAGGTAAATGGCGTTTCCGTACACTCTGGTTTCCGTCATGGTGTCCTGTTGCACCAGAAGCGGTTTAGTCATGCTGGCCACATGACCCAGAAAGCTGTCTGTGGACAAACGCCAGCTCCCTCGGCTTGAAAGCGAGATGAGTGCTGCAGCCTTTGGCTGGACTTAACCATCCAGGGGTCCTTTACCAAGGGAACCTTTTAGTCCATTAGCACAAATGGAGCACTGTTGCACTAACCTGAGTCTGACCTCATTCAGCCATTCACCACGTTCCAGCCTTCCTCCTTACAACCAACTCAGGGGTGGAGCAGTCACCTTCCTCGTCCTTAGTCTCCGTGCTGCTTTTGTAGAACTCAACAGGGAGAGGGATGGGGACGAAACTGGAATTAGTGGACTCTGTGTGTTGTTGGCTCAGGCTCCGCCTATCATTGGTGGCCCTGCCTTTTGCCAATGGGCATCAGCCAGCAATACTCCCACTGACTCATATGTGTTACTGCAGAATCATCAGGAGTATTTATTTTGATTCCTTTCTATTTGGATATGCTAAAGATTCCTTGTTGTTCTTGTAGACATTGCAGTTGCTGCCCCTTATGGTGGAGAAGACAAGAAAGGGCTGGTTTACATCTACAATGGGAGAGCTACAGGTTTGAATGGGATGCCATCTCAAGTCCTTGAAGGACAATGGGCCTCTGAGACAATGCCACCAAGCTTTGGCTACTCACTGAAAGGAGCTACCGACGTGGACAAAAATGGCTACCCAGGTGATCTTTCATAATAGCAATGCCTGTTCCTGTATCTTGTAAAGTAATCCAACATTTATTTCACAGGGAGGAGCCCAGTTCAAAACTGCGTAAGAAAAAGAGATTTCATGGGGTTTCAATCTTTACTAGGGATGAATAGATCCTCTCAGTTCTACTCTGTTAGCATCCTGACATTGTGATATCTCTTGGATTCTACACCATTTGTATTCTGGAATGAATTTCAGATTTCAGAATATCTGCTATTTCAGAATATTTACAAAATCCCCCACCTGTGGAAATATAGTGGAATTAAAAAATAAAATAAAATAAATCACTATATATATATATATATATATATATATATATATATATATATACACACACACACACACACACACACACACACACACACACACACAGTGGTACCTCGAGTACCACTTAATTCGTTCCGGAGGTCCGTTCTTAACCTGAAACTGTTCTTAACCTGAAGACCACTTTAGCTAACGGGGCCTCCTGCTGCCGCTGCGCTGCTACTATTTCTGGGTTAGCAGAGTCTGTAACCTGAAGCGTATGTAACCTGAAGCGTATGTAACCTGAGGTACCACTGTGTGTGTGTGTGTGTATGTATATTTGTGTGTGTGTGTGTGTGTGTGTGTATATATATAAACACCCCACAAACCTTAGCACTTAACAATTGAACAAAGAGAAATAATAATTTCAGGAATATTTGGCGGAAAGAGGAAGAGTTTCTTTTCATTTTTCTATTTGCTTTTGATATATTTGTGACTGGATATAGGAAGGAAAAAGAGCAAAAATTCTCTGATCAATCAGCTTGCAAAATTGCAAAAACATATCTTAGAAGAATAATGCATATCAACCTTTTGAGTTTGTGTAAACATGTCTGGCAAAGCAGCTCCTTAAAATCTAAGACAGAATTCAGCAGATTTAGGTTCCATAAGCATCCCCTATCTTTACTCTTTTGCATCCATGTTTAAATGTTTACCTACTTGCTCTTTCAGCAAAAGCACTTGCTCCTAATTCATGTACTGAAGACCTTTTGTTAATCAGATATCTTGTGTAACATTCAAAAAAGTCTCAGCTCTAAAAACAATATTATTTTATTCTATTTCCAGACTTGATTGTAGGTGCTTTTGGTGCTGACAAAGTTGCCTTATATAGGTAAGTGCTCAAAATTAAGTCAGAGCCGAAAAACCCAATGATATTTGCATTTTACTGAGGAGCAAAGTTTGCTTCACTGTTAGAGGCGTTGCCTTTTTCTAGCATCATGGTCTCCACAGAATTATCAGGGTGAGGAATGGTTCCTGTTATGTACTGAAATTCTCACCCTGGGCCAGCAGGGGGATACTGTAGATAGTTATGCAAATTAGGGATCGAAAATGACGCTCAGTGATTGGATAGTTTTAGAAAGTTGTTACAGTTATGTGTAATGGAGCTCTTTATAAGCAGGCTGATTGAGCCCTTCAGTTCAGTTCTGGCCTCTGAATAAACAAGAGCTGTTTGAAGAATCACTGTGTCGTCTGATATAACAGTTCTCTCCTTGCTCAGTGGCCTGCAAGCAAGGAGCACAATGTTCTGTTCTCTGGGTGTTTTGTTATTTCCTCCATGTTGCACACAGCTACCTCCATGCATGTTAACCTCTGGCCAGCAGCTGAGCTTAGCAGCAGCTACCATCCTGAGGTTTAGTCATAGGAACTAGGCTGCAATCACAAATCTGGCGTTAAGCAGCAGCAGCATGAGTGGTTTGCAATCAGCCGGTTTGCAATCATGATCCCTGATCCTAGGACTGAGTGGACATTCTGCCTGTAGGTCTCCAGTGACCTCCACCAGTGGGGGAACTCTCCCACCATGAAGGCCCCACTGCAGCATTGGAAAGCACAGCAGTAGAGGAAACACCACCGCTAGGGGTGTTCAAACTGGGAGTAGCTACTATAAGGTCACTACTACAGTAGTGGGGCAGTGCAGTCTGGCCAGTCTGTTCCCTGCAAAAGGGCCCAGTTAGGACCCCAGTCTGATGCAAATGTAGCAGATAATCCACCAGCCCCAGTTAGGACAGGTCTCCTCAGAGGTAGGCCCCACTGAGCCTAAAGAAGAGGACAAGGTGGTTCTTTCATGCAGTAACCCTGTTTTGCTTACCACTTGGTTCTTTTCAAAGGGCACGGCCAGTCATTACAGTAAATGCTGGACTAGAAGTCGCCCCAACCATTCTAAATCCGGAAGACAAATCCTGTGAACTGAATGAAAATGGCCAGAAAGTTTCTTGGTAAGATGACTCGTTTGTATTTTGAAATGGAATCTCGAAATGGATTGGGAGCCTCTTCAGTCAATCAAAGGAGCAAAGGGAATGTGTTTCCCCACACTTCCTGGCCTTATGCAAAGGAGCAAAGGACACAATTTTCTCCTCTGCGAGGTCCATAGCCTGTGGAGGCTCCGAAGAAGCAAGCATATATACAAATCCTTCCTTGCTGTTTTAAAAATGGTCAAAGGCTCTTCCCGGTGGGAATGTTATATGGTCCCATCTGAAGCATGAACAGCTTTGCAAACGTGTCCTATTCTAAGCCCTTTCCAGAAGCAGGAAGAGCCTATCAACAGAACTAGCTAAATGGAAGGGTGGAAATCTGTTCACCTCACTGGGAGAATGTGCTCTAGCCGTCCCCGCCTCCATGAACAAGTCCTGTAAGGATGTGGAAAGGAAGTGAGTGGCTTGTGCTTCGTGTCTTGCCAACTCTTTTGAATGGCCAACATAGTTCTTGCACTCCTCCAAGTGCAATTTTATGGGAAACTCCATTTTGCCTTTATAAGAGTGAGGACCGACCTTACCATTAGGTGGGGGAAGCATACCAATAATGGGCAGCAGCAATGAGGTGTTGAGGAACATAGCTGTGTGTGCTACACAGCCTGCCCTGCGCGCGCGCGCGCGCGCACACACACACACACACACACACACACAGGCTAGCCTGCTGCCTTCAGATGTGGTGCTGAAATATTAAACTGGCAATTCAGTTGGCCTAAGTACATGGAATTTGGGGAGTTTCTGCCTCAGGCAGCAAAAAGTCGTGGACCAGCCCTAATAAGAGCTCAGTTATAGCAGTAAAATCTTACCAAAATAGATAAACTAAGCTCTTAAGAAAGTATATTTAATAACCGGGAGCTGAAGGAACCAGTGGAGGGAACTTTTAAAAGTTTCTTTAAACCCAACTACACCGACCAAGGAATCTGCACATGCAACTAGATCTTATTAACAGTCATGAAAGGGTAGGTCTGGAAGCCACTACTGCACTTTTGCTGATCAATAGATGTAGCTTGACCTTCAAGTACAAAATGTGTTTTGTTTTTAAATATTCTCTAATTTTCCCCAACAGTTTTAAAGTAAAGTTCTGTTTAAAAGCGGATGGCAAAGGAAGTCTTCCCAGGGACCTCAGTAAGTTCCTCAGTAGATTTACTTACCATACACTTCGGTTCTCCTCATATTGTCATCAGGTGTTCAGTGGCAGTAATTTAAATTGTCAAACTTCTTTGGCTGTTCAAAGCCCCATTGGTATCAGACACGTGCAAAACCCATGCCCCTTTTAAATCTTCTGGCTCAGACTTCACACCATTGTTCTTCTCAATGTATGGGGGGCAACTTTGTGGTGGTCTGCTAGCTGGAAAGATCTCCTTCTCTGAGGAATCGGTCAGAGAACCCTGGAAAATGGACCTATCTGGACTCAAATATGGGGTTCCCTGAGTGGTTTAAAGAAGGATGGAAGTATCAGGGAGCACAGCCGTAAGTTAGTGGCTGGCAAAGTTGTGAACATTGTGTGGCACACAATGAGATGAGAGTTGAAGAAGGCCAAGTGACAGTTGATTGCATCCACTAGAGCTGTCCTGTTTGCACAGAGACTTCCACTTTCTCTGTGGAACTTTTGATGGATGCAATAATGGAATACTGAATAGTATAGTTTTTGTAAAATATGCAGGGATTTATATGTAAAATGAACCATGGAAAGAGAAGTCATTGATCTCTTAAGGATGTAAGATGAGTATTTTAAATTGTAAAACAGAAAATTTAATATATATATATATATATATATATATATATATATATATATATATGTGTGTGTGTGTGTGTGTGTGTGTGTGTGTGTGTGTGTTCCTCTGCAGAGGAAAAACTATTTCATTTAGAAAAAGCTAGCATCTTGGGATAAGGCTAGGCTAGAATGTACCACCTCGTATCTGGTCTGTGAGAACAAGGCCTAGCAGCAGCCACTAAGGAATTGTGACACTAATAGGAGACATGCTGGGAAGTTAAGAGACAGGAATGGAACATCCCCACTGAGCAACAGTTAATCTAGGAGACCTGAGGCAGCAGTGGAAACAGAGAGCAACGAGAGTCAGTGCCATGCAGCGAATAGTTCCTGACTAGCTGGCAGAACTGGGTAGAGGCTGATGTTAGCAGCCTATCCTGGCAGTCTTAGTCAGCAACCCCTTTCCTGTATGGTCCTGATTCTCTCAGCCACAGCATCTCTTCCAGCTCATCATCCTGGCTGCTGCAGTAAGGCACGGCAAGACGTGAGCATTGCTTGACTAAAATGCCTTTTCCTTTGGCGGCAGCTTTCCATGTGGAGCTGCTGTTGGACAAGCTGAAGCAAAAAGGTGCCATCAGGAGGGCGCTGTTTCTCCACAACAGGCAACCGGTCCACTCAAAGAACATGACTGTCCCCAAAGGGGGTCGAATGAGCTGTGAAGAACTTCAGGCATTTTTAAGGGTAAGCGTCATACAAGGCCGCAACCCACCCACCTCCTGCCTTCTTGCTATATGTAGGGTTAACGTTATTGATGTCCGGAATCGGGGAGAGCCCTGTCTGGAGTGCCAGGACTCGAACTTGGAACCCTCTGCGTGCAAAGCAGTTGCTGTGCCTCATGGCTACAGCCCTTCTCTTTTCTCCAAAATAATTTACAAATGGCTGCCTCTTATTTGCTTGGTTGTTGTTTTTAATTCCATCCACTATTGTTTCCATTAAAGTGGTAGGTAGCCACAAGCCTTTGTAGTAGATGTTTGATTGAGTTCCATTCCAGTATAATCATGCAGTTTTCGTTTTCTAAAAGCAACTCCATTTTTGTTCTCCCTTAGGACGACTCCGAATTTAGAGACAAGCTCACTCCAATCACCATATTCATGGAATATCAGCTAGATTACAAAATGGCTATGGACTCTACTGGCTTGCAGCCCATCCTTAACCAGTTCACTCCTGCAAATGTTAGCAGACAGGTACAGCACTTAGAGATTTAATGGCAAAATGTACTTTTGAATCGGCAAGTTCTCCTTAAGTTAATTCTCATGGTTGTTCTTTTAAATGTTTGAAAACACGCACAAGCACAAGCACACATTGCTTTATTCCTCGGATGTGGCATTGCACTGAAGTTTGAAATTCCATCTCCACAACACAGAAGAATGTGTTCTGTAACAGTTCCCCTCTGTCATTTGCCCTTTTCAGTGCCGTGTACGCTGTTCAAAAAGCAAAATTTGCCCTTTGCTATTCCCTCTTACTACATAGGGAAAGGGTTTCACATTAATAGTGCTAACTTTCGCACAAAAGGTAAAAGCATGGAGTATATAATGCATACATATTCTGGTAGTCTGAACAATTCAAATATCATATACCTAATTATTACTATTATCATTTTCATATTTAGGCTCATATTCTTCTGGACTGTGGCGAGGACAATGTCTGTCGTCCGGACTTGCAAGTGGCCGTGGACAGGTACGAGTCTAACTCTTCTGTAAAATGGGCAATTAGTATAGTAAAGCCATTTGACCCAGTTCAGACAATCTCACTAAGATATGTGCAAGCCTTTCTTCCACACGTGCAGCCCCATTACTCTTTCTTTTCTGGTACGAGCATTCAGGAATCTTCTGATTAACCATGGTTTCGTGTTCCACCTGAATCAAGAAACTGTGGCTGCTAGCTTCAGGAAAAAGCTAAGACACTGAACCAACTTCAAACTGTGGTTCAGTATCATGGCTTGTTCTAAAGCTGGTAGCCATTGTTTAATGGTTTCGGCAAAATGAGAAACTTTGATTAATTAGAGGTTCCTTGGTTTGATCTCTTGTGCTGTGAAGGGCAGAGCAAAGGGACTGTGCACATGGATGGGCTCTTCCATGTACATAAAGATGGTGTAAAATTTGTTTCCCTTATCTCACATCTTCATTAGTTACTGCTAAATAATGGGGTAGTTCTGTGTCATTTTATCCAGCAGATGGCAGTGATGTTTCTATACTGTATGTTTCGTGAGGCCTAGCTCTTTATAATTAGTTTACATCTAGGCAGGCCAGATACAATAGATTTTTGTACCTTTGCCAAGCTGCACGTAGCCGCAGTCTGTCTTCTGCGCAGCAAAATACCCTCTTTTTGCCCTGCTTTTGAGTTCTGAGAAGACTAGATGGTCCTCAAGAATCTACAATTCTGTGATTCTCTGACTGCTGTTTAGCTGGAAACAGCGCTATACCAAACCCTCTGCTATAGCTGGCCGTTCAATTGTTTTTGTACAATTCTGCTAATGTGTTGCATGACCTTGGCAGTCTACAGATGAAGTTGTTCCTGGGAGCACCTAGGAGAAGTGTTGCCACAGGCTCTTTTAAACGTTTAGTGTGCTGTAGTGGGTGGGGAGCTACAGCGGTGGGTGGGCAAGTTTCTGTAATACTCTGGTGTTGAAGAAATGTGCTTGAGTAGAAGAACCATTTTCGGAAGGATGGACCATTTAGCTGGCGATTTTTGTGCTTGGGGAACACCTGTTTTTGAAAAGCACTCTGCTGATCTAATGAGTGCAATGTCAGAGTGATGCTAGTACCTCACTGGGCCTGAAGTCTCCAACGTGGCACTCTCAGACATACTACTTAGCACCCACCCAGGTCCTCTACTCCCCCCCCCCCCATTTTTTAATTAGTTGGGTTTTTGTTTTGTTTTTTGAAATTCTTTGGTCACAGGTGTCAGCCTGCTTTCTTTTGCTATGTTCTTGTTTTGAGCCATTTAGACGTTTTGCTGTGGGGGCAGGGTTTGTACATCACCAGTTTTCTTCTGTGGAATGGGCATTTTGTGGTGCCTATAGGTTTATCAGTTTCCCAGATATGAACCCAGACTCAAGAAGCTTTTTTGTGGTGAGGGCCTGTGCTAGACTATGAATTTAACACAGCTATGGAAACACATTGATCTAGAGCAGTGGTTCCCAACCTTTTTGAGAGGTCAACCCACAAGTCTAAATGTATTTGGCATGGTGACCCACTGATTATCACATGGATTTTGGACCTTAGACATTTGGCAGCTGTTGGTTTCGTTCATTTTAACTGCAAGTCTTTGGTGTGTGTTTTTTATAACCATTACTTGAGACATCCAAGCAAAAAATTACTTAATAGCATTTATGTGGGATTTGTTGAAATTTTTATAGTACGTTCAAAGTTATTCATAGTTTTGTTTGTGGGAATGTAAGGACACCAATCATCTGATTGCAGGATATTCAATCATAATCTATAAAAATGTATTGCAGAAACATACAGATACACAAGCCATGTCAGATGTAAAAAAAAAAGTATGAGTAGTTTTGACAGTTTTATTCACAACGAAGTCCATCTTGGCAAGTGTCAGTGGGGTGGCTGAGCTTGCATTTTGCTGAAGAGTAGATCAATGTGGGGTTTGATGGTTGTCGGACATAGTCTCAGATCATTATTGATACATAGCCTGCTTCTGTATTTCGTCTTCACAGCAGTCATTGCTTGAAAAGGCTGTCTCGCAAAGATATGTACTATCAAATGGCAACAGCATGGAGATCGCTTCATCAGCAAGCTCAGGGTACTTAGCAACATGAAGCCAAAATTTAGCTAACCTCAATTTCCAAAAATTATCTTTGAGGGTCCCCACACACAACAGTTTGATGGGTTGTTAATTTGGAACAAAGGCAACTTCATGGCATCAGTTGCAAAATGGTTTTGCACATGTTCAGACTTCTGTTTCTAAGCAAACTTACCCTTTAACAAACCCTAGCAGCAGATTCAATCACTGTTCACCACAAGGTGCTCATACAGGAAGGGTTTTGGTTTTTTTTAATGTGCTTGTGCATAAGATACAAGCTGTAAAAGTCATACCAAACAATTCCCGAGACCATATAACACCGGTCCTGAAAGATCTTCATTGGCTCCCATTGGCTTCCAAGCACAATTGAGAGTGTTGGTGCTGACCTTTAAAGCCCTAAACGGCCTCGGTCCAGTATACCTGAAGGAGCGTCTCCACCCCCATCGTCCAGCCCAGACACTGAGGTCCAGCTCTGAGGGCCTTCTGATGGTTCTCTCACTGCAAGAAGTTAGGTTACAGGGAGCCAGGCAGAGGGCCTTCTTGGTAGTGGTGCCTGCCCTGTGCAACGTCCTCTCAGCAGATGTCAAGGAAATAAGCAACTATTTTACTTTCAAAAGACAACTGAAGGTGGCCCTGTTTAGGGAAGTTTTTAATGTTTGATGCTGTATTGTTTTTAATATTCAATTGGAAGCCGCCCAGAGTGGCTGGGGAAACCCAGCCAGATGATTGGGGTATAAATAATAAATTATTATTATTATTATTCCCTGTACAAGCACCTCACAGTGAGTTGTCACTGGATCTGCTGCCAACCTGCAGAGAGTGGCTCCCAAGTGTTAAAATGTCGAGCCTTTCATCCAAAACGTTGTAAGAGGTATTCATCAGGCCAGCTAAGGATTAAAAGCAAACATTATTTGGGGTTTATTATAAAGCCCACAAGCCACTTGCAGGTCACGACCCACAGGTTGCGAAACACTGATCCAGAGGCCTCACTTTTGTTCCATATTGGTCTTGTGCAGTGATCAGAAGCAGATCTATATTGGAGATGAGAATCCTTTAACCCTGGTCGTCAATGCCGAGAACCTAGGAGAGGGAGCCTATGAAGCTGAACTCTTTGTTACTGTCCCACCTCAAGCAGACTTCATTGGCATAGTTCGCAACAAGGAAGTAAGTCTAGTGAGAACGCTTTGGGCAGAGTTTATTGCAACAAGTTTGTGTTTATTTATTGCTGCCTTTATATCCCTTTCCTTCGGCTCCAGGTGGCATACATGATTCTCCCTCTCCTCATTTTATTCTCACAACAACCCTGTGAGGTGGATTAGCTTGGCCCAGGGTCACCCGGACAGCTTCAAGACTGAGCGGGGATTTGAACCCTGGTCTCCCAGGTCCTAATCCAACACTCTAACCACTACACCAAACTGGCAATGTTGTGGCGTAAAATTAGACCTGTGCTAAGTATCCAACCACATACACAGTCTTCCTTTGTTTGTTGGAGTCTACTTGGGTTTTTGATATCACATATCTGGTTGCTGACAAAAGGATGCTGTGGAACCAACGTTCTGCAGCCTGCCATCCCCCTCAGTGTGTTTTGGACCACAAGTCTCATCACCACTGAGAGAGCTAATGGGAGCCCAGCAAAACCTGGAAGGTACCAGTTTGGGGGAGTTTGCTATGGAAGTTTACTGCTATGGGTTTGCGTTATGGTCTGCAGTCCTACCTACCAATCCTGTGGTGGTAAGTCTGGTGCAGGAGACAGATTATTTTGAAATAATCTGCGTACACAGGTCCCTGCTCAATAGTAGACCCACTGTGTGGCTCACTATCTCTTGGTATCAATTGCTCATCTCAAAATGAAAAACGGCAGTACAAATGAGATCTCAGTTCAGTTGTGCTCTTAGCACAAATGTGTATGTTGCTTTCTGTTTGGGGAGGGAGAGGTATGCAAGAAAATAACATCAGCTGCATTGGCTGCTGAAAATCCTTTCTACATGATGCTTAGCTCATGTGGTTGCATTTCAAACAATTGGTGTGGGAAGCAGCAATATGAGTGGGCTACTCACATGATCAGAAGATCTGTACATTACAAACGGGACATGGAATAAGACTGCTAGGGAAACAGCTCTGGGCAACTACAGTGAGCTTTAGACAAGACCATTCATTGAGCTTCAGGCTCCTAAGCATGGATTTGAACCTGGGTCTCCCACATCCCAAACCATAGTTCTGTCTACCATGTCACACACTCTCATCAAGCGCTAGTTCAGTGTAGCCCAAACTTATGATAGGCCTCAGTAATTTCACATTATAAATATAATCATTTTCCTTCCTTCAAAATGCCTACTTAGCATTTAAAGTAAGGAAGCTGTTAGGCAAAACTTAAAAGTGCCACCTTTTGTGGCTATTTTGCTTCATCCCTTTTAGTTGATCATATGGTGCTGATGAACAGTGTGGACCTGCCAGCTGGAAGATAAAGCTGGATGATCCTCTCCTAAACTGGGAGAGAGGTGTCTTGTCTAGCAACAGTGAGCAGTCTGTGCAAAGCAAGCCAGGCTACTAAGACAAAGCTATTTTTGTTGAGGCGCTTAGAGCCACACATTTGTTAATTAAATTAATTCAGGCTCATGCTCTTACACCTTGGGAAATGAACGGGGCGATCCCAAGGGACTGGGATAAGTGCTTAGCTGTAGCTATTTTGTCCCTAACATGGTAATAATTAAGACTGTACAACGCAATAAATGCACCAGAAAAATTCTGCCATGTCAAGATTCCCCCGCCATGATGCATTCAGGGTTTACTTCAGAGTTGACTGTATTGGTATCTTAAAGAAGATTTAGGAGCCCAAGTTCTAGGTGAAGTTTTAAAAAATAAATGTTTTGGTAATACAGTCATACCTTGGAAGTCAAACGGAATCCATTCCGGAAGTCCGTTCGACTTCTAAAATGTTCGAAAACCAAAGTGTGGCTTCTCATTGGCTGCAGGAAGCTCCTGCAGCCAATCAGAAGCTGTGGAAGTCCCGTTGGATATTCGGGTTCCAAAGAACGTTCGCAAACCGGAACACTCACTTCCAGGTTTGCGGTGTTCAGGAACCAAAATGTTTGACTTGCAAGGCATTCGGGATCTAAGGTACGACTGTACTATTGCCTAAGTAATGGAGCTGGCCAGCTAGAGTACTGATGAAATGTCGCTGCCTTAAACAAAGCAGCATTGCCCATTTGGAAGCCATTTTGGTGTTGTCAGTACAGTTCCGAACTTGGATCTGAGTTCAATTTCCTCTTTAGTCATATGCACAATGGAACAAATCACTCTTTCCCTCTCTTACATCTAGATAAGGGTGTGCTTAGAGATTACAGCCTGATAATAGATTATTTTCTCTGGACTTGAAAAACACTAGTGATCTTTGCACCACACTTGCCAGCGGAGAGACAGGTTCTGAACCCTAAAATGTCATGTTTGATAGACCGCTCATAACCATTGGAAGTGCTAAAGAATTCAGTGCAGACAATAAATATCATTATATGTCAGAAGGAGAATGTGCTTAGAGAATGATAAGTATTGTGCTCTTCTCTGAAAACAGTCACCTTTGTTTCACTGCAGGATTTGGCAAGGCTTTCATGCGCATTTAAAACTGAGAATAAAACCCGGCTCGTTGTCTGCGACCTTGGGAATCCAATGAAAGCAGGAACAAAAGTAAGAATTAACAAAAACAAAGGGGAACCCTATGCCTACAGCAGCAGGGTTTGCTGGTTTGGGAGGCAGCCTCATACTGACTGCCTTTTGGTTAATTGGATGAGCCACACGACGGGTTAAATCAACCTCTTTCCAACTGTCACATGTTAAATCCTGTACATCTTCTTTTGTGTTCAAGCTTTCAGCCGGCCTTCATTTTAGTGTTCATCAGGAATCTGAGATGGACACCTTTGTGAAGTTTGATCTACAGATTCGTAGGTATGGGGCACTTAGCACTGTGTATTCACCTAATAACTGGGGCTGCTATTGAAACGGGGGGGGGGGGGAGACACAGGCAGAAACAGAATTAAATTATAAATAATAGTAATATTATTGTCTGTAAGAATATTAAATTGCAACAATGTAATTATATGGTCATATACACACACACACACTCACACACACATTTCCTATTTAATACCACCGACTTCCCTTTTTAGCCATTTTCTTAATTTATTTAAAAGCACGTATGCGTATCTCACATGTTTCAGAAATCTCCAAGCACCATGCAGTCTAAAAAGAAACAATATATCATTAAAACATTTTGCCCGTTAATGTCATAAATGAAATCTTGTTTGAGGATCTTCGTGTACTTGTGGCCTTTTGCATTTAAAAGGCCGCTGCCTCTCTTCCAGAATCTATTGTTTTAAAAACCTGCAATCTAACATCAGTCAGGACTGCATTGCCAATATATTACATTTAACCGCAAAGACTGAGATACTCAGCATATTAGTCAACATACGCTGTAAAAGGAATGTATTGATTTGCGCATCTCCAAAATGGGATGTACAGAGTGAGTTGGAGAGAGAGAGAGAAAGAAAGAAAGAAAGTGTGTTTATATTGGATTGCATTCCTCTTTTAAATGGCTGTCTTAAGACCAATGAAACTTCTGGCCAGAGAGAGCCTGACACATTTTGTTACCTGAGGCAAAGAATTCCAGAGGTTGGACCCTAAATTGACAGTTTGCTGCCCTTTAAATGCAGGAATAGGAAACCTTTGGCCCTCCTGATAGTGTTGTACTCCCATCAGCCCCAAACAGCACCACCAGTGATTGGAGAAGATCAAAGTCGTAGCCCATGGGTAGGCAAACTAAGGCCTGGGGGCCAGATCCGGCCCAATCGCCTTCTCAATCCGGCCAGCGGACAGTCCGGGAATCAACATGTTTTTACATGAGTAGAATGTGTCCTTTTATTTAAAATGCATCTCTGAGTTATTTGTGGGGCATAGGAATTCGTTCATTATTTTTTTTCAAAATGTAGTCTGGCCCACCACATGGTCTGAGGGACAGTGGACCGGCCCATGGCTGAAAAAGGTTGCTGCCCCTGTCGTAGCCCAACAATGTCTGGAAGGCCACTAGCTTCCCACCTCTGATTTAAAGGAGAAAGTTCTCAGAAAGCAGCCACTCTTCAGGCATTGCAGGAAAAGCAACTCACTTGAAATGGGCTACTGAACTGAACCATGTGCTTTCAGCGCATGCCACCTGTAGGGTAGAACCTCCTTCCTTTTACCTTCGACAGCAGCACATGACTGGACTCACTGTGCCATTGCATTGTTTCACAGCTCTAACATGTACAACAACCTAAGCCCTGTGACATCTTATCAGGTGGACCTGGCCATCTTAGCAGTTGTCGAAATCAGAGGGTGAGTGATGGCCTTGGTGCCATTTTAGCTAGTGCCTCATTTCCATCATTTCACAATTACTCGGCTTCTGCTGCATGCTCACGGTGCCTGGTGGTTATTGTGCACTCCTTGTGTAATTTTAGGGTTTCTTCTCCGGATCATCTTTTTCTCCCAATTCCTAATTGGCAACCCAAGGAGAATCCAGAAACAGAGGATGACATCGGGCCTCTGGTTCAACACATCTATGAGGTAAATCTGTGCTCAAGGCTGTAACCAGAAGGCCTTGCCTGCTAGAATCATGCCTTACCTCTTGCCAGAATGGTAAACTAATCAGATGGCCTTGTGGGCTGCAGAGTGAGGTCCACCAGGCAGCTTCGTACTGTATGCAGGGATGTCACATGTCATGGTGTGTTCATGCATTTATGGTACCGAGACCACCCTTCTACCCTCCTCTCTCCCCCAGAAACAGAACAGAAAGACTTAAGAGCATGCCTGAAAAATGTGTTACCTGCCAAGCCAAACACAACCCATGAGTCACTGTACTGTAGCCTGCCAGGTGCTTTACAACCTTTGGGCGGTATTTCACATAACAAATATGTATTACAAAAGCGTTACACAAGGGCTTTTGGAGACCTGAGGAGTGGGGCGGGATTTTCCGTTCTAACGTCTGTAGTGGCAAGTGGCTCAGTTCTGAACCAATGTCACACAGCTTTGAGATAGGTGAGAGCAGAGGGATTTGCTGTGGTCCACCTGATGTTGGCCCTTCAGATGCTATTGGACTGCAGCTTCTATCATCCCCAGCCAACATGAGCGGTGGTCAGGAATGAGGGGAGTTGTAGTCCAACAACATCTGGATGGCCTTTAAAATAGCATAGGACTGCCTGGCTATGCCCACAGACAAGCTGTTGGGGCATATGCCACAATAGCCATAGGAGGGGATAGGATTGTACTGCAAGAGTGAAAATAGCATCGTTCTTTGTGGTCATTTGTTTCTCCTGCCTCTCACTAGCTCAGAAACAATGGCCCGAGTGCTGTCAGCAAAGTGATGCTCAATCTTCAGTGGCCGTACAAGTATAACAACAACACCCTGTTGTATATTATGGAATATGAAATTGAAGGCCCCATGAACTGCACTTCCGATATGGAGATTAACCCGCTAAAAATTAAAGTAAGTCGAAAGCATCTTCAGATATTCCATGTACTGAGCAATCCATCTGTCTTGAATGTTTAAAGCAATACAAATCATTGTTAATGGTTATAATGCTAAAGAATATTCAACTTCATTGTCATCGAAAGGGGCAGGGGGGAATCCAGCGGTTGTTAGCTTGTATCTGCCCAAATGCTTGGGCAAAGAGGTTCTTCTGTGCAAATGTTGAGCGAATTCGTTAGAGAAGAGAGGTACAGGGAGAAATGAAGTGGCCTTGGGAAGGGTGATGATGCAAACATACTCTCATCTCATTTTCTCAGCAGCAGAGACCTTCCCCGCTAATGATCTGGTTGAAGTCACCTCACTCCCTAACCAGCCCATCCCCTTGTGGGCTCACTTGACAACAGCAGTTCCCTGAATGTGGGCAGGGCAAGTGACCATTTCAAAATGGCCATGGGCTTTTTGGTATCTCGTTTATCGCTCTCAATTTCCAATGTATGCTATTCACCCATCCACAAAGTGTTTTAGGAACGTGTCACCAATCCGTACTGATAATCGAACCCTTCTTGATGCTGTAGATGTCAACGCCTCACCAAGATGAAAAGAACGAAACAACGAATGGAGGAGATAGCCGCAGTCACAATGTCAACCGGAGGGACCTAAGCGCAGCTGAGGGAGATGTACAAACTTTGGTAATGTCTGTTTATTGGTTTGTTTGAGAAAAGTTTGAGAATCTTAGGTATGCTTCATGTGTCCCAAGGGATTGCTCTGTAAAGCAAATTCTGATATAGACGCATAGCCGTGATTGACCATGATGGACAGATTGGTTAGGGAAGCTCTGAGAAAAGAGGTGAGCAAGCTGGTGGGATGGTAGCCCAAACCTTTGGCAGCCTGCCTCTGTCTTTAGGTAAAGATGCCGAGGCTCTACTGCCTCACTCACTGGAGATCGAAACTGATTGGATGCTTTTTGATGAGTAGAGACCTGCTATTTGGTACCTATGTAATGTAGTGATGTTTCTAGGTGTATAGTGCCAGGTGTGTTGGCTAACACTATTTAAATCTGCAAATTACATGGGGTTTTTATCTAAATTCCCTTTCTGAAGGAGCCCAGTGAATTAAGCAGGGTTGCAGAATCCAAATCGTTGCAGACACCACTCTGCAACTTTGCACCTCTTCTTTTGCAGGCACTGCTTTTGGTTTGGTTGTAAATTGCACACCAGCTGAAGTTGCCACCAGGGGTTGCAATAAGTGGTCAGCCAAGACTGTACCAGCTCTAGGATTCAAAGCACTGTAAGGTTGGAAGGGAACCGACTCTATGAAAGATTCCTGAGGGCTGTTTTACAGTGACCTTAGCATATATTGCTTGCTAGGTTACGTTTCTCAAATTCAAAACCTCTTAGAGCCTGAGTATTGCAATTCTAGTTCCCTGGGGTGTTCCACTAGCAATGCCTCTGAGAAAAATCCTTATACGGAATGATTTATAACCACTAGAACAACTGATTAAGACTGAGCATGCTAACCTCATTTGGAGTTCTCAGAATAAATGGGTGTAACTTTGCATGGTATGAATAATCGAACACATGACTTAGATAACCCAGAGCCACAAAATCCTAACATGGGACACACACAAATGGTGCACATCTACATCCTTTGCCACTGGCATATTCCCCCATCCTCTCTGCATTTGGGTGACAGCAATGGCAATTTGAAATGCAACATGCATGCCTGCAGCTGCTGCTGCAATGTTTTCCCCATCATCAGGAGGAAGAGGTTACAGCATTACATCAGCCACTGCAGGGTAGCAAATATTGGATTTTAATGGCCCTAGCGAGAGATGATTTAATGCTGCATGTTTATTGCACTTCAGATCTCTGTGATATACAAGCAGCAAACCTCTACAACTGATTTGCCAGCTTGACAAATAACTCATTGTTCCAAGCCTTTCCAGGAATGGAAAAGTCAAGGACAATGGGATTCTCAAAATCATGTGCTGATGACTTATCTTTGTGCCCCGCAAGACGAATGCCTCGCAAGATGGAAAACCCGCTAGACGAAAGAGTTTTCCGTTTTGGAGGTGCTTCGCAAAACGAATTTCCTATGGGCTTGATTTGCAAGACAAAAATGTTTTGTGAGTTCCTGCAGGGTTTTTTTCCTCCCCCCCCCTTTTTCCCAAGCCGCTAAGCCGCTTAACAGCTGATCCGCTAAGCCGCTTATCAGCTGATCCGCTAAGCCGCTTATCAGCTGATCCGCTAAGCCCGCTAAGCCGCTAAAAGCGCTAATCCGCTAAGCCGCTAATGGGCTTGCTTCGCAAGACGAAAAGACCACAAGACGAAGAGACTCGTGGAACGGATTCTTTTCGTCTTGCGAGGCACCACTGTACCTTGTGGTTTCACAGTTCAAGGGTGCTGCCTCCTGTGTCCAAAAGGTGCTTTATTATTGTAGGTATGATGAAAAGGAAAGCACACACAAAAAAGGCACCCTTGTTCTTCTCCACCTTAATTTTGCTTGGAACTGTATGTGCATGAAATCACAGAGCACAGGTGTGTTCATGAAAAATGGGCATTTAAAAAAATTGCATTCTGAATTTCCATGGTGTCACGACTAAAAATAATTCCATCCTATACTGATGGAACTATTTCTGTTTCTTCTCTCTTTCCACATCTGTCCACATCTCATCTTAAGTCCCCTCATTCATGGAACATTCATCTTTCCCTACCCACAGCAATAGATAAGACCTGGAAACATGGATAGAGGAGGCGCAAGCAACACATGAGATTTCCTTTTTCTTTTTTTATATATAATTTTTATTGGATTTTGCACAAATTTTCCAACATAACAACTCCAAAACAACATAACAAATATTTGGCTATCACAGCCTAAGACTTCCTTCAACCACTTCTAATGGTTTTCTAAATTCCTTTCTGATTTTGCATTTTCTTACTATGCTTATTGCTAAAAGTCCAATCTTACATCAGCGATCTTAGTCCTTTTCACAGTAATTTATGTAGTCCTCCTTACAAAACTTCTTGTAACCCTACAAGCAATGTTAGGTAATTACAACTGACTTTCAGATACAACATAAATTTCTTCCAGTCCTTTAGGAGAGTCTGGTCCTGCTGGTTTCGAATTTTCCCTGTTAGTCTCTCCAGCTCAGCATAGTCCATCAATTTCGTTTGCCATTCTTCTTTTGTTGGCATTTCCTCTTGCTTCCATTGTTGAGCTAATAATATTTTTGCTGGAAGAAATCTCATTGAACAGAATAAGAATAAGAACAAGAACACATGAGATTTCTTCTTGCTGTTTCTTTGAAGCATCCAGGGTAGCTTTGACAGTCTGTTCTCTAGCTGAAGAAACTGGAGCAGAAAAGGGAATGAGATAACAGGCAGAAATGTCGTTTCATGCCAGTCTGCTTACATGAAATAAACATCTTCAGGGGAAAACAAGTTGCTGTTAGTTCCCAGACATTTTTGTGAATGCTGTAGTGGAAATGTATGTAGGTAAATTTAGCCAGGGAGATCTAGCTAAAAATGGTTCAGGAGCATATGCTTTTTATTCACACTTTACTCCCTTTACCCAAACTTCAACATTTGGTATGAATATCACACAAGTCACCAGCAGCGTAATTCAAAGTCTCGCTGCAGTGGTGCCCAAGCAGGGTGTAGTAGTTGTTACACCACCAAACATGTTAGGTCACCATTGCATTACAAGCAGCTCTCAGGAGGTGGATCCAACGCATAAGAAATACCGTATTTTTCGTCCCATAGGACGCACCGGCCCATAGGACGCACCTAGTTTTTTGGGGGAGAAATAAAGGGGGGGAATTTTCCTTTATTTCCCCCCCAAAACCAGGTTGGGGAATCCAAACCAGGTCGGGGAACAGCGGGATGGCGGCGCTGCGCCTCCCCGCTGTCCCCCGAGCTCGTGGGGCTGCCCGATGTCTGCCCGAAGCACCGGGCGCTCTGCTTTCAGCGCGCCCCGCGCTCCAGGAAGCAGGCTGCTATCCGCGGGCTCCCCAGGCTTGCTGATAGCTTGCTGAAGCCTGGAGAGCAAGAGGGGTCGGTGCGCACCGACCCCTCTCGCTCTCCAAGCTTCTGCGAAAGCCTGCATTCGCCCCATAGGACACACCCAGATTTCCCCTTCATTTTTGGAGGTGAAAAAGTGCGTCCTATAGGGCGAAAAATACGGTAAATCAAGAAGTAAATGGAAGCATGGATAGCTCTGTGGTACCAGTTTCCTTTGAACATAACATCTGAAAACTCATGTACAGCTCTTCCTCTCCTATTGTTTTAACTTTAGGGCTGCGGAACTGCAGAATGTTTAAAGATATTCTGCCAAGTGGGTCGCCTAGAGAGGGAGAAGACAGCAATTCTGTATTTAAAATCTCGCCTTTGGACTCAGACTTTCATGAACGTAAGCATCCATTGCTGTTTCTACGACATCTGCCTGCCCCTGAATAATATAAGTTCTAATTTGACATTTTCTTTCTTATCATTCCCATCACAGAAAGAAAACCAGAACCACTCCTATTCTCTCAAATCATCCGCTTCCTTCAACGTTATCGAGTTCCCTTACAAGAATCTTTCCTTTCCCGAAGATGTCCACAATTCTACAATAGTAAGCTATTTGATATTCAAAATTAGCGCGACCCAGGGCAACACAATTAAGCTGAAAAGAGTTGTCAAAATGAAACACGCATCTGATCTGCTTCCAATATTTTTACTGTCCTATATTAAATCGTGGATTGTTGGGCTCATTCAGTTTTATCGCATGCTGCTGAAGCTTTTAATTAAATTTTAGCCTTCAATTAAAAGCTTTAGATGCGGCCTTCACACTGATGCTCCAGAATGGGCTCATGTCTGGCGCTGGCATACAGAATAGCATTGGTGTAGAACTCGGAGCCAGCCCATTGCATTGCAATCGACTAATCACACAATTGCAGACCCAATCCTGTACATGTTTACCTAGGACATATGTATTCTATTGAGGCTTATTTCCATGTAAATGTGCACAAGATTGCAGCCCTGAACTTCAGCAGATATATCACCATCAAAGCCAGCAATATTAAGCTAGACAGCATGGAGGCTTCGGTGGTGTTTAATTGGCCCTAACAAGCTTCCCCAAATGGAAGGACTACAGTCGTACCTTGGGTTTCGAACAGCTTAGTTCTCAATTGCTTTGATCCCGGAAGTGACTGTTCTGGTTTGCGAACTATTTTTGGAAGCCAAATGTCCGACAGAGCTTTGTGGCTTCTGATTGGCTGCAGGAGCTTTCTGCAGCCAATCAGAAGCCGCGCTTTGGTTTCCAAATGTTTTGGAAGTCGAACGGACTTCCAGAACGGATTCTGTTTGACTTCTAAGGTATGACTGTACTTCTGTTCATGGAAGGCTTTTGCTCCAGTAGCGGGGAGGCGATTCGGAGATTCCTCCAAACCTCCACAGCAGATTTTCAGAGGGTTCAAGGGGCTGCAGCGCAAAGGAGGGTACTGATTAAGCTTGCCTCTCCCACTTCTGCCATCAAGTATCCTGTGAGTGAATACCACGCAAGCATATTCCCATCAGTGGGAGCAAACTCAAAATCCAAGTCAGTGAAGCTATGTGATCATCTTCTGACCAGAAGCTCCCTTTATCTTACGAGCAAATCGGCAAGCAGTGCCAGATTCTGCTCCTGCCAAATCACAGCATACACACAAACATAGGCCAGGAAAACCTTGCTCCTTCCCTTTCATTGAACAGTGTTTGTTTCTGCCCACTGGTGCGCCACATGCAAGTGAATCATGAAGAATTTCCAAAGCATATCCCTCCAATGCTGTACATTGTTTCTCTATAAAATATGTTGTCATCTCCTCCTCTTTAGGTTACCACGAATATCCTGTGGGGTATTCAGCCAGCACCCATGACTGTGCAAGTCTGGGTAATCATACTAGCCGTCTTAGCAGGATTATTACTTCTGGCACTTCTAGTCTTTATAATGTACAGGGTAAGTGGTGTCTTTAATGAATCATAGAATGGTAGAGTTGGAAGGGACCCTGTGGATAATCTAGTCCAACCCCCTGCAATGCAGGAATATGCAGCTGTCCCATATGGGGATCGAACCTGCAACCTTTGCCTTATCAGCACCACGCTCTAACCTGCTGAGCTATCCTGGCTTATTTTATTGTTCTATGGTACTTTTCTGAGTGCATATTCCTATACTCATCTGTAATTAGCTCCCATTGAACTTGGTGGAGCTTATTTCTGAGTAGGTTCAACCTAGGGGGAAGAAGCCTCTAAATCAGTGGTTCTCAACCTTGGGTCCCCAGATGTTTTTGGCCTACAACTCCCATAATCCCTATCTCACAGGACCAATGGTCAGGGATGATGGGTGTTGTAGGCCAAAAACATCTGGGGACCCAAGGTTGAGAAAGGCTGGCTGCTCTAAATCATGGGTTGGGAACTGGATCCAGTCAGTGGGCCAGATCCTTACCTCTGCCACAAAGAAACTTTGAAAGATGGGTGGGGCTGACCACCTGTCAATCCCCCAAGATGACCTCTCCAGAGGGGATCACTGAGCACAAATCCACTGATGGGTACTGGCAGTATACCCGCAAAGGAGATCAGCTGATGGGCACAAAGAATGTGCCCTTTTTGTTTGCAGACAGGTCTGGTTTCAGTTAAAATGGACCTATTTCCTCTGCCAGCCTGTTGATTGGCTGCATTAGAAAGTTCTCAGTGGAGCACTTTGTAGTGCACATCCCAGCAACATCAGTATATGCCTTACACTTGATGTCAGGTGCGGGGCAAAAGGCTGTGGGTTGGGGAAACTGTCTAACTGGGACCTCTACCGAGCCTAAAGATAGCCGAAGGTTCCCCTGTTCCTCTAAATTGACTTACCTTTTGTGTTCCATATAAATATTTGGAAATCAAAGCCAGAAATCCAGTAGCCAAAGACAGAAATCGGATGAGTAATCTTTTGGGGCATTCAACATGGTTGTAGAGGTAAACGTGCACAATCACATGAAAGCAGAAAACATGTAGAAGAACAGGGCGTTTGTCGATTTAGCTGCAGCTTCAGATAAACACAAGGAAAAGAACCAAAGGAAACATGTTATGCAGCCTTTGAGATTTCTGTAGCAGTCGGCTGTGAGAGCTCTGGTTGATTAAAATGGACCCTCCCCAGCCCTTTTACAGGTTTGCTTACTCAGAGTATTAGTTATACCAGTTTTCAGTCCAACCTCACAGAACAGGAGCTTGCATGGGAAATATTTAAATGTTTTAAGATAGTAACAGTGACTTGGCTGCTTAAGATCTGCATCCAGATGTTTAAAGATGTTATTGCAGAAGGCCTGGCTGAGTTCTGCTGGTGGCAAGAGATTCAGCAGTAAATAGATCTTTAAAGTGCTGTTGATGTGCTGGGTCAACTAGGCTATGTATGTGGATGTTGTGTGTGTAACAACAGTAGCGTGGCATGTGGAAGTCCCATGCACGTATGCGGATTCTGTGCGCATGGTAAAATGTTTTTGAAATTGGGGGCTGCATTTGTCTAGCTGTTGTGGGGATGCCTTAACTATTTTGATACCCCCATGAGTGAGGCCCAGGGGTGTTTATAGGTAGAGATAATGCCCATGTCACTCCCAATGTGCATTGTATTTCCTTCCTTTCTCCCTACAACACAGGTGGGTTTCTTCAAGCGTGTGCGGCCACCTCAGGAAGAACAAGAAAGGGAACAGCTGCAGCCGCATGAAAATGGAGAAGGGACATCAGAGGCCTAAGCAGTGTTTTAGCTGTGTCATTTACCAAAAGGTTCAGAATGGTCAACAACTTCCTTTTTAAAAAAAAATGTGTATTTTTTCTGCCTTGAGGGACAGACTGTCTAGAATTGCACTGCAGGTGTCTTCTGGCATTTACAGTAGTCAGAGGTTAATTGCAAAATGAGAGCAATATGTTAGCCTCCCTCCTATTTAATCCTGTTCACATACGTGACTAATACATGTGCACTGATGAGCATATTTTTAGTGCCACAGCCTTGCTTAAGGCTAAAGACATAAAATGTGTTGATTGGTACAACTTGAACTGCTAGCAAGAGTTTGAAGACCTGCAACTACTACATCCGTTTAATGAACTGTGTGTACACTAATTGAAGACTGTCTGGGCTGGACCATTCCACGGTACTCACCAATCCTTAGAAGTACTTAACTTGCCACTACATTTTCAAACCAGAAACATTTAAATCGACAAAACGTACAATGTTCTGCTCCAGTTATATGATTTTCAGTGAGTTCGCCATAGAAGACAACTGTACGGTACCCGTTTCAGGAATCACTGTCCACTTTGTAGATGCAAAAGATTTATTTCGGTTTCCTAATATTTATGAGAGATCATCAGCCTTTTTCTAGACACTAATATACCCATACTCTGGGAAATGATTGGTTTGTGCACCAGACTTCTGATAACTTTTCTAGCCTTTCATAACTTTTCCGCACTTCAGAAAATTCAGTGCCTATACAAGGAAATGGAAATTCTTCATTCACAATATATTATAAAAATAATTAAGAATATCTGCTTGACCTTACTATGCATAATTTTACTTCTGTTTTCAAAATGCTAGTTTTGAAACAAAATGGAATTATTTCTAGCAAAACTAGGCTGTTGGAGGATGAGCAAGAAGAGGAAATAGAGGGAGTGAAGAAAATGGTGCTTAGATGAATTGGAATTGTAACCTCTTACAAGCCCACGAGAAGCCTTCATCAGATGTGTCTCACAATTTCCAGCTCTTACCTGCAGCCTAAGGTTGAAAACTGAAGAGTTCAGAAGGCCACATCCCGCTCTAGATCTTGGCTTTGCTCTGGGTCTGTACAGATCAAGCCCTTAGACATGTAAAGAAGGAATCCTGTTTGTACAAGTAAGTTGACAGGCGGTAGTAGCAGACATGCTGTGCTGAGCATGTCCCAGTGAAAATACTAAGTGGCAGTGTCATGCTGTCTCAAGTGGGACCCCCTCACGGTTGCATTTGCCAGGAAGTTTAAAAAAATAGTCATAGAGGAAAGCAGTGGAGTAATGAAGGGAAAGCATTTTATTCTGAACAGCTCGCAGGATGCATGTTGTTAAGCAGGAAAGAGCCTTAAAGGGCAGATCCAGTGAATGGCATTTCAGAGGATGTCGACTGTACCTTCACTCTTTCTGGGATCATTGCCAGGATTTGATCTATGGAAGGAAGCTGAAACCTCAGTAGAGATAGCTGGCCAGGTATTAAAGAGCTCTCATGGAGAGCTTTCCTGGAGAAGAGTGACCACTGAGGCGATAATACACAAGAAGGCAAATATGAAGCTGAATCATAAGGTTTGGTCTTAGGTGCTTCTACCTTTTTCTAAAATGGGGTATTGTAAGTACATTTAATGGGAAGGATATGCCTAGTTGCAGAAATAAAAAAATGCGGACTATGAGAGCAACTGTGTGCCACGTAGATGAACTACCAAAATTGGGAAATGAGGTCGATTTATCAAAGCGATGTGGTTCTGAATTGCTGATTTATTTTTAAAATCATCTCTCTTTTCTGTGAGAGGAAAAATACAAAGGGACTTAAGTTTTAGTGTTTATCTCGGGCCTAGTGCACCACATGTATGCACATCATTTGATTTTGGGGGGATATTGATTACTGTACTCGATGACGGTTAGCTGAATTTGTGAACTTAGGAACAACTGGAAAAATAGAGCTCTATCTATGCCATGGTGCCAGATCTGATGGCCCTTTCATACAGGCAAGTTATCAAGTGATGAGCATGCAGGTGTGAACTAGGCTTAAGAAAATAAAGAGAAGACAATTGCTTCTATGGGGCTCAAAGTAGCACTTTCCATACAAATGCCATACTGAAAGAGGCGATTGTTTGATAAGCATGAACTGCAACTGCAAAACACAACAGATTGTATGAGTTTCCACTTTCCACCCTGAGTTATTGGATAGTTTTGCTTTGCCACATACACAGTGTGTTCTTCCATAAGGGCCAATGACACTGCAACACTTTGTAAATAGTACTCTAGTTTATCCAAATCTCTTTTTTCTTGGATACCCCCTCCTAGACCATTCAGATGAATGAATTTGTACTGTATGTAAATATTTTTAAAGGAAAGAATGTCACAGAAGTAGGCAAAATGAAATATATTAAGCATTTTATACTTAATAATTTTTTCATGAAGAATATATATTTTGTACACAGCAAAAGCCTATGCATCAAAATATACAAAGAACACTACCCCTCCACAAACCAAAACCAAATGGTTATGTCCTGTCACTTCAGTCAGCTTAATTGGAAGCAAATATGGTTATGATAAGAGATAAATGTTTTTTCCTGGCCTTGTGGTTCTTTTGGCCTGTATCTAGACATAGCTGTTACTGAAAGTATCCTTCTTAACAGTACAATCCTGTGCATGTTTATTCAGAAGTAAGTCCGATTCTGTCAGGTAAGTGTGCACAGAATTGCAACCCAGAGTGACTTATCAATCAAGTTCATTGCTGAATAGACACATCTTGGTGTGCTGTATTACAAAAGCATAAATTTCCGAGTGGTATATCGTTTATCAATCTGCCAATTTATATTATTAACTAGAAATTTGAATTTCTTTTATCTGCAGCTTAACGTAACTCGGTGAACAAGCAGGTGTAGTCCTATGCTCCCACAGCTAACAGCTGCAACCCAGTGGTGTTGGGAGTTTTGACATCTTTAAATATCTGAAAACAACAAGATTTAGAAAACTGACAAAAATGCATTAATTAAAGATGTAAAGGTAGCACTGGGTTTTTCAGTTCTGTGTGGTGTTAGGGGTGTGTGATAGAGGCTTCGTAATTTGAGAGGCATTATGTTGCAACATCAGTGCTTTTTTGCCAAAGCATACCTGTCACTAATATAGTAAAGGTAAAGGACCCCTGACAGTTAAGTCCAGTTGCAAATGTCTCTGGGGTTGCGGTGCTCATCTCGCTTTACTGGCCGAGGGAGCTGACATTTGTTCACAGACAGTTTTTCCGGGTCATGTGGCCAGCATGACTAAGCCGCTTCTGGCGAAACCAGAGCAGCGCACGGAAATGCCGTTTACCTTCCCGCCAGAGCGGTACCTATTTATCTTCTTGCACTTTGACGTGCTTTCGAACTGCTAGGTTGGCAGGAGCTGGGACCGAGCAATGGGAGCTCACCCCGTTGCGGGGATTCGAACCGCCAGCCTTCCGATCGGCAAGCCCTAGGTTCAGTGGTTTAGACAACAACGCCACCTGCGTCCCATCACTAATATAGGACTCCCTAATAATCAAATGAACCGCTTTTTAAAAAATACAAAGTGGTATTATATAGTATGATATTTCCTTCAAAGTTATTATACACAGCATTAGAACAAACCATAGAATCATAGAATTGTAGAGCTGGAAGGGACCACAAGCGCTATCTAGTCCAGCCCCCTGCAATGCAGGAATCTTTTGCCCAACATGGGGCTTGAACCCACGACCCAGAGATTATGAGTCTCATGCTCTTATCAACAGAGCTGTGTGATCTCTTCGTAAAAATCCCTTCCAGAAACCAACCACCCATTCTTCATAAGACACTGTCATTCTATTGCCGATAGAGCTGATATCTATCTGTCCATAATGCATTTATGCTTTAATATTGGTGCACCACTGCTTCATTTTCATGGCATATTCTGAGAGGTACTGAGTTGATTGAATTATTTAACGGAATGTAATGTTATTATAACTGAATCAACGGGCTGGGAATGGGGCATGATGTTTTTCTGAGTTCGCTGCTCTTTTTTAAAAAAAATAATAATCAAATACAATTCATCTTTTATAACCAGTTTTAATTAATTCCTTGCCAAATTATCAACATATACAGGCCTCACTAAGGAAAAACCAGATGCTGTAATTCTGTCGGGGCATTCTGTCCCTGTTGCGCATATCTCTAGTCACTTAAAATTCATTCACATTCGCAGGTTTGTTACATAATGTCACAGGACATCCAATTTTATTTATTTATTTTAAATGAGTTTAAGGTCATACGGAAACCTCTATCTGTCCTGCTTGACCTGTGATGGCTATTTCAGAGGCAGTATCAAGTGATTTTATGTTATGAATGTTGTGTGTGTGGAGTTGAAGTGGAATATCCATGTGCAAATATAATACACTCAACGAGCATACGTGAACTTAACCCAGTATGTATGAACTGCTTCAGTTGAAAATATTTGCAGAGGTGGGGTGGGGGGAGCAAAAACACTTTCTGGGCAGAAAACTCCACTTTCCGTTTCATACACAATATCTCTTATAGTTATGCAAGTCATCACTGATGTTGAACATGCATTTATATACTCATTCCACTTAGGGTTTTTCTTTTACTTGCATAAAGAATTCCAGGGTCCTAGAGAGGAAGTACTTTAGTGCATCTTATAGGCTCTCTGAAGACTTTATATTGGTGCAAACACTTCAGACTGAAAGTCAGTCTCTTCCATTTGTCTTTTCCCTATGTCTCTTTGCTACAGAATACAGCCAAGCCCAGGACAAGCATAAAATGTGGCACCTCACACACATGTTGGCCTGAGATGAATGTAGCATATATTGTCTCCCAGAGGTCAGCAGGGCAGAGAGCAAATATACTAAACTGACCTTGCAGGTTTAAGTAGGTTTACTCATAGCTAACCCCCACTGCTTTTAGTATAACCTGTGCACTAATAATACTGCTTAGGTGTGCAACCTCAGTGACTATGTAACTGCTCTAGATAGTATTATGATCACCCACAGGATTAATCCGAAGTAAGCTCCATTGCTTTCAGCAGAACGTATTCACTAGTAAGAATACTTAGGTTTGCAGCCTCCTTGTCTGTATAATTGCTCTAGAAATGTGATTGCCCACATTGGGCGACACACCGCGTACGTTAGCAAAGTTTGCTAGTTGCAAACTTATTTAGTTTTTTATAACTTTTACAAGTAAAATAATGACTGTACTGTTACTGGGCTGATAGTACAGTGCAACTATTGTGTCAAACATTTATTCCTCTAAATATACTGACCTTACAATAATGTTCCATGTCAATTCAACATAAATTAACCCACCACACATAAGTAACACACATTTTACTTAACACTAATAGTAACCAGTGAGAGACTATGGCCTTGAACCCAAATATCCATTCATCTAAGGGTGCTTAATTTGTTTGTTTCTTTAGACAGTCCTTCATGCTGCACAGCTGAGTTTTCAAACTCGGGGATTAACTAGGCATTATAAGAACAGCATTGCCAGAGCTTCCTTGCAATGTCTGAAGACACACATGGTATTGTATTATATTATTGTACTGTGCTCTGCTTTGCCCCAGCTGGCCAACAATGAATTAGGTGAGGCACAACACAGTGCAATTATGTCACATCAGTGTACTGTGTTTCTATTTATACCACAGCTATAGTGCTCCAGATGTTGTTGGACTACAACTCCCATCGTCCATGACCATTATGTTGCTTGGAGACCCACAACATCTGGAGGGCCCTGGATTCTCCATCTTTGGCCTAGACATTACAGTGAACTGGGGTAGGAGACAGGGAGTTGTCTGTAACATCTGGCTAATATGACAAAGGAGAGGCAAAAGCAATTTATGATCTCTCTTGGGGTGGAGGGTTGTTAGGCAAAAATAAAAGTAAAACATCCCAATGGGGTAAGCACAAGACTTTTAGCAGGTCTAAGATAAATCTTTGGATTCCAGCCTAAGTTTGTGGTCTTGATGTTTAGAATGTGTATTTTATTTCACCATTTCCTAATTTATATATATATATGTAGTGATTTATTGTTTGTGAAACACGTGGGTCATTTTCTAAACAAACCAATGATTGGCAGTGTAACTACCACACAATTGAGACCTTTTCTTAATTATATCATAAATGCACTTTGCTAATATGAATTTCTGGTTACGATGTGCCCTCTTGTCTCAGGACGCTGCAGTGCTATTCAGCCCATCAGTCTGTTTATCTAAACATCTCACACAAACATTTCTTTTCAGATGTCTCACAACCCACTTTAATTTACTATTTGTGATTCCATAGGATATAGGCTGAAATAATATATGTTATGCCATAAACCTGCATCTGTTACTCCAATTTCACTGTCATTCCTTCCCCCAAAGAATCCTGGGAATTGTAGGTGCTGTTGTAGATGCATCCTAAAATATTTTCTGTGTATTTATTTGGCGGAAGTCTTCAATGCACTTTAGACTTTCTCTTAGAAATAAGAGTATATGTTTCCTTTAAAAAATAACAATACATTGAAACATCAGATGTGTAACTGGGTTTGACTGTGCATGAACAGGATGGTCACACTGTTAATGCTCAGGAATTTTTTTAAAAAAAGCATTTGGAAAAGCAATAAATAAAATCCACCAGCACTTACACTTTAAGCCTTATAAAAGTTCTGTGAATTAATAGTATTTTAAATGTTGAAGACAAATAAAGCAAATCATTGTTGTCACTCACAGCAGCTGTAAAGAGACCCTATAGGAGATACATTAGCTGTATTACTTGACTTACTACATTGCCCATCCCTTAATCCACAAATCCACTGAAGTTAAAACACTTGGAAAAGAAAGTCAGATATATTTTTAAATTGTTCACATAAATCAATTGAATAAATCTTTAATGTAAATAGTAGGATAACTAATGTTTCTTTGTTTGTTGATGAATAAAATACTTATTTCACTCTGTCCTTTGGATTTATTTGCAAAACACAAATATCAGGATATGTACGACTTCACATTCGCAAAATTGCTTTGCATTTTCTCCTGATATAAAACTAGCTGGTGGGACTGCCCAGGACTAATGCATTACATTAATGTAGCAAAAGCTAGTCAAACTGGTGCATGGGTGTTAGTTAAGTGGTTGGGGAAAATAATGTTCATTGTGCTATTATGATGCAGGCCTATAGACACTGAACATTACAACAGACCAGCTCTAATAAGGCATGCAAAGAGAACATTATTTAAGAATATGAAGTTGCAGGGAATTGGATGAAGTAAGCTTACCAACACTTTGGTTGGTAGGATCCATATGCGGGGGGCAGTGGCAAACCAGGCCCCACACTTTAGGGGTACCAAGATCTTGTACAAAATCATGGCTGACCTCTTTATAGCCAGTCTCCGTCTGCTTTGTTATTAACTCAGCAGCATTGCAGGCAAGTAAGTCCCTTCCTTCAAAAGCACAGCCCGTCCGTCCCCCCCCCCCCACTGTAAACCAAGCCTATCTGCATCAGTTTTACACTAGTTCCTTGGCTATCGGCTGTCCTGGTGCCCCTTTTTTTCCTGCACATGCCCAGTTGCCCCAGTTTGCTCACGACATTAGGAGTCAGCAGCCATTTGATTTAAGTAAGAGGAAAGGAGACAAGATTCACAATTTCATAGGTGTTGTTTCACCATGAAATCCTTCAGCTTTTTCTGCTGGAAGGTAACTCAGTTGTTTAACCAAATATCTGCTAAGGCAAGTAAAAAGTTGGAGCTATTCTTCCTCAGTGAAAACTTCCTTGGCCAAAGAAGACTTAAAATCAGAATTGTAGAGTTGGAAGGGACCACAAGAGTAATCTAGTCCAACCCCTGCAGTGCAGGAATCTTTTGCCCAACCACGACCCTGAGATTAAGCCTCATGCTCTGCTGACTGAGCCATCTTCCAATCCTATACAGTGTACACCCTTGCTTAAGACTGAATGCTACCAAATACAGTAGTACTTACTGAGCATCACATCATTTCACCTATCTTCTGATTAGTTTATGGAGCAGTGCAGAAGGGATCGTGGTGACAGGATTTCTCTCCTGCACTGGCTATATTTACTATTACAAATGCAGTAGCGAACTTTATTAGGTTGGGAAATAGGGTCAGCTTAGCTCACGGATTGTGAGGATAATGCCAATGTGCGAATCTCTAGGCTGTGTGCGCACATTTTCATTTCCCAACTCCAAATCCTATTGTCCTAAAACTGTTTTGTTATATCTTCCTTTTCTGTCTGCTTCAGGGCTTAAAATAACACTGCTTGCTTTGAGGGAGAATTTTGCTGCCTCCTTAAAGCTGCATTTTGAGAAGCTCTGAGAATTAGATTGGGTGGGGACACATTACTGTACTCAAAATATTTCAGCAAATGCCTGGGTGATAGGGCCGTTAATGGTTAACAGCCAGATGGTTTAAAGCCTTATGCCCAGAGCATCCTAAACCTCTAAGTGCTAAACAAAAAGGATTGAACAACCTAAGTGCTTATGCCATCAGTCCATAGTTGTCAAGTAGATTCTGGTACAGACCTACTAAACACTCTGATATTGACCACTGTCTTGCTTGATTGGCGTTAGGTGTGTTGCTGTCCATTGTCACAGCTCCCTACAATACTAGTAATACTGAACTAACATTCCCTCAGAATTGTTTGGGATGATCATGCTTTTTAGCAGACAATTGCACTCCCTCAGCAGTGCTTCCAGTCTGTTGTATGGCAGGCCCATATTTGCTTGTTATTTGTGAATTTTATTACAGCTGCTATGTGCAGAGGTTGTTTGAAAAACATCTGAATTAAAACTCGCCTCCTCCTCCCCTACAGTAAAACTGTATATTGTATTCCACTTGGAACAACAAACACAAGGGTGAAGGGGAAGGAACTGCGGGGCTAGGAATCAGGTTGGTGCTAGGTTTGCACGTGTCCCCATTGCCGAAGGCATTTTTCAGTCAAGGCACAGCTATCTCAGGCAACTTGCATGGTAAATAACTCCAGCACGTTGATGTTGCCATATGGAGGAGCACTTCTCACTCCTTCCGCTGGATGACTGACCATGACACAGGAATCATGCCTGAATTTGAGCATCTGTAAACTGGACCGTGTGTAGCCGTCCCCTTTCCCCTCGCCCCAGTGCTATATTTGAGAGCAAAAGAAGCCATTTAAATTCAGCTTTCACTACCGTTCATGGCTGCAACTGACACTTCAAAGAAGCCTCCGTCTCTGTAGCATTCCTCTCTATTGCTTCTGTCATTCACCAGTAGTCCATGGATCAGTTTAAGAATTACTTAACAGGGTAAGATTATCTTTCTCAAGTTTCCTTGACATAAGCATTGGCAGTGTAATCCCAGTGCTGGTGGGGAGTACGTGTGTGAATAGCACATCCCATAGTCAGGCCCGTCTGCATGGCTCTTCTCAATTTCCCCTGGAAACTTTTCTATTGCAAAACAATAGTCGTCAAGTGGAACCAGGTGCACTAGAAATTTTCATCAGGTGAATCTCCAGCCATTTGACCTCAAAATGCAACTGCTAAATCATCACTTATTGAACTACCTGCAACAATACCTGCGTTCTGGTTGATTTTTCACCTTTGGGTTGACTGCAACAAACAAGCAAACCAGAGCATTCACTCACAAGTAAGCATTTGTTTGATGGTCAAGGAAATATAACTTTCCCTATCACTCCATGCTAATGATGCCATCTCTATAATATGAACGGCTTCACCTGTCAATTTTCCGTCTGCCACACAACTGTTATTGTGAACAAGAGCCAACTTTTGTCAGATGCAGGAATCGAGGATAAGACTTAATGTACATCTCAGGTCTGGGGTTGAAATGCAGCCCTCCTCTCCAAGTCCAGCATTTTGACCCTACATGGTTCCCCAGCCCCAGCCATCATTGACCCTATTCCACAGCTTCCTTGAGAGTTTTCCCTGGGTATGTTTTTGATCTCTGCTGCCTTAGGCTTACCTAGATGAAGGACAGAGGGGGGCATGTAAAGAAGCCCTTACGCTTGATGCTCTGCCCAGTTTTGTTAATTGACCATTGCCTGCATTCGGTCCTCGAATGTTGTCCAGCAGGATGTGCACCTTGGCTTGGAAAGGGTTCCCTACCCCTGTAGCCCATGAAGGTCCTCAGCAAACACATTCACCTTGAAGGCGCCATGAGACGTGTGTGTTATGTGCGTGAGAAAGGGAGGGGGATGTTCAAGAGATACACCAAACAGCATTTCCCAAACTTGGGTCTCCTGCTGTTTTGGAACTACAACTCCCATCATCCCAAACTGGCAAAGCCAGCAGTCATGGACAATGGGCGTTGTAGTCGTCCCCCCCCCCCGCAAAAAAAACCACAACCACTCTGGAGACCCAAGTTTGGGAAACACCAGGAGCACCTTTGAGGCGCAAGCCCTGCTGCTAGGGGAAAGGAGACGCCAACACCCTCCACCTCCGTCCAGGCACCGAGAAACCACACCTCCAAACTCGGCCCTCCAGACGTTTTGGGACTACAACTCCCATCATCCCTAGCTAACAGGACCAGTGGTCATGGATGATGGGAATTGTAGTCTCAAAACATCTGGAGGGCCGAGTTTGGGGGTGCGTGCCTGCTCTAGGCTAGGGAGAGCTCCAAAGCCCCTTGCTGCTTGGGAGGGAGGCAGGAACACGGCAGCAGAGCCCCTGGTTATGACGAAGGCGGGCTCGGCGGTGCCCCTGTGGGGTGGGGCAGGGAGAGAAGGGGAGCCGTGCTCGTGCGGACTGGGTGCCTGCTCTCCAAAGTGAAGCCCAGGAGGGCGAGCGGGGAGGCGAGCTGAGGCGCCTTCCTCCTCCTCGCCGTCACGTGGGCGTGAGGGGCGGGCGGGAGTGTGCGCGCGTGAGGGGGACTGGCGTAGAGCGGGAGACCCTGTGGCCGCGCGCGGCTCAGCTGCCGGCCCGGGCGTTCGCGCTCCTTCCCTTTCTGGCCGCCCTCCCTCGGCCCGCAATATGCCTCCGCTGCCCGCTGGCTGGTGGTCGCCATGCCGGGCATTCGCGGGAGCTCGCCGTCCTTCTCGCTCCGGGGGCTGGCTGCCGCGTCGGGGTTTCTGCTGCTGCTGCTGCTGCTGTTTCTGAAGGGGCGCCCGGGCTCCGCAGCCTCCACCGGCGCCGCCGACCTCGCCAGGCGCCCTCCGAAGGAGCAGCTGCAGCGAGCCGCCCTGGTGGAGGCATCTTCCTCCGCCGCCGCTGCTGCTCCAGGTACGTCTCCCCGCACTCTGACCGCGCAACATGCGAGTATTTGCACCCAGAGGCTCCCGCTTGGGAAAAAAAAACAACCTCCCCCCCGTAACATCCACATTTTTTTCCCGTATTGCGTCGCACCCCATTTCTTTCCCTCGCGTTGCACCTTTTCGTCCCCGTCCCCGGGTTGCAATGCATGCACACACACTCTCCGGCCTTATGAGTGGACGGAAAGACCCATTCATTCCCTTTAACCTTCTGATCTGGATTGTTGTTATGATGATGATGAGTATTTAGCAGCGTGCTGCTCTGCTCTCGCCTTATGCCGTTCATCCGTAGTAAGTAGCCCGCCTGGGGAACGTGCATATTTGCCTCGTTAGCGTGGAGGGCTTGCGGTAGTAGATCTGCCCTCGCTCGCTTGCCACAGCATCACCCCTGTTTTAAGATCTGGGGAGGGAATGTCGCATCGGGTTGTTTTGTTTTGTATGGGGTTTGCCTGAACAGCGCGGTTTCAGTGGAGAGGCTGGCGAGTCGCTTCGAGAGGTTGCCCAATTTTATAGACGGCCTCCTCGCTTTCTCGCAGAGTTTACATGGCAAGCCCAGACCGGCTTCCTCTCATCCCCATCCAGCCATCTCTCTCCCTCTCCCTCTCCCCTCTCCCCGCCCCCCACCCGACGTTTTTCACTTTTGCCACTATACCCGTCTCTTTTCTTCCATGCAGAGGGATGAGTGCGATCAGGATGGTAAAATGTATTTACATCAACTGCAAATGCGACGTTCATTTTTTAAAAGGCTACATAGAAAGAACAGGACGTCGTGTTCTCCCCAGGAACAGGAGGATGCAGTTTCAGTGGGATCAGGGATGAAACTAGGCTTTATTTCCCCTGGGTCAAAGACCCAGTTTGGCACACACCCCTCCCCCAGGATGGGAGCGTCAATAGCTCCCCTTTGGAGGCTTCACCTGGGACAAAACCCACGGCTCCCACCCCCTCCAATTACTGCACTGAGTGGGATGCATCTAATGCCCAAGCCCTCTCCCCTCCCAATATTGCCTCATGCCTCTCTCCCCCAGCCCCATAATGCAATCTATTTCTTTATTCACACCATTAATTTCATCATATTGCCTTGTTTGTATGTGCCCCGTCCATGGGTTGCATCATCTCCTCCCCTTTCCTCTCTAAAGCTGCACCTATACACTGACACCAAAGCTCCCCTCTGCTTTCCTCACTTGGGTGGACTCCCTTATTTCTCTCTGGTCCTTTTGCCTCTGCTTCCCCTTTAAATCCCGCAGTCTCCCTTCCTCTTCCCAGAAGACTGGCCCTAGCCTAGACCAGTGTTTCCCAACCTTTTTTGGGCAACGGCACACCTGTTTAATGAAAAAAATCTCGCGGCACACCACCATTACAGCCCCGTGACGTCAGCGCGCAGCGTCACGCCGGGAGGGACGCACGAAAGTGAAAGTTTTTTCCCTCCCCCTTGCCGGGGAACCTCCAAGCTTTGGGGGTGGGAGGAGGCAGCAGAGCGAGGGACTGAGGGACGGCGGCAACTGAGGCGGCGGCGGCTGTTGTGGTGGTGGCGGCGATAGCGGGCGGAGGAGGGGGCGACGGCGGGGCTTGAGGAGCCGTCGCCGGGAGTTGCTGCTGCTGTTGTTGCTGCTGCTGCCCGGACATGCCGGCCTCCTCCTCCTCCGCTGTCTCGCGCTCCTCCCTCTTGCACGCGCTGCCCCGCCGCTCGGCACCACCACCGCGGAGCCGCCCCCGGCTCGACGCGGATCCTCGCCGCCGCCGCCTCTCACCGCCCGACTCGCCCGCCTCCCTCCCACGGCACACCAGCCAACGTCTCACGGCACAGTAGTGTGCCGCGGAACACCGGTTGGGAAACACTGGCCTAGACCATGCTTGTGCTGCTTGTTATTTATGGATAGTGTTGCTGAGGAGGGGGTCTTGGCACTGTGTGTTTAATGAAGCAGCTTCCTTGCCTCTTGGGGATGTGAATTAGCCCTCCAGTTGCTGTTCCTTTCCCTCTATGGGGATTTAATAGCTGACCTGGAGCAGCTGCTGCTATGCTGTACTTTAAAGCTGATATTGAAAGCAGCTCCATTGGTGTATTGTGATGTGATATTCCTTCAACCATTCCCTTCTATCCGCAGAAAGGGAAATATTTTGTATTACTCATGGAAGACTCCTTTAAAAAGAGAGAGAGAGAGAGATGGAGAGATGCTGTTTAACTAGAAGGGAGATGAAAGTGTCTTGGGATTTCTTGCCGCTCAAAATGACCTTTCTTACCTGAACATTGTATATTGAGGAAAATCAGTTGGAGTTTGAATTCACCATTTTATTTTATTTTATTGTTTTAATGGATCTTGTGCTCTTACTTGGCATGAGTTCAAATATATGTGCAGAGTATGACACATCCAACAAGGAAGTTGCACATCTGGTGATTTGTGATACATCATTGGTGATCTAATTTGCAAAAATGAAACACTTGCTGCTGATGTTTCTGTCTGCATTTTCTAATGCCAAATAATGGTATTTTTTATTTTTCTAATCAGAATTCTTCTTCTCTCCCTTTCCCCTTGTTGGCTTTCTCTCCCTTTTTTTCACTCTTTGGATACAGCAGTGGTGTTGTTGTTTTTAAGGGAAATAGGTCAAGATCCAAAAGGATGTGCTAGCTTAGTCTTTAGCTTGCAAGGTAATACTGTTTGTTAAGCTTAGCTCAGTCAATTTGTGCTGGCGCGAAATGGCTAGTGTATGTTAAAACGTCTTCGATGACTGGCAAAATCTATGAGCTCACTTGTTTTTCAGAATACTCTTGCTGAGCAAGAAAATGTGTCATTTCCCTCCCCTCCTGGCAGTAGCGTATGCAGAAATGTGATGTTTCTGGCTTGTTTCTCGAATCAGCCTTGCATTGCAAATGCTCCTGTACCATAGCAATTGGTGATTAAAGCTTTGTTTGAGAAACCTTGTTTGTAACTAAGATGCCTGTAGATTTGTACTTCCTTCAGATGCTTGTTATTTAAGCCTTAAGTAGAGCCATAACTCCTCAGAGCAGGGATGGCCAACTGAGGGCCTACCATATTGTGTTGGACTCCAGCTCCCATCAGCCTTAGCCAGCATTTCCAGTGGGCAGGGATGGTGGGAGTTGTAGTCCAAGGACAATAGGAGGGCCATAGCTGCAGGTTCAACAAGATGCTTGTTACATAATGAAGCCATGGCACTTTCTTTTAAGTTCTTAAGGAAGCTGGTATTCCTGTGAAACATATAATCATATGACTAAACTATTACAGTTAAGATGCTTCAGCTCAAAAATGTTTCCCATTTTATTCTATGGAGAATAAACAGAGCAGTTTAAGTTACATTGAGCTTGAGCAAAATTGTTGCTTTTAATGCTGTGGTGTTGTAAACCTCTTGAAAATGTGGCTAAAATAAGAGGAGGGGAGAAAACATGTTTACTCATTAAAGTCACATTTGGATGCCAAATACATGACCATGGACAACAAACAGTGGTTTTTAAAAGGTCTTTGTAGCAGTTGTGCTTTGGTTACACACCTCCTAAATTATATTATGACTTGTGTTTTTTTCAATTTAAACATGTTGGTTCCAGGCTCAGGATGGACAAAAGGATGCTCTTGAGATTATTTAAAATTACAGTAACAGAATCATATCATGGAATCACAGAATTGTAAAGTTGGAAGAGACCCTGAGGGTCATGTAGCCCAACCCCTGCAGTGCAGGAATTTCAGCTAGAATGCCTAAATGCAAGACTGAATGTTAGCCAAATGAAGAGAATAGAAAGGAGCACAAAACTGGACAGGGGGAGTCAACCGACACTAAGACATATGCAATATGAGGAACATATTGCTGAAAACATTAAGGTTGATAATTTATTTCAATGTATTGAAAAAATCAGACAAGCAGTTAGACCATTATGCAGCAGATGGGTGAATGAATTAGGAAAATTGCAAGGAAACTAAATTAATTATTTGCATCTGTCTTCACTGTGGAAGATGTTAAATAGTTCTCAACCCAATTTTCTGAAGAAAGGCACAATAAAACAAAAGTGAAATAGAAATGACTAGATGAAATTCTGTTCATCAGTACATTAAAATTAGTAAATTATCAAGTGTAGATGGCAAACCCCTGAGCTTTTTGAAAGGATTCAAATGTGAAACTGTTAGCTCTTCTAGCAAAAAATTAGACAACTTGTTCTTGAAACCAGCTTCCTTATCAGAGGAGTGAAAGATCACCAATATTATTACCAGCTTTTAATGAGGGATCTTGGGTGAATCCAAGAAATTACAGGTCTAGTAGCCTCACATCTGCCCCAAGTAAAATGGTGGAAAGATGTTTGAAGCTACAATGATTAAAAACATTGAAGAATAAGCCTTGCAGAGAATGAATGAGCATGGCTTCTACAAAGGGAAGTTCTGCTCTGGCAGCCTTTTGGAGTTACCAGAAAGCTTCTGCTAAAGCTTCATATTCTCATGAATATACTTAGCATTGCAAAAAGAGGGCAACTCTTACAGATTGGTAACTGGTTGAATAACAGGAAACAGCTGATGGGCAGTTTGCAAAACAGAGGAAGATAAGAAGTTGGATCCACTAAGGATCTGTATTGGTACTGGTATTATTTAATTTATTCATAAATGATATAGAGCAGGGGCCAGGAACCACTTTTTGTTCTGTGGGATGGATATAATGTCAGGTGGATCTGATCTACTGGAAGGCAGCAGGATTTACATTCTCTACTCAATTTAAACAGTATCAGAAATGGATGGTAAGGTCTGGATGCCATTTTTTGCCCCTGGCTGACACTCAAGGATTACTGAAATGTTTGTGCTTTGAAGCCTTTGAAACCTTGTTTAGCATAGACAATATGTTAAGGAGTTTAACAATAAAGAGTAGAGTGTTTTGAAAACTGAAGTATATTTTATTGTAAACACTATATTAAACATGTTTTAACAATTTCTGTTAAAAATATGATATTAACAATGTGTCACTTAAGTGAATTGCATATTAGTTTATGCTTATGAAAAGAATAAATAAAAAGTGGTGTGTGTCCCAGTGGTTTAACAATTTCTGTTAAAAATATGATATTAACAATGTGTCACTTAAGTGAATCGCATATTAGTTTGTGCTTATGAAAAGAATAAATAAAAAGTGGTGTGTCCCCCAGTGGTGACTAGACATTCTGTTTTGGCGCCCACAACCCAGGTTCCAGGAGCCATTTGGCTCCTAGCTTTTCCATCCCAGTTTCTAACACTGCCCCCAAAATATACAATTGATCTTCTTCTTCTTCTTCTTCTTCTTCTTCTTCTTCTTCTTCTTCTTCACAAACCAAATTAATTGCAGAAGCATGTAGACCTTGAGAGGGGAGGGTGTGGCAAGGAGGTGCCCTCTGGATGTTTTGGACTCCAACTCCCATCAGCCCCACCCAGCATGGCTCACAGTCAGGGATTATGAGCATCTTAGTCCAAAACATCTGGAGAGGGACCAGACTGGGGAAGGCTGATACCGCACATTTCGAGTGCTGAGCATGAGCCCTCCCTTTCCTTCTACGTATTGCAATGGGACATTATTAAATGACAGTATTTTCACAAGTTCAGCTGCCTTTGACAGATATAGCAGCAGTGTCATCAGCTGTGTTATCACTGCCAAGATGAACTGCTGTGACCCGGAAAACTACCTGGTGCAGTGTTGTGTCCACATATTTCCAAACGGGTTGCTGCTGCCCATCTGCTTTTATGTGGGAAAGTGTTTTCCAAGGAAAATGCTACTGGTAATTTTGAACCCTGTTTGGGGGCATTATACAGAAGATTGGAGAGTCTGCAGTCTGTCTCTAGATGCCTTGTTAACAACAAGATTTTACCCTCGAGACATGAGAACCTTCCCACAATCACCCCAGTTCGCCTCATAAGTTGGGGTACACACAGAGTCGGCACATAACCCAACTGAGCACATCTTCTCTCTGGGGATTTTGGTTACTATTAATGCTTTAATTGGTCCTAAGGTTCTGCGTCTACTTGTTGACACATTATTTTGGATTCTGAGCTGACACCCTCTATTCACATTGTTGAAACCTTGACACTATACTAAGGACTGGGGAAACCCAGCTATATGGGTGGGGTATAATATTATTGTTATTGTTATTATTTATTATCCTCACTCCCCCAGAGACCCCATTCAAGTACCTTGGGCATCTACAGGACTTCCTCTACATTATTGGCCAAGCAGGATTCACCATTTGTGTAAACACTAGGCTTCTTGTGGGTGCTGCACAGTGTTTGTGACCCCTGGGATTAGCATGATTGTGGCAGACTGGGGGGGAAATGGGGTTGTGGTGATACAAACAATGGCGGCAGCATGCACAATCATGATAATAAAAAAGTCAATATATACAAACAATGCTTCTTCATAAGCTTGGCCTGGCTGGGACATTTTATGTGTGCTGGAAAGAGTTCATGGGAACTGTCTTCAAAGATATTTCAGATACTTTAGCCGCGAAGCAGCAAAGCAGCCCTCCTCTAGGCCAGTGTTTCCCAACCTTTTTTGGGCAAAGGCACACTTGTTTCATGAAAAAAATCTCGAGGCACACCACCATTACAGCCCCGTGACGTCAGCGCGCAGCGTCACGCCGGGAGGGACATGAATTGCTAGCAAATTACATAATCACCTCCTTGAGGGCTGGCTCATCTTCTCCGAAGGCAGAACCCCATTAATTAACAGCACAGACTCACACCATAGCCAAGACGAGGGGGGAAAACCTCAGTCATGCACAGTCATGCACATGTGGGGGCTAAATGAGGACGAAGACCGGGCAGAGAGCAGGGTTCAAATCACCCCACCTGGCCAGGACAATCCCTGGGTGCTCCCTTGGGCCACTCGCCTGACCCACCTCGCAGGGCTGTTGTTGCGAGGATAACACGGGGAGAACCACGCGCGCCCCCGGGAGCTCCTTGGAGGAGAAAGCGGGCGATGAATGTAATGCACGAAATATATGAGAGGCGACCAGGTTTTGCAGGTGAGGGGCCCCCGCCAGCCTCCGCTTCCAACACCCGGCGCAACGACGCTGAAGTTTCCCCCCGGGCTCGGCTCGGGGAGCAGCGCTGCTCCCCCCGGCTCCCCTTCACCCTCCTGGCTCTCTCTGCCGCCCACTAGGGACCCCCCTCACCTGCCAAGTCCGGAGCGCCGGTGGAAGTTGCATGCATGCATGCAGGGCGCCGCGTTGCCATTGCATTGCACTGCACTCCATGCAACGCCTGCACGCATGCATTGCCTTGCACGTCCACCAAGGGGTCTCCCCGCGGTCCGATGCGTCCCCTCCGGCGCGGATGCAGCATTGCAAAAATAACACACACACCCGACGCAGCCCTACCTGGGGGGCAGCCTCCGCCTCCGCCGCTCCGCCTCCGCGGGGATCCCTGGGCTCCATCCTGCCGCCCGATCTCCGTGGGGGCGCAGGCAGGCTGCGTGGGGTCTGCGCGGAAGAGCCCCTGCCCGCCCGGCCGCCGCCGCGCTCATTCCATGGCCGGGAGAAGAGCGCTTCAAACAAAACGCCCGGCCCGCCAGGCCACGCTGGGAAATGTAGTTCGTGCACCCCGCGCGGGCGCGGAGCCCAAGGGCGAGGGGACTACGGATCCCGGCAGCCGCCGTGCCGGGGACGGAGGGGGAGAGGCCAGGTGCAGGGATGGAGGGACGGGTGGGTGAGCGAGTGAGTGGCAGCCGCCAAGCCTTGGCCGAGAGCCGGAGGAAGAGGAGGAGGAGGAGGAGGAGGGAGGCGCAGAGCGAGAGGGAGGGAGGGAACCCCAGGGGTCATCTAGTGACAGCGCCCCAATCGAAAATTTGACTTAAAAAAAAAATCTTTCAAATTTTTTAATTTTTCCCGCGGCACACCAGGCAACATCTCGCGGCACACTAGTGTGCCACGGAACAGTGGTTGGGAAACACTGCTCTAGGCATGAATGTGTGTTTTCTGGGAAATTTTGCCTTTGAAAAAAATTTGATTCAAATTAGGGTAATTTTCCTAGGGTAATTTGCACTGTGAAATATTTAGTCTGCTTTTTTTTTTTTTTTTAAAAAAAGATGCCCTAGTCTAGAGAGTGATCTGCTTTAACGTGTTTATACTCATATTAAGTGAACAGTGCTAAAACTTTGAAATCGCCAAGCTTGACTAATACTGTATTGAAGTTGGCATCCATTTATTTAGCCAGGAATACACTTATACCGCCAGCATATAAGAGAGTCAATAAGTTAAAGCTGCAATCTTGTGCACACTTACGTCCCACTGCAGTCAGTGGAATTTCCTTCTGATTAGACAAAATAAAGTTGCATTGCCTATATCTCTTTAAAACGTGCATTTCATGTTCCGCTAAATTTCCTTTCTAGATATTTTACATATTCTAATACCAAACCTTGCACAGTACAGTTCTGTTATCACTAGTATTAATGAAATACTATAAATTGCTTGCATCAGAAATGCTCTTCTGGGCTAAAGAAATCATTCCTACGGCAGAGCTTTATGTTTCTGAATTGATGTCCCTGTCTTGTCCTTTCATTTTTGTCCTTTGTTCTTACAATTAATTTTCTGTCATAACCAAAACATCATTCATCTGCCCATGGAATGGTTGCACTTTAGAATTGTATCAAAAGTAGTTGTGCCAATTAGGTTACCTGGGAAATAATTCCCCCTTTCCTAGAATTCCCACCTAGAATTTAACAAGATCGCGCACTCTTGTGTCTCCACCCTAATTTTATTATTTTGGGTTATGCATTATGCATTGCATGATTTTATAAACGAAACACCAGACCTATTTCTGCCAGCAAGGAACTCACATTCTAAAATAAGACAGGTGGGTGGGAAGGGAGAGACAAAGGCAGGAAGAGCTGAACGTGAGCAAATGGTGTTATACATACCTAACTTTAGTTACAGCTGATTTGAAACCAAAGGTTTCAAAACAAGGTGTGTTTTGAGAAGTGAAGAGTGAAAGGTAGCACTGCATGAATATTCAGGCAGATACTTTTAGCATAGAAGGCAATGAGGGAGGATGGTTGAAGCCCTATTAGCAAGCAAGATACCTTTAGGCAGCTGAGGATGGAAATGGGGGAGTGGAAGTAATAATAATAATAATAATAATAATAATAATAATAATAATAATAATAATAATTAAATAGGTATGTAACAGGAATAAAAACCAAAACTAGAGTGGGTAAGTTCATGATAACCTTTAAAGGTAAGGGCATGGAGTCCATGCTGGAATCCAAGCAACAGAATTCGAGGAAGTGGTGTCTTGTGGAGTCAGTGTAGGAAAACGTTGTCAGGGGAGTTTTTGATAGATGTGAGAAGGCTGTGATGGCAAGACAAAGGTAGAAGGTTGCAGTAGTCGAGGTAGGAGATTACTAGAGTATGGACTGAGACTTTAGCCAAGGGCAGAGGAATGGGAAAATTCTGAATTTTGATGTACAGGGAGAAGCAACATGAATTTGCAACAGATCTCTCTTTGCATTTAAAATGTGTCTTGCAGCCTGGACTTGGGGCAGGGAGTCTGTCTCCTGCAAAGTGAGAGCCCCCCCCCCTTTGTGAGTTCTGTGTTATGTGACTAATTCAGGAGTTTCTTGTCTTACGCTTGTCCACAAAGCTGTTACCAGGAAGAGAATCCTGGTTGCCAATAGCAATGGCATTTGTGAATTCCTGCCAAGAAGGTCCTCAGGGTTCTTTTAACCCATGTGGCAATGCAGCACGTAGGATCAGGAAAAAAAGTGCTGCAGGGGCAATGGCAGTGCTATATCTGTGAATAATATTAATCTTGCATTTGTGGGCAGCTGTTCTTGCAAGGAGTTTAGAACATATGCCCATTTTATTCTCTTAATCCTGAGAGAGAAGGTCCAGTGCCGCACAACCCAGGATCTCTGACCAAAAGTCTGACATTATCTACTACACCAGGGGTGGTTAACCTGTGGCCCTCCAGATGTTGTTGGGACTTGAATGCCCTATCACCCTTGATCATTGGCCATGCTGGCTGCCGCTGGTTGGAGTAGGAGTTCAATCACAGCTGGAGGACCACAGTTTCCTCACCCCTGTACCCCACCCCACACCCCTGTTCCTCCAGCCGTCTACAACTGAGGTGCTATGCTACGTTGATGGACCATGACTGAATCTGCCAGAACAAATGAGCAGCCATTATGTCTTCACTGTGTGGAAAATAAATGATTGTTGGGGGAGAGCCCTTGGCTTCTTGATTATTTATCTGAAGTCTTTATTTTCCGTTAAGATGTTTTTTCTTAATCGCTTTGTTTTTGTCACGACAGTATGCAGACCTTCTTGGCATTTAAAGCAGCCTTGAAATGTTGGGTTTATAATTCCTCTTGAATTATAGAGTCTGTTTCACGACGATTGTATGTAAGGAGTCGAGCCAACACATTATTATAGTTCTTTTGAGAAGCTCATTGGTTGCATACCCTCTTCTTTATTCGCGCCTCTCTATATTTGTCTCCATTGATTATTCTCCTATGAAAAATTTAGTGAACAATGTTGAGAGAAAACACTGTTTCCACAAATCAGCCTGCTTTCATGTAAATATCAACTTTGGCCTTTAAATATTTTATTGGGCATATATTATTTATTATAGTGGATGTAGCTTTTAAGTTCCATGGGCAGAGCCTGAATTAATTTGACAGTGGGTGTCTCATACATAACATTTGTGAAACGGAAAAGGGGATGTTGGGAAATAGCATATCTTTTTAGAGATGTCCAGCTTTGTGCATGCCATCGCCTAATTTGAATAGCACAATGTAAGGTGATGTTTGCTGCATAATATTCACAATCAATAAATGTCCAAATGCATTGGCAAAATCACACAAGCAGTTCTGATAGTAAGCTGGATCTGGAAGCTGGTCTGTACCCTTATTTGTCTGCTGCGTCTTGTTTCCATGCTTTGTCACTGAAAGGGAAGGGGGGAAAACTGGAAGAGCTTGTACTCCATTATATATTTCATACCTAATTGTTGCTGATCAGAGCTTCAGCTTCAGTTAACCTCCAGGGATACTTGTGGACACTGTGCCCCATATGGTGCTTCTTGCCTTATGGCAGCTGTTAGTAGGTCCTGGCCATACATTTGTTTTAGTATTACTGCACTCCTCCAACATTGACAGATAGCCAGTTTGCCATGAAAAATGTGGTAAGGGGTGCTGCCCTTTACTTTCTGGTATGTTTTGATTAGTATTGGAATGATTTTTCAGCCAAAACCTAGAATTTAAGGCATTAGCCTTGATGGGTTTTCTTTTTCTGGTGGTGGTGGGAGGAAGCAGTCTCCTCTATTTACTTGCTTGTAAATAGCCCATAGCCTTCACTGGAAAGTTTTATTGACAAAAATTATGTTTCTCTCCCTACTCCATCCTCCAACATTCATATATGAAGCTGTCTTAAACTGAGTCTGACCATTGGTCCCCTGTAACTCAGTACTTCCAACTTTGACTGGCAGCACAGATCAGGCCTCCGTCGCTGAAATCTTTAAACTGGAAGTGCCAGGATTAAAGCTGAGACTCTTGTGCGCTGCAGAGCATGTGCTCTGCCACTGAGCTATGCCTTCCCCCTTCTAAGAGCATATTCCTTCCACCATATTGCTCACAGATGTGTGCAAGAAAGCCCCGTCAGCTGCTTCTGCTAGAAAAGCATTAAGCATATACATGCACACACATACAGTGCATTTTCTGTTCCCAAAGAAGACTGAGACACTGAGCTTTCCTTACACTGTGATGCATGTGATGCTTAGTTCGGCCAGCCTTGCATTTAAGCACTCGCCTGGTGGGCACAGGTGATAAGTATTTGCATGCAGCCAAGTGCATGGTGGAGGGGAGATGGCGTGCTCTGCCTGCCTCCTGTGCACATCAGAGAAACCTAGTGGGCTGCCAGAGGAAGTACCTGCCCCCACCCCCATCAGAGGAATGGAATAGGCGACTAGAAAAATGATGGAAACCCCAGCAGGTTGTTAATTTTCAGGGGATGGGATTTTCTGGTTTTATTCGCAAGGCTGATTTCTGCCCCAAAACGTAATAGGAATGCAAAGGTAGTTTTTGTGATGGGTTCCTTTTATTTTGTTGATAATAAAGTCATTAAGCACTGCTGCATTTTTCAGCTATGACAGTGATAGTCATCTTGCATGCCTGGTGCAGGTTCCTCACCCCTGCAAAAGGTCAGCTGTGGTCCCTTGGGGGACTGCTGTCTAGTTTTTAATGTACCATCTCCAACTTGCCAGTTGCTGAGAATTTTGCAAAGGGTGCTGGAGTAGGTTGAACTGTGAGCTGATGCAGCAAAGTAATTCTTTTGTTCTCACCCAAGAATGCCAATGCAGGATCACTTAGCACAGGTTATTTATGCCTTTCCAATTACCAAATGAGTTCTTGAGTATGCACATTTTCTTTGTAACTTACTACACAGTAGGGGACCATACAGTTCCAGAAACCTGTGCTTGTGTAGCACATTTTACTTATTGTTAAGGGTTGTTGCTTCTGGGTTGTGAAGGAATGTTTGTTTTATTTCTACTGTAGGCTTTTTCTTCTGTGCTAACCATTAAAGCTTGTGATAATGCTGTTTTAGAAAATAGAGAAACTCAGTGGCTTTTTAGGTCATTAAAATGAAGTCAGGAGATAAAAAGCTCCTTTATGTGGTCATGACTGAGTGTTGAATGTGTCCTGGGTATATATCAAGATATTCAATACCATTTTTGTGTTAGTGCAGCATTCATGGTACGCACACATATATATTCAGGGTAATTCTTAAACTTTGGAAGGCTTCCAAACTGTTTTATTTCTCCTGAATAAATTACTGCAACGTATATTATGAAAACTCATTAGCTGTTTTAATGGTTCAGACAAAAACCCTTCAGAATTGCCAGTGGGTCAGTTTAACCCTTGTCTTATCACAGTCCTGGCAAAACAATACTTAACAACTGGAGTTGGGTTTGTTCCTTGGTTGTGTTCTCCCTCTACCCTTGCTATATAGTTGGACAAAGCACAGATAGTTAGGCAAAGCAGGAATAGGGAACCTCTGGCCTTGCAGATGTTGGTGGACTCCAGTTCCCATCAACCCCAGCCAACATGGCCAATGGGAGTATGATTGGAGCTGTCATCCAACAGTATGTGGAAGGCCACTGGTTTCCCATGCAGATTTGGAAGTGGTGGTGCTACAAAATTTTACCATTCATAACAAACTGCCATTCCTTATCTTTAAAAAACCCAAATGGTTTGGGACCAAGGTACTCAAAGGATTAGCTCCTTCTGTGCGATCCTCCCCAACCAATAAGATCACCCAGAAGGCCTTTTTGTCCTGAGATGCAGTTGACCATGATGAGTCAAAAGGGAGGAGTCTCCATGGCAGTTCCCGGGTTATAGAACAGTTGCTCCTTGGGCGATTTCAGTAGAGCATGAGACTCTTAATCTCAGGGTTGCGGATTCAAGCCCTGCTTTAGGTGAAAGATTCTTTCATTGCAGGGGGTTGGACTAGATGATCCTCGTGGTCCCTTCCAGCTCTACAGTTCTATGATTTGTTTGGTGACTTCACTTAATGTCCTTTGAAAAACATGTTTATGCTGGCAAGCATTATTTTTAACTTTTGATCAGAAATGTTTTTTTACCTCTCCCCCTTCATTTGTTAATATTTTAATTAACATTCATTCTTAATTCGTTATTGATTGGCCTCTATAATTAATGAATGTTAGCTGCCTTGTGTGCTTTTGCTAAAATGGAAAGGCTGGATAAAAGATCTTTCCATAAATAAATAAAGCATTTGCTTTGGAGATAAAGGACAATTGAAAATTATTCTCTCCTGTATATAGTATTAAAACAGTTTATGAGACACACGTTTTTATTATTATTATTAAACAGAATTTTAATAACTAAACCTCTTACGTGGTTTATGTAAAGCATTCATTTAAAAATATATATTCTTCTACCTTCTACCCTCTTTGACCAAAAAGAAATTACTTTTAAAAGGACACCATTTACTCTTTTTTTATTTACATCATACTGCTAGTATTGTATACTTTGCATATGCCTTCTGCTGGGGAGTGGAAGGGGAAATCATTTTCTGTTTGCTTTGCAATAGAAGTTTACTCCAGCTGCTTCAGACAAAGGATTGGTTGAGTCTGTGATGCATGGAGATTCAGGTGTCCAGTACTACTTCAGAGAGAGGGAACCTGTGGCCCTGCAAATGAGGATGGATTCCCCTCAGCCCCAGCCAGCTTTGGCCCTGGTCAGGGATGATGAGAGTTGTAAGTCCAGCAACATCTGGAGGGCCTCAGGTTAGCCACCTCTGCCCTGCAAGCCACACAGGGACTGTGCTGATTCCTAGCATTCCATATGGCAGACTTCTGGTCCTAATTAGTATAATTAGCAGGAGAAGCAAAACAGCCCCAAACAGAGATAACTACACTGGACAATATGGTACTGGTCTGCAGATGTAACATTTGAACTTACGTTTCTAACGACATAACGAAAGCATTTTTCGAGTGGGACCAAACTGCCACCAAACTGGTGATAGCTTCACCGGTAAGCCGTCTCGGTAGGGACTTTGTGACACATTTGTACAACACCTAGCTAACATTCTGCTCAATAAGCACTGAACAGTAGCAGTAATTAAGTGAATATGTACCAGCTGTCTCCCATCGTTTGTGTTTTCACTAATTGTGATGAGGCTTGACTCCCCCCCCCCCTAGAATAAGAATATGAGAATGCCTGCTCTAAATGCTGAATTAAATAATTTGATGCAAGGGTATGCTAAATATAGCCTTTAGGGTGTATTTGACTGAAGAAAGATATCAAGATTATTCCGATGTGTGGTGGCTTGTGACCTGCATTTTTCATGAGGAGGAACAAGTTTTGACAAACCTGTCTTCTTCTCTTGATTTAAAATAGCTTGTGTGCATTATAAAAGTTCAAATCCAAGATTTGCAAATGACATTCAAATGAATGTAGGATCAGTTCAGAACTTTCTTCTCCTGAAATGTATATTGTAACGATGTCATACAAAAAGGCTGTGGATCAAAGTAAAGCACACTTAGATGCAACTTAACAAACATTTAACAAACAAAAGCAACCTTAACACATTGCCCTTCTACCAATTAATAGATAATTTTACCTTAGTCCTGTGACTTGTCAAGTAAACTCATTTGTTCTATTGAGAGACAGAGGATCATAGAGTTGGAAGGGGCCGGGGGGGGGGGTCATCTAGTTCAACCTCCTCCAAAGCAGGAATCTCAGTTAAAGCATCCATGACAGATTTAAGCATCTAGCCACTGCTTAAAAACCTCCAAGGGAGGAGAATCCACATCATAAAGCAACCACATCAGCTTGTACACTACAAAATCTCATAATTAATAAACATCAGTATATTTGTTAAATATAGTAACTATATCTGCTGGGCCTTCTACCACTCCTCTATCCCACAGTTACTTACCAGGGTTATTGGTAAGTTAAAGGTAGAAAGGATATAAGTGATATTACCGTATTTTTCGCTCTATAACACGCACCAGACCATAACACGCATGTAGTTTTTAGAGGAGGAAAACAAGGAAAAAAATATTCTAAACGAAATAGTGGATATATGATTTTTGTGGTTCATGCTGTGGCCACAGACATGTGATCTGACAGTGAGTTTGGAGTAGCCCAATGCAAAAATCCTGAGCATCCATGTGGATCCATGCTTTGTAACCACGGAGGAGGGATGGAAGGGGAACCATGGATCCTCTGCTCACGACTGCAGCAGATCCCCTCGCCACCCGCAGGCATTCGCTCCATAACATGCACAGACATTTCCCCTTACTTTCTAGGAGGAAAAAAGTGAGTGTTATGGTGCCAAAAATACGGTAAATGGTGGGAATGTGGTTTCAGGAAAACCACTGGAGTAGAAGCACCCCCCCAAACCCCCCCCACACACACATGTTGTGTGTTCGCTTCGTATAGAGTATAAATTCCCTTCTTGTTGGCCTTACAATAACACTATCCATGCTGGGTTTACAGGGCCTGGTTATCTTCGGAATAACTGATTTCTTCTTTATAGGTCAGTGCACCTTTCGTATCCTTAATAAGGCTGATCAGGAAATAGCATGTTCTACAAAAGCAAGAGTGAGACGTGGAAAATGATGGTTGTTCAGTCAGCTAAGACCAAACAAATCACCCAGTCTGGGGGCTCACAGCTGCTTCGCTTGTGAGATGGAAACGCATGTTGGAAGCAGCCTTCGGGAAATAAATCGTAAGCGTATGTCTGGCATTTTCAAAATAGGGGAGATTTTTAAAAGGAAGAAAAGATCACCACACTGATTTTATGTCAAATCTTTCATGCAGAGAAGGGGGAGGTAAGATAAAAAGCTAAATCAAACATTACACACATCCTAGGGACAAGCAGTTTCAGGTATAGAGGTTTGGAGTGGAGAAGGGGTGAGAGGAGATGGAAAGCAGCAAATGGGGAAAGACTGATGCACCCCTCTTCACCTCTCTGCCCTCTATTTATCCTCCCCAAATTGCCCTTCCTGAAGCCATTTTTCTGTAGAAGAAGTAGCTGTTGGGTTAATAAATGCACTTATGTGTAATGTATAACGTGGCTCAAAATATATCCAGTAAAAATTAACAGGGAAATCATCCATTGTTGGTGTTGCTGCTTCAGTGTTCATCACTTTGCTAGCAGTGATTATAATGAATGCTTGTTAGACAGTATTGCATATACGGTTTACTTGATGAGTTAACATCCAAGGAAAAGGTACAGAGTGAGCCGTTTTACTCTGTTTCTAATTGAGTCACTCTGTCGAAGGATTATTGGCAGGCTGTAAACAAACAAACAAGCAAACAAAACAACTTTTAAACTGCTTTTAAAATTGCTTTACTCCATTGTTCTCCCCCCCACCCCCTTCCCTTTCTGCTTTCGTAAACGTGCACTTTGGTGATTAAAGCAGTCTCGGAAGCAGAGACTGCACACTCACAACAAATGTTTTCACTCCTACACAACTGGTTTATTCAACCAGTCATGAATAAAAAGAAAACTCACTAATACCATCCCCTCTTGGAATATATTGGTACAATAACTGTTTTCACTTCTCACTAAGATAGTGTTTTAGATCTTGAACAAACAAACCATAAATTTCCAAAGACACAAGTGAAAAATGGGTCCAGGACAGGGAAACAGCTTTAAATAAATAAATAAATAAATAAAGACAGGGCTCAGGGCTGCTAACACTGAATATAAATACAGTAAAAACAAAAACAAAACAAAAACAGTTGATTAAAATATAAGCTAGAATACAGTTTAAAATGCACCAAAACCAGAGCAGCACAAAAAGCCGTTTACCTTCCCGCCAGAGCAGTACCTATTTTTCTACTTTCACTGGTGTGCTTTCAAACTGTTAGGTTGGCAGGAGCTGGGACCGAGCACGGGAGCTCACCCCGTCACGGGGATTCAAACCGCCGACCTTCTGATCGGCAAGCGCTAGGCTCAGTGGTTTAGGCCACAGCACCACCCACGTCCCTAATATAAGCCACCTTATATAGCAATAAAAACTATTCAGTCCAGAGACTATCAAACAATCACAGATTCTAGTATCTAGGAGATGCCATTCCGTATCTCACAGGATAATCCACAGAATGATATTGCACTCCTCTTTTTTGCCCTCTTGTTACTAAAGCATGGTAGTTGCTTTAGTTTTCAAGTTATGAATATACAATGGTACCTCTGGTTAAGTGCTTAATTAGTTCCGGAGGTCCATTCTTAACCTGAAGCACCACTTTAGCTAATGGGGCCTCCTGCTGCCGCCGCGCCGCCGGAGCACGATTTCTGTTCTCATCCTGAAGCAAAGTTCTTAACCTGAAGCACTATTTCTGGGTTAGCGGAGTCTGTAACCTGAAGCGTATGTAACCTGAAGCATCTGTAACCAGAGGTACCACTGTATATGGTTCATGGCTCGCAGAGAGCATGGGTATTTCCTTTCTGTCTTGTAGGGAAATGCTATTTTGCCCACTTCCTACTAGCCCATATTTATAGAATGGTTAGGATTGCTCCTATATAAGTAGGTGCAGGATTTCAGCATTAGACATTGCAGCAAATGGCACCTCCAGGATGCAAGGATGTCCAGTGGGAAGAGTGTGGAGGGGGAATAAGGAGGGGTCCCTGTAGCTGCTATTTCTAAACAAATCTAGGTAGGAGAACCTATCCCATAGCAAATGAATGCTCAGGACCTTAGTGCTCTTTTGGTGGAAATAACCAAGCAAAAGGCTCATCTCTAAGCAGATAGCACTCTACAGAGCATTACGCCTATATGATCAGTGGTTTTAGATTAAGATCCTAAATTGTATAAAGACTCTATTTGGACTCAAACCAGCATGTTTTCATTGTTACAGCAACCGGTGAGACTGTATGCTTCTTCAGGAAATGTTTGAGCTTTGAAATGGGAAACTTGATTAAATTTAGTCCACCTTGCTTGGTGGTGTACAGTGGTGCCCCGCAAGACGAATGCCTCGCAAGACGGAAAACCCGCTAGACGAAAGGGTTTTCCATTTTTGAGCTGCTTCGCAAGACGATTTTCCCTATGGGCTTGCTTTGCAAGACGAAAACGTCTTGCGAGTGTTCCGATTTTTTTCCGCTCCCCCCCCCTTTTGCTAAGCCACTAATAGCCTTTTAGCCGCTAATCCACTAAGCCTTTAATAGCCGCTAAGCCTTTAATAGCCGCTAAACCGCTAATAGAGCTAATCCGCTAAGCCACTAATAGGGTTGCTTCACAAGACGAAAAAACCGCTAGACGAAGAGACTCGCAGAACGGATTAATTTCGTCTTGCGAGGCACCACTGTATTAGATACTCGCCCTTCCCCTCCACTATGCACCTCTTGCAATGTGCAGCATAGCTGGATGCACTGTGCATGTGCAATGGCCCAGTTCATATCTTCTCCTTTTTCTTCCTTTTTTGAAAGTTGTATGAACTGGTCCTGTGTATATGGTGATATGTTCAAAACCAGTGCATGACTTACTGGAGGTATGTGGTGAAATGCAAGTTTATTTGTAGCAATAGAGTCCACAACCCAGTAATGTATGAACTGTGCTTTCTTCTCGGTCTGATCCTGACCTGTTTTAAGCAGAGGTGTGCACTTATTCCAAATCAAGCTACCATTGCATGAACTATATTAGTGTATTTCCTCAAGAATTCAGATTTAAAGTCTCCAGCTCTTTTATCTTAGTTGGACCATTTTCTTCTGGAGTGAAAAAAAGTATTCTTTTGAACTAGGAAAGCCCATCCCTACCAAGCTTTCAAAGGATATATAACGTTGATGATTGTCTTTCTCCTTTTGTCTTATTTAGGATCTATGTTTACACTGAAAGTGCAAGTCAATGACATCATCAGCCATCAATATTTAAGCCAAGCGATTGTGGAAGTGTTTGTCAACTACACAAAAACAAATTCGACGCTGACTGGAAATAATGGAGCAGTATTGATACAAGTTCCCTATCAACTAGGTCTAAGTTTAACTATTGCATCTTATAAAGATGGTTATATGTTAACACCTTTGCCTTGGAAGACTGGAAGAATGCCAAGTGAGTAAGCCCCTTTTAAAATCCTATTATTAAACTGAATGCACTTGAATTTTCTTCCTTCTTTTTGGTAATCCATCTCATTTTCATCAAATGAATGTGACTTAATGAAGTCACACAAAAGTATGTTGTGCTGAATGCAACTGCAAAGGTAAATGCCGCCGTCTTGAAAGAGTTATAAAATACATATCAAATGCTTCCATTAAATATTGTAATTAATGCAGGTCTGCCCCAAATATTGAATACAGATTATCTTGAAGGAAGCTGAACAGTTTGAACTGGAGCATATTGTCTCAAACGATAATCATGTGTTTTCCTGATGAGTTGGGAATGGCACAATTCTTACCCTGTGCTTCAGGTCATAGAATTATAGAGTTGGAAGGGACCCTAAGGGTCATCTAGTCCAACCCCATGCAATGCAAAAAATTCAACTAAAGCATCCTTTTTTAATGTCTCTTCTGTTTTGTTATATTATTTCCCCAAAAAAATACCAAAGCAGAAAGGCTAAAACAAATTCCCAACATAAACTAATGCATAAAAATAACAGCTTGTGCGTAGGCATATAGTTTTGAAGCTGATGACTTTAAACTAATCAGATTGCCTCATTATATTCTTAGTGGAGAAACTCTGCTTAGTTTAAACTCTAGTTTTGTTTAAAGTAAGGGTCATAAACCCAGTTTGCACATAGTAAGAAACTCTTGCAAATTTACAGCAGGAAACAAAGGCTTTTGATTTCCTGGTTTCCGTGTGAAATACCAGTCCTCTTTTGTATCCATCACTGTGGTGTCCTAAATTTTACCACTCTGCAGAAGTGTAAGCCTTTTTTCTAGCTTTCTTTTCCAGTACATAAACCTTTGTAGTAATGTATTCCTATTATTTTGTCTTCCCACAGTATATTCATCAGTCACACTCTCACTGTTCCCCCAAAGCCAGGCAAATATATGGTTGTTTGATGATACAATTTTAATTACTGGGAAACTATCTGGTAAGTAACAGCAGTACTAAAAATTTACTTAAAAATTATTAAGTTTTTATGGCAAGGTAAAAAAACACATGTTAAACTGAAAGTACAGCAAGTTGCAGGGATGCGGGTGGCGCTGTGGCTTAAACCACAGAGCCTAGGACTTGCCGATCAGAAGGTTGGCAGTTTGAATCCCCGCGACGGGGTGAGCTCCCGTTGCTCGGTCCCTGCTCCTGCCAACCTAGCAGTTCGAAAGCACATTACACATTAGCAGTTCGAAAGCACATTAAAGGTATGTGGGAACCAATGACACTGCAAACAATAGCCTCCAGAAGATCAAAAGAGACTACGAGGCTCTGGGCAGGAAATTGAAGCAATTAAATGCACAAATTGTCATCTCATCTGTCCTCCCAGTTGAACGACGTGGCCCAGGGAGAGAGGAAAAAATAGTGGAAGTGAACAGCTGGCTTTGCAAATGGTGTAAACAGGAACGGTTTGGATTCTTAGATCACGGACTGCAGTTTCTTGAAGATGGACTTCTGGCAAGCGATGGGCTGCACCTCACAACGGTTGGGAGGAATATTTTTGCCAAAAATCTCAGAAACCTCATCAGGAGGGCTTTAAACTGACTAATGTGGGGGAGGGAGACAATTGATGAAGATGATCATCCAAATGTCATAGACCAAATGGAGCAAACAGCACGTGGACCTAGTGGTGGGAGGAAAAAATCCTTAAATAAGAGACACGGGGGAATGATTAATGGACTTCAATGTCTGTACACTAATGCGCAAAGCATGGGAAATAAACAAGATGAGCTTGAGCTCTTGGTACAGCAAACTAAATATGACATAATAGGCATCACTGAAACCTGGTGGGATAAGTCCCACGATTGGAATGTAATAATGGAGGGATACAATCTATTTCAGAGAAACAGACCAGACAAGAAAGGAGGAGGAATGGCGTTATATGTCAGGGATGTGTATACCTGTGAAGAGATCCAAGATTTAGAACCTCAAAGCCAAAGTGAGAGCATTTGGGTCAAAATTAAGGGAGAGAAGAATAACAGAGACCTCATTGTGGGAGTTTACTATAGATCCCCAAGCCAAACAGAGGACATAGATGATGCCTTCCTGGAACAGATGGCCAAGCATGCAAAAGGAAGGGAGATAGTAGTAATGGGGGACTTCAATTACCCGGATATTTGTTGGATGTCAAACTCAGCCAAGAGCATAAGGTCAAACAGATTCCTCACTGGCCTTGCAGACAACTTCATTGTCCAGAAAGTGGAAGAAGCAACAAGAAGAACAGCCATTTTAGATCTGGTCCTAACCAATGTTGATGACCTGGTTAGTGGGGTAGAAGTGGAAGGATCATTAGGCGCGAGTGATCATGCTCTTCTGAAGTTTACTATACAGCGGAAAGGAGCAGCCAAGCAAACTAGGACTCAATTTCTTGACTTTAAGAAAGCCGACTTCATAAAACTTAGGGAAGTGCTGGGTGAAATCCCATGGACAGTAATACTAAAAGGAAAGGGAGTTCATGATGGCTGGGAGTTTGTTAAGAGGGAGATAGTAAAAGCACAACTTCAGGCAATACCAATGAGATGGAAACATGGAAGGTGCCTAAAGAAGCCAGGGTGGCTATCTAAAGAACTTTTAACTGAGTTAGGTACCACTCCGGCGGGAAGATAAATGGTGTTTCCGTGCGCTGCTCTGGTTCGCCAGAAGCGGCTTAGTCATGCTGGCCACAGGACCCGGAAGCCAATAAAGCGAGATGAGCGCCGCAACCCCAGAGTCATCCACGACTGGACCTAACAGTTAGGAGTCCCTTTACCTTTACCCTTACAGCAAGATGCAAAGGAAAGTGGAGGATTGGGACTGACCTTAAGAAATAAAAAAAAAAATTGGAATTAGAATGTCACAATTTAAGGTTTGGATGGTATGGGTATCTGTGGTATGACAAGGTTATAGTTAGGGAGTGTAAAAATCATTTTGTTAGACATACTGTATTGAGAGTCTGAAATAGATAGAAGCCTAGGTTCTATACAAAGATACTCTTATGGCTCCCAACACCCAAATGTAGCATATTACCTGAATGCTCATATAAGATGCACATTGATAAGAGGTGCAAGTGGTTCATGCTTGAACATTAATTTTTGAATGCCAGTTAAAAGTTTTGCCAATCAAAAGTGTTAACTGATTGAAAGAAGCGCTGTGAAATTGCTGACTTTGAATTCTTCCTCTTTTTCAGATGCCAAATCTCAACCAAGTGTTCAGTTTCCAAAATATTTAATAAAACTTCCTATGAACCACCATATCACAAATGTTACAGCCTACCTTACAGTGCCACAGCAGTTTTTGAAAGTGGACCATTTTCTTTATACAACTGGAATTCTTTTAAATAAGTCAGGTATGTCAGATTTTCCACTAGCTTTTGAAGATATACAGCAAGGATCTGAAGACTATCCCTTTAAAACATTAGCGGCATAGGTTTTAGACCCACAGGTTAGGACTTGAAATGTAATATTGTAGCTGAATAACAATTTATCCACCTTGGAAGTGTAAAGAGTCTCTGATTTTTCTCAAGACACCTTGTTAATTGTGTGATCCAACTCGCAAGAACGTTCCCCGAATCACCCTGATTCATCTTGCAATTTGGGGTATGCGCAGAGCCAGCCCGTACCCCTACATTTGTTGCTGGCAGAGATTTGTCATCCCCAGCTTGTTGCAAGAGAGGAGGGAAGTTATTTGTCTCCACCTTCTTTGATTGGCCAATAACTATAGAAATTTTAAAATCTCCATTTATATTGGCAACAGTGCCATTGTACAAATTCTTACCAACTCAAGATCCCCACATCATTTACAGAATGGAAAATGTCAATGTAGAATACTGTGTTCTAAATAACAACAACAGCAACAATAAAAAACTTTTATTTATATCCCGCCCTCCCCGGCCGAAGCTGGGCTCAGGGCGGCTAACATCAAATACATAACATTAGTATAAAATCAAACAATAATTAAATTACCTCCTAAAAACAGGTCAAAATCAAATTGAAGTCTAATTAGATGGCTTTCCGCAGGGTTAGGGTTGGGAACACTAAATGCTCATCGGCCCAACTGTTTACGCTGATCTTACATGGGCCTGTGAGAACGCTGGGAGGCCTCTTTCATATTAGTTCTTATCCAAAAAGAAGAGTCAGGCTGAGCCCTGACCAAAGGCCTGGCGAAACTCCATCATGCAGGCCCTGCGGAAAGATGTCAAATCCCGCAGGGCCCTGATCTCTTGTGGCAGAGCGTTCCACCAGGCCGGGGCCAAAGCCGAAAAGGCCCTGCCGAGGCCAGCCCGGGATCTCCAAGGTGTTATTATTTGTAGACCGTAAGGTCCTCCGTGGGGTGTTAACAGGAAAGGCGGTCCTATAGGTATGAGAGTCCTAGTTTTGTCCCTTGTACACTGGAGCGCTCTCACCAAAGTTTCAGTGTATTCTCCCTTGTTTTGTTTTGAATTAAGTCTCTGTGCCACAGTGTGTGGCTTGTATTCCAGCCCAGTGCTAAGAGTAAGGTTCCGTCAGCCCAGGCTCTTTCCTTGCACAACAGAACCTACAAGGCCTCTCCTAAATCTGTTCTGGATGTTGCTTCCAACCCTTCAGAGCAGATATGGAGATACCTCTGGGGGCATGCCCCCCCAGGGGGGATGGAATTCCCCTTGCACTAGTGGGAATCCTTCTCCTAGCCCAATGTACCCCCCCCAAAAAATATGATATCATTATTGAGCTGTATAATGAATGACAATCAATGATGTTTAAAATAAACACACAATAAATGGCTGCCTGTTTTTTTTTCATTTCTGCCACTGATCACTACTCTTTCAAAGGGTATTTGAACACACCGAGACACACGGGGATTAATAATGTATGCCTACACCTTTTGCAGCTGACGAATCAGCAAATAAAGCAGCTTTCATTTCCCCCCCTTGATCCTCCTGAAATCTCTCTGATGTGTTTCTTTTTAAATTATTTATGGGGTCCTGCAAAAAAAAACCACCCAGCTTTTATCCTAGGGGCAGGTGGAAGTTAATTGATACATGATATTTGACAGTTTTCTTGCGACCCACATCTAACAGTGTGCACATTTTGAGAAGGATTCGGATACTTAATTCTGTTCTTGAGCCTCTCTCTCTCTCTCTCTCTCTCTCTCTCTCTCTCTCTCTCTCTGCAAGCTGTGCCAAGATGAGTCATTTGTGCACAGGTCTGTTAAGTTTGTAGAAATGGAGAGTGACAAATGTGACAATGTGTAATGTTACACCATGCATCTGGATGGTTTTCACAACATTTTGACTGGGCATACAAATTAGAATTCTTATGGTTAAATGCAGAAGACTTGGAGATATATATTAAGCTAATGAATATTTTAGTTGATACAGTTAATATTTTAAGATGTCTTAAGTATTCAGATGCTGCAGGGAAACGTGCATATTAATTAATTGCTGTTTTTCTTTCTTTCTTTTACATGATAGTGTTCTGATTCAGTTTTCCCCTGCATATTTATAAGTAGATCCCATGTTTATAAACTGAATGTCAGAAAGCTTAGATTAGGAAAAGGGTTGGTTAATGCTCAGCCTCTCAGATTAGTGTGTGTTTGTTCTGAGCTAACCGAGTTACATTATTCATCCATTCCACGGTTGCTGTTGTTTGCCAAAGTGGAAAAGCACTTTACTATCCACACATCTTCGAAATTCATTTTGAAATGATCTTTTGTAGGCTTATCAGGCTTAGTGGATTTACTTATGAATTTTGTTTGACCTGCTACCGATTGTACACTTACCCTACTCTATGTGCTCAAATACAAAAACCATAGTACAGATACCATACTACATTTTGTACAGGGATGGTGACAATTCTGCCACCTGCAAAATAGATTTTTCATCTTAGATCTTTGTTTGCAATCCTGAAGCGCAGTTGCCCATCAAAAGTGTAGGAAACATTTGGCCCTTCAACTCCTATTATGCCTGGCCACTGGCTATATTTACTGGACTGATGGGAGCTGTAGTTCAGCAACATGAGCTAGATCAGGCTTCCTCAAACTCGGCTCTCCAGATGTTTTGAGACTACAATTCCCATCATCCCTGACCGCTGGCCTTCTAGCTAGGGATCATGGGAGTTGTAGGCCAAAAACATCTGGAGGGCCGAGTTTGAGGAAGCCTGAGCAGATGAACCAATAATCTGGAAGTTTAATAAGTGCTGGTCCATACTATTTAAGTGCTGTCATACTATTAAATAATTAAGATTAAATATAGCAGCTTATTTTGATGCCTTTTATCACCATCTAGTGGTTTATTTCTGTACTGCCTCCACTACTAATGGCTATTGAAATTGAGCGTGTGTAGAGACATATTTTCCTAATTATTTTTTTATTACTGTGGTGGTGATGGGTCTAGGTCCATTCTGTATCAGTAGTCAGATAATCAAAAAGTATAATGGAGACGAGGGAAATGTTTGCTTCTGCAAACTTGTCTGGTTGCTGGGTGGAATACTGATTTGCTCCTTTTGAAAAGATTTTGAGATTTTGGAGATGGCTAGAATGTTCACTGAAATATTATTCCCAATAAATTATTGTGAAATGGTATTTTTTAGAGGACCAATATATGTCAATTTGGAAATGCATTAATATCCATCTTTCTCCATTTTAATATTAAAAAGCAGACAGTTTAAACAGCTGTACATATATGTAGAATAAGCCTTTGGTTTGCATATAGGAAATTCCATAAATGTTATGGCTACACACCTTTTGTGGTTCCAGATGACTAATTTGGAACACCCACCCACCCACCCTGAAAATAAAATAAAATCATCTCCTTGTTTATATGTTTAGGTTTCAAAAGTATTGAATTAACTCCCCTTGCTGCAATATGTGTAAACTTGTTTTCGGCTGGGAAAGAACTGAACGTAGATGGTCCCATTCAGATAACATTGCCTCTCCTACCTACTAGTGCTGTCAAAGCAGGAGATCCTATCCCAGCATGGACCTTTGACATGAAAACTGGTGAGTGTGTTCTCTGTTCTGCATTAGCACAGGGCTGAAGCTGTGTAGCTTTAGGATTTTCACTTAGTCAAAGACAAAGAGCACCACATGGTCACTGGGCCTTGCCAGAAGCTAACAGGTAGGCTGCCATCACACCCCCTTCAACCTCAGGTGGGTGTCCCTTCCAGGGATCCAAATACTTAAAAGCAGGAAGCAGAGTTAACAATTAGCTAACGTCAGGTCCCACTCATACATAGCAGGAACCTAATGACTAGGCACGGGAGAGCTTGGATTAACCCTGACCATTTTTTGTTTGGTTTTTTTAATTAAGTGTGTCTTTAAGAGCACCTGAAAAATGCAAATTGGCATAACTCATAGCACATGCTGTTTCTCCACTCTGACATCTTGTTCGTTTACATGGAGATCTTTGATGTGCACTTGGAACTTTTGAACAGGAAAGGTCTTAGCTGTTTTAGTGTTTGAAGTCAGCTCCACATGAATGATAGGAGCTGGAGTCCGGCAATACAAGAGGGCCACAGATTCCCCATTCATGCAGCTGGAAACATCACGGGCACATCTGACCTCTAGAGCAGTGTTTCCCAACCTTTTTTGGGCAAAGGCACACTTGTTTCATGAAAAAAATCTCAAGGCACACCACCATTACAGCCCCGTGACGTCAGCACGCAGCGTCACGCCGGGAGGGACATGAATTGCTAGCAAATTACATAATCACCTCCTTGAGGGCTGGCTCATCTTCTCCGAAGGCAGAACCCCATTAATTAACAGCACAGACTCACACCATAGCCAAGACGAGGGAGGAAAACCTCAGTCATGCACAGTCATGCACATGTGGGGGCTAAATGAGGACGAAGACCGGGCAGAGAGCAGGGTTCAAATCACCCCACCTGGCCAGGACAATCCCTGGGTGCTCCCTTGGGCCACTCACCTGACCCACCTCGCAGGGCTGTTGTTGCGAGGATAACACGGGGAGAACCACGCGCGCCCCCGGGAGCTCCTTGGAGGAGAAAGCGGGCGATGAATGCAATGCACGAAATATATGAGAGGCGACCAGGTTTTGCAGGTGAGGGGCCCCCGCCAGCCTCTGCTTCCAACACCTGGCGCAACGACGCCGAAGTTTCCCCCGGGCTCGGCTCGGGGAGCAGCGCTGCTCCCCCCCAGCTCCCCTTCGCCCTCCCGTCTCTCTCTGCCGCCCACTGGGGACCCCCCTCACCTGCCAAGTCCGGAGCGCCGGTGGAAGTTGCATGCATGCATGCAGGGCGCCGCGTTGCCATTGCATTGCACTGCACTCTATGCAACGCCTGCACGCATGCATTGCCTTGCACGCCCGCCAAGGGGTCTCCCCGCGGTCCGATGCGTCCCCTCCGGCGCGGATGCAGCATTGCAAAAATACCCCCCCCGACGCAGCCCTACCTGGGGGGCAGCCTCCGCCACTCCGCCTCCGCGGGGATCCCCGGGTCCATCCTGCCGCCCGATCTCCGCGGGGGCGCAGGCAGGCTGCACGGGGTCTGCGCGGAAGAGCCCCTGCCCGCCCGGCCGCCGCCGCTGTGCTCATTCCATGGCCGGGAGAAGAGCGCTTCAAACAAAACGCCCGGCCTGCCAGGCCACGCTGGGAAACGTAGTTTGCTCACCCCGCACGGGCGCGGAGCCCAAGGGCGAGGGGACTACGGATCCCGGCAGCCCCCGCGCCAGGGACGGAGGGGGAGAGGCCGGGTGCAGGGATGGAGGGACGGGTGGGCGAGCGAGTGAGTGAGTGGCAGCCGCCAAGCCTTGGCCGAGAGCCAGGAAGGGCCTCCCCGGAGGAGGAGGAGGAGGGAGGCGCAGAGCGGGAGGGAGGGAGGGAACCCCAGGGGTCATCTAGTGACGGCGCACCAATCGAAAATTTGACTTAAAAAAAAAATCTTTCGAATTTTTTAATTTTTCCCGCGGCACACCAGGCAACATCTCGCGGCACACTAGTGTGCCGCGTAACAGTGGTTGGGAAACACTGCTCTAGAGTTTTGATTATTGTGCTTTGATTTAAAGGCATCTTACCCTTCTAAAAGAAAGCCTTTCTTTTTCCCAGGTGCCTGGGTGAATCGCGGGTTGGGCGTGGTGAAGGATGCACAGGATCATTTTGTATGGACATACAGTGCTCCGAGTCTTGGTTACTGGATAGCAGCTCCACTGCCTGGAACCAGAGGTATCCCATGGGAATGTGAAATCATTGAATGGAACTTAGCTGTTGTAGTTTGCAGGAGAATAATTATGTGCAAGTTGGTGGTCAGAACACGGGATAGTGAAGAATGCCCCCCTCCCAACTTTAATAGAAATCATAGGCTTTGTTCCCTGGTCTAGTGGAAATATAAGTACAATTCACAGGTTACTTGGTTGTAGGGCATCTCTGTGTAGTAATGATCGACTTTTTAGTCCTGCCCTCAAACCTTGCACCTTTGTCATCCAGTAACTGTGTGGTTGTGTGAGAAGAAAGGCCAGCATGCAAGCTCCTCCCTGCAAATGGGCCTCATGCAATATAGTGCCGTAACCACACTGCATCCCCTACTTGGGAGCATGAGCTTGCCCACTGGGGTTTTCTTCTCACACAACCATGTATAACGTGATTACTGAAATAGATTTAGAGGCAAGGCTAAAACAAGGCCTCATATTGAAGCCATACACACAAACTGACTGAGCTACTCCTCTGGTCGAGTCCTTCGAAATCGTCCTGAGCCTTTGATAAGGCTCCAGGCACATTCCCTCATTACGCAGAGTATCCAGCAGCAGGGAAGGAGCTGAGAAATATGAGCTACATTGCAAAGAGTTTTATTTCTAACTACGCAGACAGAAAAGAAATAAACATGCTCTCTCTGTGAGAGCAGAGAGACAACTGAAAAACAAAGGAACAGGAAGCAGTAACATCACATCCGTCTCCTGTCTTCCGTGAGACTTCCAACAGCCTGGAATCTCTGGAATGCAAAACAGAGTCTTGTGACTCCAAGCACTGCACAGTGGCAACACACAGAAACCAACACAAACAATATGCAAACAGGGCTATATTATTTAAGGCATGAAAAATACTCATAAGAAAAAAGGCATCCCAGCCCAGCATTTCCAGTGTCTTGACTGAGGCAGGATTCCCATCAATATTGTTTGAATGTGTGTGCATATATGCATATATGTATATATGTATATATAGGCACTGCTTAATGCCAAAACATGGATCTAAACTGTGGACATCATCTCTGCCCATGTGAGCCACCCCTGTGTTCACGAGGACTGGAAAAATCAGCAGCACATCCAGTGACACAGTGTTAAGGAAAAACAGTGTAAACAAATGATGGCAAGACACCATATATTGTTGGATCCAGTTTTGCACAAGAAATCACCTTCTTTTTCTCTCCCTTTTTAATGGTTATAAATTTAGACTCCATCATTGCCTCGGTCACTAAGGATATAACTGCATACCACACAGTGTTCCTTACAGCCATATTGGGAGGCACCATCGTCATTATCATTGGGTTCTTTGCAGTTCTCCTTTGCTACTGCAGGTAAGTAACAAGATTATAGTGATGTGCAATTATGACACAATGTATTCATGTGTTTCATCCTTTGTTGATTGGAGTCTTGGAATGATGGTTCAGTCTTGTTTTGAAAAGATATTTGAGGTATGGCCTCTGCAGTCCTCTGTTCAGCCACTCTGAGAACAGCCTGCTGGACTAGATAGGACATTGGTCTGATCCAGCTATTTTTATGCTCTTATGTTCATGCAGTCATATGTGTAGAAGATTCTAGCTCTAGGACTCTGTACTACTCTTCCCTGTTTTCTAAGCAACATTTATAAATAGAATAAAGGTATGCAGATAACCTATAAGGGTGTGTAATTCTTGTGTCATTAGACACAAAATGGATGTGTTACATATCTAGGCTGCTCTCCTGAACAGGTAGCTTAAATCCCATTGATGTCAGCCTAACTGCAGTCAGGATTTCAGCTGGTGGGCAAGGTAGAGCTTTAACATTATTGGTTCCCCACTTCTTTTCTTAGGGATACATGTGGTCAGTCAAAAAAGAGGAGGAGAAATATGACAAAACGGGACATCTCCAAAAAGGACCAGACAACATCAACAACTCACATAAATCACCTTGGCATTTCCAAGGGATCACTGAAGCCAGACGACAAGTCTCAGATGTATTCAGCCACATTATCCTCCTATAGTCCCCAGAGAGGGGCTTCAGCTGAAGGGGAGGAGAGGAAAGGCTGTGACAGTTTCAAAATCTACACAGAAGGTATTTCATACCAGTTCTCCAGCAAAAATTCTCACTGTAGCTCACCCCAGTCCTTGGAACCTAGCATGGGAGTGAGGCATTTACAGCCAGCAAAACATATTGGTGGCAGCATTTCTCCTGCTAGAGACTTGCAAGAACGGAACCACTACCTCTCGATGAATGAGGAAATATATGGTCTCACTCCCCTCCCAGAGCAACTGGTGCATCTTTATAGCCAACCTATTGCCATCCTTCAAACATCTGACCTTTTCCATTCTCCAGAGCAGCTGCATGCTGCGAAGTCTGCCACTTTGCCAAGGAAAGGGCAATTAGTCTATAGCCCAATGATGGAGCCAATGAGTCGGGAAAGTTATACCCAGACATTACCCAAGATGCCCATGCACTCTCACCTCCAGGTGCCAACCTCCAGAGATGAATCAGCTGCATTAGATAGCCAACAAGGCTTATCCCCTCAAGCTGCAAATTGGGGGCGCTATACCAATAGCTTGCTGGAGTCAGTTTCTGTTCCAGGGACGCTAAACGAAGCCGTGGTCATGACACCATTTTCATCCGAACTTCAAGGCATTTCAGAGCAAACCTTGCTGGAGCTTTCAAAAGGAAAACAATCTCCGCATCCACGGGCATGGTTTGTTTCATTGGATGGCAAGCCAATAGCTCAGGTGAGGCATTCATTCATAGACCTCAAGAAGGGCAGGAAGACTGAGAGTAATGATACTAGCTTGGACTCTGGGGTGGACATGAATGAGCATAATCCCAGTCGGAAACTGGAGAGGGAGAAAACCTTCATCAAAAGCATGCAACATTCTAAGGTCCTTTACCTGGAAGACTTGGATCTCAGTAGTAGTGAAAGTGGAACCACAGTTTGTACCCCCGAAGATCAGACTGTGAAGCACATGCCAGATGGGGGGACTGATCCAGTCATAGAGCAGCACACACAAGAGGTGCCTAAGAAGAAAGAAACGGAAGACCATGAGGCTAGCCCTCCTCCAGCTAAGAAACGGGGAAGGCCACCTCTAACTAAAAGAGACAGCAAGACCAATATCTGGAAGAAGAGAGAAGAGAGGCCACTTATTCCAATAAATTAAAATTACAGTTATGTCTGCATTTTGGTCTGTCTGGTGTCCCCTTGGCTCTTTGCGTCTTATTTGTAAACTTAAATGTTCAGTTTATAAGAGACAACCAGAATCTGGTAACATTCCGTTTCTCAATTCGTAGAGAAGGTTACACCTTCCTAAGAGTGCAAACCAGCTCTTCTTGCTTTTCAGCAATTACGTGAACAAAGCTTCTGGTTTTTAAAATGTGCTGGGATACATCTGTTGGGGTGCTCACACATGCTGCAGAAGAAGCCCAAATGCAACCTTCATTGTGTGCTCTGGAATAGGACATTTGACAAGGAAGAAGCACTGCTGGGTTGCATCGTCATGGGGAAGAGGCACACAGTGAGTGAACAACAAGATTTTATTTTTAACATTCAGTGTCTGATATGGATATTTTACCATACAATGTTTGATGTAGATGTCCTGCAAGGCAGTGAGATAAAAGCTGCCATTTTTCATCTAAAATGCAAGATCAGAACCTTTTTTGATACCTTGTGTAACATTCCACCACATTGTTCTCTGTATATACTTGGGGCAAAAATAATAATTCAGGGACTTGTTATCCATATGGTATTTCAAGTATGCGGACTTCTGCTTTTCATGTGCTGCTCCAGTATGTATTGAGCCAAATTGTGCTCCATTTTTAGAATAACTAGGTTTGTACATTAGGGCAGAATGTGCCCCTCAGCGTCCAAGATAAATATTATTTCGAACTTAGCCAAAATGTTGGCTTTGTAGAAGACATTTCTTCCAGAAACAACCCCATGCTACTGAATAGCCTTAAAAGAGATAGAGACAGAGTAGTACTTAAGCAATTTGATGATGTGCCTCCTTTTTTTGCTGTGGTCCCAGTCTTGCAAGTCCATTGTGCCGCTTGAAAAGAGCCATTTGAAATCTCTTGGACTTCCTATCTGAATAAACTTATCCATATATTTAGCCAATGTCTTTCTTGCATGGGAAAACTGGCCTTGTAGGGCCAGTCCAGAACAGTCTTTGTATTAAGCAAATTCTCCAGTCTGAAAGCAAGCCTGTCAAAATGACCAAGTGAAGGGGAAAGGACCATATGGTGCAGTGAGTTCTTAAAATTGGGTAATACTCCTTTCTAAAGTCCTGGAGGGCCAGGGCCAACCAGCATAGTCTGCAGTGAGTTCAATGGCCCAATGATCTGTCTCTGTTAGGCAGCCTCCTATGATTGAGAGTTCTCTTATTCCAGAAAAGAGATCAGAAGAGAACCTATATTGAACTTGTTTGGTTCTGCTCTGTTTCTGTGGAAAATAACAAACACTGCAGCCCTAAACACATTTATCTAGTAAATCCAGTTAATTTCTGCGGAACATACTTCCAAGTAGAAATGTCCAGGTTCAAGGCCCAAAGGTCTTAAGACTCATCTGAGATCAGGAGTGAAAGCAAGCATTCTCCCTGTATAGTGAGGCTGGCTTCCTTCCACTTATGCAGTACAAACAATATGCCAGTGTACTTACGTAGAAGCTAATATGACTTTATTCTCCCATATTTCAGATGGGCTGTGTTTCTTAAAACATAGCATGAAAGTTTCTTCTCTTGTTGTATTTTAAAATCATTGTGTTTTGTTATTTTAAAAAATGGTTCTGGGAAGCCAGAGCGGGTGATACCACAGGAACTAACTGATCAGCATTCTCCTGAGCTCACTCCTAGCTCACCATTCACAGTATATTTGTCTGTATGCACTCTAAGTGTATCCTAACCTAATCTGTGTACTAGGAACACATTTCAGCACTACCTGTTGGTGTTTCTGAATATGAAGAAGGTAAGCTGTGGCTCTGGCCTATAGGACAACAGCCATCCTTGGAGTAGAATTTATTGTAGAGTTGGGGGGGGGGGAGTTACCAAAAGAAATGATTGCATGAAATGTAACTAAGAAAATATATACAGGAAAGAAGTACATAGAAAAAATGCATGTCAGAGAGGATAGGCTGAACATTTCTTAAGTTTTCTACGCACATGGAATACCCAAACATGTGACCACCACACAACCTGCACTCTGTTGGCACTGCTCAGAAAAAGCTACCACATATATCAATTAACTCTGTCACTGATTTTGGAGTATGCACAAAAAAATTAAGAGCAAGATAATGTCAACCTTATCCTAAGCACATTTTCTTAGAAAAATTATTCTAAGTAACTTAAATGGAATTTATATCCAAGTAATGTTAGGATTACAGCCTTATAAAATATTAATGTTTTTCCTCAAATTCTATAACATTTACACTTGTTGGGTTTGGTTGTACTGAACTTTCTAAACATTTGGAATATTAAAATATTTAAAAACTTATTTTAACTTTTTCTTTTTTATCTTTTGAAAAACATTAAAAGCATTATTGCTGGTAAGCATCTGAAGCCATCCCACCCCTTTCAAATAAAGCATTTCATAATAAGATTTCTGAAGCAATTCTGATAATTCTTAGCATTTTTGAAATTTTATATCAATTCGTTTTACCAACTGAAATTTAAAGTAACTTTGCAGATAATAAAAGACTTGTCAAATATTTGTACATTTTCCACTTGCTAATACACTGTTCCTCTACTTTAAAGCACAACAGTTTATTGTACTTCAACAAATGCGGTGTCTTTGTAAAAAATGAGTATTTTTACATATAAGCTGTTCTGTTGGGAAGTTTTTCTGTTCTTTGTATGCCAAGACTGCAGTCCAGCACATGGTTCCACAGTAAGTCCTATTTAGTTCAAGAAAACTTACACTTGGGTAAGTGTACATAAGATGGTTGCCTAAGAGCATGAACTGAATCAGGAACCCAGTTCTGTGAGCTACAATTACCGGGAACAGAGTCTGAAACCAGACATGAGAGTTGTGTGGCTGCCACTGAAAGGAGTCCTTGATACAGGAGTACTGATCCTGCCTACTGTAGCCCCAGCTGTCCTTGCTTTTTCTGCCTCACCAGTAAGAGCAAGTGCCCTTTTCCAGCTGATGCTCTTCAAAAGTAACTGCACTGTATTGTTTTCTCCACTCTCAGCAACTGCATGAACTACCGTTTAGTGGATGTAATGTGGGAGGAAAGAAGCACTCAACGTGCAGAGCTGTTTTCAGCACTGAGCCACACAGCATCTCAGAAGACTAGTTGCAGCCTGAGTGTTCCCAAGCCAATACTGGTCATCACTTATAAGCTGTAAATACTGAGAACAAGCAGACCACTGCCACTTGTTAATTCTTTGAGACACATGTTAGAATTCTATTTAATTCTCATTTCAATTTCATGACCTTCTGTAGCTCAATCTTTTTTTTAAAAAAAAATCTCCATTTTTCTATTCTGTCAGGGGTGGCATATCATGTTTGTGTAACTGCTATGGTACTAATGATCTATTGCTACAGTGTATCTTAAAATTTATAAGATGTTAAAAGAGATCATGCAATATAATAAAAAAATTTTAAAAACTTGCAAATATAGCCTTCGTGATTCTTGGTCCTTTTAAAAACAATTACTGGACTCGCATGATAATGCATCATTGTTATTTCACTAGCAATGCACTCTTCTCATGAAAAAGCTAATTGCTCATGTAAAGCTATCCCCGCCCCCAAACATGCTTATGCAGAAGTGAGTAACATGCTTATACAGAAGTCAGTGGCGCTTGCTCTGAAGTAGCTGTACACAGAACTGGAACCTTATGGTTGTTTTTTTAATGAAAACCAAAAGATGCATAGAGACATGTTAATAATTTTTTCCTTGATGTTACAAAATAAAGCTGGGTGTTCTTTCACTGTGGAAGATAATATTTTAATTCATTTTTCCACTTCTATGAACAAAGAAGATTCATGTTTTTATCAACTGATTTTAAGGATGCACATTAGGGTCTGTGTATACTTGCTTGAAATAAGCATTGCCCAATAAATGAGCTGTATTAATAAAAACAGATATAAATTAACAAAGCAGCAGATATGCTAAGCTTGGCTTCCATTCCTAGGAATGTTACCCAGCAGCTACTCGCAAATTTTGTAAAACAATCTCACCTCACAAACCAAGGCAAGGGGATCAAAATTAAGGAATTCTTCATTAATACCTATTCTCTTGCAATTTCAGGCTCCTTATGATATGCTCTGAACCTTTGCTTGAAACGTCCTGGTTCTACATGGTGTAGTTCTGAGTTCATTCATCCACTATACATGTTTCTGAGTGCTTGCATAAAACAAAGTGCTGTAGAAGTAGTGGCTCCAATTCAACACAGCGCATATGTAAACTTTTTAAAAGTAAAAACCTGAGGGAGGGAAAAACCTCAACCCTCTGTTTTGCCCACATGAGCAGCCACTATACGATGCTTAAAAACTTTTTAAAATGGCACATATCTGCAGTTCCAGCTGCTACATCAGGAGGGAAAACATGCACAAAAGTCATTTGTGCACATGACTTCCTCTCTAATTTTTGATATGCAGGATCAAATGAATTTTTTTCTTATTAATGTCAAAATTTAAATGACAAATTTATGTCTTAATGCTTTATACATTAACAGATTTTTTTTCCTCATCATGTTTAACGGAAACAATATGGATGTATATGACTTGTGCAGGCATAATGTTGCCAGACATAATTCGCTGTAAGATTAAGTACTGAGTTAAGCCAAGCTGGCTATTTCGCACAGATTCCTCCTAATATGAGATAGGAGCGAAAAAGAATATAATAAATTCAAACAGTTCTTTTGAAATATATTAAACTTGCATCCTGATCCTATAAACATTTACTCAGAAGTAAGTCCTACTCAGTTCAATGGGGCTTACTCCCAAGTAAATGTGCACAGAATGGAAATTTAAAAGGTATTTCGAGTTACAGATAAACCTCTCAAGGCAGTGCCAATTGCCTCCTGTGTAAACACATCAGCATGAGGCTTTGGAATAAGAGACAAACCCTTAGCATATCTAGAAAACTTCAAATTTCTGATTGTCTGAGTACTGTGCTGGCTAGAAGCAGAGCTTCTTGTACAAGTACAGTTGAAGCCATTCCGTGTTAGACTCTCTTCACATTCTGAAATATTTTTCTTCTTACAATGCACTTGAATTTGACTTTGAGACTTCTCAAGAACATGGCCAGGTTTCATTTGCTTGACAAGCAATCCTGTCCCTGGTATAAAAAGCTCCTGCTCATCCTGCTTTGTAAACTTATTCTTTGCTTGAGACATAATTGGGGTCACTTTGCCTTTGCTTCGTACATTCTCCCAGGTTAATGGATTATACACAATGTGTCCGTCAATAGGGCAGGCGTTTTCTTTGTGCAACCAATGGTCAATGCATTTCCTATGGAACTAAAAAAACAAACACATAATATATTATGTATCAGCAGTTATCCACCAAAATACTCTTCATTGACAAAAGGGTATTTAGCATCAACAAATAATTTGCAAAGAGGTCAGATTCTCCTTCCATTTTAGAGAAAGTCGGAAGCACCTAAAAGGTTTCATTAGAATAATACTGATCCAAACCTACTTAGCATTAGGCGAAGCACACTAATATACTGTGGGAAATGCATTTGCTCAAATGGTATAAGCTGTTGTAAATCAATAAAATAGCCATGGTGCTCTTAACTGAGACAAATTCCATGACTGAACCAATGCTCTCTGAAATCCATTGCTAACATCTCTTCGATTACAGGCTAGTGCTCTCCAGTTACTCTAATTTCCATTCTTTCAAGAAATGTATAGAGCGTATTTATTATAAACATAGCAATGGATGGTTTTGAACTAAGTTATGCACAATGATTTTCAGCTGCATAATACAGCTTCCCCACCCTCTCCTATCCCCACATACCCCCATGTACCCTACTAAATCTGCTACGGTGGTTTCTCTGAACCCCTACAGCAAATTCAGAAGGTGTACAGGTAGAGGACAGAGTAGGCAAGTTACACTGTGCAGCGAAGTCACTGCACTAGCAGAACTGTTTAGTTGAATGCTGCCCAGTGCAACTGTTTATTGAAGAGGGTCATATAAATTGGTATAAAATATAATACAAATAAGAGACTTGGTTAAAAATTGGACAGCAATAAGTTACACTAGTTTAAAAATTGGACATCTCAAGCTGACTTATACTGAGTCTGAAGACTGACTGATTTATTTACTCAGCATAGCATATTTGCATGTCATAAACATATTTGCATGTCATGCATGTGCTGTAGTGCTGAGTTGTGTGTGACAGAACTAGAACCATATTATGTGCTGAAACAAGTTTTAATTACTGCATCATATTTCTAATCTTAAAAAACACAACAAGTAGTAGAACAATAATGTAGCTTGTTATAAAACTCCAGTTAGCAAATTATATACCGATGGGGAAAGTTTGGTTCCTAAAAACAGGAGAAATGGCTATGGTGTGACAGCTGCTGGTCTTTAGTTCTATTCAAGAAAGCTTTTTTAGTCTGAGAGCCACAGCCATAAGCAACTTTCCAGGAACTGCATGCCAGTGTGGGCAGGGCCAGCAGAAAAAGTGGGTGTAGCAAGTCATATGATTCTTCCCTTTGTACAGCAGGCTATATTCCAGCGATGCAAACGTCAGACGTATCTGCACATACACAAATACAGTGGTACCTCGGGTTACATATGCGTCAGGTTACATACGCTTCAGGTTACAGACTCCACTAACCCAGAAATAGTACCTCGGTTTAAGAACTTTGCTTCAGGATGAGAACAGAAATCGTGCTCCGGCGGCACGGCAGCAGCAGGAGGCCCCATTAGCTAAAGTGGTGCTTCAGGTTAAGAACAAATTCAGGTTAAGAATAGACCTCCAGAACGAATTAAGTACTTAACCCAAGGTACCACTGTACTCCATTCCAACAAGCAGGAGACATCACAGTTCAAGGACAGGAGGTGGAACGCAGGAATAGTGAGGAACATTGACTAAGGAATGTGTCAAGGACTGGACAGAGGGGCTGAATTTGGCACCCAAACATGAAGTCTCCACCAAGTCTTTAGTTTGTTTCACAACCTTAGTAAACACTTCTTGACTCACACCTAGAATTGTAGAGTTGGAAGGGACCCTGAGGGTCAACAGGTATGTGTGTGTGAATGCCTGAATGTGTGACTGGTCTCTGCTTAAAAGCATTGTATCTGAAGTAACATTGGGTGGCATATGACAATAAGTGTTTGGGGGGAAAGCTGGGCAGCTGTGTATTTTATTTACCTTGTGATTACACGGCAAGAATCTTGTCATTTGGCCAAGGTGAAAGTTCTTCAAGCAGAGTCTACATTGCAAGCCTGGATCAAGTAAACTGCTGCATTTTCCAACCAGCACAGTAGGTAATGAGTTTATTATACCCTCTGGTATGCAGCTGTACCAAAAAAAACAACACCCAAACATTTATATTTAATTGCACTAAGTCTTAGAAATTAAATAAAACAAAATCAATGTTGTAACTTGAAGAAGAAGAGGAGGTGTTTGGATTTGATATCCCGCTTTATCACTACCCGAAGGAGTCTCAAAGTGGCTAACATTCTCCTTTCCCTTCCTCCCCCACAACAAACACTCTGTGAGGTGAGTGGGGCTGAGAGACTTCAGAGAAGTGTGACTAGCCCAAGATCACCCAGCAGCTGCATGTGGAGGAGAGGGGAAGCGAACCTGGTTCACCAGATTACAAGTCCACCGCTCTGAACCACTACACCACACTGGCTCTCAGTGCACATACACAAAACTGCATATAGCCAAGACTCGCCAGGATCACCACTTTCCAGTCTAGCCCGGGCCCTAAAAAGCTGACCAAGCTTTTCCACTTTGGCAGCTCATGTTCTTTACTGCAGGTGGGCACAGCCTTTTGCCTGTAGAGTAACTGCCGCCACTCCTGCATCCTGCCATTACTGGCTGAGCCCTCTCCCACCAGACAGACACCTTCTCAGCGGTAGCAGCTTAGATTGGCCATGGTCCTTGCCAGCTGCTTAAGTTTCATTTATTTTAATTTAAAATGATTAAAATGAGTTACATCTTACTTATCCCTGTGTTTTTCCTCTTTAGAGTTCTCTGGATTAAAACTCTGCAGATTTTCTGAAGTTGATAGTTGTGTTACTGGTTCAACTGACCTCCATCTCTGATTTCTTTTCTAGAGAATGGGTAAAGAGCTAATGAAAGCTAAGCAGTAATTCATTACTTCAAAGTCACTGACAGAAGAAAAATGTCACACACACATCTTCAGTCTTAAGGACTATGGAAGCACAGTTTTTTCCAACAGATATCCTACAAGAAATTCATTGAAATTAGATTGTGCATCACAGCAGCACATAGTCAAAGACTTTATTCAAAGGAAAAATATAGTAGGCTTGGTGAACCTGTGGCTCTCCAGATGTTGTTGGACTGTAACTCACACCTAGCATGGTCAATGATCAGAGATGATCGGCGCTGTAGTCGAACAATAGTTGAAGGGTTAGATTCCCCCAGCAATATTGGATAGGATAGAAAAGCAATTGAGAGTCAAATCACACTTGCACAATTCCATATGCAGGCAAGTAAATCCTGCTATGCTCAATGAGGTGAAGTATATGGACACATTAGCGGCTTGAAATGCAGCAAGGTCCTTTGTTAGGGTATGTTCGGATTACTGCATATTCTACATCCAGTTTTCTAATCAGACTGAACCCTTTTTATCAAACCAGCTTCAAACAGCAGTATTTGTCAAGAAACTACGTGCTCAGTATGGACTGTAGCGAGCATAATGTGAACGTGGCTTCAAAAATTAGCAGTGGGAGCACACCGGGTGCAGAGTAAACATATCCTTATTCCCTTAACCTTACTAAATGTTTTAGGATTGTATCCTTACTCTTTATTTTGATTCTTGGGTCAAAATTTCTTGGGTCAAAACACGTTCAGAAATGCTCATTTTTGTTCCACAGAGATGATTTATATACAAACAGTTACCAGTTCCCTGTAAAATGTTTGCTGATTCAATTCCTGAATTAAGATAAATTTGAAAGGGGTTGTACTGTACCTCACGAAAAGCAAAGCTATGTGAAGGATGACAAAATCTTCTAAAACATCCATGGCATAGGTGATATTCACTACACTCGGTGCACCTTGAAGCAATGAGGCAAACAAAATTGTCAGCAACTTCCTTATTTCACAAATAAGCATATCTTAAAATAAAACCGATTGATGTTGAATTTATCAGCGCTTTTGTATGGAACACTCTACTGACACCCAAGCTGTATGCTACAGACAAGCCTGTATTACATTTGCTTTTGTAGGTGAAAAAGTAAAATAATTTAAGCTAGCTGGAAGTATTTTGATGGTTCTGAATCATCTATAAAATGTGAGAACACATGTCTTTTTGAAAACTGAAGAACCCTTGCATTTTATTTTAGTGTCTATCCCTAAAGAGTTGAGCAGGGCAGGTGAAGAAATACTGGCCTATACTGTACCACAATGCCTGGAAATGTCAGAATTAAAACCTATAAAAAGACTCCTATTTCAAAATATAGCGCTATCTAAGGTAGCACATTAGGCCACCTTAGCAACAGAAACATTTGGAAGAAAGTGAAGCTTGTCTTTATTTACATACGCAGAGCAAATCAGGGTATCATTCTCCTCAATGGACTCTAGGGGACAACAGTCTTTTTTCCCTCATAATATTTTTTAAATGCCATGTTTGCTACTCTTGATTTATTGGAGAAAACCTTTCTTGAATATGGCTATTACCTTTTTTTATTTGAATACTTGTATATAAATGTTTTTAATTATGTATTCTAGTCAGTTTCCACTATATAAGAGACTGGAGGGAAAGCAGCTGCAATCAAACAGAAATCTCTCATGTAAGAATAGTTACCAATGTGAGTAAGGTTTTATTGTATTGAAATATAACCCAAGATACATACAAGTAACTATGAACTATGATACAAACAGCTTTTTTCCCTCTGTTAACAGCACTATCCTATGCATGTTTACTGGAAAACAAGTCTTACTTGCCATCTATGCACATAACACTAAACTATGGCTTGTTTTAACCATGGTTTGTTGAATAAGCCATGATCAGTCTTACAGACAAGCAAAGAGACCATGGCTTGTTTTGCCATGGAAAATTCTGAACTGTCAAGTAGAAACGCACATTATTGTTTTGCTACTTTAAGTAGGTAGAAAATCATTCTAGCCAGCTAAAATTTAAGTTGTTTTTCCCCCCACAGAGTCCTGCATAGCCGTTAGTAAAGTAGCAATGCATTCTTTAAATTTACATCTTCTGCAAAGCTAGGTTTACTTGCTTGAAATTGATAGCTAGATGCTAGGGCAGGGAAAGGAATCTGTTGCCCAGCAGAATGAGGAGAGGGTTATTCTGGAAAGGTGCCAGAAGTTGCTTAGCCTAGTGCGTGGGCCTTTTTTACAGTCGCTTTTGCTTCACACTTCTTAGTGGGTAGGGCAACATTACAAACAAGAATAAACCAGGATCCTGAGTTCATATGTAACAATACACCATGCTTAAAACAAGCCAAGATTCAAAAGCAAAACATGGTTTCAAATCATGGTTTGTTGCCCCACCCCCCACCAAGGTGGGCTCAAATATTCAAACAAGCGACAATTAGGATAAGCAAACCATGACTTAGCATTATGTATGAATGTGTCTGCTTTGTTCAATGGAATATATACCTTAGTGTGTTTAGACTACTAACAAAATATATTTTCTATGTGATCTGAAGGAAGGAAAAAGCGAGGGAGCCCAAGCCAGGGAGCTTTACCATCAGCTCCCCGCTGGCCTGAGTGGCCTCTATCTTTTTAGATTTTATATTCTGTATTTATTTTAGTATTTTAACATTGTAAACTGCCTTGGATGCCTTGGCAAAAATGGTAGTATATAAATTCAGTAAATAACAAATAAATTTAGTAGAGCAGAAACACCTACTGACATAATTTAGTAGAAAATCAAAGGGTTAGTAATCATAAAAATAACAGCTATATCCCTACAAAATATTAATCTCAAAAGGTGTGCCTGTTTGTATAAATTTTCTTTCATTTCTGACTGAGGAAAAGTTACAAGTACCACAAGCTCACAAATAAGGATGTAGGACTGTACTAGAATACTGTACTAGAAAATGCTTACTTGTAACAATTGCCTTCAATGGGACATACCCTGCAATTATTGCACGGGATTCCAAGATGTCTGTCAAGATGCTGCTTCTCTGCTACAGTGATGAGTCTTTTGCTGTTTCTGAATTCTTCCAATATAAGTTTCAACGGTGCAAAATCTTCCCTACACAGGGGACATTTCACCAAAGAATCTTTTTCTAACTCTATCTGATGATCAGCCCAGATCTTCATACATACTATGTGTATGTTGTTGCCACAACCAAACCTATAGAAAATTAACTATATTATGTATCCTTCTCAAGAAAACTCACATACAAAAAGTTCTACTGTTTGTTTTAATGTTAAATAATTATGTCTGCTTCCTGCAGAGGGTGATCTTGTTGGTTGTCACAACCCTTGTTTCCCTTCCCTTCCTCTCCACCTGCCTGGCTGTGTTTTGAAGCTGATATGTTTAACTAAACAGAGCTTCTTTAAAACCACAAACTCTAGTGTATATGAAGCAATAAGCCAAGATTCTTGAAAGCAAAGCTAAATGCTAGTGAATTTTTTCTCGAAGTCACATAACAGGAGGAGATGAGAGGAAAGGAGATGACGTGACCCGAAAGCTTTGCTTGGGCTCTTTCTAGCTTTTGCACCTAATGCTAAACTATACATTAGCATTACATGAAAACCAACAACAATAATAAACAAACAAACAAACAAATAAATAAATAAATAAAAGCTCAAGATGTGACTCTAAAGTATTAAAGAAAACACTACCAAACAAATACTAACAACACAATTATTCTAGACTATATAGCCTTCAGATAATGTAGTCCAAGCAAAACATTTTTGGAGATACTGTGACATAATTATTTAGCCTTCTTAAATAGCAGGGGTGACTCACCTGCAGTAAGTGACAGGAAGCATTCTCTTCAGCAGCTTGTCCTGACAAATAGGGCACACATCCTCATCATCAATTTGTTTTTGTTTAATGTACCCATCATCAGCTGTTTGCAGCTCCTTGGTGGAATTAGCAGATACCTTTGGTTGGGGAGCAACTTGTAGACCCTGAAGCACTTGGTTAATTTCTCTTTCCACAAGACCCAACTGTAGAGCATCTGTAGAAAAGTTCAACAATGAAAATGTCTGATAAAATATAATTCTGGTTGTTTTCCAAGTGTATCAGAAGTAGTCAACGATGTAGTAACTCACTCTTTTATATAAAATGAATGGTCTCTCATTAAAAGTCAGATTCCGACACACTAAGAACATGAAAAAAATTGGTATGGGGTTGAATGAAGGAATGAAGTTACTTTGGAAATATTGCTTGTGATGCATATGGTGAGTCAATCAGAAGATCAGGCTTCATGCTGTGATTTCTGCCATAAACTGACCACCAAAAAGTGAACTAATGTAATGAAAAATGAAATATTAGCACTTTATGTACTGATCTACAACAGGGGAATAAAAATATGAGGTTAGTAAGTACTTACATTCATGGTCTCTGGGAAGTTTGAATTTTTTCAACAATAACCTAAAAATAAAAAAAGCAAAAAAGGACACAGCTATTCAGTAACTTGACACTGTAACAAAAGCTGCCTAATCAAATTTTAATTTAAAAGTGTATAATCCTTAAGATGCAGCCCATCTTTACCAAATTTGACTCTGACAGTAGCCTGGTTTACACATCGCAGTAAGGCAGGAATGCCAGCTTGGCTCCACAACCGTGGGTGCCCAGGGCCGTGGGTGCTATGCAGCATGCATGGCTCTGACACTTAAATTTGTGGGTGCCTGGTCCCTTCATGGAAAATTTTGTGGGTCCTTGAACACCCAGGGCCCCAGGGAGTTCTTTACTCCTGCAACGCATGAGTGTGTCATCTGAACCTAAGCTCACGGTTAGCAGTCCCCAGTAAGCCATAATTTGGCTTACCATGATGTGCAAACCAGGCCTCTGTACAATTATGGTTTGCTATCATTTACTCTTCTTTTTCTACCTCTTAATTAATAATTCTCAAATATTAATATGTTTACTAATTAATTACATCAACATAGGCAAGGACATGGAACTTTTGGCTATCCAGATACTGTTCTACTCACTCCCATCATCCCTGACCATTGACCATACTAGCCGGGACTGATGGGAGCTGGAATCTAGAGGGCCAAAGCTTCCCCATTCCTGGTATAGAGCTTTCACATATTTAAAGTACTTCACATTGTCTTATAATCCTCACAGAAATACGTAAGACAATGGAGTATTATCCCTGTATTGCAGATGCAGGGATGGTGGAGGTGAGGCTGAATGTGAGTGTCTTGCCTAAGGCTTTCATGAGTTTATGATAAAGAAAAAATTCAAACTCTTGACTTAGCTACTGTATCTTATAGTCACTGCAGCATTGGTCTTTGACTGATGGATTGCAACCCATGGTGGGTCACAACCTGACCTAACAGCAACACTGCCATTTATATGTATGTTTTGGGTTCCCATAAGCATATCTTGGCTAAATATCTGAACATTTTGAAGACTTATACAACAGGTCTTTTACTCAACATTAATTCTCTGATTTCAATGCAATAAATCTATTTAGGTGAACTTGGAATAGTAGACTTATGATTTTTCACACTCCCTTTCCCTCTCCAACTTCTCATCCCTCTGCATTACTTCCTCTTCATTAACATTTTGGTCCTTGCTACATTTCATAACCCTCTTTCCCTCCTTTTTTGAGGCCTTTCTGCTTTCACCCAGTCTCGTTCTGTCAAAATAGCTACCTGATTTTTTAAAAACCAAATATTTGTCCTTGTGCAATTGTGTAAAAAAAAATATGTCATAACATCATTTGTATAACTTCATTTTATAAACCAATTTACCAGCAGATATGTTTACAAAGATCCTTTTCTTTCACAAATATTGAGCAGCTGCACGAGTGAGGATTCCCCAGAAAAACCTTACAGCAAAGCAACAAAGAACACATTTAGAAATTGTAATACAAAAATGATACAATGAAAATAAAGGCAAAGGTGGGGGTGATGCTATAGCCGAGTATTTACTAAAATCTTGCTATTCTTCCTGTACTTTATTTACACATCTTTAAAAATAGCCCTTAGTTTACAAACTAACTAGTTATGTTGATGGCTCTCTGAATGTGAACCTTCAGGATATGTAGTCTGTATTGTTGGCACCAATCACCTGCTGAAACAGGAGTAAGAAAATTGGAATTGGATTCTTTAGGCAATTAAAGCATTGGAATGGATGCTAAAATTATATTGGGGATGCTTTAAAAAGCACAACTTAAAACGTTTTTGATGCTGGACACATAGGTTTTACTGCTTTTGTACAAGTGAAGCATATCCAGAAATGTTTTCTGTATGTGGTTTCTCACGTGCAGATTTCCATTTTTAGATTGGGGCAAGTTTATGCTAGTCTTTGCTTTGTCAGCACTGAAGAGGTAGCTGTGAAATCACGTCTCATTTCTTGCTAGCATTACATCTTGTAATTCTGTAATTATGGGATTTATTTGGTGCTTTGTAGCTAAGCTTTTATCTAATTCTTGAAAAGCTTCAAAAAGGGGGGCTTGAGCTTACTCAAGTGCTAGGAAACCAGAATATGATTAATTGGGAAAATGCAAATGCTATTTTTATTTTATGAGCTCTTTAAGTCACTCATATGCCTGCACTTGAGAAATCTGATTCAAGACTAGAGTTCACAATACAAGATTTGTGCCTTTGCCCTACTGTGGGTATGGAGAGACTGATATTGTGCCTGAACAGTGTGTCTAGCTCCTGAAGTGGAAAATGGGCTTGCAGAGCAGAAATAGCCTTGAGACAGGATAATAACATGGTCTTTTAAGAGTTATTTTCAGAACCCTGGGTGCTGTAGATGGTAACAGTTTCATAGAATCATAGAATTGCAGAGTTAGAAGGGAAACTGAGGATCATCTAGTCCAACTCCCTGTAATACAGGAATATGCATTTGGCTCATATGGAGACCAAAATTGCAACCTTAGCATTATCAAAACCATGCTCTAACCAGCTGAGCTATCAGACCCTCCAAGTGCCCCCATTTTCCAGGGACAGTCCCAGATTTACAGAAGCCGTACTGGTTTCTGATTTCATCCTAGAATGTCCCGCTTTTCCTTAGGACGTTGCTATTTTCATCAGAAAGCTAATGGAGGTCATGGAGTTACGTGACCCCCGAGCCAAGGAAATAAGTAACTCTACAACCTTTAGAAGAAATCCCTGTCTAGGCAGCCCTGTATAGGAAAGTTTTTTAAATGTCATGTTTTTGTCTATGTTGGAAGCCGCCCAGAGTGGCTGGGGCAACTTAGTAAGACGGGTGGGATATAAATAATAAAAAATTATTACTATGGACTAACAGGGCATCCCTTATTTTCACTGGAGAAATGTTGGAAGATATGAGCTATGTTGTTTGGCATTATAGCTGCGTGAGGGGCAAGCAGTTTGTTTATTTAATTTATATACCACCCTATACCCCGGGGATCTCAGGGCGGTTCACAGAATAAAATGAAGATATAAAACCACAAAATACATAATAAAGATAAAAAACAATAACCTAATAGCACCCCCTCTAGAATTCCCATGATTCTAGTTGGGGGGGGGGAATAAGTCGGGACTGTTAGAAGCAGTAAAAATGTGCTTTACATAGATGCTGTGGGTGGGAGAGATTATGGGATGGAGAAGGGGAGAGGGGGGAGGGAGTGACACAGGCGACCTGGTCTAGCCAGAGATCTTCACAAGAGAGGCTTCTGCTCTCCCATTTCCCTCGCTGCTCCCGAGTCCTTAGATGGGGGAGAAACGGCTTCCCTCTTCCTCAGCCTCTCAGCCGCCCTACCCTGTGCTCCGCCGCCCGCTGCTCTTCCTCCTGAAGGACGAAAGCGGTGGGCCCCAGCTCCCTCACCAGGCGCATGGTGCCGCTCAGCGCTTGGTCCTGCCGCCGGCTCAGCCCCGGGGGGACCGAGAGACGCCTCCGCGACATGAGAGGCGTCGAGCCCAACCGCCTCTCTTTAAAAAGAAACCGTCAACTGCCGGCCGCCTCAGGCTGGTTCCCATGGAGACGGGAAGGAGCAGCGCGCGCCTCGCGCCTGCGCCGTCAACGCGTCTGCTGGCGAGGCGGTGTGGGAAGTGATAGGAAAGCAGGTGTTCCTCCGCCTCCTCCCTTTCTTTGGCCGGCCGCGTTGCTCCCGCGAACCGAGAGAGGAAAAGGAGTCCTCATTTGGGAGCAAGGAGGCACGCGGATGGTTCCCTCGGAGGAGGCTGGGAAAGAAAGCTTTGGCGGCCCCGCCCTGTCCTCCCAAGGGATGCTGCTGTGCCAGGGCCGGCCCACCCACGAGGCAAGGTGAGGCGAGTGCCCGAGGCGGTGGAATCCGTAGGGTAACAGACCCCAATAGTACCGTTTTATTCCTCCCTTGTTTCCGATGTAGATCTTCACTCACTCACTTCTCCCTATAAGTGTTTTATATAATACATATATAACGTGTGTATGTGTGTGTATACATATATAAAATATAATACACAATACACACACACACACACACATATATATATATGTGTGTGTGTGTGTGTGTATGTATATATAAATACATAGTAGACTTTGGATATGTGTGGTTTTCCTTTAAGAAAGCACATTACAGATTTCCATCATGCTGCTGTCCAGAAGCCCGGGCAGTGCAAACAGAAACAGCCTAGTTGCTCCTTTAGTTCAGTGCATGTATTGCATTCTAATCCTCGTGTTTAAGGAGATTCAGAAATATAAACGCAGCAAATAAAGCCAAGGGGGCTAAAGTGGAAATCAAAGGGTTCTTTGGGAAATGGTTTGCTAAAACTGTATTAGTATTTTTACGCCTGACGAAGCTAAAAACAGAGCACCCCCAATCAAACAAATCCCTCATGTAGTTTCATATTTCAGATATGTGGTCTTGTTATTTAATTATATTACCAGTTTTGTATCAGTGTCCTGGTATCAAATATGTTCTAAGACTGTGAAGGTGTGTTTTCCTAATGACATCATCATGCGCTAATTAAAGGGACTTGGGGTGAGTTTCCATTTTTACCCAACACAAACTTTCACGCTGTTCTTGCCTTAAAATTAATAATTACTTTTACAAAATGTAACTGGAAGCTTGTTACTAACTACGTAACACTAGTTTTATTTCAAAATAATTTGTCACTTCACAAATAAACATGCGTCTCAAAAGGCTTCCAGTACATAAACCTTTGTTTTTAAAATCTTGTTCAGCTACAGATGCAAATAACCATCTCAACAACACACTGTATTGAGCTTTGTGTAGAATTATAAATGAAGAGAGTACATTGACTTACACAACTACACCCGCTGTTGTAGCACTAATTTCTGAACTCTACTGTCTGTTACCCCTTACATTCTTGGTTCTCCTTGGGTTATGTTTGAGATATGCTCAGAAATAAGTAGCATTGAGCTCAATGAAACTCCCAGGTAACTGTCTAAGATTACAGCCTAAAGTGGGGGGGGGGCGGGGACATGACAGATTTTTGAAAGTGTGTATGATGTAGAAAAAAACGTTTTTCTGCCACTCTCATATTATTCCAACTAGAAATCACTCATAAAATAGAGTAGCTGTAAATTGAGGAAAGTACCGGTACTTCAGCACACAAAGAATAACTGATTTAGGCAAATCACTCCCCAAAGATCTGGCGATGACCACTGGATTAGGCAGCTTTAAAATAGCTTTAGACAAATTAATGGACAATAGGTCTATCAATGAACGGCTATTAGGCATGACAAGCAGGATCTGCAGCAAAACAGTTGCCAAGTGGAGTGCTCCTGTTCAGGATACAGTGGTACCTCAGGTTACAGACGCTTCAGGTTACAGACTCTGCTAACCCAGAAATAGTACCTCGGGCTAAGAACTTTGCTTCAAGATGAGAACAGAAATCGTGCGGCAGCAGCGGGAGGCCCAATAAGCTAAAGTGGTAACTCGGGTTAAGAACAGTTTCAGGTTAAGAACAGACCTCCAGAACAAATAAGTTCTTAACCTGAGGCACCACTGTACTTCATTCCATTCCTCTTTTGCCCTCCCCAAAAGTCAAGCATTTTGTACTCAGTGAGCATGCTTGGTCCTCTTTGGTCGTTTCAGAGGTTCCTCCCTTTATATCCATATAATTTTTTTAAAGTTCTTTGTACTTCTGGAAACATGGTTCCTGTTTGCTGATACCACCCCCTTGTGTTCAGGTGTTGCCATTTTCATAAGAATGGCGCTTGTAACATTTGATTGCTAATACAGTGGTACCTCGGGTTATGAACTTACCATAATTCATTCCGGAGGTCCTTTCTTAACCTGAAACCGTTCTTAACCTGAGGTACTTTAGCTAATGGGGCCTCCCGCTGCCGCCACACAATTTCTGTTCTCATCCTGGGGCAAAGTTCTTAACTAGCGGAGTTTGTAACTCAAGGTTTTTGTAACCTGAGGTACCACTGTATATGACTTACTTGGGGTATTCCCCAGCTTCCTCTGCTCGCCAACCTGCCCGCCATTCTCCCTCACATTACCCCCTAGAGCTTCCCCTTGACACCTCATGCAACTACCTCATGCAACTCTTTCCTGACCCAATTCTGAAGCCACTTCTTGCTTCTATTCTGCAGCCCCACTCTCCACCTGTGTTCCCATGTCTATACAGTGGTGCCCCGCAAGACGAATGCCTCGCAAGACGGAAAACTCGCTAGACGAAAGAGTTTTCAGTTTTGGAGGTGCTTCGCAAAACAAATTTCCTATGGGCTTGCTTCGCAAGACAATGTATTGCGAGTTCCTGCTGTTTCCCCCCCCCTTTTTCTAAGCCGCTAAGCCGCTTATCAGCGGATCCGATCAGCAGATAAGCTGCTAAAAGCGCTAATAGCGCTAATCCGTCAATGGGCTTGCTTCACAAGACGAAAAAACCGCTAGACGAAGAGAATCACAGAACAGATTCTTTTCATCTTGCGAGGCACCACTGTACCTCCTTCCCTCTCCCTTAGAGCAGCTACTTTGCATACTAACCACCAAGTGTCATCCCATATGTTCTACTGCATTTTATTGTCACTTTCCTTATAGCAAAAGTGTGATCTTTCAGAGAAGTGTGTTGTGCAAGAGCTCCAAATCCGCTTTAATTGTACAACCTGAATTTGATAGTTGTTTTAAATTGTTCTATGTGCACTGCTTAAAGATTCTTTGATTAAAGAGTTTATAACTACTTCTCAGGAAGTAAAACCTTCTACGATCTCTTTTTGTATTTTTTGAGCTCAGATAGCTATATGATTCTTAACGCGTTTATGTTTCTCCCAACTAACCCAATATAGCACAATCAGGAGGCACCCAGAATATCAATCTTATGCATGCCTACAATAAGTTCCAATGAGTTCACTTGGACCTGTTCCCAAGTAAATGGTTATTGTATTACAGCTGCATTTAGCAAGCCATCAGATGTTGTCTGAGAAAACCACACTTGAGAACAAGGAATCAGAAGCACAGAAATGCCAACTCTTTTACAGAGTGGATGGACAGTAATGCACATCAAAGCTGGAGAGGACAGCTGAACTGTACATGCTCTCGAGTCCTGTACTTATTGTGGTTAACATTCTTGAAGGCAAGGCCTGATCCACATATTATGTGCCACATTACATATAAAAGCTCACTGCCTGGCCAAATACGTGATTCTAGCTTTGTCTTCAAGAATATTAAAGACAACAAGTAATGTAATATGACAACAGTGAAACAGTCACTTAATAAAATATGAAAACAGCATTTAGCTTCTCAAAATACTTTTAATATACAAGTTGCATGTTCCATACCAAGCACTCACATTTCCATGTGTCCTTCCTAGGTGAGAATTACAAACTACAAAAAATTCCAAAACAATGAGTTTCCAACGCTCAGTTCAGGCAACACAGAGCTATTTTGGTACCCCCCAAATCCATCTGTTTCAACACATCAGTGACTATGTAACCCTATGAAGGTTAACAGTCCTCACAATGTTGACCAGGTACTCCAGTTCAGGATACTGTTCATTAGTCTATGTCAACCCGGAGCCCTCCAGTTATTTCGGACTTGCAACTCCCACCAACCCCAAGCAGCACCGTCACACTGGTGGAGCTGATGAGAGTTGTAGTCCAAAACATGTGGAAGACACAAGAGCCGGTAAAGGCTGCTGTAAGTTAATCATATTTTTAAAAATACATTTACAAGAACATACCAAAATGAACATATATTTCCTTTTCTATACAACTTTACAGAGGTATATGCAAAAGGGGCTATATATACTAACTGAAAACCATTCCAAGTTCTGCTTACAAACATGCTCTGAATGTTGCAAAATTTTAAACCGAGCAATTCTTTTCTCAACTATTGCAATATATTAGTGCAAAGGTTTAGGACAGCATGTTTTATGTATCTTTAGAATGCTGATGAACACAAACATTTTATACTGTGAGATACAGACACACATAGACATGGCATATCTGAAGAGCCAATGCTGCCACCAACCACTGGTTCTAGTGGTCATCTCTCAGTTTTTGGAGTGTAAATAAACAGACTGGAGAAGATAGAGCAACCTGATTCGTGTCATCAGGCTGCTTGCCTTCCAATGGAATAATCTGAACACACAATTTGACACTATTTGCTTGAGCTGGAGGTAGGAATTATTTTATGAGATACAGCCAAGAGGCTTACCTTTCTTCACTGGCTTAATTAATTATATGCAAAAAAAAATCCACCTCCAAATCAGGTTCTCATTTGGATACATGTATCAGTTTATTAATCCAAGATACCCCGTGAGCGTTGTGCCAACACATTCCATCTGCGTGCTACCCTTTCCTCCATTCTATGTGTGCTGTGACCAAAAATTCCCTGTTAATTAACCATGTGCTTCCCATTCTCTGATGGGGTGAAAGACAGGTTGCTTGCCTGGAACTGTGGTTCTTTGAATGGTCATCTGTGCAGTTACACATACAGGTTCTGCCAACTCCCACAGAGCAACATTCAGAACATTTTAGAATTAGGTTTTGCTGGGAAGCCTATTCCCAACCCTCAGTATGCAAAAAGGGATATGGTTCCCACTTTTCTGCTCAGTTCCACAGAATAACCAAAGTGGCTATACTGTATAGGGAAGCACCAGAGCAAGAGCAGGCCAACAAGAGCACCTGCAGCAAGGAAGAAGACTGCAGAGGGCAACTCAAAGAAAAACAGTACAGGTAAGCAATCTCTGTGGTTTCTGTGTAGTCCCACGTACAAGAGAATACCAAACTGACTTACCTGGGTAGTATGCTTTCCAATACTGACACAAGCACACATAGGACTCAGTTCAGGACAGGTTATAGTAAAATCCTACATGGATGTAAGCCTCAAACTTTAGTGGGATTTACTCCCAGAATTACAGCCTTAGTCAGTTAGGTTCAGTGGAAATCAGTGGGCTTTCATCACCAACATTTCACATTGATCAGCTTTCTTTGGATTGAGGCCACGGCAATTCACAAATTAAAGACTAAATTATCACATCATACTCAAAATATTCCAGTATCCCTGGATAGATATCAAGTCCATATATACAAGAGAAGGATCAGGATTACAATGTCCCACCCATGCTCCCACCTGATCTTTGCACACTGCACACAGAGGCCAATGTGCAGAGCTGATCTTTGTGACCCTGGCACCTTTATTTTGAGGTGTGCAGATTGTATGGATTGTCTTATATGCACTGAGTCTAGGAATGTGAGTTGCTATGCAAACATTCAACATGCAATTGTCAGGAAGAGATAGGGCAGGTATCCCAAAGGGGCTAGGTCCCACCAGTGTAATCCCAGTTCCTCCTCATGGATCCAGATTTAATATTTGCACAGGACTAGTGAATACATTTAAATATCCACATCTAAAATGACTTTGGGAATTATGAAAAAAAGAAGTTTGCTTCTTTTACTAGTTTAGTTTCCTGAAAAACAGATCAATCAAATTTGATGCATGCAAAACAAAAAACAAAAACACGGAACGAATCTCCCTCTTGAAACATCATACTCTTCAAAAAATATACAAAGCATAGGACAATCTAGAAAGGTAATAGTACAGTATAAGAGTTTTGTTGTACATCCTAAAGATTTTACTGTATTATTAACAGGTATAGTTTTTCATTACGACTTATAATGGAGCTGTAGTAACACATACTATTTCTCTTCCTGTATTAAATACTTTAAGGAAGAGTGATTCAAACATACTTTAATTTCAAGAACTAAAGAACACTAAAGAAGGGTATATTGCAGGTTCAGGGCTCTTTACAAAATGACATAGTATCAGATCCCTAAAAGACCAAAGTTGTGGGTTTGTACTTTAATGAAGCAGTTCACAGAATTAGGGTTTCACAACAGTGGAGACAGGAACTCAAGATAACCATTTGCTATCAGTGCACCAACACACTTTTTTCAGGCCCAGTGTGGAACAACTAAAACAGTTATTGAGGCTACAATAGACTAAAGGGAATGTCAGGACTTTCCGAAGAGGGACACAACTATGTGGCTGTTACCATCTGCCATGTTCTTTAACCCACAACAGCGTATCGCACACTTAGCAAAATAGGAGCTGCAGATGAGCATCAAGATCAATCTTGGGCAATTACAGAAAAGAGGCATACAGTTCTGTAAGTATGAATGTTTGGAATCGCCAAATAACCTTTTTTCTAGATGTGAAATTGGGCTTAATAACATGGGCAAAATGGTAAATGTGAAGTATTACTACTTAAGTTATCATAATTTTCAGAAGGGCAGCTACGTTGGTCTGTTGCAGTAAGAAACAATGAAGAGTGTTGTGATACCTTAACAACTCACTAATTATTGTGTATGTTTTTGTGGACCACTGTCCATAGTCAATTCATTATGTGTAAAAGTGTAACCCTTAATTGGCACACATATTGAAGATTACATTTTACACACCCTATGGTCTGTGACATAGTAGCAATTTCTTAACCAATTAACAAATACGTTAATCTTTAAGGTGCTTTTGATTTATCTTAATTTCATCATAATGTGGAATAATACGGACCAAGACACATGGCAGAAGTATTCCTGGCATACATCATGTACTTTGGATACTAATTACCTTTTAATGTGTGTCAGCTTTCTATTTCTGTGACTAAAAGTCAGGTTTTCACACTGCCATTGAGGTCACCAAATATGCCCGATCCCAAAAGCTTTTCAAAATGCCACCAAGCTCAGGTTTAACTGATTCACATCAATCCTGGTATCAGGGGAAACAAATTTAGCAAGTGAAAAAAAAATTCTGTCATCAAAATTAACTGCAGTTTGTTGACATAGCAGACAAAAAGCAATTCTGTATGCATCCATGCTTTATAGCCTGAAGTTTTTAATTTCTTAAAGGAAGAATGCAGTAAACTATAATACATTCCTCTTCCATTTTACTTAAGCAATAATTGAAAGTATTTTACCCTAAAGACAAGTTTTCCCATGTATCCAGGGGGAACTTTTGAAACTTACATAGTCTAATAGCTTGCATGGTGTTTAAACTTAAAATAACTGAAGTGATTGCCCAGTATAAATGTACTGCGAATAAATGACAAACAAAATTTAATCCCCTACACTCACAACTTCATTACATTGGATGTGCATTTGTTCTTTGCTTGTTTTTAATGGTGATGTTATGCATGTGTGCTGTGTATGTATTCCCATGTGCCCTTCATTTCTCAAGTAGATGACAAGCTGATGGTCCTATCCCAAGTCTGAGTGGAGACCCAGTCTTAAATCTTTTATGAATCATTGTAGACCTAGGTTTCTCTGACAGATGCCTGAATCTGATTACTGCATCCCTTGCTACCTTCTTCTCTACTCTTTGCTGCACTTTTCAACATCTGCTAGAAAAATGGAAGCAGAAACAGCAGTTGCAGCACAAGCTATAGAAAAAGGACTGCTTCCCCTTCATCATTTTCATTTCTTCAGGCAGAAGAAAAGTTAAGACATACGGTGCACGTTTTAAACTTACACATCCAAGCTACTGAGGATGTACTCTACACAACGTCCAGAACAAATGCTGGGTCCCAACAAACTATCATTAACAGGACAAAATGGCTACTGGAGAGTTAGAAAACTGGGAATCCTACTTATAAATACAGTTGCACTCTGACTTTCTATCTAGAATAATGTTTTCCCCTTTAGACAAAGCATGCAGAATTCAATCTTCTACAAGAGACATAATACAGTAACACAGCATACAAAATGCACTGCTACAGGGAAGCCTGAATCAAAAATAAAACGGAGGTTACCCAGAAGCATATAAAGATTACCATTTCCGAAAGAACTGCTTCTGCTGAAAATATTTCATCCATAATAAATGGTTGTTCCAAAGACCAAAGGGATTTATGGTTTGTTTGTTTTTCCTTAATGGCAACAGCAGTATAGCATTTTGGGCAAACCGATACCTTCACTTCAAATTGCAGAATATTGTTCCTCCTTCCACATCTCTATTATACACTAGCTGTCTCCTTATTGTAGTCCTGTAATGTTAACATATTATTATTTATTAACATGAACGTAACAGCAATTCTCTGAGACATGAGTAGGCAGATTTCTACTGGTTAAAATAAATTTAATTTATTTTCAGCCCAACCAGTTTTTTTGTAGTGAGTCATCTAAATTAAAATGTAAATGCAATACAATGTTTCCTTCTGATAACACAGAAGCAGGATACATAAACTCTGAAATATTAAAACACAGCACACCATATTACACATAAAACTTGTTTTTCCATTTCAAGTTTATTAAAACTTTAGCAGTACAAATGATCCAGGCTGTGGATTATCAAAAGACCAAACAGAAGTCCACATTAAAAAACAAAAAAAAAAATGTTCCCCAACATGTCTCTAGAACCTGGAGGCAGAATGGAAACATCAAGTTCATCAAATTATCCATGTCTGTCTTCATCAGTCCCAGCACTCGATTCATGATCAGATTTTTTATCTTTACCACGGGCACGATCTCGCTCCTGATTCTTAGATTTTTGGTTGACCTCTTTTTCTTTTGAGGACCGGGACCTGTCTTTTTCCTTTTCCTTACTCCTGCGTGAAGATGATCTTTTCGATTCCCTGTCCTTGCTGCTTCGTCTTTTCTTTGAATCAGGACTTCTATCCTGATCTCTACTGGACTTTTTGCTCTTATTGGTCTCTGAGCTACTACTGTCGCGGCTTTTAGAACGCCTTCTTTTTTCAGCATCATCTTTTTTGTGAGAACTTCTGTGCTCTTGATTCCTATGCCGGTCCTTACTTCGACTTTTCTCCCTCTCAGAGCTCTGTGACTCCTTCCTCCTTTTGTTTTCTTTGCCTTTAGATCTTTCTGGTGTGCCTTTTCTGTCTCTACTTCTTGATCTTCCCCTTCTTTTTACTTCTCTATCTTTGTGTTTTGAATAATCTTTACTTCTACTGCGGTCTCGTTCTTTACTTCGGGACCTGGCTCTTTTCCCTCTGTCTCCACTTCTGCTTCGCTCTCTGGTCTTACTATTTGAGCTGTGTTTGCTTTTAGATGGTTCACGTTCTCTGCTCTTTGACTTTGTATGCTTTTCCGTATCTTTACTTTTAGTATGATTCTGACCATTAGTTTTAGACCCTCCTCTTTTATTTTTCTCTTTACTTCTGCTCCTTTCTCTTCCTCGAAAATCATTGGATTTCTCTTTGTCTTTCTCATAGTCCCTCTCTTTGCTTCCTGATCTCACTTTCTTTTCTTCATGTTTGCTGAGTTTTGAGTCCCTCTCCTTACTTTTTGACACCTCTTTGCTTTTGCTCTGACTTTTGGATCGAGCCCTTTTTTTGGCTTTGCTTTTGTTATGCTTGTCTTTGTCCTCCTTCTCAGAATTCCTCCTTGTCTCTCTGTCTTTACTACTAGATTTGTGGTCTTTTGATTTCTTTTCTTTTCCTTCCCTCCTATTTGGGCTCTCAGAAATTTGCCTGTGGTCAGATGCTTTCCTTTCTTTTCCTCTTCCTGGGCTTTTTTGATTTGCAGCATCCTTCTTGTTCTCATTAACTTCACCCCTGGGGAAAACATACCATATATATATATATTTCTGCATTTTGTTATGAAAAGGTGAGAACTAGAAAGGTCAAAAGAGGAAATGCCATATCAGTGACTGAAGCTGAATCTGCATTACAATCACAATTATTCTTTATAGTTGTTTCACATATCTCTGCTGGCTACAAACTGAAGGAAATTCAAGGTGAAAAAGTAACTTATTGTAATTTGTGCATGTTCAAGTCATGCACGTCTGCTGACATGCGTACCGTTTTCAGCAACAAAAGGGGGTGGGGCGGAATGGGCGGGCTTATACATGTCCCACTCACATGGCTTGGAACACAACCCCTGAATATATAAGGAGTTGCTTGTACTTAGTATATGCTCTATTGTATACACACTGAAACTGGAAAAGATGTATGTAAGAGTCAAAAAGTAATGCAAATTCTATGACTACATCTTACTTATCTCCCTTTATCCATCTTTCTCCACTTGATATTCTCATTCTTTGAGCTCTTTGCATTTCTTGTCTCCAGTGTGGTGGAGTCTCACTGCGCCTAAAACGATCTCGTGACCTGGATCTTGAAGGTGTTCGGTAGCGCTTTGAAAACAGAAAAAGTTAGATAAAAATGTGTACCAGTATGCTAAAAACACATTACTTTACCAAAAGGAAAAGAAAAGTTTAAGTTTAAAAGCAAAACAGTCCCTCTGAGAATTGCATAATTTTGGCTACATCAGGCTCCTATCATTCAATCCCAACAAGAGTTATGAGATTTTAAATGTTCTTAAGTCAGGCCAGGAGCAAATTTAGGCCTGTGCTTACAAGAATAGCTTATGCCATTCAGTGGAACAGATCTCCTGTTACCCACATAGGTGCAAATAACCTCAGAAAATGAATACTGCATAGAGAGGAGCAAAGGAATGCAAGAGTAATTCTTTCAGATAAAAGAAAGCAGAGAAACCCGTAAGTAATATATTTAAGTCAAAACTGACAAAAGACACTGTGCTCTATGTGTCTAAGACCTGCTCGTCTTAAAATGCTGTTGAGTTGGTGGGCAGCTTACTGGAATTCAAAACAAAAGCTTGCAAAAACTCGCTCTTTCATTAAATAACTAGTAGCAGCATTCAGGGTTGGTGGACTCTTGTGTCTGTGGAAGACATAGTAATAGATACACTACACAGCTCTGCCATTCATCCCCAAAATGCTTCTCTCCAAAACCTCTTCAGTGTATCCATAAAAAAGGAACAATTACTCTTAAATGTTGTTATGCAACAAGATCACTGTATTACAGGGTAAAAACTGTCAAAATGCACAGAATAAATCACAAGAAAGGACATACCCGTGGTCCTCTTCCTTTAATTTTTCGTCCAGATCTAGTCACTAACAACCTTCTCTGATATGTTGATTGACAGTTTGATGGGTTACTAGAAAGGAGGGAAAAGACATCACTGTAGTTCTGGGATGGTTCTAAAGATGATTCTAGTGCATGCTCTAGTTATCTCCTGCTTGGACTACTGCAATGCGCTCTACGCGAGGTTACCTTTGAAGGTGACTTGGAAACTGCAATTAATCCAGAATGTGGCAGCTAGACTGGTGACTGGGAGTGGCTGCCGAGACCATTTAACACCAGTCCTGAAATATCTTTATTGGCTCCCAGTATGTTTCTGAGCCCAATTCAAAGTGTTGGTGTTAACCTTTAAAGCCCTAAACGGCCTCGGTCCTGTATACCTGAAGGATCGTCTCCACCCCCATCATCTAGCCCGGACACTGAGGTCCAGCGCCGAGGGCCTTCTGGCGGTTCCCCCCCTGCGAGAAGTGAGGTTACAGGGAACCAGGCAGAGGGCCTTCTCGGTAGTGGGCCTGCCCTGTGGAACGCCCTCCCAGCAGATGTCAAGGCAATAAAAAACTATTTTACTTTTAAAAGACAACTAAAGGCAGCCCTGTTTAGGGAAGTTTTTAATGTCTGATGCTGTATTGTTTTTAATATTCGATTGGAAGCCACCCAAAGTGGCTGGGGAAACCCAGCCAGATGGGCGGGGTATAATAAATAAATAACTCATTTCTTCTATTATTATGTATTTCTGAAGCTCTATCAAACTGTACGTTTCCACAAACAGTCTGCTAAATATTCACTTCATGGCAAAAGATTCAAAAGCACAACTGTGAGGATTAAAAAGACAGTGGGTAAAAGCCAACTGTGATCATCTACCAATTGAAGAGACACGATGTAACAGATTACTCTTCCTGCACCACCCAAATTTTCTTTAGAGGGTTGGGGGTGGGGAGAGGAACAGGAAGTCTGCTTGCATGATATAGGACAACCTTACCAAAAATTGATTTCAAAACACCTCCATCCTAAGGAAATCTCACTGAAATCATTGGCGGTAGGCCTGAGAAGATTATTGTCTTTTTTTCTTGCAAAATTCATTTAATAGATCCCATTGCAGTTAAGCATGTGTAAAAGTGCCAGCACACAGTAAATAACCAAAGTCAACATCAAGGTAATTCACATGGACCACAGCTTGGGGCTTACTCATAAGTCTGCAGTTATGATCAAGTACAACATTACCTCTCCCTTTCCTTCTCTCTGCTCTTGGTCTCTTTTTCCTTTTCATCCACTTTAGGAGGACTTTTTCTCATAAGGAATCTGTTTTCTGGTACAGGAGGAATCTCTTCAGGACGGACTGTGGAAAGTGGCTGTGATTCAGGATTTTCTGTTTCACTTTCACTGGCTGAGCTTCATTGATAAGAGAACAAAAGTTATATGCATCTGTTTTAAATGTTACATATGTTTCTTTTGCAATTTGCATATGCCAAAACAGGAACTTCAAATGCACTATTTTTAAGAAACTACTGTTGAAGATGAAACAAAGGTATTTAATATTTTAATATGTGTTCTGCCAAAATAAAATAAAGTTGAGACTTCAAAGGCAAAAATCTATTTGCACTGGGTTTATATTCAAAATATATCCCTTCTTTAAGCTAAATCCTTTCCCCAAATACCTGTAGTAAAACAAAGAAAAGGAAATGTCACTGTCATGAGGCTGACTCTGTGGCAACACCTCACCCATCTAGCCATGTCTGCATGGTTGAACCTAAGCTAGTAACTACAGTAGGGGTAGGGAACCTCTGACCTGCAGGCCAAGCCTGGCCCCCCAGGAGGTTGGCCCATAAAGCTAGCTTCCCCAAACTATGTCCACCTATCCATCAGCTGACATGAATAGATTCTGTCAGGTGATGGGTGGGGTTCAATCCTGCAGGGATCTGCTTTGCAAACATGTTCTCTGTGCTCCCAGAGCATACCCCTGCAGCCAGCAAGACTGTACTCTCTGTTCACCAGTCGTTCCCTACAAGCCCTTTTGTAAACAGTCCTGCCCTGCTTTAAATCTCCAAAAATCGGAGGTATAAATAGCAGTGTGGGGTTGTTTGCAAAAGGGCTTTCAAACAGCCTCATGCTGCTCTTTGAATCAGGGCTTCATAGCACAACACCATCCATACTGAAAGAAGCAGACTAAAGGCTTGTTTTATTGTATTTTTAATATTTTATTGGAAGCCACCCAGAGTGGCTGGGGAAACCCAGCCAGATGGGCGGGGTATAAATAATAAATTATTATTATTAAAAATGTGGTGTAGAGATAAGAATCTGGCATGCCAGATAGAAAAAATACCCCACCACCAAAGGAAAAAAACTGCTTACAGAGGGAAAAGATTATTGTTGCCTGGAAATACTTAATTCTGTAGCAATGATAAAACTAAGGGAACATGGATATTAGTGCCTGGATTAGAGAGCACTTGAACTGTAGGCAAGATAGGCTGTGAGCTTTCTAAAGGAAGTGCTGGATAAAAGTATAAGTATTTCTGACAGGACTATATAAACAATAAAAAGTTAAGTCCTTCACAAGAGTAAACGAACAAAATAAAACATCCTGGTTGCCTGTTGTTTGTGATCCAATGTTGTGTCAACAAACATAGTATGGGGTGAGCTAATGTTGGGCAGATTTGTTCCACTGTAAAAAAAAAATCAAAACCCCATTAAAACTAAATATTTCAGTTTTCATTCTAAACTCCACCTGTACAGATATGCAAGAATTTTTATTTTGATGGAGAGCATGTTGGAGATTAACGAAAAACTATATTATTTTTGTAAGACATGAAAATGACATGGAAAAATGCACTACTGATTCTTCTGAGCCATTTTCATCTAACTGTAGCACAGGAAGGTAGGTGTTGTTTTTTCAAGTTTCAAAAATAAATCTCTCCCCGCAGCCTGCCTGCATGTACCTCTTCTTGCTCTTCTTTTTCTTCTTCTTCTCTTTCTTATGTTTCTTGGAATTTTTTTTGTGCTTCTTTTTCTTTTTCTTTGTTTTTTCCCCAGAAGCACTTTCAGAATCAGATGATGAATCAGAAGAAGATTTTGAATCACTTGAACTTTCAGAATCGCTGGATGAGGATGATGACTTGCGTCTTTTCTTCTCTTCTTTCTTGGCTTTAAATTAAAGCAATAGACAAGCAGTTACCAAACAAAACCTTCAAAAGCTTAGGAGAACAGGTATGTTTTCACTGTGGGTTAGAATTCCATTTAGGTTGTGGCCACCCGCACATCCAGCAGGAGGGAATGCCGCAGCTGGGATACCATTATAAAGAAGGGACTATCCCATGTTGTTACAGAATGAGCCACACTCGCAGGTGGCACAGTGAGAAGACTTTCCCCAACTTTATTCAGGCAACGTTTTTTGGTCTTTGTTCTTGGTCTTCCCTGGGGTCACCAAGCAAGAGGCCCACTAAAGCATGGAAGCTGGGTTAGGAGCAGGAACTCACTCAGCTCACAATGAAACAATTATCACAGCAGAAAAAGAGGGAGGTATCTGAATGCTTGGAGGAACTCCTCTAATTCTGCTGAGTAAACAAACCAGCCAAATGAGGGCTAAGCATACTCAGGAGCCATGGTTGGAAAAGCAGGGGAAAGAGAATAGAAGTGGCTGGATATATTGAAAGAAGCAGGCTGAAAGCTTCAAAATGTCGTCTATCAGCCTGAAAGCATCAGAAGTGACTTGCTAAGAGTGGGAAAGGAGCACAGTAGGGGAAGGAGGAAGATAGAGGAACTGGAGCAAGAGACGACTGAGGAAGAACACATATATAAGGAAGGCACAAATAACCATCCCGTTGTTTGGATAGGTGATTTCAAGGCTCATATTTCCTGATACACATAAATCTCTGCAGGTAGGGATGGAAGAGAGTTGGCCATAGAAAACCAAAATTCTAATCTGTAGTGGAGCTGGGCAAGAGAACAAGTGGTGAAAAGCCAATGATGGAGAAGTGAGAGCCAAGTGAGAGGCATGGAGGAAGGAAGAAGACAACAAGGAAGATCTCCTAAGAAAACCCTCTAACTCTCAAGAGGAAATCAGAGCTATAATCCCCTGGGAAGGCATTTTTTCCTTCATGGGGAGACAAATTTGTTGCAGGCCCCATTTGCTCCCTCCAACAGCAAAATAGGTGCCTATCAGTTTTGAAGCAAACCAGAGCCGCACACAGATGTTAGTGGCTTCTACATACAGAAGGGGCTCTGTAGGTGTTCAGAAATATATAGTTAGCAAATTGAAATAAAAAGCAAAGAAAAAAGCTCCCAACATGTTCAGTGATCTCCAGGAGCCGCAGAATTCAAAATGCTTGGAAATGGAGGGTGTGTGTGTTTTGCCTCCTTTAGTTTTTAACAACCTAAGCATTGTGAAAGAGGGCATAACTTGTTATATGCAGCTCTGATGAAGAACACACATCTTTGGGCATGGAGGCCAACTACAACATTTTGCTTCAAGCTCCACTTGTTATTTATTTAATATACTCTTTGTTACTCCTACTTCAATGACAGCAATTTACAGAACCGAGATTCCCAGTTACCAATCTTCTGAGTTAGATCTGACACACCTCTTACAAAACTAGAAAAGATACAACCTTTAAAAACATTTTAATAAAAGAGACAACCTTTAAAAACATTTCACTCTTACCTTTGGATTTTTGGATTAGTTCGCCACAACTTAGTATTCGTACTTCAGCATAAGGTTTACTAGATGCATCTGTTTTCTGGTTTTCTATTTCTCTTACAACATCTTGACCCGAGATTACTTGTCCAAACACAACATGAAGCCTAAATGATTAAAGCTTAATTTTAAAAGCTGACTAGTATCTATGTCACACTGAAATTTTTAAGTAGCTATCTAATTAACTTTTCCAAATGCAAGTAAGATACAAGGGCACTTACCCATCAAGATGAGGGGTAGGTTTGGTTGTTCTTTTGATTACATCAAGGGAAAGAATGACAAAATATAGTATTAGTATTACGGAGATAAACTTGTTGTATTAAGCCATAAATGAGAAGATATAAGCAGATTCAGGAGGCATTAAACTGTAGTTCAAATATCAATGCATTACGAAGTTGCAAACTTTAATAGTATCTTAAATTTGAAGAATTGTTACAACTGTATGTGGGTTACAGTATTCAATCCCCCTCACCTCATGTTTCAGCCAATTCTCACTACAGTGGTACCTTGGTTTACAAACAGCCTAGTATACGACCATTTTGGATTACGACCAATTACAACCTGGAAATGAGTGCTCCGGGTTGCGTTGTTGGTTTATTTTGGGTATACAACGGGCCCTGGCTGCAGGAGGCCTTTGTATGTGCCACCTGCGCTGCCCGGATCAGGCCTCCTGCCTCCCTAAGTGGCACCACGCTGTGGGGCTAGGCCTCACCACCAGCACTGCTGAGATCGGGCCTCCTTAAGTGGTGCCACGCTGCGGGGCTAGGCCTCGCCACCGCTGCCTGGATTGGGCCTCCGCCTTTTTTCGTTCCATATCTTCCCTTTCGCCGTTCATCTGAGCCCCCCCCCCCCCACCGTAATTAAAGCCTTCTGTTTCTGATTGCAGTGTTCTGAGGTGATATTTGGTGCTTTTGTTTTTGCTATTTTTTGTTTTTGTTTGTGTGGCTTTTTCATTTGTGTGTCTGTGGATTGTTTTTTGTTTATGATTGAGTGAGTGAGTACGGAAAGCCCCCCATCCAAACAATGACTATCATCAGTGCAGGTAAGGGGAAAAAATAACTTTCATTTTTATCATCTACAATACTGTTTTAGAAGAAGAAGAAGAAGAAGAAGAGTTTGGATTTGATATCCCGCCTTTCACTCCCTTTAAGGAGTCTCAAAGTGGCTAACATTCTCCTTTCCCTTCCTCCCCCACAACAAACACTCTGTGGGGTGAGTGGGGCTGAGAGACTTCAAAGAAGTGTGACTAGCCCAAGGTCACCCAGCAGCTGCATGTGGAGGAGCGGAGACGCGAACCCAGTTCCCCAGATTACGAGACTACCGCTCTTAACCACTACACCACACTGGCTCTTATTTATTTCCTAGTACAGTACATTGATTATTGCTTTCATTATATGGATCAATAGTCTCGATAGATAGTAAAATTCCTGCGAAATTTCTGTTTTAGGGGTTGCTTTTCATCGTCTGGAACGGATCAATCCATTTTCCATTACTTTCTATGGGAAAGCATGCCTTGGTTTAAGTCCGCTTTGGTTTAAGACCAGACTTCCAGAATGGATTAAGGTTGTAAACCAAGGTACCACTGTACCAGAGATGGGAACCCTGAGGTTTTATTACAAACAAGGAGTATATAAATGTTGTGAAATAAAAAACAAAACAAAAATATGTCCAGGTGTTCCTGCATAAAAGTGTGCCCCCACAAAAAAAAAAAATATGTCAGGAAAATATCTAACTAGAACCCTTTTGTCTATCATCTAGTTTTCTTTTTGAAGGGAATATTTTGCAAGAAGAAACATCCAGTGATGTGAGCCCTCACTTGTAGTCAGAAGTGATAGTTTACACACAAGTTCATCACCTTGCTGAAAATTTAGCCTCCTCCCACCAAAAAAAAAACAACACAAAAAAAAAAATCCCAGAGGACATGCTGCCAACCTTCAGAAGTATGATCCTCCTGGTGTGTTGTTGAAATTATACCCCTAATATATAAATTTTATTTATGATCAAGCAAATGAATGTTTTGAGTATACATTTATTTCAGAAAAGGTAACTTAGTTTATAAGAACTATACTAATAAGTCAACGTTTATAACTATTCCTCTAAAAGCAAGTTACTGACCAACTAATGTGGCACAGAAAAAGGGTTGACAAGGCATAAAGGAAAAACAGGGAACCGCAGGCAGGCAGAGGAGGGCAGAGAAAGATAACATTTCTGAAGGTACAGTGTCCAATATGTTACCCTATCTACAACTCCATTTAACTGAATCTGGTAAACCCAAGGTTGACTCTGTATTGAAGTTTATTGAAGAAAAAAATATTTAATATTTTCATTGCAAAGACTTGTCTCTTTCTGCTGTCTGAGCAATTCTGTGCAGAAACTATTTCACTCCTGAAATGAGGAGTGTAGGGCTCAAGTCTGCACCCTTCCTTCCCCCACACTAAGGGCATACACTGATGAGTAAACCAGGGATATGCTACCTACTATCCACACACAGAGGCTGAGAATAGAACATACAAATCACAAGCCTGTTTCTTATTTAACCACATACAGCACCTTGGTGTTAAGAGTAGCATCTGAAATGGCCCTTTATTACTCTTCAGTAATGCTTGGTGTAACTAAAACATAGCTTGCTCTGACAGATTTAAAAATATCATACTAAACGAACACTACCACTTACAGCCTACTTATATTCTGCAATGGCCACTGGCTACATACAGAAGTCTTGACTATAAACTCATGTTCAGCTTTTCATCAAGAAAACACACGGCAGAGTACATTCCGACTGCCAATAGTCTACCATCCAGGCAATGATTAGGCCCATACCTCTTAGCTTCAATACTGGTAAAGAACCAGGTGTTTCCATGTTAGGAGATAGTGATAACTACTCCCAAGTTAATCCTGATTCTAAACACAGCAGGGCTAAATAGTCAAACTTATCCCATATAATCTTTTATTTGCTACCTCCAATAAACATTTAAGAGCAAGTTAAGTTTGATATCTTTTAAAAGTAGTCATGCTTTCTAAATGGAAAAGGAGTTTGCTGTTTCACCTGTTCCAAGCTCTAAAATGTAAACTGTAAGGACTACCATCCCAATGCTGAAGAAACACAGTGGAGCTGCATGATACTTACATAAAAAACTGTGAACCATTTGTATCTTTCCCTCTGTTGGCCATTGAAAGGAGAAATTCTTTGTTGTGCTTTACAGCAAAGCTTTCATCTAGAGAAAGCGTTCCAATTACTTCAAAATTCCAAGTATGACCTTGCATTGGCATTTCTTTAGAATTTCAAATTAGGATTGTCAAACTGCACAAATGTATCATTGTAGTGCCAAACAGCATTCAAATAGATAAAAATAAAGACAGAGGTATACAGTATAATTCTCAGTCTAATGCACAAAAATGTAAATACTATTTACATATAGACTCAAATATATGTCAAGTCAAGACCATTATATAAGATATAAATGTATAAGTGAAACTGTCTCTTGATATTCAGTACAGCTGCTTAGTAAGACCAGTGCATTTTAAATTCATTCCAATTAGCACAAGCAAACCTGTGTGTTTTTGTGCAAAGGAGCTCACTGCATGTCATTTATAAAAGTGTAAAAAGTGACAGAAATAATGTGGGGAAAGAAAGCTTGTAATAAACAGACAAAAACAAACTTAAAAACACCTATGTACAAGGTGGGCAATTTTGAAATTTAAAACTAAACGTATCAGAAATTCTGTTTATTTGTGCAAATGCAGTCTTGTGCAATAGACTTGCTTATAACAGCTCTGAACCATAATAGCTTGATCGTCATGAAAACTTGAAATAAAAGTATTTTAATTGTCATCACACAATTCAAGTTTTCTAAATCATAAACTGAACTGGTTGGCCAGTAAGCATCAACAAACAGCTACCTTGCAAAGGCAAAGTGTAAGACCCCATTCACTAGCCTGCTTGGGCCAACTGCTACTTAGCATTAATCTCTCAGCCAGACTGTCCAGTCATCTTAAAGATCAGTCTGATGACTGGGATGAAGTTCTATTTTCTCTCTTAGGATAATGAAGTGTAAGTAAGATTGAATGGAGAGTTGTTTTGGTTAATCACCATCAATGAGATAGTGAAGGGTGGGTAAAGGGGAAGAGAAGTTAGATGAATATGAGATACAGAGGTATCAAGCTTCTTCATAAGAGAACTACCACCTCAATAGAAAAAAGAGGAGATCCATTTGGGTAGAAGAGGAGATGTAAGACAGGGAATTGTAATAATAATTATAATTCCTGAAAATTTTACAACAGCACTCTGAATCCCTAGGATAGGGCACTCTATGACCTGTAATAAATAAATTTGCCAGCAGTTTTGGGGCCAAAAAATGCAGTTTGCCTAATATACATATTCTTAAACCAATGACTGTGACTGGGAGTTGCAGGCTAACCTGATAAAAGACTATGCTTACCTTCAAAAAAGCCACCATAAATTGATTCTCCTCCTCTCCCATTTCCTTGTATTAAAAGAAAAATGTTATTACAAATGAGAATGGGACAATTGGATCTTACCATTAGGGATTTTTTACTGGTGAGTGATTGGAGCCAGTCAAAGAGGGTTACATCATATCCTATTAGCTGAGACAGGAAAACTCTATTGCATATATGCATGCTATCTCCTCCCATTTCAAGAGTGCCTTGAGTTTCCTTTAAATTTAATAACAACAACATCAACTACCTGACCTACAAGAACCACCAGGTTCCAGGGTGGGTTATAACCATGTAAAATTCAGAATTAAGAACAGTTGAAACAGATTCATCGCAGGGTATAGGGTAGGTCTGTGACTGGCTCCAGAGCCCATCAGAAAAATAACAAATGTGTATCATATAAATTCAAGGTTAAAGCTATCACAGAAAAAAATCTTACTAAAGGGAACCTAAATTTTGATGGAGCTACACAAATCTTAAGATAGACTTTCATGAAGCAGAATGAGGCTATTCCACATTTTCTTTAAATTTCTGTTAGTAAATCTAGTTGTTTTTAAGAAAATGAATGGGCATTATTATTTGTCATGTTCATTATAAAAGCACTTGGCTTCAAGAAATTACGAAAATGCATTCTTGAAACACATTTCCATTTAACAGTCCTGTCCGATGCCTCATGTGCATCTCACTGAAAGCCACAGCTTATCTTAAAACCATATTTATTCGTGAATGTGGCCCTCTTGTGGCTTGTTCCTCCCCACACCCAACCTCTGTAGGACATCCACATAAATCAAACAAGTCATGCTAAGTATTGCTGTGTCATCTGAATACAGACTGCGGTTTGTCTAAAAGACACAAACCACAGCCTGACGAAACATTGGGGGGGGGGCATGTAAGAGGCCATGTGCCAGCAAGGGGAGATGGGACACATTTACCATTAAATCATGGCTGAAGACAAGCTAAGTGACATGCAAACCAGAGCATTCTATCCTGACAGAGAAGCTGCAATATCAAGTGCTTTATTCAGGAGGAAGAGAGCATGACCATTCAAATAATAACTTCATACACATTTGTATACTCGGCAAATACTATTTGATATCATTTAGCCAATGTCATACCTTCACTGAAGTCACCTCCTTGGATCATAAAATCTTTTACAACTCTGTGAAACAAACAACTCTTGTAATGTAATGGCTTCTGAGTTGATTTTCCTGTACCTTTTTCACCTGCAGGGGGGGAGGAAAGTTAACCCATTAGCTTTTAATGGAGAACCCCTCAGGTACAACAGAAATCAGCTGGAAATCAGCTCTTGATGTATCTGACTTGGACATTCTACTTGTTGAAGCCTATAAAAGAAAAAAAGTTGCAATACAGTACCAACAGAAAGGAACCCCCTTATTTACTACATTTAACTCAAATCATAAGGACACTGAAAATAAATACTGTGGGTTGCATCCAAAGTAGCACTATGTCATGGTCCTGTCAGCATAAGGATGTCTGCTTTTGCAACAGGACTTCCACCTGCTTCTCACAAGCTTTAATGACTGTGCAATGTGGGGAATTGTGGTAGGTACTTTTTTGCATCCTTGCATAAACCACACCTGGCAAAATCCCCTCTTCTACACAATTGCTGAAGCTATAGGAGCCCTGTCCATTTCTATATCTGGTGGTACCAGTGGTACGTTGAGTATGATCCACTTGTGTGTCCAATGCAGCAGTTCAAACCCCCAAAGGCAGAAAACAGTCTTCAATTCCGACTTCACCATCCTCATCAATGTACTGTGTCAAGCTGTGTTACTTTACACTCAAGTTCATGGATGGCAAGAGTCAATAAATCATCAAGTGAAGAGTGACACATATAACCCCTGCCCTTCTTTAGGCTTGGAAGAAGGCAGCAATTTTCCCTATCCTGGCACTAAGCTTGAGAAGCAGTTCAGTGCATGATTAAGGAAGAGCCAAGTCAGTAGCGCTCATAAATTTGGGCTGGCTATGAAAGCCAGCCAAAATTTGTAGAACTATGATGGATTAATTAATTCTGCATATATGAATTTATACCAAAATATAGAAAATCGTGTATGAAAATGTATCTTCATTTTCAGTACACAAAGAAACGAACATCAAAGTCATTCATTTCATATTTCATTACCAGGATTTTCTTGGTGTACCATTTGGAGCAGTGTTCCCAAACCTTGGGTCTCCAGCTGTTTTTGGACTACAACTCCCATCATCCCTTGCTAACAAGACCAGTGGTCAGGGATGATGGGAATTGCAGTCCGAAAACAACTGGAGACCCAAGGTTGGGGAACACTGATTTGGAGGAACCAGGAACAATTCAAATTATTCAAGTGAGGAAATATACAAACCTGTACAAAGGCAGCGAAAGTTCTCACATGTCTTTGGGCAAACATCTGAAAACAGCTCAAAGACAACTCTGCCAGCTAAAAGAAAAAGAATGAATGAATGAATAAGTCATCAATAAAGTAATGTCATCATGCTTATGACGCACTTGTTTGAACTGGACATATCTGTGTGTTATAGGGTTTAGGCAAGAAGCATCTCTCTTACCAGGTGTGTTGTTGATGGCTATGTCAAAAAAGCAACGAGGTCTCTGGCTTTTCACTCCCATGGCTTCAAATTTTGAAGACTGTTAACAAAGAAGCGAGTTCTATTAAATTTGAAGACTTTTAAAATGAAAAGTTGACTTTTAAATATGAAACTCTAACGAATAATAAAAAATAGGGAAGAAAGTAGTCCCCCCCCCCTTTCCATGTAGAGATAAAGCTATGCAAACAATGACAGTGATGAACACAAGTATATGGACTGTGATTGCTCTCAAGGACTTTGGAATGGTAGGCTACTGAGTATGGCAGACATGACAACATAGGGCAAGCTGAAACCAAGTGGCTCTCAACTCCAAAGTTCATACCATGTTGGGGATAAATTACAAGTAGAAGGATGATGGAAAAGAGTAGGGATGGGGCAGCAAATAGGGAAAAGAGTAGGGATGGTGGAAAGAGTAGGATGATGGAAAAGAGTAGGGATGGGGTGCCTCCTTGTCTCCTCCAAGTCATTCTTAGCTACTTATTCCAGAAATGTATCTCTCACCACCCAGCCAGCACCAATGCGATCAGAAACATTGCATGGCAGATATTCTAATAGATGGAGACAAGATGAGAGAGAGTAGCCATACGTTTCTAGCAATTTGATTTTCCGTTAACACTTTCCAATAACCTGAACTGACTGGGATCTGAGTTACTATGTTTGTATGTTTATTTAGTAAACAGAAAATATTAGTAAACCATCTTAAGTTTTACATGCTGTATAACTATCCCAATGTTTTCCGTTTTATGGGAAATATTTTGTTGGGGGGGATTCAATAAAGCATGTTAAGTGCTTTATTATATGTATCAACATCTGAAAAATTGCAATATTGAAAATGCCCAATTTTCAATAAAGGCTGTCCTTTACCATACTACCGTATTTTTCGCTCTATAAGACGCACCAGACCACAAGACGCACCTAGTTTTTGGAGGAGAAAAAAAATATTCTGAATCTCAGAAGCCAGAACAGCAAGAGGGATCGCTGCGCAGTGAAAGCAGCAATCCCTCTTGCTGTTCTGGCTTCTGGGATAGCTGCGCAGCCTGCATTCGCTCCATAAGACGCACACACATTTCCCCTTACTTTTTAGGAGGGAAAAAGTGAGTCTTATAGAGCAAAAAATACCATAATTACTGTTATGAAACAATGCACTTTCATAAATAGGGGATAGTTTTTAAATGGATATAACATCTGACACTTCTACCCCACATCATTATCAGTATAACCCGAGTCTACACCCAATGTGAACAGCTGCACCTTCAAAGCACTGGAGCAACTACGAAATTTTAACTATAATTATTAAACTAGTGATAGATGCTAATAAATGCATTGGCCAGGCCAGCCTCATAGCCCGTGATCTCCCCTAATTTGGTCTTCCCTCCTTTCTCTTGCCTGCATTCATAGCTCTCAAGAGTTGATACAATTATGCAAAGCAAAGGAGGTGCAGGAGGAAGAAGGCATTAGGATCTATGATTCAGAATCCAGCCACAAAGACTGAGACCCTACCAAAGTTCCTAGCTTGCCTATGCTATTTGGAAGGGTCCATCCCTGCAGAGGTGGGTCCAGCATAGGCTTCATACTGCAGACTCACAGTAATGTTCAGAAAGTTATTTACTACTTAAGTATAATGCAAAAGGGAAACTGATAAGGGAACATAAAACAATATAACATATTATGATGATGTCAGCCATCTTATTAAAAAGTATTAAGCATGAAGACCTTACTTAAATTAAGGTCTATAAAACTATGGGCTGGTTCAGATGTCAATGATTCTAGTCCTACAAATTATATGTTTTTCTGGAACAGGAACAAGCAACAGACTTGAGTGCTCCTTTTCCCTCATTTAACTGGTGTTGGAGAGCACATCCTGATTTGCAAACCCAGTTTCTCAGGACACTTAAATATGAAAAGACCAAAGATTACCTGCCCAATATAGGTGTCATTCCCCTCCTTTAACTGTTTTTATGTCACAATATGGCATGACAAGCTCTATTTGCCATGGTATTATTTGCCAAAATATCTGAGGGCAGCAGAACACAGAAGCTAAGGAATTTCCAGCGTGGACAAATAACTTGATATTGGCTGAACATTGATGCTTATATGTCCTTTGGAAAATGCAAAACAGGGAAATTTAGGTTTTTAAAAGCAGATTACAGGAATTCGAAATACAAACTAGCTACAGACCACAAACACAAATTTACCCTTCTTACATTTTTTTTTTTCATTAGTCCGTTCATCAATTCACACTTCCTGAGATTTTTACTCTTTAAAGTTATAATGCAAGGAAACCAGAAATTAGGAGAAAATTTGGTCTTGACACCTTGTTAGAAGCATCTAAGAGTATACCAGCCACTTTCCACTACTAAAATGCACGACAGAGATGGCCCAGAGGGTGGCAACACAAGCATGGGCCTTTTCTGCAGTGGCTCCCCATTTCTGGAATGCTCTCCCCAGGAACATTCAGCTGACACCTTCATTATACACCTATAGGCACCAGGCAAAAACATTCCTCTTTAACCAGGCCTTTGGCTGATTGATCTCCAATGCCCTTTTAAATGTGTTCTCGAAGGGGGGATTATTGTTTTGTTTCTGTTCTTATTTTTATTATGTATTTTGTGTTTCTTATATTGTAATTTTATGTTGTGAACTGCCGAGAACTATGCTTATACAAATTTAATACACAGGACAAATAATACAAGGGTTGCCAGAATAAGGAATGTGGCAGTCTCTTAAGAATTACAGTGGTACCTCGGGTTACAGATGCTTCAGGTTACAGACTCTGCTAACCCAGAAATAGTGCTTCGGGTTAAGAACTTTGCTTCAGGTTAAGTACAGAAATCGTGCAGCAGCGGCGGGAGGCCCCATTAGCTAAAATGGTGCTTCAGGTTAAGAACAGTTTCAGATTAAGAACAGACCTCCAGAACGAATTAAGTTCTTAATCCGAGGTACCACTGTATATTACTGCCAGAGTGCAGCGGTTCATGCCATCTACATGCCTTGTTCCTCTTTCTCTCACTTCCTAGGCCTGATCACATGGCAGTTACACAATGCCAACTTTGCAGGCTCTCCACTTTATTTCAGAATTACAAACCACTTTTTCTGCTTTGGTGTGTATACAACTAGCATTAGAAAAATCACCACTTACACTGCCTTACTAAGCCCTAGTAGCACAGTACCCTCCAAGTTCCTCCAAGACATAGGGAAAACTGTGACCATTCTTTAACAATAATTTCTAGACAATTATAGTTAACTACATGATCTCTTGCAGATAATAAACAGCAAACCCTTAAGATACAAGCATTCTCTGAAAACACTACTCAAGTGTTGTTGCTTTTTAAAGGATTCATGTTCAAATTTAGATTTCTCTAAAACCCTTGAACCTAGGAGCTCTCTCCATGAAATACATAAATATTGTATTAAGGAAATCCAAGGTCTAGAATAAATTTTGCAACTGAAATTTTCAGACAATTTACTTGATATACACAACAGAATCCAACTGCCATATTGAAATTTCTATTTTGTAAATTGTGGTAGACAAGGGACAGTATAAGGTAATGAGGGGAGGACAGAGACGTGTGTAGAACACTCATCTTTCTTGCTCTCTGATTACCAAAGGATTGATTAGAGTCAAATGATTAGATACATTTTCAAAATTTATCCCTTAGCCAGGAGTGCTAGGAAGTTTGCTCCTTTGAAACTGAAAGCCATGGACTGATTTCCATACAGTGAGTTATTGTTTCATGAGACTATTATATGGAAGATGTTATGACTTTGCTATTAGGGATTGTTGTCTCAATGTTTCATGGTAGATAAGGAAACAAATACGAACTAATGCCCCTTGGTAGTTGATTGTTCACTGTGGGAAACCAAACGCACCAATCTCATAATAGCTGTAATTTATTATTCATGTTTACATATTCATGTTTGAATAAATGGATCCAACATGCTGAGAAGTCAAATTCTGTAAGGGATTCCAGATGTTCTCAATGTTCTTCACAATAAAGAAAAGCAGTCATGACTATGAGTTCCCCATACAGAAATACTAACCTAAGCATTGCTAGCAACTTTACAAAGAGTGACAGATGGAAGGAACTTAGACGAAAGGCTAAGAACCATTTGAAAGCACAAGGCAGATGTTCCTTCAACAAACTGTTTTTGTCTTTCAAACTAACACTCCATCTCTGAGAGGCCTGTAGGATGATCAGCAGCAAGGAGTTGCAGCATGTGGCACTCCTACCTTTCCCTAGAGGTGAAATGCAAAACTGTATAGGTAGAACAATCCAAGCCCCTCTGTGCTGAGTGGTGGTGGTGGGGAGGTTTGGACTGGGCAGAGGTGCCCCTGTCAGCCTCCTGCTGGTCACCAGAGGTATAGAGCTCCGCTCCCCCTTTGTCCACCAAGTGTGCAGTGCCACTGACAGCAGGTGGAAAGCCAGGAAACAGCAACTAGAGGAAAGTCCCACACTGAGATCAATCACTGCACCAACTCTAATCTGCTTGTCCAACCCACCTTGTGCCCTGGTCATTGTAGTTGTTGGGCTGTACATTTAGCACAGAGCTTTCCAAAGTGTGTGTCACAACATGTTAGCGTGTTGGCTGCAGTGTGTCACGTGAACGAACCCTGTGCTCCTCCTGGGGCTGGAAAGGGGTTTGTTTAACCTCTGGTTTGCTAGTAAAATTGAATTGCTATCACAAAATGATGCATGTCTAAAAAGTGTGTCACCAACATGGATAGCTCTGATTTAGCAGTAGCCTCACCACTCCATAAATCCTGTTGGGCTGGGGAGAGGAGTTTGGATTATAAGTCGCACCATCTCACAGCATTGATTTCAGTTGTGCCACACCTGCCAATAAGCTTATAGAAAAGAGTATGGGGAGAGGAAAGGATTCATTCAAAATCTACATCACAGAAGGGTCTGATCTGTTTAGCAGTCAAATAGACTACTGTGTTTACAGAAGTGTGGCCTGCACTCTATGAGGAAGTTTTCTTTTCCAAGGGTTAACTTTTAAGTTCCCTGCACATCAGAACTGTATGCATCAGCATCAAGATTTACTGTAGCCACCAATATTAAACAGAGGAAAATAGATATCCTTGCTGTCAGTTTAGGCAGCAAACCTATGCACATATGCATTGGAGTAAATCCTACTGAACTCAGTAGGACTTCCTTCCAAGTAAATATGCATAGGACTGGTTAGGTTGTTAGGTTGCTAAATGTGTATTCAGTGCAATCAGTAGGATTCTTTCCCTAGCAAACATGGATTGGATAGGTAAGTTTGTAAACAATGGATTCCCCACAGATCAGTCACCATATTTTTTTTTGTGTGTGTGTGTGTGTGTGTAAATAATCAATGTAATACAATAAGCAAATAGCTCCTCAAACACAAGAGCAGGAAATCACTAATAAGTTACAGTATAATTGTTTAAAAACAAAAATATCATGATAACCAAATCTCTTTTTGTAACTCCAAGTTGGAGGTATAGGATATAAACTCCCAACATGCTGCATTTTTTTCTCGATTTTCTGCATTTTTAAAGACTCAAATTTTGTGTTATTTACCCCACTATGGCCAAGTTCCGTAAGTTCTTTTATCATTAGGTTAACTGGAGATCTTTTAGTCTTCTACTGTTGAGCTATGGCGATCTCAGTGGCTAGCCATCATTTTTCAATATTTAAGAAGTGCTCTGTTGGATCAGACTGAGAGCCCATCTAGATTTTAACAGTGGTCAGCTAGATGCCTCTGGAAAGCCAAGAAATATGGCATAAAAAGGGAGAAGAGTATCTTTAGCACATAATATTCAAAGCTATACAAGCAGACATGTGGTTTTCCTAGAAAATTTTGAATTGGACAATGTTCCTAGAAATTTCCTGAAAGGTTTTCCATTGCCATAAATTGAGAGAAACTTAATTTAACATGGTTAGCTGACAATTAAACAAAATTGTAAAAGTGTGTCATGATAACTTTACATGTGATATAAATATCTGAAAGATTTTTCTAATAGCTAAAAATAGTTGAACTGAAATATTTACTGGGAGGATAAATAACATGCATTTAGTGAGGCTTATATTTTCTATTCAAACAAAAGCATAGCTTCACTTGAAAATTATTTCAATTACCGTAAAATACTTCCAAACATTTTAAGGCATGACACTGACACATAATCACAGTCCCTTAGTTCCTTAAAAACAAAGTCCAAATACACCTTTTCTCATTGGAATATGCTCTGACCCTTGATGGTTTTAATGGCTCTATTTTTATCTGTTCCAGTGCTATTGCATCCTTTTTGAGACAGGGCAATCAGAACTTCATATGGTATGCCAGTTATGACTGGAATATGCACTATGGCAGGGGTTGGCAAGGTTTACCTTGCCTGGGCCGGTTCACTCCAGCGGAGATCCCTTCGTGGGCCGGATCGCCCGCTCACCCGCATTTTCCGGCATCTGTGCAGACGTGATTTTCGGCACTGTGGAAGCGAGTCCCCATGCCACGCTGGTTTAGTGCAGCATGCCAGGACTCGCCGAGTGGGCAGCTCGGTTCAGGGGCAGCTCATGGCAGGTTAAATGACCCCCATGGGCCTTAGGTTTCCAACCCCTGCACTATGGCAACAGAATTTTATTTTTTAGTCCCTTTCCTAATAATGTCCAACAGCCTACCTTTTTTCACTGCTTCCTCTGTTACAGTGTCCACCACTACCGCAAACCTCTTATAGCAGTCAGTCACAACCAATTAAGATCCCATCCATCAACTTTTATCTCTTCTTTCTTTCGCCTTGGTGTGCATGATTTTACACTTACATTGAAACTCATTTGCCATTTTGCTGCCCCTTCACCACATATGGAGAGTCTACTGTGGCCTTCACCATCCTGAATAATTTGGGAGTCACCTGCAAACTTGGCTGTGATCATTTTGAATGACTTGAAATGCATCAGTCCCAACACACTTCTTCCTTCCATTGATAAAGGAACTTGGCGAGAAAGCAAGCCTTACAGATGTTTCTGGAAAGGCCTGTTCCCCTTACATTTCAGAATGCAGTTTCAGAAAGCAAAGCACATTAATCTGCTCCTTTATTTTACCATTGCATACATGTCACACTGCACATAACTTCTTCCCAAACAGAGACGAGCAAAGTGATCCAGTTCTCGAATAAAAGACCCCTACATTGTCAAATAGCCTGTGGTGTTTTTTTAAAAAAAACTTTGTGCTTTCTACTGGAGCCTGTCTACTATCAACCTGCATACAGCATTTGGGGGCGGGGGCGGGGAGGAATCAGTACAGGTACAACAATATCACGTAGCTTTTTATCACACTTCGGAGTGCGCAAAATGTTTCCTTTGAGTTTACTCGCCTATCCCTCCCCGCTCCTGTGCACGTTTATCCCGCGACTTCTTGCCCCTAGCTAAGGTATTATTTTTAAAGCCAACTGCCAGGCCACCTTCCTTTCCGCGGCCCCCCCCCCTTTAATTACAGGGACGTGAGCGCCCGCTTTCATTCATAACTATTTGCAACGGTTCTCGAAACCGCCTCCCGCGCGGCCTCCCAAGTTTGCCCACCCGAACCCAGTCCGCGATTGAATCGCGGGAAGACCCTCCACATTCAAGGCCTCGCGCTTCTCCCTCAAGTCATTCCCCGCCGATAAACTACCTCTCGTCTTCCCCCCCCCCCCGCCTTCCCCAGCGGCCCACCCGGGGACTTGTTGAGGGGGCGACACTCGGGCCGGCCGAGCCCTCTGCGGAGTCGGCCGTGAGGGAGCCTGCCCGCCCGCCCGCCCCTCGCGAGGCAGATTCAAATGGAGAGAGAGGACCGAGCCCTCTCGCCTCCCGCGCCATTGCTCCCCTTTCCCCCCTCACCACGAGGCCCTTAAATATTCGCCGGCGGCGACGCCGCGGCCCCTCAGGCGGAGGAGAGCCCGGCTCAAGCCACTCACCCGCCCGCCCGCCGCCGCCGCGCTTGCCCGCTCGGCCCGGAGTCTCCTTTCGCCGCCGCCGCCGCCGCCGCCGCCGCGCTCTTCACCACCTCGCCGCCGCCATGTTAGGATCTGGTGCAGCACGGACTGCGTCAGTGGAGGAGGGGAGGGAAGCGGGGAAGCCTCGGAGCGGCGAGGGCGGGACGGGGCGCGAGCGAGCGAGCGAGGATATCTGCCGAGGAGAGCGGGCTGGAGGGGAGCCCTCGGGCGCCAGGGCCCTCTCTCGACCTCTCCAGAAATGGGGGGGGGGGGACACGAAGATGGGAGGAAGATCAGATCTGTCCGACTCGCCGCCCCTTTTGGCGCGCACGCCCAAATCCCTTCCACCCTCCAGGCCGGAGCTCCAGCGCCTGCCCCTCTTCTCTGGGGATATAGAGAAGGAAGGGAAGAGACAACCAAACGGAGGGGGGGGGGAAGGTCCAGCCGCCGCACCTCAACCCAAACGATGCCCTCAGTTTTTCGGTTTGCTTGCACTCTCGGCCGTAGGCTTTCCTCAAAACGCCCTGGGATTCAAGTTTCCAGTCCTCTTGACGCCTCTAGCGCTGGCGCGCCGCGTCGTTGTACTTCGGCCGCACTGCTTGGCGATCCAGGGAGCGCTTAGGGGTGGTAGACAAACGCATGCCGCACACATTGTTAGGGGCACGTTGTATTTGACATACATACATAGTGGTATTTATTATTATTTATTAAATGTTCTTTTTTTATAAAAAGTAAACTTGCAGGAAGGTCAGGCCGACCCACGTCGGGAGAGGGGAGCATCATCTTCCCAACACCGCAAACGGAGGGGAAATGGTTCTAAATGTTGTCGAGGGTTTCAGGCTGCAAGGCTACACTTTCTAGGAGGGAGTCTACTTTTGTGTAAACGTGCAATTTTGCTGCGTTTAGCCTTTCTTAGGGTTTCCTACTGTCCAAAAACAGAGAGAAAAAATCGCTAGTGGCATATATTTTCCCAGGAATAGCTATTGCCTGGAAGTGTCTTAATTTTCTCCAACATAGCGCAGGCAGACTTTAATTTGTACTGTGTTAGAAAATGAAACAAAGGGGTCTGGTTGCATCCCTTCCCGACCCTGGGTCTCCAGATGTCGGGCTACAGCTCACTGACCATGGTGGCTGGGGATGATGGGGGTTGTAGTCAACATCTGGGCCCCCCAAAGTTGGGATTTCTCAAGCTTGAGTCCCCAGATGTTTTTTTGGCCTACAACTCCCATGATCCCTAGCTCAAGGGACCAGTGGTCAGGGATGATGGGAGTTGTAGGCGAAAAAACATCTGGGGACCCAAGGTTGAGAAAGGCTGGTTGCGATCTTGCATGTATTATCAATAACCCTTGGCCAAAAATAAATTCGCAGATCCCTAGGGAGAGGCAAAGTCTAATAAATCAGCTTAAGGCTGGCAGGAGTCGTCCTGGGAGTGCGCTTTTTAAAGCAGCTTGCCATCACACTTCTTCACCCCACGAAATAGTGGTAGCCCAGATTCGCCACAAGCAATGTTGCACAATGGAAAGACTACAACTCCCGACAGGCAAGGAGGCTGCCGGTGGAGCATGCTGGGAAATGTAGTAGCAGATTCTTCAACCAAGACTCAAACCCGATTGTTGTATATAGGACAGAAGCTGCGGAGCGGCTGGTAAGTGTGTATTTTTTTGCGGCCGGTGTGGACGGATTTATAGACATTTATTTCATTGTTAGCCAGTTGTCTCTCTATGCGGGGATATTTGCTGCTGGAGCAGAGGTGGTGATCTCCCGCCATGTGGATTCTAGGAGGAGCCTGCTTTGCAATAGGCAGCATGGTCGTGTGATCTGTAGGAAGTCTCCCTTTTCCTGCGTGCGACATGCTTCTGTTGAAAGAGATGGGCTTATACTTCCTAAGCAGCGCAAGGATCCAGGCGGTTCACGGGGGTTCAAACTGTTACCTTCACAGCTGGAGAAAGGTGATAATGTCGATACGTTAGAGGTTATACTAGGTTTATGTGTACAGGGGTGGACTTACTCTCACGTGGCTTCTACAGAGGGGGTTTTGTGTTGGGTTTTTAAAAAAATAATAATTGAGAAGGAGCTTCACTATTCTGTATGAAAATGAGTGGATGTCAAGACACATTGTTTTTAAAAATAAAAAATAGACCATCTAGTGAGTTTGGATTTGTTGGAAAGGTTTTGGGTCAGATCCATCTTGAAATCAGGAAGGAAGTACAATATCATTATCACCTCAGAACACCTGTGGGAATACATATTCATATAATCCTAGAGTTGGGTGGAACCTTAAATGTGATCTAGTTCAGCCCTCTGCTGATTCAGGAAATCCACTTATCCCCGGGGGAGGCAGAACCAAGTTATCTGCGAGGTAATTGGTCAGTTAGTTAAGTATTTCTATTTATTTACTTGATGGGGGGGGGCAACTGCAGTGGCTTGATTCACGCATATTGCTATATTACAGCTTAGTGCTATATGGACAGATTTCTCAAGTATGGTTTGTTACTAACAAACTTCATAAAACCTGTGCTTTGAAGTTGGCAAGTTTCAACAAACCATTGTTAAGATGATCTACACTTTATTTGAGTTCACTTTTCCTGGTGAGCAACAAAATAAAAAATGGAAGCTGAATCGAAAATGGAAGTGAGAGCTTCCAAATTCCTCTACAGCCACACCAGAGGAGGGGAGGAATATTGAACCTGAAGCTCACTGCAACTCATCATGTAACACTAAACCATGATTTTGAGTGAAGTTTGAATGCCAAATATTGTTTGTTTGGACTATTGATAGGCTACAATATTGATACAGGCATGCACAGGCAGACAGAACAATCAAATTTTGTGGTTTAATAACTTATTTGCAAGACTAATTATTTTAAACTGCTGCTTTTGCAGGTTCTTCAGAATTATTTCTGCTTCTTCAACAGTAACTACAAAGAATAAGGGGAAAGCAATATTATATATCTAAATGCTTCACCTTGCTACTAGCTTGTGGTTTGCATCTGATTGGAAGTGAAGAAGAGTAGCCTCATTCTGGACATGTTTCAAAAAACATAAAAATCACAAATATGCTGTCTGTAAGACGTTTTTATTTATTTGCACTGAGATGTCGCCAGTGTCAGACTTGGAGTAGTGATCCCTTGTTAAGCCAGCTAAATAACTGCATAAATGAAGATCAAGTGTTTGACGTTGTTGGAAAGAACAAAACCAAACTTTCTGAAAAACACGTGGGAAGGGCAATTAATATACTTTGGGAGTTTCAAAAGAAGAAGCCTGAGCCTCTGAGGCTTACTGATTATGTAAAAAATCACTCCCAGTTTCTTATACTTCGCATTTTAGCAGAAAACAAGATTGAACAAATGGATAATGAAGCATTAGTGGATATTCTGTATAATTTACTCAGGTAAGCCATATAGTATGATGCTGAAATGTAACGGGGTAAGTTTATTAACCTGGGTTTTAAAAAGTAATTGTGTTTTTTAAAAAATATATGCTTAAACTGAAGCATCCTGGTTGCTGCAAAAGCACAGCTCACTCGTACAATGCCTGTTTAAAATTTGCTCATATTTCTCTATCTATCTAAACAGTGTATGATCTAATGAGTCATCCTTCCCTGTGTCTGACCTCCATAAAAATGTATGAGATTACTCTCACGTAGCAGATGTTAGGTGTACAAGGCGGTGTAGGGACTGACAGTTACAGGCACAATCAAGCCAAAGCAAAGGTAGCTTGGCTGCCAGTATTTTCTCCCATTAATGTCCTGATGTTAGGCAGTTCAGAGGGAAACTAGACAATCATTGCGGAGATGACAACAACTTCCAGAAGGTTCTCACTATTGGTTACTGCAGGGATGGGGAATCTGTGGCCTTCCAGTTGTTGTTGGACCACAGTTTTCATCACCCGTGGTCATTGGCCATTGCAGGCTGGGGCTGATAGGAGTTAGAGTCCAAAAAGTTTGAAAAGCAAAATACAAAGTTCCAGCTGTGGCTGACTTTCTGTTCCAAGCAGGTAGAGCAATGGAGAAGAAGGAGAGCCAAGTGTTAAGGGCTGAATGTGAGCAAATGCAGTTATGCATATTTACGGTTGGTTACAGCGGAGATGGGAGGAAATTCAGCCTCTCGGTAAAATATTCCATCGGCACAAGCCTTTTTGCCTGCCTAGCGTAACAACCTCTCCTCTTCTACCACTTGCATGCTGTTTGTGAGTTCTCCCAATCCCCACAGTGCCGATTTGGGGATGCAGTGGGAGGCGTGGGGGGGACCCCATTGCACCAGCGGGAGTTCTTGAACTGGCTCTTACTAGTGGAACTAGGAAGCTGAACCTGGCCCAGGGATTTAAGTGATTAAGTAAAAGGCCTTGAAGAAAATGTGGGGTTTAAAGGGGAAAGAGAGTTGGCATCCTAGCTGCACAGTTCCAAGCACTGATCTGTTCATAGTTGTAAGAGGCTTTCCAGAACACGCAGGGAAAGTGTTCGGTAAGTACAAAACTCTAGCAACCAGCTATCTGTAATACATTAAAAACCGCACAGGTTCTCCCACCCCCCCATCTCTGTTAAAATATCTATGCAGAGCATTTGACTTGTCTTTTGGTCCTTGTGAAGGTTTGGAATTGAGGCCCATGATTCGCTGGTTGAAGAGCTCGTCATGGAATGCTGGAGAAGATTAAATGGGCAAGTACACATTAAAATTAAAATCCTATAAATTGAAAGCTTGAGAGCTCATGCTTATAAAAACTATCACAAGGTTAGTACTGACAAGCTTAATTTATTAAAAGTATGGTAGGCCCCTTTCTCTCTTCAAAGCTGAAGTAGTTGTGGGTTAAGATAAATTTGCACTGAGGACCATTGTACCAATAAAGGCAGCTACAGATTTAAGAATGTAACACTCCTGGATAGATTTTGAAAGGTGACTTTAGGCTTAAATTTGATAGCTATGTAACTGGCAGTAAGGCTAACTAACCTCAGTGAGATTTATTTCAGCATAGGATTGCACTGTTAAGATTCCTAAATGAAAGCAGTGGAAGACTTGGTTTTAAACCAGTTTATAGAAGAATCTATAAAGATTTATGGGAGAAAATAACCTCTGCTCCAGTCCGCCCTTCCCTGAGGAAGTTAAAGTGTACCAGAACAATAAACTCAAGAATCTGGGCTAATATCTAAGCTCTCTGTGTGTGTGTGTGTGTGTGTGTAAAATTATTTTAAAAAATAAACTGCCTAACTGAAAACATCTGAGCAATATACATAAAACTATTTTTTTAAAAATAAATAAATCACAAAACCAGCAAAATTTAAAAAGCAGGTATATACTGTATGTTAAATTATGTGACTCAGTGGGCTTGGTGACATGAAGATTTCAGCAGGGATTTAAAGTAGTATAGTGAGGGTGCCTTATGTAGATAGGCAGGAAGTTCAAGGGATTTGGAAAACTTTGATGTTCAGTGCTGTGGGCAGTCACAAGCTCACTTTGGGGTACATGTTGCTTTTTTCCTCTTGTGTCTGGTCTGCGCCCTAGAGCCCTCCCTGTCCTCTCCCCCACCTCCAGTTCTGATGCACATTTAAGTAAAACTTTAAAGGGAAAGAAGGACAAGGCAAGGACCCTCTGCTAAGTTGTACCTGACCTAAGGTGGTCACAATAGCAGTACTACCACTGTACTTCAAATATACGCTAAATAAAAATAAGAAGCTGATCCCCAAATGCATGTTGGGTTAAAGATGACCCCCATTCTGAAATGGTTGAAGGCTACCAGTCTAGAAATGGTATTTACCACTTGCCAAAGGGGGCTGAGGCTGGTTATTTACATGTTTCTGTATGGTCCAATGAAAGTCAGTCTAACTGTCGTGTGGAGCCTTAATGGACAGCTCTTGAGTTAGAATTCTCAGTATGCCAAATTTGATTGGTGGGTGCAGATTCAGAATTTTCAGTTAGATGGTGTGGTTGGCTGGGGCTAGACTGGAGGGGCCAGAAGAAGTGTATATAATACTACTGGGTGCTGGTCAGCAGTACTTAGTTGAGTTAGGTAGGACACATCCACACTTCTGCTTGTCTAGAAAGCATGGGTCCAAGAGGGTTTTTTGTTGTTGTTTTTTTGCTTGGCCTGCTGCTGGGAAACCTGCTGTTTACCACTAAAGAGGAACAAACATCAACCCACAGAGAAACCAATTGGCATTTGTTCCAGTTCAGGTTTTCCCAGGGGAAAGCAATGGGACAAGTGGAACTGTAAACAAGCCCTTGGTCAGAGTTGTGGTTGGTTGCCAGTTCCACCAGAAGACAATGCCAGGATCAGGGAAGAAGTTAGATCTGAGAATGTCCAAAGCCTTGCTGGGGGATAGCTGAATCATGTGGCTTAGGCCAGAGTTTTGGCAGGGGAGAGTTGTTTTGGGATGACTGGTAGGAGTACCAGAAATATTATTTCCATGGTAGTACAGTGAGACAAACCTTTGCTTCAATAGATCAGTGAAGGGTTGGAAAAAACAAACACTTCCAGCAGAGTCCTCAGCTAATGTACTGATGAGGCTTAATGAGGGTGGAGAATATAAAAGGTCAATTTGGCTATAGCATTTAATAGGGTAACTGATTGCAGTGTAAGGTAGAGCTGCCATACGTCCATCGAAAATGGCATCCCGGCTGAATTTTTGAAAATTGTTTATAATTCTCCAGGAAAACCCAGGAGTATGTCAGCCCATTGCAAATTTCCTTTAAAAATAGCTTTAAAACCTTGCCCCCCCTCCCTCTTAGTATCATGAGTGGACTTTGGTAATATGGTGTCCTCAACGAGGGGGGGGAATTGCCTCCACCCCATTCTTATTTCCACAATAATTACTTTTGGTATAATTGCTTTTATATGCATCTTTTCAGTAGGTACCTATAAAAATATAGGGAAGATGATGATAGTGATGCACATACTTGGCTTGGCAGGGGAACTGCTCTAAATCTAGCGCTGGTGGCCTGGTTTTAGCAGAACCATTGGAGTGGAAGTTGGGTTTTGTTATTATAGAGTAAGCAAGTAAATACCCGCTTCCCTTCACAAAGGGCATCAGCCCTCTCAAGGCAGCTTACAAGGTAAAATAGCATACAACAAACCACACTTAATAAAACCAGCAGTAAACGGTAAAAAGAAAACCAGTCCAGAAATGTTAAAATCTGTTTTACAAGGTACTTGAAAGTAGTAATCTAGGATGACCGATAACTGCAGGATGTAAAGCTGTTATAATTTGTTACCAAGGGACAGTTGCAGGTTTGTGTGTAATTTTTAAATCAATAATGTAAGTAAGCAGTGAACTGCTCTTCAAGAATCTCTTAAAATTTGTATATAGGTAAATGTTTTAAAGCTTTTGTAAAGCAGGCTTTTCCTTTTATATCCTCACAGACTCAGCATGCCTCTACTATCTAAATTTGCAATGTGCCTACATGACCAACAAATGTACCTTAGTCCTCTCACTGGTGATATAGCTGATATTGTGAATAGGAACTTGGATTCCATACAAGATGGAAGGTAATCTTAATTTTATAAATGTCTCAGAAGAATTGAGAGTATTCTTGTTATCGTTCTCATGCATATACAGCACTACTGTAGCATACCTGTTTAGGCCTCTCTTGTTTAAGTTAGCTGAACACAATTCTAATGAAGGTGCAACTGATAGGACACCCCATATGTGGGTAGGTCCCTTGTGGTTATCATTTTTACTGTTTTATTGTGCCTGTGGATTTAAATCCTCTTCCGCTGCAATCCTACAGTCCCTAGGAGGGCATTGCAGGGATCCTAGGATATTGCAGATCTCTCTTCATTGGCAGAGAAAGATCTGCCCTTCTGATATGGAAATATTTCCGTTATTTTGCTTGAAAACACTCCAGTCTGCATAGCATTAAGAAAAGACTCAAGAACAGCTTTGCCTTGAAGGCAAAATGCTTTTTCCTTTAATTTTTGCCTCTTTCAAATAGAGTTTCAAAAAAAAGACACCCAATCTCATTCTGCCTCAAAACCTTACCTCCCTTCCTCCAGTCCTTTCCATTTTTAATGTAATGTCCTTAAATATTGTTGGGTTCGTTCAATCACTGCATACTTTTTTTTGGAATGTTTTTAGGGTCTTGTCAATTTTGATGGTCAGCATATCTGGCGTTATCTCGCAGCATTTTAGAGATCGGTTAATACAGAAGGCAGAGTTTCTTCTGGAAACCTCGGAATCTGCCCCCTTGAATAATGCCAGACGATTTGTACAGTTTCTCCGGAATGTCAAACTACCTCATCGACCACTGCTGGACAAGTGTAACAAAGTTTTTCTTCAGAATGCGAACCAGCTAGGTGTTGACCGTGTGGTTATCATCCTTGGACTTTACCAGGCTTTACAATTCAGCAGCGTTGAGTTAAAATTAGTTGCTAAACAGAAACTGATGGAAGCAATGGATGACTACAATAATTCTTCAAGCTTCCCTCGACTGTTTGTTACCCTTGCACCCATGGCAGGACCAGAGGTCAGAGAACGGTAAGTTTCACTTCTGGCTTACTTGTTGTGCATGTGAATACATTTTTCCTTATCTGAAGACCATTGCTATCTGAGGCAGAAGAGGCTGCAGTTCAACAAAGGGAAACTACAAATGCAATGGAGTTGTGCTCGGCTTACGCTATTAATGGTGAAACATCCTCCTGTGGACTTGCTTTGTTACTATTGCTGACCCAAATTGACAAAATAGATTTCAGGTTGCATATATGCACACACACACCTTGCCATTGGCGTCTTTTTCACTCCATCTGTGACAAATGTTCTTGTTGTGCTGAGGAAAGGCAACACAACAACAGCCTTGTTGAGCACACTTAACTCCTTCCTCAGAAGTAATGGAAATTGCAGAATTAGTCACAGGCTCAAATCCAAAGAGATGTGCACAGAGTTTCTGTTACCCTGAAAATGTCTTCAGAAATTTGAAGTTCCATGGGTACCGCCAATAGCATAGAACTAGAACAGAGCACTCTCTATTCTCTTGGTCCATTTGAACAGTTTTGGCATCTTGTTGCATGTTCAATATTTGGACTGCTCTTTCATCTCAATATGCATTTGTTGATACCAACAGCCAACAATAATTGCTTGTTCCAAGAGTATTTCTGTACAGAATCATGTGGTTTGTGTTGCCTTTTTTCTTTGCTCACAATGGCACAAGAGATGAGGGGGCTGAAGTCACTGTTTCCTACAGAAAGAACAGAAGCTAGGGTTCCAAATTTCACCCTTCACCAATCCAGAACCAAAAGTGTTATTATTTATTTGCCTCGGATCAGCCGCATGCTTTTCCTGCATTGTCTCATATGCTGCCCTTGTGATGGTGGAAGAGCACATTACTGAATCTGGGGCTTAGGAAACATGCTGTATTTGTAGCTGTATGTTGTTGTCGTTTAGTCGTTTAGTCGTGTCCGACTCTTCGTGACCCCATGGACCAGAGCACGCCAGGCACCCCTGTCTTCCACTGCCTCCTGCAGTTTAGTCAAACTCATGTTAGTAGCATCGAGAACACTGTCCAACCATCTCGTCCTCTGTCGTCCCCTTCTCCTTGTGCCCTCCATCTTTCCCAACATCAGGGTCTTTTCCAGGAAGTCTTCTCTTCTCATGAGGTGACCAAAGTATTGGAGTCTCAACTTCAGGATCTGTCCTTCCAGTGAGCACTCAGGGCTGATTTCCTTAAGAATGGAGAGGTTTGATCTTCTTGCAGCCCATGGGACTCTCAAGAGTCTCCTCCAGCACCATAATTCAAAAGCATCAATTCTTTGGCCTTCTTTATGGTCCAGCTCTCACTTCCATACATCACTATTGTAGTGTATGGTGTATTGTAGTGTAAAGGAACCACACCATTCTCCTGCTCCTGAAGATAGTACTCATTCAGTGTGACCCTAAGTTAAATTGCTCCCTGATGGGGAACCTCTACTCCTAAATGTTTACTGGAGCTGTGTGTGTTTTAAGGTTATCTTTCTTTCTTTCTTTCAAGATACATTAAAAGCTTCACTTTGTGGAGTCTGTTTCCATTTCCCCAAGCACGCTTCTTTCCCTTTTTGAAATAAGAGTGATATACACAACTCTGTGACCTCTTAAACTGCTGGAAATATGTAATATTTTGTATGTTTATTTTTAGGTTAACTGAAACTGCTCTACTAGTGGCAGATGAATTTGACCATCAGCAAACATTGGCAGTGGCGGACGCTATGCAAGAAACAGAAATCAGACATCCACAACTGATTCAAAAGTAAACCTTCAGTACAAAATGGCGACTCAAAATGTTCTCAATTTCTGTAACTTCCCTTTCCTGACTGTTCAGAATGCAGCAAGTGAAAAATCTGTAACTTCTGTTTAGTTTAAGAATGACTGATACAGAACGCTGAATATGCTTGCACTATATGATATGCCATTGACTTACCTTACACCACAGTCCTAAACACATCTATTGGAAGCAAGTCCCATTGATTTTAGCAGAACTTGCATCCAGGTAAGCGTGCCTAGGATTATGGTGTAACTCATCACTATTTGGTTGACATTAAGCTTATTTGACTTAATTTTTTTTTGTGGAAATATATGCTGGAATGTGCACAAGACATGTCCTGACACAACGGGTGTTAGTAAACCCCAATGAAGCGGGTGAACAAAAACAGCAAAGTTATTTTGTCCCACTTTGTGCCTGAGGCCAAACTAGGCAAAACATTAAATGCATCTTTACACTTAATGTACCTGCTTTTAAAAAGGAAAACGTCTCCCCTGAGGCTGCTTTTTGCATGGCCAGAAAGAATCCCATAGTGCCAATTGGAGGTTTTCTTACAATGCAAATAAGCAGCTTTAGAGAAGAGGTTTTCATCAGAATGGCAGCAGGAGAGAAAAGGCTTAAATCCCACCCACCTGTTGCATTCCTAATTTCAGATCCCTCTCACAGCAGCTATTTACAATTTTAAGCATGCATATTAAATATAGGAAGGTATTTAACATCCCATCTTGTTTCCCTGTTAGGGTGGCTTGGGGTAAAAATTAAAGAGCAGAGAGAAAATAATTTCCCTGCATCTACTTGGTGTTTTTCCTTTTTCTGTATGGTGCCCTGAAATTGCTGCAAATACAGTGACCAGGATCAAGACCAGCATAAACTTTGAGACTCCTTTAAAGTATGAGGGCCTCCAAGTGGATGGCATTTTTCTTCCTCCTGCCATATATGAGTAGAGGTGCTTTTCACTCGTACGTTGTTTATGTGTGTTGGATAGGGTCCACTATCTTGGAAAGCGTGTAACACTTTCTTCCCTTCCTCTCTGAAAAAGTTAATTTAGTTTATAGAATGCTATGGTATACCCAGCTTGACTCCTTCCATTCACAGAAGGCTCTGGGATTCAGCTGGCACTTAGGTAAACAACAGGGGTGTTTGACTTGTTTTGGTCAAATCCTCTGACTCCAGAGCAGACATTTCATGTTGCAAGGGGCCGCAGGAGAAAGGGGGATAAATACAAATTGCTTTCCCATTTCCATTAATATTAGCCTCTACCATATCAAAGGTGGGACGCGGGTGGCGCTGTGGGTAAAACCTCAGCGCCTAGGATTTGCCAATCGTCAGGTCGGCGGTTCGAATCCCTGTGGCGGGGTGCGCTCCCATTGCTCGGTCCCAGCGCCTGCCAACCTAGCAGTTCGAAAGCACCCCCGGGTGCAAGTAGATAAATAGGGACCGCTTTATAGCGGGAAGGTAAACGGCGTTTCCGTGTGCTGCGCTGGCTCGCCAGATGCAGCTTGTCACGCTGGCCACGTGACCCGGAAGTGTCTTCGGACAGCGCTGGCCCCCGGCCTCTTAAGCGAGATGGGCATGCAACCCCAGACTGGACACGACTGGCCCATACGGGCAGGGGTACCTTTACTTTACCTTTACCATATCAAAGAAACATCCACAAATGGAAGGGCACCATTGGATCCAATCATCCTTTTATTAACTATGTTCTTTAATTAAGGACAGGAGTCCAGATTTCTGCCAGTGAAGGCAAGGCCAATATGGACATGATTTTCAGATTACACCATTTTTATCGCTGGAATAAGACAATATATCTATTTGCAGCAGTGTATGGGTGTCCCAACTTTGTTCAAGTTTCTGGATATAACCCAGTGATCGCCAGCCTTTCAGGGCAAAGGGATGGTCACTTCTGGAATCCGAGGGAGTGCCACAGGGTATCAGCTGCAAAATAGCTGCCATGGAGGATATGGCATAATACAAAATGTACAATTCTGGGATCTAGTGAAATGTGGGCGTGTTTAAGGGCGTGAGTTCATTGTAAAAGAAACTGAGCCACTGCGGACAGAAGCAGAGCAGGAAGAGTAAACATTCTATCATGCATTGTGGATTTTTGAAGGGACATTTACCATGTCTTTTTGTGGGCACTGCAAAGAGGTATTGACAGGCACAATGGCACCCACCGACATTATGGTGGTGACTCCTGGCATAACAGCACATGAAATGCAGGACATCGTTATCAGAAAGCATTGACAGATCCCAAGCAGCCTGCTTTTGCTGTTGTGCCGATGTTACAGATACTCCATTCAAAATAGATTTATGATCCGTCTTGTAATTTAATCTGTGTTCATCTCAGGGCCAGGGCAGTTTGTAAAATACATCTTCACTGTTATTTGAAAGGATTTTAATTTCACCCTGAAATTTAGCCTCATCTGCTTTTGGTTTTCAGGATTGTGTCTCTGCTTTACAAACATATGGATCTCTACAAACCAGTAGAATTGGCCAAATTGGCCTACGCCCTCCTCCTATTTCATTGCTCCAATCCTGAGATTTATTCCAAATTACAAAGGTTGCTCACCAGGTAAGAAAGAACATTTTATCAGCAAATATATTCTGATGGTTGCTTTCTTTATTAATTTGTTACGTTTGAATCCTTCCCTTCTTCCTTAGCAGAATTCAAGGAAGTGGTGTTGTTGTTGTTGTTGTTTAGTCGTTTAGTCATGTCCGACTCTTTGTGACCCCATGGACCAGGAAGTACGGTGGTACCTCGGGTTAAGAACTTAATTCGTTCCGGAGGTCTGTTCTTAACCTGAAACTGTTCTTAACCGGAAGCACCACATTAGCTAATGGGGCCTCCCGCTGCTGCCGCGCCGCCGGAGCACGATTTCTGTTCTCATCCTGAAGCAAAGTTCTTAACCCGAGGTACTATTTCTGGGTTAGCGAGTCTGTAACCTGAAACGTATGTAACCTGAAGCGTATGTAACCCGAGGTACCACTGTACTTATCAAAATTGCGGTTTGCAGTGATCATCTTAAGAAGGCATTCTTCCTCTTGCACATGGGAAGAATATCTCACTTCTAAATGAAGCACACTACTGGCTTTAGAAATAACATTTTTGTGCCAATGTCCATTTAATTGATATATTAATCAATTGAAAATGTCTTTGATCAGGGTTCTTCCCTAATTTCCATACCCTTTTAAAATTTGATACAGTGGATACAATTTCTTGCTAAGGAATTATAAGTGAATTACACTGGGGAATAAGCTCAGTCTGACCCAGTTTGCTGTATTTGTTCCTATTTCGACATTTTCAGAGTATACGGCTAGGGATTTAAGTAGCTTGCCATGATATCTGTGGCAAGAGCAGCTGGTGTGGGTGGGTGGGTTGTTCGCCTCCCAGCACTGGTGTCACTGTAGCTTACCAGGGTTGGGGATGAGGTGGCAAGGAGTTTGGTGCTGGCCACACTGCCCCACATCTTCCTTCTGGTAAGCCACAATGATGCCACTGCCTCCCATACCCGCTGCTCGCTCCTGATCGGTCGGATTTCTTTTCAAGCAAACATGCAATTGACCTGGGCGTAAAATGCACTAAAAATATTTGTGGCCCGCCGATTTTCACTCTTCATCACTGACAGATGTATATCTCTCTGTTTTGCGTTCCAGCTGTTTACACACTAATGTCGTACCGACGGATATTTCCATGCTCATCCGTGTTCTTTCCTTGCTTCCTAACTCCTACATGGATGAAGTCATAGTCACTCGAATGGAAGCTGTAATGCCTCAGTGCAGCCTGAGTGATTTGAGTTCCTTCACCACAGCTGTTATGAAATGGATCCGACGTGATCAGCCCTATCAGCAAAGCCCCACGGTGCAGTACGGAAAACTTTTGCAAAAAGTCAATCATTGTGCACTTGAGAGACTTCAGAAAGCCAACGATCTGGATCTTCTGTTAGACGAGTTGAAATACATATCTGGAGACTGGTTTGAAGAAATGCTCCTTGAGGAAACCATGGTTGCACTTCAGCGCTTGGCGGACCAGATTACATGGACAAATGTGCCAGAGTTGTCATCTTTTATTGCCAGAACTTCCTATCTCTGCGTTCCATTACTTGATAGAATAGCTGCCGTTACCGTTCAGCATATAGATAAGGTACTAATGACACATGATCATTTCATTTCCCTTGAAAGTGATAGTACAAACAGCATGCAGTGTTACATTTTGTGTGTATTCTTATTTGGACATAGTTTATCAGAGATGTGTCCCGTCCCCCCCAGTGTATTGGGTCTGCATTGCACACTACGCTGAATGATTTGATTGCTACCCCAGGAACATGTATAACTTGCTCACATTAGGGAGAGACTGAAGACAAGGACCCATTTTATAGAAAGCATATCCCCATTTACATGGGTCTTATATTCCAAATCCCCGTGTGCATCTGTGAAGTTGCATACAATGGGGGAATCGGCTGTCGGCTCAACAAAGCCCCACTGATGTGTGGGGAAGGAACTTGATGATGTTTACAGACCACCTTCTTAACTTTTGTTGCTTTTTGCATAAGAATACCCCGCCCATCTGGCTGGGTTTCTCTGGGCGGCTCCCAACAGAATATTAAAAACATTATGCAACATCAAACATTAAAAACTTCCCTAAAGAGGGCTGCCTTCAGATGTCTTCTCAAAGTCAGGTAGTTGTATATTTCCTTGACATCTGATGGGAGGGCGTTCCACAGGGAGGGTGCCACTACCGAGAAGACCCTCTGCCTGGTTCCCTGTAACTTGGCTTCTTGCAGTGAGGGAACCACCAGAAGGCCCTCGGAGCTGGACCTCAGTGTCTGGGCTGAATGATGGGGGTGGAGATGCTCCTTCAGGTATACTGGAGGAATTATTAAAATCTGGCAGACATACATGGTGAATGCTGACACTGTCCTTTTCTCCCCCACCCCCTTGCTTCTTCTCTAGGTTTACAGTTCTGAGATTTACTCTTTTCTCCGTCCCTTTGCTACTCTAAATTACGACCCTCCCCAGAGTGAAGAGTTTTTTGAGGCTTTCCTTCAGCACTTGAGCTCTTGCTTGGGTAAGTTCATCAGAGAGGAATAGTAGCTGGGTGACATTTTCCCCAAGGTGCCAATTGGCAGTGTGATGAGTGCACAAGGCCAAATAAAATCTCTTTTTGAATCAAAGAAAACTGATATAATTCAGAACCATTTGTTGTTGTTTTTTGGGAGGCCGCAGGACGACAACAACAACGTTGTGCTTATTCTAAACATTGGTAGGTAGAAATGAATTTAAACTGATGAGCAGTGAAGTGGCAGCTCTTCCTTCCCCCATCTTTCAAAATGAGCACAGCGCTAAGCAGGAGACATTTTAAACAATTTGTGCTTGCTGATACAAAAATACCGCCACAGATTTTAAGACAAAGATTCATTTGGTTATTTCCTGCAAAGGGCGCTTATGAAGCTGCTGCTGCAAATGTGCCGCTCGCAATGTGGGAAGACCCAGTTGCACAGCCTTAGGCATGGCAATGTATGGAGAAGGGGCTGGAAGGCAAGGACTGGGTGAATACGAGTGTGGGAGTACTAACAGTGATTTTCTTACATAAACCATGCTGGAGAGGATGTGGGCGAGGGATCTATTATTGTGTCCAAATTAACGTCAAGGCCAACAGCATGAAAATAAGCTCTATCAGTGTACAGTTAATCGGGTTGTTTTTAGGACTGTGACATTTGCCATCACATTCTTCCTTCTGTGATGGTTCCCCACTGTTTTCCACCCGCCCTGTTCCCAGTCTCTATATCCCTGCTCCTTCTGTTCCTCTGGACCATTATAAAATCTGAACCTCAGTTTCCAGAAGCAGAATAAATAAGCAAATGTATGTAAAAACACTCAACATTTTAGCCTTGTTCATGTGTCACTTGTGTGTCGGGTGTAGCTGTTGAGCAAGGAACAGGGATGCACTTTTATCCCCCACCCCCCTGATAAATTCCTGTGGCAAGGAAGGGGCTCTGTGTGATTATATGGGTGTGGAGAGTTCTAGTTTCCCATCTGTTTCTCCACTTCTTCAGAGATACTGTCAGTTAAGGGATACACTAATATATTTGTTTTATACAGGTAGTTTTGAACCACATCTCCTTGTGCTGCTTGGTTTTGCTTTGGCTGTTGCTGAGTATTTTCCAGAGAATGTGATAAAGGCTATATTTAACATCGAATTTCTGGCCAAACTAGATGCCCAGCTTGAAAGTAAGAAATAATTACAAATTTTAACAAGACTCTTGCATTTTGTAAGAGATTGTGTGTATGTGTTTTCTTTTGCTCAGAACAGGAATAGCCAACTGCATTTTTTGATACTACTGTCTTCTTGGTTTCCAATAATCTACCTTGGAATAATATTCCTATGTTTGAGTTAGGTTGTTTTCAACAAACCACGGTTTGCCAGTTGAGAAACAACAAACCATGGTTGAGCCTGAGGCTTGCCTAGTATATTGTTTAATGGGATATGCGGGCGTGACCATATCCTCCACATGTAAAAATGGGCAAAGCACAATGATTCTTTTCTTCAGATACATACTCTGCCTTCTTGCATAGCGAGTGGGCAACATGCAATTCAGACATTACTTACCTAGGAGAAATATCAGTCTACTAAGTATTTCTTCTTCTTGCATGCTACTCCCCAACACCATCATAGGAAGGAAGTAAAATCTGATTCAGGCTAAACTGTGTTTTAAATGTCTTCTCTTTCCACCCAGCGTGAAGGAATAAGGATTTTCAGTTGTGATTATAAATGAGGTTACTTGTTTAGAGAATCATACATCAATCTTCAGTCAGGTAGTTCTTCCCATAAATGCTCCCCTAAGCTAGGTCAGGAGTAAAACATTACTTTCATTTTTTAAAAAATGAAGGTACAGTTAAAACTAGCATTTTAATTTAGTCTGTTCAACTATAAATTTTCATCCGATTGAGACTTCATTTATTCGTTTGGGCATTTCTGTACTAACCAATCCACTACATGTCATCTGGCAGTTTCCATTTTTACTCAGATGTAAGTCCCACTTTTCTCAGTGAAGCTTTGTTCACTGTGCGTAGAATAATACCTTTATTGCTTGCTTACTTTCATCCCCCCTATGCCCTCTCTAAATGGGGGAAGGAGGAGAAGGCATGGTGGACCCCCCGAGTTGTGGCTATGTTTGTGAGGAAGTTGCCCTCTGCATCAGCAGCACCAAAACAGAACAGTGATTTTCCTTTTCCCTCCCAGAGGGCAAAAGAGGAACGAAGCTCTCCTCACCTTCTCTATTGTCTCTTTGAAATGCTTGTAGATAGGAGCCCTCAAAATTCCAAACAGCCAGAATATTTTAAAAGCCAAAAGGGGTAACAATGTTTCTCAGCTTCATAAAGAAGCCCAGAGTGAATTTTGACTTCTGGTTGTTGTTGTTTTGCTGAAGCCCTATACCCATTGAGTATGAATTCAACAGGGCTCTATGTAAGGTTGTGTTGATCAATGTCTTTTCCCTTCTGCATGTATTCATTTTTTAGAAAGCGCTACTAGTTCTCAGAACCAGCTGCTTCTGCAGATTTACAAGGCTACCTCCCCAGCCTGTAGTGTTGGAAGGCGTTGGAGTTGGGGAGGCAGATCAGACCCCATACCTGTGCCAACTTTGTATTAGACCTGTGCTGCCAGCTGGCTGTGAGGGCAGCTTGGGAGTCTGTGGATCCCAGGCCATCTTAGCCCTCAGAAGGCCCCGTTTTGTTGGCTATCCGTTGGGCTCTGCCAACGGGGGTAGGGTGAGTGGAAGGCCGGAGGTCTGTACCAGTGGAGGTGTCAGGGACTGGGCAGAGGAGGAATAGTGGAGACCACCTCCCCATCCTGACCCAGGGAGGAGGAAGAGGAAGACAGTATAGATTTACAACAGGGGTTTGAGGGAGGAAGCAGCTCAGAGGCAGATTTGGGAAATCATGGGAGAGCCAGAGCAGCTGGCTGACATGTTGTCATTAGAAAGCATTTCAGACCCTCTATCTATCTGCCAGAACTCGGTGAGCCTTAAAAGTAGGAGAGCAAAGAGCTCAAAGATAGAGGGCACTTAGTGGCACCCGTAGAAGTGACAAATAAGGAAGTGGGAGAGACGGGGGGGGTGGAGATTCACTTGGGACAATGCCATTATCCAAGCGGCTGGGTCCTATAGCCTCTCTCTAAAGATTGAAATAAAAAAGAACTGTAAGAAACTTTTCCTTGTCTTTATAATCTCCTGGGCAACCAGCCGGGAGCTGCTGACAGCATCCTGACAGGAGGCTGGCTGAGCCAGCAGAAGCAAGCAGAGGGGTGCCTCTGTTCAATCCAGTTCCCCCGCAGCCCAGTGTACAGTGGGGGGGGGGGCTGGATTGCAGCTGAAGAGACTTCTGATTTGCTTCTGTGGCCGTGTCCTTTGTCTGAAGGGCTGCTTGCTTTTGTACTTACAGAAGTGCTGTCAGGCGTACAGTGGTGTAAATAGCATTCGTTTTCCCCCTCCATTTTTTAAAAAAAACAGCGCTACCGGGTTCCTTAAACCGGAGGGTCCGCTTACGACTGATGGAACTGAACCGAGCGGTCTGTCTGGAGTGCCCAGAGCTCCAAATTCCATGGTTTCATGAGCGCTACTGTCAGCAACTACAGCGAAAAGGTGAATATTTAATCTTTTAAATGACAGTTGCATTATGGGTGCCTCAGTCCATTAAAAAAAACACCTTTACAGAGTCATATTTATTAAAACTCATAACATTTCAGAAATGGCTTAAACTTCAGTTATGTCCTTGTCAGCCTGCTTTGAAGTGCTATATGAAGTTCTTTAAAAAAAAACAACAACAGAAAAGATGCTGACAAGCTCAGGGTAATATCCATTTGGTACCCTTGCATAACGTATCTGCTAATGGAAGAATGCAGGAGGTGATCCCCCCCCCCATTTCCTCTCCCCACTGAAGCCCATAGCACCCTCTGAAAACCTGCTCTGGAGGGTTGGGGAATCTCCAGGATGGGTTGGGAGATGGCATGGAGCGGGGGGGGGGGGGGCAAATTGGCAAAGATCGCCTCCCTTCTTCCTTTAGCAGATGCCTCGACTGAAGCAAAAACTCAAGGAGCATCAGCTGGATCCCACCTTCTGATAACGTAACACGCGTCGTTCTTGTAAAGTGATTCGCGATATTTTGTCCTGTCTTCCCTTTGCTTCTGATCTGGTTTTTATGCTTTGTTTTTGTTTTCGCCCACAGGCAGTGGTAGTCTTAGCGCGTTGCAACAGCAGATTCACGGACTGCTGGGAGAAATTTTGGGAGGAAGCCACTTTGCCAAGGTGTCTGTTCTCACCCCATACTACTACGGAATCGGTGGGTGTTTAATTCATGGGAAATCCTCTGTGGTTCAGCGTTTCATGGGAAACTCTCTCAAAATATTTCTCAAATGTACAGAAGCAAGTCTTGGCTATCCAAAGCAAGTCCTGGCTACCCCAGAGGCTTTCCAGACAATCTATTTATAGTTATCTGAATGCAGTGTTGTTTATTTTTCCTTATTGAAGGCCTGTCCTGATTCACAGGACCAAAGGAGGGATGCAGGGATACCAAAGAAGGATGCCTCAAACACCATCAGGGCCAGTTCTTGTGCTGGAGCCACCCAGCCAGATGAGCGGGGTATAAATGATAAAATTATTATTACAGTAGTACCTCAGGTTACAGACGCTTCAGGTTACAGAGTCCGCTAACCCAGAAATAATACCTTGGGTTAAGAACTTTGCTTCAGAATGAAAACAGAAATCGCGTGGTGGTGACAGCGGGAGGCCCCATTAGCTAAATTGGTGCTTCAGGTTAAGAACGGACCTCCGTAATAAATTAAGTACGTAACCAGAGGTACCACTGTAGTAGTACTAGTAGTACTAGTAGTAGTACTTATATACTTTTATTTATTTGCTATTCAAAAAACAAAACAGCAGTTTACACAATTCTACTTAAAACCACACTATACGGCTATATAGAGCGCATTGCATTAATCCAGCCTCTGGGTTACCAATGTACGGGATACAGTGGTCAGGCTCTTGCAGTTGCTGGATGCAATGAGGTAGTATGAGAGTCTTGACAACTGTGCTCCCCACCCACTTCCGTAGCATTTCATGTTGTTTTAAAGTTTAAATTGTATTTTACCTCAGCCTTTTGAGTGCAGCCGTGAAAATTCCTCCCCTGATCCCCCCCCCCCAAAAAAGCAGAATTCCTCACAACTAGGCTACTCCCTAACTTTCACTTTAAAATAGCTACTGCATTTGCATGAAACTTGTGGAAACTGTTGGGCCATGGATAAAAATGTGGTTTGGTGATGCTTTGCATCTTTTGGGTAATAAGCCCCAGTGAGGAGCATATTTAATTGAAATCAGTAGCACGTCCTTCCAAGTAATTGTGCTCAGGATCTTGGTGTGAAAAGTTGTACTACTGAAATCAATGGGACTGGAATGACATAAGCAGTAAATAGTCAGCCTGTGTGTAACAGAGAAGTTTTGCTTACAGGTTTTCTTTTCTTTTCTTGTAAGTGGAGGCCTGTGTAACTATTATCCTAACCTTAAATAGTGAGTGAGTGCTCTGGGAGCTAAAGTATTGTTGAAGCAAAGTATGAGCCTGGTGAGTACCTGGGTTGTAGATCACTGGAGCCCCGTCTAAGCTGTTTCATGCTTTACTTAAGAGTCTGCTCTTAAGTATACAGCTCTTAAGTATATACATGTGTCTGAATATACAGTAGTAGTGCTTGAGTAACATTGTGGTTTGCAATATTGCACTGGTGGAGGAGTCATGCCCCACTGTAAACATTAACTTCCTATTGTGACAAGTCCTGAGATGATAATTTTTATTTCAGACTTTGAGTGTATTCTTGATAAAAACAAGAAGCCTCTTCCGCATACCGAACAGATTGTTGTCATGGCTGACTTGAAGGGAATGCACTGGGAGCAAGATGGCCTGTTGTTGGGAAGGAAAGGGCTGCCGCCAGGAGCTCAGAGGTGATTACATATTTTCTGTGTGCTTCTATGGTCAATAGTCCTTCTTCTTTCATACTGTTTCATGCCAAGTACAAATTCAGGAAAGAACGATCTGTCCCATTGTACGTGTCTGACTCCACTAGCTCCTAAAGAGTAAGTGAGAGGCAAGTTGCACTTACAACTTTAGTCGCTAACAACAACATTTAAAATAACAGCTGTCAGAGTTGCTCCTCGATCCTAGCTCACAGAGGATCACGCTAGCCAGCGATCGTTAAGTAAAAGTCTTTATTGAGTTACAGTTCCCATTCTCAAGCTGCTGCGTGCAACTCTACGTCTTATGGTTAGATCGGCGAAGCTCTGTCTGGGTCCCCGCCTCCTGTACACCAACTTAATATCCTAGCCCTGCTCCACCTTTTCCGCCTGACTGTTCTCCTCTGGGTCCCTCTGCCCCCCGGGGTCTCCTCCCTCCGGGACTCCTCCGACGCCGAACCCCCGGACCCTTCTGTCTCCTTGCGCCGGGCTTTAGGACCTGGCTCCCTCTCCGGGCTGCCACCTGCGTCACTTCCCTGTGCATTTGAACTTGGCGCGCGCGCCCAACCTTCCACTTTCCGTCTGACCATTTCTTCGCTCCCTGATGGAGGTGTGGCCACTCCTGACTCGTGCCCTCCCTCCTGTTGTGAGCTGCCAGCGCTTGATCCCTGGCCCCCTTCCTCTTCCCTGCTCTCTGGCGGTGACGCTGGTCCCGATCTCCAACTGCTCCCCTCTGAGTCCCCTCTGGCTCTATCTTCCTGGGGTGTCCCCCTAGGCTCCCCCCTTGCCCTGGCCACTGGTGCTCCTTTCTGTGAATCTTCTGATTCACTGGAAAGACTCGGAGATCTCGGGTCGTCGTCATCACTCATCTTTTCTTCTGCCTCCTCCTCCTCGCTCTCTGTTTCCTCCCTTGCCCTTGCCTCTGCTCCTGAACCCCTGACATCCATCCCCCCCTCGAAGCCCCCTCTTCCCCCCTCCCCTCCTTCCGGTGCGGGAGCTGGGTGCTGCTGTGTCAGGGGGACGAATGTCGGGTACAGGTCGCTTCCCGTGGCGGGCCTCCATCTGAAGTCTTCCGGTTCTTCCTCCCTGCTCTCGTCGACGACGGTCACCTCCGCTTCCATCTCTGTACCGCCGTGCTCGAAACCTGGGTCGTCCCCGAAACCGTCCATGTCCGTCTCTCCCTCGCTTCCTCCTGGGGGCGTCGCTCGTCCTGGACCCTCCAGCCACTTTCTGCGCCACTGCTCTGGTCTATCGTCCCACCAATACGAGGGTTCTGAGGCAGATCCCGAGGGTGACCCCTCCGGGGAACGTGCGTCGCATGTCGGTTCCTCGTCCGAGTCGAACCCCCGGAACGTGCTGGCTGAAAGCGTGGGCGTGAAAAGCCAGTCGTCGAAAAAATCAGCTGGCATGGGCCTGTGTGGGAAGAGGGCATGAAACTCTTCTTTGAGCAGAGGTTCGTCTAGAGCGTAGCCTGGCACCCAGCTGTTGGCACTGGCCAGGGTGCCCTCCTTGGCGAGAAAGTATTCTACCCCCTCTTCCCCCCATCTAGAGTCCAAAATCTCTGTGACTTCGTTGATGCGCTCCTCCTGTGCCACTCCCCCTTGCTCGGTTCTCTCTCGGAGTGGACTTGGTGCCGTGCCTGGTTCCTGAAATCTGTGAGGTGCCTTGTAGGGAGTGAGCACCGATCTGTGGAACACCGGATGCATCCTGGAACCCTCCGGAAGCGCCAGCCTGAAAGCCACCGGGTTGACCTGCTCTTCGACTTGGTAGGGCCCCAGTTGCTTATGCCCTAGTTTCTTCTTCGCCAACGACCTGGCCGGCACTGCGTGGGCTGCTAACCAGACCCAGTCTCCCACATGGATCTCTTCGCCAACCCTTCTGTGTTTGTCCGCTTGTACCTTGTATGCGTGTTTGGCCAGCTCCAGGTGCCGCCGCAGCTGATCGTGGACCTCCTGCAACTCTGACGCGAACGCATCTGCTGTCTGCGGCTCCCCCTCCCCCATTCTTTCCAGTCCCGGGAAGGTTCTGGGGTGCCTCCCGTTGTTGGCGAAGAACGGCGTGACCCCCGTGGACACGTGCTTCGTGTTGTTGTAGGCGAACTCGGCGAGAGGCAGGTAATCCACCCACGTCGCAGGCTGTTGATTCGCATAACATCTCAGGTACTGCTGCATGATGGCATTGACCCACTCCGCTTGCCCGTTGGTCTGCGGGTGTCTAGCCGACGCTAGGTTGATCTTGACGTTCAAGAAGCCCATCAGCTTCTGCCAGAAATTCGAGATGAACTGTCGCCCTCGGTCGGACAGAATAGACCGCGGCAGACCGTGAACCTTGAACACGTGGTCTATGAACAGTTTGGCGGTTTGTTCCGCCGTGGCCACCTTAGCACACGGAATGAAATGTGCCATCTTGGAGAACACGTCCACCACCACCAGCACGGCCGTCTTGCCCCTCGAGCTGGGCAGATCCGTGACAAAGTCCAGGGCCACTCTCTCCCATGGTTCGAACGGAGTTTGCAGCGGTTCCAACAGTCCGGCCGGCGGTCTGTGCACTGGTTTGGCCCTCTGGCAGGTGTCACACCTCGCCACGTAGTCCGCGACTTCCCCTCTCATTCCGGGCCACCAGAAGTCTCTGGCGACCAATTCCACCGTCTTCTCCTTGCCAAAGTGCCCGGCAGTGGGCGCGTCGTGCAGCTGCTGCAGTACCTTGGCGCGAAGTTCGTCTCCTGGCACGTAGACGGCCCCTTTACGGAGGAGCAATCCATCTCGCAGCTGCACCTCTGCCATCTTTGCTTGCGCGAAGGAGTCATCCTGCAACGCTCGTCGCACCACCTCCAGGTCAACTGTTGCCGCAGCGCACGCCCACACTGTTGGTGCGAAGATGTGCATGGCGGCCGCTGGCGTTGCCTCCTCCAGATACTGCGGCTTACGGGAAAGAGCATCCGCCATGATGTTGGTGTCCCCCGGGACATACTCTATTCGGAAGTCGAAGTTCGCAAAGAACTCAGCCCAACGTATCTGCCTCTGGTTCAGGAACTGCGCCGTGCGCCAGTGCTCCAGATTTTTGTGGTCCGTGCAGACCTGCACCGTGTGCTTGGCGCCGATCAGGAAGTGCCGCCACGCTTTGAACGCTGCATGAATGGCCAGCAACTCCCTGTCCCAGATGGTGTAATTCTGTTCGGACTTGCTGAGCTTCCTGGAGTAAAACGCTCCCGGCCTCCAAGCCCCCTGCGGGTCTTTCTGCAGCAGGACAGCTCCCACGGCTCTGTCCGAGGCGTCTGTCTCCACCCTCATCGGCCTGCTGGGGTTGACATGAAGCAGCTGCTCTTCCGACGCGAAGAGCCGCTTGAGTGCCTGAAAGGACTGCTCCGCCTGCTCCGTCCAGATGAACTTCTTTTTCTTGGAGCTGAGCGTGTCCGTGATGGCCGCCGTCTGCATAGCAAAGCCTTTGATAAATTTGCGATAGAAGTTCGCGAAGCCGACAAACCGTTGGACCTCCTTCCGGTTGCGTGGGCTTTTCCAATCCAACACTGCTCGAACCTTGGCGCTGTCCATGGCGAGCCCCTTGTCAGACAACCTGTAGCCCAGGAAATCCACCTCCGTCACGTCGAACTGGCACTTCTCCAGCTTGGCGTAAAGTCTATGCTGCTGTAGCCTGCTCAGCACTTCTTTGACGTGTCTGTCGTGCTCCTGCTGCGATTCCGAAAAGATCAGGATGTCATCCAAGAAACAGACGCACGTTTTGTAGAGGAGCCCCGCCAACACGTGATGCATGAACGCTTGAAACACGTGGGAGCCATTTTGCAATCCAAAAGGCATAACTCTATATTTGTAGGTGCCCAGGGGCGTGAACATGGCTGTCTTCCACTCATCTCCTTCCCGCATGCGAATGAGGTTGTACGCCCCTCGCAGGTCCAACTTGGTGAACACGCTGCCCTTCCGTACCTTTGCGAGGAGGTCGTCGATTCGGGGCATGGGGAAGTCCGATGGCTTGGTCACACTGTTTAAGATGCGATAGTCCACCACAAGCCTCTTTTGGGGCGTGTCCCGCTTCTTAACAAAGAAAACAGGACTGCCCCCCGCTGCCTTGGACTCTCGGATGAAACCGCGCTCCAAATTATGATCTATGAACTCTTTGAGTTCCTGCAGTTCGTCCTCAGACATGGAATACAGCTTCCCTTTGGGCAGCGCCGCCCCCGGCAGCAGGTCAATTTTGCAGTCATATGGTCTGTGGGGGGGTAGCCTGTCTGCCTCCTTCTCGCAGAAAACCTCCAAAAATTCTGCGTACTTGTGGGGAACCGCTTGCAGCGTGCCTAGCTGCAGCTGTGACTCCTCTTCCTCTCCTTCCTGCCGGGGCACGATGCAGTGTTCAGCACAAAAGGAAGAGCCGAAGGTCAGCTGCCTCTGGTACCAAGCCAGCGTCGGGCTGTGCTTGTCCAGCCAACTCATGCCCAATACAATGGGCGTGTCCGATAGTTGAGTGACGTTGAAGCTGATGATTTCCCTGTGATTCCCAAGTCGCATCACCATTGGTGGCGTCTGCTTCACCACTTGCCCCCCTAGCAGCTCCCTGCCATCCACCGTGACAACCTGCAGGGGCAGCGTGGCAGGCAGCAACTGTATGGCGTGCCGGTCGACAAAGTCCTGCCCTATAAAGTCCGCATTGCTGCCTGAGTCGATGGTAATTGGCACGTCCATGGTGATTCCATTGGGCAGCTGGAGCGATGCGGTGAGCCTCACTACTGGCTTGGGCGGGAGGGGGTCCATGGGCTGTAAAATCTCTGGGGACTGCTTCACTGACACGTCTGGCTGGGCCCCAGTGCCTCTTCCTCCAGCCAGACAGCGTCGTTTCCCTGCTGTGGTTCTCCTTGCTGCGTTGCTGCAGTTACCATTGCTGAGGCTGCAGTGTGCTTGTGGAGCCTCCGGGGACACTCTTTCGCCATATGCTGTGGATCATCGCAGATATAACACTTCCTGTTCCCTCTAGGAGGCTTTGCTTTCACTGTTGCCGGTGCTAGGGCTCTGGCTGCTGACTGAGCCCTTGCACTTCCAACCTCCATAGGTTCTGCCCCTCCTCTTGGCGGAGGCGTGGATTGCGCACGCGCTGCTTCTCTGGGAAGGAAGGAGGAGCCCCTGGCTGGTCCGCGCCCTCCACGCCCTTCGTCCCTGCTCCACGGACGTTCTTCCAGCCGCACCCCCACCGCCAGCGCCCTCTGAACGATCTCCTGCGTGGTCCGGGGTCTCTCCCCCCTCGCAATTTCATCTTTAACCGAGCCGTGCAAGCCCTCCCAAAACAGGTCTCTTACAGGAGCCGAATCTCTGTCCCATTCCAGGGCACTGACCAAAGCGAAAAAGCGGGCATGGTACTGCCTTACGCTGGCCCTCCCTTGCTTCAGTCCATGTATCTGCTGCCGAGCAAGATCCACGTCAATGCTTGATAAAAAGCACCCATCCATCGCTTTAATAAAGGCATCAGCATTTTGGAGCGCCGGATCCTTATCCCTCCACAAATTGCGCAGCCATGCTTTAGCATCTCCATGCAAATGGGACATGATGAATCCCACTTTCTCTTGCTCATCTCTAAAGTCTTTGTTCAGCAGTTGCAGTGCACACATTACATCTGCTCTAAAGTTGGGGTACTGTTGCAGATTCCCATCGAAGTGAGAGACCAGACCGCCTGTTCGTCTCCCCAACCCAATCCCCTCCGGTTTGGGTGTCAGTTGCCCTTGCTTAGTAAGCACTTCCAACCTGACCTGGAGATCCTTGTAGGCGGCAGCTGCGTCCTCCTCTCTCTTCCTGGATGCAAGTGCCTCGGCATTCAGTCGTGTCACTGCTTCTCTGAGTTCCGCTATCTGCTGTTCAGCCGTCATGTTGTCTGCCGTTCGTGAGCTCGCTAGTAGGCACCCGCTTTCTCTCCTCTCCGTGAGGCCGTAGATGCCCACAATTTATGGAGACAGAGCTTACTGTCAGAGTTGCTCCTCGATCCTAGCTCACAGAGGATCACGCTAGCCAGCGATCATTAAGTAAAAGTCTTTATTGAGTTACAGTTCCCATTCTCAAGCTGCTGCGTGCAACTCTACGTCTTATGGTTAGATCGGCGAAGCTCTGTCTGGGTCCCCGCCTCCTGTACACCAACTTAATATCCTAGCCCTGCTCCACCTTTTCCGCCTGACTGTTCTCCTCTGGGTCCCTCTGCCCCCCGGGGTCTCCTCCCTCCGGGACTCCTCCGACGCCGAACCCCCGGACCCTTCTGTCTCCTTGCGCCGGGCTTTAGGACCTGGCTCCCTCTCCGGGCTGCCAACTGCGTCACTTCCCTGTGCATTTGAACTTGGCGCGCGCGCCCAACCTTCCACTTTCCGTCTGACCATTTCTTCGCTCCCTGATGGAGGTGTGGCCACTCCTGACTCGTGCCCTCCCTCCTGTTGTGAGCTGCCAGCGCTTGATCCCTGGCCCCCTTCCTCTTCCCTGCTCTCTGGCGGTGACGCTGGTCCCGATCTCCAACTGCTCCCCTCTGAGTCCCCCCTGGCTCTATCTTCCTGGGGTGTCCCCCTAGGCTCCCCCCTTGCCCTGGCCACTGGTGCTCCTTTCTGTGAATCTTCTGATTCACTGGAAAGACTCGGAGATCTCGGGTCGTCGTCATCACTCATCTTTTCTTCTGCCTCCTCCTCCTCGCTCTCTGTTTCCTCCCTTGCCCTTGCCTCTGCTCCTGAACCCCTGACAACAGCATTTAAAGTCAATTGCTCCTTACTTTGGCCTGAACCTGAGTGCCAACTTCTGCTGCCATTTAAACTGGGAAGCATATCTTTGCATCTGTGTGTGCTCTTCAGCCGTTAATATTTTTGACTTGGAATAAAATGCTACATTGTGAAATGCACTAAGCTTTATTACAAGGCCCTTAGGGTTCTTGGACCAAGGCAAGCTGAGTTGAAATAAAAACGGGCGTTTAGAAGGATATTTCATTTCCTCCAGTAATTTACTGCAATTTATTCTGGAGAGACACCTTCATTAAGTCTACACCATTCCTAATGTAGAAACTCCCTTCCTTATTGATAGGGCAACCTATATTTGCTTTAGTTTCTTACTCAGTGGAAAGTTAATTTCTAGCTGGCTGTGTTGTTAAAGAGTGTCCGTTTCAGTATTCCTTAAAACTTTATTTGCTCTGAAGAAACCTTGTTAGATTTTATTGTTGTTCTGGACATATGCCACATATTTGCAGAGACTGATGCACATTGAGATGTGACAGATCTCTCTTGTTCAGGGTTAACCTTTCCATTTCAGTGGAGTGAGGTATTATAAGTGTGCTAAGGAATAAACATAGGTTGTCTCCCTCTACTGAAAAGAACTATGAAAGTTCTCCTTGGCAGGGAAACTGGAGGCATCAGTCTTCAGAGGCCCCTTGCTCAGAAGAGACTGATGCATTTGCAGTTTAACATTGCAATACATGTTTTAATATGATAAAACTCTGCACTTTCCCTTGCCTCTTTTCACTTCTGAGGTGAGACATACCATATTTTTCGCCCCATAGGACGCACCGGCCCATAAGGTGCACCTAGTTTTTTGGGGGGAAAATAAAGGGGGGGAATTATTTCCCCCCCAGGCACGGGGCTGGGGGGGGGAGCCCGAGCTTCCCCCAACCCCAGCCCCCAGAACAGGCAGCTCTCCGCAAGCCGTGGGAGCCCAGCGCCGGGCTCCCACCGCTTGCAGAGAGCTGCGCAAAGCCTGGAGAGCGAGAGGGGTCAGTGCGCACCAACCCCTCTCGCTCTCCAGGCTTCAGCGAAAGCCTGCATTCGCCCCATAGGACGCAGACACATTTTCCCTTCATTTTTGGAGGGGAAAAAGTGCATCCTATAGGGCGAAAAATACGGTACATACAGTTTCAGGAGTTTTCTGCCCCTATTATCTAAATGGCTCACTTTAGATTCTGAGTAGATTCTGTTTTCAGATTGTTGAATTTATAATCATGCACATATGATTGTATTGTATTCAGAATTGCAGTGGATTTTCTGGATTCAAAAGCCTTTTGTAAGAACTTGAATCACCTGAAAGGAGAAGCTGCTATGAAAAAACGACATTTGGAGATTCTAGGATACCACGTTGTTCAGGTATGTTCTCTATATTTTGTATCAATATTGCACATAATTGCAGGGTTTATCTGACAATATGTCAACATTCTTTATTTGAAAGTTTTTTTTATCATAAATATTCAGGGATGTGTTCTGCTAACTTTTACTCAGGGTAGACCCATTGAAAATTAGTTGGATTCAGTCCTCCACCCTTCTTCCAAAGGTTGCTTTCTCTTCTTCTCAAGTTGTTCTCAGCTGAATATTATTATTATCACCACTTCCCAAATGGTCTTACAATCTAAAAACAGACCGGGGGTGGGGAGACAGCAAAGGGGAAAAGATGGAAACAGAGGCAGGAATAAAAAGAGGAAGAAGATGCCATTTTCCCCCCAGTTGCTCATGTTTGGATTTAGAGTGGGACTTAGAGCTTGACAGTCATTCCAGAGGCTTCAGCAAAAAGATGGGCTTTGGTATGAGGAAAGTAAGAGAGGTTATTTAAACTTACACAATTGAATAAAAGGTAGAGAACGTACATTGAATTTTTAAAAAATATTGAAAAGAATTACACAGTTGGAAGATGTGTTATCAAGTTCATTTCACAACCTGTGGACTGCCATATGTTGTTCTACAACAATTCATATTATCCTTGCTCTTTGGCTAAGCTGCCTAGGGGAGGGGTGAGCAAACTTTTTCAGCAGGGTCCACTATCCCTCAGACCTTGTGGGGGGCCATACTATATTTTTTTTGGGGGGATGAACAAATTCCTATGCCCCACAAATAACCCAGAGATGCATTTTAAATAAAAGGACACATTCTACTCATGTAAAAACATGCTGATTCCCGGACCGTCCGCGGACTGGATTTTGAAGGTGATTGGACTGGATCCAGCCCCCTGCCTTGGTTTGCCTACCCATGATCTTGTTCTTTAGCCTCAGTGCAGATGGAATACTGTCCAGTTTCCTAAACTTAGGTGACGAAGTGCTCTTTAACAGGAAACTGACTAGTGTTATGTCTGAACATGTTTTCACTTATCATGTTCCCCTCCAAATCAGTTTACAACCAGATCTAGAAGCAGCCGTGTAACTATGCCAATACAACAGAGATTCTTGTTAAAAACAAGTATCTTGATAGGTTTTCCTTGCTATATTTCTACAGTAAACTTTATTTTATTTCAGATCCCTCATTTTGAATGGAATTCCATGGAGCTGTCATCAAAGGAGGCATGGATGGAGTATCTAAAGAATAAAATATATGAAAAGGTTTGATACGATCACGTGAAAAAGACACACAATCATGAAGTTATTTTATATGGACTATGGAACATTAAATATTTTTAGTCTGATGTGGCTTTACTGAAATCCCTTTTTTAAAACTGAAATCATCACAACACACACTAGGCTCTAGTTCCACAAGGGTGACCCACATGCGGAAGCAGGTTCACACACCTGCTGCCTATGCAGATGTGCCTCTGGATTTACATTTGGACCTGGATTTTGATGCTCCACTAGATCTCTTTGAAATGGCTGGATAATTCTTCCAATGCAGATGAGAATGTGTTTCCCCATCTGTAACCCTCCTTTCTGAACCCCACTCCCCGGAGGGTTGGAGAACTTCCAGAGCTGCTCCCCTTGAGGCACAAAGAGCTGCCTCTTCCACGCATAGGAAAATATCAATCATACATACACTGACCTCTCAGAATCTTAGCTCAGACACAATTGTGTTTCTCATATGCATACAAATGGGCAATAAAAGACGATGGAACAAAAAGCCTAATGGAAGTCATTAGGATGGAATGTGTCTCTGCACCTTGAAATTTCGCTTTAGGTCAAAGTAAGCGAAAGTAAACCACACTTGCCTGTTCCCCTCAGTTTATGAGACCTTTATACCTGCTTCTTCCTCCTACAGAGCTACTTCTAGCCTGGTGAATTAGAAAGCTACCACATTCTGGTTTTTGAATTGGTTCCAGCTAGTAAATGTGTCATGTTGCTATTTAAAAACTATCTTCCTCTGCTAAGAGCTGGTGAATTGCAGTAATGTTTCCTTCCCAGTATGAATCTCCCCTCGGGTTTGCTGCTGCCGCAGCCGTTGAAAGAACAGGAGACGTGCAACAATAGCACAAGCGCTTTAGTCTGCCAGGCATTGGAGTGACAACCACAGGTTGCTTGTCTGTTGCAGAGAGGCAAAGCGCTCCTCCAAATAGTTGGCATTTATTTCATGGTGTCCCCCTCCTATTTCAGGGCTGGCCCATGCTTTAAACCTGCAGAACTCCACAACTCAGCAAGTATCACCCCCATATTTTAAGGGGAAGCCAAGCTGATCTTTAAAAAATGGAGGTGGCGTCCATAACCTGATTCTCAGAATGCAAGCACAGGAATTGGCTATACAGTTAAATGAATACCAGGCAGAGGAAATTTCTGCTTATGCAGGAGAGGGGAGTTCCCTGATATTTTTTTTAAAGAAATTGTCCCTATTGCAACTCCCTGATCCATATGCTGTAGTGCGCCAGAGGATATTCCAATCCTCAGGCAGTGGAGGAAGGCGAGTTATGGTAAAGTCCTCTGCTGTGACTGGTGCAGACGCTCCAAGCCCATTTTATGTGAAAATAGTTTTGAAATGTATAACAATCCAGGACAGCCTGGAAGATTGGAGCGATAAGCGTATTTTGTATATGAGGCTACAGCAAAAATTGCACGGGTAGGAACCATTTCTAGGTGAAACCTCCCAGACTCATTTTTAGTCAAATTCAATTTTATTCAGTGTTACAGCAGAATTTACTTCAAATTCAAACTGTTAGTAAAAACTGAGGGCGGGGGGCACTGGGCACCTACAGAAGTTAATACGTATAAGACGGATACATGAACAGCTTAATGAATCAAGGTAGTTCCCAATCTCTGTACAGGGTAAGCTTGCACAACAAAACCAGAGGGGGCCAATAAAAAATCATCATTCGTCAATCTTCCTTACACTTTACAGCTTTGAAAGCTTAAAGAGATTCAGGCCAACAGAAAGACAAGAAGCACCAGAAGCATAGCGAATTTCTTTCAGCATTCCACACCACTCCTTCTTCTCGTCGTCATACCTGCATGGACAAAAGTTACTATAAGTAGGCACCTGAGATCACAGAGCAATGAATCCCTTTCTATGTTTACAAATACCAACCATGCATTAGGATCCCAACATAAAAGTCTAGCTATGACGATAAGGCTTTGTTCTCCATAGTACATCATTGATTTAGTGACTCATTTCACAGCTCTGGAACTGTTTGTTATTCCCCGACGTTCTTTTTCCTTGTGGTCCTCCAACTGTTATTGGGCAACTCCCATTATCCGTGACCATTGGCCACGCTGAACGGGGGGGTTGGGAGGGAGTAGGAATCCAATGACCCAGGGTGGCCGGTGGTTCCTGATCCCTGCTTTAAAATTTCACGACTCAAGTAATACTGTCAACTCTTAACTGAGTTATCTGCATCAGTTTATATCGTATATTTCTGTTTTGAACATGTAAGACCAAAAATCTTAGGGGTGCTTTCAACACCGCATTATGTAGATAATTTTGGAAAGATCTCCCCTTCTCTGCCCATGCGGTCCCTAAATCTGTTCTTTCCCCACAGATCAGTTTCAGGGACAGTGTGGGGCCAGCACAAAACTGTAGCCAAACACTGCCTTTGAAAGGCAATCTAGCATAAACCCTTACATAAAAGATAGACAAATCCATCCACCACTCCTTGGTACAGACCTGTCTCCGCAAACACCTACACAGTACTCAAGCAAAGAGCCTGGCCTGTTTGTGGGTAAAGAGGTTACTCCTCAGATCTGTAAAGCATTTTGACAATTTTTTTATTAACCTGAAGTTAAGATTATTTAGTCCTCTCAAGTGCGTAATGTTTCGTAGCAAAAAAAATATATGGAATTAACGGGCTTCAGATGAGATGATAATATACTATGACAAAAGATTATCAATAAAAAATAAGCTGACATTAGAACATTTACAAAAGCAGCAGTTCTTCACTGGATTCTGGAGATGACCTCGTGCAGTGTGAATATTAAATATTTTAGTCTCTCATACAGTATCCTATACATGTCTACTCCGAAGCAGATCCCATTAAGTTCAGCAGGAGTGCCGGCCAACATGTATGCAGTTACGGTCTTTGTTTAGCAAAAAGAGTAATAGTCAAACACAACTTACTTCCAGATGTCGTTCACCTCATTAGGTGCAAATTCCTTCGTTTCAAGCTGAATCATAGCAAAGCCTCCAATAGCATACAAGGAGCCAGACAGATCAACTAAAGAAATGGAGCTTCTCTCTTGTGGAAACTCTGGCATAACCTCCCATCTGTAATTTAACAAATATTAGCTAATGCTCAGTTTTAAAACATAACTTTGGTATAACAGCAGAGCGGGGGAAATATATATATATATATTGTTTCCACTTCATTCATGCAAGGACTCCTTCTGTGAGCAGAACTCCTTCAAGGAATGAAGTGAAAATGTTGGATACAACCCACACTTTCTCAGATATGCTGGAAAACTTCTGGCCAAGTTCCAACATATGGTGAGGTGATGGTGCCAAAACTCGGGGAGTTCTGGGGTGGCAGCAGGGTTCGAAATTATCAGGGCGCCAGGCGCATTTTGCACCTAAAGATTCTCCACTTGTGAGCACCTCAAAAAGTCTGGGTGCCATTTTTTTTACGCCTGGCTGACACTTGAGGATTTCTGAAATGTATGTGCTTTGAAGCCTTGAAGTATATGCTAACAACAGACAATGAGGAGTTTAACAATGAAGAGTAGAATGTTTTGAAAACTGAAGTACAGTACCAATATTTTATTTAAATAATAAAAAGTGTTGACGACCCACCCACCCTGGTGGCGACACGACATTCTATTCTGGCACCCACAACCCAGTTCCCAGAAGCCATTTGGCTCCTAGCTTTTCTATCTCGTTTCTAACACTGGGTGGTGGTTACCTTGCAGGTGTACACACATCTATAGGACCACTGCTGCTAACCCAGAGCTCCACCAGCCTTGCCCTGTCACCTCATCCCATCTCAATGAGCGCAATGCCACCGCTAAGACACCACCACTCCTTCAACTGCCTACCCCCAAATCACTGCTGCATCGGCTGCCTCTGCTTATGGAAGAAGGGAGGCCATATGGTACTGTCATTCTGAACACAATCACTCCTTTCCAAGACAGATTGTGTGAATTTGGTAGTGGGTTTCTGCATCTCTGTAGTGGGGAAACCTCTGGCATAGGTGTGGCCAATGAGAATGAGACTGGATATCACACTCACTTGTTAGTGGTGAGATCAAATGCTTCAACGGAAGCTGAGAGGCCCTCTTCGGTAACGCCCCCTGCAATCACAATTTTGCCTTTATGGACAGCGATGCCAAACATAGAGCGAGCCACTTTCATAGGGGGAAGATCCCGCCAGTCTCCCCTCTTGGAATTGTATGCAAACACTCTGTTAGTGCATTTTCTGTGGAGAGAAAGAAACAACACGAATTGTTCTCAGAAATCACAACTTGGCGATCACAACGAAAAGATGTGAACATCTTGCAAGACATTTCCACTTCGAGGATAACAGGCATTTGGATTTGGAAAATAGTTTCAAATCCAATCCAAGCATAACACGTTGGGACCAAAAAAGAACCTCTGGATAGATATGCCAAACACCTTAACATGACTTTAAATGGGAAGAAAATGCATTAATTTGTGTCCTGAGTTCTTTCTTTTATTTATATTGCAGATGTCAACTTCCTAATATTTTTCTCTATCCTTTCTTAGAATTGCTGCCTTGGCTTCTGTGGTCTGGATCAAAAGTCCTCAGAGAAAACATCTCACAGCATCTTGAGATAGAAGACCTGCTCCCCGCCTTGCATTCCTTTTCCCACCTGGCATGGGAGGGCAGGGCCCGGACTGACTCCAGCTACAAACGTTGAGGCTGCTGAACAGTCTCTTGGGTTGGGTACTATTTAGGGGTTTTCGTTGCTGTTGTTGATACTAATTTTTTGTATCTTTACATTTAGAACTTATGATTTATGTGAAAATCGTTCAGTTTGATCATGTACATTTTGGCATCCTTTTTATTTACTCTTTTTGACTACATTTATGCAAATCTTTTTATGCTGTAAGCTGCCTTGAGCATGGTTTTAAGTATGGAAAGGCGGCATACAAAGAGGAGGATGTTCCGCTCCCATGATATTTAACTAATGGAATACCCATTCTTCTTTTCAGCAGTGGCTCATTTCATTAACTTGCCATGGTCTCTTCTGTGTATGTTACAAGTTTTCCATTAATTCTGCCATCCTCAGCCAATTTGTTGCAACAGTACAGTTCAAGAGCAGACCAACATATTCTCCCAGAATGTTGCATAATATACACACAGCCAAAAACCAATGCTGGATATTTCTAAAACTATAGGCTGAGGTTTCAGCCCTCCAGTATGGTGACACTAGACACATGCAATGGGACATGCAATTGAGACCTGTGGGTATAGGGTGGTATATATTTTCAATCAATCCATCAATCAATACTAATTCATACGATCATGGGTTCCAGCCCTTTTCCTATGTGCAGCAGTTTCCCCACTGCCTTTAATTTCAGTTATGGTTACATGGGCACCAACTTTAATCAAGGTTAATCAGGGGTTGAAACAGGGCACAAGTAGAAACATTTTACCATGCCCCCCCCCCCACCATTGGGACACTTTTGAAGTACTCACTTATCATCAGTCTTTCCTCCAAGACAATATACAACTCCATTGTGTGAAGTAGTAGCATGGCCATAGACTTTGAGGGGAAGCTTTTTGACCTCATTCCATTTGAGGGATCTGGAATGGAAGAGGACCCAGTAAGGCAACAGAAAATTCAACGAGAAGCTCCAGTAAACACAACAATATGAAGGCACCTACGTGGGATCATAGCATAGTACAGAATCCAGAGACTCCTCAGTTTGGAGGTCTTTGCCAGCAATTACATAGATTTTGTTCTCCAGTTCACCTAGTCCAAACAGGCACCTGGCTGATGGCAGCGGTGGAAGGCCAACCCATTCAGAAGTGATGGTATCCAACTATATATATTTTTTTCCAAAATTCAAAATAAGAAGTATTAGCGAAGACATACAAAAAGACATACAAAAGAGTACATAGGCCTGAAAGATGGTAAAACAAGGGCGCTCAAAGAGGTAATAGTAAACTGCAAAAGGAAGGAAGGAAAACTGAAAAGGGGGTGGGAACATTGTAAGATAAAAAGTAGAAGAAGAAGGGGAGGAAAAGAAACAGTACAGAATCCATTCCTTCCATCCTGACTTTTAACCACACAGTGAAGACTGAATGTACTTCTGGAAAGAGAACTCAGAAGGTGAAAGCTACACCCTTTGGATGTGTGCACATGATTTGGGAGAGGGCTAACCTACCAAAACTCTAGTCTACCTTTAAATGTTTCCCATATGGGACTCTGCTAGCAGAGATATCATCTGTAGGCTTGTATAGAGATTACAAATAAGTAGATCTGCTCCATGACAACATTCCCCTCCTCCCCGTTTTAAAAACCTTTATGCATTGTGTGTCTTCTTTAGCCCCATCCCACAAGCTACCCCAACTTGTATCTTGATTATACAGTCCTCAACCCCACCAGACCTCTGTACCAAACTTGCGAGTCCCAAAGCACTTTTTGAAAATTGCTAAACTATGCCCTGCCCTAATAATGCTTGATATGTTTTCCTGGCTATACATTTTTCTTCCTTTTTTATGACTGTTTCACATTCAAACTTTCCAAGAGCTATTTTATCTCCCCCATCTACCCACCAATTCTTCTACTTACCTGGACATGTTTTTTCAGAGGTGGGGAATTTATCTCTGGATTGTAGTACCTGACCCTGGTCTGAGCTGAACAGGGGGCTCTCTTTTTTTTTGCAAAATGTTTTGTCAATTGCAAAATGGAGGTCCATTATTATGTCAATTGTTTGTAGTGAACATGAACTAGGATGAAAATGTACACTCCCTTTAAAGCAGCCAGAATTGAATTATTTGGGTGTTGGGTGAGAGCAGGAGAGAAAGAAATCTGAACAAGACAGGTGAAGTGAGTGGGTGAATATTTAAATTTAAATACAGCTTGTGTAAAGATGGGCCAAGACAGAGCCTTGGCTGAGTGAGCAGCTACAATATGCCCCAGTCACTTGGAGGCTATACTGAGGGTAGGGTGGGGGATTGAAAAATAAAAAGTAGAAGGAATAAAGAGTAAATAGAGAAATAGAAGAAAAGCAGGTAGCTGTACTAATAAAGACCAAACATGGCAGTTACCTGAATGACCACCATCTTGTGTAGAAGCCTGTCCAACAACCCAGGTCATCAGGGAAACCCTTTTGATGGCACCAAGTCCTGTGGATTACTGTAGGACAGTGGCTCAAAACATACAAACTACCTCATAATATGTTGTAGGGCAAATAGGATCCTCCATTTATCAGTTGTTTGTTATGCCTGAACTTGTGGAAACACTGGTTATTTTAAACTATGGCCTGTTCCAACAGGTTTACAATTTTGGCTTGTTAGAAAATACAGGTTAACAATTGCTTAAACTAATCAAACTGTTCCGATGCAACAAGGAACTCCAGTTGGTTTAAAAGTGAACACAGATGCCTCTAATCTCTTCCTTGCAGCTGTGCCAGAAGAGATTGGAAGGGAAAGGATGGGGGGTCTACCTGCTGCTTGTGCAGGTAACGCAAAACTATAGTACTGCAGACAAAATGAGCCATCCTGCTCACTCCATCAATGGCTTAAGATATTTGGGCTCAGTTATTGACAGGGGAAAGTTTACATTATGATGAACTTAAAAAAGAACAGCAACAAAGTGAGCAATGTAGCACATTTTGACCTAGAAGTCTGCATGTACCCAGAATGCACACAGCCTGCAAAAGCAATGTCCATAAATATGAACTGCTGCTGCTGAAATGAATGGGGAGACCCTTGGAATTGCGCTCTCTCTCTCTCTCTCTCTGTGTGTGTGTGCGCGCGCGCGTGTAGCAGGTGTTATGCCCATCAGGACTCACTGTATTAGAATGTTTTAACTATGGACAGATCCCCCAAACAATCTTGGGGGCTGTGGTTCTGGGAATTGTAGCTTTGTGAGGGAGAAAATACAGTTCCCAGGATTCTTTGGGAGAAGCCATGTGCTTTAAAGAGAATTTAAATGTATGGTGTGGCTCTGGCATGTATATGACGTAAAACAGGGAAGCAACAAAAGCAAATTAGAAAACATATAAATATGGACAGGACGCTAAGGCCCACATTAAAACCCCACTTTACACGTGTTCAGATATTCATCTGAACAGACATTCAAGGGGAGTGGGATTTCACTTGTTCCTGCTGGCTCTGCCCCCGCTCTCTGCTCACATTTATGCAAGTATTAACTGCATGTGAGTAGGTTCTTTCAGACATTTCACCAGGATAGAGCTGTGATTTTAAGTCAGAGCACACATGATGCCACAGCTTCTGTTATACAGTACAATTTCAGTTTAACGTCAATAACATTTTGTAGACCAATACAGTTGGTGCTGTTGACAAATGTTTTTTAAAAAAGCTTTTAGAGGAGAATCTTCTAATATTATAGAGAAAATCAGACAGTTCTGAAAGCGAAAGAGGATCAAGGGTAATCTGGAAGGAGTGGTGAAATTATTGGATCAATGGTAAAATTACAGGATAAAATTATTATGCACCTTTGGATTTCTAAACTCTTATGACCATGAACTAGAAAGACAATACAGGATGTACAGCTCCTACAGAAAAGTTGCACACCAAAGGAGCCTCACAAAAGCTATGTTTTTAGCATGTGGAGTTCAATTATTTCTTCCCTTACCAAACAAACCAGAGATTTATACCTGGAAAAAGTATGACTGGAAAGGCTGCTCCTTGTTCTCTTCATCCACATACAGTCCTCCCACTACATAAACCTGCTTCTGTTTAGTGACTATGCTGGAATGATTTCTGGGAATCTGTTCCGACAGCGCTGCCAGGTAACATTCATTCTCTGTGGGGTCATAAGCCACAGAAGCTGTATCGTTTATGAGAAGAATAAGGTCTTTAGTAAACATTCCATGCCTCGGAATATCATTTAGGTAACCAGGAAGCAAATCTTCGTCCCCCACGTCACCATTAACCTCTCCTTTGCCCGATTTCCCTGCACCTTTGGTTGGCTCAGGCAGTTTCCCAGCAAAGGCATCTTTAATAACCTTAATCTTTTTTGAAAGATCTGGGTTGCTTTTGATGATTTCATCCTTCTCAACATGCTCCTTGAAATATTTCTCGTCCATCAGGCGAAAGCGGATGCAGTCAAACACTTCTCCGAGGTTCTTCGCTCGATTCTCTTTATCCGCTTGCACCCATCTCATCACAGCCTCAAAAACCACTTCCTCCTTTTCGATGTTCAAGCTGTCTGGCGAAATCACGGAGATCAATTCGTGAGGGGCAAGCTGCCTGAAGTCCTCTTCCTTGCAAATCTTCACAAAGTGGTCTGATACAAAATCACGGGCAGACAGGGCAAGTCTTGGGCAGTCAAGGAGGAGACCTAATCTCAGGATGGCCAGGCAATTGCCAACAGCAAGTCTCTTCTGGAGGTAAGAAACACAGACAGTGAAAACGGAAGGGATTTGAAAGCGGCTTGCCAAAGCAAAAATATCTTGCACGTTAGAATCGTTGAGGTCAATGCTTGCAGAATAAAGGTACTTAAGAATCATATCTAGGATGACAGGGTCGACATTGTCCAGCACCACCTCTTTCTTTTTCTCCTCGCTTTGCTCAGATAAGAAGTACTCACGGAAATAAGGACTACAGGCTGACAGAATCAGTCTGTGGCAAGGGAGACTTTTATCCCCAGCTTTTAGGGAACAATCAACAAACTTTTTCTCTTCCAAAAGTTCCCTAAGGCCATCTTGAAGAAGAGTGGATTGATAAAGCCGAAGCTCTTCCGCAAGTTCTCTTCGGGAATCCATTTTGTGGAACGACTAGGCAAGGAGGTAGGAGTGAGAGCCCTCTTGCTGGTACCTAGGTCTGCCTGAAAAAGGCAGATCAATGTGCTCTGCCCGGCCTGAAGCTTCTGTAATTTAATCTGGCCAGCTAAATATAGGTACAGACTTTCACAAGCTGGAATTTAGGGTGGATGGTGTGGAAAGAAGAGTGGAGCTTGCAGCTGTCATGGGTTGAAAGAAGCAACTGTTGCTTTTAGTCACTAGGGAACCACTTTTACTTGGTTACACACACTGAATCACCAAGATTACTTGCAGAATATACTTAGCACCTGCAGTCAGCAAAGGTGCAGAATTAGAACCAAGGCAGTTACTATGAAGTAGGTATTTAAAATGCTAATATTACTCAAGCAAGATGGGAAAAAGTAGAAGCCAGCAGGTGGAACTATGATAGCCATTCATAACTGAGTCATTGCATTCATTTAAAAGATTGTTTCAGAAAAATCAGGCCAGTGCCTATGCCTATGAAAACAAATTCCTATGAAATATCTGCTAGATACAAATATAAAGTTACTTTCATTTAATAACATATTCACCCTTTAAGCAATGGGAAAATGTCCACTGATTTAAAATAAAAGCAGGATTGCGTCCCAAAATGTCAGTGATCTAGTATGTGTGCTTAGCCAGACTGGGTGTACTTTTCATATCATTCAAGAATGATAATGGAGCTGCTGCTGGAGTCAAAGCAAGAACGTAAGATTTCTGGGAACACAGTGGCTACTTATTAAATGAATCAACAGGTACAATTCTTCTACTACTGACATATAAATTCTAACTTTAAATGTACCACCCCTGCAATTTTATACAATTTACTGAAATTCACCTTTATACTTTCATAATAACTTTCATCAGAAGAAATGGGTTGGATGTAGGGCTAAGTTAGTCACACTTATGCTCCACTGAAAAGGAAGTGAAAAATTTAGTCATGAGTAACTGAAATTTCAGTGATTCCAATGGGACCTAAAGTGTAACTTAGGCTGCCTTCCTGACTCCACCTACCTGACAGTAAACCTCAGAATTCGACAGAACTTACTTCTGAGTAGACATAGGACTACACTCTTAAATCTGGAGCTAGCCCTACATACTTATTTAGGAAAGATTAACTGGGTTTTTTCTCAATGTATACTCAACAGATCAGCTGCTAAAATAACAGCTGGATGAACAAGTCATTTGACATTTTTCCATTTACAGAAATTCTGTGCATGGTATGGTCTCGTGAAAACTTAGCAGCTGCCTCTCTCAAACAATAACTGACATTTATTTTTCCATGCAGCATACTGTTAGTTCACTGCATGGAAAAATTATGTTGTGATACTCCTACAGGTAAACAAATTTGACAAAAACAAAGCTGGAATGAATTTTTTGATGAATTATAGTATTATGCAATTTTACATGTGCACACACACACACACACGTCATTGTGTTTGGGACTCGCTTGAAGATAATGGGTGGAATTTATCACTGTGAAGCTTTATTTAGTGGAATTCCCAGGTGGAATTCAGTGGAATCCCCAGATGTGATGTTACTGGCAAGGCAGAATCACAAATGGTGTGGTCAGTGTGCACCAAATCAGTAGTCAGTAATAGCTAGTATGTAAAATGGAAATAAATATTGAACAGATAAAAAGGTACAATGACAAGACAAATTCAACATTTGTCACAGCAACCAGTAGAATTCATGAAAGTAAACTTCATTTCTTAGCATACATCCAGGGTAATGGAATGTGCAGTATATTGGCGGAATGAAGTAAGAGTAAGATTTAATGACTGGGTCATAGTTGGAAATTCAGAAATACTACGTATTATCTCATGTTATTTCCTTAAAAATATTTTTATTTACACTCATATGAGACCAACACATATTCTAAATAATCAAATATTTTTAAATAATTTAAAATGTAACCACTGAAAGCACTGTATACTTTTACAAAACTGTACATTCCATGAATATATAATCAAATATATTTTATTATAACATGACAACTATACTGTACATCATTACCTCTTCCTTCTTGTAATAGTTTTCTTGTAAATATAATCATCTCTATAAAACAGGGAGCTGTACCTCTTTCAATACATGACTTTTAGAGACTAAACAGATTAATTAAATGTTGCTTTAAAATAATGTCAACCCATTACTTCCCAGAGTCCTTGCAGTGTGAAGCCATCTTTTAGTTTTTCTATGGCGAGCCCCAACTCTTCAGAAAAAACAGGCTCACGGTCCTGTTGCTTTTTTTTCAGGAAATGAGGAAGAGAGGAAATGAAAGAAAATGAAGGTTAATACTGTATAATCAATTAGGCCATTAGGAACTAACACACTATTAAGTTTTCACACAAAAAAATATGAAACCTTACCTTATTTCCATCAGCAAAATAAGCCTACAACAGAAAAGTAAAAAAAAAAATTCAAAACCTTAAAAAGTAGTTGTCTAAGGGTGCTATGTAATGTTAGTCATACTCAAAGCAGACCCACTGAAATCAGTGGGCCTACAATTAATATTATATATCATCTTAAATATTTTAATTATAAACAGCACAACCTTGTGTATGCCTACTGAGAAGCCCCACTGAGTTCTATGGGGCTTATTCCCAGGTAACTGGATAGTACTGCAGCCTAAGAATTGAACATTTGTTAATTCAAACACAGACATCAAGTAACTCAGTTCAATTAAATACTTTTGAATCTAATTACCTAATTATCTGTTATATCTGAAGTGGTTATTAAAACCATGTACTGCCATTTTGTTTCATTTCCCCCTTATTCAGTATGAGTAACTCCATTTTACACTCTATCAAATAAAAGAAAAATCTCTTCACCCTGACAGATTTATAAAATATTGTATTAAACAAAGTATTTTTTCTGCCAGTTTTCTGCCAGCTTTGTTTAAACACAAAGGAAATGCTTTGATCATACATAACCTACAGCAATTGTGAGCAGTAATTAAAACAGCTTTTTTCATTTTAATACACCACACTGAAAGAGAAGTCAGGACTGTTGATTATTTCAACAGCATTAACACTCTTAAGAAATGTGTTCTAATGTCATCTTTGGTGACTGTCAAACAAAGAGTGAAATATTCATATGAGAAAGTTATTCACATTTCTTTCCTTAATGAAGTAAGGAACCCAAAGGTGCTTAGCAACTCACCAGATATTTGAAGGCATACTGAAAAGGTAGAAGATATGTGATAGCATTTTGATCTTTGAAAAATCCAGTGTGATTGTAATAGATGTATTGTCACAGGTGCTCACTATACTGTGCAAGGGACTTCTGCCTGTGCTACAGGATTTCCCCTTCCTGCTCCCAAGGGTCTCTGGAATTAAGGTGACTTTTAAAGGACCTCAGAAGTTTTATTTTGTTTGTCTTTTGCAAGGCAAAAAATAATCATGTGTATTCTTATCACTTCATGCAGCTGGACCACAAGAACAGCATAGCTTCAAAGGGATTGCCAGCTGAAATGGAGCCACTCTGTTTAATCACAAACTCAAATGAGTATGAAACATGCAGGTGAGCAAGATATAACCTACTGCAGGTAGTCTCCCATTCTTCACGACCAAGAATTTCTCTGTGAAATATAGGGTTGGACCCAGAGATGAATGGAACTCCATGCAGTGGGGCTTTCCTGGCCATTCCCCCCACCCACCCACCCCGCTCTAGTCCTCCATTACCAAAAAACCACCTGCTCCCAAGTGTCAAGGGATCCTCTGAAAGAAGAAGAAGAGGAATTTGGATTTGATATCCAGTTTTATCACTACCCGAAGGAGTCTCAAAGCGGATAACATTCTCCTTTCCCTTCCTCCAATGTGGGATTGAGTACAGGGGCTTTGGAAGCACAGGAACCAATTTGGTGGGGCTGCCTTTCACAAGCAGAAGTCCCTCTGTGCTTGCACTAGGCATATTTGGATGCATTCCACAAAGTTTTGTAATCTTCCCATAGGATCAGAAACATTAAGCGATGCGCACCCTGACCCTGTAGGTCAGAAGGAAGCTATGCTGGGCCAGTCACAGTAAGCCATAAGTCACGGCTTATCATAAATGCTGTCCAATCACTTCCACGTCTCTCTCCCATAATGCAAGTGGGAGGATCAAGCCACAAGGTTTACCGTGATATTTGAAATGGGGATCATGGTTTTTTCTTGGCTTGTCAATTATGGTTTGTCAGGGAGAGAAGCCAAGCTTTGCCGCTTGATCATCCCACCCACACTAGAGCAGGAGTGAAGTGGAAGTGATCAGGCAGCATTTACAGTAAGCCATTAACTGTGATTTACGGTGATGTGTGAATTGCGTCACAGAGTTCAGGGGGGGGTCAAAGTATGCACAGGACTACATAATTCAAGGTAAATCAACAGAGGATTATTATTTTTCTGTAGAACCTTACCACAAAAGCATCTGTCTGCTCATCTGCCTCAATCTCTACATCATCCTGTATTTGTTCCACAGTCAGATCTTCTAGCTGCTGAGGCTGAAAATTAATAAATGAAAGAAAACACTTTTAAATCTAATCTTTAAATCTTGTTAAGTAAACAGTAGCTAGTTTAATTTCTATAAATCGTATTTTTAAAATAGGAATACCTTTTCTTCCATTTCGTAATCTACGCCAAATATAGGATTAACTGAAAAGACTTGATGCAATGATTTTATTTCTTTTGCTGTTCCCTCTAGTTTTTCCACTGGGTCAATCTTAAATCCAAGCACATAACCACCAGTCTATAAGAGAGTATATGTTGAAAGAAAACATATCCAATTGTTATTCCACAGTATGATGACCCAAATTCAGTAAAACCATTTTGGCTGAAACTGTGCTACAAAATGTTACACTGTATCAATGATAAGCCACAGTTTTATTAGGAAGATGAGGCAAAGCATTATCAATTTGAATCATGCTCAAGTATTTAAAACATTCAGATATATTGAAACAATACAACATCTATATTAAATAAATATAGCAATTTAGTGGGGCTTTGCAGTGCGTTACATGTTCATTATTAGTCACCATATTTTTATGAATGGCTATAATTGTAAATATAGTGTTACAAAAACAACGGAACAATTCCAGGTTGAAAGCTATTTTTAAGTACTAATCTCAACTGTGCCATGTGGAAAGTAATCCGCAATGACACATTCATAATTGCGTTTCTGAATCTATTTATTCACAAACAGTTCTACTCCCAAGAACTACTAAGGAGCAAATCATTTCAAGACTCTAAACTTTTACAGGGGCACAGCACTCAAAAATAGCAAGTGACCAAGCTGATATGCTGGTGTCTCATTCAGAGATTTGATTAGTCACCTGGTGCTCATTTATCATAGTCATTATTCTGTGAACTCATAACTAAGCTCTTCAGATTGAAAAGATCATACTACCATGACATCCTAATCAAAGCAGCAACTTACTCAGGAATAAATACCACCAAGTATAGGTGCTTGAATGAAGATGTTTTAGAAATGTCTTAATGAAGTTTTGTATGGAATGATTAAAAAACTGAAGGAAGTACAATATACTGAGTTCTTACCGCCTGAGAACTCTCAATGACAAGTGCCAAGCCAAATTTTGAGTCTCTGATCTTTACTGAACGCTGGTTGAAAAGAAAAAACAAACAAAAAAATTGTCTGTTAAAAAGAATGACTGAAATATGACTCCTTAATAGAATTAACTGAAATTACTGACACTGACTCCATGAATTACTCTCTTTCCAGTCACTTGTAATTATAAATGCACATGAATTTTTAGTGGAGAAGAGCACCGAGAACATTGAAAAGTTGGAAAATATCTTATCTGGAAACTTTGATAAGAATTCTGTTCGTATGCCTCTGACAAAAAACAACTATAATGCTCAGCTAGCAGCACTGGCGAAATACCATGGAAACAATATAAACTGACCAATGTTTAAAAAAACCAGTGTACCATAGTGGTAAAGAGTGTGAGCTATGAGCTGAATTCCTCAGTACAGAGGAAATGCTATTGGCCTGATGCAAAGACGTATGTGAATCTGACTATAGATTTTGGAGGTGGAATATCCTCCATTTTCTCTCTATGAGCCTAAAAGCTGACCAAACACAAAGTTTTGTCCATCCATGTATTTCTGCATAAGCACTGCCTAATAAGGAAATATTAGATAATGCATGTCATGGCAAACTTATCCAGGACAAGTCTCTAACACCAAAGACACTGTACCCCTTCCACCATAATCCAGCTACAAGACCATTCACTTCAACCATCAGAGGAAATACATACTGTAAACCCACAACTTATGCACATTTAACTTGTGCACAATTCAGCTCTATGTGCTTTGCAAATTTAAAAATTAAAACTATAAAGCGGGTGGGCATCTGCGAAAAAGAGACTTTGGCAATCCCACCCGCCATTGAACCCTATGTGTTTTGACCATACACAATTTTGGCTTTAGGCGCAATCCCTGAAATGTAACCCTCCCATGCAAGTTGCAGGCTGACTCTATGTACTTCTAAGATTTGTCAGCTTTGTCAAGTTTATATTAATATCCATTGACACTTGCCAAAAATTCCATAGTATTTCTTTGGAAATTATATATACAACAATTAAAATAAGGTAACCCATATTAATATTTAGGCAAAAATATTGTGCTGTTATTGTACTTACTATTTGTAGATATGGGATACTGACATTAAAGCTGTCATTCATATTAGCATGCCAAACTACTCTTACATTTGTAACAAAAAAGGTACCCAGATTTCCCTAGGAAAGAGAAAAATTATAATTAGTTGGTACTAGTCTTCTATAACACTATATTAGGTCCCTCTGTATTTATAATGTAAAGAGAATCACATTTTTTATTTACTAAAACTCACATTTAAATACAAAATCCATTGGTGAAACCCTTACTGCAGCAAACCAGGGTTGAACCATAGTACAGTATAAGAAGCTTTCCACTGCATCTACAGGACTCAAAATAATATACCGTTCGAGTTCAATGGCATGCAAGAAACATATGCCAAAGTTAAAATAGCAGTATACAAAAATAACTTTTTGCTCTGCAATATTGCTTTTGTGTCTATTTTCACACACTAAAATAGTCACCACACTCTGTTTCACATGCCAAATGAATATGGGTTGCATCTTGAGAAATGCAAGACAAAGGAAACTTGTGGAAGTGACCTTCCCACCTTCTGCAGTGGCCTTTTAAATGTTTCCCCTCAGGAACAGGGACCCTCTGAAATGGGGTGGGGTGGGATACAGAGAACTCTGGAAGATGGGTGGACTGACTGAAACTGGGCAGAACCAACTTGTGCCAGGCTAGCTCTTCTTTCCTAACATGGTTCTGACCAATTTTGGTTAATTTCCCTCTCCTCCAGCAGCTCCTTGTGACCCAGTCAATACCAAAATGGAGGGTCCCCTGAACCTCAGGCGTGTCTTTTGGGGGTTGGAGGACAGGACAGTAGAGTGGACAGGGAAGTCTCCTCACTTCCACTCACGGTTCTCGGGAAACAGCCTTATGAAATTCAAGTAATATGACAGAACTTGCACATAAATATTAAAGAGCTAAGAATATTCTGCTGAACCTCAGTGCCATGTATTTTTCAAGTAGTCGGTTTCACAAGGTGGTTACAGAACTTCTTTGACAGATTTTGCAGGAAAAGCTTTAAAAAAAATCACATTCTTAATTTCAGTTTATGAATATATTACACAGTACCTGATCACTAGATAAATTCCAGACACCATTTATTTTGTCATATACTTGTTCTTTGGGTAACAATCTCAACTGCTTGTTTTGAATTAATGCACATCTCAGCTTAAGCTCACGGTACATTTTTGAAGTTTCATAAGCTCTAGGAATAATAAAACACGGTTTCAAACAATGATAAAAATGGGAAAAAAATATTTATACTCCTCACCTAACCTATTTGCCTCCTCTAACTTGAGCAACATGGAAGTAATTATGCCAGAGATTCCTGAGTTTAGCTTGAAGGGAAACCTCCACAATGGGATGCCCTTCCTCAATAAGATCCTTTATCCTAAAAAGCCATTTATCTGCCCATCCTGAGAATATTCTTATCTTGAAATATAAGGGTTGCTCTGTGTATTTGCATACATATGCATGCCAATCCCAAATTATTACCATTTCCTCACTGAACAAAATATATGCAAAACTTTCATTCTAAAATTTATTTATTATATGGCATATGCAACTAAACCAACTAACTTCATTAGGATTGTGCTTCAGCAAGCATTTCCTGCTTCTGTGCAAGACTAACACTTTTTAAAATAAAAAAGCTCAAGTACCTGTGTACAGCAATAACAGAGGCAAAAAGTCTGGGGCTTCCAGGAACCACATTTGTAAATATGAATTCAAAACGTGTATTGTTACATTTGGTTAGTATATAAAGTGCTTCTGTCTGGCCTCTTAATTTCTGTAAGAGAAAAGATTTATAAGATTTAGTATATTAGTACTGCAGTTTCCAAAAGAAATTAACAATCTTAATATTTATGTATTCTCAGTATAATCGGAAACCAGTAACAATTTCCAGGGTGGTAGCCATGTTAGTCTGTTGCAGCAAAAGTGTCTTCTCACACTTTAAAAACTAATCAATTGCTACAAGCTTTTGCATAGTAGAGTCCACTTTATTAGATTCAGGAATTTATTACCCTAATCGAGATTAAAGGGTTTTTATACCACTACTAGTATTAATTAAGTAATTAATTGGGGTTTGTTTGGAACTGCTTGTCTTTTACCACTACAAGTATTAATTAACTTACCAGTGCCAGGATATCTGTGTTACACTCAACACTACTTTGTGAATGTTCACTTTACTTATTCTGCATATACAGTAGTGCCCCGCAAGACGAATGCCTCGCAAGACAAAAAACTCGCTAGACGAAAGGTTTTTTCGTCCGCGATTTGCCTCGCAAGACGAATTCCCCTATGGGCTTGCTTCGCAAAACGAAGCTTGCCCCGGGGACAGCGGGTCTTCTCTTTTGAAGCAAGGGGCTGCGGGGAGATAGCGATCTCCCTGCAGCCCCTTGCTGCAAAAGACGTCCGGGGGAAGCGGGGAAGAAGTGCTTCTTCCCCGCTTCCCCTGGACGTCTTTTGCAGGGTTGCCGGCATGCCGAAGCCTGCGCGCGCTGACATCAGCGCTCCCAGGCTTCGCGGACCTCTCCGCCAGCAGCGGCAGCGCTGCCGCTGCTGGCGGAGAGGTCCGCGAAGCCTTGGCCGGACACCTTTTGAAGGCAGGCGGGGGGGAGCAAAGACTTTCGCCCCCGCCAGCCTTCAGAAGAGGAAGGCTGGCGGGGGGCAAAAGTCTTTGTCCCCCCTGCCTGCCTTCCCAGGGGCTTTTAAATCGCCCCGGACAGCGGAGAAGTCCTCCGCTGTCCCTGGGCGATTTTAAAATGCCGCCCGCCAGCATTTTAAGATCGCCCCGGACAGCGGAGAAGTCCTCCGCTGTCCCGGGGTTTTTTAAAATGCTGGGGGTGGGAAGAAAAGCCCTTGTCCCCCCCCCCCCAGCCTTCAGAAGAGGTCCGGGGACAGACTGTCCCCGGACCTGGTCTGAAGGCGGTTTCCCTAGGAACGCATTAATTGATTTTCAATGCATTCCTATGGGAAACCGTGCATCGCAAGACGAAAAAACCGCAAGACGAAGAGAATTGTGGAACGAATTAATTTCGTCTTGCGAGGCACCACTGTACTTATTTTGTAGACATAGGTGTATCCATCTAAGTCCAATTCAGAGGACACCCACTGAAATCAACTGGTCACTCTGAATATGACTTAGCTGAATACAACCCCTAAGCTTTAAATGTTGTAGTCTGTATTTTTCTGCATTTCATTTCTCTCTGACTTTACTGCTTACACTTTTTTTCTCTCTATACACATTCTGCCAACTTAGGTAGCACTGATGGAGCTAATGAAGTGGACTTTTGTCCCAAACCATAATAAAGTCACTAGCCCTTAAGGTGTCACAAGGCTTTTTGTTGCTTTTGAAATTCATAAGACTTGCTGACAATTAAATGTTTTTTAGAAGAACTGGAAAATCATGTCATTTGACAAGAGCATGTTATATATTTCAAAATACACTCTTAATTTAAAATTTGTTTCGTAAACTCACCGAGTTAGCAGTTCTTGTTGTTGTGCTTACAAAACAATTGTAGCCAACAGCTAAGGAATCAGGGAAAACAAAAACAGTATTGTTAAAGATGTCTTTGAATATCTCCAGATATCTGTCTGGTATATATTGTTGTCTGGAATAGGAAATTGCCCAAATTAAACTTAACCCAGTGTGCTAGTTGATTCCAATACAAGGGTTCCCGCTATCACAACAGGTCTTCCTCCCTCTCCACCCCACCTCCCCCAAATCTGCTCTGGAGGATCAGGAGAAATCTCAGAACAGCACAAAGGGGAAGGAGAGGGAGATATTTCCATCTGGCAAGCAGAGATGCTTGCTCTGAAGGAATGGTCAGAAGAGCCCACCACTAAATTGAATTCCTCCCAATGAAATCACTGTGCGACAGCTAAGTACTAACTGTAGTTGCAGGAACACATGCTGCTACTATAATAGTAATTTGATTCACAGGTAAACCCAACTAAATTAAACTAAACCTACTCCCAGGTAATTGTTTATACCACTGCAGTCTAATGAGACTTGCGTCCAATAACCAGAGGCTGCAATTTTTCCAGTGCTTATTTTTCCATGGAACATTTTCTGTTTCATAGTAACAATGAACAGATGCCAAAACAGTTTTAGCCAAGTTTGGCACCTTCAGTATTTTTTGTTTTTGTTTACTAAATACAAGTAAAAAAAGCAGGCTAATCACTGTCTAGGGCAGGGTGGTCCAACACGTGGCCCAAGGGGCACATGTGGCCCTCAATGCCTTTTTGGTGGCCCTCAGCAACATTCAATGCCCCCCCCACAGTCCTTGTGCTGCCTTCCCAAAGCCAGGGGACATAAAATTTTGGCCTCGCTCCTATTCCCTTGGGTGCAACAAGGCAGTGTGGAGCCTGCAGATTCTATGTCAAAGTACTCTCAGGACCCACTTGGAAAGAAAAGTTGGGTCACCCTGCTGTAGGGCATAAGAAATTTTCCAGGAACCCCACAGCATTGCTTGTTTTTGAGAAGACACGTGCATAGTTGTTTATCTCCAAAACTTTTATTTTACTTTTCAATTGAAAAACCTTACAGCACACACACAAACACACATACAAAGACAGTTCCTTCCCTCAGGGTAACAATCCAAAAAGACATGACACAAAAGGAAAATGGATCGGGAAGGAGGAAAAAATAAGCAATCTCAGGTGCAAGAGCTTAGTTTCAAGTCCTTTCAATGACCAGTCGGCAGTGGAAAAGTTCAAGAAGAAGAAGTGCCAAAGTATCTGAGCACACTGTTAAGAGTGGACTTCTTGAAGCTTGATGTAGTGGCTGCTGCCAGAGGATAGTTAATCCTGGTGTCAGAGTTTTCTTATATAAGAGATGTATGGTGCAGACCTACCCCCCCCCCCAAGCTAAGTCTATCCATGGTCTCAGGTCCCAACCCACGTTTGTCCACAATTAACTACATGTTTACAAAAAGCTAAGCTACCACAAATGCTATTTATATGAACAGAATTAACATCACTTTGAAGAATACTATTTGTTAGCAGGTAACTGTATCTTACTAAACTAGATATACTGTAGAAAAACAGTTTAAGAGCTAAGCTGACATGCCCTTGATAAAGAGCATGAGCAAATAAGAACAGCCTGAAAAATTTCTGCCCACCTAGTTTTATAACCCAGTAAAGGGCAAACCAAGTTTCTGGTTGCCAGCACACTGGACCTGAAAGGAGGCTGGCCACAGTACGTCATCCTTATTTATAATTTTTAAATATTGTATCAGACTGAAAGTTGTCCAACATTTAAAGTTAGTAGTGTGATGAGCCATATGCTGAATCAGAACGCTTTTTATATGAAGTGACCTTAGGAAGTATGAAACACTGTGTGCTCCCCACAAAGAAAATAGACAATTGCAGTGTGAGTTGGTAAGGGACAATTTCTTATTTTCAAGAATGCCAGATATACCTAAGGAGAGTTTGAATTTTCAGTATTTTCCAGAATGTTTTGAGAACATTTACCAACGCATTGTTTACACAGGAATAATTATGTCAATTCTAACTACTAATACAAAGATAGTATACATAACGTTAATAGAGTGATGAAGGTTACAGTAAAACCAGAGCCTTCCACTCTGATCCTAATGGTGTTTCACAGCTCTGAAACTATTGGGACTTACTTTCAAGCATATGCACTTAACACTGGGATGTAAATGTCTCTCTTTGAAACAGCAGCAGTACCAGGTAAAGGAGAAAAGCTTTTGATTGACCAGTTATTTTTTAAAATGGTATAGAAACGAAGGAAGGGATACTTACAGAGGTTGACTCTAGGCAATACAATGGAGTGCCAAATAATTCTCAAGTTTGTTACCAAAAGTCTGCCTGGAAATTAAAAAAAAAGGGGGGGAATCACCAGATAATTTATCGCAAAATTATTCTAATACTAGACAGCCAGAAAACTCAAAGGCTACCCTACTCAATACTATGTACTCGGGTCAGGATCTTCTACACCCAGTATCCCCCATCCATTTATTAATGTCATATACCATATTTTTCGCCCTATAGGACGCACCGGCCCATAGGACGCACCTAGTTTTTTGGGCGGGAAATCAAGGGAATTTTTTTTATTTCCCCCCCAGGTTTGCGCAGCCATCCCCAAGCTAGAAGAGGGAGACGGAGCGCTCCGTCTCCTTCTTCTGCCTTCAGGGACAGCTTGCCCCGCTGTACCCCGAGTTTGTGGGGCTGGCGGGGGGAGAAGCAAGCTTGCTTCTCCCCCCCGCCAGCCTCCAGATCAGGTCGGGGAATAGCGGGGTGGCGGCGCTCCGCCACCCCCTATCCCCGGAGCTTTTGGGGCTGGCGGGGGGAGAAGCAAGCTTGCTTCTCCCCCCGCCAGCCTCCAGATCAGGTCGGGGAATAGCGGGGTGGCGGCGCTCCGCCACCCCCATCCCCCGAGCTTGTGGGGCTGCAGGCCGCTGCCCACAAGCCTTGCGAGCCCGCGGGACATCCCACTGGGCTTGCAAGACTTGCGGATAGCTTCCTGAAGCCTGGAGAGCGAGAGGGGTCGGTGCGCACCGACCCCTCTCGCTCTCCAGGCTTCAGCGAAAGCCTGCATTCGCCCCATAGGACGCACACACATTTACCCTTCATTTTTGGAGGGGAAAAAGTGTGTCCTATAGGGCGAAAAATACAGTATATATAACAAACAAGTGGGATGTGCAACAAAACGTGGAGCACTCCTGTCCTGAGTTTCAGCCAGCCATGACCTTCTTTAATATACTCCATTCCAGCCCCACCACATTTTTTGTTTTTTCTCTCAAAGAGCCAGCTTTTGATTCTGTGGTCACTTGGCTTGCTCAGTTTGTGACGCTTTTGTACTACTGCAAATCTAACAATCTCCACAAGCCTACTGATACCTCTTGTGCATGGGTGGTGATATTTTGACTACATAAAGATTCCCACTCAGAGAATGAGTTTACTATTTGGGGTAGGGTCATTGCTCAGTGGTAGAACATCTCCTTTGCATCTGGAAGGTCCGAAGTTCAACTCCCAGCAACTCCAGGTAGCACTGGGAGAGAACCGTGACTGAAACGTTAGAGAGCCAGTTACCGTAAACAGCAATAGGCCAATGCTCAATAGGCTAATGGTCTGAGTCAGTATAAGGCAGATTCCTATTTTCCTATGCAGAATTCCAAGAATAATAACTCATTAAAATCTGCTGTACAAGAAAATAAGCAGAAATGAGTGAACTGCAACTATATTAGAAAAAGAGATTGGGCAAGCAAACTACCGCAACCAAGTCAAAATCTTTCAGGACCTACATACTATCTAAGATCTGCAGGAGGGGACAAAAGGGAGCTGATACTACATAAATCACAAGGAAGGGATATAAAGGCAAGTTATAAATATTTATAATTAATAAATAAATACACATGGCGATCTTGGACATCTGCACTGACACATCATCGTAATCTCTAATAATAGCAAACTCAGGTGGCCCAGTGCCAATCACTTGGGAAGCAAAATGCTGCAATCCAAAAATAAGGTCATGGCTTCTACATATGTGGGGAATCCACCAGGCATGCAGAAGAACACACATTTGTGAAACAATAAAATAACGCTGGGCGGAAGGTGGGAAATAACCCTCCAAAAACTGCCTGACAAGAACCTGCAAACTTTTAGCTTGGAACAGAGTGCTGGTAGCACTTGAGAAAGAGGGAGAAAGGGTCAATAGAAACCAGAAGTTGTACCTTTCTCTCCATTGTTTCCTTTGGTATCTTCAATAGGATCCAAACAGTCAATGAGAACTTCTCCTGGTCTCATTTTCATTTGCCTATAACAATATTGCATGTTAAGTTGCTGCTTCAGCCCTTGGTTTTCTTTTATTTAGGTAAACCATTAATATCCCAATGAAACATTTTGGGACCATAATGCTCACCATGCACACACACAAATCCAAGATCTATAATGACTTGTCTTCTCCCTAACCAAAGAGAGTCATCTTTCCAAATGAAACACTAATTGAAATGGCAGAGTTGTGCAATGACATTCACCTATCTGCTTTTTGCATTACTTCCCATGAGTACTGAAAATGTTAATCAAATGTTTTAACTGTAGATTCCAATCAAAGTAGTTCCCTGCATGGAGGAATGTGTGATGTCTTGGTAAGCTTGTTTCCATTCTGAAAGAAACAAGTTTATCTTTTTATTTTTTTAAAGTGCTATTAATCCAGCTTGTTATTTAAATAATCCATTGGTAGCCACCAGTGACAAGGAGTCACTCACAGGTGTGTGCACAGAATACTATGAAGGTGAATGAGCAGCCCAAGTGCTCAGTCCCTTCTCTAGGCACAGACCAGAAACCAAGCAAGCTGGCAGAGGATGGAAAAAACCCTCCATGCCCATCACAGATATACAGAGGGGCTGCTGGAGGAGGGTAGGGCTCTCTATCCTTCCTCAGTCAATCTCCTTGCCCCCAGCAAGCTAGCATTTTTTTCTGGACTTATTTACGAAGTTGCAATTGGTCACATTGGGCAAGTAGCAATGGTCAGTTCCTAGCCAGCATGACCAGCATAGCCACTCTTTTATCCTCTATGAATTTGTCCCAACACTTATAGTCATCACTACATCTCATGGCAGCGAATTCACGCCATCTTGCATCAACAGGCACATGGTACATATTTACAGACCTGGTGAAACAGTTTGTATAAAGTATAACCTGTATAAACAAGTCTAAAATCACGTACTTGTCTGTTCTGTCCAGGCCTGAGGCACCTTTTTCTCCTTAAGTATCAGCCATGGAAAGAGATATTGCTGCAGTTTAGATTGTCAATTTGACCAATTATCAATTTAAAAAACGACAGGCTACACTAGCCAGTGTGGTGTAGTGGTTAAGAGCGGTAGTCACGTAATCTGGGTAACCGGGTTCGCGTCTCCGCTCCTCCACATGCAGCTGCTGGGTGACCTTGGGCCAGTCACACTTCTCTGAAGTCTCTCAGCCCCACTCACCTCACAGAGTGTTTGTTGTGGGGGAGGAAGGGAAAGGAGATTGTTAGCCGCTTTGAGACTCCTGAAGGGGAGTGAAAGGCGGGATATCAAATCCAAACTCTCTCCAGTTTTTTTTTTAAAAATCTTCATTTGCGTCAGCCACAAGCCACAGCGAAGGAATAAATAAAATGCAGATATAGCTAGATGGTTGGCTATACAAAATAAGTTCCGAAAAATTACGACTATACAAAGAAAAGAGTTAAGAACTGTCCTTGACCGTTTATCCAGTTTGATTTCACTTCTTTATCCCCTTCTTCTTCCAACGAGTCCCTCTCCCAGCCCCACTCATCCTCACAATAACCCTGTGAGGTAGCTGGGCCTGAGAGGCAGTGGTTGTGTGAACGAGAGAAGAGCTAACCCGCAGATCTAATCCGGAGGCTGCGTACAAACCGCATTTTAAGCACATCTCCCCCCTTCAAAAGAATCCTGGGCGCTGTAAATTTGAAGATTCACAGTTACAATTCCCAGCAATTCCTGAAAAGTACGACGCCATAATTCTTTTAGGGAGGAACAAATATGCTTCGGACGGGCTTTAAAGGTGTAGGGGAAGTATATAAATTCAATAAATAATATTGATATTGGCATAATAATATAATCATATATCAAGCGCGACTTTTTTGTGTTCAGGAGCGGAGAGGCCGTTGGCGTCCAGGGACCTGAGGAAGCCCGCTTAAGAAATAAAAGAGCCCCGAGAAGAGCCGCGCCCTAGTGAACGTGGGGAACCAAAGACGCGTGTGCGAATCCCGAGTTTTATTTTTAACGGCGAGGGCGGAACCCTCGGCGCCCGCAAGATGGCGCTGACAGGCTGGAAGGAAACGGCGCTCTCCGCTCTCGGGCTCGCGAGGCCCGGAAGAAGCGGCCGCTTTGCCAAGGGCTACTTAGCGACGCCGGGGTCGCGAACTCCCTGTCGCGACGGAGCCGCCCGCGCGGGGGACACAACGAGAAAGGGAGCCCCCGTTCGCGCGAGAACACTCACTGAGAGGTGATGTCGAAGCGGACGTCCCTGTCCTCCCACAGCGAGTCCGCCGTGGCCGCCATGGTGACCGCCGGGCCCCGTCTCGGCGTCCGTGCGCCGTTCCTTGGCAACTCCCCGACGGGCGCCGGATGGGGACAAACTTCCTCGGGGCGGCGCGCGAAGAAGCCTGTTGTGCGCATGCTCCGGGCTTCTAGGGCTGTGCGTGCTTTTCTGCTGCAGGCGATCCTCGTTAACGGCGCTTGGCGGATCAAATTAGGGATGCCAAGGCGCGCCTGCAGGGTGCATATAGCAAACTGGTTTCCTGGGCCCCTAAGAATGCCAGGCGGCCGAGCCAACTTCCCAGGGCTCTTGCAAGGAGAAAAGCGGGGAGAGCAATAGTGGTACGCCGCCTGGAGTTCCCTGGAGGAAAGGCGGGGTATCAATAATAAACGTTCCATCGAGCCCAGTTGGTGGGAATTTGCCTGGCTGGGACTAGGGATGACGCCCCTTTCGGAGGGAGGGTTATCTCCCAACAGCCAGCCGAAAGATGGTCAAAACCTTACTTATAGGAAGGATTCTGGTGGTCCCTAAATGAACATTCCTTTATTGAAATGATTTAAAATGTTTTCCTTATGTTTTTATAGGATAATTGCATTTTTCTTCTTTTTGTTTTAATGTTTGGCGGTTTTGGTTTTTTTAAAAAAAATAAATGTCAAGTTGTTTTTTAAAATAATTATGTTTTCAGCACCCTTGGGCTACTTGAGGAAAGGCAGGGTATTAAATGTGTTAAATAAAATTAAAAATGTCTAGGCTTTCAGAAATTATTATTGCCATGAAATATCACTAAATACTATTATTGTGACAACAGGTATTCTGTTAGTTGGTGGAAAGGTGTGCGTGCATATTAAATACAAGTTTGAGATGCCAGCAACTGCAATATTTTTAAATAATGTACAATGTGTCTAAAGTTAAGATTTTTGTTAACCACGTGTGTGTGGCTGCTCAGAAATCCCACAGACTTCAAAAGGACTTTCTCTTAGGTAAGCATGTATAGATTGCAAAATTAACATTAAATCCACAAGGCACTTGAAAGAGCCAAATAAACTTATGAATTGGACAGAGACTACAGCCTGTATATAAATCTATTTTGAAAGAAGATTATTTATTCTTGGTTACATTTTTCACAAAAGCAAACATTCAGTTCTAAATATCTTCCTCATATGAAGTGATTAAAAGACACAGTGACTTTTAATAAACACAGTGAGATGAGATGTTAGTTTTGCAGATTTCTCAGATTTCTCAGATTTCTAGTGGCACAGAAATACACTTAGTGCAAAAAGTATTTTAGTATATTTTATGCATAAAGTACCTCTTGCACGTTTAATGCTGATAAATGTATGCTAGTAAACAAAAACAAAAAATCTGGAATGCACATATTTATGGGCATATGCTGACAGAGGTAACAAATTAACAACCCATGTTGAAACATGTATACAGCACTGATGTATCTACCTGCAGTGCCAGTATTCTACTGAGCAAGCAGTAGTTTTGTGAAACTAGCATGGCATAGTGTTTGATGCCCACATTCTAATCTCTTATATTTTGGCTCGGCAAGTTTTAGGACTGAGCCATATTAATATACAATTTATTTGGATACATTTAATGTAGCTTTACAGGTAATTTTGCCATGCTGCCTGCTTGTCAATATTCACTTTCAGCAGCAGCTGCTATATGCATGAGCTGGAACCAACTAGTTTATCAAGTGATGTAAATGACCAAGGAGTATGTTAGTGTAAAATAATGTTTTTAGGATTAACTTGTGCAACCCTAACCTGTGCAATACTCCTTTCTCAGAGGTACGCTTCCATTTTGGGGTTAATTGCAAATAATTGTGCATAGGGTTGATACTTAAAGAAGTATCAAATTTCTACCCCTGAGTAACATTTACCTGCAGATTCCAACAGATAGAAATCCTCATTTATTCCGGAATATAGTCCACAGGCAAACTGAAAATTGTGGAGCGAGAATTTGATGTGTGTATAAGGAAAGGGGTAACTACGGGTTATAGTTTTGCTGGCCCTATTAGGTTCTTGGAGGCTGCTAGCTCTTGGGAAAGTCCTATAAAGAGCCCTCATACAGGAATTCATAACATTTCCTGGCAAACATAGTACCATATAGCTTTCTAGATTCCCAGGGGTGAAACTACATATTACCAGGAAACAACAGGGTTCTTAACATCATCTTTCTACCATGAGTTAAATGAGACCCTTTTGAATTGGCAAATCACTCCTCCCCATTGTTTCCTGGTTATTTATTGCCCCGGCTGAGCTCCTAAATTAAAAGCGAACGTGGCAGGGGGCAGGGTAAAATCAGCCTCAGTATGGGGAAGTTTCTATTCACAATATAAGATACAATGTTTATTTTTGTTTTGTTAATATTTTACAATCTACAAAGCATGCACGATTGTTTCAGATGTGAAGGGTGTTATCCAATGATATGGTTTCTGTGAGTAGAACAGAAAAGGAAGCAGCTTTCAGAAATCTCCCCTCCCCCCCTTGTTGGCCCACCAAACCACCTAAATCAGCTCTAAATCCAACCATTTGAAGCAGATTTAAAGGCTGTTTTCCTTCCCATTCCCATGACACAAGGCCTTGCTGTCAGCTGAGCAGTGTGATGATACAATCCGAACGTATGTGTGGCCTCAGTATGTGTCTTAACATTGCATCTGCATGTAAGCTCTGTTTTGGAAATAGAAGATAGACTGCTCCATTGACTTCAGTAGGACTACAGTGGAGTAAGTGGTTTGAGGATACCGGTCATCTTTCCTCTTGTTAATCAAGTACAAAATACAAAAAGATCTTAATACATTTGCACAAAATCTCCCCTCTCTTGGCTAACGATCTTTTCTGTTGAATTCTGCTCGGTGAGCGTCTCTGTTAATATCCTTCAGCCATCTGTAAAATAGGACAAGTTATATAATTTGTACTGATAAATAGGAATTTCTCTATTAAAGCAAAATTAAATCCGAGTGTTGTGTCCAGAACTTGTTTCACAATTTCCTGTTATACTGTTTTCCCAGTGTAACCAAGTTGCTTATCAGAGCATCATTTACATTAGATTTGAAAATATTCTGTGTACTCATCATACATCTAAAGCACATCCTCTCCAAGAATCCTGGGATTTGTAGTTTGTTAACAGTGCTAGGAACTGTAGCCAGGATTTGTTCCCAGGATTCTTTGGTGGGGCTGTGCTTTAAATGTATGGTGGGTACACAGCAGACTGGTTCTCTTCTTTGCTAGAGGGTAAGGAGTTAGGATTTCTCCCTTGCTTGGAGAATCTGGTAAATAGGAAAGTGAAAGAGCTATTTATCCAGGCAGATGTGTGGGACAAGATTGGAAGAAGTAAACAACGCAGCTTCAGGATGCTCAAGGCATTGATCTATTCTAAGAGGACGTGGCAGAATAGCTTCTTCCTCTAGCAGATTATTGGAACTCATAGAGGGAGAGAAAAAAGAGAAGACCCCCTGAGACACAGTGATCCCCAGCTGCTGCTTGTCTTCTGGCTAGGTCTAAGTCACAACCTTCCTCCACCCTCTTACAAATATTTTGCAGCTGATTTTTTTGGGGGGGGGAGGGGGTCCCCCCATGCAGTTTGAGAACATCAGGTTTAAGCCCACAAACCAGTGGGACTACCAACAGTATGGTATTGACAGTGTGTGGCACAGGTCACACAACCTGTATTATGTTGAGAATTACTTTTTCATGCGCAACCTTGATTTTTCATATTTTATTTCTGAAGCTCTGATCTTGGGTGAGAGTGAAAGGACACACAAGTGTAGCATGAACCTCTCCACGATCATGAAGCCCTTGAAAGTGTGATCCTAGACAAGTCTACAGTATTCATAAGTAAATTCCAGTTTGTTCACTGAGGCTTACTCGCTCATAAGCATGCAAAGGAAAGCAGCATTCTTTGAAATATTGGGGCAGTGTCAGCACAGGCTCGTTCTAGAACTACAAGAGTCTGTAGAAAAGCCTTGTTGGTTCCTACCTCAAGAGGAAAATACGCAGGTCTTTTTACAGTCTTCCTCGATATCAAAGCGGTTTGCATTTCCATCGCAGCCACCATACCAAAACTGAGCACAAGAATTGGCTTGCTTATCATAATACCATTTTATAATATACACACGGCATGGTCCTTGATCTAATCTTAATTTACATTGTGGAGGGCTCAAGAGATTTTCTTTAAAACAAAAACAAAAAACAAAATATAATTATTCTCATTATAGTGCTTTACAAAAGTAATTGTGGCAATAAAGTTCAAATTTAATCAAACATTTACCATGTTAGAAGTTAAATTTATGAAGGTAGTGCCGATATATGCTACCCCCCCCCAACATGATGGATGGATAAATGGATAGAGTTTCTTCTTCTCTTCAGTATTTCTCCAGTCTTGCTTTACTCACATCTCTACTATTGTTTAAAACTTTTCCTCTCAATTTTTCTCTACCCTTATTAAAACACACCCACACAACCCTTTTCTGTGTCAATCCCTTCCTATATTCAAACCTGCTCATTTTCTCAGCTGCCTCATGTGAGAGAGATAAAAGATGTGGAGCCCTCAAATATCCCACAGGACAGGCGTCTCCCCCACTTATGTGAAAGTGGCGTTCCTGGGTACCACGTGTATATGTGAAATCACATATAAAAATCCTGTCATCACCCTCTAAACCTCTGGAAACCCACAAAAATCCACTAAACTCCACCACAATTGCTCCCTCCAAACCTCCCTCCAAACCCCAACTCTCCACAGGCCTCAAAGATCGGTGCAAAGACTCATGGGATTGCAATTACAAAGGCTCATGGGATGGCCATTTTCCCCCTTTCCACACAATTTTTGCTGTTTTCCCACTCTTTTTGCCCCCTTCACGCCTTTTGCAGTATAAACAGGTTTATTTACTTTCAGGCGTCGTGCATATGCGCAGTTGCGCATAAGTCGAATGCGCATAAGCAGGGAGACACCTGTACCTTCTTTATACTTTACTCCAACTTCAGCTATTGTTTAATAACCCAATTTTCCTTGCTTTACTCAAACATCTGCCTTCATTTTCCACACCGACTGCCGCTTCATGCAAATCCCGGATTGCGAGGAGGCACTGCAAAATCCTCCAATGAGGGTTGCACAACGACATCATTACATTTTTATTATATATAGGGGGAAATGGAAGAGCGTTAAAACTTTGATACATGTAATGACCTGGTTTGGGTGTAGGTGGCATGGAGGAAGCTGATGAATGAGAAGGTGGGAGCGTTTTCTCTGCTGTTAGCGATGCCAACGGCGGTGATGACGATGGTGATGATGGCAATGATGGCAGTGCTGAAGTAACTGCTGCAGAATATAATGTTATACACACAGAGAGAAAAAACCAAGAGACGGGATGACATGTCATGTAGCTGATGAAGGAGGTTTTAATCCCTGAAGGTTTATGCCATAATAATACCTGCAGTGTCACAATATTATTTGTTATTTTTGCTGCAGCAGACTAAAATGGCTATCCCTCTAGGAATTTAAGGAAAGGGTGGTGAGGTTTGTTTGTTTCTTTTCGTTTTGCCTATGAGACATATCCTGTTAAGAACTAGATTGCAAAAAGGATTACCTTTAACAGGAGACAAAGATGAGAGATCATCAGGTTCCACATCGTAGTTCTCATGAGATGACCTGTGCAATTCTTTGGTCTGAAACAAATTCAGTTTTATTAATTTTAAAATTTAGCGGGGACTTATCACCAGTGAACTTACATTTACTGCCCTCAATAACTTAGGCCCCAAATATCTGAAAGGCCAACTCCTTCCCTACAGACCCATGATTAGCAGAGAAACCTCTTGGTAGTTCCACAGCCCTCAAAAATTCAGGGAGTGGTGGCCCCAGAGAGGACATTCTCTGTGCCCTAAGCTGAAGAATTGCCTCCCCACAAAGCTGCGTGTCACTTTCATTGTTCAGTTTTGTCATATGCTGAAGATGCACCTCTCGTCTTTTGATATCTGAGATATATATTTTTAGAACTCCACATATTCTTCTGATCATAAATTGTTTTAACTGATTTTAATATTCTATTTTTACATTGTTGTAACCCACCATGTCACCTTATAGGGAACAGCAGCTTAGATAGATTAGATAGATAGATAGATAGATAGATAGATAGATAGATGATAGATAGATAGATAGATAGATAGATAGATAGATAGATAGATGATAGATAGATAGATAAACAAACAAATATTTGTTCTGTGATACAGGGAAGCCTAATAGAGACCTGCTTCATTTTACTTCTGTCCACAAAGAACCACTTGTGTTGGTTCTTTGCACATGAAAGTCATATATGCTTCAAGTTCAAGACTAAAATGTAGGTTCCACAGCTTTCAAATAGTCTTTTCCTGATTTATGGAAACATGAAGCATCAATCAGGTGATTGCAGCAGGCTTTAGATAAAATTACCTTTAAATTAAAAGCATTGGAATTAGATCCTTCATTGAAATAACTTAATGGATAACTAAGCTACTTATTGAAAATAAGTATTCAGTTTCAAAATACTGAGCTGCAAAGGCAGTTCTTTACGACTAATTTTTAAAGAAAACCTTATCATTTTGTATTTTTCAGCTGTGAACTGTCCTGCGATTAGGATGAAGGGTGATATATAAATTTAATAAGTAATAATAATCACTACAAGTAAAAAGAGAGAATCCAGAAAATATCCAGTAGCCAATGAGTACCGGGATTAATGGTTGAGAAGGCTGGCCAAGATTTATAGAATCCTCTTTCACTGTTGTTTCAAATTCATTTGATAAAACTGACTGTCCATTATTACTGTTTGTGTGCAATATGTATTGTGAAGAACGAGAAGATACTGAGTGGATAGATGGTCCATTTATGCTTCCTCCAGCTCCAATCCGATTATATATTAAGGCTCCATGTTCATCTTCACAAAACTGGTTAACAAGTTTGGACTCCAAAGCTTGAAACAAAAGAAAATAAAAACCCATTTAAAAATCCCAAATGTTGAAAAAAATACATTTTGTTCAAGAAATAATATTACTCATGCAATTTTCACTATGTTGAAACATTTTTTTTTTTTAAAGTTATTGTTCCTTAAGTCTTGGGATAGCTGTTAGAACATCATTTTCTTCACATATGGCAACCCCCAAAGCATAGCCATTTATGTCAAAGTAAATGGGTTGTGTCCAGCTAAGTTTTACTCAGCAAACCCCTTGAAATTTGGGGACTTCGGTTAATAAAGCCCATAAATTTCAATGAGTGTGCTCTGAGTATAAGCCTTTTATCTGATGGGACTCAAGGCAGTTTACAGATAATAATAATAAGAACTATTAAAAACATAGAAAAAACAAAACACCCCCCTATAAAAACCATACAAACACTGGCGGAGGAACGGGGGGGGGGGATGGGGAGAGTGCACTGCCCCCGGCGCCATCAAGGAGGGGGTGGTGCCCATCGCGGCCGCCCCCCTGACACAGGCTGGGCACCACACCCCCAGGATGCACACCACGCCCCCGCGGCAGCACACCACACCCCCGGGATGCACACCCCACCCCGCAGGTGATGTGCCATGCCCCCGGGGCATGCGCCAGCCACGCCCCCACCTGCTCTCCGCCCCCAGTGCCGGAGCATGCAGCTTCGCCACTGCATACAAGTAATTACAATAAAAGCAGCATGGCAGCCACCCCTCTGCAAAGCAAGAATTTGCACATCATATTTTATGCTTTTGTGCTTGCACAAAAGTTGGTATATTTTGCCCTAAGCATTTATTAACTGCTGCAGAAACTACAATATGAAATTCTTATTGGTGTAATTTTAGGGAAATACATAAGAAAGTCTTGCTTTAATTCCTACCCCCTTGCCCTTAGTGGAGAACAACAGAGGTCTTAGCAGAGTTTTCCCTTTGAGAACCTCAGCTTCTCATTCCTGTTTGCTTGTGTCCTGGGTCACAAAGGGACAAGAGAAGGACTGGGTGTTCCATTCTATTTCTGGTCCATGTCAGTGTTGTCTATATTCATTCTTAAGTCTTTTCTGTTCTGTTTCCTTATTAATGTGGTGTGGTGTTTTTTTAAAAAAACCATATATTACTCTTCAACTATGCATGCTTTTACACTTCATCCATGGCCACTTTGACATGCAGACCTCAGAGCATTGAATGTGGGTCAATGCAGCCCTTGGCCTGAGAAAAGTTAGCTTTGGGATATAAAATCTATGGATGAACATAACATTCCTACATGGCATGCTCTACATCCACTATGTTCTTCCAAGACCTTTAGTGAGGGATGTAGAGGGTAATCTTTGTCTGGAGGCACCCAAAAGCTTGAAGAAGATCTGTGGGGACCAGTAATTCTTTTAAGAGCCATGATCACCTGGAAGAGTATTAAAGTCGTCAATGAGGTACATATGTTCTCTGTCAGGGTCCGATGCAATGAGATTCAGCTCCCGCAAGAATTCAACTTGTGTTGGGTCTGAAGTGTTCACAATTCCAATGGCATACATTTCGATGTTAGCTGCATGAGCCTCTCGGACAGCAATATCCAACTTGACGGCTTCTCTCTTATCCGCTTGGCCATCTGTGAGGACTATGGCAACTTTCCTCACGCCAGTTCGAGCCCCAAAAAATCCTTCCTGTGTTGCTTTTCGGATGGCTGTGCCTGTGTAAGTGCCTTCTCCCATATATAACATCTTCCTGATTGCTTGTTTCACATCCTGTTGAGTTGTGTACCTATTAAGTCCAAATTCAAGCCGAACCTCCAGGCTGTAGAGGACAAGGCCAATTCTGGTGGCATTTCTCCCTACAGTTACTCTGTCTACCAAAGCAGTGACAAAATCTTTGATTATTTCAAAATTCTCTGGGCCCACACTTTCGGAGCTGTCAATCACAAACACAAGCTCCATAGGTATCTCCTTGCATTTGATACCGCAGCCTGCAAAAAAGAAAAACAAACCAAATCCATTCAGATAGACCATATGGCTTGCTTTAATTATATACTATATTCCCGATGTGTGATGTATATGAGGATAAATGCATTTTTTAATTTAAAAAGGGCAAACAATTGCAGCCTGCTATGAATCGACTTAACAGCTACACTCTTCTTAGGACAGAAGTAAGATTGCAGATGAAACAGAACAAATTTAAATTACTTGATGGCTTTAATGGAGACCTTAGTATGACCGAGACTTTCAAATTATCTATTGCTAATGTGAGATTCACACTGCTCACAGTGATAGATGGAATCACAAGAACCCTCCCACAGTGACAAACTCCCCGATAGGTCAGAATCTGGCCACTCCCCATTAGGTCACAATCTAAGATTAGCCACAATCGGGCTTTAGACCGAGGACTGCTAATATTTGGGGACTGACAGAACACTTTCTCCTTTTGACTTAGCTATGTAGGCTAAATTTAAAAGTGCCTGCCAAAGGCAGACATCTGTTAGTGTTCTAATTCTCACGGCTCTTTTTTGGGTGATAAACTATTTAAATGTGAATTTTTAAATATTAAATTGACATCTCAAATGATTGGGCGACCTTTTCATTTCCCCTTGGAGTTGCAGATGTTTCGATAATCATTTTCTGGGAGGAGGAAATGATCAGAACAAACAGGCATAAGATTGAAATGAGAAGGCTTGTTGAAAACTTACCACATATCTCTTTAATCAATTTAATTATATCTTCTCTCTAGGTTAGAAAAGACAAGAGTGCACATATACATTATCTGATGTCTGCTTTATTCCCAGCAATTTATACCACGGCCTCTGCTAGCATGCCTCAGATTTCAGGCATTTTTCACCATCAGAGTTGTTGCCAATATTGTTCATGCAATGAAGCTTAAGCACTTAAGTACTGGACCATTCAGTCAATGCTTAAATGCTGCAATGCATCATGGCTTAAGGAGCTTTAAGAGTACATGCGAATACCCCTGGAAGTTCATAGGCTGCCTTTTGTGTGTGCAGGGGAATATTATAATCCCAATCAGATGCTGCAGCACATTTCTTAAAATATAGAATTTATTTCTCCTAATGGAGACATTTTAGTAAGGCAACTTTTCCACCACCTGCATTTCACCAAAGATTATTTTACCAATTCTGTATTGGCTTTTGTATGCATCAAATCATTTTGCCTGAGTTGCCCAAGGATGTAAGATAGGATGTCTTTGGTGTCCCACTGTGCTGGTGTCCCACTGTGTTGTTTGTGTGTGCGGAGTGCAGTGGAGCACCCCTAGTGGCAGTGTTGCTGCTTGCTAGGACAGAGATGGTGAGTTCAAGGGAGCTTCAGGTGTGTGTGCATTTGTGGGGTTGCCACTGCGTTTGCTATCACTTTACCTCACCTCATCCCCATCTCAGTAAGCACAGCACCTCCACCGACTTAGCACAAAGGTGAGTCAAGGTGGGTGAGCAGGTTAAAGTCCACCAGTGCAGTCTTTCAGCAGGAGGACCAGACATCCAGCTGTGGGTGTTAAAGACAGAGCAGCCCAAGCAAGAAGTATCCTGATCTTAAATCTGAAAGTGAAGATCCATGTACTATCTGGACAGAGCTCCAGAGACACCAACATCAGCACACCTGGAACTGAGATCTGTACCTCCTTCAGCCCAGGTCAGTTCCCTCTACAGCACCACTTTGACAAATACACATTTACCGGTAATAGTTGGTCGGTTTCCTACAAAAGCACTCCTTTATTTTTGTGACTTCTTCTAGTGTTGTATGGCTACCATGGTTTCTGACTTATTTTTTAAAATAATATGTGATGTCTACAATGTCATTTTTATTTCATTTGGCCTCCTTTATCCCTCTTTTCCCAATAGCCAGGAGTATTATAAAGAAATACTCTGAACAACATACTTGGATATTCAGTGAGCTTTCTCTATATATGCCTTCTTCAAATAAAGCATTAAAAAAAAATCTTTCACAGCTGCTCAGTGACACATACAGAGATTGAGATAATATTGCATAAATGAAGTTTCTTTCCAAAAATATTAATTGCTTACTGTTAGACCTTGCTCGCCCTTTGCTCCGGTTCTGCCCTAAAAAGACAATCATTCATTAAATAACAATAACATTTTATTATTTATGCCCCACTCATCTTGCTAGGTTTCCCCAGCCACTCTGGGCTGCTGACATAATATCTAAAAACATAAAACATAAAGCGTTAAAAACCTCCCGATACAGGGCTGCCTTCAGATGTCTTCTGAAAGTGGTGTAATTCCTTGACATCTGAAGGGAGGGCATTCCCCAGGAAGGGTGCCACTACCAAGAAGGCCCTCTGACTGGTTCCCTGTAACTTTGCTTCTCACAGTGAGGGAACCAGCAGAAGACCCTTGGAGGAGAACCTCAGGCTGGACGATGGGAGTGGAGACACTCCTTCAGGTACACAGGGCCAAGGCTATTTAGGGCTTTAAAGGTCAGCACCAACACTTTGAATTGTGCTGGGAAACGTACTAGGAGCCAGTGAAGATCCTTTAGGACTGGTGTTATATGGTCCCAGCGGCCACTCCCAGTCACCAGTCTCTTAGAACAATCTGTGGGATGATTTCCTTGCTACTGTTTTAAGGTTGAAATTGTTACAGCATGATTATGAACCATTCTGAGATTTTTTTAATTAAGAGCAGTATTTAAATGATTTTAATTTATAACTAACAAGCAGCATAAGGAGGGTTGTGGTTGTTTGTTTAAAAAAAGAAAACAATCAACAACAAATACTTGTGTGGGGAAAGGAATTTGGAGAGGAGAAGTCTCCTGGGAGAAAGGAGTATTTAATGCTTTCCCTGCTCTAAATTGTTCCCCTTCGTGCCACTCCTCCCACTCCCATGGGGTTCAAATGTGTGTCATTTGTAGTTAGATGAGTTTTTAAGTGAAAAAGTATTAATGATTTCTTATGCATATTATTACATACAGGTTCTCCAGCTGAACCAGGGTCACCCATATTTCCCTTCTCTCCTTTTCTTCCTCTTTCTCCAGCAGCTCCACGATCACCCTTGGAATTAATTACACAACATTCGTAAGGCATCACATTAATCACCTCTGTTTGAAACAACATGCACTGGTGGGAAAGACTAGATAGTATTATGTGGAAGTTCCCTACATTTTGCAGCAGAAATGGACTCTACCATATGAATTCCCATTGCATACATTAAAAAACAACAATGCATGACTTGACAGGCCTGATCCATCCTAATTTCTTGACCACTTAGCACATCAAGACATAATTAAAGCCCCCAAACTGGCCAATCCACCGAACCAACTCCCCACTCCACCCTCAGCAGACTGGGGTGTAGAAGGGAGAGAACTCTGGCACTTAGAGCATGATATTGTAGTCAGTAGCCATGTAACTGATGTGATTTTCTGGAATAATCACAACCATTCTAAGTGCTCAAGGTATGAAGAAACTCCTTTTGAGTGAATTGATTGGTGGAACCTGTCAATCAGGCTAAGAGGCAGCAGATGGTAGGGAGCATAGATCTCTTTTGCTTGTGATCACCAGCAACAGGGGTTCAGAGACATACTGTCCCTGATATTAGAGCGGGTGGCGCTGTGGTCTAAACCACCGAGCCTCTTGGGCTTGTTGATCGGAAGGTCAGGGTGAGCTCCTGTTGCTCTGTCCCTGCTTCTGCCAACCTAGCAGTTTGAAAGCACACCAGTGCAAGTAGATAATTAGATACCACTGCAGCAGGAAGGTAAACAGTGTTTCTGTGCACTCTGGCTTCCATCACGGTGTTCCGTTGCGCCAGAAGCGGTTTATTCATGCTGGCCATATGACCTAGAAAGCTGTCTGTGGACAAACGCCAGCTCCCTCAGCCTGAAGCGCCGCAACCCCCTAGTTGCCTTTGACTGGACTTAACCATCCAGGGGTCCTTTACCCTTTTGCCTTAGAGATAGTAAATAGTCATCATGACCCATAGCCATTAATGACTATATTTAATCCCCTTAATTTAAAATTGTCTATTCTTCCCATACTATATATTTCAAAATGCCCATAACATTAATTCCACTGCTTTTTTTGTTTTAAATAGATTACGAGTAACTTCAAACAGCTAAACTGGGTAACAGGTGGAAACCTGTCTTTAGATTTTGATACCATACCTTGGGTCCAAGAAGCCCTTCTCCAGGAGCCCCACGGGGTCCTGGCATTCCTTGAATTCCTTGCTCACCCTGAAGGCAAGGCAGAATCATTGACATTTATTGTCTACCCTAAATCAACCTTCATTGCTTACACAAATTTGATTAAAAGTAAAATAAAAAAAATAAAAAAAAAATAAGGGAAAGGTTTTTTATTTGAGCTGCCTGTTCATAAATAAGCTTACACTGAAAGACATTCCAGCAAATTTAGCATGTCTGAATTCTGCATATGTTCTCCTTGGTGCCACATATTAATATTTTCATCACGATGTATGTTTGTAGTACAGATGTTGTGACCCACCATGGATCATGAATCAGTAGTGAGCAGCAACCCACCAGCCGAAAACCAATGGAGTAGGTAGTGGCAAAGTGCTACAGCACCTTGTGGCCTTCAATATGTTGTCAGATACCCAGGATCCATCAGCTCCATCTTCTATGACCAAAGATCAGAGATGATGAAGGTCCACAGGTTCCTCATCATTAAGCTACAGGTTCCTCACCCGTAAATCTCAGGTAGCTGAATGTCACTTGTCTGTGTAAGATTCTGGATGCTGACTGCTCAGGGGTTTGCATAACTAGTTGGCATGACAGAGTCTTCTCATTCATTATCAGAATTAACCAGACAAATCGCTCTACCACCATGCACCCCAGTCCCACAGAACAGAGAAAGAGATATCAATCTGTCAAACCTTTTCTGTATCTGAGCTGCGCCAAATTGGGTCAAATTAAGCCACAAGCTCCACTCCTGGTGGTCCCCTTCCATAAATTCCTTTTAGTTTCAGCTTTGCAATCATACTCCCCCTGAAACCCAAAGGCTGCCCAGTGGGTCATGGGAATGATGCCACCATCATTTGTGGTTGGAACTACAGTATGATGGTATCTGATTGTCTTCAAACCTCTGATTTTCAGACTTGATTAATGACAACCTTCTTGGCAAATGCTTTTGGTCTTATTTGTCTTTCCAATCTATATCAACCCATAACAAAGTTTTTAACATCTCTAAATTGCCAAAAACTGAGCCCAACCCAAATTGCATGTAAAACTGAATACAAGAAATGTTAATACCTTTGGTCCTTGGATACCTTCACCTGGAGGTCCCAAGGCTCCAGGTGGTCCTTGTCGTCCAACATTGCCCTGAATAGAGAAACAGCATAGCATCCTTATATGCCTGCAAAATGTGATAATCATTGCCACATTTCACGTCACTTCTACTTAAAATGTTTATGAGATACAAGTGGGTTCTTGAGAGTCCATGGCTGGCAGCCAATGTATGTTACAGCTCAATCCTAACCATAGATCTGCTAAGAAGTATCACTTGATTTTAGTGGTAAAGGTACCCCTGCCCATACGGGCCAGTCGTGTCCGACTCTAGGGTGCTCATCTCGCTCATCTCGCTCTAGAGACCGTGAACCGGTGCCGTCCGAAGACACTTCCGGGTCATGTGGCCAGCATAACGAAACTGCAGCTGGCGAGCCAGCACCAGCGCAGCACACGCTATAAAGCGGTCCCTATTTATCTACTTGCACTTAAGAGTGCTTTCGAACTGCTAGGTGGGCAGGAGCTGGGACCGAACGACGGGAGCTCACCCCTCCGCAGGGATTCGAACCGCCGACCATACGATCAGCAAGTCCTAGGCGCTGAGGTTTTACCCACAGCGCCACCCGTGTCCCGATTTTAGTGGTACTTACTTCTAAATAAATATGTTTTATCGTTGCTTTAAACAACAATCCATACATCACATATCCCAAGTTGCTCTAAATGGTCAGTGGATGATGTGGTTTGTGAACTATTGACTTTGACCTGTGGTTATGATGATGATGATTTAAATCAGCAAATTAATTTAATTAGGACTTTGGATTAACTTTTTGTCTCTGTCAATGCCTGTTATTTATTATTATTTATTCCTAAATTAATGCAAAGATTATCACAGCTGCAGAGAGAGAGGGAAAGGAGACAGTAATAATTATTCCTGAAAAGATACATTTCAATTTGAGAAGTAATTATCACTTACTTTAGGCCCTGGTAGGCCTTCTCCTGCTGGGCCTGGGAGACCAGCTGGTCCTCTGATACCGGGATCACCCTAAAAATATATATATTTTTATAAATTTTCCCAATGTCCAGTTTTACTTCTTCATCCTTATTATTACTTCTATCGTGCTAAGCAATCAATGTGGGAAGGAATCATTAAGGAGAACAAATTAAGCAGAATAAAAAATTCAAGGTTTAAGAGGCACCACAGAGTGAAAGGTAGATAGATAGATGATAGATAGAGATAGAGATATACGGAAATGTGAAGCTTATATATCAGGGCAGTAATATGTAGCTAAGAACTGTAATATACATTTCCCAACAGTATTAGATAAAAACACTACAATCATTTTTAATAGAATAAACGAAACTCCTAATTGGGAAACAATAATTTTATAATTTTACTTAAAATTACCAGATTTTACCTTTGGTCCAGGTAACCCAATCCCTTCAGGGCCTTGATCTCCTGGAGCTCCTGGAAGACCTGGAAGACCCTGAAATCAGAAAGTAAATTGGTTAACTATTAACTGCTTTGCAATGACAAATGTTCCATATTCCCCAATATGGTGGCACACATTATTGAAAAATGTCCACAAGTGCATTTGCTTACAGGTGGGCCAGGGTACCCATCTCCCTTTGGTCCAAACGGTCCCGGTGGTCCTGGATGCCCACGATCGCCCTGTTTGCAAAAAAAGAAGAACATGTTCACATTTTTCAACAGTTGTTAGTTGCTAGATGTTCATTTTCTATTTTTTTAATTTGTTTTTTGAATTTAAATGAGTATACCGATTTGGTTATTACCTTAGCCCCAGGAATCCCTATTCCCTGTTCTCCAACTGGGCCAGGAGGTCCTGGTAATCCAAGATCACCCTTCAATTAAAAAAAACCCACATATATAACCAAAAATATACATATGCAACTAGAGAAGTGAATTTTGAATATTATGTACTATCCTTTTAAAAAATGAATCTGCCTTTATTTAAGGGCTGCTACAAATGTCACAAAATTCCCATATGAAATGGATTACAACTCATGCGCAGGTGATGCTTGTGAACACACATTAATTCTATGATGTGGAGATGGTCTTTCTTTTGGCCAGCTCTGACTGGCTTTTTTTCAGTGCATACACAGACATGTGCATGTTCACGCATGATGATCCACATTCAGATTTTGCAATGGTTTTGACCCGACAGTGCTTTTCTGGTAGAAGTCTTGCCATACTTGGTGCTCAGTAATATCTCGGATTCAAGGACCGTCGTAATTGCAACCATCGCTAGGCCCATTACTATGTCCAGACTGAACATTACGAAGCAACAGAAATGAGGCCATTACCTTTGGTCCCATAATGGCTCGTCCAGGGAGACCTGGCATTCCAAGACGCCCAGGTGTACCGGGTTCACCCTACCATTATAAAACAACAACAACAGCAATGACTTTGTAAAGGAACAAAACAAAATTAATAAAAGATCATTGAGATGTGAAGCTTTTTAAAAGGGAAATTCCCTTATTCCGAATAGGATTCCTCGCAAGAAAAGGGAAAAGTTGACAGCTATGCTCCTAAGGGCTCATCCACCCTTACTTCTTTTGCCCTGCATGTTCTTGACGCGGGTCTGAGCTTTAAAATTCATATCCAAGAGCTCTCACCTCCCTCCTGTTTCTTTCTCCAGGAAAACCCACTCTTTGACGCCAATCAGAACAAACAACAAATCAGGTTTTTTGCAGATTGCCATTAGTTCAATTCAGCAGTAAAGAGCAAGTTTTCCCAGGGGAAGCGCCAGGGCTGGTGGGGGTGGGGGGTGGAATCAGTCAAGCACAGAGCTTGAAAGAGCAGACCTATGCCTTGAAATGCCACATAAAATGAATTCAGGATGAGCCCATGGTTTAGTGAGGGCTCTGTTTTCACTGTGGGCCTTTCTAGATAGGTGGGTTGTTTTTGTGAGTCTATTCTGAAACTTCTCTTATTGGCACAATAATCCTGCATTAATGGCAGATTTATACTGACCCATCCACACACCACACATCCACTTAATCCGCTGTTCACCAACGCTTCCCCAAGTCACACCACTGTTGCTCTCTTGTGGGGCATTTTTGCGTTCACCCCAGTGTGGTTCACCTTTACTACATACACAGCACAACAGAACAATGACCCATCCCCTCCAAGAGCATAAAAATCAATATGGCTCACCTGAGCCAACAACCTAGCCCACCTCCCTCACACAAATCAGCCACTCCGCAATCAACTAAACAGAACCAACCAAGCTCGGGAACCCCTAACCTCTCGCAATATCAATAAAAATAAATGAATACATAAACAAAGAACCTACCCATGTGATGTGACACCCCCCCACTACACTAAGAATAGGCAAAAGAGTGAAAGACCAATATCCCCATCTTTCTCCCCTCTCCCCTAACTGCAAGATGTCTATGAAAAAAATGTCTCTCATCAAACGTAAAGGAACTGTGAGAAAGACCATGAATTGAAAGTGGAGACAATAGATGTACCATTCCCTGTTTACCTGTTTGCTTTGTAACACAAAACCCCCTATAAAAAGTATTTTTATTTTTTTTAAAAAAGAAAAATATGGAACAAGTACTGATAAAAAAAGGAAGCACCACAAAACATTTGCAGTAGCAAACAGTACTGAAAGTGGCATCGCCTATTGCCATCCAGGTAATTTCATGAGCACAAATAATTACAAATGCATAATAAAAGGGACTTCTGGAGGGGCTGTTGCCTTTCCTCCCTTGGCAACTGCTCCACCACACCAACTTCTGACACCAGACGTGGTAATAAAATTAATTTAATAATAATAATAATAATAATAATAATAATAATAATAATAATAATAATAATACTTTAGCCCCTGCAGGTCCTGGCACTCCAGTTGGTCCTGATAATCCACGTATACCTCTTTGACCTTGATCACCCTAGGAAAAAGTTGAAAAAGCTGCTTTATACAAAAGCTACTTTAACTTTCTCAGAGAAGGTAATAAAAAGCACACATAATTTCATGACAATTATAAATAAATTCTTGCCTTTTCACCCTGTATGCCAATTCCAGGAGCACCTTCTGGACCACGGGGGCCAGGTAATCCTGGTTCTCCCTGCAAAAGAAAAAATGATAATGTGGTAGCATATCATTGTATATATTGGTGCAATTCAGCGGCTAAAATATTGCTCTGTGAATCAAGAAGTCCCTGTTTGGAATTCTCCCCTTCACCAAGGACTCATTAAAGGCCCCTCCAGACTGGTGGGTTTTTGTGTGTGTGTTTTTGCAGGCGTATTCTGCAATGTGTCATTCATGCAATAATAGAGAATTAGCAGTGAATTTATACTGGGCCATTCACATATCATTCCATTTTATCTGTTGTTCTTCGATGCTTCCCCAGTGTTGCCGCATTTTTGCTGTCAGGAGGGGCACTTTTGCACCACAGGGCAACAAAAGCAGGACAACAACAACAACTCTGTATATTATTAGGAGAATATCTATGTTAGTGAAACTAGCATACCAAAATTATTTATATGAAGAAAATTGCTTGCAAAAATTTGAGTGTTTTGCAAAACTGCATAAAAATGTGTCTACTAGGAGAAATTCACATTAAATGCTGAGGATTTTTGAAAATAATAATTTCAAATTGCTGCAGGAATCTGGACAAGGGAATTTAAAATTGAAAGAAAATGAGGAACCGAGAGAACTGAAATTGGCAGATCCTTCCATCCCTTTCTCTAGGTGTTATCATGTGAGTGTGTCCAACGCATCACATCACACAGAACTAATCCCTTGGCTATAGATGAAACCAGCCTAGATTTGCCAAATGGCATTTACAGTAATTCTTTTAATTTTAGAAACAGACACGCTCAAATAAAATAAGCAAACCTTTTGGCCTGGTGCTCCATCTTCTCCTGGCAGGCCAGGTAGACCTGCTAGTCCTGAAGAACCTGGTTCCCCCTAATGTCAACGAGAAATGGAAAGTTAAGGACACAAATAGAGCCCAACTGGATCAGACCAAAGGCCCGTCTAGTCCAGCATTTTGCTTTCTCAGTGGCCACCCAGATGCCTCTTGGAAGCTGACAAAGCGTGTTCTCCCTAACAGAGAGCACGTGTTGCGGTTGGGGGAACAGGCCACCCTGTCATGACTAGGCAAATTTGGTGGAACCCTAGCCTTTAAGAGGTTAATTGGGTTGCTGGGGAATTTTGATTGTTGCCAATTCGGAGGAGGGGTCAGAGGCTTTAAATACAGAGGCCAGGCGATGGGACGTCCTCTTGGCCGTTTTGCGCCGGATCACCCGCCCCCCTCCCTTTTATAGGGTGGTTCTTGGTTCATTGATCTTGCTATGCCTGTCATGGGGTCGTCCACCTTTGAATGGGGGCCTGGTAGGAATTTTGCCATTTGGCTGATTGGCGGTGCCATTTGGTTTTTGCCTACTGCGTAGCAAATCGTCACAACTTGTAAGGTTGGCGGTTAGGCATTGGTTAATTGGTGCTTGGAGGGGTAAGTGCCTACCCCTCCAAATGATGCGGAAAGGGAATTCCGTTAAAGGAATCCAGGGGCTTGCCATTCTTTCGTCCTTGTCCGTGGAGCCGGACTTGGGCCGTGCAAGCCCCACCGGAACATGAGGGTGAGAGGTGTTGGACTGATTCCCATCCTCACTTCTCCCCAATACTTGTTTCCCATGCTGGCTTCCGGTGGTGCCCGGAAGTGCCAGCTCTGTCCTTGGGGGGCAAGGACAGATAGTCATAACCAATGCCTAAGCAACCACTCACATTTTTTGTATTTGAATAAAGTTGTGGCCAAAATTATGCCAAAAACTTAAACAAAAATTGAAGTGTGCAGTGTGAATTATTTTTGGGGGTGGCACTGTGGGACTCAACACGCAAGTAAGACACAAGCACAGCAGCATTCTCCTCACTTGCGATTCCCAGCAAATGATCTACATTGCCTTTGATATTTGAGGCAATATATAGCCATTGTGAACCGGTAGCTGTTGAAAGCCTTTCCCTCTCTCTCCTGTTTCTGTAATCCCTGGTACTCAGTTCTCCTAAATATACAATAGAATTAAGTCCTTGAACTTTAAATACGCGGGGGCTACTTATGCAATGCAAAAATAATTAAATGCCTTATTATAATGCAGTTTTATACAGTTTTAATATACAGCTTTTAGAATGCTACTTTACCTTTGCTCCAGGTTCTCCAAGACCTCTTTCTCCCGGAGCTCCAGTTTCTCCTGGTAAACCTTGATCACCCTTAAACAAAACAAAACGATATGAAATGCTTGAGCAACATAAAAAACATCTGCTCAGCTTATTCCGTCTTCAGAGAGAGACGATGGGAGTACATCAGTAGAGAGCAGCACCATTTAAACCACTATATACTTGGCAAAATTGAAATGGTAAAAATAAAATCCTGAACACCTTGGCAGGGCTTCCATATCACACTAAGCTACGGTTTAGTTTTATGTGCATGAGCCCAGCATGGCTGAGAAAGAGGGAAAACGGAGGCTTTCACTTCAGTTTTCAAGTTACTGTGGTTTCTTGTTATACCCAAACTCCACTCCCAACCACATTTGTTGTTGATTACACTGCCCACATGCAAGAAGTTTGCTTGGTGGGGATTTCTGCCAAAATCCCACATAGTTATTTAAAAATCAAGCAGTTGCAGTTCTGGTTGTCAGCAGAGTGACTGAAAGAAAGCACATGGAACCTGGTGCGAAAAGAAACTGGTAACACTCAATAATACATGATAGAAGGATAAATAAAACACAGGGGGAGACTCCTTCAGAGCTACTTTTTCCTTCAACTTCTCCAGTTGTCAGATTTCAACTATCTTGCTCATCACAGCCAGCTCCCAGCTGACTAAAGCCTCCAGCCAATCAGAGTCTGCTGTCCTGCAGACCAATCACAGAATTAAACCCAACACTGACTTGGCTCACCTTTGGTCCGGGCAATCCCTGTCCAGGTGGCCCTCTTGGCCCTGGTGGTCCTTTGGGGCCTTCTACTCCCTAGAGAAGAGAAGATGTCAGAAAATGAATCCTGGAGAAAGAGTTCCCTAAGCAAGGCTTAAGCAATTTTTAAATACCTGCAAGCACCAAAACTCACCTTCTCTCCTTGAAGTCCAACACCAGGTAATCCAATAGGCCCAGGCAAACCAGGCGGGCCAATTTCACCCTTATAAACAAAGCATTGTTACTTAATACAAAATATAAATGCAAGTTACTTAGGCTGCAATCCGATACCCAGGAGTAAGCCCCACTGAACTAATTGAAACTTAGTTATAATAGACACATATAGGATTGTGCTGTAAATATTCACTGGGTACAATTTGGACCAGCTCCTTCGAAGCCATTGGCATAGTCTCAGTACAGAGACGTTGACAAATGTATGCTATATTTTCTTAGGACGCATTAAATGCCAGCCTTTTATAGATGCTGTCTCCGGCACAGTAAGGAACGTGTACAGTCTTCTTTTCTTTTTGTACCCCAGAACTTAACTTTCCCACAGAATGAAACCCTTCTTATTTCATCTCACACTTTACTATGAAGAGATGTTAAAATGGGCTTTGGGTAGTTTACTGGGCATAAATCTATCTGAGAAACTACAGTATTGTTCAATCACCATTGAAAAAGCAAATTCTTTATTTTGCTTCATTACACTCTTTGTGACTAGTATCAGTCACAGGTCATTTAGACTTTGCAAATCCCCTGGCATATTTACTGCTCACCTTTTCACCCTTTATGCCAATGCCTGGTTGGCCTCGGGGTCCCTTTGGACCTTCAAAGCCACGATCTCCCTGTATGGAAAGACAAAATCGCATAGAGGTTAGAAAATGTGATCTGTGCTTTATCCTTAAAGTACAAATGGACTGATTGCTGGCAATGTAAGGATATAATTCAAAAATACTGAGAATGCAAAAGGCAGTGCTTGGAGTTGATTTTCTCTTGTGCATCAAAGAGAGTTCCCCGCCCACCTGATGAGATCACTGTTGAATTTGAAAGTCATTACAAAGAGATGAATAAAATGATTTATCTTCTTTCCATTTCAAATGTTTATGTTCTGGTCCTGAATTCTCCATATTGATGGGAAGTATTCAGCGCTTGCCATATAACAAGCATGGCTTTCTTAATGTATATGATTTATTTACATAAAGATCATGATTCACCTATTGCATGCTTTTTGGCAATGTTATGCTCTCTTATAGTGGAAAATATTGTTATTTATTTAAGGTGCTTAGACTCACCATTTTTTTGTGAAACCAGAGTGGTTTCCAGTAATTTAAAACTGCAGATGGCCAACAGCACTATCACCTGCCTAGGGAGGGGAGGAGCCTGAATTTTCTTCCGCTTCGACACCCTCCATAAGGGAAAAGAGTTAAAAGGTCTCAGACAGGTGATTAGTCCTGCTAAAACTGAAAGTACCAACTCTCTGTTAAGCACTGTGTGTTGCAGACCCATGTGCAATGTGCTCCTGGGGACGGAAGGCTGAGGCGGCGAACAGGTGGAACAAATTGGGAAAACATCTTAAACTTGAGCATTAGTCACAACTTTATAGATTACAAATGTAGATAGGCTTTGGCTTAAGGTGCTGGGTGTGTATTCTGTATCAGACTCCTACAAGATGGCTGGAGTTTTGGACAGGGTCATGTCACTTCAAGATGCAGGTCAACTAAGCTGCCCTACCCCCAGGCCACCATTGGAAATTCTAAGGCCCGTTCACTCTCCATATGGCTTCAGGACATAAGCTTCCATGCAGATCCATTTACCAGGGTACCCTGAGATTTTGCACCTGCTCAAGGACAGGGGTGATGCACCAACTCACTGCACCCCTGGAAACAGACTAAGGATTCAACCCAATGCCTTATCTACCACACAAGCCACTGGATACAGAGATCCACCACTATCTTCCTATTCCTTTGCACATTGTGTTCTTGATGTAGCCAGAGATGTGGGTGGAGAAACCCCCCTTTTCCTCAACCACATTACCCCAGCTGGATCAGGCTGTTGATTAGTATCAACAAGGAACAATCTTTTGCTTCTAATACTTCTTTTATATATTTTGAAACTTCTTGTTTTAAAATAGTACCCGTCAATCTTGAAAACAGGCCAAATGTTTGGTTCTTCCTTTTGACAGGTTTGATTTTGTTTAAAAGCGGGAAATGTAACATTATAATTTGCCTAGATAAGAAAACACTTGAATGTACAAAGATGTATGAGAAGCCTTACATATATCTGTTGACATTTCATCCTTGCCTTTCTGAAGAACTAAGTTCTATTAACAGTGGAGTTCTGGCTAAATGCCAGATTGGTTAATTACATTTGTTCTGCCTGTTTAAATCTCCTTTGTAGTTTCAGTTTGTTAATGCATTCTTTACTTCACTAAGCTGTTGTGAAGTGTTGCTGTGTGTTCGCAGGGAAGCAATTGCTTCATATCTTCCCAGGAATGGTTTGATTTCTACAGGCGTGTTCAGCTTTATATATAAAAAGAGAGATGAGCTGAATTTTTCTTTTTTCCTGCTACTGGCTGCATTCCTAATCATATTGATTTGAAATAGTAATTGTTGGTTCTGGCTTTATATGCTTTACTTGTGGTTTTAATGTGCAAGTGTACCCTGTCTGGTGACTTAGGGGTGAAGAATGGGTCATAAACAGTTGACAAAAATAAAAACATACCAAAGATGCTATAAGATATGATAATACAGTGGTACCTAGGGTTAAGTACTTAATTCATTCTGGAGGTCCGTTCTTAACCTGAAACTGTTCTTAACCTGAGGTACCACTTTAGCTAATGGGGCCTCCCACTGCTGCCGCCGCGCTGTAGTCATGCAATTTCTGTTTCCATCCTGAAGCAAAGTTCTTAACCCGAGGTACTATTTCTGGGTTAGCGGAGTCTGTAACCTGAAGCGTCTGTAACCCGAGGTACCACTGTAAAACCATTAGGGATGTGAGCATTCCTGTGGAACCACAGCACTCATGCAAATGAAGCTTCCCACAGGTGGGCAAAAGGTAGATAGATCCTAATCTACTGGGGAATCTCAGGGTGATTTGTAACAGATCAATAGGAATTATGGTCTGAACAATAGCAAGGGGGGGGGGAGCTTCTTCCCACTGCCTAAATTAGGCTGTGCAGATAAAGAAAGCTTGAAGGGGAAACCAGGACTAGATTTGGGTAGGGCCAGATTGTAAGCCCAGACTCAGCTCTGAAAACAAATTCCTGGGTTGAACATGTGTTCCGAGGCACCTTGTTCCTTAACTCTATGTCCTCAAAGCCTCCACTCCAAACCACTACTTTGCACCCAGGTCTGACTGGTGGACCTTGAGGTTGTAGTAAAAAACAAAGTAGATCCTTCAAGTCTGAAGACTGCCCAGCCTTGCCATAATGCATAACAGCTTTGTTTACCTCTTACCCTCTTCTTGGAGCATGCCCTAGGTCGTTCTGGGGAGTGGGGAGCTTGACTCTATCTTTTAATCCAGCTTCCTCCCTCCACTTGGTTAAGAAATATAAGTCCAGATTGTTGTAACAATTGTTTTCTCAGAATTTGTCTTCTGTACCATGAGAATAAATAAAAACAGTTGAAAAAAGAAAAGAAAAATATAAGCCCAGAGCTGATGCAGCTTGACTGAATGGAGTGGGACAGCTCTTTTATGGCCTATGTCACTGTACAATCTTAGATTCTTACTGTGGCTAATGTTGTATGCACATGGCTTCCCAAAACTGTGGTGGGAGAGCACTGAACGCAGAATAAATGGGAGTGTGTCCACAGCCTAAGTGCTAAAGTTGTTATTGATGTTGAACAGGTCTCCAGCTACAGCGTGCAGGTTCTGAGGACTGGGTTACAATGAAAAGCAACACATATCTATGTACGTTTTGATAATTCCAAGTTTGGAAATGGGCTTGCACAAACACTTTAAAGGTCGTTTATATGCCATGGCACTTTTAAAGCAAAACTATTTTGTACCTTTGGTCCTGGAAGCCCTTCTCCTGGAGATCCTCTTTCTCCCTGAATACCTTGCGGTCCTTGAGGCCCCTGTAAAAATGTTTTTGAAAGCAAAATTCTGGAAATCAATAGCAAATCAATCAAAGTAGGATCTTCATACATCTTTGTGGTTTGGAGCCTAGTCTCAACCTGCCCTAAATTGCTAAAGTAATGCTATATTTGTGAAAAGCAAAAGTAGCTTTTTTCATGATACATCAAACAGCAGACAGCTATGAACTCCAGGTATAACAAGTTTTACTGGATTATGCTAGGAGTCCCCCCGCTCCCGGCACCATTAAAGAAAGGCTTAAACATGTGAGCCTGCAAGGTTTACCCTGTAAAAGCCTGAAAATGCAGTCAAGTATAAGATCAACTTTAATAATAGATTCTTTATGGGCTCACTCAAGCTTAAAGTTAAGCAAGTCTTTTAAAACAGATGCAGTCATTTGCACACATTCTAGGGAATTATTTCCATATTGTCTTGTTTGCTGAGGATATTGTGTGTGTGTGTTTGACAGAACCCCTAGAGCAGGGTTTCCCAAACTTGTGTCTCCAGCTGTCTTGGGACTACAATTCCCATCATCCCTGACCACTGGTCCCGCTAGCTAGGGATGATGGGAGTTATAGCCTCAAAACAGATGGACACCCAAGTTCAGGAAACCCTGTTCTAGATGCATTGCAGAGGATGCTGATGACATACACATGTTCTATGGTGCTGGAAACTCACACAGAGTGTAGGCCACATCTAGTAGGAAATATTATAGCTTTGCATAAGTTGAGACGAACCCCCTTCCTAAAACAAACTCAGTATTTCCCTGCAGATGAATGTTTAAAATTTATTTCATAAAATGTATATACTGTGTTGATTGTAAGCAACAAACCCCCACCCCGCAAGTGGTATACAAAATGGGCGGCTGGCACTGCCAGTATAACTGAAGAACTACCAGGATCCTTTTGCTAATTAGTATGTTTCATTCTCACTTCTAAAGTTATGTTTGTATTTACTACGAAAAGTTAGAAACTATCTCAGAATGAAGCAGGTAAGTGGATGTATAAATATGAACAAGAAATTTGGAGGTTGCCAATGTGGTGCCCTCTGGATATTGTTGGGAGTCCAACTCCCATCAGCCTCAGTCAGTGTGGCCAATAATCAACTGTGATGGGACTTGGAGACCAGCAGTATTTGGAGGTCCACATATTGGCTACTCCTGAAACTGGATGAGTAAAGTGTAAACATTTGTAGACACCCCATCCCCCCAAAAAGGGAACTGAAAATGAACATGCTATAGAAAAGGAGAACAAACAAGTCAAGAAGAAGAAGGTGGGAGACAGGAAACTACAACAGAGGGCATCACCATAGTCAAGAGACATGATAGAATTAACACAGTGGTCATAGTTTCCATAGATGGAAGACAAAAACACAAATGGAAAATGGAAGGAAAGAACACAGCTTAAAGACATCGAGAACAAGAGTTGGCAGTTGCTCAGATAAAAGAATGAAAAGACCAAGAGGTATCTCTTATTCTTCTACAATCACACTCCCGTTCCATCTGAGCCAAAGAAAGACATGGAGGGATAATAGAAGGATGTCCACAAACCAGATACACAAATGGGGTGAGATTACACAGCACAGAAGAAACAAGAAAGCAATCAGAAAGAGAACGAGGTGAAAGATCTGGAACACAGAGTTGCAGATCATCTCCATTAAAGAGATAACTACTTTGGAAAGAACTTGTAAGAGAAGCTGAATAAGAAAGGCTGAAAAAAGTAAAGAACCAGGAACCAAACCTTTAGTGGATCAGAGCCACTCTTTCCTTTAATGTGCACTGATTTTTGCATATAAAGGTGCAATTATTTATTACTAAGGGATTTCCCCCCTGTGTGATCTCCCCATGCACAGTACATACCGGTAAACCTGGTTCTCCAACTCCAGGTGGCCCAACAGGGCCTGGTCTCCCTGTTAAACCAATGTCACCCTTCAGAAAAAAATATGTTATGTTTGGATTTGAACAAAATTATGGACACTGAAATGAAGCTGCATTCTTTGATTTAATACAGTTGATATTAAGAAGACTAGAGGGAAGTAAAACAAATCTGATACCAGTAATAATAACTTCATTTGCCCCTCTGTCTCTCTAGATATGTCAAATTTTATTACCAATAAACTACTAAGAGTTACACCATTCTGTGTGTTCCCTCCCCCCCCCCTTTTAATAGTATGAATGTATTTGAACTACATCCAGAATACCTTTCAGGTATTACAAAGACATCATTTATCCTTGTTTTAAGTTGTTTTTTGGTTGTTTTTTTTAATCCAGCCATATATTATTTCAGCAGCTGTCCTTTTGCACAGTAGGCTATATGATTGGCATTTTTACCTTGGGGCCAGGCAACCCTACTCCCGTTTCTCCAGTCAGTCCAGCAGGGCCAGGCAGGCCTCTTTCGCCCTTTAGAAAATTGCAAAACAAGAGAACTGATTTCAACTTTTTGATAGGTTTCAGAGAGAAGAAAACCTGCTCCTCCCTCCCTCCCTCCCTCCTGCCCTTAAACTAAGGTACAATAAGACCACAATTTATATTGGGGCTAAGTTCCAAAGCCAAATTCTGTATGGTCAATTGGGGTTCAATCTTAAATGGGATTGCCAAAGCCATTTTTCCTGGAACCTCAACCCCCTTTTAATTTTTTGCCACACGTGTAAAGCTGAATGTGCGCAAGTTAAATGCTTGTAGGTTGTGGGGGCATTGCTTTCGCAATATGTATCATAATGCTTCTGCCATGATAAAACTGGCAGATTGCTTGGAGTGGGAATAATAAATGAAACAAGACTGGGAAACACATCCAAACATAGAAGGAATTAGCAGAAGTAGAAAAGATGAGTGGGTTTTCCTTGTTGTGCTCCTGCATTGAACATTGGTTTGCACCGCCCTGTCTTGCCCTGCTTGTGAATTCCAGTTTAACAAGGATAATTTCTAAAATCAATTCTGGAATCAGAGCGTGCCCACTATGTTGCAGCTTTCAGTTCCTTTGCATCTTTTGCCCCTTGAACAATGTCATGGCCCCGCTGATACACTGCCAGAAAAAGAAAAAGAAAAGCAGTCTTGATGTGACTGAGCATATGATTGCACCAATATATTTTTTAGTGTGCTATTTCATCAATGCACAGCAGTGCTTTTTGGGGTAGAACCGCTAATATTCCGCGGTGGGAGGTGTTACAGCTGGGCATCTGGGCCCTTGTGGTGATCCAGTTCAGGGGCAGGGGATTGATGCCCCCCTCATGCCAACCCTGGCCATGTCAGAATATGACACTAAAATTTAATTGGGGATGAAAGTAATAGATGCAAAATTGGAAATTGCCCACATGGAAACTGACCCAACCACATGTGCCCAACTTGAAGCGGATTTTACAATCAACCCCCCTCTCCATGCTCTTCTCAAAAAAAGCACTTTTGAAAGAGTCTAATGTGACCTTCTGGGTTGCTACATGCATGGTAACCAGCATGAAAGCCAAACGCAAGCTGAATTGCTATGAAGACTGTTTTCCTCATGGAATACAGAACAGCATGGTAACAAAAAATAATCTCAAAGTGGAAGAAAGCAGTTGTGTGTGGATCTATTTCTTACTAATTAATACTCATGTTCTGTCCCATTGTTGGAGAGATGGCCTGGAGAAAAAATAGCTTTCTCTTGCTTTTGAGAAGAAATTCAAGTGTCATAAAAAGCCTCAACAAGGTGTTATTTATGAGCTGTGCTTTAATGGTTCCCTGCGGCTTAAAGCCATACAAAGCTCTGAATGGGCTGAAGTGCCTTGAAGGGGATTTTTTTGTGATGTGGAATGTCATATGACATCTCACTGTTGAATGACAACAGAGTTGATTCTTGCTTCTTAGATGTTCCATTTGGTGGTTTTGCAGACATGGCCGGAAAAGTCAGTTTCAGCACAGCTAAGATGGATAGAATTCATAGCAGAGGAAATATCTGAATAGTAGCAACATTTTCCTCAGGGATGAAGAGCTTGTGGGCCTTTCCAGATGTTACCAGATTACAATTCCCATCATCCTTGATCATTGGCCATGGTGGCTGAGGTTGATGGGAACTGGGGAGTCCAACCACACCTGGAAGGCAATGGGTTTCCAAGCCATGGTTTACAGGGGCAGCCAGTGTGGAAACCTCCATAGGTTGTTGGCCAACGGTTCCCATCATCCCATACCATTTGTCATGATGGCTGGGGCTGAGAGGAGTTGGAGTCCAACAACATCTGCAGGGCACCATGTTTCTTTTTAACAGTTTTTGGTTTTCCAGTTTCATATGGTGCATGAACCGGGCCAACGTGAGTGAAAGCAAAAGTGGGCCCCAAAATTGCAAAGGTAGCAGCAGTTTCTCACAGCGTTTAGAATTAAATTAATGTTAAGAATCTTGCCTTTGATCCTTGCATTCCTTCAGGTCCTTGGTCTCCAGGCAGTCCTTGGGAACCCTGTTAAACAGGAAGGCATTTTTTATTTATTTTTTAAAAAGACCTTGGCCGAGTGCATCGTTAAATAGGAATATGACTGTTTTACTTCAATCCACACAAAACAGTTTATTCAGTGTTCAAATAATTGTGATATTTGCCTATTACATTCACTTACCATCTGTTTATCCTGGTTTGTTTTGCATTGGAGATGATTACACTGCCTTTCGTTTCATGGCCTTCAAAAACCTGTATCATATGCATTTGTTTTTTTCCATTTGAAGCTCTGATCTGTAAGTTTCTTTCAGTCTGTTGTGCTTTTAGCTCATAAAACCCATTACTAGCAGACTGGCAACCCACAAGAAAGGTCTTTCAGCTTGCTGTAGAATCCTGACTTGGGCATTGCTACCTTAACCGTATTAGGCTAATGGTTAAAGAAAATGGCTGTGAAAAGGCTTTCCCTTCTCTGTGACCACAACCCCCCCCCATGTGTGTTCCCCACACCCTTTGTTAAGGGTATGTGAGGACTACAGAGACTAGTTCTCTAAATACAGGAAGAAACAGAAGGTCAGTCATTCATCTGCTGTTAACCATGGGTTACTGATTTATTTCATTTATTAAGCACATCCCATAAAACATCCTGAAGTGATTTGACTATGACAACACCAACAATAAAAACATATTTCGAGCCCAATACAAACACAGAGAGACAGAAAAATCTCCACTTAAAAGCCTTGTTGGAAAAGGAAGGTTTTCAATAGGCACCTTAAAAACATAATACTAGAGATGGTACCGGTCTGATACGTAACAGGAGAAAGTTTCAAAGGGGAGGTGCCGCCACACTAAAGGTCTGATTCCTACACTGTACAGAACAGACTTCTGGATGAGAAGTATCTACAGGAAGTCCTCACCTGCAGAGTGCAGTGATCAGTTGGATATAGATAGCCCACAGTTCCAGGGACATGAAGAGTGATGGGATGGGAAGTTGGCATCAGTGACTGACAGCCAACATATAATTCAGAGAAGGGACAATTTAGCTTCAGAAAGATGGCAGCTAGCACAGTCTTGAAGCAAAGCACTTCCACTCTTTGTTCATTTACCTGAAGACCTCGGAGGCCTCTTGGTCCACCTGGGCCTTCTGGACCCTGAGTGATAAGAGGAGAAATTATATGTGAGCCCATATACAGTGCAAAATATTCGAAACCGTACAGTGAATCACCAGCAAGGGAAAAACAAAATGATTCAAATGTGGGAAGGATAATTGAAACGTGGGCAGAAAGGCTAACGTCAAACTAGATATTTAAAAATCCAGTTTGTATTATCACACTCTCTGCAAATATGTACCTAGCATTTCAGGACTATTTTCTCTCCCCCATAAGTCTCTCTTTCTCCCTGCTCCTACCCATGACACCCAGTGTGGTATAGTGGTTAGAATGTCAGACCTGGACCTGGAAGACCAGGGTTCAAATCCCCACTCAGACATGAAGCTCACCGGGTGACCTTGGGCCAGATCCTGCCTCTCAGCTTAACCTACCTCAAAGGGTTGTTGTGGGGATTAAATGAGGAGAGGGATAACCAAGTACACTACCTTGAGTTCCTTGGAGGAAAGGTGGGCTATAAGGGCTAATAATAATTATTATAATGGTATTGTTTACACAAAGGGATGCGGGTGGTGCTATGGGTTAAACCACAGAGCCTAGGACTTGCCAATCAGAAGGTTGGCAGTTTGAATCCCCGCGACGGGGTGAGCTCCCGTTGCTCGGTCCCTGCTCCTGCCAACCTAGCAGTTCAAAAGCACATCAAAGTGCAAGTAGATAAATAGGTACCGCTCTGGCAGGAAGGTAAACGGCGTTTCCGTGCGCTGCTCTGGTTCGCCAGAAGCGGCTTAGTCATGCTGGCCACATGACCCAGAAGCTGTACGCCAGCTCCCTCGGCCAGTAAAGCGAGATGAGCGCCGCAACTCCAGAGTTGGCCACGACTGGACCTAATGGTCAGGGGTCCCCTTTACCTTTCCCTTCCCTTTACACATTGCTCACACTACTATTGTAGCACTGGGCCTAGAAGTTCTATGAGCGTTACCATTTCTGATTATACAAGTCCTTACATTACAATCTGATGTAGTTGACCATCAGATAGTTACTTACTCTGTCGCCTTTTATTCCTGGTGTTCCACATTCGCCTCTTTCACCCTTAGATTGAGAAAACGCAATCAATCATTAATGTTATGTCAGAACTTTTGAAAAATGTGTAATGTCCTTGCCAGTGCTTTATCCCCCACCCATTCCCATTCTATTTCAGATGCTAAATTCTTTGTCCTCAAATCAATATGGCTGTATTGGTCTTTAGCATGAAGCACCTAGTTGATTCAAGAAGGCGAAAAATCTGTACCTTTTCTCCTTTGTATCCAGACTTTCCCTGATGGGAAAAAGAAGAAGAGCAGAATGCATATTGATTAAATTGCTACTGACACTAAACAGTAATCACTAATTCTCTGTTCCTGCTCCCCCCGCCCCCAGCTATGTTTTTAGCTGCTCCTATTTTATCTGTAAGCCGCGTTGAATCCCTGTCAAGGGAAAAGGTGTGGTATATATACATATATCAGCAGCAGCAGCAAAATTTACAGCAAGTACTAGGAAAGTAAATCTTACTTATTAATCCAGAGTTTTAGAATGAGTAACAGAAATGACAAATTTATTGGCTGGCTCCATCCAGCTTGCTTGGCTTGCATTTGGTGATTAGGGTCTCTTTGCCTTTGGGGTGGGGAGGCACTGCCCTTTCCCTCTGTTTCGTTAGAAACCAAACCCTAGAAAAGTTTCAGGAGTTGCTCTGCAAATTTCAGAACGGGTGCTGCTTTCCATCACTAGATCTGTGTGATGAAAAACACTCCAAAAACAGACCAATGAGCTCTTGTGTGTAGAGTGAGTATGAAAATATGTAAAAAGCTGGTTCTGCAAATGCCATTGGGTATCATTGCGAGTGCCAAAAGCCAGCCATTTCCTGTGTGATTCCAGTTCTGGAAATACAGCAGAAATATTGCTGACATGATTTGGAAGCACACGAGCAACCTGAATCACATGACAGAGGTTTGATGTGAGACCTTAGGACTTGGGAGTAGCAATGGCTCACATGTTGCTAAGTTATTGTTCAAAGTGGATCTTACATAACCATGAGTAGAATGAGCAGCCTTTTAATGCATTTTATTGCCCTTTGAAATTGCTGCTTACAAGTTATTTTCTTCACACCCTTCTTTATATTCTCTTGCATTTTAAGAAGGCATACCCAAAAAGTAAAAATGAGATCAAAAAGGAGCAGTGATATATATGGGGCAGATGTGTTTTTAAATAACAGAGTTTCCCTCAAAGTAAATAAATACATAATAGAATACACACACACACACACACACACACACACACACACACACACATTTTTTTACCTCTGTTCCATCTCTTCCTGGAATTCCATTTAAGCCTGGCTCCCCCTAGAAGCATCAGGGTGTTGGGTTATTACTTTGCTTAACGTTCTGTAGTCAGTGAAAATGTTCTCAATTTAAGTTAAGATTACATTACATATTGCTGAAAACCAGATAGGAAAAATGTACCCTGCTGTTCAAACCAGCTCCATCTTCAATGCAAAACATAATTCATATTCAGAAATGTGAATGTTTTAGAACCGTGGTTCCCAACATGGGGCAACCCCCCACCCCCCACAGGGGGGCACTTTGATTTTTAAAGGAGGCAATTCGAGAATGAGTTATTAACAGTTAATGGCCTTTTAGGCTTCCTCCACATGAATAGGAGTTCACTTTTTGAATAATAAGAATTATATGTCACGGGGGGGGGTGTATCAGGGTTTTAGAGATTCTTAGGTGGGTCCAAAATAAAATGTTGGGAACCACTGATTTAGAATGATTTATACCCCCTCAGTTGTAAACTCCCATGTGGCGACTGATCATGCTTTTATTTCAACATCCTCTTGTCTTAAATTACTAATGTTAATCAATGAGCATTTCAATTAAATCAAATGTCACGTTACCTTCACGCCCTTTGGACCAGGGGCTCCATCATCACCAGGACGACCCTTTTTACCCTGGAAGCAGAAAAGCAACAGAGGGGAGTTAAATGAAATGCCTTGTGTTTAAACTTCATCTGTTAATTGCATTTTTAAACATGCAAAGAAAGGGGAGAGACCCCTTGGTTTATATTCTTACTATTAAGAAAATGATTCTATGAGTGCAGGAAATAAGTAAAGTTCTAAAGATTTCCCTCTCACACCTGAAGCTTAAAAGCAAGTCATGCTCCAATCAGTGCAAGAGCTATATTGGTCAGAATGCATTTTCCCGGGTCATTCTCAGCTTTTAAACAGCTCATTGGTAGATAATAATGTTTTCATGAACATATGTTTTCTGTTAGGGTGTTTCCAGGTGCCCATTTTTTATTAAGCATTCACCCTGTGCAATTAGATGATGTTATGCTAAAGCAAGTGTTGTTGTTGTTGTTGTTGTTGTTGTTGTTAATTACATTCATATACCACCCTTCATCTGAGGATCACAGGGTGGTTTACAGTAGAAAAGCACAAAAATACATAACAAAACCCTACACTTTCCAGTGCATTTTCCCACTACAGTGGTACCTCGGGTTACATACTCTTCAGGTTACATATGCTTCAGGTTACAGACTCCGCTAACCCAGAAATAGTACCTCGGGTTAAGAACTTTGCTTCAGGATGAGAACAGAAATTGTGCTCCGGTGCAGCAGGAGGCCCCATTAGCTAAAGTGGTGCTTCAGGTTAAGAACAGTTTCAGGTTAAGAACGGACCTCCAGAACGAATTACCGTATTTTTCGTCCTATCGGGCACACCGGCCCATAGGACGCAGCTTTTTTTGGGGGGGGAATGAATAAAAAAATCCCCCCCCGCCGCGGCTGCCGCCCCAAGCCTTGCACACAGCTGCCCGAAGCACGGGGCACCCTCCAGAGGGCTCCCCGTGCTTCGGGCGACAGGCTGCCGCCCCAAGCCTTGCGCGCCCGGCGGGACCTCCTGCCGGGCGCGCAAGGCTTGCGGACACTCGCCCGAAGCCTCGCGCGCCCAGCGGGACCTCCTGCCAGGCGCACAAGGCTTGCAGACACTCGCTGGGGCTGCAGGCTGCTGCCCGCAAGCCTTGTGAGCCTGCGGGAACTTCCGCCGGGCTTGCAAGGCTTGCGGATAGCTTCCTGAAGCCTGGAGAGCGAGAGGGGTCGGTGCGCACCAATGCCTCTCGCTCTCCAGGCTTTAGCAAAAGCCTGCATTCGCCCTATAGGACGCACACACATTTCCCCTTCATTTTTGGAGGAGAAACAGTGTGTCCTATAGGGCGAAAAATACAGTAAGTACCCGAGGTACCACTGTACTTGTTGCAAATTAATAAATAAATATATCCAATCTTTTGGGGAAGCAAGTTTGTTGCACAAGACCTCCCAAGCCACTTACAACCACACAACATGAGATTGAACCCCATCCCAAAGAGTCTAATGGCTGGAAGTGCTCTTAGACTCTTTGCGGGGGGGGGGACACACACCATGATTTGATTCTAAAGGTGCTTCAACACTTGGCATTTAGTGTGAAATTGCCATGCTTTGCTCAGTTGCTTTTTGTAGGGCATCTTCATGGCACCATCATCCAATCATTGCCATGCTATATTTTTCATGTGGTTCTTCTGTCTTTTGTCAGACCATGAAGCAGTCCCTTCCAGACAGGTGTTTATTGTGAGACTGGTGATTCTCATGCGCGCAGGGTTTCAGTAACGTTCACACATCATTGGCATCAACATGCCAGTTTATATTCCCCCCCCCCCATCATATAATGCTGATTTTCCCTTTCCAGCTGCAATCTCTTCATGAAAAACCCTTACATTTTCACATTCACACTAAACCATGATTTGGCTTAGCATTACATTATAGCTGTTATGTAGGTAGCCCTTATCTGTACAGCTGAATGTGAAGGCTTTCCACACAATCAAGGACCCTATCATTTATGAATGAACATCTTATTCTCTCTGGATCACTCAGCTGTTGTCTCTGAATATGTATTTAATGAAATAGATAATACTGGTAATTAATAAAATAATGCCACCAAAAAGATTTATTTTTTAATTTTGCAATGAAAAAAATAAGCGGTTTTTGTAAACTACTCTGGGATTGTTTACAATCAAGTAGTGTATAATTTTTTAATAAGATAAATAAAATAAGAAGAAAGTAAATGGGGGGAAAAGATACTTACAGCAGGGCCAGGAAGACCCCTTTCACCTTTTTCACAGTTACATATAGGAGGCTGGGGACACTTGAAATAGAAATAACCATACAAATTAATCATCAGTTCCCACCTAGGCAGAAAGCTCTACAGCTCTTTTATTTTCCTATGATTTATTTATTTAACCATAAGTAGGAGAGATCTAATCTTGAAAGAGCATCCTATTGCTTTACAGTACTGAAAATGGATGCTGTTTTACGGTACAGTTTTCTAATCAATATTTTCACAGTTTCCCCACAACACAGTCAAAACTTACATTTCTCATTTCATTATTGAATCCATACTTCTTGTTCATGTTTCAGCTTTCTGGCTGGTGCTGAATTTTGTGTTCCCTATTGAAGTGATAAATTTACAAATATCTCCATTTCAGATTTTTCTAGTAGTCCTGGGTGAACTATAGCTGGACGGAATCTCAAATGTCTGTGTGGTGTAGAGGTACTCTAACAACAGTGATTTGGTTCTTTTTCATATACAGCAGAGTTAAACTTTGGTCTTTGCTACCACAAGATGTTGTGACTGCCACCAACCTGGATGGCTTTTAAAAAAAGGGATGAGACAAACCCTTCTTTCAAGAATATCCATGTATACTAGTCATGAGGACTGTATTATGTCCAGGATCAGAGGCAGTATGGTTTGGAAAGCCAATTTATTAGCACCACAATCAGGACATTATAATTGTGATTGTGTCCAGCTTGTGTGATTTTCACAGGCATCTTGTTATCCACTGTGAGAAGACAATAAAGGTAATAAATAAAGGTAAAGGGACCCCTGACCATTAGGTCCAATCGTGGCTGACTCTGGGGTTGCGGCACTCATCTTGCTTTATTGGCCAAGGGAGCGGGCGTACAGCTTCCAGGTCATGTGGCCAGCATGACTAAGCCGCTTCTGGTGAAGCAGAGCAGCGCACGGAAACGCCGTTTACCTTCCTGCCGGAGCAGTACCTATTTATCTACTTGCACTTTGACGTGCTTTCAAACTGCTAGGTTGGCAGGAGCAGGGACCAAGCAACGGGAGCTCAGCCCATCGCGGGGATTTGAACCGCAGACCTTCTGATCGGCAAGTCCTAAGCTCTGTGGTTTAACCCATAGCGCCACCCGCATCCTGAGAAGACAATACTGGACCATAAAGACTAAAATGGCCTCTGGCATGTTGGAGGAAGGCTCTTCTTATTTTCTTATGTGATACCCTTGGGAGTTAGCATTAGGTTATAGATATATTCAAACTATTGCTGGAACCGGAAACTACAAGATGCATCAAAGACCAAACAAATTTACATTTTCTTATTTCACTTTTTAGTGCTCATCATTTAGCAAGACTTATTCTTCTTTTTCTATTTGTTTTAATTTACTGAAATGGTAATAATGAACATAGTTTTGGAAAGATAGTTTGTTGTTTCACCACCACTCTTAATTTAAAATGCTGTAGATGTAATCCATCGTCCCCAGTTCACAGTTAAGACTTACCCCTTCTTCTGCCAGTTCTTTCTGGGGAGACAAATAAGTACAAACAAAATTAATTATTTTATAAGTAACAAGGCACACTGTGAGAAAAATGAAAAAAAGACTTTGCTGGCTGGGAAGGTGCTGACATAGGGCCAGCATATGCCTATTTCTTGTACACAAGCACAACAAATCATAGGAAGAAGCAGAGTAGTATTTCTGGTTGTTCAAGGCATAGATATGTGCTCCCTAGAGATTCAATTAAAACCCACAAATTAGGAATGCAGTGTTAAATATCACTGTATAAAAGCCTATCATCATGTAAGGAATGTGTCCCCAGAGTTCAAGCACTGGGGATGTTTAATCCAAATTGGAGAATTCTATGCTGCAAACCAATTAATTTTGATGGAATTCTTTTATTGTGAATATTGATTATGAATGTTTACATGTAAATGTTTGAGTAACTGGTTTTGCACTTTGTAAACTACAGGAAGCCCATAACTTATGTGCAGTTAGCTTGTGCACATTGAGTTTTACAGGCATGGTAGATAGATAGATAGATAGATGATAGATAGATAGATAGATAGATAGATAGATAGATAGATAGAGATAGATCTGGGGGAAATGGCTTTGGCAATCCCACCCGCCATTGAACCCATTAAGTTTTGACTAGACACAATATTGGCTTTAGGCACTGTTATGTACTGAAGTTCTCACCCTGGGCCAGCAGGGGGATACTGTAGATAGTTATGCAAATGAAGGATCGAAAGTGACGTTCAGTGATTGGATAGTTTGTATGCAAATGAAGGATCGAAAATGACATGCACGATCCTTGAAACGTTACCCTTATGTACGTTGTGGGCTTACCATACTTAGAAGCAATGATATTAAATATATAAAATGAAGACTGAATGAATGTCATGATAGAAATATTGCTTCTACCCCCTAAACTAGCCTGCTGCCCCCAGGAGGATGTTTTCTTATGGTCAGTGTCCAATCCAGTCACCTTCCGCATATGAAATGCAAAGGGGTACATATTCCCTTTTGTCACTTTCTTCAGGCAGCAAAATGTCTAGGGCCCAGTCCTAGTCAGCACCCATTAATATTGAATTGACACCTTAAAAGTTCAGAATTGATTATGTGGCCTTGTGAATAAAAGTGAAACCAAGTTGTGCAGCAGCAACAAAAAATCTAGTAGTGTGTGTGTGTGTTTAATAAACTACCACAGCTGAGATAATGTTGAAGCTATGGCCTTCTTCAGTCATTCTCGTTCACATGGGAAGGAGGTGAGAGGAAAGCCATGTTGTGTGAAGGGTGTGGCCTTCTGCTCATGTCAGTTTTTGGGTACAACTCATTTGTGAAAGGACTGAGACAGATGCTGTCACTCCCTGCTTGAGCTTGAGAAATGCTGCAGTTGAGGTGACACACACAGCTGAGGAATGGGAGCTGGAAGTGGTGGTTGGCATCCTTCAAGAGATAAAAGAGCAGCATCTAGGGGTCACAGCATGGAGGAGGGGTATGGGAGAAACAGAGGAGAAACACAGAAGAGAGATTTACGAGTAGGTAGAAGGAAAAGAGACAAACTGCAAAAGAAATTTATGTTGTCTCGGTGAGGGCAATGAGGAGGGAATAGAGGAAGAATAACGGGCAGAAGTGGACACTGTACAGGAGGTGTCAGGAGAAGAATTATGTAAGGGAAGGCAGGCAAGAAAACATTGCATATAAAGCAAAACACAGCAGAGTCCTGTGATGAAAGGCGGGTAACAGAACTCTTTGAGTACGTTCCCCACCAGGGGCCACTTTGAGAACAAGAACTCCTGGGGCGAAGAGCAGGGATAGAGACGACACCATTATTATAATACTAGAAGTGCAGAGTACACTTATATTCTGTTAAGTATAATATACGCTTTATATAGGCCCCACTGAAATCTTTGTCCCTACCATTTCTTTGAGAATTCTCTCCACAACTCCTTTCTCTTGCAGATTGAAGACAAACCTGGATGCCGGGACACTGGCCAGGAGCCGAAGCTTGGCGGCATTGGCCACCTCCTCGGCCACTCTGGTCATCCCCACTGTGAAGAACACAATGCCTTGGTGTTTAGCATCGGCAGTGGCTGAGAAAATATCTGGGTTTCTCGGGTGGTCCACTCCGTCCGTCAAGAGCACTGCTACTTTCACGCTACCGTGAGTCCCCTCGGTCATGTAGAGCTGCGTGAGGTTGGTGATGGCGTAAGTGGTGTAGGTGCCGTGGCCGATGTAGGTGATGGGGGCGATGCGGGATTTAAAGGCATCTGGGCCCTTCCAATCTCTGAAAGTTTGCTCAATGAGGACAGTGCTGCTGTACTGCAGCAAGGCCGTCCTCCAGCTGAGGGAACGTCCAGAGCTGAGCTGCAGCCCTTTCATTCTGTCCACTATCTCCAAGATAAACTTCTTCTGTTGTTCGTGATTGAAGTTCTTTGCACTCTCCGAACTGTCCAGAAGGAAAGCCATTTCCAGAATGCAGTCTTCATCTAGAAATAACGCGTCACCAGGTAAATAATTTACATTACAGCCACATTACGGGAGCTATGGTTTGTTACAGTTCTCAAAAGCATCTACCCTCTCCATAGAGAACTGGGGCTCTGGGGCGGCAGGAGGGTGGGGTGGGGGAGAAGGGCCTCCGAACAACTCTCTCAGCATCCTTCACAAACCACAGCTCCCAGAATTCTTGGTGGGGGGAGGCATGACTGTTTAAAATGGTACTGTAGTAGACCACACTGAGAGCCAGTTTGGTGTAGTGCTTAAGAGCGTTAGACTCGTAATCTGGTGAACCGGGTTCGCTTCCCCGCTCCTCCACATGCAGCTGCTGGGTGACCTTGGGCTAGTCACACTTCTCTGAAGTACCTCAGCCCCACTCGCCTCACAGAGTGTTTGTTGTGGGGGAGAAAGGGAAAGGAGAATGTTAGCCGCTTTGAGACTCCTTAATGTAGGGATAAAGCGGGATATCAAATCCAAACTCTTCTTTATATATATGGTGTGAACGTGGCCTAGGTTAATCATTTGATAACTGTAGAGAATGTTACTCCCATTAGAGTTGGGCTGAAGTGGCAAGAACAATTTCTCAGCAGTCCCACCCACTTTGAAATCGACATTTTGCCAATATTTCAGGGGTGAGGTGAAATACAATTTGGGGGAAAGGGAATGTGAGCAGCTGCCATTTTGTGTGTTTTTTACCCCTGCCCCATCCCAGTAAGTAGCAGCAACACCACTGTTGGGAAGTGGCACCAACCCCATCACACTGGCCACTCCTGCCTACCACTTCACCACAGTCCATCCTCACAGGTGTGTTCAGACTTTAATACATTTCAAAGCAATCCCATCCAGATAAACTTTGGGATCAGAACCGACCATTTCAAAGAATCTGTTAAAATTCAAAGTAGTCACCTTGGTCACTTGGACTGGGATACTTTTCTACTGCATTTGAGAGGAATGGTTTGGGCTTCTGTTTTCTGATTCCATTTCTTTTTTCTTCGTTGGTGTTTTGTGCCAAAAAGACTTGGTGGTCCAGCAGGAACAAAAGCCACCATATCCTAGAGGGCATGGTTTGCTTTGTTGGCCAAAAAGACACAAGAAATTGTGATTGCGAAAGCAAAAAGACACAAGAAATTGTGATTGCGAAAGCAAAACAAAGCACACAATACAAAAATGCAAAGCAAACAAAAGCTAGTTTTCTACTTGCAAAATGGAGATTGCCTTGTTACCACCTTAGTGAAAAGGTTTTATGATGATTTTTAATTGTTCTTTGATGGCTTTTTAAAATGTACTTTAATTTAATGTACATTGCTTACAAATGTCAATAATTAAACAGTACAGTGGTAACTCGGGTTACAAACACTTCGGGTTACAGACTCCGCTAACCCGGAAGTAGTACCTCGGGTTAAGAACTTTACCTCAGGATGAGAACAGAAATCGTGTGCTGGCTGCATGGTGGCAACAGGAGGCCCTATAGGTAAAGTGGTACCTCAGGTTAAGAACGCTTTCAGGTTAAGAACGGACCTCCGGAATGAATTAAGTTCGTAACCAGAGGTACCACTGTATATAAATACCTCAAATAAACAAATAAAAGCACATGATCCATTCATTTAGCATTTCCTAGGAAATGTCACTTGCAATGATACCACTGCATGCAGCAACAGGTTTTGCCATATTTACTATGTCTAAAAAAATATTATTTGGCAAATTTATATCTTCTCCTTCCTCCAAGGAGTTCAAGCAACTTATAGTATTTAAGTTATATTTCATTTCCACACACACACCAACAGTCCGTAGACTGCAAACATGTGGACAGATTGTTCATTTTAAATTCTATAATACTACAGCATCTAGGTTAGAGGCACTGAATAGTCATAAGTAACAACAACAATAATCTAGAAAGTACTTTACAGTAGCTCTTCAAGGTAGGCTGATTGAGAATGACTTGCGCTAGACCACCTGGAATGCTTTCTGGCAGATCAAGGATTTGAATTCCTACCCCAATGAGTACAATTTTCTAGCCACTATGCCATACTGGGTTATTCCCATAGGTTTTGTCCCACTCTGCTGCCAAAAGACGGCAAGCAGTCAAAAGGTCCAGAGTGGAGCTGAAGGACAGTTAGGCAGAACTGCACAGCAATCTTTGCTTGCCTTCCATAGGTTGAGGTGGTGGCACAGCTTGAAACTTGAACAACGACAACAAAGAATGTGGCAGATTGTGCATTTACACCCGCAAATTAATTTTTACCCATATGTTTCTATTTAAGAGGGATGCATTACATATAGATCAGTATGTCTCATTTAAGAGGAATCTGTTGCATATAAACAGCTGCCCCAAGGCCTGGTATTTGATGCCAAAATCAATGTCAAGTACCTGATTCTATAATAACTCGCATGCTGCAACGATTTCGATTTAACCCCTGGGAGCTGTTTCCAAACATGAAATTGGGATTTAAAAAGGAATAATATTCACACCAGAGATATAAACAAGCCCCGTGCCTCTGTCCTTCAGTTAGTTTTACAGTTTCCTCTGCTGTCACTTTTATGGCTTGCTGGTGGCAAAAACTGCCTTGATAAGAGTTTGTTGGGGAGTTTTAGCCCTCCTTGCAGAGATTTCACTGCCCTATATTCTACACACAAAGTCCCAGCATAAACACAGACAAAGTGCCAGTCACATGGATTTTTTTTTTTTTTTGGCAGCGATAAAGATCTCCCGACACATAAATCTGCTTCATATATCTTTTGTGTATTGGTTTCAAACCGTCTGAGGAATGAGCAATAAAAAGCCTACAGCAATCCAACTCCCTGCTAAAAGGCTGGTGCCTATAAAAGATATCTTAATTCTTGCACAGTTTGCTCTTGCACAACACTGCAGTCGTCTGGGGGCAGACAGGCAAGAGAGGATTCTTACCTCTGTCTTGTTGGATGCACCAAGTTCTGTGGTGACGAGTGCTGTATCTGGAGGAAGAGACTTCTGCCTGAGGTTGCTGCCTAGGCTATTACCGGCTCAGAGCCTTCACTCTTGAAGTGAATTGCAGAGGGAGTAGGAGGGGGGAGCAGGAGGAGAAGAAAGTTTGACAAAGGAAAGGGACCACTCCTCCAATCATCTAGTTCCACCGAAAGCTACAGCCACACTGACTCAAATTCCATCCAGGACACATTTATTCACACTTGTTTTACTCATCCCCAGGCTAAGTAAATCCACGTGTGGTAGTATGGCGAAATTTATATCCCACCTACGTACTCATGCACCTGGACTCAACAAAGTTGTTTAACTCATTGGGGGCAAATGATTTTCATTTTTTCTTTCAGCTGCGGAGAAGAAACTGTTTTTCTGTGTGTCGTGCAGTGGAAACCTCATTTATACAAATGGAATTGTCAAACATGTCTGCACCTAGGTCTCATTATTCTGATAAATATTTGTTCCATAGTTCAGGTTAATATGAGAGGCATCATAGGTCAATTTTCATGAGATCTGGAAACTGGACTTGAGTCTCGGGGGCAACACCAATTAATGTGGTCTCATGTGTCATCTACAGAACTCGTATTTTCCTTAATTGTTTTGTCAAAGTAGCTTAAAATACACACACATACAAACACTCACTCACTTATGGGCCCTGATGGGTAGACCCAGAATTGCTTCATCTACCTAACAGTACAGCAAATATTTTAAAAATCTTAACATGCACCTGTATCAGGGCTAAAATAAATGTGATGTTACAGTGGTGCCCCGCAAGACGAATGCCTCGCAAGATGAAAAACCCACTAGACGAAAGGGTTTTCCGTTTTTTGATGCGCTTCGCAAGACAAATTTCCCTATGGGCTTGCTTCGCAAGACGAAAACGTCTTGCGAGTCTTGCGATTTTTTTCGCTTTCCCCCCCTTTTTCTAAGCCGCTAATAGCCTTTTAGCCGCTAAGCCGCTAAGCCTTTAATAGCCGCTAAACCGCTAATAGTGCTAATCCGCTAAGCCGCTAATAGGGTTGCTTCGCAAGACAAAAAAACCGCTAGACGAAGAGACTCGCGGAACGGATTATTTTCGTCTTGCGAGGACCACTGTATTCACATCTTTAGTCCATGTTTATTATCCCCCAATAATTAGCCAGTGCATCACCCCATTTCCCTTGAAATGTTGTGAGAGGAGTTTCCTGCTTGCACTTTCCCCAGATAGCAAAATTACTGCAGAAATCACAGTTCAGTAGTCTATCTGGATCTGGGTTCAAGCCTAGGACAGCCTTACAAAAAAGAAAAGAAAAATGGCATGACTGAATCCTTAAAGTTTTCAAAAGAAGTGCGCTTCTTAAAAAATGAGAGATTGAGAAATAAGTTCTGTTGCTGGCTGAAGAGGGACCAGACAGAACAAAGCAGCGACGCTTTCCCCAAAAAGAAACATGTTAAACTCAGATACGGATCTGTAAGAAGCAAGAAATCCCCCTACCCAAATTATCATTTGTTACTCATGCCTTTGTATGTGTGTGTGTGTGCATATTTATTTAGCAGCAACTTCTTAGCTGCATGGTGTTCGTATGATGAAGCAGTTCTGTTTTGCTTCAGGACAAAATTTTATTTTGCCCACCTGCTTTCTTGCCTGGGTGGCTTAGCAGATTTCTCGCAAGTTTTATGGCCAAGTGCACATGACACATGACAACATTCTCACTAGAATTCCTGGTATGTGACATGTTGCATGCTACATTGGGCGCTTACAGACTTGTAGCTGCCTGAAATGATAATATATAACCCGCAACTTGAAATATACTTTTAAGTGCTGAAGTAAGGGGAATGCATGTGTAATTTTAAGATTTTCTGTAGTTACACAGAAAATTAAGTTGATATTTTTTATTTGACCTAACGACTTCTTTTTACTTGTATCATTAATAATAAAAATAGTAATAATAATAATTTTAAGTAGAGATTTTTATCCCAGTCTGCCTCTGTATTGAAATAAAAAATGTTTTTATATGAATTTGTTTACATCGTTCTCTATCTGAGATCATCCTATACATATATTTTGTTCATGTTTTTATTCAAAAATCGCTTTGGGATTTTCCTAGGAAGCAAATTAATGGAAATAAAATTGATGATGATGATGACAAACACAACACAATAGGGAAAAATCAGAAAGAAAGTCAGTTAGTTCCACACTGTGTACTCAACTTTTATTGGTGTTTGGTATCCATTTATTTATGTATTTATTTCATTCCGTCCTCTTCAATGTAAAGATTCACAGAGCAGCTCATAATATAATGCTAAAACAAAAAAAAACCACACAAAGAATTAAACAACCCAAAATAGAAAGTTTGACAAAACATAACAAAGAAACATTGGAAGATGCCTTATACTAAGGCAGACCATTGTTCCATCTAGCTCAGTACTGTCTACACGGACTGGCAGCCACTTTTCAGGATTGTCAGTCTCAAGCTTCTCCCAGCTCTACTTGGAGAGGCTGGGGATTGAAACTGGGACGTTTTGCATGCAGCTCAGATGCTCTACCACTGAGTTGCAGCCAGAGCATTTTTCAGCCAGAATCCACCAGAACTCAGTTCCAGCACCTTTCAGGTGGGCGCCATTGCCATTACATATTTTTTACCTATTTATAAGAGAACAAGGGAGGCATTCATGATGAGTTCTGGCACTTCCTTTTCTAGAAAAATAAAACTGGTTACAGCCTTTCCCCAGCAGCATCACAGGCAAATGAAAAACAGAATTAAATCCACTGGCGAAGAACAATCGGAGAAACGAAAAGGATTTCAAGAAACTTGGTGCCAGAAGAACCTCTTTGGGGATGTGCATGCTGTGGACTATAAGTAAACAAAATGTTATTTGTAGTATTTCATGGCCTCGGGACAGTTTTTTGACCATTGAACCTGGCAGTGATTTGCAGGGCAGATGGCAAAAAATCATGACCCAGCCATGGCATTTACTGTGCATTTTTTGTACCTGCAGACTGAGGTTAAAGCGTGCATGCAGTCGCTTGCCTTGCCCTCAGTGTTAACATACTTTGGAAACGATGTCTGGTGATTTAAATGGAGCAGGCTTCCAGGTAAGAATATTGAAACGGTGGCCCAAGGCACACCTTCTTTGAATATCTCCTGTAACATGTACGTAACAGGCTATGTTGTTAAGGAATTTACATAAGAAGATCTCTGTTGGATCTGATCATGGGCCCATCCAGTTCAGGGCTAGCCAATATGGTGGCCTCCAGAAGTCAGGGTGGTGTAGTGGTTAAAAGCAGTAGACTTGTAATTTGGGGAACCGGGTTCGCATCTCTGCTCCTCCCCATGCAGCTGCTGGGTGACCTTGGGCTAGTCACACTTCTTTGAAGTCTCTCAGCCCCACTCACCTCACAGAGTGTTTGTTGTGGGAGAGGAAGGGAAAGGAGAATGTTAGCCGCTTTGTGACTCCTTCAGGTAGTGATAAAGCGGGATATCAAATCCAAAGTCTTCTTCTTCTCTTCTTCATTGGACTATAGCCCACATTGTTCCTGACCACTGGAGTACTTATTCTTGAATTAACTTTAGCTCTCCTCTCGATATTTAGAGTGGATGTACTGTACCTAACTACTATAAACCACTGGTCATGAAGTTCCTTGTGGCGATACTGCTAGAAATTCCCAGGAACTGGAGAGGAGCAGAACGTCTCCCTTAAGTAAGAATAAGAATAGGAATAAGAATTTTATTTATGGTACCCAGCCATAAATATTTTTCTTGGCGGCTCCCAAGAAAATATTAAAAACACAATACAACTTCAGCCATTAAAAACTTCCAGAAACAGGGCTGCCTTCAGATGTCTTCTAAAAGGCAAATCGTTGTTTATCTGTTTGACATCTGATGGGAGGGCATTCCACTGGGAGGGCTCCGTTGCTGAGAAGGCCCTCTGCCTGGTTCCCTGTAACTTCATGTCTCACAGTGAGGGAACCACCAGAAGGCCCTTGGAGCTGGACCTCAGTGTCTAGGCTGGACGATGGAGGTGGGGATGCTCCTTCAGGTATACAGCTATCATATTGGTACAAAAGAGTTTGTCAACTAGCCTTGTATGAAAAGCTGACCCAGCAAAGGAGAAAGGCATGGGAGGAAATCGAAACTGATAAATTTACGATGATTTGGTATCCTTTTATCCCATTTATTAACAAAAGTGATTCAATTGAATGATACCCCGCCCGTGCCCCAAGCTCCCCCCCCCTCTCTGGCCTGAGGATCTGCCCTCCCCTATTTCTTCCTCCTTAAAATTTCTTTAAACGGTTTTCATTCATTTCTTCTACTATTGTAAAAAGCGACACTGCGGTAAATGACTCTTCTGACTGCTGAAAATGACTATCTATATCTATCTATTATCTATCTATCTATCATCTATCATCTATCATCTATCTATCATCTATCTATCTACCTATCATCTATTATCTATCATCTATCTATCTATCTATCTATCTATCTATCTATCTATCTATCTACCTACCTATCATCTATATCTATCTATCTATCTATCATCTATCATCTATCTATCTATCATCTATCTATCTATCTATCTATCTATCTATCTATCTATCATCTATCTATCTATCTATCTATCTATCATCTATCTATCTATCATCTATCTATCTATCTATCATCTATCTATCTATCTATCTATCTATCATCTATCTATCTATCTATCTATCTATCTATCTATCTATATCTATCTATCTATCTATCATCTATCTATCTATATCTATCTATCAATCTTCCTAGGATATCCATCAATGCAGAATTGAGTAAGTACAGCAGTATTCATGACTGACTGCCAATATGCTGTCATCAAGGTTCAGAGCTTCATGGGGTCAAAAACTATTCAGGTCTACAGGCTTTTTCTTACTCACGCAGATGTGTTTGCTCAACACAACCAAAGCATTTGCGAAGAATATGCCGGTGGACCTGCAAAGGCCTGGAGCCTTTCCAAGCTACTCATCCATCTCTAATGATGTTGAAAAACGTTAACAAAAAACCAGGAATGCCAGAAGTCTGACATACTGATATGTTGCTACATGAAATGCATAATTCAACTGTAAGCAGCCTAAGGCATTGCTTCATAGTGAGGCACTCCATTAAATAACATTATAGCTAAAGCTAGGCAGCTATCCAAGCTTTAGCAGCTATTCATATGTGTGTATCTGCTGTCTTTTAATAATGTACTTTCCACAGTGTTGCATTAAACACAGCAAATGATTCATTTTAATCGTTTTAACACAAAATGAAGTATCAGAAAGTTGCAGGGAACACTGTAATTATTAGTCGTTTCGGGAGCATTTTGCCCAAGCCTCCAGTGACAAGTGTTGAATCCAGGAGAACTCCCAAACCACTCCTTCCTAGGGGGTGCAATCCCATCCAGGGCAGAAGCACCATGACCAACTTGTGTATTTGGCAACCTAGAAAGGCAATTCTTGCTCAGTATATTTATGCTTACGATATACGCATTGGGGTTTTTTACTTGTTGCTTTGTTATTTTACGTATAATGCTTTTAAAACACATCAAACTTCTTGTTACACCCCATCCTTTCATTTTTTTAAATTTAAGCATCTTTAACCCAACTCGCGTGAGACCTTTGTATAATAAAGCCTTGCAATTATGCTGGCAGTAACCTTGGAGATAACAGTTCAAGCCTTAGCAACTGCATGGCAACCCACACTGCAGAACTGATACATTTGTATGTGTGTGTGGCGGAGGGGGGGGATAGGTTTTTTTTTGCTTACAGATTTTGGCAGCAAAGAAGCAGGTTGGAGCTAGTGGATGTGAGGTGTAAAAAAAAAAAAAGCTGAAAACTATGATGCAAGAGGAAGTGGTGGGAATAAGGTGGGGGGTGGAATACCACTGAGGGGAGAAATGTATCTCTGTGTGTTTTAAGAAGGCAGAGGTTTGAGTAAAAAGGGACTGAGGGACAGTGCAGGGTTGTTTTGAAAACACAAACAAACTAGTTTTAACAAGGAGAAATAATAATAATAATATATAATAAAATAATAATAATAAATTTATATGCCGCCCATCTGACTGGGTTGCCCTGACAAAGCCTTTCCAAAATCCTTTCTTGCTGTACTCAAATTTTGTTTTAGTTGCCACTCCCCTCTTACCAGTCATTGCTCGCTTTACTCAGAAGCCTGCCATTGTTTAAAATAGCCTCGTTTCAGTGTCCAATCCTTCTTGCTATACTCTTAACATCTCCCTCTTCCATTGCTCAGTTGCTTCATGTGTGAGAGAAAGGATGCATAGCTATCAAATACTCCACAGTACTTTACTCAAACGTCTGCCATTGTTTAAAACTGGCATATTCCTCTTAGTTCCTTCCAACCCTGCTGTATTCAACATACTCTTATTTTAAAGCACCACTTTCCTCCTCTCAGTGCTCCTCTCACTTCCATGCCACGGCCACTGCTGTTGTGCAACCTCTCTTAACTTTTGCTCTCCTACCCTGCCTTGACTTCATGCAAATCCAAGATTGTGAGGTGGCTCTACAAATACTCCAATGGGGGATGTGCGATGACATCCTTACGTTTTTGTTATATAGATTCACATGAAGTAATTCCATCCCTGACAATGAGGAAATATGCGGAAAGTAGGAATTTCTGCATCCATTTAAGTTTCTGTCATAATTCTCCAACATTCCTAACAGAGGGAGTTGGGTACGTTTAGCCTTTGAAAGAAGAGAATGAGAGGAGATATGATAGCCATCTTCAAATATCTCAAGGGCTGACACGTGGAAGATGGAGCAAACTTGCTTTCTCCTGCTCTGGAGGGCAGGACGTGAACTAAGGAATTCATTCAAGTTACAAGAAAGGAGATTCCAACTAAAAATCAGGAATAACTTTCTGACAGAGCTGTTCGACATTGGAACGGGCTCCCTTGGGAGGTTGTGGACTCTCCTTTCTTGGAGGTTATTAAACAAAAATTGGATGGCACCTGTCATGGATACTTTAGTTAAGATACCTGTATTGCAGGGGGTTGGACTAGATGACTCTCAAAGTCCCTTCCAACTCTACCATATGAGACCATAGCGCCATGAAAGACTCCATCCATTTCTTAACATCTCTGAAATGTATACATTTTATTATTTTTCCCATTTTGCTCTGTCTCTGTTTTCTTTTTCTCTCTCTTTTTTTTTTGCAAACCTGTCAAAAGGGTTCCTCTCCTTTCCTTCAGTGTTCGGAACAAATGGGATTACAAAATAACCCAGGTGGTTACGCAGTGATCCATTGGTAACTCTCCCCTTCCCAAAATGCTTTTTGCCCAGCTAAGATCACAACTGTTATCTAAGCTTAGGTGGGCGGAGAGTAAACTGCTTGTAGAAAGAAGTGGTAGTGAAATAACAGAGAGTTCTGCACTCCTCACCTCTTTTTGCTTTTAAATCAGATCCCCTCACTCCACACACACCTTCATTTTCTACTGCAACCGACACATCTAGTTTGGTCCTCTCATTTTCCACATGTGGCCACTAGGTGCCAGACTTGATTCAAATTTAGATGATTTTAAGAAGGCTCTGACTGCAGCCAAGACAAGCAGTAGTCCTTTACACTAGCTTTGAGATGTCAAGACTAGCAGCTAGCAACGCAAGCTGTTCAGGTGCTTTGCATTTTTGGATTTTCGTGTCACTCCTAAGTAAAGGTCTTCTGGGGAAACCCAGCCAGATGGGCAGGGTATAAATAATAATAATAATAATAATAATAATAATAATAATAATAATAATAATATCTGAAGAATACAGGGAGAGTAAACATTTCTATTTTCTTGGGCTCTTGAACTGTATCACATGCATGGATTGAGACTGGAACTTTTCCTACATTAGTCGGTTTGTATTTAACCTTTCAAATGCCATCCAAAGTCAGGTTACTGGTCACCAGTGTTGACATCTCAAACCCAGTGTAAAGGACTGCTTCCACCTCAGAAAGGGATAATATTAAGTGCTAGAAATCCCTCAGTTTGATATATATATAAAAATGTGCTTGCTTGGTCAGCTATGGAAACTAGGTTAGCTTGTGATTTAGGGTATATCCAAGGTGTAGCAGCTTTCTGCTTATTTCTTTTGATAAGCAACATGTCCTCTCCTAACGGATACAGCTCAGGACTGCAATACCTCAAGGACCGCCTCTCCCCATATGAACTGCCCCAGACCCTGCAGTCATCATCTGAGGCACTTCTTCACGTGCCTCCTCTACAATAGGTCCAGAGAGCAGCAACACAATAACTGGCCTTTTTGTGGTGGCTCCTCGCTTGTGAAATGCTCTCCCCAGGGAGGCTCCCCTGGCGCCTTTGTTACATATCTTTAGGTGCCCAGCAAATACATTCCTCTTCTCCCAGGCCTTTGGCTAATTTAACAACCTATGGCCTTTTAAACTGTGTGTGTGGAAGGAGTATTGTTTTGGTTTGTTACTATGGTATGTATTTTTTTGGTTTTATGTTGTAAATTGCCCTGTGATCCTCAGATGAAGGGCAGTATAGAAATTTGACAAATAATGATAATGATATTCTGAAGCAGAATTGGTTCAGAGAGGGTACAAATGCATATCAGCCAGCTTGTATTAGATGCACCTTACTTCAAAATTGCCTCAGCAAGTTAGTTATCCAGTCTCTCCAGCATAATGATGAGCCTGTGAGTCTATGATTTCTTTGGTCTTGTAATCCTTTAATTAAACTTTCAATCTATCCCCATTGAGTTATTCTTCTCCATTATCCCAATGTATCATTAGGTAACAACAAATGCCTTTTGTTTACAAGGCGTTTTTTTTCTGTAGGAATTAAGTATCACAAGAAGAAGCTCATGTCTTGTGGCACTTTTGCAGACTGGAACGTGAAGCACCGAGATTATAGGCTGCTGAAGAATGGAGAGAAATCAATGTCTGTACTTGTGTGTTTGAGCCAGAATGTCACCCTTTCCCATTTCATATAAAGTGGGAGGAAAGATTGGTAGCTCTCCATCCTTCATTTCTTCAAATTTCTTCCAGCCATGTTGTAATGAATCATAGCAGGTTATTTTAAATGTTACATTTAAAAAATATTAAAATTTCCGTCCTTGCATTTCTTCAGATCAAGAAGGAGCAACAGGTGGCCTTCCAACTGTGTCTGGACTACAGCTCCCATCAGCCAGAGCCAATATGGCCGGTGGTTATGGATAATGGGAGTTGTAGTCAAACAAAATCTGGATTGGGAAGGGGCAAACTTCCCCATCCCTGGTTTAGATATTCATGTGTGAAGACCAACATGCAATAATTATTCTAGGACTCTCCCCCACAGCATGATGGTGGTGGTCTCAGTATTGGATCCAAATTAATTTTTTAAATATATGTGCTGCAGCTGTTGTTGTTTCTCAAAGGGTATTACGTATATATCTCATTGTTTTTATAAATGCAGTTGTTCTGTGGGGGAGGTTTATTTATTGATGAATAAATAATTATCTATTTTTTTATAAAGCACCTTATTAATATGCTCCAGACCCTGTACAGAAATTTTAAAAATACAAACAAATTAGGCTTTTTATTGCCGCCAGCAGCTTTCACCAACCTTGCCCCCTCAAAATGTTTTGGACAACAACTCTCACCAGACGCAGTCAGCACTGCCATTGTAATCCAAGTGAGAGTTGTAATCCAAAATATCTGGAAGGCAGCATGTTGGAACCTGCAGGCTCACCTTTTAAAATTCACAAGATGGTGGGGAGGGGGGGAATAAGGGGAGTACAATATCAAACCAGGAGAGACTTTAAAAGTAAAGAAGGCAAGTTAAAGAATACAATAAGTTACCCAGGAATTTGGGAGAGGCTACCAAGTAAACAAAAAATCCAAGTAGATTATCCAGAGAAAACAAGCGGAGGGGAATATGAGTTTTGAATAAGTTCCTTAAGTGAGACGAAGAAAAGGCCAGCCAATTATTTCAAGGAACAGAGTTTCATACTTCAGGGGCCCCAAGGATGGAGACAAGAAATAGCAGAGGAGAAGATTAGTGTTTGATCAGCAGAGGGACAGAAGAGGAGAGCAGAGAGAAAGCAATGGAGATTATAGATAAGAAGGGGGTAAGGTCATGAAGAGATGTAAAGGTTAAGAGAAGAAATGTTTAACTTGATCCAAAGCAAGGGAGGAAACCAGTGAAGGGAAACAGGTGTATATGCTTTACCTCCAACAACATACTTGCAAATGCAATTGTGCTTCTTTGCGTGCATGGGGTGGAAGGTAGGAAGGGAGAAATTCTCCACCTGGGGAAGAATCCAAAAAAAGAGCTGGATTGTACATAAAATCATAGACTTGGAAGGGACCCTAAGGGTCATCTAGTCCAACCCCCTGCAATGCAGGAATCTCAGCTAAAGCATCCATGACAGATAGCCATCCAACCTCTGCTTAAAAACCTCCAAGTCCAGCACCTCTTGTGGGAATATCACCTAAGACACAAATACAATAAAGCAATGCTCAAATTCAAAACGTGCAAAAGTGAATGTTGCAACAGGCAATCAAAAGTCGTATATAAGAGCTGAGAGATGCAGTCTAATTCTTCTGTTTTTTATCCTTAATAAAAGCACCTTCAACAGGCTTTCGTTTTTCAGCTAATACCCTCCGCTTTGAAAAATGTGGGCTTCATACACCTCACACACTGAAAGCATCCCCTCCCTGAATCCTGGTCACTGCAGTTTATAAAGGGTGCTAGGAATTATAGCTCTGTGACAGGGTAACTACAGGTCCCAGGATTGTCTAGGGGAAGTTGTGTGCTTTAAAGTACTTTATGGTGTGCACATTCCCTAAAACTTTGCAGATGCAGTTGTAACAGGCCTCCATTGACTTATTACAAAATCCTCAGAGAGCCACAAGTTGTAGGCAGATTCTAAAAATTGAAGAGCTGGACACTGAGGGCGGGAGTCAACTGCGTTGCTGTGTGTGTGGAACAACGTCTGCTTGCACAATGGGACTTCCCGCTGCCTTCGCTCTGAGACTTCTCCAAGTGTACTTAAGGTCCCAGAACAAGTTTATAGGAAGCACAGGTAGAGGAGGGAGAGGGATATCATGTTGTGCAAGGACACTTTGTCCTCCATGTACATACCACACTTAGCACAATATTGAATTCCACTCTGGTTTCAAAATCTGACCCTGGGAACCTTCTGGAATTGACCGATTTCTACCCACGCATGTTTTTAGAAGCTGCCATTTTCTTCATTCATCTTTTCATTCATTCCTTCATTTTCAGCCTTTCGACCCTGTACTTTCCACCTCAGCGAAGCTCTCATAGAAAGGAGAGAATGGAAAGGAAGAGAAAATTAAGCTGCCAACGTCGTAATGCTGTTATACAAATCTATTGTGCCAGTGCATTTGGAATACTGTGTACAGTTCTGGCTGCCTGACCTCAAAAAGGATATTGTAGAGTCAGAAAATAAAAGAAAAGCCAAAATTATCCCTAGGAATGGAGTAACACACACACACACCCCCCGTTGAGGAAAGGTTGCTGCATTTGAGGCTTTAGAGGAAAGGTGAATTTGAAGTGGCATCCTAGAATTTTATATAATTATTCATGGCACACAGAAAGTGGATGGAGAAAGGTTTTTCTCCCCCTGTCATAACACTAGAACTAGTGGGCTTCCAATGAAGCTGAACGTTGGAAGATAAAGACGAGTTGTACTTCTTTGCACTACTCATAGTTAAACAATGAAACTCGCTCCCAAGGGGAATGGGCAAACTCATGGAGGATCAAGCTGTCAATGTCTACATAGGAAAAAAGGTAAAGGATCCTTGAATTGTTAAGTCCAGTCAAAGGCGACTATGCAGTTGTGGCGCTCATCTCTCTTTCAGGCCGAGGGATCCAGCATTTGTCCACAGACAGCTTTCCAGGTCATGTGGCCAGCAGGACTAAACCACTTCTGGTGCAACAGGACACCGTGACTGAAACCAGAGCACATGGAAATGCCGTTTACCTTCCCGCCACAGTGGTACCTATTTATCTACTTGCACTGGTGTGCTTTTGAACTGCTAGGTTGGCAGGAGCTGGGACAGAGCAATGGGAGTTCACCCTGTTGTGGGGATTCGAACCACCGACCTTCTGATCAGCAAGCCCAAGAGGCTCAATGGTTTAGACCACAGCGCATCCTGCAAGATCTACTAGCCATAATGGGGCTATGCTCTTCTTCTGAATACCAGTTGCTGGAAACTGCAAGACGGGAGAGTTCCCTTGTGCTCAGATACTGCTTGCCGGTTTCCCATAGGCACCTGCTTGGCTGCTGTGAGAACTGGATATTGGGTTAGAAGGCTCTTCTTATGTTCTGACAAGTCCAACAACATCTGGAGGGCTTCCCACCACCATGCTCCGACAGACCTGTATAAGTCTATATTTTTCTCCCCATGAACCTGCCCAGTTCCAAAAGCTCTATTCTTCTGGCAAAGCAAGGGATTCAATATACTACCGAAGGCCTTTTTTTTTTTTTAATAAATCAAAACAATCTCCAGAGAAGTTAATGCAATGGCTTCGGAGTAAGTGCAGTGTGAAAACAGAAATGGTACCTGTCTCCTTCCTGACAGTGCAGCTTTTAAGATAAGAGATTTTCTATTTATCAGCAGGTTCCCACCCACCCGGACACGATAAGCATAAAAGAACCAGACTCTCTTCTCTCAAGCACCATGTGGAGTAATCCATTAAGGGAAGGATGACCCCTACCTTCATTTAGGGAACTGAGTCACCTTTTTTTTCAGATAACAAGATCTTCCACCAGCAAATCCTGCAAAACCCAGCTTTTCCCCTGAGAAGACAACAAAAGGTTTCAGACAAATAAATGCCATTATCTCTTGCACCTTGAGATAATTAGGATGGTTTCTTAAAGGTCAACACATCCTTTTTTTATCATCCAGTTGCTGGTGCAGGGGCTGAGGTTGGGCATTTTGTGTATGTGAGATAGAAATATTAAATATGTGTCCCTCAGACAAGGACACATATTTGAAGGACATACCCATGAAGAACAATAGGCAATTTAAGCAAACAGACCTATAAACCTTCCTCTTCAAGATGGGAGAAATATCTTTCGAAACAAAGTGAGCAAGCTTCCCAATGAAATATTAACTTTTCTGCCACGGAGGCAGACATATAAGCTACGACATAAATATAGCCATTCTTTTGTGGTTAAATAGGAGCTGAGTTTACTCCCCATTAGTATTCTCATATATTTTCAGCCTCCTATGTGAGCAAATAAAAATGTGAGTATCAATCACGTGTTGTAGGCACACACAATTTCCTAAACACTTTCAAAGGCTTGCTTTACTCTAGCGGAGAGGCATGAATTAGTTGCTGATGTAATAAATTGTTTGAATGGGTTTTCCAATCTGACAAATGTTTTTTTTCTGCTGGCTCACACATTCCTAATAACTCTTTTTAAAGCAGCATCATTTTTGGGCACTTTGACAGTAGTGGATTAAAATTACCATGCTATAGTAAGTGCTGTGATAGCAGAACAGCTCTGTCGTAAATCTAAACGAGCAGATGTAAAAATATTACCCCTTTTGCTTAATGTCTTCAGCAAAGATAGAGAGTAGCGTCTTCACAAGGCCCACACAAATCTTTTGAATATCTGCTATCTAATTTGGTGCCTTCCTCAAAACGGCAACAAATTAATGAGCCCTACAGTAATTATTCATCTGCTTGATAGGAAACTAAGGCACACCCTTAATTTCCATGTCAGGATTGGGTCTCATTTAATTTGTCTGACTAGGAACAGCCCAAGGAACAGCTCCAGTTCACTACATCCATCCTTCAGTTTCAACCTTTTCTTCACAGCAGTGCTATGCCAATACTGCCCAGAATATAAGAAAAGCCTGGTAGATCAAGCCCAATGGCCCATTTAGTGCAGCAACCTGTTCTCACAGTGGCCAACCAGAAACCTATGAGATGTGCATAAACAGGACCAAAGCGCAACAACATTCTTCCTTCCTGTGGTTTCCAGCAACTGGTATAGCAGGGCCTCCCTTAAAGAGGGCACATGTTGCAGTGAGACCTGGCAACCAAACCCTGTGTTGTGGGTGGGTTGATTGAATAGCCACAACACCCAATTGGTAGGTCCCCTTGATGCTGGAGTCAATCAGGCCAATGGGACGCAAGCTAAATGGATCAAGGGACCTATATATACCTATGCACATGACCCAGAGCTTTCTCTTTCGGTGTGTGCATCAGGCTGCGCGCTTGACCTTGCTATGCCGTCGTGAGTCATCTGTCATTGGGACAGGGGCACGGCAGGAATTTTCCCCATGGTTGATTGGTTGGTGCCATTTGGGTTTCACCTGCCACGTAGCAAATCATCACAACTTGTAAGGTTGCGGACAGGCTCTGGTTCAAGTGATAGGGATGGGAGAACGCTCTCACCATCCCTATGTGAAGGGTATTCCGTTAAAGGAATCCAGGGACTCAATGGTTCGGTCAACCCCTGAGAGGGAGTTGTGCCTGTGCCTGAGTCCAGGGGGGCATTTGGGTGGTGGAGATAGCCTGTTCCTGGCTTTCTGCTTATCCAGGTGTTCACCCTAGGCTGACCTACGCTGGTGCCTTGGGTCAGTGCTGCCTGCAACAGGGCAGGGAGCTAGTCGAACCAGAGCCTATGCAACCACTCACTTGCTGTAATCAATAAAGTTGTGGCCTAAATTCTGCCAAAAACCAAACAAAATTTGAATCTTGTCTGAATTTATTTAAGGGAGAGGTTTAAAGGTCTGAACACGCAATCAGAAGGCTATGTTTGTCACGTTTGGATGAAAAAATGTGGTTTGAGACAATCCAGGAGCAGAAGTGTCAAATCTTTCCTAGGGCTGTGTGGGTGGGTTTGAGGAATGCGGGGATTTGATTAAATGATTTGTACCAGGAAGGATGCCATATGACATGAACGTTAACTTGACCCTCCAAAAGAACCATAGAGATTCATGAAGGATATGAATATTAGTTGTGGGGAACCAAATCTGGTCTTCAGATTTATCGTGCCCCTAAACCAGGGGGTCGGCAACATAAGGCTTAACCGGCCCATAGACCCCCGTCGCCTGCTCGGTTGGCTCCCGTGCACAGCGCTAAACAGGCACGGAGCAGAGCAGGGATCGCCTTCCGCGATGGTGGCCAGCTTCTCATTGGCTGCAGGAAGCTCCTGCACCCAATGGGAAGCTGCGCATGCCTCCTCTGCACCGGAAGGAGCGCCAGAAATAGTGTATGCGTATGTGCGCACTCCGGCCCACTGTGGCATCTGTGGGACTGTGAACCAGCCCAAGCCACAAAAACTTTGCCGACCCCTGCCCTAAACTTTAAGTCAGGCTTCCTCAAACTCAGCCTTCCAGATGTTTGGAGACTACAATTCCCATCATCCCTCACCACTGGTCCTGCTAGCTAAGGATCATGGGAGTTGTAGGCCAAAAACATCTGGAGGGCTGAGTTTGAGGAAGCCTGCTTTAGGTGGTGGAAGTTGCTCTAAGATTAGCTAAAGGTGGACAATATATGGAATTGCACCATTATTTACGGGTTGCACTGTTGTTTTTGATTTGTGAAAACCTTCGGAACTGCAGTGGGGCAAAGAAGCTCCTTTTCCACTATACTGTCATAGGAATGTAATGATGACTATTTTATTATTAGGCTGTCCGTCAGTATGTTTTTTATTATGTTTTTAAAACTGATGTTCTGCAATGAGTTTTTATTGTTGTACACTGCCCTGGGATCTTTTGATAAAGCGTGGTATATAAATTGTAGTAGTAGTAATAATAATAATAATAATAATAATAATAATAATAATAATAATAATAATAATAATAATTTCATAGCCTGTATAATGTGGACAGCACCTGCAACAATTACCTCTGCTGCAATAGCTGGAATATCCAAATGAACTGGACAGATAATCACTGACAGGACAGACAAGTTCATAGAATCAAGATTACACATGCTGACTTTTTTTACCATTTCCTGAATAAAATAACCATAAATCATAGTGTAATCTGAAGCCTCCGCTTCATGAACTTTGGACTATTAAAACAGATCTACTGTACCTAGTCATTAACAAAGGATTATGGGGAACAGGGCTATTTTCAATGGTGCCCCTTATAAACTGCCTGATACTTTGAGGTAGGGTTACAAAGAAATGTTAACCGCTCAGGATTAAAGTTATGCTGAATGTGGCAGAGTGGAGTGTGTGCCGCCTGTGACTTGCTTCGGCCTGGGCACTTCACGGTTCCAGCTTCTGCACCAGCAGCTCTAGAGAGGGTGTGTCTGCGTTTCTCTGCTCTTGCTCCTCATCTTAAAAGCATCTTTCCAAGTGGAGTTGCAAGTGGAGTTTCAAGCAGAGAGAATGAGGTGGAGCACGTGGTTTGCGTGAAGAGTTTGGCTTCAATCCCCGGCACCTCCTGTTATAAAGGGTCAGGCGGCAGGTACTTACAAAGCCCTCAACTGGAGACACCCTGGAAGGCTTCTGTCACTCACAGGGCACGATGCTGAGCTACGGTGCCCAACAGAACACATTACAAGATGAACAGAGGGCTTCCAACACTGTGCTGGCCTTGTAGGGCTGAAGTAGGAAACTGTGGCGATCACACAGGGTCCCCAGACGTTTCACCGCCTATTGATCCCTGTGCCACCACTTTATTTCTCGCTGCCACCACACAGGCCCTACCTGGTACAATACTGAGTCCAGCCAGGGTTAAATTGGAACATAAACTTCTGTTTATTTATTGCAGTTTAACAAGCCTGTGGTTTCATAAACGGTCTCAGTCAATTACAATCATGGGCTGCCTATCCAGACCTATAACTTCCGCTCCCTGCTCTCACTCACTAAACCACCTCTCAGATGTTTACTTGTCTTCCTAGCTCCTAACTGTTCCTGACTCAGCTTATTCCATCGCTACACTAACTCAACCTACCCACAGACTCTTTCCCAATTTGCTCCTACTCCAACCAACCACCCAACTCCCAACGAACTCTCCCTTCGCCCCTCCCAGAGCTGGTTTTATAGTCCCTCTGACTCCACCCCCTGGGTTCTGATTGGGTAATCTGTTTAACTATTTCACCTCCAGCACTCTCATATGTTAACGTCACAGAAACAATCAATATCAAGGGATGCTTCCCTTTGCCCATCTCCTACTGATTCCCCTGGGCAAGTGTCATCTCCAAATCCCAGAACCTGGGTAGAGGATCCCCTGCTTCAACTGTACATCTCCTAATTGGCGCTGCAGTGGGAAGCAAGAATCATCCATCTCTGGCGTTGTACCCTAGGATCTCCAGGGATTCCCCAAGCACAGAACAAGCGCTGGGGAGATTCCCTACTCCCTCTGCAGCCCCAGGCTTGAGAGGGAAGCCTGTCACACTGTGCTTCTCAGAAGCACAGGGCAACTCAGAGTGCTTGTTCCCCCATCCCACCAATGGCTTCATGTTCCTCCAGCAAGTGAATGTTGGAGTTATGAGCATAAGTACATACGGGAATAGCCCCTTTGTGGCTTGCTTTCTTTATCTATTTTCTGCCTAATGTTCCGGAATTCTAACTCTGTGGGAGTACAGGAGATTAGAAGGGGAACTGTTTCTGAGCTCTGGCAAACCTGGTTATTGTGATGAAAGTTTGTCGGCAGCTAATGATTGCTGTCATGGCCCGTACTTTGACTAGGTACCCGTGTCTCTGTCTGCCACCTCTCTCCTGTGAAGTGAGCTCGCAAACTGAAAGAAGAAGAAGAAGAAGAGTTTGGATTTGATATCCCGCCTTTCACTCCCCTTCAGGAGTCTCAAAGCGGCTAACATTCTCCTTTCCCTTCCTCCCCCACAACAAACACTCTGTGAGGTGAGTGGGGCTGAGAGACTTCACAGAAGTGTGACTGGCCCAAGGTCACCCAGCAGCTGCATGTGGAGGAGCGGAGACACGAACCCGGTTTCCCAGATTACGTGACTACCACTCTTAACCACTACACCACACTGGCTCACACCTGTCATGGGAAAGTGGGGCAAAACAGATGTCTCTCAAATCACACCCAAACAACAACCGCTGCACACAGAAAGAATATCGAGGGTCCTATCCAGATCTTTCACAAGAGTCACCATTTTTCTACTATAATAAAAAGGTTTTCTTTTCCTCTTTTTTTAAGTACGTGATTTCAGAATACAGCGGTACCTCAGGTTAAGTACTTAATTCGTTCCGGAGGTCCGTACTTAACCTGAAACTGTTCTTAACCTGAAGCACCACTTTAGCTAATGGGGCCTCCAGCTGCCACTGCGCCGCCGGAGCACGATTTCTGTTCTCATCCTGAAGCAAAGTTCTTAACCCGAGGTACTATTTCTAGGTTAGCAGAGTCTGTATGTAACCCGAAGAGTATGTAACCTGAGGTACGACTGTACTAACTGAATAATCATGATGAAGGATAATAATAATAATAATAACAATAATAATAATAATAATAATAATAATAATAATAATGCAACTATACCACTATAAATTGTAAGTGTCAGAAAGGTCACTTTAAGGCAGAGTGTTGTGTGGGACTGTTCAGAAATCCAACACAAATGCATTCTGCAACATTGTCAATGGCATGTTGCAGAACATATCGGGGGTGGGGGGCGACAATCTGGAGGGACCCCGCAGTAGTTTGCAACTGATACAAAAATGTACTGCTTCCTAACACCAGATGAAATGGTACTGGGTTCACAGATGTTTTATCGGCTGCTATTATTCTGCACATAAAATAAATTACTCAGAAAATACATTATAAAAGTAATTAATAGGAAAATAATACTAGCCATGCCTCAGTGCTCAAATGGACTGCAGCACAAGGCTTTGTTACACTCAGTAATCCTGAAATGGGAGAGAATGATATTACTGAGAAAATTCCCCCCGATATGTTAGCATCATTACATCATCAATATATGTGATGCTTTATAAAGTAACGTAAGCAAAACAAAACATTGTTTGGGTGGCAATTCTGTGAGTTTGCAATGGAGAGCAATAAAGCTTGGGCACTGCTGCTAATTGGCAGCAAAGCATATTGTGCATTTTTACCTGAGAGCATCTGGTCTAATCAGGGTCCCAAATGACAGTCTGCTCCAGGTTTGGGGTCCTGGCTTTTGGATAAACACTAGCCGTCTTCCGAAATATTGATCACACATTGATACAGTGCAGGATATGTGCCACACCATTTACCTTGTCCACAGTGTTGCATGCTTCACTTTGCCCTACTACCCAGGGAATAGTGCAAGGACTTCCCTGGGGCAAATTCTTGTACTATAGATGCAGGTGCCAAGGGGGAAGCTGGAGGGTGCAATGTTAGTGGGTCTAACTGGCACAGCCCCACTCCCACCTTATATCATTTATTGATTTATTGCATCTATACCCCACTTTCCCCCTCCAAGGAACTCAAAGTCCTAGTCTGACACATTAACCTCTGAAGGGAGGCTTGTAGTTTCCCCAAACCAATGTTTGCCGTGTTTGAATGAGAGAGAAAATGTGGTTTGAGACAAACAGAAGCACCAAATCTTTCCTAGGGCGTAAAGGAAAGCCCAAGGCTTGCTGCTGCTTATTCTCATAATGGCAAGGACCATTGTGCATTCCCAAAGAAAATTTGGGGGGAGAAATATGCAATGTTGTGTGGCACTGATGCTTTGCTATAGAAAAATGGATGAATAACTCTTCAGCTGCTCTGTTGCATTGTCAGGCTAATGGATGCTGCCTGTACTTTTTCTTTGAACTTTCTGTATTTAGAATCATAGGGACACAAAGCCTCATACTGAGTCAGACTGCTGTTCTGTCTAGTTCAGAACTATCAGTACTGCCTGGGATTCCAGAGAGCAGTATTTTAATTTGTACAGCCTTACCTAGGGTGCTAGTGGGCAGCTCAGTGGGTTAGAGCGTGGTGCTGGTAATGCCAAGGTTGCAGGTTCGATCCCCATGTGGGACAGCTGCATATTCCTACGTTGCAGAGGGTTGGACTAGATGATCCTCGAGGTCCCTTCCAACTCTACAATTCTATGTATTGTATTTTTCGCTCTATAGGACGCACTGTTCCCCCTCCAAAAATTAAGGGGAAATGTGTGTGCGTCCTATGGGGCGAATGCAGGTTCCTTGGCTTCAGCAATAGCAACGCGAAGCCTCCGAAGCGCAGAGGGAGCGCTCCCTCCGTGCTCCGGAGGCTTCACGTTGCTTTCCCTGAAGCCTGGAGAGTGAGAGGGGTCAGTGCGCACCAACCCCTCTTGCTCTTCAGGCTTCGAAGGTAGCCACCTGAAGCCTCCAGGTGCACTCTGGAGGCTTCAGGTTCCTTTCGCTGAAGGGTAGGTGCCCCCTCAGCTAAGGTGCAGCGCCCCTTCAGCTAAGCAGGAGGAGAAATGGAAGGGGCTCTGTTTCTCCTGCCGCTTCGCTGAAGGGGTGCTGCACAAAGAGGGGGAGAATTTCCCCCCTTGTTCTCCCCCTCTAAAACAAGGTGCGTCCCATGGTTGGATGCATCTTATAGAGCGAAAAATACAGTAATGCTGGGGATTTAACCTGGGATCTTTTGTGTCCAAAGCTGGTGTTGTACCGCTAAGTGAAGGTTTATGTTAGCGGTCAGGTAAGGTGCAAAAAAAAATGTTTCCTTTTCATAAAAGCTTTGAGTTTTCCCAAGACTTGACTGTGGATGTAGCTTATTGCAGCAAGTAACAATTATTTCCCCATTTTCATTTGTACACTTTACCTATTTAGGAAACTGGAGTTTGGCTTTTGCCGTAATTTTCTGTCCCTCTTTAATCATTTATCCTCTCTGAATTTCAAGACGCCTCTATCTCAAAAGCTTGATTCGTTTTGACACACAAAGTGAACTCTGGTCTGAATTCAAATTTTTAACCTTAGTGGCCGGGTCAAGTGTTTGATTTACCAGAAGATTGCGCAACTACTCCGAACAGGAAGGCACTATCAGCTTTTCTGATAACTAACGAAGTGCAAAAACAAACATTTCCCAAACTGGGGAAACAGTCCAAATCATTTCATATCTTCTCAGATTATCAGAAGTATCATTTCCCTTCCCGATACACTTCACTGAGGTCAGATTTTTGGCAAAGGTATTGACTCCACAGAACAATTGGGGCAATACATTTATCGGACCAATTCATGTTCACCATCGTATTAAAGGTGAAGATGCTATTAAAATAATTTGAGGTTGTTTTTTTTTTTTTAAATGACTTAAGACCCAGATTGATGTTAACTTAATGTTGAATGTTACTTCTATTTTTTTTTTTTAAGAAGTAAGAAATTGTAAGTACCATAGCCATGTATCCAATAATTTTGTAGCTGGTGTCTTCATTAAATGGATTATAGTGTGTTTTAATGTACAGGTATATATATATAATTTTTAATTTATCAAATTGTACACTGCCCTATGTCCATAGATCTCAGAGCAGTTCACAACATAAAATTACAATATAATGTTGCTTGTTCTCTCAAAGAGGTACCTTGAATCACAATTCCATCCCTGTTCCCTTCCAAGACAGGTTTATTCCAGAAGACAGGAGCTATTGGTATCTGGATAAAATCATTCCTAGAAAACCATCCTCTGACTCTTGACTGTACTAACAAGCTATTTTCATACAATCATAGAACTGTAGAATTGGAAGGGACCCTGAGGGTCATCTAATCCAATAGATGTGTTCATGTGCTGAAATAAAACTGGAACACATTTTCTGCAACTTTCTAATGCGAAAAAATGGCATTACACTTGTATGCTTATTTGATCTCTGCCAAAGAATATTTACACTGCCTTTTAATTTGCCTTTGAGTGACATGCACTCAGAGGAAGCCACACAGCACATGGCCAGAGAACATTCCATTTCCTTTCAACAGCCTGCAAAGGAGAAGGGAGAGAAATCTTTTTTCTTTTTCAACGTGGCCTTCAGATGTTGCAGAAAAGCTAGCAAGCAGGCATCACATTCCTAAACACACAGCATACTCCTCAGTGGAAAAGATATCTCTCACTGCCGTGTTTGGAATCCTGGGCACCTCTCTTGTCCTATAAAGGTAAAGTTAAAGGACCCCTGACAGTTAAGTCCAGTCGCAAACGGTTGCAGCGCTCATCTCGCTTTACAGGCCAAGGGAGCTGGCGTTTGTCTGCAGTTTTTCCGGGTCACCTAAAGACAGCCTTCCCCATTTCCCAGGTAAGATCACCAGCTCCCGCAGAGACTTCAATGGCTTTAAGTTACAAGAAAGGATATTCTGACTAAACACCAGGAAAAACTTTCTGACAGCAAGAGCTGTTTGACACCGGAACAGTCTCCCTTGGAAGATTGTGGACTCTCCTTTCTTGGAGATCTTTAAGCAGAGGTTGAATGGCACCTGTCACAGATTATTTAGTTGGGATTCCTGCATCGCAGGGGGTTGGACTAGATAACCCATCCAACTCTACAGCTCTTTGATTTTATGCGACCATACTGCCATACAATTCTATGATTCTTAACGGCGAGTCTTTCAGGACTTCAGATCTTCAATTTCCCGGGTCATGTAAAAATAATAACCCCTTCCTTAAAACCCACGTGCTCGTGCTCGTGCAAAGTGGGCAACTTGGGACTTCTCTGGCCATGCTCACCTGCCAGGTTCCATGTAGCCAACCTGTGACCATTGCAACTTTTTTTTCTGTGGGGATCAACGGGGGTGGGCAAGATTGGCTGCTGTCAATGGATTCCTGCCTCTCCCCACCCCTGATTTAGGATTTTTCTTGTTGTTGTTAAGACTCGCATTGCAGCTGCTTTGGTCTGGCCAGCTTACCCCTCCAGCCGCCTGTGCCTTGCTGTGAAACCATGACAAGAATTCCAGTGGCAACCCTGCAAGACAAAGCAAACAACAATAGCAGGGGGAATAAAGCCCTTCGGGGCAGAAAGGAATGTTTCAGGAGCTGTTGGCCTGTAGAGAATGGAGACAGGCCGGCAGGCAGAGAGAGATTTGGAGAGCCCCTCCCTCCCTCCTCCTCCCCTTCCCCTCTCAGCAGCTCTAGATCTTGTGATGGAGAGATCTGATCCCTTCTTTGTGATTCAGAGGTGCCAGGAAGCTCATTGAATATTCTGATCTGCCCCCAGTGTTTCTTGTGGCTTGACCCCGGTGCTGTGTCGTACCACTACCCAAGCAGCCCTGAACCTGCATAAATCACAACCCCTGCTGAAAACCTTGCACACTCTTGCTCTTTTTCCCTTCTTGCTTTCCCTTCTCCCTGCTCTAATGGAAACGCCTGAGAGGTTATTAGAGAGTCCTTGAGGGTGCGATCAAGGCAGAAAGAAGAGGGAGTCTGGGATTTTGAGAGACAAGGGCCCTCCAGTAAATAACCAACGGTTCCCAGCTGTCTTGACATTTGAAAGGGTATAATTTCGCATGGGCTCTTCCTTGCGTTTGGAACATCCAGCAGGGAAGTTCGATCGTGTGAACCTTCCCCCCCCCCACAAGTTAACAGCCCTGGATATGGCCCGAGAGCATAAGGAATCATAAAAAGTAATATAACCAAGTATTACTCTTTGGAGCACGTATTAGCAGAGGCATCCTATTTCGGTCAGAGTTCTCAGATTTAGGTTAAAAATGCACACACCTCAGCAATTTTTAAGGTTTCAGCAAGTTGCGTCGCTGTAAAGGCAGCATTTCTGTTGTTGATGAATAAATGTACCACTTTTTGCCAAAATTTAATGCATACCCAAATTGTGACGTTCTGTAACCCGTCTGCCCTTTATTTTCCTGGGCCAGGAGGTCTGTCTTCCACATGGTGACATCAAATTACAGTCATCTGCAACTGTTTCCTTCATAGAACAGACCTTATTCCTGTGCACTGAACTGAAGGTTTGGAGTGTCAAGCTCAGTTAACCAAAACACAAATCAAAAATTCCTAAGTTGTATATGCATTTAACCAGAAAAATTAAGGCTATTTAAATAATATTTACCATCCAAGGCTTCTGTATTTAGGTGTGCATGTAAAAAAGGAAGAGAAATAATTAACTGTCTTGTGCTTCGCTGAATATGGGCAGGTTCACACATGCGTGTTAATCACTTGATAGGCTGGAACCAGACTAGGTTAGCTGAATGAAGTTAGTAACAACTAGGTCAAGTCCTACTGATTTCAACCAGAACTAAATTCAGTTCAGTTTGATTTATTGTGTTTAGCGAGCAGCCATTACGCACATAAAAATAAAAATAACAATAATACTGCTAATAATATGTAGTGGTTTGCCTTTCTACTCCACAACCTTTACAGAATAAATCATTTCCCATTTCCCCTTTCAGTTTTATTACATGAATTTTTAAAGCCTTGGTAAGAAATTTGGATGTTCTAAAGGATATACAGTGGTACCTCGGTTTAAGTACTTAATTCGTTCCGGAGGTCTGTTCTTAACCTGAAACTGTTCTTAACCTGAAGCACCACTTTAGCTAATGGGGCCTCCTGGTGCTGCTGTGCTGCTGGAGCACAATTTCTGTTCTCATCCTGAAGCAAAGTTCTTAACCTGAAGCACTATTTCTGGGTTAGCGGAGCCTGTAACCTGAAGCGTATGTAACCTGAAGAGTATGTAACCCGAGGTTACATACCTCTCTACATCAGACAACAAAAAACAAGTCTTGGCAACAGACGCCCTTCCCTTCTGCGATCTTAACCACAGGAGAATGTAATTGTTTAAGAACTAAATTCAGCTAAGGTTAGATGCAACATTGTGACATTGCATGTATGAATGGGTCACCAAAGAAGAGCAACATGTGTCATGCTTGTGCCTGGGGCCGGCAGGTATAAAGAGCTTTATGCAATGTCTGGAGGGTGGGTGTATATAGAAAACTTGAAGCCTCAGCCGATGAGCGTGCCTTTCTTCTGCAACTAGTGGGAGGATAGGAAGAGATGGGGCAGGGAGGACAGAAAAAACACAGCAGAGTTGTGCAGAACTTTCATAATGCTGCACATAGGATAGAGCTGCCAATCAACAAGCGTACAGTAATCACGCAGAGAAGAACTCAAGATGCCTGCAGGCATGAACTAGGTTGACAGCCATAATGTAGATCTCATCCACTTGCTCATGCCAGCTGCAGTCTACGATCTACTTAATTTGAGTGTGATCTTGGAGTAATTCAATGAGTAACAAACTCCAGAGGAAAGGGTTTCTGGGCTGGAAATTAGTTTCTAGTTTTGACAGCCACCCCACACCTTGTATTAACAGGAAACACCTGAGACTCGGAAAGAATGTTTCCCATTGTGTTTGATACTCTGTGGGTGATGCACACTGTGTTGTATCCCACCCTTCCTCACGAGAGCCCAGGGTGGCTAACAAGCTCCATAAATTACAACACACAAGCACCGCTGACATTACAATTCTAAAATCACGACAACACATTACAATAGTAAAAACAGTCAGCAATAAGAGTTCAGTAAGACTATTTCCATTATGTTCTGAAGACCAGCATAAATCATTAAGATTTTAACAACTGATGGCCGTGGGGGACACAACCAAATATCCACCAAAACAGAGATTCATTTTTAATAACTGTGGTAACTACAGTTACAGATAGGTAGCCGTGTTGGTCTGCCATAGTCAAAATAAAAAAAATCATTCCAGTAGCACCTTAAAGACCAACTAAGTTAGTTCTTGGTATGAGCTTTCGTGTGCATTTCGTGTGCACTTCAGATGTATCTGAAGAAGTGTGCATGCACACGAAAGCTCATACCAAGAACTAACTTAGTTGGTCTTTAAGGTGCTACTGGAAGGATTTTTTTTATTTTGTAGTAACTACATACATTTGTTTTATTTTCATAGTAAACCAATCTGATTTAGTAGTAGTTACCAGGGTGCATGCATATTTCTGATGTGCTATATATTAAGTATGGGCCACAATCCACAATTGAGAGTTTAGAATCCTACCCTCTGGGTTGATGTATATCAGCTAAGCCTCAAAGTGTCTCACAGAGGTCTCTCTGGAAGTGCCAGGGATTGAACCTTGAACCGTCTGCAAACAAAGCACTGTTCTACCACTAAACTGCATCCCCACCCTCCACAGTAATCCCTGAAATTTTTGCAAACACCTGAGGATCACTAATGAAAAACTGTCAGTGACATGAGCATAGCCAAGGGGGGGGGGCAGTTGCCCCCATCAATAAAAACAATATAAATGTGAGGTTCTGGCACCCCCTCCACAGAAGCTTGCTCGCCCCAACAAAAATCCCGGCTACGCCCGTGGTCAGTGACACCAATTGTTGCAACAGCCTTTCACAACAATAACTTATAACTACTACAGTCCTGGAGAGCTCTTTCCTTAAAACAAGAATAACATCGGAGTACGTAATCCTATCTGTTAATGAAGATGTACATTCTGAATTCACAAGAACCAGCATTCTCCGTACTTGACTATGCAAGGATGCACATGCATTTTAGGTTTCTCAAAACTGCTTTGCTTCAGCTACCCTTTCTTCCATAGCTCTAGGGCTATTTAGTTATTCCCTATTCATCACGTTGGGGCATGTGTGTGTGCAGGGGGAGAGAGATGGAAAATGGGGAATGGGGGGGGAGGGAAGAGAGAAATGACACAGGTCACACTAGGACAATTTGGGAATAATACAGCTGGTTTGAAAATGTGCAGGTGGGCATAACAGAAGCAAATTTAGTCATGTGAAGACAATGTACGTTGGGAAAACATGTCACTGAACCCATAGATGAAGGTCCACGGAAACAATAACATTAACATAACAGTATTTTGTATGGGGTATTCGTGTTGGGGCTGTAGCACACATTTTAAGCACCCCTCTATGGCCGGCTAGTTGCCCAGCTGCCACTTGGGAACCATTTATAAAGCATTTCATACTTTTAAAGGAAAACTCTCCAATTTCTTTTTATAATTTTTAAAATTAATTTTCAACTATAATCCAATAATAGCCTCATTATAACAATACCAATTTATAATACAATCAATCATTCAAATACCAAATTCTATAATTTGGAATTATGTGAGAATTGATGGTTTTCTTTATTTCTGTGTTCCAAAACCTTACTGGTATAGTTTGAGATCCTCACCTGTAGTTTTATAAATCATTTAATGTGTCAACACAAATAAAATATTGTAGCTGTTGTATAAGGAATTATGATGATAACTGGAACGAAATTAAAACTCTCCCATTTGAAACGACCCCCCTCCAAAAAAATCTTGCCTTCACCCCCACCCTTGACAAGCTTTCTTTGAGGGGAGCAGCTCCTCGCGAAAAAGTCCCACTTGAAACTTGCTCAGTATTGTTGGGTCGTGATTCTTGCCCCACCTCGCTCCAGGGACCCTGCAGGAAGCGACTTGGAAGTTTCGCTTGCAAAGTTGCATCTCCGCGCGCCCCGGTTGCAAAGTGCAATTGAAGGGAGGGGCAAGCGCTGCCCGGGCTTCCCGGGCCTGGAGCAAATGCCTCATGCTAGTTCCGGGGCCGGCGGGTATAAAGAGCTTTATGCAATGTCTGGAGAGGGTGGGAGCGTCGAGGCCAAGCGATGCCTCAGCTGACGAGCGCGCCTTTCTTCTGCAACTAGCGGGATCGGGAAAGACAGGGCGGGCGGGGAGAGAGAGAGAGACAGGCAGACAGAGGGAGGGCAGCTTGCAGAAGCGCGCCTTCCTCGCCAAGCCCGGCCAGCTGCGTGGGCTCCCTGCAAGCATCCCCGCGCAGATGGGACCTCGACGGCGCCTGGACGGCGGAGCAGCCGCTGCCTGCCAAGTGCTCGCCTTGCTCGCTGCATGCATCCTGCAAGCTGCCTGCCAAGGTAAGCCCCCCCCCCCGCGCCTTTGCAGCTCCAGGGGGAACCCCACAACTTTTAAGTGGTTTTTTTTTAAGGGAGGGGGCAGGCAAGTTCTCTCCCTGTCTTTATGGTGGAGGGGAGATAGAGGACTGAGGGTGGGGGGGGAGGGGGCTTGCTCTCCTTTAGTTTTTTCCACCTAGCGGGTCCTCTATGGAAAATAACTTTCTCCCTCCCAACAGTGGACGCGCTTGACAAGCGACAAAGAAGCGGGCTCCAGCTTCTTCCATCGCCGAGGAGGGATTTTCCTCGCAAGCGCGCGCGCTCAAAGACGCTCCGAATTCGCACCCGGAGCCGCCCCCCGCCCCGCGCGCGCTCAGCCAGCCCGCGATTGTGTTCGCGAGTTCATCCTCTCAACAGTTTTGTAACTGTTGCGGGCCGAGCTGGTGCTAGTCGCTCGTGCGGACGGCCGTTGGTTGGCTTTGCAATTTGGGCATAGATTCATTTCAACTCTAAATCGCGCGCGCACGAGGGCCGGGAGGGTGGTTTTGTTTTTTTTGCCGCTGCAAGGTGCATCCGCTTACCATCGTCTTGCAGTGGGGTGGCTTTGGACCGGTGCGCGCGCGCGATTTTTAGTTGCAATGAAATATATACCGGTACATATACATATACAAATATATGTATGTATGTATTGGAGGGAAATTTGTGCAAATTTGTACGCTGGAGGGGTTGTGTTTGTGCGTTTCCTTTTTGCAAAGCAAAGAACGGTGCTTGTTTTTGTCCAAAGCAGAATAATAAGCCCCCTTCCCATCGGTCAGGCTCTCCCTGGCAGATTTGAAGTTGCAGGAGAGAACTTTTTCTCTGAGCTTTGCTGTTGCTAGGCAACTGCGGGAAGCATGTGACTGGCAGAGCCTTTGGCCGCATCACCACACCTCCTCCTCCTCCTCTTCATCCCCTGGTACTAATCTGACTGTTGAGGATGGAGGCGCTCTATCTCCCCCAGCCTCATTCCCACCTTGTAATGACAACCCCTTCCTCCCTGCCCCTCTCCCTCTCTGGCCTCCCGCACAAGCAAAGCGTAATTACCCTACAATTAATGAAAACCCCATTGTTGAAGCAGGATTAGGACTAGATTTATTGGGGCACATCTGTAGGCCTGGGGAGTGCCCCCTCCAGCCACCAGTGTGTGTGTGTGTGTGTGTTGATTGTGTGGGTGCATTCAAACTGTTAATCTGCTTTCTTTGCTCAACTCTTAGCCTAAGCTCCTTTGAAGGAATCAAGTAAGTAATTATACAGCAACTGCTGCTAACAGCACCCTCTTTCCGAGGGGGGGGGGAAGCAGATACCTGCAAAAGGTCCCACTGAGAAGGTCAACATGGGCAGGAAGCTAATTCCTTGCAGTTATTATTTTCATTAATGTCTGGAGCCAAGGAAGGGCTGGCATGTCTTTGAATTTTCAGGGCCCCCTCCCCTCTCCCCCTAACACTGCTGAGAGGGCATTTTCATTCCCAAACCTTACTTGTGTGGAAAATTCTGGGCTCTGAGCATTGCATCAGGCCTCAGAGACACATTTTGTAGGTTTAAGCCATGTTAATATATTATACCAAATGCAACCTTCTTGGTATGTGCATGTGTGATTGGCGGGGGGTAGTAAGTCTGTGATATTTATTGCCAGTATGGTGTAGTGGTTATAGTGCTGGATTTAGACCAATGATGATGATGATAATAATTAATAATAATAATAATAATGTAATTTATTATTTATACCCTACCCATCTGGCTGGGATTCTCCAGCTACTCTGGGTGGCTCCCAACAGAATATCAAAAACACGACAAAACATCAAACATTAAAAACTTTCCTAAACAGGGCTGCATTCACATGTCGTCTAAAAGTCAGATATTTGTTTATTTACTTGACATCTGATGGGAGGGCGTTCCACAGGGCGGGTACCACTACCGAGAAGGCCCTCTGCCTGGTTCCCTGTAACCTCACTGCTTGCAGTGAGGGAACCACCAGAAAGCCCTCAGAGCTGGACCTCAGTGTCTGGGCTGGAGTGCGGGTGGAGATGCTCCTTCAGAGGCCTGGGTTCAAATTCTTGCTCGACCACAAAGTTTGCTGTGTAAGCTAGGAACATAGGAAACATTGGTTTACGGATCTGTTCATGTTTACATGAACATGAAATGCTTACAACAGAGGTTTTCAACCTTTTTGAGTCCATGGCTCCCTTGTTCAACTGTACATTATTTCTGCGGTACCCCTGTGGGGGGTCAGTTTTGTCACCCCTTGCCTGCACAGCTGGCAGCCTCTCAAAGCTCCTGGCAACCAGCACCCCCTGGCCAGCCCCAGAGGCACCATTTGCCTGGGGAGCTTGTAGCCAGGGCTGCTGCAACAAATAGCTGTGCAAGCCTTTGGGAGGCAGAGACATGAGAGGGTGTCAGAGGAGGGAAGGAAGGAAGGAAAGAGGGACAGAGGCCAGTGTTGCCCGCAGCACCCCGACCATCATTCAAGGCACCCCATGGTGTCACAGCACACTGGTTGAAAACCACTAACATACAGCATTTATAATTTAAATATAATGGGCAAAGGTCTTAGCGTTGGGTCTTTCTCCTTTAATTTCACTTCATTGCCACCTGCTTTTTGAAAATAAGTATAGATCTTACAATATGGCTGTGGGGAAAGAGAAACAGTTCTATTTTTTAAAAAAGCATATTACAAAGGAGGACAGCCGCTGACAGTAACTTGAGTTATAAACTCAACTGGAGAACGTTCAAATTTCATGGCTATTGGGGCACCAATTAAGATCCTCCTTAACAAATGTACAGATTTTTTTTAAAAAAGCTATGAGACAATTAACGGCATATGAGAAAATAGTCATGGGAGAAAACACAATGATAAAGGGTCTGATCTCATTTATATGTAGATAAATTATAGAATCACAATTCTGTCCTCAACAAACTTTGAAAAGTTGGTGGGAATTCAAACTGGAATGGCATAGAAGAAGAGGAACAGAATAAACAATGGCCAAAAGCATCATAAAAGTTCTTTCAGCAACAACCAGGGAAAGAACTTTCAAGATTGTACACGGGATGGTATTTAACTCCTAGGCATCTATCCTATATAAAACCAAATAGCAGTCTCGTGTGCAAGATGCCCTAGTATAGCTATGTACCAACACTTTCTACTTTGGATGGGAGTGCCCTGTGTCAGGAGTGTGCCAGAGAGTAGAAAAACTTTGGAAGCATATATTTGGAGAGAGATCACTGATTATGGCACAGATAATTCCTGTGGCCCTTGGCTTGGCGTTACTCAATTTATATGGTCAGGACACGGAGCAAATCACAAATAAGGAACCATAGGCAGACTCTGGAAATCTTTACAACACAGAGCAGTAGTATAACGTTGTATGGCAGGCAGCACTGCTGGAAAAACTAACACAAAACTTAAAAGTGGCAAAAGAGAAAAAAGAAATGGGACATTTTTTGTGCAGTCTACCACAATTTTATTAATTACACAAGAACCGTATTTTTCGCACTATTGGACGCACCGGTCCATAGGACGCACCTAGATTTGGGGGGGGGGAATAAAGGCAAAAAAAAATTATTCCCCCCCCCGCCAGGCGCGGGGCTGGGGCGGGGGAAGCCCGAGCTTCCCCCTCCCCCAGAACGGGACCCAGAGCCATGCTGAAGCTGCGCGCAGCTTTGGCATCGCTCTGGGAGCTTGCGGGGCTGGGGGAGGAGGAAGCCCTCCGCCAGCCTCCAAACCATGTCGGGAGACAGCGGGATGGCGCGCTGCGCCTCTCCTGCTGTCCCCCGAGTTTGCGGGGCTGGGCCAGCCTTCTAACCAAGTCTCCCCCCGCCAGCCTTCTCCCCCCGCCAGCCTTCTAGCCAAGTCGGGGGACAGCGGCAAAGGCGCGCTGCGCCCCTGCCGCTGTCTCCCGAGTTTGCGGGGCTGGCGACGGGGAGGAGCAGGCTTCTCCCCCCGCCAGCCTTCTAGCCAAGTCGGGGGACAGCGGGAAGGGCGCGCTGCGCCCCTGCCGCTGTCCCCCGAGTTTGCGGGGCTGGGCCAGCCTTCTAACCAAGTCTCCCCCCGCCAGCCTTCTCCCCCCGCCAGCCTTCTAGCCAAGTCGGGGGACAGCGGCAAAGGCGCGCTGCGCCCCTGCCGCTGTCTCCCGAGTTTGCGGGGCTGGCGACGGGGAGGAGCAGGCTTCTCCCCCCGCCAGCCTTCTAGCCAAGTCGGGGGACAGCGGGAAGGGCGCGCTGCGCCCCTGCCGCTGTCCCCCGAGTTTGCGGGGCTGGGCCAGCCTTCTAACCAAGTCTCCCCCCGCCAGCCTTCTAGCCAAGTCGGGGGACAGCGGCAAAGGCGCGCTGCGCCCCTGCCGCTGTCTCCCGAGTTTGCGGGGCTGGCGACGGGGAGGAGCAGGCTTCTCCCCCCGCCAGCCTTCTAACCAAGTCGGGGGACAGCGGGAAGGGCGCGCTGCGCCCCTGCCGTTGTCTCCCGAGTTTGCGGGGCTGGCGACGGGGAGGAGCAGGCTTCTCCCCCCGCCAGCCTTCTAGCCAAGTCGGGGGACAGCGGCAAAGGCGCGCTGCGCCCCTGCCGCTGTCTCCCGAGTTTGCGGGGCTGGCGACGGGGAGGAGCAGGCTTCTCCCCCCGCCAGCCTTCTAGCCATGTCGGGGGACAGCGGGAAGGGCGCGCTGCGCCCCTGCCGCTGTCTCCCGAGTTTGCGGGGCTGGCGACGGGGAGGAGCAGGCTTCTCCCCCCGCCAGCCTTCTAGCCAAGTCGGGGGACAGCGGCAAAGGCGCGCTGCGCCCCTGCCGCTGTCTCCCGAGTTTGCGGGGCTGGCGACGGGGAGGAGCAGGCTTCTCCCCCCGCCAGCCTTCTAGCCAAGTCGGGGGACAGCGGGAAGGGCGCGCTGCGCCCCTGCCGCTGTCCCCCGAGTTTGCGGGGCTGGGCCAGCCTTCTAACCAAGTCTCCCCCCGCCAGCCTTCTAGCCAAGTCGGGGGACAGCGGCAAAGGCGCGCTGCGCCCCTGCCGCTGTCTCCCGAGTTTGCGGGGCTGGCGACAGGGAGGAGCAGGCTTCTCCCCCCGCCAGCCTTCTAACCAAGTCGGGGGACAGCGGCAAAGGCGCGCTGCGCCCCTGCCGCTGTCTCCCGAGTTTGCGGGGCTGGCGACGGGGAGGAGCAGGCTTCTCCCCCCGCCAGCCTTCTAACCAAGTCGGGGGACAGCGGGAATGGCGCGCTGCGCCTCTCCCGTTGTCCCCCGAGCTTGTGGGGCTGGCGGTGGGGCTCTTCTGAAGCCTGGAGAGCGAGAGGGGTCAGTGCGCACCGACCCCTCTCGCTCTCCAGGCTTCAGCGAAAGCCTGCATTCGCACCATAGGACGCACACACATTTCCCCTTCATTTTTGGAGGGGAAAAAGTGCGTCCTATAGTGCGAAAAATACGGTATATGCCAATGAGTTTAAGAGGGTCTTCTGGCGATTCTCTCACTGTGAAAAGTGAAGTTACAGGGAACCAATCAGAGAGGGCCTTTTCGGCAGTGGCACCCACCCTGCGGAATGCCCTCCTGTCAGATGTTGTAGAGATAAACAACTGCACGACTTCTGGAATACATCTGAAGGCAGCCCTGTATAGGGAAGTTTTTAATGTTTGGTGTTTTTCTGTGGCTTTATATATGTTGTAAGCTGCCCAGAGTGGCTGGGGAAACCCAGACAGATGCAGATGAGCGCGGCATAAATAATAAAATTGTTGTTGTTGCTGTTATTACTATTATTTATTATTAACTAAAGGCTATAACATTACAAATGGGACACAGGTGGCGCTGTGGGTTAAACCACAGAGCCTAGGACTTGCCAATCAGAAGGTTGGTGGTTCGAATCCCCGCAATGGGGTGAGCTCCTGTTGCATGGTCCCAGCTCCTGCCAACCTAGCGGTTTGAAAGCACGTCAAAGTGCAAGTAGATAAATAGGTACCGCTCCGGCGGGAAGGTAAATGGCGTTTCCGTGTGCTGGTCTGGTTCGCCAGAAGCTGCTTAGTCATGCTGGCCACATGACCTAGAAGCTGTCTGCGGACAAACGCCGACTCCCTCGGCCTATAGAGCAAGATGAGCGCCGCAACCCCAGAGTCGGCCACAACTGGACCTAATGGTCAGGGGTTCCTTTACTTTTACCTATAACATTACAAATTGCCAAACTGTGAACCATAGCATACCGTGCACAATCAATTATGTAAAGCAAGGGAGCCAGAGTTCATAAGTGTCACCTGCTAGCTTATACTGTACCTAGCTTAACTTCTGTTAGACCTTTGACTCTCCAGTGCAACTTATTGCAATATTCTCTCTCTGTGTGTGTGATCACGGGATACCTCAGTCAGTAGAGCCTGAGACTCTTAATCTCAGGGTCATGGGTTTAGAGCCCTGTGTTGGGTGAAAGATTCCTGCATTCAAGGGGTTAGACTAGGTGAACCTCATGGTCCTGTCCATCTCTACGATTCTATGATTCTTTCAAAGTGCCACTTTTATGTGTCACAAATCTGTTGGCGTCGCTCAAAACAAAGGGAACCATTTCTGCCTTAGTAAGCCTAATTAGCAAAGGTTTCCGAAATCGGTCTCTTTAATCCCTATAAAAAAGACAGATTAACAAGTAATGCATGCTGTCTTCCACCTGTGGCTGGCCCACATATGCAGAGTCCGTCATATGGGAACCTGTTGTCCGAGACCCCCGTGGACATCGCCTGGAATCTGACCTCCGACCTCCTTAAAGGCATTTTTTAAACCAGGCATGAGTTAGGTATGACATGCTCTGAAAAATGCTCCATTTTCAGAAGTGGGAACCATGGTGAGAATCTGGAATTCCTAATTAAATGCAAATTCCATCTGGATTCTGTCCATAAGAGCTAGTCCCTAAGTTGTCTCTCATTCATGGTTCAGAGCAGAATTCGACTCTGAGAAGTATAAACATATATAAGCTTTTGTCGTGTAGAGGCCAAGTATTGGATATTACACCATTCTGTATAACGCAAAGCAGGAAAACATTCAGCTGAATTACACATATGGCAGAGCAGTACTTGTAGTTTTTTTTTTTTACAATGAATGTAGTGTGGTGTATATACTTTACTTTATCTCCACCCCCCTTGTTAATTTGACTGTTTCTGGCCAGTTATTCAAAGATGAAAACAAAAATATGTAAAACCAAATCACTGACATGCTTACAATGTTACTTATCTGTGTTTGCCAGTCTAAAGGATACGTGTAACTAAAATAAACTGTTATTGTAACAGTTCCATCTCTTTTCTCTCTTGATCCAGTTTATAAAACGTAAGACTTTTATTTCATTTTTTCTTTTGTTTATGTTACCTACACTCATGTAGGTTGCATGCTGTTACGCAGTTTAAGTTTGTATATTTTGCAAGTGGAATATCAGTAAAAAAAAATAATTCAGTAAAAATAATAGTAGGGAGGATACATATGTATACAGAAGTCAGTTTGTGAATTAAAAGGAAAACAAAATGTTAAACTTTCAAAGAGGTTCCCGTGACCTGGTAGTTTGCAGGATGCTCAGAATGTTGTGGTGGCAATTGAGAGAGAAAGTAGTGCAGTAGTAGTAAGGAAAGAGGAAATTAGTCTGGCTCCTAACAAATTGTCTGTGGGAAGCATTGGTTGTGGTGGGGAAAGTATGTTCTTTAGAACAAATCTCTTTGTACTATGCAGGGATGTTTTAGAAGGGAGAAAAAGAACAGGGTGCCTTTTACCTTTCCTCTCTCTGGACCTTCTTCCAGAGAGTACAGTACAAAATGTAAGTACAGTACAGTAATGTAAGTACAGTACAAAAACCTCAGATTCAAGGCTGCCAGCGCTGAGTCCTCTTCAGTGAAGGTGCCAGGGAGGTAAGGGACTGGTGTGTGTGTGTGGAACCTTTGTCCCTCCCTTGCTACTGAATCTTCTCATCTCCTCCCCTCCACCCCATGCAACAGTTACACTCAGAGTAGACCCATTGAAATGAATGAACATTGCTAACACAAATCCATTAATTTCATAAAAGATAATCATTAATTTCATAAAAGATAATTGAGTACCACCCTATAAGGCTCACACAAAAATCCACTCCTCACCCCCTTCCTCAAATCAGGAAAGCTTTTGTGTTGTTCATGTTAAATAATTGGAAATCGGAAATTTGTACATTATCTACCCAGAAAGCTATCAAGAGATCTCAGTACACTAACTGCCAACTTCTGGTATACAAGATAAAAAAACAGACTGACCCATTCACAATGGCATTCCCAACAGCAATGTTAAACATTTAGCTATGCTATCCTAATTCAACAGCTGTTGTGAACTATAATTTTGAATGATCCATCTAGGCTAGAACTTCCTGACAAATTCTCGTTCAGCAGTTTTGAATGTGAGCCTCTCTTTAAAGTCATCTTGTTGAACCATGTCGACTTTCAAGTCAGCAGCAGAGTGCCCTTTAAGGGGAGACTGAAATATTCTCCTTCTGGAAGACAGAAGCTCTTAATTAAGTCATTTCAGAATTGTACCAATTTATTAGCTTGTGTTGAAACATTGGCTTGTTTTATTTATGTAGGCATCATGGCAGGCGATTGCATATGTGAACACATTGGGTGTTGATCAGGTGAATGAACCTCGTGATAGTATGGTAGATGTTGCCATATATTGTCATAGCGTTACCTGAATAAATATGGGAACAGATTCCTTCCAGTAGCACCTTAAAGACCAACTAAGTTAGTTCTTGGTATGAGCTTTCGTGTGCATGCACACTTCTTCAGATACGTATCTGAAGGTATCTGAAGAAGTGTGCATGCACACGAAAGCTCATACCAAGAACTAACCAAGAACTAACTTAGTTGGTCTTTAAGGTGCTACTGGAAGGAATTTTTTTATTTTGACTATGGCAGACCAACATGGCTACCTATCTGTATGGGAACAGAGTCTGCCTCTGAGTTTGTTCTAGAGCTTAGTTCCTGGGTTTGCATCTTTATTAAATAGTTGTAGGTGAGTAGCCATTTTAGAATAGGGGCCAGTCTGTGAATGAGAGCTGGTCTCCTCCCCAAGGCATTTGAAGGAGAAGTATCACTCTGAATGGGTTGTAGTTACATTTTGGCTGGGGCCTGTGATTGACAAGAAATGTTTTGTCAATTTCTCTTCCGGACCTGTCATAATTGTTTTCTCTTGAGCACCAGTCTGAGCTTCTCAATCAGATTCTTAACTTAATTGGGTGACTACTGCAGTTTTAAGACACCCTGTTGTTGTTCTAGCGCTAGCTCTTGTCTGATGAGCTGTAACAAATGTAGTTGTGTTGTAGAGCATGACTGTAGTTGGTGGATTGTGTGATGCACATTTGAGTTAGTTGAAAACAAGCTGATGTGTGGTGGTTAGCAGTGCTCCCCCCCCCCGAAAAATAGGTGCAAGTACTCACCATGAAGTCGTTACAGTAAGTGCCACACAACATAAAGATGTGCCCTTGACTACCCCCTGAAAAGAAAAGCACTGGTGGTTAGTAAGTTTATGGTATTAGGTGATGGTTGTCCTCATAACTGCATCATGGTGCTTGGAAAATTAACTTGCTGAATGGATTGTTCCAAGCTCAGGTTGAGGATGGGTTGAATTCTGGTGGAACCTAGATGATGGGTCTAGATCAGCGGTTCTCAACCTGTGGGTCCCCAGATGTTGTTGGATTACAACTCCCATCATCCTTGAGCTCTGGCCTTGCTAGCTAGGGGTGATGGGAGTTGTAGTTCAACAACATCTGTGGACCCACAGGTTGAGAACCACTGATCTAGATGATGCCAAGCATATCTCTGGTAAACATGAGGTACTGGGAAATGAATTGTTGGCATGGTGGAACCATGTTTGGTGCCAATTGCAATGCATTTAACTTAAAACCCTATAACCCTACTCATAAATAATGGCGGGTGAGGACACAGTGGGAAAGCATGCTATCCAGATGTGCTGTGGCAGCATCAAGGCTAGTATCCCTAGTAGCCCATCTTTGTGGGGGATGTTAGTGTACAGAACCTCGGCATCTAAGGTTGTTGGAATAGCATTCTGTGGAAGATAGTTAATGGGCTATTGTTATCTCAGGTATGCTTATCTCAGTAAATAACTAGGGATAGCAGCACACAGCTTGTAAATTAAGTCTGTAACTAAAAATCCCTACTGTGATAGTGCCAATGCCACAGACAACAAGACAGCCAGGGTTGTCTGGTTTGTATTTACTCAGATGATAGAATATCTGAATCTCTGAATGAGTAGCCACCGCTTCCAGCTGTAAACTCTTCACAGCCCTTCCTTGCATCCAAATGAGTTGAACCATAGTTTGCTTAACCTATGGGTTTGTGAACAAGCTGGAATCCAAAACAATGGTTTGATACTGGCTTGGTCATGGTTTGATAAAATTGGAAGTAGATTTCCAATTTCGTCTTCTGGTGTGGGGATATTCATGAGTCTACAACTCTTTCACATAGCAGGAAGCCATAGTTTCCAGCTCTGTTTGAACCAGCCCATTATGTTCTCTGGAGTTGTGCTGTTCCATTCTAGTATGGGAAAAAATCTATATTATAAAGGACTTTTAGTAAGCCTTGAGCCAAATAAACTACTATGCACTGGGCTATGTCCTGTACTCTTGTGGAAAATCTGTAATGGAGATTTGATTTTGATCAAGGATGAAGGATCTAACTCAACAGGGGGAAAGGATATAAATGATATTAAATGTTTAAATTTATTGTTTTGTATCCTGCTAACTTTTAGTTGTGATGTATCATTTTACTTTTTCCCAGCTTTTAGAAAATTAGATTGAATGTTGTTGTATTTTCACAGTTTTTATGTAAATGTCTTAGATTTTTTTTATATTAAGCAGCATAAAATTTTAATAAATACTACCATTTTGTGTTGAATAAATGTAGTAATTTTTACAGTTTGCTCTAATTGTAGTGATAGCTATTTTGTATTTGCTTTATTCAAGAGTATCGAGTACTAGGCTAATATTTCTGTCATTAATAGTCAGTATTGTTTAGATTTCTCCTTAATTCTTTTAAAATTGTTCAGAACATTGGTGGGTGTTAAGAATAGCAGTTCAGATTCCCTCTTACTCAAAATAAGTATAGCAAAAGGTTATAAACTATTTGTCTAATTTTATGGGGGTTTTCCCCAGAAGAAGATAAAGAAGCTGTTTGCAAGTCTTTTAATAGGTTGACAGCAAATTAAATATCATTTAACTAGAGAATCTTTATCGGTGATGTATTTTTGAATAAATGGTGCTCGGTTTTTGTACTTCCCTTAATCTTTCTTTAATAATTTACTCTTTTTCTATGTCCCAAGCAGGGAAGCGTATCAGGAATTTGCTAAGTAATCACTTAAAGTGGAGAATAGTACAAGAATAGGACAATTTCAGTTACACGTTGAAAGCAGTAACTAGATGACACCTGGTTAGACTTACGGTAAATTCCACTTTGCCAGTGGTTAAAGTTACAGCCAATTATTAAGCTGCAAAACTGAAGACAAACAGGTACTGGGCATCTAAGGAGACTTAAGCTAAGATAGACGTGCAATCTATTTAACACTTCCAGGTCCATGAAAGACTTCCCTTCTTTTATATATTGAGCTAACTAGAAATTTGAGTAACACAATTCCACTTTAATCCAGATTTACTTTCCATGTATTCTACAGGAAATTAGAACAGTCATTTGAGGGGAGACAGCAAATAGCAATACTAGTAAAGCCTTTTCTCCCTTTCCTTCTGGGCTTTGTGACCTGAAGTAGTATTGTTCTGAGCTTTCCCCTCATATTTGTCTTCTTGCAGTGTTAGGTTTTTGGCAGATCAAAGACCAACCCTGCTTGTTTTTCTTTTAGATAGTGAAGAGCTAAACCTGCTGGCCTTTAGCTCAAGGGTCCCCCCCCTTAAGTTTTTTTCCTTTTTTAAGTGCTTAAAAAGCTTAAAAAAGTAAGTGCTTACTCCTGCAAAATTCTACCAAATGCAGTGGACTAAGGAAAGCCTTTCAGAATTTGACCCCGAATCATTTGCATTACTTTAGCTGACACAACCTGAATGTAAGATTAACCCAAAGGAAACATTTATTTCTTGTCATTTAAGAAGAAACTACAGTAAGTTTTAGGATGGTTGGAGTAGTTTCCATACTGGTCTAAAGATGCATGTTAAAACGAATTAGGCATTTCTCTGGTCAGTGCCCAGATACGAGACTTCTTGGCAAACCTACATAGCCCTGAATTAAATGAAGACAGGATATACATTTAATAAATAGATTCTTCATGTGCCAGGGTGGGGAATGGGGAAGGGACAGGATTTTGTCATATAGTCATCACCTCCACAATTTTCATATTTTGCCAAACTTAGCAAAACTTCTTGCAATTTTCTTGTAAACTTAGAAGATTCTTAATAAACTACAGAATATTGGGGTGCAGGCAATGAAGAATACATAGGTTATCTCCTTGATGCAAATGTGTAGTATAGGATTTCAGCCTAAATATGTCATTTTTTAATGACATCCGCACCCTGACCTGAGCTTTACTCCCATGGCTCTCATGAGGATGTGGGATGCCCCATTGTTTTATAGAAAGCGAAAATCCAGTTATGTACACGAAGCCGCAATAGAATCTGGAATAAATTGGTACAGCCTAACCAAGTAGCTCAGGGACGCGGGTGGTGCTGTGAGTTAAACCACAGAGCCTAGGACTTGCCGATCCGAAGGTCGGCGGTTTGAATCCTCGCGACGGGGTGAGCTCCCGTTGCTCGGTCCCTGCTCCTGCCAACCTAGCAGTTCAAAAGCATGTCAAAGTGCAAGTAGATAAATAGGTACCGCTCTGGGGGGAAGGTAAATAGCGTTTCTGTGTGCTGCTCTGGTTCGCCAGAAGCGGCTTAGTCATGCTGGCCACATGACACGGAAGCTGTACGCTGGCTCCCTCGGCCAATAAAGCGAGATGAGCGCCGCAACCCCAGAGTCGGCCAATTATGGGACCTAATGGTCAGGGGTCCCTTTACCTTTACCTTTAACAAAGTAGCTCAGGACCATGTGCCTGTAGGAAATTTTGGCTTAGATGAGGGGTGAAAGGTTCTGTTGTTCTTTTTCTCATCCTGAATCCAGAACCTGGCCATTTCAGGACAGTGAAAGGCACAGAAAGAAAGGTATAGTGATTAAAGTCCTTTGGAATACAGGCAACTCCCAATTTATGCAGGGGTTACATTGCAAGGCACCACACGTCTAAATGAAATCACACATATTTGAAACACAATTGAGAAAACCTGCAAAGACCCTGTTCTGCCCTGGCCTTGTTCCACCCCTTTTCATGACATTTTTGGGTCGCTTCCGGGTTTGGCGCGATGTGTGTGTGCGCAGTCGTGCCCATATCACATGCACCTAAAACAGTTGCTGCCTGTATGAAGATGATTAAAAACACCCCTCCTTGGAAGTTGTTACTGTCAGGCACACAGTTACAGTTTTGTGAACCAGAGACAGCTGCTTTGAGATTGCCAAGTAGTCTTAGGAAGCCACTACAGGCAACCCCAGATTGGGGTGTGTGTGTTTGTGTTCCGAATCATTGCACACTTGCATGGAATTGTGCAATTGAAACACTCTGTTCTGCACCTGCCCCACCCTTTTAGGGACATATTTGATGACGTTTTCAGGTCAATTCCGGGTTCAGCACTCTGCTCATATCTGTCACGCCTAAAACAGTTTGCCTGTAGTCAGTTGATCAAGATGACACCGGCAGCTAAAGAAAACTTTGCTTAGGTTCTGCGTTGGCTTTACAGTGGTACCTAGGGTTAAGTACTTAATTCGTTCTGGAGGTCTGTTCTTAACCTGAAACTGTTCTTAACCTGAAGCACCACTTTAGCTAATGGGGCCTCCCGTTGCCACTGCGGGATTTCTGTTCTCATCCTGAAGCAAAATTCTTAACCTGAGGTACTATTTCTGGGTTAGCGGAGTCTGTAACCTGAAGTGTATGTAACCTGAAGTGTATGTAACCCGAGGTACCACTGTACTGACTATATCATAAGCCACATTTAAAGCAGATAACCATCATTGGCACTCAGTGTTTTCTCCTCACTTTTAACTCCATCATGAAGCAGCCTGGGTTACCTGAATTATAAAATATCAAGTAAGTCTTACAGTCCTGTCATGGGAATCATTTCAAGGCAGGTGATCACTGGCCTCATTCCTTTTAAAGAGCACTGGAATGTTCTCATCTAGCTTGACCACCAAAGAGAGAAGAAGACTGTTCTCTCTACTGCAAAGAATTTCAGACATTGTTGAACATTCTTCATTGTGGTTGACTGCACCTGTCTGGCCACTTTTGACATACGTTTGAGAGAAAACGTTACTATCAATTTATATCCCCCATAATTGTCAAGATGGTTTCTAAGCTATTTGCAAGTATAAAACAATTATAAAGCACACAATAGTAACATTCACAATATGTGCATGAAAATGTGTGGTATGCATATTTAAAAGGTCTGGGTCAGGGATTTTGTGGCTCATTTTTTTTTTTTATCTGGTTATGGCCATGCAAGCTTTGTTCAGTGTGTTGTATCGCAACATGACTGCAATTCTGTGGATGCTTACTCGGAAATAAGTCTCACTGTATTCAGTGGGGTTTACTCGCAGGTAGATGTGCATGGGATTGTAGCCAGAGTTAATTGGAGCATGAACAGCCAACACATTAAATTATCTTAAAATTAAAGTCTATTCCATGTGATGTGTTGATGGTGTTTCTCAGGTTTCCTAGTATGATCAAATTCTGCTTGAACAATTGAGTTCACCTTTTCACTTCATTGGTTTTCAGGTGTTTATTTTAGGGGCATAGCAACCCTAACGGCCCAGGAGTTGTTCAGAGTGGTGGAACCACCACTGCCCTCAAAAGTCCTGCCAACTTAACGCGGCTGACAGGATGGAAATGGTGGTTCTTGTCTGGTTTGGCTGTGCCAACATCAGGTTAGCGCAAGTGAAGGGTTCAGATCAAGCCTCTCTGTAGTAAATGGTTTGGCTTAGGATTCAGGAACTGCACTGTTACAGGACTTTGCGTCAACTGGTGCTAGCAGCTGCATTGCTAGTCGTGGTTCTGAAACGGGAGACGGAACGGGGTCCTCCCATCTCAGTAATATGGATTGGGTGTTAGTATTGTTGAAGATAACTTGCCCAGAGGACAGTCAATATATCAGACTCAAAAGTTAGGAGCAGTTAGTACACAAACCTTTCAATAGTTTTACCATTTTTGGAAAATCTTTTGAAATCAAATCCTTTTTGCACCTTGAGCCCAGCATAGTTCTTTCATATTAAGCTGAGGTTGGATGGCCCATCGGTGGTGGATGCTCTTTAGTTGAGATTCCTGTGTTGCAGGGGGTTGGACTGGATTGGCCCCTGGGGTTGCTTGCAACTCTACAATTCTGTGATTCTGTATTGTTTCAAGAACTCGACTTGTAAATGCCAAAGTAAGTGCCCGTCCTTTCGTTTGACTTACCATGGCCCTTTTGATGTTTTATTGGTTTTCCAGTTCTTACAAGAGACTGAAGGATTAGCGTTGTTCTGTATCTGTAAAAGAAAATGATATAGAAGTGTCATGGTATGTCTGAAATATACTCGGAGTCCTGTAGTGATTTCATACTCTTTATTGCAGCTTGTAGAACACTGGTTGAGTTGCCCCCCAAACCTCAGGCTTTTCTATACATTATTTACACAATGAGTCCCATCTGATTGGCTGATTCTGCTTCCCTCTTGGAGCCTGATTGGTCTTTTTCTGCAGGCCAATCACTCCTAATAGGCTGATTAACTTATTCCTGGAGCCTGATTGGTCTTTTCCTGCAAGGCAATCAGTTGTTGCATTCTAGGATCCTACTTGCCTATTGTTCTAGTACATAACAATGTATTTACTAGCAAAATGCAAAGAAAGCAAGATGCTTGGCAGCTTCGATTAAGTACACTGGTTTACACCTTTAGTTTGTGGGAAGGTGAGACAATATGCCTACATCAGATCCATTTGACTTAAATATACATGCATTTCACAATAATATATTGAAAGTCTCGGGGCCACAGATCTGTTGCTTGTGTTGACCAGGTTGGAAGGCATGGAAGGGGCAGAGGCGTATCTAGGGGTTGGTGAAAGCAGCCCCTGCCAGGGGTACAGACCTGCTCCCCCAAAAATCGCCTGTTGGACTATAGAGTGTATGATGTATATGTGTGGTGCAACGTGCCATCATTGTTGTGGCAAGATCAAATGTGGGAGGAGCTTCCTATCCTTCTCGCACCATAACACAAAGGTGTGTGGTAAAGCAATTTTTGGGGATGGTGGTTGGGTAATACGCTCCCTGCCAAGGGCCCAAGGTACCCTTGGTACGCCTCTGGGGGAGGGAAGAGAGAGAGAAAATGTCCCTTTGCTGTGCTAGCTCGTAGACTGGCACAGTGAAGAGGTCCCTACACATGACAGCTGCAGAGATGGCTCAGGATCCAGCGCGTTGTTTGCTGGCTGTGCCTCCCCCCTGGCACAGGGGGTGCAGTTGGCAGGGATGCTGCCACCACCAGTTTCTGCCCACCCACTGTTTGGAAACATTGGGGTGCTTCTTTCCAGGGGGGTCTTTCCTGCCAACGACAGTGGATTGGAGGTTTGGGTTGCTCTGCCTGTTTTACATATAGCAACCTTGTACATGTTTTGTACTGCCGAAAAAGCCTTGGGAGAGATGTGCAGCACTCTGTATATATTCACCGGGGTGGCAAAACAACAACACTCCGTACTTTGCAGAGTTGCTGCTGCGCCTTTGGGGGTGAAGTCAAAACTGTTGGAAGGTTGGAAGCAGATCCTTCTTCAGATTAACAGTTGTGGTATTTCACTGGAAACCTTTGGCAGCTGCCGTACTATTTGTTGAAACGCAGTCAGCCATTTTTTTTTATTCCGTAGTATTGATTTATATCAGACCTTCAAAAGTTGCAACCTGCCAAACTGAACCCAACCTACCAGCAATGTATGTTGATTGATGAAGGCGCTGTGGGGGGGGGCAGGTTTGCAAAAGCAGGAGGAGGTGTCAAATCACCTGCTCGCCACAATACGTGGGTGGTGGTCCCAAGGTGCACCGGCGACTGGATCTCTCTTATCCACCCCCACTCAGAGTACTAAACAACAGATGAATGCATTTTGACAGTTCAAATGTCTTAAGAGATTCATGTGGATACAATAGTACAAAGGTATTTACCAAGCTATTATTGGCAGATTGGTGTGAATACTTAGTGATAATATTTGATGCGAATTGTAATTAATGATCATTTTAGGTAAGGCAAAATTTTGCTGCGCTGAATGTTTGAGTCCTGCCGTCAGTATGGCAAGCAGGAAGTGCAGCAGAGGAGCTCTGATATTTTCTAGGATGCCTACCAAAAGTATAAAAATTGATTAATTGGTAGTGCTAAGAGAGGGCCATAAGTTAAATGTGACATTTGAAAACAACCTTAATGTCTGAGATGACAAATGTCTCAATCTCAGCTCGAAGTCTCACTCTTCCTCTCCCCCCTCCCCTGTGTGTGTGTGTGCTTTTGGAATTGATTCAGTATTTTTGTTAGTGCTAGGCAGTAAAATACTTAATACCTGCATAATCTAAACAAATTAACATCACATTTTAATGATAACTGAGAGAGAAGTGGTAACCACTTGGGAAGGATTGATAACTTCTGCCACTCTGGTCATCAGTGAATTGGTTCAGATAAATTTAACTGACTGATGGGTGAACAATGTTAGCTGAGATGCACAACCTTTTTGTAAAACTTCCCTAGTTTTGTAGACTTTCATTTCAGTTTGAAGATTCACATGGTTGCTTTCAATGGGTTGCATCTCAGCGTGACAATAAAATAATCTAGTTGAGATATTTGAAACCACAACAGACTCTGCTTATGAATACCGCTGTATATTTTTTTCTGGGCATTATGTATTGGCTTGCATAAAGGCCTATTCATGCATCTTTTTTTTTTTTTTGTCATTGTCAAGCATAATAGTTTTTAAAACTATTGCCCTTAGAAGTGAATGGAACAACACACTTGTCTGAAATTAGCAACAGTGCTTCTAGCCTCATGAGTGTGAATGGCTTTCTTTGTTAGCTATTCAGGTTTTGCCTCTTCCTTTCAAGTCAGCGACAGGGTGCACTTTAAATATATGTCTGGTTCCACAGTTGGAACTCCCTTCTTCTCCTGACCATGTGTGAGGGCACCAAAGAGACAGATTCTTTTCATTTCCTCTGTGCTTATGTGTTAGTGATTAATCTTGGGTTTTGAGAAGTATAGATTGGGCTGATTTCAGGACATTTTGCTTTATCTGTCAAAGGCTTCCGAAGGTAGGCACATAGGAATTTTTTTTGGCAAGCGAGGAGGTGGACATGTTGATAATGAGTAACGCTCAAGATCACACTGTGTTTCTTCAGGAAGAATTTTATCCCACCTCCGTTCTGTCTTTGAGGCCATCAAAGTTTCAGCATTGCTTGGACTATTTCCCATCCTTGTTTTGTTTGAACTAGTAACAACAAAGACAAGTATAGTTGTTTGATGGCAGCACGTCTACAAATAAATAACAACTAGCTAAGCTTTGGGAGAATCTCCATGCTGTTGAACATAGCTCCTAAGTCCCTTTTGCCACTTTTGAAGGCTATTGTGTGCAAGATGTTGAGCCAAGTCTCTGTGATCTGCTGGTGAAACAAGCTCCAGCATACCCTACCCTTGTTCCACGCATATCTCTGAATTTTGTCATTGTGCTGTAGGCTGCATGCAGAGGGCACATTTCTGTGCTAGCAGTATTCTGAGCCCCATGCCCCTTCTCTTCCTCCTGTAAAAGGGGAAAGAGGCAGGTGAACACAAGGAGGGATCTGTAGTGTAACAATTGAGTGTTAACCTTCAATATAAAACTCCTCAGCAAACTTGGTAGTAGTCCCTGGCAAGATACTTTAGCCCTCCCCAGGTATCCTAAAGCCAGGGCTTCTTTTCAGCCGGAACTCACCGGAACTCAGTTTTGGCACCTCTCAGGTTGGGTGCCATTGCCATTCTGAGAGAACAAGGGTGGCGTTCATGGTGAATTCTGGCACCTCTTTTTCTAGTAAAATAGCACTGGTTTCCTCAGTCAGGAGGGATACTGGCTCAGTCAGGGCCGCTCCTTGTATTGGGGTGGTCTATTCACCTACATTTGTAGGTGAGGAGAGCCCTTCCTCACACTGTCTGAATATGTGGGCAGTTGAAAAGTGTTTCTGCCACAGATGACAATGGAGGTAGACCAGTGGGACCAATCCTTTCAGCCATATGGGAGCGGGGTCTTTGCTAACCTCCCGTCAGTCTTTCCCGCTGTACGTCACAAGGGGGCTCTAGACTGGGGAAAACAGATGGTGTGTTGCCTTTCCGCTTCTTCCACTTGTACCTTTGCACTGGGGCTTGGTTGGTTCTTTTCTCAAGATATAGCATTTTGTTAACAGTTCAGTTCTGTCCTGCAGATTGAAGGTCCTTTTGTCCTCAAATCTATCCGTTTCTTTCCTCATTTCTCTGAAACGCTTGCATCGCTTGCCAATAACAGTGAAGTATAGGCATTGTCCGTATTTGAGCAACTATCAGCCAGTGTCTAGACCAGGGTTAGCCAACATTAAGCCCTCCACATATTATTAGATTACAAAACCCATCATCTCTGACTGTTGGCAATACTGGCTGGGGCTGATAAGAGTTGTAGTGGAGGGAGCCACACTGGCAAGCTGCAGTATAAATAGTTCTGAGCCAGCTGAACTATTTGTCTAACTTAAGTTTTGACGAAAATGAACGTGGAACAGTGAAACAATGTCTACTCAATGCACTTTGACAGTACTGTATTTATATTTGATTATGAATGAACGGACATGAAGCTCATTGAAGCACGATATTTAAATGCCTTGTGAGTGTTGATTCAGATTTAAGAAGATTTTGTGGATTTCTCAGTTGGTGAGGAGGTGTGGATCCACGACATTTTTCAGTAGTCTGGGAAGTATTGTAACAATTCCCCCATCTCCTGCAAAAGCCCGCAGGAGGGAGAAGGGACTGACTCGGCCAGTCAGTCCCTTCTTCCTCCTTGGGGAATTCCCCCACCTCATAGAAAAGCCCGCAGAAGCCGCGCACCCTTTAAAGTGTGTGCGGCTCTTGTGGGCATTTCGACCCATCTAGTGGAGCTGGCAGTGGGGGGAAGCGCTGCTTCCCCCCACCGCCAGCCTCAAAGCCGGGTCGGGGAGCAGCGCTAAGGCATCACGTGCCTTCCCGCTGCCCCCCCAGCTTGTGGGGCTGACGGTGGGGGGAAGCGCTGCTTCCCCCCCCCCCAGCCTCAAAGAGCAGACTCTTCTGGCTTCAGCGAAAGCAACGCGAAGCCTCCGGAGCACAGGCTTCGGAGGCTTCGCGTTGCTATCGCTGAAGCCAAGGAGCCTGCATTCGCCCCATAGGACGCACACACATTTCCCCTTCATTTTTGGAGGGGAAAACGTGCGTCCTATAGGGCGAAAAATACGGTAAGCTGCAACAACAAAGTGTCGGGACAATGAGTCTACCCTGCCACTCCTGCTGCTACAGGCTCTACACATCTGTGATTTGGTGAGAGCTTTCTCCCAGAAGACATTCAATCTATACAGATTTTGGCCGATTGGGGGGAAAGAGTCTACTTGCTTTAGGATGCAGCTCCACACTGGAACTTTGGTTTGGTCCCTCCTTCAAGGATCTGCTCCACAGTTTGCATTTGGTAGAACATTGCTCTGACTCTGTGATACTTCGGAAAAACTAAATGTTTAGTGGTGTGTATGATTTTCACAGTGTATGCTTCTTAATGTTATCTAGTTATTGCACTAACAGCAACACCATCATAGGGATCATCTTTATACGAACCATTTAGTTAGTTATTATCAAGGCTGATTTAAACAACAGGTTATTTTATGTGATGTTGAGGCAGGTAGGAAATTTTATATAGCCTGTCATCTCCAGTTCATCTGCTGGAATGGTAAAGATCTGGCTCTGTGTTTCTAGAAATGTTGAAATGTTGCAGTATAGTTTCAGGACTAAGTAATGTAAACTTTGTGGCATAAGAACGTGTGTCAGCCCTTTCAATGGGAAACAAATCTGAGGCCATTTGTTACATATATATCCGGAAGAAATACTTCCTTCAGGCCTCAGGAGATCATTGATGCCAATCTTTAAAATCTCATTTCCCCTTTGTATAATCCTTAGCGGAATGTGTCTTCCACACTCGGGCTCCTGTTAAAAATACACTTGGGTAGATAATAAGATTATTATACTGTGGTTATGATTTGATAGATAGAAAATAGGGTGCAGCAAAAGGAGATGAACAACAGCTTTGTAGAAAAAAAGAGGTGGGAAGTTGACAAAAATAAAAGACGAAATTGTGTTTTGACTGTACGTGTTAAAAGTGTTGAAACTTAATAAAATGCAATTGCAAAACTGTGAACGCTGGACACAGTGGGACTTACTTCCAGGTAAACTTGCATAGGATCACACAACATATGTACTTGCAGCTTGACACAGCCACTGTTGCCCCACCTCTCTGCAAATCAATCTTGCGCTACTGTACATGGTAATTTTACACAAGCATCTAATAAGCATCTAAGTTGGGCTAATGGTGAGCTTTTGGTTGTTTTAATGTTCGAGGAAGATTTGCAACAGCAATTGCATGGTAGTGGAAGAGGCTTGGTGTTCGTATATGACGATAAGCCAAGTCTGCTGGCTTATCATGGTTTTTATTGGGAGCAAACATTGTGCTAATGTGTGTTGCCCAATCTGTCCTGCTGGTGTGGGCAGGAGAAACCAGCTATGAAGCCGCAGTTACCACTGGCTTCCCATGACATCAGAACCTGAGATTGCGGTTTGTTTTCCCAGTGGATTGCTAGCTAGCCATAAACTAGGGTTTGTTGTTGGCTTGTGAATCCTGCCATGTTGGGTGAAACAGCCCATGATCGTCCGTTTGGATGTCCTAGGAAGCCATGTTCTCCCGCTTGTTCTGTGGGAGAAATGGAAGTAGGAGTCATGAGTTGCTGGGGGAGGGGTGCCACTGAAGACCTGGACCTCCAGCACTGATGTCACTGCTATGTTCTGGGCTGGGAGGGGAGCAGGGATGGTGGATGGCAACATGGGAGCAGTTAAGGTGCACCAGTGGAAGTGCTGAATTGGCTTTTCTGATGTGCCAGAACTGTGTATCTTGCTGCTGACCTAACCAGCCCTCACACCATCCTGGTATGTTGTTGTGGCAGCACAGCTGGGAAGCCAGATCCACAGTGCTGCCCCTCCCCGTCAGCCACACCTGGCAGGAATGAGGGGGCAGCATGTACCAGCATGTAGATCATTCACAGTAAACTACTGCAAGACTGCATACCTAGCTTGTCATTGTGGGAGAACTAGCTACAGTGATTTGCTTTTATAATTCTATCAGAATTGGGAGCAACCTTTGTAAAACTGACTAATTTGTTCCTAACTAAACCAGTATTGCATCTGAAGATTAATATTAGGTAAACATTTTTAAAAAAAAGCATAGCGAGAAATAAATCGTATTTTTAGCAGACTATTTTCATTTATAGCAGCGTTTAAAAATGCTAATTGAAAGTAGCACGTGAGGCTTATGAATTTCTTTTAATTCATTTACCATGTGGGCTCTTTTGAACTTCATGCCCGCAGGAGACTTTAAACTTTATTTCCTTTGAAGACAAAAAGCTTTCCTGCTTAGTTTCAGCAGATTAGAGCTCTGAATGTCTTAAATTCTGGGGTTTATGCAGAGGAATTAATAGCCATGAATCTATAGGCCTTTTATGACTGTATTAAACTGGGGGAATGGGGGAGTGGAAATAGCACGGTTTACAAACAGAGTAAGCAGTTGCCTTTGAGCTATGGAAGAGATTTGATACTGAGCTTTCCTCCCCAGTTCAGATGACTGGCATGGGCGTACCCCGTCCCCTGATCTGGATTGGACCCACAGTGAGAGAAAAAGGTGTTACAGCCCACCTATGCCCCATGTCAGGTTCCCCTCCAGACCATCCCCGCAGCTCCTGCAATTTACATTTAGAAATCAACAGCTGTGTGGACGGCATCGGGTTCAATTTGACCCTTTGAGATGATTTTTACAACCGCTGTGTGGCATTCTCCCCCTCAGCATTTCTAAAGTTTCGCTTCTGGCAAACTTATCTCTTCAACTATTTGTGATACATGAAATAGATTTCTGTTGCATTTGAACTGCCCCAGGGTCTTCACATATCCATCTTTTGCACTTTGGATAGATGTCCCCCTTTCCACCTTGCAATACAATTTACGTGGTGTCACCCATGGTAGCAGACATTAGAGCTTATTTGCAAAAATGCAATGTTTAAAATAGTTGTTTTCACTGATAATGTTGTTGTTTTATCCTTTTGTAAACCACTTCGAGGATTTGTTTTGCATTTGCAGTCAATCAGTGTATAAATGTTATGGAATAAGCAATTCAGTTGCAAGAGAGTTGCAGTTATATGTATACCACTCTACTGTTGTGGTCCTGATTTCGATTTACATTGATAAACTGTGTGCAGAGTCTTCAGATTTGCATGTACAGAGCGGTACGTTGGTTTACAAGCATTATCCGTTCCGGAGGTCTGTTTGTAAACCAAAACAGGTTGTAACCCAAGGTGTGCTTTCGCCAATGGGGCCTCCCAAAAAAAATTGTTCGTAATAAAAAAATAATGGGTTGTAATCCAAAAAAAGGTTGCAAACCGGGACACGCACTTCCGGGTTTGATGTGTTTGTAATCCAAAACGTATGCAAACCAGGGCGTCTGCAAACCAAGGTACCACTGTATTTATTTGTAGGCTAATTGCTGCTGTGACAATATATGGGAGTATCTGAGAGTTACAGGGTATCTGGGAATTGTCAGACTGAGACAGTGGTACCTCGGGTTAAGAACTTCATTTGTTCTGGAGGTCTGTTCTTAACATGAAACTGTTCTTAACCTGAAGCACCACTTTAGCTAATGGGGCCTCCTGCTGCTGCCGCACCGCCGGAGCACGATTTCTGTTCTCATCCTGAAGCAAAGTTCTTAATCCAAGGTACTATTTCTGGGTTAGCGGAGTCTGTAACCTGAAGTGTATGTAACCTGAAGCGTCTGTAACCTGAGGTACCACTGTACTCCAAATGGATCTTGTCAATCGTTTAACACCTCTTGGGTGTTAAGGTTGGCATAGGGGGTCTTCACAGCCCTCAGAGGTTGGGAGAGGTGTGTGACGGTCTAGGAGAGGGCATTCTTTGTGGTAGCCCCTAAGATGTGGATTACTGTTCCACAATGGTGCACTTGGCACCTTCATTATATAGTTTTCACTGTACGTATGCTGAAGACCCTAGCTTTTGACACCTGAGATGCATATTTTTAGGACCCACCCTATTCTTTTGACTATAAATTACTTTTAACTGATTTTAATGCTGCGTTTTTAAATGGTTATATTCCTGCTTGGGACCTCCTGGTGAAGGATGGCTAGCAATTCAATATTATTATAATTATTACGTAGAAGTTACATTTTCACAAATCACTGTGGGCACAAACATTTAGTCGTCATTGGGATGCGTGACAACGGTGGGTATTTTGTCGCTGAAGAGGACGAACCTGGTTTCCACGGGCGTTTTAAAAGTTGTGGATGTGGTGTACAAGAATTAATGACTATGAAAGAAGAAAAAATGGAGGGTGGTTTGTTGTTTAGGTTTGTGTGCATGGATGAATGATAAGACAATTAATCCATTCCACCACCACCCCTTTTCACTACTGCTGGGTTTCATTTCTTAGATTATTAAAAAAATTCAGGTAGCACAAAACAATCATGCACATAAATATGGTACCAAAGTTACATAGAATAAAACGACAATTCATCACCATTAAACAAGCAATCTTCTACCCCTAACAGTGTAGGAAAAGCTCGAGGAACCTTATTTTAAGGGATACCTTCAGTTTCAGGAATTGTGTTCTTAATCTTGAAACGGCCTCATGCTCTGGTCCATTGACTATGACAGCTCTGGTCTTCAGATATCTCTTTCATTTTTGGAATGTTGACCTGCCTCGTATTGCAACCTTCAGTGCAGGGGCAAAAGAATTCCAAAGAACTGCTAAAAAGATAAGGAAAGATCTTGTCACTTAGTTATCTTTTTGGAGAATGTATATGGCACTAGTAAGTGATTGATGCAGTCAGTGTTAGCACTGGGCTTCAAAGCCACAGGGTTTTGATGACTGGTCTGCTAGATGGAAAGGGTAAGGTGCCTTAAAGAATTCCTTTGGGCAGAAATCTTCTTTCATATCATCATCATCATTATCCAAGGAAGGTGTAGCTAAAGTATTTGAAGTCCACATGTTTGTTGTAGAGATTTGGAATATTTTATTCAACCAAATCATTGGGGTACGAAGATGCCAGATTTGTGATAAAACTCTCTTTTTTTAATTGCACCACAAATCTAAGCACACTTACTTTGAAATAGGTGGAATATTTAATCTGGTTTGGAACTCTGGTATGGGATTTTAACACTTTGTCTCCTGCTTCAGTTCTGGTCTGGATCGGTACCTTCACACCAGCAGCTTGCATTGGGGGAAAAATCTCCAACTTGAGAAAATGGAGCTTTTACCCAGCACAAATTGCAGGCAATGACAGACTTTTTTTTTTTACTTATCTATCCACAGAGTCATCCAGTGAAAGTTTTCTGAGTTACGACATGTTTGTTATACCAAGGATTGGTAAAAGTTGATAAAGGGGACTTGGTTGCCCACTCAGGTCTGGCTGTCTGAATCTGTGGTGTGTATAGTGAGGTTTGAGTACTACTTTCCTGATGTTTGGATAAGTGAATTTTCGAATAGCAAGCATTCAGATAGTGAAATCTGTTTGCATACACTTTACTCTTGCTCTTCTTAGCTGATTAAGGCAAATGGGAGAGATCTGGTTGAGTGGGAACAGAGAGGGCTAAATCCATCTTTGGAAGAAGAAGTAATGCCTTAGTTACATCCAGATGGAAAGAGTTGGCAAATGCCTTGGTCACATCTAGATTGATTTATTATTTATTATCTAGATTGATTTATTAGTAGGTCTAGAATGTAGCAGTGAGAATGGTTGTGGATGCTTGCCTACAGGATCATACAACATTTGTCCTGCAAGGGCTGTACTGGTTACCAAATTCTTTCCAGGCACAATTCAGACCCAGAAATGGCTTAGGCCTACATACTTTAAGGTTGAGATAGACTCCTGCCTGAAACCCTGACCTGGAGAGACAGTGTAAATAATACATAGCTAGATGGACCCAATGGTCTGCCCAGTAGAAGGCAACTTCCTATGTTCCTATTCTGTATGAGAATATACACTGTGAACAGGGCTGGCCCACACATGAGGCAAGATGAGACGACTGCCTCAGGTAGCAGGATTCACGGGGCATAAGATCCTGAGCTCAGTCTTTCTTCCTCCCTTGTTTCTGATGCAGATCTTCCCTTACCCATTCTTCCCTGGTGGGGAAGAGAGTGCCATTTTGGGGTCTCTCTCAGTATATCTGAAAATATACTAACAATAAAGCACAGGAACAGGAAAACCCTCCTTTTTCAACGGTCTTCCCCTCATAACTCCACAGTGCAACTTTAACCGTGCTTAGAGAAAGAAGTCCTATTGAATTCAACCCTAGAGTCGGACACGACTGGTCCATATGGGCAGGGGTACCTTTACCTTTTTTATTCCCAAGTAAGTGAGGCGAGAACTTCAGCCTTACTTTATTCATAGATACATGTTGTGGATGGTTTCAAAACAACCTTTGATTTAATTGCTTTATTGTGCATATGAAATATACTGGTAATTTCCTACAGGTATCCATCATGCCCCGTCGTTAGCCCAAAAGAAGCAGCTGTCAAAATAAATCAGTGAAAATTAGCTCATTAGTATAACTTTTTTTTTTTTTTGGCAGCCTTCAGTTGATTCCTGCCCTGCCATTTTTTAAAAGGGCTTATTAGGAAGTAAATATTGCCTGTGAAATAAGTGTCAGTAATTATTTGCCTTCTTCTTATGAGCCCAATTTCCCCCTCTTAATGCTGAGGCTGCTGTTCACCAGGTTACACTTGCAGTTACGAGTGTTCTTTGGAGTTCTGTGGATTTTGAAAGCTCGATCTGTGCATTTGGTTGCTGTTTAAATGTAACTTAAAAGGCAAAATGATAATGCTTTATACTGCTTTCAGCATGAGGGGAAGCAGATCAAAGGGGAAAGGGAGGCTGTAGCCCCACAAGGACTCTCAGCATTAATTAAAATCCCCAGTGGAATGACCCAAGCAAGCAAAAACATTGTGGGGGGGCGAAATCCCCCCATTGACCCCCTACCATGACTCTGACAATCAACATGGCAGGGAGGAGGTTCATAGCTTTCCAAATGTCACATACCAATTGGATTTGCCTTAGCTGGCACTCTTGTCTCATGGTAGGAGCAAGCACTGGGCCAAATTCTCATGATTATATTATTTGAAGGCTCAGGGCAGGCACTGATGCAATACAAAGAGGGAACCAAACGGTTAAAAGACTAATTGCTCTTTAGTGATCATAGAGATTAAGAATGAGCCCTTAATTATGTAGGAATTCTTTATTCTCCTTTGAACTCATCTCAGTCTTATAGGGCTAAACTATAGATGGCATGGCAGTAGATCCCTATGTGAAGGTATCCTAGATACATTTATAATACATACTGTCTATAAACAAGGGACATAAGCTACCTCAGAGGTTGGTTCAAAATATGAGAAAATGTTATTAATTATATTCTCAACTACCAAGGACAGATCAAGAAGGTCATCAGTTTTTGTTGTAGGGAAAATGATTTTTATCACATTGTCAATTTTTGTATTAATTTTATTTGTTTATTTGTTTTATTTATGAAAAGATTTCTGTGGTGTCTTTCGTGTGCAGCAACAAGGCAGTGTACAGAAAATAGATCAATTATGGATTATAATTGCAATGCAGATATATATCTGCACTATCTAGGTTAGTTGTACTGTACTGAAGTTTTGAGTATATCATAGGCATAAATGGCTGTGGTTGCTAAATTACCGTATTTTTCGCTCTATAACACGCACCAGACCATAACACGCACATAGTTTTTAGAGGAGGAAAACAAGAAAAAAAAAATTCTAAACGAAATAGTGGATATATGATTTTTGTGGTTCATGCTGTGGCCACAGACATGTGATCTGACAGTGAGTTTGGAGTAGCCCAATGCAAAAATCCTGAGGATCCATGTGGATCCATGCTTTGTAACCACAGAGGAGGGAAGGAAGGGGAACCATGGATCCTCTGCTCACGACTGCAACAGATCCTCCCCGCCACCCGTCGGCATTCGCTCCATAACACGCACAGACATTTCCCCTTACTTTCTAGGAGGAAAAAAGTGAGTGTTATGGTGCAAAAAATAGGGTACATTTTGACTGCAATTTATTGCTCACTAGTTCACAGGTGAAACATGTATTTAAGCCCGTTTGTGACAAAAAACCTTTAAACTATTGATTACTAGCCTTCATTTCTCACCTCAAAGGACCCTTTCCAGCTTAACGGAATACTTTTTTCTTTGTAGGTGACTACTAAGTGAATAGAAAGCATAAAATCACCCATGTGCCAGGCTGTTTTGCTTTTGTGCAATCATAGTTTGAGGCTGCAGCATTCATGGAATAAGCCAGCAGAGAAGATTACGTTTGGAAAGACTCATGCTATAATTAAGTGAATTATAGTAGGTCTGCTGATGAATTGTGCAAGCGGGCATTGCTACAACACCAACCGTGTGTAGATATGAATGGCTGGGTTTTTTATTTTTTATTTTTGGGTAATGTTAGAATGACTGTAAGGGTTACTATTATTCCATTAAGCTTTAGTAATTAATCCTGCTGTTTTTCACTTTGAAAAAACGGCAATGTTATTCTTAAATGGAATTGTGCGACACATACATTGTAGGGCAGCGTGCTTCCTAAAATCGCATTGCATACACAATACCTGTGCAGGCCTTTCCGTGCTATATTAAATGAGTAAATGCGGTGTTTCATTTGCTTGTTTTACGTACACACCATTTACTTTGTAATTTTCTTTCTTGCTTGCTTTGTTAACAGCCCAGGTTTGTTTGTTTTTTTAACTAGCCCCAAGATTCTCTCATTTGCAGGGCAGAATTCAATCAAAGGGCCAGAGATTCCAGCATGCATTTATACATTCCTTCGGGGCATTTTTTGCAAGGGAGGTTGTTGTGCTTTTAAAGGTACTTGATAAGAGACCTGCACCACCAACCCCAGACCTGCACCACCAACCACCATCATGCATTAGTCTAGAAGGTATTTGGGTGTACATGTTCCTGTACCACCCGGTACCACCATTTATCCAAGCGAAATATCTGACCATTTGTAGGATACATTATAAATCAGGATGTCACTACCAGACAATCAGATTTGAACATTCCTCACGTAAAGCCGTTTGCCTACGGTATACACCAAAGGAGTACATCACTTAGCTGTGTTTATGAGCGGTGATATGCCTGGTCTTTCTGTCGGAGCTCAGATAATCTGTTGTCTGTTTATCTCATTGTGAGTTCAAGGATTTACTGGCGTTGCCTGTTTCTCATGAGTTACTTTCTGATGAGTTGTAATTGGAAATAAGCAATTTTTTAACACTTGGTTAATAAGACGAGACAAGATTTTGTTTGGTCCGACAGACGATGAGAGAGGTTATTTTTTGCTGCTGCTTTTTGCCCTTTGAACTGTCATCCTTTCTGAAACTTCATGAAACACGACTTGATTGAACGTGTTTATAGGGAACAGCTATCCAGTTGCCTGTCATTTTCACTGCCTTGTTAATTTAGAACAAATCTCACCTACAACAGCATTGCTTACCCACTTTGTGATATTACTAAAGTATTTTCCTTCTGCCTTAGCAATAATCCAGCACACAAAACCCTTCTCAAAAAACGAATTACAGTTGTACCTCGGGTTACATACGCTTCAGGTTACAGACACTTCAGGTTACAGACTCCGCTAACCCAGAAATAGTACCTCAGGTTAAGAACTTTGCTTCAGGATGAAAACAGAAATTGTGCTCCGGCGGCACAGCGGCAGCTGGAGGCCCCATTAGCTAAAGTGGTGCTTCAGGTTAAGAACAGTTTCAGGTTAAGAACGGATCTCTGGAATGAATTAAGTACTTAACCTGAGGTACCACTGTACATCTTTTAGATTTTCACCAGTATTCTGCCCATTCCAGTTGCCAAATTTGACATCTTCTTTCCTTTCATTATGTTACTAATAGATTTTTTTAAAAAGAAACAATGCATTTCTAAAAATGGAAAGATTTCCATGGAAAAATATTTGTTTGAATTTTTTTCTACACATCACTGGATAGAACGATTTTCCATGTTGTTATACCATATAATGACAGCTTCATACCAGATAAATGGAATAGTGGTATTTTGAAATACACTGGTTGAAGGCTTCTTCTGTACCTGGATAAATGCATGTGAAGAGATAAAAATTACCAATGTTGGACTGTGCATTCCTATAGCAGCTTTACAACCATCTGTATGGACAGAGTTCAGACCAAGGAATGTCTCTCCAACCATAGAAAACCATTCCCAACCATTCCTAGATCTCCTCTCTCTGCATTATAACTGCAAGGGGATCTAAATGCATGATCCAAACACATTTCATAAATGTGACACTATATTTTAAAATAGAAGTATGTGGATTATTTGTGACAAATGGGTTCAACGCTTGCTGAAATGTTAGCTTTGTCACGGTGCTTTTTGGCTTCTTAACACAGCAGTAATGGGCGTCATTATTAAAAAAATACGAGCAGGTAGATAACTTCTGCTTTGGTGTTTACATGGTTTGACTTGTGGCTGTCTTGTGTGAAATCACATTGGTCTACTATTGAAAGCAGAATTCGGCCGTTTTATGTGTGGCGGGGCATTCTGTAAGACTGTGTTTGAAGATAGCCATATTGTCTACAGTCATACCTCATGTTATGTCCGATTCATGTTACGTTCTTTCAGGTTATGTCCCGCGGCGACCCAGAAGTACCAGAAAGGGTTACTTCCGGGTTTCGCTGCTCCCGCATGCGCAGACGTGCAAAATGACATCATGTGCATGCGCAGAAGCGGCTAATCGCAACCCACATGTGCACAGACGCACTGCTGCGGGTTGCGTTCTTTTCATGTTGCGAACGGGCCTCCAGAACAGATCCCGTTCCCAACCAGAGGTACCACTGTACTTGCTGTTTGATACAAAAGTAAGGACACAAGCTGTATTGCTTGCTTTCAGGGTGTGAAAGTGGACAGTTTCGTTGTGGAAATGGACGCTGTATCCCCGCCGACTGGAGATGTGATGGAGCAAGGGACTGTTCGGATGACTCCGATGAAGCTGGCTGCCGTAAGTGAAATTAAGCTCATTCAAAACGTGTGTGTACCCATGCCCTGTGCTAAAAAATAAAATAAAATCTAGCCGTTGCTATTAGTGTAATGGCCACTAGCTTAGATGATTTAGAAAAAGAAGATGAATTCACGCAGGATAGATCTACCAGTGACTGTTAAGCCACAATAATTAAATGATTTTTTTCCTGCCCAGAGACTGTTGTTCTTGTGTTCTGCTTGTGTATAGTCAGGTCTAGTCAGGCTAGTCATGTTTAGAAGCAGCATGGTGGACCAGGTAGACCTTTGGTCTGACCCAGCAAGGCTGTTTTTACGTTTGTGTGGAAGGCACTTTAACCACCCCTACCCTTGTAGCCTCTCAGACTTTCCGCCTTCTTCCATCATGTGGCATAGTGAACATTGCCGCACTTCTACAATTATGCTGAGAATTGCAAGGAAGCAGAGAGCGCTTACTGAATGGCTGGAGACTATGGAGGACCTCAGCACGATGTTTGTAGAGGAGCTGCATAGAAATTGGAAATGTAGAACCTTATTTGGATTGGTGGCTGGTTGCGGAGTCTCTCAGATGTCTAATAAATGGACTCTACAATTGCCCCATGATGTCATCATACAGCTTTATAGATTTGATTTAAGTGATTTTATTCAGCTTGTGGCCTGAAGCTGGTGGCTTGACATGCCTCCAGTTGGGCTGAGATAAGGGGGGAAGACTATTAATTCAAGGAGTAAAACAGTAAATGGAATTTGTCATGTTAGAGTACTGGTTGATAAGTGCTTCTATATAAAAGTCAACACCCACATGGGAGCATCCTCCTCCTCCTTGTCTCTCTCTCTCTCTTATTTCAGAGAACTGGGGGTGCTGAGGGAGGAAGAGGAGCCCTTGTTTCCTTAACCCTAGTGGGATGACAGATAAAAGCTATGTAATGGAATAGCCATAACTCCAATTTGTAAGAGGTAGCTGTGGACTGGACAGCAGAGCTGTTGGGAGAGGGAGGAGAGATAGCTTCATCTGAGATGCAAAGATGTGAGTCTTCTGTTTATTGGCAGAACTTAGAAGTTTCGAGCTAAGACTTTATCCAAATAAATGTAACCATGTTTACCCTCCAGTCAGTAGAGTTATCTGATCTTATAATGGATGTCTAGGTCTTATTGTGAGGTCTGTTGACTGGTTGAATCAACTGAGTGATTAAGTCTGTTATATATGTTTCCTTCTGGGTCTGTTTTGCTTTGGCTTTCTCTTACAGTCTCCTGTGTCTCTTGGATTATGAAACGTTGTCAGCAATGAGGGCTAGGTGGTAACATGAAGTGTTAATTGAGAAGAGGTGCAATATGAAGTCAGTTAAAGTCAGAATAAGACAGGCATAGTGAATGTGGAGGTATTTAAGGTTTAAGGGAATTGGTATTCTTAGGACTCTCTGGAACTGGGTATTCCAGGACTCTGGGACACACATCTGTTGACTATGATGTCTGCTCCCTCATGCACCTGTTTGACTTACGTATGTTGACATTGACAGCGTGGCTGTATTTCCTTATTAGAGATCACCACTGGTTTATAAGATAAACTGAGGATAAAACTGGAGAACTTCGTCAGAGGCAAATTAAAGTTTTTGTCTCTGTTACTGTGACATTGGAAAGGTGTCTTCCAGTCTAGCCCAGCCAAATGGCATGACAAAGCTAGCATACTTGCACCAAGAGCATATTGTTAAGACTTGAAGCCATTTTAGTAGCTAAATCTCTTTATTTACCTAACATCCAAGCTGGTGGTTTCAAACATTATTTGCTTACCCTCACTAGCACATCCCACCTGTGACGGAAATCAATTTCAGTGCCACAGCGACGGAGAGTGCATTCCTCTGCCATGGGTATGTGATGATGAAGAAGACTGTGAAGATGGCTCTGATGAACGTCAACAATGTCGTAAGTTATGAACTAGCAGTGACTCCTATAGCTCAGTTGTACAGCATGAATGTTTTGTATACAGAAGGTTCCATGTTGAATCCCTGTTGTCTCCCAGGTACAGCTGGGAAAGACTCCAGTCTGAACCTTGGAGAGCTCCTGCCAATCAGAGTAGACAATAGTGAACTAGATGGACTAGTGGTCCAATCTGATAGAAGGTAGCATCCTATTTTACCCATTAAGTGACCTTTCAAGCCTTTGTTGATGGGTGGGTTGTGGGTTTTTATCTTTGTAAGTTGCTTTAAGACTTTCTGTGGAAAGAAGCTAACCTTTGGACTTCGTTTTAGGGACCTTAACAGTGCAACCATAAATTCAATCCAAAACTTAAGTGAAATGGGAAGAAGAGCAACTAACCTCACAAGAGTTGCTAGGATGAATTTGGATGGATAAAGAAGTGCAATTACTTGCCCTGAAGTTTAGGGTCCAGGAGGGCTTGTTGTGGGTTTATGTTCAGACAATGTTCAAATTTTGCCTGTGCTCATGTTATTTACGGGAATTGCTAAGCCAACCCAAATTCTGCTCAGATACTCACTTTCTGGGAACTAATTTCCCCAGTTGTGCTGCAGATCAAGATTTGGACTATTGACCAAGGATAAGACTTTCAGATTATTATTATTTTTAGCACGCTCTAGAAGAGAAAGACAAGCTCACCTTGTTCTTTGTCCTCATCACCCTTTGACTAGGGGCTAATGCCACAAATAGTTACACATCTACTAAGGAATCAGTAAAGGGCAAAATCCAGGCATTTCTAAGCCATCACTGGACTAAATCATGACACTTGCTTTAGTTTTGCACGTCTACACATTAACTCAAGACCTTTGGGAAGTGGCTGTAAAGCAAAGTCCTGCTTCTGTTTTCGAGTCATTTTCAGGAAGATGCACTTGTTGCTTGCTGTGTGTGGTCACCTAACTATTGTACTAGAGAGCAAGCCACACTTTGGACACTCGCAAAAGGTAGCCCAGTGTTACTCTTTCCATCCACCCACAGAACCTTAAGCGTTAAAAGTGACCTCAAAGACAGTCTAGTCCAACCTTCTTGTGATACAGGAAACCTACTGTTACAGCAGTATCTCTCTCACCTGGCCATTGCACCACAGTGAACAGGGGTTGTTCATTCTTCTCCTTCAGGCTGATGTTTAGCGGGTTCCTATGACTGAAGGGGGACACAGGTGGCATTGTGGGTTAAACCACAGAGCCTAGGGCTTGCTGATCAGAAGGTTGGCGGTTCAAATCCCCACAACGGGGTGAGCTCCCGTTGCTCCATCCCAACTCCTGCCAACCTAGCAGTTCACAAGCATGAAGTGCAAGTAGATAAATAGGTACTGCTCTGGCAGGAAGGTAAACGGCGTTTCCGTGCGCTGCTCTGGTTCACCAGAAGCGGCTTAGTCATGCTGGCCACATGACCCGGAAGCTGTACGCCGGCTCCTTTGGCCAGTAAAGCGAGATGAGCACCGCAACCCCAGAGTCGTCTGCGACTGGACCTAACGGTCAGGGGTCCCTTTACCTTTACGACTGAAGGATATTATCAGTGATAGTTGATAAGTAATGGCCGCAGCCAACTGCACTTGGTTTGGATTTGTTCATGAGAAATATGACTGCAAATCCCTTCTACGGCTCTGAAATCTTCAAAGTGAATCCATCTGCATACAACAGAGCCATAGTGACAGCGTTGTTTTTTCCTGTTCAGTTTTTGTTCTGAGAGCGAGGACACATAATTCAAGTATTCGCAGGGCATCCTTTGCAGTAGGCATGGTGGCAGCAGGTGCTCCTCCAGCTGGTGTTTTATCTTTTGTGATAAAACTGAGGAGAGAAGTGACTGATAAGTCCTTGGACCACCTCATAAAGGAATCGAGTTTGCAAGCATAACACGAAATTGGGCGACAGTGCATCTTTGGAGGCATCCGGATTGGCACAGTTTGGAACCATCACACCAGATTTGGCAACAGTATATTCAGAGCCTTCCAAATCTGTGCTGTTTGCAATGGCTTGGTCTGCCATCTTGATCCAAAATGGCACCCAATATCAAGCGTAGATGAAAACTGCCTCTGCCACCTCAGACAGACAAACCATTTTACAAAATACATAGTAGAAAATAGAATAAAGTAAAAAAAAAAAAAAGGATACAGAGAGAGATAGGAAACAGCTTCAAACAAAAAAAGTAATATTTTTCTCTCTATATAAGTGATGCACTTCTAAGCAAACTGTGTTTTGCAGCTGGGCGAACATGCTCCAGTCAGCAGTTTACATGTACAAACGGACAGTGTATCTCAGGAGAATACAGGTGCGATCGAGTCAAAGACTGCACAGATGAAACAGACGAGAGAGGCTGCCGTGAGTACTTTTCAATCTTTAGCACTAGATTTGGTTTCATCCCTTGTCTCGCTGGCATTTTAATCAATTTGTAAGATTAAGAGGTTTGTTGATGGACAGAAATGGCCACAATATGCTTCTTGTTATCAAAATTTCATTGCAGATTCTTTCATGGATTAGTGTTGATGCTCTTATAACAGCTACATTGTTTTAAGACTTATTACCTGAATTATTGCTATGTTGTGGGGTATGGTTTGTAAGAATCTCTCTCTCCCTCTCCCCCCCCTCTCTCTCCCCCGTCCTCCCTCCCTTCTTTTTTTCTGATGCTAAACAAAGAGATAACAGCCCAAAGTTAGCATAAGCAGTTTGGTTTGGAAAAACAAGTATATGCAGAGAGGTACAGTTGGGGACACCTGCATATTAGCCAGAGGTGGGGCCCACCATATAGTGTTGACCTCTAGCTCCCATCAACTGCAACCAGCAAGGCCAGGGGTCAGGGATGATGGGAGTTGTAGTCAAGCAACATATTCTGGAGGGGCACAGTTTCCCCATCCTTGACATAATCTATGGACTTTGAATTTTGGGTGTAAAACAAACACGTCAAAGAACCCCGTTATTCAAATGAAGATCAAGTCCCTTTTATTTGGGCTACAGAAAGCGAAGTGCTTCTTTCCCAGTTTGATACAGAAATTGAGAGAAGGCACTGGGAGTCATGTAGAAGGGCTAAAGCACTAGGTGTATAGGAGCCAGAAAGTAGAGACTGTGGTTTCAGGAGCAAAACCAGCCTTCTGTGTCCGCTGTCACTGTGTAGAGTCCTTCTTGAAGGGTCCTTGTTGAATGATATTGTTGTGTAAGAAAAGGCTAATTATAACACAGGTCTGAGGCTGCCTTTTTCAAAGGGATGCTTATTGTACTTCTAAGCTACTCTCAGTTTGCTTTTCTGGCATACCTGACAGATATTGAGAGTGAATTAGTTTTGCCATGAAACAGATTGTGAGGCAGGTGCCCCCCTCCACCTGCCTAGGACATAACCACATATTGTTTTCTCCGGAAGTAGGTAACAAAATCTAGGCCAAAGTAAACATAGGGTGCTGGAACCTGTGGTTGTCAGGTGGTGAGCCACCAGCCACATCAACCTGCCATTCCTGTTTTGATACCCACTTTTGTCATGTTTGGTGATAGTATTTCATACATAGAAGATGGGGTTTGCCATGAGTTCTGCATCTGTGACAAGTGATATCCATAAAACAGCTGAAGCTAGACGTTGAAACTCATCTGTAGTGGTATTTAATATATATTTTTAGAACCACTGTGAACATATAGCCTGGCCTCAGTACTTGGGAGGGCAAGCTGGAAAAGAAAGTAGCCCTCTTCATCCCCTTAGCTCAGCATTTTCAAACCTTGGGTCTCCAGCTGGACTACAACCCCCATCATCCTCAGCCAAAGCTCAGAGATGGTGTTAGTGGTAGCCCAACAACATCAGCAGACCTAGGGCTGGGTAAGGCTGCCTTAGCCAATTCTCTACCGGATTGGAATATTCTGCAACTTTATCTATGAGGCAAAAAAAAATTGAATGGCTTGCACATGGAAAGATCGCATTTATGATGAGCCAGCAGCCTTTTATCCCTTTCATTCGCTAAAATCAATAACGTATCCAAAACGGTAAGCAGTTCAGACACAAACTGGAATAAATGGCATCCAAGAGAAGCCAGCTTGGAATTTTCCCATGTAACAGAACCACAGACAACCTCAAAGACTATGAGTATGCCAGCGGCGCTAAAGACTATGAGTATGCCAGTGGTTTAAGGAGCCAAGTACTAGGGCTGGAAAGAAGTTTCATATCTTGGCAAGTGTGGCCTTTATAGGAGAAAATAGTTTTTAATGTGCCTTTGGTAGAGGAAAACTTGATTACTTGAAAGCATGTTTTTGTTTCTTCTTTTCTCAATGATTAAGTCTCTGGGTGGATGTGTCCAAACTAACTTCTTTCCCATTGTTTCCACACCATCTATGATTTCCACCCTTTTGATTGACAAATGAGGGTCAGCCCAGCTAGTCATGACAAGAGTAGGCTAAAAAGAAACGAGCAGCAGAGAGTTTATGGGGATTACAGTGTAATTGTGGACATCTGCTTGCATCATTTGCTTATTAAACATGGGCTCTGAGTACCATGCCTTATTGCCTATTGTTCATTATGGCCCCGTGTTATCCTACGCAACAGTGTTAACCACCAGAGTGGGTATGACAAAAACAACAACAGTATTGTGTGTCGTATGTCTGTGAAACAATTTACATACGTACATTAGACCAATGGTGGAACCTTAAGGATGTTAGTTTGGACAAACCACTCTGTGTTTCCCAAAACTGTAGACAAAGGTAGTCTATAGGAACATAACTATTATTTGTGGAACTTCTGAAAGTTGCATTATGAATGGGTGCCATCTCTACTGCCTTCCTTACTACATTCTGCTTCCTGCCCTGATATTCTCATAGCCCTGTGATAAAGGTTTTTCTTCCCTCTGGTCAATAATGAATCTCCAATAATGATTTCCATTCACCATTTCCTTGAGTTCTAAGAACAATTTCTCATCAACGTGCCTTAGAGACAGTTCATTTATCCAGCAGAATTAGGCCACTGTGGTTCCCTCCAGGTGTTTTGGACTGCAGTTCTCATCAGCCCCAGCCAGCATAGACTATGGTGAGGTATGATGGGAGTTCTAGTCCAGCAGCATATAAAGGGCACCGGGTTGGCTATGCTTCAGTCAGTGGATTTAATTGAATTCTGTAGTTTTTGCTAAACTTTGTCAGTGAAGCACAAAAATTAAGGTGTAAAAGTTCAAAAGTACTCTGTTTAATTTTAAAGCCCGCTCCCAGCCAAATCAGTTAAGTGGGCCTGTCATTGCTTTAAGGTGATTAGTTTCGCACAGCAGTGTGGGAGACCCAGGGTTAATGCCTGGTCTCTGTTTAGTAATCCTTGGACCAATAAATCCTGGGATTGTTACAGAGTGGTAGACTCAGCCTTGGACTGAGGGAAGGCTTCATATCTTTCAGCAACAGTCATTACGACTAATTAAAGGGTTGGTGTTGACAAACCTTCTTAATCAACACAAGGGAGGTGCCTGTTAGTGTGGGGTCTTGAAGATAGGAGCATTGCACTGATTATGGGAAACCTAATGGCAGCGAATAGCAAAAGTGTGCTAATGTTTTGGAGGGCATACAATGTGGATAAAGTGACAAACAATATGAGCCCCTCATAGCCCTCTTTTACCACACTCTGTTCAAAGAATCTTTCATGTGGCAGGATCTTCAGCCCCGGAAAGATCTGTCTGCACAGATTTATTAATGCATCAAGGCCATTTAATAGGGTTCACTAATAGAGTAACGTACACCTCTTCTGCAAAATCCCTGTAGAAAAATGTCCCCAATGTCATGCGGCATGTGACTGCCTGTGACTAGCTTCTGTATAAAATTCTCTTGCAAAAGCCAGTGGACTGGGTTCAGCTATAATGTTCAATAGAAGTGAAGATAAATAGCAGTGCTTTGAAGTCAGAATTAAAGAATGGGACCCATGAACGAAAATACTGTCACCCAATAAAGACGAGGAGAGCTTTAAGGCAACGAGCTGCTGTTGAAACAACTCTGAAAATGAAGACATACAGAATTTGGTTTCTCCAGCAGAATCTGAAGAGCCTTTATTCTATTTGGCAATTGGCATTGCTGGAAGTAGGTTTAACTGTGTAGGAGATAAACAATGTTTCTGAATGAGGTATGATATTTAAGAGATTGGTCAAATGCACAGTGCTCTGCAGTTACAGGCAAAGTAAAATGGAACAAGCAGATCGAAGGCCACAGCCCATTTTACTGCTAATGGGATTAACAGCAAGAAAAAACTACCCATGCAAAGGCTAAGATAAACATCAGACCAGTGTTTCAGCTCCAGTCCATTTAATTAGTGTTTCTGCTTCATAAAAATAATGGTTTTCTCCACTTACATAAATGCATTGCTCTGATTTAGAATCCTGGCTTCTCTCTCAAGAACATTTCAGATAAAACCATTGTGAAGAATGTAGAAGGAAAGCACGGAAATTAGCGTGGGTATAATTGCCTTACACTTGAAAGTTTCCCTTAGTTTTATAGGAGCCATTTTTAATCCCATATTTCTTTCATGCTTTCCTATTAACAAAATGTAACCAAGCTTCAACCCTATTCCCCACCCCAGCTGAAGCTCTGAAATTCTAAAACGCCAGGTCTTTTGAAGATTGTAGCAGCTATTATTACAGTCCTGTTCAGACTTAACCTTACATGCATCCTACTAGCTCAGGAAAGCACACATTCTGCCTCCATACAAGCCAACCCTAACCTGATTTCTTGACACATGTAATTTGCCATTTTTATGGACAAGCATCTTAATGCGCCAATTATGACTTACTATTTTGCTTCTGCGCTGTGCTGCTAAACTGTAGGGAAACTGTGGTTGGGCCAACACATTTTTGCTATGTGAATCAGAACGCCAACTGATGGCCAAATAAACTATGGCTGACACATAGTGTGCTGGTGCATGCTGCTGAAATTGTCGGTGTTTTGTTCCTCCTCCTCTGCTGCTGCTGTAGATGGTCTCTAGGACCAGGCACAAATCCAAGCATCATCAATGTCAAAGGAATATGACTGCCAGCATTTTCCACTTTTGGGGCATGTTGAGCATTCCCTGTGGTTTTCATGCTGTAGTAGCTGGAGCCCTCATCTACACCAGGTTGAAGATTGGCCGAAGAATGTGTTAATGAAGCATTTCAACTGCACTGTCTACAACACCACATATACGTGCCACTGTCTCTGGAGCAGCTAACAGCTGTTACAATATTGTCAAGATTAATCCCATTAGCTCCTAATGACCAGCTGTCTCCGATGATTATCCTGCCCTGGGCTCATAAGGTTTTACTACTGTTGCTTCATTTAGACAATGATTTAGAAACACAATAGGAAACGTTGGAACAAAAAACTGCGCTTTAAAAATAAATCTGAAATAAAAGTCTTCAAATGAATTAAAATAGTAATAGTTAATGAACTATGGGAAAGATTATGGGAAAACAATGCTATCGTAGTTCTAGGTCTAGAGTTTCTGCAGCTCTGCAGTTGCAGGTACCCTTTGTTTGCAAAGCTTGAACCAGAAATAAGAAATGAATGACAACATCTGAATTCCCCCAGTCATCTGAACATGGGGAGCTGTATTTAAAGAAATTTTAAACTCATTGGTGAGAGGAGATCCTACACTGTGAGATCTTCCATTTGGTCAATCACATTTCCTTGTGGTGCTGAGAGAAGTAGGAGTGAGTGTGTGCACAAGCACTTTCCCCCAAACTCTTCCTAGGATTGTTCTGGGTAGGGCCAGACCTACCATTAGGCAGAGTGAGGTTGCTGCCTCGGGCAGCTGATTTTGAGCATTGTGAAATTTTGCTGTTCGTTAGTTAGCAGATCACTAGTTATTTAATGTATTGGTTTTCTATTTCTGCTGCCAGGGAGGAAGAGAAGTGTTTGGGTGATTTTCTGCCATAAGTTCTAGAATAACTTGACTGGCCTTGGATACCATACACCTTGACCTCAGTTTCCATTTGCTGCTCCGTCACAGACAGTGAAATGTCTTGGGTTGGTTTTGGTTCTGGGGAAGAAGTAAATGATGCCCAAGCAGACTTCATAGATTGCTTGCAGTCTTGGGAAAACTGGTGGATGATTCAAGAGCTCAGTGGCAAAGAAGGACGAAGACGGATGTTTCACAAAGCAACAATGAAAACAAAATTAAGGTTCCGCCAAGAGGGGAATAGATTAATGAACCACCAAGAGGGGAATAGATGGCCCTTTAGATTAGGCATAGGCAACCTTTGGCCCTCCATATGTTTTGGCCTACAACTCCCATCATCCCTAGCTAACAGGACCAGTGGTCAGGGATGATGGGAATTGTAGTCCAATACATCTGGAGGGATGAAGGTTGCCTATGCCTGCTTTAGATGATGATGGACCACAACTCCCAAAGATCTCTGATCATAGGCCATGGTGATTGAGGCTGACGGAAGCTGGAGTCCGTCTGCCACTGTTGCTGATGTATAGCCTAACTGCTTCCTCTGATGCATTAGAGTAAAGCATCTTTCCCCTTGCAGAGTACCCAACATGTGATCAGCTATCGTGTTCCAATGGAGCATGCTTTAATGCAAGCCAACGCTGTGATGGCAATGTGGACTGCAGAGACGCCTCTGATGAAACCAACTGCAGTAAGTACTGCATATGCACACCATGGAGGATTCAACTGATGTGCTTGGTCATAATAACCAAAATGCTGGCATTTCTTTCTAGGCCACGTTCATGTGTTTGTCCTTCTTTTCAGCTCGTGGATGTTCCAACTCCCAGTTTCAGTGTGGAAATGGAGAATGTATCCCCCGAGCCTTTGTTTGTGACCACGATGATGATTGTGGAGACAGGAGCGATGAAAACTCTTGCAGTACGTCAGTCTTCACTTGGGCTTCTTTCACTACTTTACAGCTTAGAGATAGGGAACTTGTGGCTCGTCAGTTGCTGTTGGACCACAACTCCCACCATCCTTGATAACTGGCCATGCTGGATGGAGCTGATGGGAATTTGAGTTCAACAGCATCTGGAGGGCCACAGCTTCCCCATACCTGACCTAGAGGCTGAGCTTGAATTAAGCATGAAATGTACTGTTTAGAATATTGGACAGCGTACCTGTGAGTTTTACCAGCAGTGGAGCAGGTTCACTCAAACGTGGACCATTTCAAACGTGTGTGTGTGTGTGTGTGTGTGTGTGCGCACGCGGATGTACACTGAAGATTGATGATGCCCCGCTACTGAAATCCCTAGATGGGACATATCTCTGTCAACATAGCTAAGGTCAGTAACATGGGACAAAAATTCTTCCTACTTGCTGCTTTACGGTAGGTTATAATAATAATAATAATTTATTATTTATACCCCACCCATCTGGTTGGGTTTCCCCAGCCACTCTGGGCGGCTTCCAAAAGAATATTAAAATACTGTGATACATCAAACATTAAAAGCTTCCCTAAACAGGGCTGCCTTCAGATGTCTTCTAAAAGTCTGGTAGTTGTTGTTCTCTTTGACATCTGGTGGGAGGGTATTCCATAGGGAGGGTGCCACTACCGAGAAGGCCCTCTGCCTGGTTCCCTGTAACTTGGCTTCTCGCAGAAATACTGGGGATGTTCTCCACTCTGTGCTCTTTGAAGGAAGATTTGTTTGGGGGCTGGAATGCAAGGCACCTCTGCTTCTTTCCTAAAGACAGTCTTTCTCCTGCCTTTGTAATGTCGTGGGTCCCCTCATGGTTGTGGGTCCCCTCATGGTCTGCTCTGCTCTGCTCTACTGCTTTCATCCAGTTCAGCTGTCCGTGCTCCTGCTTGCAGGCCTGGTAGAAAAGAAAGAAGTTAAGAAGGCAGCAGAAGCATTGTGCACTGAACCTTGGTGGTCTGAGCTTGCTCCAGCAAGTTGTGCACATGTCTAGAGTCCAGGGAGGTAGTGTGAAAAGTTTGGCATATGGGGAATTCTTTATTATTATTTTTTGCTGTTCTCTTCCTCAGCATATGCAACTTGTAAAGGGAATTTCTACACTTGCCCAAGCGGTCGCTGTATTCATCAGAGCTGGATATGTGATGGAGATGATGACTGTGAAGATAATGAAGATGAAATAGGATGTGGTAAGCAATGAAATAAGCTGGCTTCAAAAGTAGTGACATTTGCAAATATGACTTTTCTGCCCCTTCTGGGTGACGATTTATACAAATGCAGGTAGAAGATAACTTGCCATATTTTTGCATCCCCTTTTACATTTTTAAAGCAATATGTAGCTTTTGTTCCCAAGTTCAGTCCAGAACATTAGACTATGACGTATCAATCCTCAACTGCACTTTGGCGCTCAAGATGTAATATCAGAGGTTTAGTTTAAACTCAGGGTGCGTTAGTGGGACAATGTGGTAAGTGATGAAATCATAATATACACTTAACGGACAAGATCCTTAAAAAAAAATCTATCTGCCCCAAAACGCATAATACATGCCAGAAAGGTCTAATTCCTAGTTAGAAAGATATGTATGTGGAACCCAAGACATATTTGTCAAAATGGTGTGACCATAGGCTGTCCTAAAGCAGAAGGACATGAGGCCCTATATGCCCCTTGTTCAACCTGACAGATGTTTCTGAAATCAGTAAGAGTTCCACCATTACACACACATTCTCAGTCTTTTTAAAATTCAGCCTGTATTCTGCCATACTGTTTCCCCCCCTGAAGAAACAGAAGCCACTTCATCCATTTGATTTGTTAGATTTGCACTTAGAGCATTTTAAGTTTATGTTTCAACATACAGTGTGTGGTTATGAGTGATAACGATTTGCAAGCATGGAATATCTTACAAGCGGGCATGTCAAGGAGCTGTGATTGGAGGCAGCCATTGCCTTGTTGGCAAACCCAGGTTCATTTCTGCGTAATCTGTGAATTGGTCTCTGGAAATAATAGAAAAGTTTGTTTTCTTAAGTACCATGAAGCTGAAAGAGAGAGGCAGAAAGAAGTAAAAGATTGGCTGATGGAGGCTTTTCTAGTTATACTACAGCTCAGATAGCTAGTGACAACCCCATCCCTCAAAATAACAAATGCTTCTTCAAACCTGAAATACTATTTGATATTGTGCAATGATTTTCTCTTCTGTTCCTTAGAGAGCGGGCATCGAGATTGCTACCCTGGTGAATGGGCCTGCCCTCTGTCAGGACAGTGTATTCCAATTGGCAAAGTCTGCGATGGGACTCCGGACTGCCCAGGCAGAGAAGATGAAACAAACATAACTGCAGGCAGACACTGCAGTGAGTAAATAACACATGCAAAAGTGTATGGAATGATCAGTCTTGCCATCTAGGCAACTATGGTTCATCTCTGAGAACCTAGTATTGGAAAGAAGAAAAGGGAGGAAGGCTTTGTTTAACTTGCTTTCACAAAGTCTGGGACACCCTTCCTGATTTTTGCAATGTTTCTTCCACATAAAAGTTGGCTCAATAATTTTAAGTATGGTTTGTCTACAGAGATCAGTGGCAGTTCCCTAAGATGAATGCTTACCTGGAATCATCCAACACATAACTACTGGGGTGCGATTCCTAAGCTTGAATTGCATACTAGTAGTTATGTGTTTGACAGGGCCTGTGAACATAGCTGTTGGATGAACTCATGGTGCAAAATGGTCGCATTTCCCAAGTGATGTCTTTGCATTGTGCACACATTGGCTTATAGTTAAGGTTCCCCATTTGTTCCCTGTTTGCTGAAACAGATATTGTGTATGTGTGACAAAATACCAGTTTGCAGAACCAAGCTGCTCATACTGTGTCTTAAGGGCGATATTCAAAATGACTTTGTTTTTGGCAGACATATCTCGCTGTGCAGCGTTGAGCTGCCAGTACCGCTGTCACTCTTCCCCTTCTGGAGGAACATGCTATTGTCCTGCAGGATACATAATCAGCAGCAATGACAGCCGCACTTGCATTGGTAAGTGAAGAATGTTGAGATATTGATCGTCCATCTCTTAACTTCCTCCCCACAATTGTCATGGATGTTAAGAACTTTCAGTCTTCTAAAGCTATTGTTACTATCCATTTTTTCTTTTGTTACGGTGACCCACGGGTTCAGATTTGCTTGATATTGTAACCCATTGATAGATTGCCTGATAGCAATCATTCATGCATTTTAACTGCAAGTTTGCCTGTTTTATAACCATTATTTGACACATCTCAGCAAAACATTGTTTAACACCCCTATTAATGTGGAAGCTGTTGAGATGTTTATAATGCTTTCCAAGTTATTCATAGTTTTGTTGATGAGAATGTAAGAACACCAGTGACCATCTGATTGCAGGATATTTCTTCATAATCTATAGAAATGTTTTCCAGAAACATACAGGTACACAAACTATGTCAGATGTCGCGAAGCATGAATGATTTAAATCATTTTATTCCCAATAAAGACCATTTTGACAAGTATCAATGGGGTGGTTGAGCTTGCATTTTGCCAAATAGTAGATCAATGCATTTCTGGCGGTGTGAATTTCTGTTGGACAGGGATACTGTGTTAGTACTGGAGCTGCGCCCCATATCTGAACAGGTATTCATGGGACTTTAATGTGGGGCTTCAAATGCAGCAGAAGAAAAATGGTAGCTTGCTTTCCAATGTATGGCACAGCCCATGCTTTTCTACTTGCTTTTTTTCGCTTGTTGTGTTACTCTTGTCTTCAGTTATATATGTGGTGATGCCCCAGTGAAAGCAGTGGGCCTTCTGCATGCGTGACAAGGCAGAGTATTGCAGTGTGTGATGCTTAAAGGTGTAAGTTAGAACAATAAGGTTGTGTAATCCTCTCCATTACCTTTTGACCTAGTTCTCTTAAGGTGCATATTGACAGTACCACTTCAGACTATGGATGACGGAAGGAGGGTTGCTCAGACAGCTGAATGTTCTTCCACCATTCAGAAAACTAGCTAGCAGAGAAGAAGGGGTTCAGTCCAGTCTTCTTCCTGTCAGCCTATTTTTTCCTATGTGTGGATAATTTTGTTTGTTTGAAGGAGTATGCAAATTTGGGAGCCCCCCTATCTAAAGTGGTACAAGCCCATCCTCCCTGAGGACTAGTATCTGTTGGTTTGTTCTTCATTCTGCCTTACTCAGACTGCAAACGAAAAGCCATTCACCTGCAAAGTAATCCAATTTCAGTTGTCCTTACAGTTTTTGAGATGGAGGAGTTTAATCTTCTAATGCTGAAAGCCGAGTCCAAATTAGTGTCAATAATCTGATTCTTGCTTGCTCCTGTTATAAATGTTGTGAGATGAGAGAATAAGAGGCACGTCTGGCTTCAAGGTGATTTCTGAAATGTCAGAAGACAAAACTTAGATGATTTGCTTCATTGTTAAGATTGTAGTGCAGCTGAGAAACCCCTAATAAAAACACACAATTGTTTTTTAAAAAAATTGATTAGACCTATCCCTTCTGCTAAAGCATGATTTTGTGAAGTCTCTCGTAGCTACTGGCATTGCGGTCCCCATCATTTTAAGAAAGGTGGTTTTCACAAATCACAGAGCAAGTTAACTTTCTTGTTGTTTAGTCGTTTAGTCATGTCCGACTCTTCGTGACCCCATGGACCAGAGCACGCCAGGCATTCCTGTCTTCCACTGCCTCCCGCAGTTTGGTCAGACTCATGTTTGTAGCTTCGAGAACACTGTCCAACCATCTCGTCCTCTGTCGTCCCCTTCTCCTTGTGCCCTCCATCTTTCCCAACATCAGGGACTTTTCTAGGTAGTCTTCTCTTCTCATGAGGTGGCCAAAGTATTGGAGCCTCAGCTTCACGATCTGTCCTTCCAGTGAGCACTCAGGGCTAATTTCCTTAAGAATGGATGCGTTTGATCTTCTTGCAGTCCATGGGACTCCCAAGAGTCTCCTCCAGCACCACAATTCAAAAGCATCAATTCTTCGGCGATCAGCCTTTATGGTCCAGCTCTCACTTCCATACATCACTACTGGGAAAACCATGGCTTTAACTATACAGACCTTTGTTGGCAAGGTGATGTCTCTGCTTTTTAAGATGCTGTCTAGGTTTGCCATCACCTTTCTCCCAAGGAGCAGGCGTCTTTTAATTTCGTGACTGCTGTCACCATCTGCAGTGATCATGGAGCCCAAGAAAGTAAAATCTCTCACTGCCTCCATTTCTTCCAAGTTAACTTACATCTGATTTAGAGTTGCTGTGAGTTTTTATTGTAAAATAAGTGGTTGGGATTGGTTTGAATAAGCATTTGAGCATATAAATTGATATATCTCTTTTTCATTTTGATCAGGGTAGACTGAGCACTGAGGAGTTGTGATTGGCAAAAGGACACCCAGTTTGTTTCATGGCTGGGCAGCAAAAGCCAGTGTTTGAACTTGAAACTTGAAACCAGGGTTCAAACCCAATGTCCTACCTGTTGCATTACATGCTGCCTCATATAGTTAGTGTGTCATCTTTATTAAATGGCAGCCCACATTTTAGCCAAGGCAGCGGTTTTCCAAAGATGGGCATCAGTCTGGGGTGAGTTTAAGGAGAATGGAAACTTAATGCAACCACATAGAGGAGCTGGTTGTTGTGGTTGCTGCTGCTGTGTCCTGTGGACCCCTTACTCAAAATACTCTCAGAAGTCTTGGGTATTTTTAGATCCTAAGTTCCTGGAAAATATGGAAGAGGCATGTGTTTATAACATCTGAATCTGATGGGCATCTTTCTGTTAGTAAGGAAGCATGTGCATCTGTGTAAGATAGGACTCCTGCAAATAGGCAGGAAGAAAGTGATGAATTCTGTGGACAGAATGTGCTTGGCAATGTTTGCAACCTTGTCTGTGTCACAGACTTCGATGACTGCAAGACGTGGGGCATTTGTGACCAAGTGTGCGAAGACCGCGTTGGCCACCATCGGTGTCACTGCGCAGAAGGTTACGTCTTGGAGCATCACCGCCACTGCCGAGCCAATACCTCATGTAAGCCAGTAGCTCTGGGAGCTGATCTTTCTCCCTTGAGCGATGCTTTGAAAGCTAACATTATCTTGTCATCTCACAGGTGCTTGAAAGGAAAGCCGATTATATGCTTGTGATAAATGGAATGCCCTTGAGTGTAATGCAAGGATGCTTAAAGTTTTGCAAGGCCTCCCAGCACTTTGCTGTCACTGCCTGCACCATTTATTTACCTATTAGCCAGTTGTTGCTGGAAGACCAGGCAGCAAGTCCCCTCAGTATCCTTCACCAAGTAATGAAAACAAAGACACCCGCCCCTTCTGCCATTAAGGATTTCTAAGTGCCATTGATTTAGATGGGAGAGGTTTAAACAAGACCGTAGCTCAGTGGCCAAACTTCCATGGTTTGCATGCAGAAGGTTCCACATTCCATTATTATATCTCCAGAAAGAAATTCCAGTCTGAGCTAGATGGACCAGTTGTCCGGCTCAGTATGTGGCAGCTTTCTTAAATGTGCATTTATCTCCACAACAGAAATCGGTGATGCTTAAAGGTGCTTTAAATTGGGCAAGTTTGCACACAATGCACATATTTTTAAAGTATGAAAGTCGTCAAAGAGAAATGAATAATTTTTGCCTAGCACTTTAAATATGTGTACTAGTTCATCTTCTCCCAGAGAACGAGACCCAATTTACATGTTACACCAGTTATGTGGCTTCTTCCACAATGTGTAACCATATGGGCACTTCTGCGATATAGTTAGTTACCTGTATGAATTGGTGGTGGTGGGATTAGGTCTTGGTTGTATATTGACCTAAGAAACAATAGAAAATGAAAAATGTTCCGAATAGGGCAATGATACGAATCGCATGAATACTAGTTCATACAAGCAGATAACTGTATAGACCATTATCCAGATAATCTGGGCATCATGATCCTCTGTTTCATGTGTAAATTCGGCCTTAATATTGGGGTTGCCGTAGAGAACCAGATTCTAGAAAATGTATAGAATATGTGTGCCTGTAAGGTAATATTTTATAGGCTGGTGGTACACCCAGTTGTCACAGTTAACTGTTGGTCATTACCCACCCTTTCTGTAGTTTTCTAGCTAATGCCCAACTGCACAAGAAATGGCACATTAATGCCATCTGTTCTTTCAGCTGGAGTTGCCTCAGTTATTTTTTCTAATGGCCGTGATTTGCTGGTTGGAGATGTTCATGGACGCAGTTTTCAGACTCTAGTCCGATCCCGGAACCGTGGAGTCGCCGTCGGTGTGGACTTTCATTTTCAGCTGCGTAGAGTATTTTGGACAGATACAGTGCAAGATAAGGTAGGTTGAAATGTCGAGCAAAATGGCATTTTTGGAGCAGAGGGATCCAAGAGTAGGATGTGTTGATAACTTTTCATTTCTCGGAACAGATGCAGGGCCCTCCTTTGTTTCCCAACAAAAACGAACTTTGAGATGGTTTTATGATAATGACCGCACTTGCGAGCTATGCTCTTACATGTGATTTATCAAACAAAGCACACTATTATGCTATGGTACTATCTTGAGCAACCCTTAATATGATTGGAAATGGAGTCCAAAAACCTAATTAAGAGAAATAGTAGACATTCTTTCAAAACTGAGTGTATTTTTTCCTTTGCAATTTCTTGAAACTTGATCATTTAAAATGTGAAAGTACTGTGTTCTCTGAGGAGATAAAAATCAAATATTCCTCAAGTATATTACAGATAATTGAGCTCTAGGTAAGAAATATTGACAGTGTGTTGTGCTATGGGCCAATATTTTATTCCATTGCTTTTATGCATTGCTTATATTAAGTTCATATAATCCAAAAGGTGTATTCAGCTTCAAATCCAAATGGTTCAAGAGTAATTACTTTAAAAACATTGGGAATATGAGTTAAGAAGAACAAGTTGCTTTTTCTCTTGCCTTGCAAATGCCCTTAAAAATATTCTGCTGTCCAGTTACTAACCCCCCCCCCAAAAAAAAAAACCCCAACAACAACCTATATTTGGGAGCAGGAAGGATTTGTCTCTCAGAACAAATTGGTTAGTAGTGATGTGGAGAACATTTGCCTTCATCTGTAGCCCGTTCTCTGCATCCCCTAGATCAAGGGCTCCCAATCTGTGGTCCACAAAGTTCACTCTGATGGTCCATGACATGTCTGTGCATTTGTGGTTGAAGATGGAAGATGCACATCCATCACATTCAGTCTTCATATTGATTTTTAATTGTATTTTTCTTCTTTTGTTTTTTATATCGTGTTGTATTTTATTCTGTTCTTGTATTGAATTCTATGGAATTCCAATTGCTTTACAATAAAATACAGTATATAAGAAATAAAAGAAATATACAGTGAAATACAGTGAAAACCACACAGCATCTAATGCAGCGCAATACAATTGCTGCAACAGGCAGAAAAATAATTTAAGGGATCTGCCAGGACTCAACAAATTTCAAGTGGTCTGTGCAGACAAAAATTTGATTGCTGATGCTAGACCTGTATTCAGAGGGGGCTCTAAATTTCCAAAGACCTCACCATTGTAATTCAAACTTTACTTTCAGGTTTTTTCAGTTGGCATTGATGGCTCAGAAATCCATGAAGTTTTAAATGTTTCAGTCGACACACCTGAAAACCTAGCTGTGGACTGGATTAACAACAAGCTCTATATAGTAGAAACCAGTGTCAACAGAATTGATATGGTAAATTTGGATGGAACTAATCGAGTAACTCTTATTGCTGAAAGCTTGGGAAACCCTAGAGGAATAGCTGTCGATCCTACTGTTGGGTAAGTTATAATGCTGAATTAAACAGAATCCCTTCCATTTGTAAACTGTATAAAGTTTTTGAAATATTGTGGACGCTTGCAGAATTTCATTATTTTGCTTTACATTCCCTTGTTCACTGCTGTAACAACTGTGTTCAGGAGCAGCAGTACACGAGTCGTGATAGGAACATTTTGCTGAATCCAAGAGAAGAGGAAGAAATATGGTGCAACTCACTGTGTTTATTTCTTTGGCAGGAGATGGCAGGCGCCTTCTTAGTACTTGCTGCAGAATCAGTGCCTGGGAAAGATGGGTGTGAACATAAAAATGGAGATAGTGATAATTAGTTATCTCTCACATCAACATGCAGACCATGCATTCAAAGAACATGGCTTCCTTGAAAGAATCGTGGGGACCATAGTTTACCCTTCACAGAGATACATTTCCCACCGCTCATGAAAAAACTATAGAGTTCCCAGGATTCTTTGGAGGAAGCCATGAACTTCAAAGGTATGGTATGTATGTGACCTTACTTAGAAATGTCTTCTTACAAAGAGATTTAGTATAACTATACATATGTTGATGAAAAAGACAACTTAGTTGATATCTAGCTTGCTCAGGTTTAGAAGATCTATCCATCTGACAGACACATCCTTAAAGTTCTGTTGCTTTAGGCGATCTACATTAATCAACTGGTTGTAAGTAGATTAGGGCCTTGGTCTCTGTTTGCTGTAGTTAGTCCACTGTATAAGATGCTGGGAATAGTCTTCTCATTGCAATGATTCTGCATGGGACAGAGGGCATTACTGGGGAGCTCCTCCATGCAGTTTGAGGGACTGATGTGATAAGAATTTGCAGTGTAACATATACACTGACCCTAGTTCCTCATGTGTTCTATCGTGGCCAGTGTGCAGAACGGCTGGTCTGATGCCACAAGACTATTTCTAGTACTTCTCTGAAGACTGAGAGGCACTCAGTAGATTTTTCTTTTCTTCTTCCCTTTTATAGTTATTTATTTTTCTCAGACTGGGATAGTCTCTCTGGTGACCCGAAAGTGGAAAGAGCCTTCATGGATGGAACAAACCGCCTAGACTTGGTTAAAACAAAATTAGGCTGGCCTGCTGGGATAACTTTGGATATTGTATCGAAGAGACTTTACTGGGTGGATAGCCGGTTCGATTACATCGAAACTGTAACTTACGATGGACTGCAGAGGTGGGAAGAAGTTTTAATCAATATTTTTGGTTGTTAATTTATTTGTACTATCGCTTGTTCCAATGATAACCTTCATAACAGTTTATGAGAGTTGTGTGTTATGGATTTCCATTAAATCCACACAGGATTATAAAGCAGACGGATAAATATTTGAAACTATATTATGAAACATCTGGGTGTTTTTTTAGATATTCACCACTGTCCCTGGATCTGTGAGCAGTAAAAGGCCAGGGGTAGCTAACCTTAGATGTTCTTTGGCTGCAACTCCCATAATTCCTTACCATTAGCCATACTAGCTTGGTCTGGTGAGAGCTGTGGTCAACCAACATCTGAAGGACTCTGCTGGCAACTCCTGGGCTAAATTATTAACAGAAAAGTGGTAGGCTCTCCCTGTTTCATGCATTGATAGGAGAGAATAAGGATAAGAATATTGTGTTGATCCTTAGTATTTGTAGGAGTGCAGAAGGTTATTTCATTGCCCATGTTGCTTTGTATATTCTTGGGTAGGGGAAGGGAATGGTTTGGGGGCTTCAAATGTTGACCCTAAGATGATTGGTAGAGGAGGGGCAGGGTATCCCTCCTGGAAAAGTCAATCCCTAAATACTGTACACAACTCTGCACAACTCTGGATGCCAGGGAGTTGGCACCCACACAGCGCCTTCCATCCCATTTGCTCCTTTTGTTTACAGTGGAGAACTTAATTTTAAAGTCCTATCTTTGTTTTTCCTTGTAATCTGGACTTTTCAAGGTCATTTCCACTGTCTAGTGAACCAGGAACGCAAATAGAATACTCTCCCCCACCTTTAAGATAAAAAAGCCTGTTACTTATTGCTGCCTGGAACTTCAGATGTAACATTCCTTCCAGAGAGGAACAGTTGCTAGTTTATTAATATAAAAGTAAATGAGATGCTTCGGTATAAGCAGCATATTTAAGATAACATTAAAAAATGCACTTTTAAGCAAAAGTTTCGATTCGTTTGGATAGAGTACAGCAGCAGTTCTTCTGACACATACAGCTAAAGCACACACCCAAATGCACATTGAAAGCGCACAGCCCTCCCCTCAAGAATTCTGGGAACTGTAGTTTGGTAAGGATGTTGGGAGATTTAGCTCTGTGAGGGAAAAACTGCACTCCCCAGGATCCTTTGGGGGAAGTCACATACTTCAAACGTATGGCAGATGTGCTTTAAATGTTTGGTGTGAATCTGCTAATTGCCTTGCTTCATAATTAATGCCGCAATCAATTCCAAAGTCCATTAAGGCTATCAATAGCTACTAGTTCTGATGGTTGTGCTCGCTGTCATCAGATGTCAAGGAAATAAACTAACTATCTGACTTTTAGAAGCCACCCGAAGGCAGGACTGTATTGGGAAATTTTTAATGTCTGATCTTTTACAATTTTTAAAAATATGTGCTGTAAGCCGCCCAGGGTGGCTGGGGAAACCCAGCCAGATGGGCGGGGTATAAATAATAAAATTATTATTATTATGAAGAGTTGCTGAGAATTGTAGGCATGCAATTGTGTGCCATTGTGTGCAGGTTCTGCTTGCGGGTTCCCCATAGTCTTCTTTTTTGACACTGTGCGAACAGGATGCCTTTAATCTGATCCAGTAAAGCAGTTAAATTGGTTTTATTGGTTTGAACCCTTTAATTTCTTCCTTATTTTTTTTAAAGAAGCTCATCTAGTTGACCACCACCTTATAACCCTTCCTTGATGTCCTGTTCAGTCTTTTCAATTTTACATCGTCCCAATAGTTTTCTCCTCTATGATTTTTCTTCTTTGACCCTCAGTGCGCATATTTGTTTATGATTCCGCAAGTCAGTTGCTAAATCCCTTGTGAAGCCACCTTAACCAGAGATGGAATGTAATATTGATCTTGCCTGACTATAAGTCTTCATTTTCAGATTTTGTTAATGAAAAATAATTCTTTCTGACTCACAAACAGGAGAACAATAGCTCACGGAGGCTCCTTGATTCCTCATCCTTATGGAATAAGCCTTTTTGAACACAATGTGTATTTTACTGACTGGACAAAGATGGCGGTGATGAAAGCTAATAAATTTGAGGATTCTAACCCACAAGTTATTTATCAGTCTTCCTTGCGTCCGTATGGAGTGACAGTCTATCATGCTCTCAGGCAGCCCTATGGTAAGTCAAATGAGGGAGCCAAAGAGAAGTAGCCTCTTCAAAATGGCTGGAGGTGCGATTGGATGCCGTAGATTTGGCTATTAGTTGTGATAAATGTGTTGCATGAATGCTTGGTATGGGTGATGTTCATTCAGTGCCTTATTCCTTTGAAGCTTTCAAAGAATAAAATACAACCAAACATATGTAAGGCATGTCTGGCTAAACTGCAGCCTTACCATCGACCATGCCATCTTTGATGGATAGGACTTGGAGGCCCTTGGGCTCCCCATCTCCGACGTAACGGAATCTTTGCACTTGTAAGGGAAGAAGGAGCCCAATGGATATGACAACAGCATGCAGGACAAGGGATACTTCGTGCATCTAGCAGTTTGGGCTGTATGTGAGCTGTTCTCCTTGTTGGTTTGGTCGCATCCTTGATGTGCATGCACACTATCTGAAGAAGTGTGCATGCACACGAAAGCTCATACCAATAACAAACTTAGTTGGTCTCCAAGGTGCTACTGGAAGGAATTTATTTTATTTTGTTTCGACTACCTACCTGTAACATCACAGCATACTTATTTACGGGTTGGCAGCTGGGATATTAATTATAAGCACCCTGTCCTATCTTCCAAGTGATAAGTGTTGTTAAAGCTGGCAGTGCTGATAATCTTTTGGGAAGGTCTGTGTATGGAAATTCCCTTACAAGAGGATTTCTAGGCCTCAGCCAGCCTCTGAAGTATATTTTGGCATGGAGAGAGAGAGAAAGAGAGAGTGTATATGTGTATATATATGTGTATGTGTCAGAGCTGCCACCCAGTCCCAGCTCACATAGGACCAAGTCCGCCAGCGTTCACTTTATAAGAGTCTTTATTAAGTTACAGGTTTCATTTCCGAACTGCAGCGTGCAGCTCTACACCTTCTGCCCTAGGTCGGCGAAGACCCGTCTGAGTCCCCGCCTCTTGCACACCAGCTTAATACCCTAGCCTTGCTCCACCTCCTTCGCCTCTCCCTACGTCTCTGGGTCCTTCTGCCCCCCTGGGCCTCCTCCCTTCTACTCTCCTCTGACGCTGACCCCCCTGATCCTTCTGCCTCCTTGCGGCGGGCTTTAGGACCTGGCTCACTCTCCGGGCTGCTTACTGCTCCAGCTTCCGCTGCATTTGAACTTGGCGCGCGCGCCCAACTCTCTACTTTCCTCTTAACCGTTGCCTCGCTCTCTGAGGAGGGCGTGACCACCCCTGACTCGTGCCCTCCCTCCTGCTGACAGCCTCCGGAACCCGATGCCTGGCTACCTTCCTCCCTGCTGCTCTCAGTCTTGAGCGTGGGTCCCGACTTCCAGCTGCTGCCGCCCTCAGTTATGAGCGTGGGTCCCGACTTCCAGCTGCTACTCTCTGAATCTCCTCTGTTCCCTTCCTCCTGGGGTGTCCCCCCGGATCCCCCCCTTGCTCTGCTCACTGGGGCTCCCTTTTGGGAGTCCTCTGACTCACTGCTTAGGCTTGGAGATCTCGGGTCGTCATCATCACTCATTTTCCCTTCGGATTCCTCCCCCTCGCTCTCTGCTTCCTCCCTTCTCTGCGTCTCTGCTCCTGAACCCCTGACATCCATCCCCCCCTCGAAGCCCCCCCTTCCCCCCTCCCCGCTTTCAGGTGTGGGTGCTGGGTGCTCCATCATCACGGGAGGGAATGCCGGATACAGTTCGCTCCCCGTGGTTGGCCGCCAACTGAAGACCTCCGAGTCTTCCTCCTCGCGGTCGCCGACGTTGACCTGTTCCGCTTCCATCTCTGTACCGCCGTGCTCGAACCCAAGGTCCTCCCCAAACACGTCCATGTCAGTCTCTGCGTCGGTCGCTCGACCTGGCATCTCCAGCCACTTCCGGCGCCATTGCTCCTCCGGTCGATCGTCCCACCAATACGAGGTGTCTGACGCCGAACCCGCCGGCGATCCTTCTGGGGAACGGGTGCTCAGTGCGGGTTCCCCGTCCGAGTCGAATCCATGGAACGTGCTGGAAGAAAGTGTGGGCGTGAACAGCCAGTCGTCGAAAAAGCTCGCTGGCATGGGTCTGTGTGGGAAAAGGGCATGAAACTCGTCCTTGAGCAGGGGTTCCTCCAAAGCGTAGTCTGGCACCCAGCTATTGGCGCTGGCCCGGGTGCCCTCTCTGGCTAGGAGGTATTCGACTCCCTCTTCCCCCCATCTGGAGTCCAAAATCTCCGTGACCTCGTTGATGGGGTCTTGCTGCGTCACCCCTCGCGTCTCCGTCCGCTCCCGGAACGGACTCGGTGCCGTCCCTGGCTCCTGGAATCTGTGAGGTGCCTTGTAGGGAGTGAGCACCGACCTGTGGAACACCGGATGCATTCTGGAACCCTCCGGCAGCGCCAGTCGGAAGGCTACCGGGTTGATCTGTGCTTCGACTTGGTACGGACCAATTTGCTTGTGCCCCAACTTCTTCTTGGCTAGTGACCTGGTCGGCACTGCGTGGGCTGCCAACCAGACCCAGTCTCCCACTTGGATCTCTTCGCCAACCCGCCTGTGCTTGTCAGCTTGCACCTTGTAGGCGTGCTTAGCTAGCTCCAGCTGCCGTCTGAGTTGATCGTGTACCGCCTGCAACTCTGACGCGAACGCGTCCGCCGTCTGTGGTCCTCCGTCCCCCACTCTCTCCCGTCCCGGGAAGGTTCTGGGATTCCTCCCATTGTTGGCGAAGAACGGCGTCACCCCTGTGGACACGTGCTTCGTGTTGTTGTAAGCGAACTCGGCGAGCGGCAGGTAATCCACCCAGGTCGCAGGTTGTTGATTGGCATAGCATCTCAGGTACTGCTGCATGATGGCATTGACCCTCTCTGCTTGCCCGTTGGTCTGCGGGTGTCTTGCTGATGCCAGATCGACCTTGACATTTAGAAAACTCATCAGCTTCTGCCAGAAATTCGAGACGAACTGGCGCCCGCGGTCGGACAGGATAGACCGCGGCAGACCATGCACTTTGAACACGTGATCTATGAACAGTTTGGCGGTTTGTTCCGCCGTGGCCACCTTCGCACACGGAATGAAATGTGCCATCTTGGTGAACAAGTCCACCACCACTAGTACAGCTGTCTTGCCTCTCGAGCTGGGTAGATCCGTAACAAAGTCCAGGGCCACTCTCTCCCACGGTTCAAACGGCGTTTGCAGCGGTTCCAGCAGTCCCGCTGGTGGTTTGTGCACCGGTTTGGCCCTCTGGCAGGTGTCGCACCTCGCAACGTAGTCCGCGACTTCCCCTCTCAGTCTGGGCCACCAAAAGTCCCTTGCGACTAATTCCACCGTTTTTTCCGTGCCAAAGTGCCCGGCCGTGGGTGCGTCGTGCAGCTGCTGCAGTACCCTGGCGCGAAGTTCGTCTCCCGGCACGTAGATGGCCCCTTTACGTAAGAGCAAGCCGTCTCGTATCTGGAACTCGTCGCCCTTCGCCGTGCCCTTGTGCACCTCTGCCATCTTCGCCTGCGCGAAGGAGTCGTCCTGCAACGCCCGCCGCACCGCATCCAGGTCTACTGTGGCTGAAGCGCACGCCCACGCTGTTGGCGCGAAGATGTGCATGGCTGCCGCTGGCGTCGCCTCTTCGAGGTATTGCGGTTTGCGGGACAGTGCATCCGCCATGACGTTGGTGTCGCCTGGGACGTACTCTATTCGGAAATTGAAGTCAGCAAAGAACTCCGCCCAACGTATCTGCCTCTGGTTCAGGAACTGAGCCGTGCGCCAGTGCTCCAGATTCTTGTGATCCGTGCAGACCTGCACCGTGTGCTTGGCGCCGATCAGGAAGTGCCTCCACGCCTTGAAAGCTGCATGAATGACCAGCAACTCCCTGTCCCAGATGGTGTAGTTCTGCTCCGACTTGCTGAGCTTTCTGGAGTAGAACGCTCCCGGCCTCCAGACCCCCTGTGGGTCCCTTTGCAGCAGGACAGCTCCCACTGCTCTATCGGACGCGTCTGTCTCTACCCGCATCGGTCTGCTGGGGTCGATATGCAGCAGTTGCTCTTCCGACGCGAAGAGACGCTTGAGTGCCTGAAAGGACTGCTCCGCCTGCTCCGTCCAGATGAATTTCTTTTTCTTGGAGCTTAGCGTGTCCGTGATGGCCGCCGTCTGCATCGCGAACCCCTTGATAAACTTGCGATAGAAGTTGGCGAAGCCGACAAACCGCTGGACCTCCTTCCGGTTGCGCGGGCTCTTCCAATCCAACACCGCACGAACCTTGGCGCTGTCCATGGCTAGCCCCTTGTCCGACAACTTGTAACCCAAGAAATCCACCTCCGTCGTGTCGAACTGGCACTTCTCCAGTTTGGCGTACAGTCTATGCTGCTGCAGCCTCTTCAGCATCTCCCGAACATCTTGGTCATGGGCTTGCTGCGATTCGGAGAATATCAGGATGTCATCCAGAAAGCAGACGCACTTCTTGTAAAGGAGTCCCGCCAACACATGATGCATGAAAGCTTGGAAACAGTGAGAACCGTTTTGCAATCCAAACGGCATCACTCTGTATTCGTAGGTGCCCAGAGGCGTGAACATGGCTGTCTTCCACTCATCGCCCTCCCTCATGCGGATGAGATTGTACGCACCTCGCAGGTCCAACTTGGTGAACACGCGTCCCTTGCGCACCGTCGCTAGTAGGTCGTCAATCCTGGGCATGGGGAAATCAGAAGGCTTGGTCATCTTGTTTAAGAGGCGAAAATCCACCACCAGTCTTTTTTGGGGCGTGTCTTTCTTCTTCACGAAGAAAACAGGACTGCCCCCTACTGCCCTGGACTCCCGGATGAAACCGCGCTGCAAATTGTGATCTATGAACTGTTTGAGTTCCTGTAATTCGTCCTCAGACATGGAATACAGCTTCCCTTTCGGCAGCGTCGCCCCTGGTAGGAGGTCAATCTTGCAGTCATATTGCCTGTGCGGTGGTAGCTTGTCAGCCTCTTTCTCGCAGAAGACCTCCAGAAAGTCTGCGTATTTGTGGGGGACTGCTTGCAACGTTCCCAACTGCAGTTGTGATTCCTCCTCCTCTCCCTCCTGTCTGGGCAGGATGCAGTGTTCTGCGCAATAAGAGGAGCCGAAGATCAGCTGTCTCTGGTACCAAGCCAGTGTCGGACTGTGCCTGTCCAGCCAACTCATGCCCAACACAATGGGCGTGTCCGACAGTTGGGTGACATTAAAACTGATGACTTCCCTGTGGTTGCCAAGGCGCATCACCATCGGTGGCGTTTGCTTCACCACCTGCCCCCCTAGCAACTCTCTGCCATCCACTGTGACGACTTGCAGGGGCAGAGTGGCAGGCAGTAGCTGTATAGCGTGCTGCTCCACAAAATCCTGCGCTATAAAGTCTGCGTTGCTTCCAGAATCCACAGAAAGCGGCACTTCGATAGTGACGCCATCGGGTAGCTGGAGAGATGCTGTGAGCTGCACTACTGGTTTGGGTGGGAGGGGGTCCGTGGGTTGCAAGATCGCTGGGGACTGCTTCACTGATGCGTCTGGCTGGGCCCCAGTGCCTCTGCCTCCAGCCAGACATCGTCGTTTCCCTGCTGTGGTTCTCCTTGCTGCGTTGCTGCAGTCACCATTGCTGAGGCTGCAGTGTGCTTGTGGAGCCTCCGGGGACACTCTTTCGCCAAATGGCCTGGATCCTCGCAGATGTAACACTTCCTGTTCCCTCTAGGAGGCTTCGCTTTCACTGCTGTCGGTGCTTGGGCTCTGGCTGCTGACTGAGCCCTTGCACCTCCAACCTCCATCGGTTCCCCTCCCCCTCCAGGCGGAGGTGTGGATTGCGCACGCGCTGCTTCTCTTGGAACGAAAGAGAAACTTCTCGCTGCTTCGCGCCCTCCACGTCCTTCATCTCTGCACCATGGACGTTCTTCCAGCCTCACCCCCACAGTCAGCGCCCTTTGGACCACCTCCTGCGTGCTTCGGGGCCTCTCCCCCCTTGCAATTTCATCCTTGACCGCAGAGCTTAGACCCTCCCAGAACAGGTCTCTGACAGGGGGCGAATCCCGGTCCCACTCTAAGGCACTGACCAGCGCAAAAAAGCGGGTGTGGTACTGCCGGACGCTTGCCCTCCCTTGTTTTAGTCCATGAATCTCCCGTCGGGCAAGATCCACATCAATAGTAGACAAAAAACACGCATCCATCGCTTTGATAAAGGCATCTGCATTCTGAAGCGCCGGATCTTTATCCCTCCACAAATTGCGTAGCCACGCTTTAGCATCCCCATGCAAATGGGATAGTATGAACCCCACTTTCTCTTCCTCATCTCTAAAGTCTTTTGCCAGCAGTTGCAGTGCGCACATTACGTCTGCTCGAAAATTGGGGTACTGTTGTAAATTCCCATCGAAGTGAGCCACAAGCCCTCCTGCTCTCCGTGCCAACCCAACCCCCTCCGGTCTGGGTCCTGGCTGCCCGTGTTTAACCCATGCTTCAAACCTGGCGTGGAGATCTCTGTAGGCGGCTGCCGCATCCTCCTCCCTCTTCTTGGATGCCAGTACCTCCGCGTTCAATTGGGTAACTGCCTGTTGCAGCGCTGCAACTGTCTCTGCTTCCGTCATCTCTGCTAACCGTCGTGAGCTTGCTCCCAAACACCGATCCCCTCCTCCAGCTGCCTCTCTCTCCGCTGCGAGATATCAGGTGTCCGAAGCTTTTGAGAGACGGGTCTTACTGTCAGAGCTGCCACCCAGTCCCAGCTCACATAGGACCAAGTCCGCCAGCGTTCACTTTATAAGAGTCTTTATTAAGTTACAGGTTTCATTTCCGAACTGCAGCGTGCAGCTCTACACCTTCTGCCCTAGGTCGGCGAAGACCCGTCTGAGTCCCCGCCTCTTGCACACCAGCTTAATACCCTAGCCTTGCTCCACCTCCTTCGCCTCTCCCTACGTCTCTGGGTCCTTCTGCCCCCCTGGGCCTCCTCCCTTCTACTCTCCTCTGACGCTGACCCCCCTGATCCTTCTGCCTCCTTGCGGCGGGCTTTAGGACCTGGCTCACTCTCCGGGCTGCTTACTGCTCCAGCTTCCGCTGCATTTGAACTTGGCGCGCGCGCCCAACTCTCTACTTTCCTCTTAACCGTTGCCTCGCTCTCTGAGGAGGGCGTGACCACCCCTGACTCGTGCCCTCCCTCCTGCTGACAGCCTCCGGAACCCGATGCCTGGCTACCTTCCTCCCTGCTGCTCTCAGTCTTGAGCGTGGGTCCCGACTTCCAGCTGCTGCCGCCCTCAGTTATGAGCGTGGGTCCCGACTTCCAGCTGCTACTCTCTGAATCTCCTCTGTTCCCTTCCTCCTGGGGTGTCCCCCCGGATCCCCCCCTTGCTCTGCTCACTGGGGCTCCCTTTTGGGAGTCCTCTGACTCACTGCTTAGGCTTGGAGATCTCGGGTCGTCATCATCACTCATTTTCCCTTCGGATTCCTCCCCCTCGCTCTCTGCTTCCTCCCTTCTCTGCGTCTCTGCTCCTGAACCCCTGACAGTATGTTATATATTTCTCCGGTGAAAATAGGGACATCCTATTCCATAATAATAATCTGATTATTTATAGTCTGCCCATCTGACTGGGCGGCTTCCAACATATATAAAAACATAATAAAATATTAAACAATAAAAACTTCCCTATACAGGGCTGGTTTCAGATGTCTTCTAAAGGTTGTGTAAGTTACTTATCTCTATACCCTCCAACATTTCTCCAATGAAAATAGGGACATCCTAAGGAAAAGCGGGACATTCCAGGATCAAATCAGAAACTGGGGCAGATTCTGTAAATCTGGGACTGTCCCTGGAAAATAGGGACACTTGGAGGGTCTGGTGTGTGTGTGTGTGTGTAATTTTCTTTTCTTTATTAAGCATGCTGTTCTAAGTACTCTTACAGGGGAGAGCGGCATTTTCTTATTAGCTGGAATGAATGAATGGATGTGTTTCAGATGAATTAGGTGTGAGACAGCCTCTGATCCAAGAGGTTACGCAATTCAAGTCCCATTGTTTTCAATAGGAGAGAGGAATGCTTTTTGCTTTCCCTTTTAAATCAATGGGACTTAAATGTACTTGATATGTAGAAAGAAAAACTCAACATGAGTAGAGGAAAGCTGATATTTTGTCCCTCATGTTGTGCATGCACTTAGGTAAAAGTACCAATGAAATTAAAAACATCATGAAAACCTAACATTTGATTTAGTTTGGTAAGGCTGTAACCGTATTATTTTTTTCCAGTAAGAAACCCTTGTGGTAGCAATAATGGAGGGTGTGAGCAGATCTGTGTTCTCAGTCACAAAACAGATAATGATGGTCTTGGCTATCGTTGCAAATGCATGTTGGGCTTTGACTTGCATGCTGACGGACGACGTTGCATTGGTAAGGACTCATGCTGACTCTCTTTAAGTAATGCTTCTATGGATGGCTGTATTGCTAGCTGGCTTTTCAGATTCAGTGTGTGCAATCCTCACAGCTGCTGTGCACCATTATGTAGCAGAGTGCATGTGGGACTACTCGCATCTCCCCATAGGGGTGTTGTGCATGTTTCCTATGCTTGCCCAAAGTATTCCACATGGTGGGAACTGTTGTGTTTCCAAGATAGTCCCATATCTGCAGCCTATCCCAGTTCCTAGGCTTGCATCCACTGCATATACCGTATTTTTTGCACCATAACACTCACTTTTTTCCTCCTAAAAAGTAAGGGGAAATGTTTGTGTGTGTTATGGAGGGAATGCCTACAGGTGGCATGCCTATGGATTTTCCTCCTCTAAAAACTACGTGCGTGTTGTGGTCGGGTGCGTGTTATAGAGCGAAAAATACGGTACTTCTCATTTCAGAAATGATTTGGGCGTGTGATTGGGTTCTGTTGTGATCAAGAGCAGGCAAAGTTCCATTGCTGGGTTTAGCCCTTATTTTATTTATTTATCACATTTATATTCCACCTTTCTTCCATCACAAATCTCACAATATAGGTTTTTTAGTCAGTGTCTGATGGAGGCATTGGCCTGATGAAGGCCTGCTTAGTTTCAGCAAGTTGACAACATCATATGCCTTTAGATTGGGCACTTGTTTAAGGTTGTATACATGCTTCGTTGTAATTTTCTGTTCTTCACGTTTCATTTTTAATTGAGTTTGTCTTTTCTGGTAAATGTTCTTGCATGGATATTTTCTTCTCTCAGTTATGTTTTTAAAAGCATTAACTTCAACTATTATTTTAGGATCATTGGAGCCTTGAAGTAAGGTAGCTGATTTTTTTGGTGTTCTTTCCCTTTACAGCTGTGCAGCAGTTTCTGCTCTTCTCATCCCAACTAGCTGTTCGTGGAATCCCATTCAATCTTTCCACCCAGGAAGATGTGATCATCCCTGTGACAGGGACCCCTTCCTATTTTGTTGGGATTGACTTCTACGCCCAGGAGGATACCATCTTCTATTCTGATACCATTAAGGATATAATTTATAAACAAAAAACAGATGGGACAGGTAAGATGCAAATCTCTCTGTTTTGATTTCCTCCTCTGCCTATCTTAGCATCTTGAACTGAGCAGGAAAAAATGGATAATAATCGCTTTTGATTCCCATTGATTCAGACTACAAAGCAAAACTGCTGTTTTAAAAGAGCAAAAATAGCTCATCTCTATAGACTGTCTTATGTAATAATAATAATAATAATAATTTATTATTTGTACCCCGCCCATCTGGCTGGGTTTCCCCAGCCACTCTGGGCGGCTTCCACAGAGACCAAAAATACACTAAAATGTCACACATTAAAAACTTCCCTGAACAGGGCTGCCTTAAGATGTCTTCTGAATGTCAGGTAGTTGTTTATTGCTTTGACATCTGATGGGAGGACGTTCCACAGGGCGGGTGACACTACCGAGAAGGCCCTCTGCCTGGTTCCCTGTAACTTGGCTTCTCGCAATGAGGGAACCGCCATAGCTTCATACTGTCTGCATTGATTGGGAGCTGCTTTTCAAGGCAGGGGTCAGCAAACTTTTTCGGCAGGGGGCCGGTCCACTGTCCCTCAGACCTTGTGGGAGGCCAGACTATATTTTGAAAAAAAAAATGAACAATTTCCTATGCCCCACAAATAACCCAGAGATGCATTTTAAACAGAAGGACACATTCTACTCATGTAAAAACATGCTGATTCCCGGACCGTCTGTGGGCCGGATTTAGAAGACGATTGGGCCTCTTAGGCATGAGTAGGCAAACTAAGGCCCAGGGGACCAGATCTGGCCCAGTCGCCTTCTAAATCTAAAATATAGGCCTGAGATGTTTCCCAACTATGGTTCCTCAGTTCCTTTTAACAGGAAATAGAACCTGGGATCTTTTGCACACAGAAAATGTTTTCTACCACTGAGCTTATAGATAGGGATTCCATAGAATTCCTATGGAAATGGGAGTGGAAGTTGCCGTAATTTGCATGTTCAACCTACTTCAGGAAAGGAGCAGTATTCACTATCATTATTATTAGTCTGCAAATGGTATGCTGTAGTCTGCATTGGTTTTGATGGTGCCCTTCCACTGGAATTAATTACTGGGTAATTAGGTTAGTTCTGGCCATAGCAAATAGGTTTTAATGGAAATCAAACTGTAGCGGAACGGAAGCAGCGTTGATAGCAATGAACACATGATGAGATAGAAATCTACTGCTTACTTCCCCATCCACTGGCCACTCACTTTGGGGATTGCAGAGGGGAAGTGGTTAAACAAATAGTTAACTATCATATAACGCTTAAATAGAAAGTTCCCCATTTATGTCCATTTTATATGAACACCAGGCAGGGAAATCCTTGTAGCCAACAGAGTGGAAGGAGTTGAAGACTTGGCTTTTGATTGGATCTCCAAGAATATCTACTGGACGGACCCTCCATATAGGAGCATTAGTGTCATGAGATTGGCTGATAAATCGAGAAGAGCTATAGTTCAGAATCTGAATAACCCTCGTTCAATAGTGGTTCATCCTGTTATTGGGTAAGTGTCAGCACTCAGCTCTGTGTTCAGAAATATAACAAGGTAAAGCCCTTCTGTGATGCTGCTGTGCGATGCAGGCAGTGCATCATGTGCTAGAACGCTCTTCTGTGTCAATAGTCCCCTGTCTGGAAAGCTTGAATGCTATAGAAACGATTTCTACTGTAACCTGTTTTTCCACATGCAGGATTGCTATTAAAAATGTGGGTATTCAACCATACTGTTGCACCGCCTCCATTCTGAAGTGATACCAGGTCCGGGAGGGCTCTACCACATGATATTTCTGAAACTGTAGATTGACTCCAACTTTTCTTTTCTTTTTACTGTTTGTGTGTGTTTTAAGGGCCATGTGGTTTTGTATTTCAAAAATACTTCTTGCTGTTTTCAGTCCCGGAGCCTCCTTTTCCCATCTCAGATATCTTCCCCTTGTTCAGGCATCCCTCCCCCTCCTCCTTGTTGTCCTGGCACCAGTTACAACATCCAGAGCAAAACGCAAGGTGGTACAAAATCAACACAAAAGGGGTATTCAGCAGAATTATCTATTAAAAAACCAAGAAGCGTTTGTTCTGTGCTCTTTCTTTGGATTGGAACAGAACTCACTGCAGCGTAAGAGTTCCTGTTATCTCCACGGTGTTATCTGTATAAATAACTCTCTTGGAGGAGTGTTAGAGCATGTCTTTCACTTACCTAGTCTCTGATACTCCGTTCTGAGGGCCAAATCCCAGCCTGATGTTTTTGCTCTGTAGAGGAAAAAGAAGTTATTTCAGAATGCAAAGTCCATGCGGAGCTTATTACCATGGTTATGTGTACTGCCTCTGATGACTGGGGCTCCCTCTCCTGGCACTTGGTTACGCAGCTGGAGTCAGTTCCCATTATCTCTGGGCGAGAGGCTAATTTAAACCTTCTATGAATGCCTTGTAACTTTGATTATACTATGGAAAAACCTTCCTCCTATCTATTTCCTTATTTCCATATTGTTAACTGTTGACAGATCTGTAACAAGAAGCCATAATGTTTTTATTTATTGCTGTTTATCCATAATGGATGGGGAGGGAATGCTCCAGTTCTTAGCAATATGGCTGGCACTTGCTTCTCTATTGAGTTAAACTTTTGTTTTGGTGAAAACTGGTCACTACTACAAGTTATCCCTAGGTAATTTTTCATGGATTTTCCCTTGCAGCACACTGTACTTCCCTCCCAAAATACTCCGCAGGGTCACAGTGCCCTTTGGAACATCATGGGAAATGGCACTGTGGGGGGCATCAGGGGAAAAAGAAATAGATGAAAATTTCCTGCCAATCCCTTCCTCCAGTGTAGTCCCCCATGAAATCCGCTCAAGGGAAATCTGAATCCAATCCATTATTATCCTTTTATTTAGTGAGTGAGTGAGTGTTGAGTTGAGTTGAGTTCAGTTTGTTTTTAAATTTGTTTCCTCTATAAGCGATAGCAAGAACAAGTGTCAGAACATAGTAAGTACTATGTCTAAAAGACTGTTTTTAGTTTGGGGGTTGGGTTTTTATTGCACTGCAGGTGACAGGCCGGGGAGAAATATCAACATTTTGATGACTATTTGTAGTTTCAGTGCATTTTTATTATTTCCAGATACATATTTTGGACGGACTGGTTCCGGCCTGCTAAGATCATGAGAGCATGGAGTGATGGATCACATGCCTTGCCAATAGTGAACACAACACTTGGCTGGCCTAACGGCTTAGCTATTGATTGGAGGTAAGAAATCAAATCAAAACAAGGATTTTTAAAAGCAGATATTATGCAACCAGCAGACATTGCAGAAATAATCTTTACACTACAGCAAATGCAGCATCAAAATGACAATTTTTTCCAGAATGCCGATAGTCACGTCATTTTCTTGCAAACTACAGATGCTTTTAGTTTGTCACCAAAAGTTGAAATACTTTAGATGGTAGGGAAGTAAGTTATGAAATGCCATTCCGAACAACAGATTTAAGTTTTCAATTACGGCTGGGCTGAAAGGGTGGGAGAGGGTACCTTAGCCAAAGCTTTGATCTGTAGTGATAGGCACCTTTTTTCCAGTGTTCTCCCTGCCTCAAGGTGTGCTTTGAAAGGAGATTGAAACGGTTCACACCTCCAAAGTGAGGGCATTGCTGAGCCAGAAAGCATTGCCCTCATTCTGGATTGACTTATGCAACTGATCCAACTCTGAATGGCTGTATGGAATCAATCATTTTATTATCGTTTTATTAAATTTGTACATCGCTCTTTATCTGAAGATCTCTGGGCAGTTCACAGTATAAAAATGCAAAGTAAAACCACAAAATACATAATAAAAAACAAGAACAAAACAAACCCCAATCCCGCCTCCAACACATTTAAAAGGACATTTGTTGTGTGGGCCCCAACTGACAGGGAAGATTTCCCAGGAAGAAGCCTCATTTGAAAAGGGGAGCAGCGAAAACAGTGAGGGAACTTGTGAAAGGTGGATTCTGGAACATTTCATCCTCCTCAAAATACTAATTTTGCTCCGGATGTTTATGGTGCAGAAACCTCCATTGAGATGAATAGCAATTAGATGGGAATTATTTACAGAGGAATATACCTTCCACCTGCATGTCTCTGCAGGCAAACTACCTTTCTGTAAAAATTCAAATAAAACTCTCACTTCTTTCAGTTCTTTAAGGCTTTACTGGGTGGATGCCTTCTTTGATAAGATTGAACATAGTACCTTTGATGGGCTGGATAGGAAGACGCTGGAACGAATTAATCAGATGACACATCCGTTTGGTCTCACTATCTTTGGAGGTCAGTATCTATGTTGAGTCCACACAGCGGTCCTTAGTCTCTCACGGTATGAAAGGCTTTTGGAATATAGTAGGTTGCAATGCATTGAAATGCAGGTTTTCTTGCAAAAGGATTGTTTACAGCAGGGATGGGGAACTGGTAGCCTTGCAGGTGTTGTTGTGACTCCGACTTCCACCAGCCCCAGTCAGCATGTCCCAAAGTGTAAGGGATGGTGGGAGTTGCAGCCCAACAACATCTGGGTGGCTTCAGGTTCGCTTATCTCAGGTTTATGAGGTTTCACTTCTTCATTTGCTTTTGGAATACACATGCAAACAGAAAATGCAGATTTAAGCCTTGCATCTGACTCTCTTGACATTGCAAGTGCAGCTTTGGTCATTTTATGTCTGATTTCCAGTATGTTGTTGTTGTTGTTTGGTTGGGTTTGTTTGTTTTTAATGAGGGAAATAATGTTGGTTCTGAAACTCCGTGCTGTAAAAGCTGTTGTTGTTTCTTGCTCATATCACCAAATGTGAATGATGCCATTCACCATGGCCTCTTTCTGGAGCAAGTATGTGGAGAAATAGACTGAACCTCACATCACACATTCATCTTCATGCTGCATCACCCAACTCCCCATGTGAAATTCTACAGTGGTCCAGAGATCACTTTTGCAGTATGGATAGAAGAGAAGAAGAGTTTGGATTTGATATCCCGCTTTATCACTACCTGAAGGAGTCTCAAAGCAGCTAACATTCTCCTTTCCCTTCCTCCCCCACAACAAACACCCTGTGAGGTGAGTGGGGCTGGGAGACTTCAGAGAAGTGTGACTAGCCCAAGGTCACACAGCAGCTGCATGTGGAGGAGCGGGGAAGCGAACCAGGTTCACCAGATTACGAGACTACCGCTCTTAACCACTACACCACACTGACTCTCACTAATTCTGAGGAAGAGTTGAGGATTGACTAACACCCTAACTTCCCTAAGTGGAGATCGGCTCAATGGAACAAGGCTTTCTTGCCTCCCCCTTCTCTGTCCTGCACTTCCGGTTTGTTCCAGTTTGTTCCTTCCAGTTGGGGGAACCTCTAGAACAGCATGTGGTGGTGGTGGTGGGGCTGCAGCAGAAAAAGTGGAATCCATAAAAAACCCCACCCACCCCCACAAACACGGCTCACAGCCAGTTGGATCCAAACCAGTACATATGCCCAGTCAGCTTTGGCATGTGAGCATTCCTGTTGTTCATATATAATAATAACCTCCGTAATGTTTTGGTTTTTTGGTCGGGTGTTGCAGGTTATGCATATTTCACTGACTGGAGACTTGGCGGAATAGTTCGGGTCCGAAAGTCTGATGGAGGAGAAATGACTATTATTAGGAGGGGAATCAATAATATCATGCACGTGAAAGCATATAATGCTCAGTCTCAAATAGGTAAGCTTATCTATTGTACTTTTTCAGGGATGTATGTCGAAGCATCTTGATTTGCAGTAGCATTATCTGTTCAACTCCTTTAAACATTTTCACAGATTCCCAAGTTTTTGCCCTTCGATTTTCAACTTTTACCTTTTGTGTCTCAGGAATCTTTTCCTTCTTCGGGAAAGGGGGTGTTTTGTAAGTGTTTCCATAGTGTTGCAAATCTTCCGAATTAATTTTTCATTGTGTTTTCGAAGGCAATAACTACTGTAACAGAGCAACAAATCCAAATGGAGACTGCAGCCATTTCTGCTTCCCAGTGCCCAATTTTCAGCGGGTTTGTGGCTGCCCCTATGGAATGAAACTGAGCTCTAACCAGTTGACCTGTGTGGAAGATCCATCCAACGAGCCTCCCACTTTACAGTGTGGTTCATACTCCTTTTCCTGTGGCAATGGCAGGTGTGTACCCAGGTACTATCGATGTGATGGTGTGGATGATTGCCACGACAACAGCGATGAACAGAACTGTGGATCCCTCAGTAAGTATTGTTTGTATTCCCCCCAAATGTCACTTCTTTTGTTCAAAAATTTCTCAGTTGCAGTCCACCTATTGCAATAAATCGGAGAACATACTTTAAGCCTTCAATACCATTTATTTTATTTTTTTTAAAATAGTTTTTATTAATGATTTTTTGTGTTACAAAACAGATAAACAGGGAAAGGTGCATCTATTGTCTCCACTTTTGATCCATAGTCTTTTTGTTTACATTTAGTGAGAGACAATTTTGTCATAGACATCTTGCAGCTGGAGGAAAAGAGAGCTCGCATTCTCAGTAAAAATAAATAAATATATAAATACATAAACATACCCACACGATGCTGACACAAACCCCTACACCAGTAATAGGCAGTAGAATGAAATACCATTTATGTTCCTCAGACCTAATGAGTTTTCTCCCCCTCACCACCCCCATAATTGTGTTTTTACATTGAGTGGAACATCTTTGTGTGGTAGCCAGGAGGGCTGGTTTTGGTGGCATTATAACTCAGATCTTCTCAACGTTTTATTTTCTCGTCTAGACAATTCTTGTGCTTCGTCGGCCTTTACCTGCAGAAATGGCCAGTGCATTCCTAACCGGTGGCGATGCGATAAGCACAACGACTGTCTCGATAGTAGCGACGAGCTCCACTGCCCCACGCAGGGCCCCACTTCCTGCCCGGCAGCCTTGTTCACCTGTGACAACAGCAAGTGCATTCCCAGAATCTGGCTGTGCGATACAGACAATGACTGTGGTGACGGATCAGATGAAAGAAACTGCAGTAAGCATTCAAATAGGGAGGATACAGCGCTGTGCTTAGTCTTTCTCGGCAATCTGCTTTTCTGCAGCAACAGCACAAAACCTCTCCTGCCTTTTAAAACCCAAAGCAGTGTCCATGTGATCCCCATCCAGGCCCTGAACAGTCCCAGATAGTTTAGCTCCAGGGTACCCTAAGACCCCTCTTCAAAGTCATTGCTTTTCATTCTCTGCAGCTCAGCTTCTACGCAGCTCTGGCTACCATTGTAAGCATGCTTAGTAGGAGTAAGCCACAGGTAGGGTTGGGAATGACTCCCACCTCAAGGCCTGGGGACCCACTACAAGTGTGCATTGGCAACACTGACCTAGGCGCACCAGTGGTCTCCTAAGGCAGATTCCTATGTTGGTTCTAGACTGAACTAGTTGCACTTAACATTGAAATAGGTGGGACTTAAGTCATAATGAACTTGTCCTACTGGTTCCAGGGAGATTTTCCTTCTTAGAAAATACATTTAGGATGGTGCTGCACAGAGTGTAGCTCTGTAATATTCTGCATAGTGTGTTAATGCAAAATAGGGCTAGGGGAAAATAGGTACAGCGGTAGCTCGGTTCTCGAACGTCTCCATTGACGAGCGTTTCAGAACCTGAACACCAAAAACCCGGAAGTAAATGCTTCCATTGGAAGCCGAATAGCTTTTCTCAATTGAATTTGCAGACTGCCCTTTGTGCCTCCGTTTTCAAACATTTCGGAACTCGAACGTTCTTCCGGAACGGATTACTTTTGAGAACCAATGTACCACTGCATTCTATTAAGTTGGTGTTTTGTTTTTATGCTGTCTTGTTTAGCTTTCACAGAGACATGTGAGCCTGGTCAGTTCCAGTGTCCTGATCACAGGTGCATTGATCCATTTTATGTGTGTGATGGTGACAAGGATTGTGTAGATGGAGCGGATGAACATGATTGCAGTTAAGTATCACCTGCCTCCTCCTTCCACTTGACATTTTCATCTTCAGGGCTAGTCACACTTCTCTGAAGTCTCTCAGCCTCACTCACCTCACAGAGTGTGTGTTGTGGGGGAGGAAGGGAAAGGAGATTGATGGCCGCTTTGAGACTCCTTAGGGTAGTGATAAAGCGGGATATCAAATCCAAATTCTTCTTCTTCTTTTTCTTCTTCTTGTACTTCAGGGAAATGGGTGATGCAAGCATTCCTCCTGTTCTCTAGAATCCCCAGGGATATATATTTAGTCGTAATCACTGCCTACCATGTTCTCACTCTTAGTACAATGGCAGAAAAACTGTCCAAAAGCTTGTCACCAAGTGAAACCTGAGATAATCTTTCTTTTTTATTTTAGTTTACAACTGTAGTTCCAATGAGTTTAAATGTGCAAGTGGAGACCAGTGTATCAGCAATTATTACCAGTGTGATGGTGTCTTTGACTGCAACGATCACTCAGATGAGGCTGGTTGTCGTAAGTACAGAACTGACCCAAGACATTTGGCTGCCTGAGGCAGAACAGCAGATGCCTGTCCTCCCAAGTCAAATTACTTATTACCCAAAGTACTTGAGGGAGAAAATCCCATATACACCTCCTTTCCTCCTTGGCAGTAAAATACATCAATGATTGATTGAATAACTAGCAAATTGCTGCCCTTTAATGACATCCAAAGTATGCTGCCTGAGGCAGCTGCCTCACTCTCCATAATGACAGGACTGGTCCTGACTATAGGAACAGACAAAGTTCCCTGTTCCTAGTGAAATATTATGAAGAATTGAACACGCTGGCTGAGGACAAGATGAGTTGTCTGCAAGAACTCAGCTTGAGGCGCATAATAAAGTGACATTCTCCAATAATAACATGACATGGGTTAGATCTCACATGTCTTCTGAATCCAAATTTGAGTCAAGATTTTGTTATACTGAACTGCTTTGTGTATAGTTTTAGAAACAATTCACACATTCAAAGCAACAAGAGTTTTCCTAATGGCTTCAATGAGATGTGCATTAAATTCCTTTTTTAAAAAATACAGGAAAAAAGAAGAAATATCAACACTATGATGGCTGCAAGAGGGAACGATGTTTGAACGAATGAAAACTCTTTTCATATGACTACAAAGTATCCATACCGCTTTATATTTTTAAGTGAAAAAAATCTTAAATCAGTTTACAACCAGCATCAAAACAATCCAAGAGAACATTCCAAAATAAAATATTATAGAAGAAAACAACATACAAAATACACATTAAGAGCAACATAATTAACAGGAAACTTAAAATATCTGAAACATTTCAAGATAAAACAGTACTAAAAGGAAGTGAAATATAAAATGCACATTTAAAACAGCATGCTTAGCAAAGGAATAAAATTAGCAAGAGAAAAACGTCCCGCACTTCAGGCAAAGGCCAGGGGATAGGTGCAAGCTTTTGTATTGAAGCATATCCAAAATGTTTGGTTATATTTTTATGTAAGTAAAATTGCTGCTGTCCACAGACATTAAATGGAATGTGTACTAGTCTCTGATATCTGTGTCTGAAGAAGTGTGCATGCACACGAAAGCTTATACCCAGAACAAACTTAGTTGGCCTCTAAGGTGCTACTGGACAATTTTTTAATTTATTTCGACTGCTTCAGACCAACAGGGCTACCCACCTGAATCTAGTCTCTGCTATGCCATTCTGTCATGTCAAGGGTAGTCCTTTTGCAATTCCTCTTAATTTCCAAAAATTTGCTGCCCCTTGTGTCCAAAATGTGTGCCACAACTCTTCTTGCTTTCCCACCAATGCGTGGACTGTCTCCCACATGCTTCGTATGACTATGTTTCAGCCACGAGGCCACCTGGCATGTGCCATCAGAATGAGTTCCAGTGCCAGTCGGATGGCAACTGTATCCCTGCCAACTGGGAATGTGATGGGCACCCCGACTGCGTGGATGGCTCCGATGAGCATCATCGGTGCCCCCCCAGGACCTGCCCTCCTTCCCTTTTCCACTGTGACAATGGGAACTGCGTCTACCGTGCTTGGGTCTGTGATGGTGACAACGACTGCCGCGACATGAGTGACGAGAGAGACTGTCCCACTCAGCCTTTCCGGTGCCCCAGCTGGCAGTGGCAATGTCCTGGCCACAGCATGTGTGTAAACCTCAGCAGAGTATGTGACAATCTTGCTGACTGCCCTAACGGAGCCGATGAATCGCCCTTGTGCAGTAAGTTACTTTTTCTAAAGGGCAAATGCAGGATGGACCTGCAAGATGCCTGGACATTGGATGGGGCAGGAATATCCTAGGGAAATCCAGCCTATTCTATTTTACAGGGTCATTGTGAAAGGTAAAATGGGAACAGCTATATTTGGAATCCTGAGCTCCTTGAAGGAAGAGTGGGATACCGACATAATAAATTGTAAAATACATAAAGGTTACAATGAAGTAGAATATACTTGTTTGTAAACCTGCAACTTAACGTGGGGGTTACCTTCCAGGGATGGTGCCTAAAGCCAAAACTGAATATAGACAAAGCACATTCAGTGGCAAGTAGAATTGCCACTTTCCGTCTGCTTTTTAATTTAATTTATTATTATTTTTTGCTATGCACATAAAGTTGAATGTGGACAAGTTAAATGTGCATAAATTGTGGGCTTACTGTATATTAATTGCAATACCTGGAGCCCGCAATTGCATGTCCCCACCATAACTTTCAGGCCTTTTGCAACTGTGCAAGACTGTGAGTATGTTCCTTATTTTCGGCAGTGCTTTGGTTGAGTTTAATATGTTAAATGCGTTTCAAACTTTGCTTATATCCTCAAATACTTGTTAAATTCACTGTCTATGAGATTGGGACATAATCAGTAGTTTCTTTTAATTAAAATTAAATTTCATCTGGTCTTTAATATTTTCTGTACAATTTCTAACTTTTATCGGATAATAATCTCAAAAAATGGCAAGCGGCCAGAAGTCGTGTTTGTGATGATTACTGTCAGTGTTGATTTACTCTTAATCCTAACTTCTTTCTTTCTTTCCTCCTTTTTTTCTAATCAATGCACATTCTCAGATGAGCCTCAGCCAGGTAGGAGTCTAAAGCATACTGGATTAATATTTTGACACCAAGTTGCATTTGTTAGCTAAGGGCTTGTTTACAGAAACAGGTATTCCTGAGAAGGTTTCAAAGACTATGGATTTGGGTTTGGTTTTTTCCTGAACCGAAAAACTTTATTGAGGGTTGAGGAGGAAACTCCAGAATGTGGCAGCCATGTATTCATCCTCAATAGCTCAGGGGGCTGCATTATTTCAGATAATCTCCACTCCGCTCCCTTGGGCATCTTCAGAATTCTATGTGTGCATGCAAAGGAAGTGCTTTCACATGTGCACATGAAACCAGCTAAATTTTCAATTCTAACTATAGGCTTTTCTGCCACATCACATATCTCTGTGGGAATTCCCCCAACTTTCAGGATCATGTCGTGGGGTTTGGAGGGGCATTTAACAGGCCGAGGTAGAAAACAATCGCAGAAAACCCTTGGTATGTGTTCAGCATACCCGATCCTCTCTATCACAGCCACAGTCACTTAAAAGGGTTCAAAGGGGAGCCCAAAGTTCTGTACAGTGGAACCTCGGGTTGCAAATGTGATCCGTGCAGGAGGCACGTTCACAACCCACAGCGCCGCAGGTTGCAATTCAGCACTTCTGTGCATGCGCAAAGCGCGATTTAGCACTTCTGTGCATGTGTGAGCGCTGAAACCTGGGAGTAATCTGTTCCAGTACTTCTGGGTTTGGCGTGGTGCACAGCCTGAAGCGTCTGTAACCCAAAGTACCACTGTACTATCCATATGTTCTTGTTCTCACTTCACTTTGTCTTCAAATTGACACCTTGAGCTTGTGGGGGGATAGGAAGAAACAGCAACTCAGATTTAAGCTACACCAAACCTGTATTCTTCTCTCTGCATACCTGATTGTGTAAAAATAAGCCTCCAATTACCACAATTCCTATTTCTGGTATTAAACCATTCCTTTTTATTGTGCTAGTGGTGGGAGAGGGTGGGCAATCCAAGTTCTTTTTGAGCTTCTCGCAGCCTACATTTAGACTTCTAAATTGATCCATTTTTGTGTTGTTAAACAGTGGTGGGGAACCTGTGGTCCTCCAGATGTTGCCAGACTCCCCAACTCTCATCAGCCTCAGCCAAGATAGCTGATGGTTAGGAATGATGGGATTTGTAGTCCATCAACAACAGAAGGTCCACAGGTTCACCACCTCTGCTGTAGATTTTAGACTTTACACTAGCAGAGGGAAGTGACCTGCTAGAGTATATGAGTATGTTTGAAAGGATCATGAAGTAAAAAGCGAATTATTTTGACTTTGCATCTCATCATAACATCCAATACCATATTTATCTCAATTAGTTTGTGGGAGGTGGGGAGAACTCATATAGGCAGCAAAGTATTTGTGGTTCATTTGCGGAAACCATAGCTGGGACTTTGAAGTAATGTTTTCCTCATTATTTTATTTTTTTTTAAAGCTAGGATGGCCTTCTGTCTATCAGTTTTCTTGCTGTACCATTTGAGGATTCTGAGCACTGGCTGTTATTTTCAGATGCCTGTTAGCTGACGATACCTTTCAAAATCTTTTTTCTGCTTCTGGTACGACATGGATGGCATTTCAAGCAATGACAGCCCACAGGAAAAGCAGGCGTTCCGTGCTGGCTCTAAGTGTTAATACCTGCCAAATTGGCTCAGAATTTACCTCAAAACATGTTAGTTATATGTATACATATTAGTATACATTCCTTTTACTTACTTAGTGCACTTGTGGCCCTCTAGATATTGTTGAATTCCCAACCTCCCCAGTCAGGGAAGATGGGAGTTGGGAGTCTAACCGTAATATATGGAAGGTTCCCCAATCTCTCCTACTCCTACATAAGAGCAGGCACTGTTGCTTTGCATTTGTTACGACTCCCTTTTCTATACTTTAGGGGAGTTGAGAAGGTTTTCATACCTGCTGGTTTATGTCCCTCTCCCATTTATTTGCAGACCAGGAGAGCTGTACGGATAATAATGCCGGGTGCACACACGACTGTATCCAAGGCCCCTTTGGCGCTCAGTGTTCTTGTCCCTTTGGGTACCAGCTGGCCAACGACTCCAAAACCTGCGAAGACATCAACGAATGTGACCCTCCAGGGTTTTGCAGCCAGCACTGCCACAACGAACGAGGGTCTTCCAGGTGTTACTGTGACGAAGGTTATGTGTTGGAACCCAATGGGAGGACTTGCAAAGTAGCAGGTGAGGAAGGCAAAGATAAGTCCATAAAGACAACTGCCCATGTAGATTCCCATGTCCCTAGCTATCCTGTGGCCTTGGCAAAAGTTTGTCCACTGTTAAGTCACTTAATATGTGAAAAGAAAAGGGGTGGGGGTGGGATTGAGCTGGTGAAACTTGCAGGTGTTTCGTTTGGTTGCTCAGCGTTTTCTGTTTCAATTCAGTTGTTAAAAATTAGCAGACAGTCAGTGGTCGTATTTAAATTGGCACGCAGTCAATGGTTATATTTATTTGCACAGAATAATAATGATTTATTATTTATACCCCACCCATCTGGCTGGGCTTCCCCAGCCACTGTGGACAGCTTCCAACAAAATATTAAAATACGGTAGTGCATCAAACATTAAAAGCTTCCCTAAAGAAGGTTGCCTTCAGATGTCTTCCAAAAGTCTGGTAGTTGTTGTTCTCTTTGACATCTGGTGGGAGGGTGTTCCATAGGGAGGGCGCCACTACTGAGAAGGCCCTCTGCCTGGTTCCCTGTAGCTTGGCTTCTCGCAGTGAGGGAACCACCAGAAGGCCCTTGGCGCTGGACTTCATTGACTGGAAGCCCTCCCTCTGTGTCTCACTGTGAATTATAGCATTTCACTGGAGGGCCCCCCTAAACTCTTTCTTTCTAGATGGCAAAGAGGAACTGCTTCCAGCTGGAAAGTACTGTATACAACATTTTTATTTTTTCTTAAATTTGCATACTGCCCTATACCTGCGGGTCTCAGGGTGGAACAACCAAATACCCCCCCCCCAAAAAAAAAACATTTTAAAAGGGTATTGATGGGTACTGGTGCCTAAAGGTGTATAATGAAGGTGCCAAGCGAACCTCCCTAGGGAGAGCATTCCACAAGTGGAGAGCCACTTTCTTCATGGACAGAACATTCCCATTCCTGTTTGTGAAGCAGAGGAAGCTGTCTTATACCGAGTTAAGACTCTTTGACCCATCTAGCATAGCATTGTCTAGGCCAGGGGTAGTCAACCTTTTTATACCTACTGTCCACTAATGCATCTTTCTTGATGGTAAAATTTTCTTACTACCCACCAGTGCTCAATGAAAGGAGGATTCAGCTTGTGCTGTAGAACCCCCTACCGCCCACCTAGAATCCTGAAACGCCCACTAGTGGTCGGTAGGGACCAGGTTGACAACCCCTGGTCTAGACAACCCCTGGTCTCATGCTTTACTGACTGAGCTATCCCTTAGAGGCCTCTGTAGTATATGCTCTGCTGCTGAGTTCCTGTCACGAAATTGAGGCCACTACTAGTCCAGGGGTGGCAATTTTATGACTGGCTTTTCCTCCAGCAGGTTTTTGTTTTTTTAAAAAAAACTTTTGCAGAATTTACTTGACTTTGCCTGTTTTTGCAGAATTTGGGAATCTCCTCTTGTTGGTGGCAAGCCGTAACCAAATTGTCGTCGACAACATAACTTCCCACGCTCAGCACATTTATTCTTTGGTTCGCGATGGAAGGAACATTGTCGCAATTGATTTTGATTCGGTTACTGATCGAATCTTTTGGTCTGACACCACACAGGACAAGATTTGGACTGCCTACCAGAATGGGACAGACAGGAAAGTTGTAAGTCTCTCATGGAATGCAGACATTGGCTGCATGTCACAATTGCATGGCACCCCTGTGTGTGTGTGTCCACTTCTTCATTTGTGCCGTAGCTAACGTCTTTACAGATGTTCATGCAATGCACAGATGTTGAAATGGTGGAGCCAGCTGTTTTCATTTGTGTAATGCATGAAGGGACTTATTACCATGGCAAACGTCATTGTTTGCATTCTTTGACCCAGTGGAGTGAATAGTGCTGCACAAAGGCATGTCCTGACGCCTCCGATTTCCCCAGATGTGGGAAATTTGACATCATAATTTGTGGTAGACCCATCTCTCACAGTGCCCTGCCTTAGCGCTTGTTATGTACGTACGCTGTTGGGAAAGGGAGTAGAAAACAGAGCTCTGTTATGCACTGTGGGGATCAGCCTGCATGACTGCTAAATGTTGCAGACTGGGTAGAGGATTTACTTGTTTCATTTGATGTCTGTCCCTTGTTTCAATCCTCAAGGGTTTCATTTTCTTGATGCTTGCAAGTTTTTGAATGAATCTGTCTCTAAGGGTTTTGTACAGCAGTTTTACTTCCAGCACACTGCTGGGTAGATTCTTCCCATAATAAAGGAAACAAGCTGCACAGGGCACTATATTTCCTAGTACATAATTGATAGTACTTGTGACTTTTGTTTAACCCTTTGCTACTGCCAAGTCCTCTTGCTTCTCTTGAGCTATTAATGTACCGTTAACGTTACTCAAATACTATCCGAATATGAGAGCAGGCCAACTGCTTCCAGCCATAAGCCATTTGTTTGTAGTAGTTTTAGAACAGCAGTGAATTGTTTCATTGCAGTGAATTAGTCTCTTTGGGAACATGAGTTCCACAGCATAGCTCTCTTTTTGCTGTCAATAAGAACGAAGCTGCTCCATTTCTTTTCCATAGACAGTTCATTAATTTTCACTCATTTTGGCTGTAGCAAACTGCAAGAGCACTAACTTGTTCCTTCATGGTTTCCGGCAGGTACTTGACAGTGGTGTTACCGTAACAGAAAGCATCGCAGTGGACTGGGTAGGCCGCAATCTTTACTGGACAGACTTCGTTCTTGAGACAATCGAGGTCTCCAGACTCGATGGGAGCCACAGGACAGTGCTGATCAGTGAAAATGTAACAAACCCAAGGGGACTAGTGTTAGATCCCAGGACAGAGTAAGGTTTTCTCCTTTTTTCAAAAGGCACCTTTCGACAATGGGATGCTTGCTTCCTTGGGAAGGGCAATTTAGCAAAGAATTACTGAATGAACAAACTGTAGTGTTATATTACCATTTGCTGGTATTTGTATGAGGTGTAGTAGTCAAGCCACTTGACCACATTCCCAGAAGTTGTCGTTGAGTTCTCCCAGAAGTGTTGTCTAAAGCTTAACCCTAAGCAAAGTACGCAGATTGAAATCTGTGGGTTTTGGATCAGACTGGCCATCTTGTGCCACTTGACCACTTCCAGTTCACCCCATTGTTAAGCAGCTCCTTATACAGGGAATGTGAAACTCATAGGACATTAGGTGTAGTTCTGACTATGTTCTATGGTCCTCCTATTCCATAAGCTGTAGGAAATGGTCTGACCCAACCATGCCAGCCCAATAAATCCAACTCTTTGGCCGGCTTGGGTTAGTCATCATAACCCAAGCACTTTTTATTGTTTGCGTGGTATATTTGAAAATGCATCAGCCACTTATTTACATAAGAGATTATTTGAAGAGTTGAGGGGCTTTACGATCCTGACTTTATATATTCTCCATGAACTAGGTTGTGTTAGTTCAATTTCAGAAACAGTGGAGCATTCTGGAGAGATAGCAGCTTGCTGGGCTTCCTCCAAGAGCAGAGATGCTGTTTTGCTTCAACCTAGATGCTTTTAGATGCTTTTTTTTTTTTTTTTTTTGCTTTTTTGCTCCTTGTTTTCCATAGACAGTAAGTTTTGAGAAAAGGGGTCAAGGGACATAAGGAAACATGAGCTGAGACACCTTTCTCTGCTTGTATTTTTTTGAAAGAGTATATGCTTCTCTCTCTCTTTTTTTGCAAATGCAGGATCTTTTCCTCCTTTGAACATTTTATAAACTGAGGTTTATATATCTTTGACTCCTTTGTTTAGAAGCAGTCAGCTCCACTTCTTTCAGGTCTGGGGTTCTTGTGGAAATGTATTGGTGTCGGAACCACAGCAAGCATCTTGACGAAGTTTCGTTTAATTAATATGGTTGCTTATTACATTTCTGAAGCCCTGACGAGGCTGATTTCAAGGCTGTAACTAGGGGCAGTGTGTGATGACAAGTGTTTCTGGGTAGGGCTGTCTGAACTCTGCCCTAAAAATAGAGAAATTAGGCAGAAAATAGCCCCATTTGGGCCCCAAGGAAAGCTGGGCAGGGGACTAAGGCCAAGGGCTTGGCTTGCCTTAAGGCCACCTGAGCTCTTGGCAGAGGCAAGATTCAAACCAGGGACTTTCTGGCCCTTGGCTCTCTCTCTTAGCCATTACACTATAGCACCTTTCAATACACCAAAAGCAGCTTTTGTGAATGAGGTCCTTTGACATTTCCGACTGTACCAGTGGTTCCTGTGATCGTTAATCAGTTGTTTTCCACAGTGCTCACGTGATGTTCTGGACAGACTGGGGCCGGAATCCCCGAATCGAAAGAGCAAGCATGGATGGCACATTACGAACCACCATCGTCAGTAAGAAGATCTATTGGCCCAATGGACTTTCCATCGATTACCCAAACAAGCTGCTATATTTTGCCGACGCCTATCTTGACTACATTGATTTCTGTGATTACAATGGAAACAACAGGCGCCAGGTGGTGGCAAGTGACTTGGTATGAAAAGGGAAAAAACAAGAAAATTGGCCGGGGGCGCAGGGTGTGACCATGGATTCCTGTATGGTGCAAATGGCTTCTGTGTTCTTCTGTGGTGAGGCAGCAGGTCCCAATCTTCTGACTTTACTCCAAAACTCTTGTGTCCAAGTCCAACACCTGTCCACTGCACCATGACAGATTTCTGAAGCCATTAGCCTACAATATATTGCTTAAAAGTCACTTATTTAAAAATGTCCTGTGTCTTGCTGTCTAGTTCCTGTATGGGATGCAGTGCTTGGAGAGGAAGAACATAGGGCAACTTTGTCTTGTAGGTGTTGGCTTAAGGCTGACAAAGTCTACTGAACTTAAAAGGACTTAACACATTTGCAGAATTCAGACATCCCACCGTATCGTGATTTTTGGGACCCCAAAACATGGCTTTGATAAGAAGAGAACTATTCAATCTAAGCACAAGAGAGCAAAACTGAGGAGTGCGGCTTATATGATTTCTTTCTTTTTCTTTTCGGAATAAATTTGATTAGGGTTTACGTATAGAGAAAACTAACAAAACAGTATCAAATATTGTTTCCTCTGTTTTATCCAAACTAAGACTTTGATCTAAATACAATAAAAACATAAAGAAAAAGGAGGGGAAGAGAAAGAAATAAGGAGAAAGAGAGAAATAAAGGAAAAGAAATAGAAAAGAGGTTAAAAGAGATAGTGGGGAATAAAATCCAGAAGGTAAGGGACTCCTGATTCCTCGTCCGTCCACTATTAACAATATTCACTTTATCCCCTCCAATATAAGACCCAACAAAGCCACTTTCTATAAACAAACATCATCTTCAATCCTCAAATCCAAATGTCATTATTTCTTTTTCACTCAAAAGGTCAATGAGAGGTTTCCAATCTTTAACAAATGTTAACAATGGCTTTTCTCTGATTAAACATGTTAATTAAACATGCCAACATCTCTCAGCTAAGTCCGTTAATTTTAACAGCCATTCTTCCATTGTTGGCAAGAACGGGTCCTTCCGTCTTTGTGCATTGCATATAAAAGTCCCGCAGCCTGGAGCGACACTTAACATTATTTCTCATATTTTATCAGGTCGTGGGAGAAATTATACTTGAGAGTAGCTGTAGAGATTTCTGTGCTGTGCCACTTATTCTGGATACCAGTAACAACTGTAATAGCAACAGTGTTAAAATGAAACTGAGCCCGTTGCCCTTCTTTTAGGTGTTGCGGCATCCTCACGCGCTGACCCTTTTTGAAGATTTTGTATACTGGACGGACCAATACACCCACCGAGTACTTCGAGCCAACAAGTGGCATGGAAGAAATCAAACTGTGATGGTTTATAATATCCACCAGCCTCTGGGCATTGTTGCAGTTCATCCTGTGAAGCAGCCGGCCGGTAAGCTCAGCCAGTTACGATTTTGCAACAGAAAAGCAAAACCATCCGGTGTAAATATTAGTAGACATCAATAATATTTTGGATACTTCCAGCAATGATATTGGGCAAACTCTCCAGGGCCACAGCGCTAAAGCAGGGGTGGGAAAGAGGGTCCAGCCCCTGCAGGCCATTTTGACATGTGGGTGGGATTGTCCATCTGTCAATCCCCTGATGTCACAATGATGTCAGGTCATCTATTTATTATTTATTTTTTTAAGTACAGGCGCAGCTCCAACTGTTAGGAGACCCTTAGAAAACTACTGTTCGCAGCATTCTTTGGGGGAAGCCATGATTGTTAAAGCAGTATAAGGACACTTTGAATGATTGGTGTGGATGAGGTTCATGAGTACAAGGAGTTAAGAGAAAACAGACCTATTTAAAGGGCCTCATAAGCAGCTTTCCTTCCAAATCCCTACTGTTGTTCTAAAAGTATAGGTTTCTTTTCTTTCTTTTTTAAAAAAGGTTTTTATTAGGGTTTATAATGAAAAATGCAAAGATTATTGTCAAGTATCTTTTTTTGTCCAAACTAAAACGAGAAAGGATGGAGGGAAGGGGAAGAGATAGAGAAAAAGGAATTAAAAAATATTTAAGAGTGAGAGAGATTCTTCGTCTGTGTGCTATAGATAAACATTATTCACTCCATCCACTCGAGTATAACCTAAAAATAAAGGTTTTCAATGCAAACCAAGGTTCTGGGACATAGTACCGAGACGCCATCAATAACTAGTCTCAGCTTGATGTAAAAAGCCAGATGTGACAAACCAGTGGTCTTGCCTAATTCCCTCATTTCATATCATGCTACGCTACTGCTCTGCTTTTTTCCAATTTACCTTATCAGTGCTTTTATTTCTCTCTCTCCCAGGTATCAATTTTTGCAGCTCATCCCCCTGCAGCCACCTGTGCTTGCTTTCTGCATCGGGACCACGGTTTTATTCCTGCGCCTGCCCGTCTGGCTGGACTCTCTCTCCTGATCATGTGAACTGCATGAGAGGTGGGGTCACAGGAACTTTAGCTGGAAAGAGAAAGAAAACCACAAAACATGCCACTATCAGGGAAAGACTTCTCTAGTCCCCGTCTGGTATTTCAGCAGAGTATAGGGGAGCAAATCTCCCAGATTTTGTTGCTATCATTTCAGGAAACACTGTGCAAATGCAGTTTATAAAATTAGACCGCCAAACCTGAATCAGTAGGCATGTATTTTGAAAACATTTCAGACTTTGCCTTATGTCAGGGGATGATTAGCTGCTTGTGCTTAAAATTGTGCCCCTTCAGAGTTTGTGCGGCCCCACAAACCTCTGTGTGTGACAGAGCTCCTCAGACATGTCTGCTCTAGTCACTAGTAGAGTCTGACAGTGGCTGCCTGCGGAAGCGCTTCCAGCAAAGAAGTTCCTTAACGGAAACGCGTCTCCTGGACTCACGACGTGGCAGCTTCCGGCGAAGCATGGGTCTCCCTGCAGTTGCTTCTGACACCTCCCCGCTATTTTCGCTGGAAGTGTCTCTCACCCCTTTCTCTCCCCTGCTGTTTCCTGCCTGGGCTGCTGCGTCTCTCTCAGCATTACTGAGATCCTCCTCCAGAGACCCCTCGCTCCCCCTCCTTGTCCCTGCTTTAGCTGCTGACTCTCTCCCAGTCTCTGGGAGCCCTACCACCTCCCTTTCCTCTGATGTCAGTTCCCTGACATCCACCTCCCCTCCAGGGCCCCCTTCTCCCCCGCCCCTACTCTCTCCTCTGGGCGGTGAGGAGCTGAAACCCCGAAAAGAATCCTCTTCATCTTCAGACGTCTCGAACATTTCCCTCCATCGGTCTTCGTTCCGACTCGCTGAATCCTCCTCCACCTCGGAATCAGAGAACCCCTCCAACTCTTCTTCTTCGTCGGTGGTGGCGAAGTATTCCCTCCGGAACCTCGCCACTGGCTGGGGTTTACGAGGGAATCTCTGATGAAAAGTTTCAATCAAAACCTCGTCATCTACATCCTCTGCCCTGACCCAGGTGTTTTCCGACTCCGGCTCCCCTTCCCACATTACCAAATACTCTACTTGCTCTCCCTTCCACCTGGAATCGAGAATCTCCGCTACATGGTAGCTGTGTTCTTTTTCCTCCATAGCTGGTCCCCTATTGACCCTCCCCTCTCTGTCCCCTATATACGGTGACAGCAACGACCTGTGGAACACTGGGTGCAACTTCATGTGGTTCGGTAACCGGAGTCTGAAAGCCACTGGGTTGACCTGTTGCGTGACTTCAAATGGGCCCAGTCTTTTGGGTCTTAACTTCTTACAACCTCCTTTAAATGGTAACCCTTGGGTGGACAGCCACACCTGGTCCCCCACCCTAATGCTTTCCCCTTCCCTTCTGGTTTTGTCTGCCTGCCTCTTATATTCCTCCTTCGCCCTGTTTAAATTAAGTTGGAGCTGGCGATGGATCGCTTCCATTTCTTCAACGAACTGTTCTGCGGCTGGAACGCTCCAGTTCTCCCCTTCCCCCCCCTGGGAAGGCTCGGGGATGACACCCGTGATTAGCCAAAAAAGGGCTCATCCCCGTGGACACGTTCTCTGCATTGTTGTAGGCAAATTCTGCCAACGCCAGCTTCTCCACCCAATCATTCTCTCTGTCATTCACATAACACCTCAAATATTGCTGGAGGACACCATTAGCTCTTTCCGCCTGCCCGTTGGTTTCTGGATGACGGGCAGTAGAGAAATTCACCTCTACATGCAATAAGCTCATGAGCTTCCTCCAGAACCTGGAAGTAAATTGTTTCCCTCGGTCAGAAACCACCCTCAAGGGGGCGCCATGCAGCCTAAACACATTTTCCACAAACAATTTAGCGGTTTCTTCCGCTGTGACCGCATGTGAGCAGGCTATAAAGTGGGCCATCTTGGTTAACAGGTCTACCACAACCATAATGGCTGTTTTCCCTTTGGACCTGGGCAGATCAGTCATGAAATCTATTGCCACTGCCTCCCATGGCCTTTCCGGCGTGGGTAGTGGTTCTAATAAACCTGCCGGTGCCCGCCTCTCCCCCTTGGCTCGTTGGCATCGGTCACACCCTCTCACATATTCCCGCACATCTTCCCTGACCTTGGGCCACCAGAATTCCCTGGTAACCAGCCACATGGTTTTGTGTTGCCCAAAATGCCCTGCTGTGGGGCTATCGTGCAGTTGCTTGAGTACCTTTTCCCTCAATTCCCCTTCAGGTATGTATAACGCTCCCTTGTAGTACAACGCCCCATTTCTCTCCTCAAAACCCCCGGGTTTGTCTCCCTCCCTCCTGAGACCCCTGAGTTTGTCCTGGGCGTATTCATCCTGCACCGTTCCCTCTATCAGTTCCCTTTGCCCCACCAATGCCGCCCCACACACCCAGCGGTCCTCGGGAATGACATGGGTCTCTTCGGGTGCACCCTCTCCCTCCAAATATTCAGGTTTGCGTGAGAGAGCGTCCGCCCTAACGTTCTCCGGGCCTGGTACGTAACAAATCTCAAAGTTAAATTTGGAGAACTCCTGGGCCCATCTCAACTGCCGTTGGTTGAGCACTCGCGCAGTTCTCCAATACTCTAGATTCTTATGGTCCGTGCACACTTGCACCTTCTGTTGTGCACCAATTAGCAGGTGCCTCCATCTCCGGAAGGCCTCATGAATCGCAAGAAGTTCCCGGTCGTACACCGTGTAGTTCCTCTCAGATTTGTTCAGCTTTCGCGAAAAGAAGGCACACGGTCGCCACTCTGACCCCTCCTTCCCCGGCTGCAGAAGAAGCACCGCCCCTATGGCTCTGTCAGAAGCGTCTGTTTCGACCCTCAGCTTTTTTTGTAAATCCACATGTAGAAGTTGTTCATCAGAGGCGAAGGCCCTTTTCAGTTCCTCAAACGCTCGCTCCGCCTCCCCCGTCCAAACAAACTTCTTTTTACTGCTGAGACAGTCCGTGATGGGCGCCGTCAGGTGGGCGAAGTTTCGGATGAACTTACGATAAAAGTTTCCAAACCCTAGGAACCTCTGCACATCCTTCTTGGTCTTGGGTGTTTTCCATTCCAGCACCGCTTGAACCTTGCCGGGGTCCATGGCCAACCCCTTGTCTGACAAGCGGTACCCCAGGAATTCCACCTCCTTGGTATGAAACTGACACTTCTCCAGTTTCACCCACAGTCTGTTGGCTTGCAGCCTGCTCAACACTTCTCTGACGTCTCTCACATGTTGCTCCTCATTCTCCGAATACACCAACACGTCATCTAAGAAGGCCACGCAATTCTTGTAGAGCAAAGGCCCCAGTACGTGGTTCATGAAGGCTTGAAAACACGCGGAGCCTGCTTGTAATCCAAAAGGCATAACGAGGTATTCAAATGCCCCCAAAGGGGTGAACATGGTGGTCTTCCATTCATCCCCTTTCCTTATACGTATCAGGTTGTACGCCCCCCTTAGGTCCAGCTTTGTAAAAATCTTTCCTTTTCGCACCCTGGTCAAAATATCATCAATCCTGGGCATAGGAAAAGCCGCCGGCTCTGTCACCGCATTTAGGCGCCGAAAGTCACATACCAGCCTCGGCTTGTCCGTGTTTTTTTTATCCACAAAAAACACTGGGCTACCCCCCGCTGCCTTGGACTCTCTGATGAAGCCTCTCTTCAGGTTCTTGTCAATGAACGCTCGCAACTCCTGCATTTCCCTGTCTGACATGGCATACAACTTGCCTACAGGAAGCTGTGCTCCAGGGAGTAAATTGATCTGGCAATCAAAGGGCCTATGCGGGGGTAGTTGGTCAGCTTCCTTCTCGCTGAACACGTCGCTGAGATCAGCATACTGTGGTGGCACCTTCCCCTTCCCCATTACTTCAGTCCCTGCTAGGGTGGCTTGGGCCCCTGCTGACCCCTTTTCCCCCCTGCAGTGTTCTAAGCAATGTGCTGAACCGAAGGAAACCACTCTTTGATGCCAGCCCACCAGCGGATCATGTAAGGCTAGCCAGCTCATTCCCAAAATAATGGGAGCGCCTCCCAAGGTGGCCACATTAAACGCTATCAGTTCTGTGTGCCTTGCCACCCTCATTATCATTGGGACGGTCTGCAAGCTAACTCCTCCTCCCAACAGTTCCCTGCCATCGATCGTGGTCACCTGCAGGGGGTTGCTTAAAGGGATAGTCTGTATCTGATGTTCAGCAGCAAACTCCTTGCTCATAAAATTGCAGGAGCTGCCTGAGTCCAACAGCGCCTTTATTTTTAGGGGGTGTCCATTTTGCAGCTCTAGCGACACTTCAATCACTAGAGCAGGTCGAGGAGCTTCTGGCACGGGCACTTTCACTGCTCTTTGGCCTGGCTGCTGGCAGAGATAGCATTTCCGGGCTCCCTTTCACTCCTTCTTCGCCCCCTCACTGGGCTTAGAAACTGCGCGCGCGCGGGCTGTTCCGATTTCCATCGGCTCTGCCGGCGGGAAAGCTGGCTCAGGAATGTCTGGAATGCGTAACTCCTTCCAACGTTCCCCTCTCCCTTCCCGCCTCTCCAAGGCTCTTGCCTCCTGGCGCGCTCCAATGGTCAGCGCAGATTTGGTCAGCTGATCCATAGACACCGCCCTGGGGCTCCTGGCCAGCTCGTCTTTCACAGCTGAAGAAAGACCTTCTTCAAATAGCATCTGAATGGGTGCTGCCGATAAATCCCACCCCAATCTGTGAATCAGCATGGTAAATTCAGTCCAGTACTCACGGACAGATCTGCTTCCCTGCTTGCAAGCCATTAGCTGTCTGCGCACCACCCCTTCCTCAATATCGCTGGAAAACATGATATCCATTGCACGAAAGAATTTCATAGTGTCCTTTAGGATATCGTTGTGCGTTGCCATCGGGGGTCGAACCCAGTCCCGCGCCCCCTTCTCAAGATGCCCAATTACGAAAGCAACTCGCGATTCCTCATCAGGGAACTCATCAAACTGCACATTCAGGGCATATTGCATCTCAGTCCTAAAGGCATGGTAATCCTTGGGGTCCCCCCCAAACTTCTGCACCAATCCTGGTACCTTTCTGGGGAACTGAGTGGTTCTCCCCTTTTTGTCAGCATCCTGAGCCCTTCTCTCCTCGAGCCTCGCCGTCTGCAGCGCAAGTTGGACCTCCAGAGCTTGATACCTTTCTTCCAAGCTTGGACCAGCTCCAACCCCTGCCTCTCCGGTTCCGGCTGGGTTGCTCATGATGCTTTCTCCTGCACAGGCAGCGTACAGAGACTGTCAGACTGCTGTCAGGGGATGATTAGCTGCTTGTGCTTAAAATTGTGCCCCTTCAGAGTTTGTGCGGCCCCACAAACCTCTGTGTGTGACAGAGCTCCTCAGACATGTCTGCTCTAGTCACTAGTAGAGTCTGACAGTGGCTGCCTGCGGAAGCGCTTCCAGCAAAGAAGTTCCTTAACGGAAACGCGTCTCCTGGACTCACGACGTGGCAGCTTCCGGCGAAGCATGGGTCTCCCTGCAGTTGCTTCTGACACCTCCCCGCTATTTTCGCTGGAAGTGTCTCTCACCCCTTTCTCTCCCCTGCTGTTTCCTGCCTGGGCTGCTGCGTCTCTCTCAGCATTACTGAGATCCTCCTCCAGAGACCCCTCGCTCCCCCTCCTTGTCCCTGCTTTAGCTGCTGACTCTCTCCCAGTCTCTGGGAGCCCTACCACCTCCCTTTCCTCTGATGTCAGTTCCCTGACACCTTACATGCATTTAATATGTGTAGGAATCCACGTTTTCTAGACTTTTCTGCTATACACTGAAAACATACTGTATTATGATAAATGTTAGAGTTCAGTCAATTGGACTTGATAATGCACAAGAATACCTAACTTCCTTGGAGATGCTCTGGCAGGCCATGGGTCCTGAGACTTCAATAGGATAGATTCCCATGGGATTTGAGCATCCTTACTGGATGCTTAACACTGCAATCCTATGCCTCCATACCTGGGACTAAGCGTCTCTGGAAACAGTGGTTAGGAGCCTAAGGTTCCCTTTTCTCTGGGAGAATGAGCTTCCTCAATGGAAGAAGTGATAGAAGGACTTCTTTCCACTGATGAAAAGAACCTTTTGGATCCAGCCCAGCAGGACTCCGCTTCTGAGTTAACATGCACTGCACAGTGGTTTTAACAGAGAAGAGCAGATCTTAACAAACACAAGTATTACACATTCTCATTCAGGATTTGGAAAGAATGGGTTGGGGTGGGGTGGGCTTGACCTTTCCCCCTGCAGAGATTGATTGGGGCTGTAATCCTTGCTGACATTGTTTAGTTCAGCTTGCCAACAAGAAGCTTTCAGCAACTGTGCTGAGTCGCGTTTTGCTTGCATTGTTTTCTTTTCACCACAGTGATATTGTTTAAGTCTGCACAGCTAATTGGCGGAGCCAGGATTGCAAACCGTCACGATGACAGAAAAGCACAAAGTCCCAAGCAGCACTGTTTTCTTGTTTTTTTAATCATCGCATAGCAGTTTGGTCCATGATATGCAACCCTTGAACATTTTTGTGTTTCCCTCCTTTCACTGTGAAGCTGTTAAAACTTTTTTTTTTTTTTTTGCTCCCCATCCTCCTTTTTTTAAGCAGTAGAGCTGTGTAGTAGTACGGTGGTCCGGGTCTCTTAATATGCAAGTGGTTCAGAATTTCAGGACATTTCAGGCCTCTGTGATAGGCCACACTTTGATCTCTGAAGGGCTGTGTGGGGAGAGGAAAGTATCTGCTATTGGAGTTGACTTCGTGCTTGCAAGTCAAAAAATAGGGCAACGGCTGCTGAAACGCAGAGTAGCTGCAAAGGTGACAAAGACTTGAGTCTCTCTTGGATGCCGATTTCAAGCGGACTGCTCCAAAATGAGTGCTTTGAGGACATGGATGCCTTATAGGAAGGGACCAAAGCTCAGTGGTGGAGAGACATGCCTTTTATGTTAAAGGTTTCAGGTTTGATCCCAGGCATCTCCATTAAAATTAAATAAAAATACCTCGCAGCAGAGCTTGGAGAGCCATTGTTAGTCAGAGTCAATAATACTGGTCTGGATGCACAAATAATCTGACCTGGTATAAAACATTCTACTGTGTTCATACGTGTGTTTCAATGAGCTGAATTTCCCCCCAAAATTTAACAAGCCAGAGAATTACATTTTCTTATTTTTAGGAAATACAGTAGAGTAAAATTTTTCTGCTTGTCATGCTGTTTTGCAGTTGAAGAGCCGTTCCTTATAGCCGTAAGAGATAACATAATTTATGGCATTTCTCTGAACCCCGAGGAGAAGACCAATGATGCAATGGTTCCAATAGCAGGAGTGCAGAATGGATATGATGTTGACTTTGACGACTCGGAACAGATGATCTACTGGGTTGAAAATCCAGTAAGTAAAATGCAGTTGCTTTGTATAGCTGTTGGTTGGAAGCGCTCTGCTTTGTAAAAACTGGTGTAAGGAATTGATGCTTTAGCCCATTGATAGGCATGCTGACTTTTATCTGCAGGGCAGCCGCAAATGGCTTATTGTACTTTGCCTGTTTTGCTACCCTGTTCTTGGCAGGTAGGCAGACACCATCTTGTGAAGCAGGTCATTCATTGCAATCTATTACGAAAGCCGAATTCATTATTTGGCTTGCTTGGAAGAGCTGCCAAATGTCAGGCCTGCGATTTTTTTTTTAAAAAATATTTTATTCTTAACTGCACTTGTGACTCATATTTTTGCTGAAAGAGCCCCCTAGGGTGGCAAACTATATCAAGGTCGCATTCATGCACAATGAGTTGCATTCAGCTAAGTCGTGCTCAGAGTAGACTCACTGAAATTAACGAACCCAAATTAGATGTGTCCATGAGCTTCAGTGGGTCTACACAGAGTAGGGCTAGCATTTAAACCACATGGCTTCCCGCAAAGAATCCTGGGAACTAGTTTGTGTAGCTCTCTGAGGGGTAAACTGCGGTTCTCATGATTCTTTGCATTTGGAGCCTCCTTTTCTCTCTACCCGTGATTCTTTACATCACTGTTTAGGACTGGCACATTTATTTTCATTTATCAGACAGTAGCTGCCATCCTAAATACACTTCCTTGGGAGTTTGTGCAGTGGGACAAAATTCTATGTATAGAAAGTGTCTAATTTGAGGGCTTTATTTTATTTGGTTCTTTTTTACATTCAAGTTGTAGTAGACCCAAATATTCCTCCTTAGAGCTTGTAACACTTTACAATACCCATGTGCAAGACGTTCATGCTTTTTCTACTCTTGGCATTTGTTTTTTTCTATCTTCAGGGGGAAATTCATAGAGTGAAGTCGGATGGAACAAACAGGACAATATTTGCCCCAGCATCTATTGTTGGTTCCCCTATGGGGCTTGCTTTAGACTGGATATCTGGAAACCTGTACTACAATAACCCTGCCACACAGTCCATTGAGGTAAGCCATTATTATCTTCAGGATAACAATTTTAGGATCAAAAAATGTTTGGTTTAACACCTCAGCTAAGTTGCTTATAGGTTCACTGCTGTGCCAGCAAGTGTGCAAATTGTGATTTAAAGTGCCTTCCTTAATTTCTGTGCCATACGGTTCATTTGGTAGGTACTAACACTCCACAGAGAAGTAATTTATCGAAAAACACTAATAACCAATGATGGTACTGCTGCAGGATCTGGAAGGCCAGTTGGTATAACCTTGGATCCCATTCATGGGTAAGTTCAATAAATTGTTTCTGGCTCTGTCAAGGTTTTATATTCCTGGCTACCAGGTTTGTTTCCCAGGGAGGTCGCTTTCCTGCTTTCCTGGTCACTGGATCCCAGACTAGCTGAGACAAACCAACTCCAAAGCACAGTTTATGAAGCTGGCTTCTTTCAACTAACCATACTTAAGTTTAATCACAGTGTTGGGTTTGAACAGCACATTAACCTGAGGAAACGTCCGGTCTCTTTGTGGCCAAGAGAGGGAAGCAGAAGCCAACAAGCCTGAGGGTTACTGAGGCTCGTAATTGTTGTAGCGCTAAGCCATTTGGTTTAACATTATGTCCAAACACCATCTGTAGTAAAACACGTCATTTTGTACTAATATAAAATGAGGAGTGTTGTTATACACACTTCAATAAGAACTCCACAAAGCAATTCTATAAAGGCCTACTCAGAAGAAAGTCTGAGGCCATAGGAGCCTGCTCTTAGGTCGGTGTGCATAGGATTGCAACCAGAATGCCAAAACTCTAAATGCATACACACACACACACACATTGGTTACTGAAAACCCTCATTTCCTGCTTGCTTGATGATTGAAATAACATTACGTTGCAGGAAGCTGTATTGGACGGACCATGGAACTGACAGTGGGGTCCCAGCCAAGATTGGCAGTGCAAATATGGATGGCTCAGGTATCCAAACCCTCTTCACTGGTAATCTGGACCATGTGGAGTTTATCACCATTGATATCAAGGAACAAAAGCTGTACTGGCCAGTCACAAGCACCGGAGTGGTATGTATGCACATATAAACTTGGGTATGTTTGTGGTTCTGACTTCTGCTACTTATCACAGCCAAAGAGTTATGAGCTTTAAAACAGAAATGATGAGGTGGTTAACGTTGAGGAGGGAAGAGATGGATCCATCACAAAGTATTTAGTGTGCAGCTTCGAGTAGCTCTGGAATAAATACTGCATTGCAAATGTTTAGCAGATGATTAATTTCTAGAGTTAATAGGAATGCTTAGCAGAACAATTCTGTGAATGTCTACCCACGGAATTAAGTCCCATGGTATCCAGTGGAGCTTACACTTCTGTTTATATGATCCAAATGGTTTTTATTTGGGATGAATTTTGGGTGTTTCTGAAAACCGTTCGGTCATAACTGGAAATTTAACTGCCAGACCTAGATATACTTTAATTTCTGGCGTGGAATTCTTGTGGACAGAGATCTGACTTTGCAGTCAGTTGTAATACAGTCCATGTCCTTTGCCTCCTAGATTGAACGAGGGAACGTGGATGGCACTAATCGGATAACGCTGGTTGTTCACCTCTCTCACCCGTGGGGAGTGGCGGTCTATGGTTCTTTCCTGTACTACACTGACCGGGATTATGAGGTCATTGAGCGGGTTGACAAGTCCACAGGAGCAAACAAAGTGGTGTTGAGAGACAATGTTTCAGGACTGAAATGCCTCCGGGTGTATTATCGAGACAGTGAGTATAAGATGTCACCTGTGAGAAGGTTTCACAAATTCCTAATTTTGAATTGCTGTTGAGTTTGTTCCTCAGTGTCAAGTACAGTGCTTTAAATAATAGCTAAATAAACAAAAATCCAGAGAGAACAAGTCTTTAACTACAAGTTTTTTTTTACCTGTGCAGGTAAAAGCGTCAGATTACTGGATTGGGGTTGGGTTAGCTATCCAGATTGAGCTGGGGCATTGGAAGGAAGAAATTTTCATTTCAGCTGTACATTTATTGTTGTTTGTTGTTTATTTTAAAAGCTTTTATCAAACCAAACAAGCCAGTTTTGACTCTTGTGGAACCTTACAATTTTATTTTATTTTTAAACACCCTATCAAATCCAGTAAAGTTATCAGAGTAAAATAAAATAAGATCTCACTTTCTTAAAACATAGCAGCCTCAAGCAACACTCCTGCAGCCCACTGCGCCATGGTCACAGACCACCTGACGAGCTATGCTTCCATCTTTGTACTAAGGACAGGTAGCGAGATTTCAAAGTGGGCTTCCCTGAGAAGAGAACTCCACAATCACGGCCCTAGATTACAAATTGCCAAATATAATTCTTCTCTCATACATGTTTATTGTTAACAAGTTGGTCCATATAGTGGGAGTTTAATTCACTTGCGGCAATCTGTTGTTACTTTTGGATTTCTTTAAAAATACGTTTTCTTTTTTTACTAGTAGCTTGGGAAGGTTCTTATTTCATTTACAATCCAAGATTGTCGTCCCCATTTTTGAGACTGCTTCAGGGTGATCACGACTCGCTGTTAAATGTTGGTTCCTATGTATTCTTCTCTCTCCCTGCTTTATAGATTCTGCTGGTTCCTCAAACGGCTGCAGCAACAACCCTGGGACTTGTCAGCAACTGTGCCTGCCTGTGCCTGGTGGACGCTTCTCTTGTGCCTGTGCTACTGGGTTCCGGTTAAATCCGGACAACAGGACCTGCTCCCCTTACAGCTCCTTTGTCGTCGTTTCCATGTTGTCTGCAATTAAAGGCTTTAGCTTGGAGGCATCTGACCATTCTGAAGCCATGGTCCCCATGGCAGGAAGAGGTAGGATAAGATTACAGGAGACGAGCAAAATCCTTTTATGCTTAGTGCCATAATCTACTGTTGCAGATGGAGAATGCCTTCTGTGTCTTTCCTGTAAAACGCGTGCATTTAATGTCCTGAGACTAAAAGTCAAGTGCGCAAACCAGCTAAGCAGAAGCGTTTCGATTTAAGCCAATGTATAAATAGGCTAAAGCCACAGCGCCTAGGGCTTGCCGATCGAAAGGTCGGCGGTTCGAATCCCCGCGGCGGGGTGCGCTCCCGCTGCTCGGTCCCAGCGCCTGCCCACCTAGCAGTTCGAAAGCACCCCCGGGTGCAAGTAGATAAATAGGTACCGCTTACCAGCGGGAAGGTAAACGGCGTTCCGTGTGCGGCTCTGGCTCGCCAGAGCAGCGTTGTCACGCTGGCCACGTGACCCGGAAGTGTCTTCGGACAGCGCTGGCCCCCGGCCAATAGATGTGAGATGGGCACACAAACCCCAGAGTCTGTCAAGACTGGCCCGTTCGGGCAGGGGTACCTTTACCTTTACCTTTATAAATAGGCTAGAATCTACAAAGCCTGGAACATGGGGACAGAAGGCAGATTCAGATTCTAGTAATTGTATAGCAGAGCTACACAGGGAGACCATAACACAGGGATGATGCTGGACTCACAACTGCCTTCCTCCTTGACCATTGGCTATGCTGGTTGGGGTTGTATTCCAACAATATCTGGAGAGCCCACAGGGTCTTCCTCTCTACTGCAGCATTTTAAATGTCCTCACCAATCATATGCATAGTTTCTACACAATTTCTACGGAGGCCACAAGTATTGGAGTGGAAGTTGTCCATGTTATTGGGACAGAACACCTTGATAAGTGGTTTCAGGTGTTAAATACTCTCTGTGGAACATCACGCCAGCATGTCTGTAAAGGGTAGAAACTCAGGTGCTGACTGAACACAAGGAAGACTTCCAGAAGAGAGACCCAGGAGAGCTGGTGCACCAGGAATAACCTAGACTGAGATCTTATTAAATAGGATCTAGGCCAGTGTTTCCCAAACTTGGATCTCCAGCTCTTTTTGGACTACAGTTCCCATCATCCCTGGCTACTGGTCCTGCTAGCAAGGGATGATGGGAGTTGTAGTCCAAAACCAGCTGGAGACCCAAGTTTGGGAAACACTGGTAGATTCTACAGCCTTTTCTGGCTGTCAGCCAGGCCCTGATCTGGACAGGCATTTACACAGACTTCCCTTTCCTTCTGAGAAGCCTTGTTTGACTAGCTGGGCACTTTTCTGGTGCCTCTGGAGTTCCCGTCTGGCTCATTGTTTCTTCTGCTCTTGTATTCCTGAGGTTTTCCACCTTGTGGTCTGTGATGTAGCTGGAAGTTCAGGCAACCAGTATGGAGTCCTCTGGTGCCCATGACTGGAGTGCTGGCATCCAGAGGTTCTGCTTGAACGATGGGCTCCTCAGAGTTGTTGACAGTGTCAGGGTTCATTGGGACCTTAGCTTTTCCATTACCTAAGCAGTGCATTTTAATACAATGAATTAAACGACCTGCTTCCTTACTCATTATTTTTCAGGGAGAAACGCACTACATGTGGATGTCCACATCCCTTCTGGTTTCATTTACTGGTGTGACTTCAGCAGCAGAACTTCGTCTCAGAATGCAATACGCAAAATCAAGCCAGACGGTTCTTATTTTAGGAACGTCATCACAGATGGCATAGGACTCAATGGAATCCGTGGTATTGCAATTGATTGGGTAGCTGGTCAGTATTACTGCTGCTTAACAAACTTGTTTCTAATACTTATCTTTCAGAAGCACTTATGCCAAGAATCAAGTAACATGAAGAATAATTATAATGACCTGTTAAAGCAGGGATGGGAAACCTACAGCTTAAGGGTCAAATGTAGCCTGGCAAAGGTTTCGGTTTGACCCATGAGGCTATTTCGCCCAAACTGTGTCCTGCCCACCTGTCAAAGTTGGCCCGCAGTGGTGGGGACAAATAAGGATCCAGCCTACGGAAGAGAAGGGGGAGGGGAGCCTGAGACTCACTGGTGCTTGTTCCTGTAATGTTAAGAAATGGTTTAGCATTACATATGAATGTGGGCAATAGGAAATTCAAGTGAAACAATGTGAAATCTGTGAATCTAAGGCTGGCCCTGGAAGGATGTGGGCAGGAAGTCACAGGTATAGCTGCTTGCAACCCTTCAGGAAGAGCCAGGGAAACTGCCTTTACCATGGTTTGCTGAGTAAGGATGTAAAATTTAATCATGCAAACCACAAAGTTTGCAAATCCAGTTCAAACCCAACTGATTTGTGGGCATCCGTTGACCATGGTTTAGGTATTCAGATGTAACACCTTTTTTTAGCATGTTGGAAACTGATGTAAGAGTTTGATCCTAAAAAGTGGTTGAAATAAACACCTTGAATAAATTATGACTAAGAAAAATCTGATTAAAATCAAGAACATTACAGGACCATCCTGAAAAATTATATACTTTCTGTACTAGGTTATCATACTAGTGTTTTGTTTTATTTCATTGCACATAGGAAATCTCTATTTTACCAATGCATTCCTGACTGGGACATTTGTAGAAGTTCTTCGCTTAAATACGTCTTATCGCCGCGTTCTGCTTAAAACCACTGTGGATATGCCGAGGCATATTGTAGTCGACCCCAAAAACAGATTCCTCTTTTGGGCAGACTATGGACAGAACCCCAAAATAGAACGTGCCCTTCTTGACTGCACTAACAGGACTGTGCTGGTCTCTGAAGGCATTGTGACCCCACGTGGCTTAGCAGTAGATCACAGCAACGGATACATTTATTGGGTAGACGATTCTTTAGACATGATTGCAAGAATCCCACATGACGGTGGAGAGCCTGAGATCGTCCGCTACGGCAGCCGTTACCCAACTCCCTACGGCATTACTATTTTTGAAAATTCCATGATTTGGGTGGATAGAAACTTGAAGAAAATCTTCCAAGCCAGCAAAGAGCCAGGCAATAGCGAGCCGCCAACAGTTATAAGAGACAACATTGATTGGCTGAGGGATGTTACCATTTACAACAGCCATTATCAGTCGCTGTCGCCTGCCGACATCAACAACAACCCCTGCCTGGAGAACAACGGAGGCTGTTCTCACCTGTGCTTTGCGCTACCTGATTTGCAAGCGCCAAAATGTGGGTGTGCGTTTGGGTTCCTAGAAAGCGACGGCAAGAGGTGTTCTGTCTCGACGGACAACTACCTGATCTTTGCTTTGGAGAACGCCATTAGCAGCATCCACCTGGACCCTGAGAATCACAGCCCTCCGTTTCGTACAATGAACGTATTGAGAACTGCAGTAGCTCTGGACTACGACAGTGTGAACAACGTGATCTACTTCACTCAAAGCTCTCCTGCAGGCACAGGAAGAATCAGTTATGTTAGTATCTTCTCAGGAACGGGCAACCCCACTGTAGTGGCATCAGGTAAATATGATTAAACATCAGAAACCAGGAGTTTTATTGCAGCCTAGTCTTATAAATATTTACTCAGGTGAAAGTTCAAAGTGATCTAGAGTGATCTGGTGAACATAGTATACTTGACACTCTAAAAGCTTTTGATAAGACTCCTAAGTAAGCTTTAGAAGTCATGAGATAAGAGGACAGGTCTTCTTATGGATCAGTAACTGGTTAACTTACAGGAAGCATAAAGGTAAAAGGTACCCCTGCCCGTACGGGCCAGTCGTGTCCGACTCTAGGGTTGTGCGCTCATCTCACTTAAGAGGCCGGGAGCCAGCGCTGTCCGCAGACACTTCCGGGTCACGTGGCCAGCGTGACGAAGCTACTCTGGCGAGCCAGCACCAGCGCAGCACACGGAAACGCTGTTTACCTTCCCGCTATAAAGCGGTACCTATTTATCTACTTGCACTTAGGGGTGCTTTCGAACTGCTAGGTGGGCAGGAGCTGGGACTGAAAGATGGGAGCTCACCCCGCCGCGGGGATTCGAACTGCCGACCATGCGATTGGCAAGTCCTAGGTTTTACCCACAGTGCCACCCGCGTCCTTACAGGAAGCATAGAAGAGGAATAAATGGATAGTGTAGATCAGAGCTTTCCAAACTGTGCCGCGACACGTTAGTGTGCCGACTGCAGTGTGTAGGTGTGTCACACGAATGCTCCCCGTGCTCCTCCTGGGGCTGGAAAGGGTTAGTTGAACCTCCAGTTTGTTAGTAAAACTGAATTACTGCAATCACGAAATGATGCAAAACCGAATTACTGTGTCGCGAAATGATGCGTGTCCAAAAAATGTGTCACCAACTTGAAAAGTTTGGAAAGCTCTGGTGTAGATGATCTTGTGGTAGGGGTTAGTGTGGGGTAGCTAAATTTGGTGACGGCACCAAATTGTTTGTGGTGGTAAAAACGAGAGGGGATTACAATGAGCAGTCTTCCCAGGTACAGCAATGGGGCCTGAACTGTCAATGACTGACCAGGAAAGAGATCTGGGGGTCATGGTGAATAGCTTAACGAAAGGCCCATTGAAGACTGTTGAAGCTAGGATAAAAGCGTTTTTGGTGCATCTTATGGTGGTTTTCACGCAGGGATTTATTTGTTCCCTACATTGTTTTGCTCTCTGTGTCTTAAGATTTGGGAACTCCGGATGGCATTGCCTTTGACTGGATCAGCAACAGGCTTTATTACAGTGACTATCTAAATCAGACTATCAGTTCAATGGCTGTGAATGGCTCTAATCGCTCTGTGGTGGCCCGTGTTCCACGACCAAGGGCCATCGTCTTGGATCCTTGCCGAGGGTAAGTTATAATTTTTGTGTGATGGAAAAAGGGATGCCCATTTCTGTATAGCTGCTTGTCTCTCTGACTAGCATGAATATGGGAGTTATTTTTAAAAAATATCCAGTTCTTCTTTGTGATCTGCTCCTTTCCCAAGCATTGCTTAGGGCCTCCTTCCTTTAACTGGTGATTTTCCAACTTCCAACCTCCATCAGCTCCAGCAGGGCCAGTTGCCAAGGATGATGGGACTTGTAGTGCCTAGTCCTCCAAGCCAAGGCACAGAAGAAGATGCAATTTTATCCACCACCCCATATACACCCCTCCACTTCCTTTTCTTACTTATAGGTGTCTTGCTGTTCCAGGTGAAAATGAGTTATTTTACTGTCTCTGACTCCTTTTCCAATTGTCAACTGTATTGTCGATCAGGTACATGTACTGGACCGACTGGAGTTCCAGTCCTAAGATCGAGCGAGCCACTCTTGGAGGTAACTTCAGGACTGCCATTGTAAGCACCGACTTAGTGTGGCCAAATGGACTTACCCTTGACTATGAGGAACAGCAGCTGTATTGGGCTGATGCAAGCTTGTACGTATTTTGTGTTCCATTTGCTGCATGTTTTACTGCTAGGCTTTCTCAGCTTCTGTCAGATGTCTGCATGGGGTCCTTTAAATAATATGCAGCTGTTTATTAATTTAGAAACCGCATCCAGAGTAAATACTAATGATTCCAAGTGTTTTAGAAATGTTAATAATGCGAATTAGGGCTCGGCAATACCTGGTTTTCAACATCACGATCAGCTAAACAGCACGATATACGGATATATCACAGTCTCTGAAACAGGGATGTCACCAAGTAGAGATGATCTGGCGGCAGCTGCTACTTAGGCGTCTAAAGCGAATACATTTTTACTTACCTTTAGCACTTGTTACAGGTGTTATTCTATAGTATAGAGCAAAAGGGGCAGCAGGAATCATGAGAGAAGTGCTGAGAAGTTTTTTCCCATATCACATTTTTTTACATAGCACACAAACGTTGTGATTTGCGTTATATTGCCATGTCAAATATTATGAAACCATTGTGTGGACTACAAACCGATTTTGGATGATGTATTGATACATCACCCAGCCTTAATGTGAATGATCATGTAATGGCTATAGCAGGGGCTCCCAAACTATGGTCCATGAGCTTCATTTGGGTGATACATGGCATTGCTGTGGATTTGTGGTTGAAGGTGAGAGACAGAGCATTTAATATGAATTAAATGTTCATATGGCTTTTTTATTGCTTTTTTGTGGCTTCTCTTATTTCTTAACATTATTATAGTATTGTATTACAATTTGCAGTCTGTGGAATTTGAAGTACAAGATAGAAGAAATAAAAGAAGCCATAAAATACTTTTAAAAAATCACCCAGAATTTAGTGCAGCTCATTGCAATTCCCACAGCAGGCAGAAAAAAGCATTTAGAGAGTCTCAGCGACTTTCAAATGGTCTGTGGGGAAAAGAGATTGGAGACCACTGAATGTAGGTCGCAGGAGAGTCCTGAAACTAACCATGGATAGTTTTGCAGCATCTTAAAGACTGACAGTTTTAACAAAGACCTGGGCTGTATCTTTCAACATCCCAATGGGGTCTGTAGACACTTACAGTTGCATGGAATGTTACAGGCTCATGGTTTGTGTTCAAACACTAACATGTCCTACTTGTTTTAGGCAGAGGATTGAGCGTAGCTCCACTACGGGTGCAGATCGTGAAATTATTATTAGCATTGCCCTGTATCCATTTGCGATGACCCTCTTTGATCAGCACATTTACTGGACAGACTGGAATACCCGAAGCATTTACCGCGCCAACAAATATGACGGGTCAGATCAGATGGTTATGCTCTCGAACCTGCCCTCCAGACCAATGGATATTCACGTTTGGACCAAAAGCAAGCAACAGCAGTGCACCAATCCTTGTAATCAGTTCAGTGGCGGTTGTAGTCACATCTGTGTACCAGGTAAGATATTTCACGGTGCCTTTAATTAGAATGCACGTTGTAGCGGAGTACTGGGTTTCAGCAAAACATCCGATTGGCGGAAGGAATTGTTATTTTAAAGGCTTGCACACTAATGGAATTTTGGCTTGGACCACCTTATCACTTGGCACAAACAAAGCTAAGCCACGGCAAAACCCAACCATACCTGAGGCTGAAATAATAAACTAGACATACTGAATCAGCCCGTTTAGTATGGTATTCCCTGCTCTGACTTGCATCATCTCTCCAGCATACCAGGCAGAGATCTTTCTCATCATCTGCTACCTGGTCCTTTTAATATCCATGGAGGTGTCATGGATTGAACCTGCATACTGTCTAGCACTGAGAATAAAATCATAGAATTGTAGATTTGGAAGGTGCCCCAAGTGCCATCTCGTCCAACCCCATGAAATGCAGGAATCTCAGCTAAAGCATCCGTGACAGATGGCCATCCAACCTCTGCTTATAAACCTCCGAGGAAGGAGAGTTCACAACCTCCGGAGGGAGTCCGTTCCACTGTCAAACAGCTCTTACTGTCAGAAAGCTCTTCCTGATGTTTAGTCAGGATCTCCTTTCTTGTAACTTGGAGCCATTGGTTCAAGTCTTGCCCTGCAGAGCAGGAGAAAACAAGCTTGCTCCATCTTCCATGTAACAGCTCTTTAGATATTTGAAGATGGCTATCATAGCTTCTCCCAGTCTCCTATTTCCAGACAATACTTACTGCATTGTCAGGGGAACATGCAGCATTCACCTAGGCTGGGCACACAATACACCTTTAATTCTAGGCACTGTAGTTCATTAAGGATAGCTGGGAATTGTAACTCCGTGAGGGGTAAACTGCACTGGCCAGAATTCTTTGAGGGAAACAATATGCCTCAAAGATGCCGTGTGTGCACTGAGACTGCTGGAATGCCTCAAAGCAGTTGTAATACACCCACACAGCCGATGCAAGTCCAATGCCATGCAAGAGACCTTCCTCTTCTCATGGTGGGGCACTGGCCTTAGGAACCCACTGTGGAGAGTTAGGGGCAGGAAGGAACCATTTTTCAGGTGCACTGGGTGACAGTAGTGGGTGGGTATGAACGCAATCCTCTGTGCTTTAAAGCTCTGAGCTGCTCAAAATGTCATTGGTCTGAAGAAGTATTGACTGTTAATATGGGGATGCTGTTTTCCTCGAAATTATACTCACCATTTGTGGGTGAGAATGCCAGTGTGGTCATAAGCCCACGACATCAACATTCTTCTGTTTTTCCCCAAAATTGCCGTCTTGTGTATGTCTGCTTTGAAGCCAGTGATTAAATTCCCACTGGTTCCAAATGGAGGAGAACTCAGTTAGTGCTAAGCACAGCTGCCATGTTACGTTAAGCAGCAAAAGACCTGATGAGACCCTTCTTATATGCTGACATAAACTGTAATATTTGCAGTCCTGAAACCCCTAACTCTGCAGTGGACTCATTATCATAAAAGTGGCTTTGTACTTCACGGTACAAAGTTAATGGATGGAGTCCCTTGTGCTGTAAAGGAAGCTATGTGTGTGTGTGTGTGTGTGAGTGAGAGAGAGAGAGGGAGAGGGAGAGGGAGAGAGAGAGAACTAACATTCTGGGGAAAGTGTTATGTAGAGATGTTGGCCTGTTATCATTTTCTTGTTGTAATTAAATACAGGTCCAACTGGTGCCGAGTGTCAGTGCCCTTCTGAAGGACACTGGTATTTAGCCAATAACAACAAGCATTGTATCGTGGACAATGGCACCAGGTGTGGAGAAGGGCTCTTCACCTGTCTGAATGGCCGGTGCATCTCAGAACGCTGGAAGTGTGACAACGATAATGACTGTGGGGATGGCAGTGACGAACTGGAAAGTGTGTGTGGTAAGCACTTCAATAATCGAATCAAACTCTCACCCAGTTGCTGTTGATTTTGGGGTGGGAGGCGGAAACATTTTGGAAAAAGTTCGAGCGATAACCAATATGTGTTTGGTCAGAGAACCATTGGGCTTGTGAACAGGGCTGTGTACAAGAGCTGATATCATTCAGAATGTATTTCTTTTAGTGTAAAAGCGAACAATTAAAACACTCCTTTGGTTACTATGAAGGACATGACAGCAACGTTGAAACTAAGTTACCTTGTTCAATTTGAGCAGTGTAGAGAAAAATAACTGATTTTCAGAAGGGCTGGGAAGTATCTGCCCAATTGAGAAAAAGTCTGCATGTGTGAGACTTGGGGGTGAGAAGCGCTTTGGAGTAGAAGATGTCCTTAAATAATTCACTAGCAATTAAACATTTCTTAAGACTGTTTCTTCCTCAAAGATCTTGCAAAGTTAGGACTCTAAGCTACCGTTCCCCTCTATGAAATCCATTGGGTGCATAAATCCATCCTGGTAGGACAGTTCTCCATGCTGAGCAAGCAAGGAGGGAGAAAAAGGGGAGGGGAGGGTGCATCTGAAGACCCCTTTCTTGTAACACTCAGTTATAGAATTGGGAGTGGATCTACGAAGTGAAATGAAAGTTGTGTTTTCCATTGGCTTTTTAATGGCAACGAGGCCTTGTAACTTTAGGGCTGTGTCTTACATAGGAGCCCCAAATAAAATATTTGAGCCCCCCCCCCCAAGTTGATGGGCATTCAAATGGTGTGGTTGCACCGTGTCATGTGATTGATTATTTGGGGTGGGTCTTGATTCCTCCCCATATTTTATTCAAGTTTGCAGTCCTGCTGTCTTAGCTACAGAACTCCAATCTACTCTCTCCCTCCATGCCCTTCCATTTGAACTTCTCTCTGGCTCATTACATTTTCATTTAGGACAAAAAAGGGTTCACAGGGGTTTGAAATGTCTGGAAATTTATCATTCATGTAGAAACATAAAGAAACACATTGCCTTCTATATCTGACTGATTCAAGGTGTGTATTTTATTTTACATGCAGTCCGTTTTGCAGCCGTGTTTGCCCTGGCAGGTAAAACAAACCGAGTGCTCTGTGTTTGTGTGTATTTCTTTGATGTGTTTGTCAAGGCCTTCAGGTTCTCTTCTGTCAGTGACATTGTTTGTCGCCTCTTCTCTCCCTTCAGCTTTTCATACCTGTCAGCCAACAGCTTTCACCTGCGGCAATGGGCGGTGTGTACCCTACGCTTATCGCTGTGATCACTACAATGACTGTGGAGACAACAGTGATGAGGTGGGCTGCTTGTTCCGAACTTGTGACTCCCACACAGAATTTACTTGCAGTAATGGAAGGTGTATATCTCTTGAATACGTCTGCAATGGTGTAAACAACTGTTATGATAATGGCACGTCAGATGAGAGAAACTGCCGTAAGTTGATTACAAACTATGTATTGTCCTTTAGGAACTCACTCGTTAGGCTACAGAAGAAGAAACGTCTTCTTAAATCAATCAATCAATCAATCAATCAACCAATCAATCAATATTCTGTAGAAAAGAAGAAAGCACTTTGCAAAAACTGTATTTTTGACACAATGGCATCATTTGCATGTAACGCTAAACCAAGCTGTGACATAGCAAGAATGAGCAAATAGGTAGGTACCCAGTGAGAGAATCATGGCAGCTTCCCTTTTCTGCTGGTCCTCCTGATGCTATGCAAACCTGGGATCTGTCTTTTGCAAACTGTTGAGCTGTAAAACAAGAGCAAACCTTGGTTACAACTCATGGGTTTTTGGGAGCAGGACAAACCATGAGCTCAGGTTCGCACTTAATGCCATGCCAAACCATAGTTTCGCTCTGGCAGTATGGCAGCAGCAGGGCTCAGGGAAGAGTGAAATAGTCATGATTTTCTCCTGGGTATTTGCAAGCTTGCTTGTTCTTACTGAGCCATAGTTTGAAATAGTGTTTTGTGGAAACCAGACCACTGTCAAATTTACAAGTAACATTGAAAAACTGAATGGCTGCTGTTTGATTGTCTGTTGGCACCTGAGACTGACTGATTTATTGCATTTGCCACCATGGAACATTATGGCAAGGACTTGAATCAGTATTTCATGGTGCCATTTGTTGTGCAATTCTCGGGGCAGGAGGAGAGGGGAATTGGTTTGGTTTGGATTTTTATGTTTAAGGAATGAAAAATAAGCGTATATAATCCTAATTGCTTCCTTTTTCTGCTCTTCCTGCTGGGCCAGAGAACAAACAAATGAGGGGCTGGTTTCATGTTATTTGTGAACCAGTGACTGTGGTTTGTTTCCTAAGACAAACCATGGCAGGGAAATCAAGGACAAACTTTAAGAACAATAAGATGAGCCCTGCCAATGGGAATCTAGTCCAGCGGCTGGCCCATGGGAAACTTGTAAGAAGGAGCTGAGAGCAAGAGCTCTCTCCCAACTTCTGATTCCCAGCAACTGCTATCCAGAAACATTCTCGCCTCAGACAATGGAGGTTGGAAGCAGTGTTGCAGTGGATCACCTTGGCTTCCCAGCTGTGGGTTTGTTTGAGAGTTGTAATGAAAAGCCAGCCTCTGGTGTGCTTCCTTCGGGGCACGGCAGGAGTGGGGAGGGAGCAATTTAAGAGCTTTAGAGAAGTGCGCACCAACACTGCTTGTTCAAGCAGAATCATGTTTTAAAGTAGGCTAGTTTAATGTGACATGAACCAGGCCAGTTAAGGATAATGTGTCCCAGACTGAATTATATAGCGTATCATTAGTGCATATTTTATAACCACCCCAATTTGTTAGTTATTTGAAATTATTGGGAATGTTGGCATTTCCTCCATGGAAATGATTAATGTACCCAATGTACCTGGCCCCATAGCTTTTTTAGACCAAGTGCTTAAGATGTGGGTTTTCCTCATGTCTTCTACCTCTGGTTGGTTGCTGATGGAGCAATAGCCAGCAATGTTCCTGTAGTGCAGTGGCCCTGACGCCATCTTTGGTTGGCTGTACTGTTTGTGCATAGGACTGAAATGATCAGAGAATGAGTTTCGTGGTACTGGAGAGGGGTCTCCGGTCTTCCTTTCTCCACTTATATCGCAAGACCAGCAGAGAGAGTTTTCATCTGTGAAACCCTTGACACATATTTTCAGTAACAATTCTACTAGATGGAGGTGGAACTGTCAAAGAACAAGAGATTACACTGTCTCGTTTGCCAGAGAAACAAATAGTGCCTTGGTAGCTATGGTGGCATAAGCCAAATTTCTTGGAACCTAGAGATGAGTGGACTGATAGGAGAAAGGTGAATAAGGCCCTTGTTATGAAGCCCACCCCTTGCTAGCAGCTGTCTCTCAGGTGCATTGCAATAGTGTGCCCATTCAGTCGGAAGGAAATCCTGTTCTGTTCCATGCATGAACTTTGCAAATGATTTCTAGGATTGCAGTCTAGATAGACCCTTAAAACTTCCAACCCAAAAAGTGCAGTGTTTGGGCTAGGAGGGGTTCTCTAGGCTTTTTATTGCTGCATGCTGCCGGCCATGAAACCTTGCTGGGAGGTTGTTTGCGACTTGGTGAGTCGCAGGATAAGCCAGTCTTAACGCTAAATGCTAAACCGGGGGCTTTGTTATGATGCTGGATTAACATGAAGCAGGTGTCCCAATTGTTGCTTGGTTGTTCCAAGACATTTTTATAGAGCAGTTGGCTGTAGCTGATGGAGGAATATATGTTTTGAATCAAGAGGCAGGTGCTCTTTAGGAAGACAGAAGAACAGATTCACACATACAGCCCTGTTTAGGGAAGCTTTTAATGTTTGATGTATTGCTGTATTTTAATATTTGGTTGGAAGCTGCCCAGAGTGGCTGGGGAAGCAAAGCAAGATGGGCGGGGTATAAATAAACAACAACAACAACAACAATTTATTATTACAAGGGAAAACTGACTCAAGCCTTTACTACTCACATAACTGTTTTAAATACTTGCATTGAAAATCCATATTTAAATCTGGCAAATAATTTAGAAAGGATTGTGGTGTTTTTTTAAAATATATGTGTGTGTATAACCATTCTATACAAATATTACAGACGGATGACAATTTTTGCTAGGTTCACTTAAAGTCGTCCAGCTATGACCAAATATGCCATGTGAGTTAGTTTCTGTCTCTCATGATATGAGGCACAACCTGTCTATTCTGTCTAACAGATAGAAATCTGCTCCGTGGAGATGCAGTTTGAAAAGTGTTTTTTACCACATTTTGGATAATTCTCCTAAATGACTGCAGAAAGCAGAGAGGCAGGAAAAAGCTGCAATCATGGTTCAATAGAATGTCTATCTGATTTAAATAATGAGCATATGTCATTGGATAAAATAGTTATTTTGAACATACAGATAATAAGCATGAGCATGATATAGTTAAACTACTGCCCCTCAGAGTGAATATATTAGCTCAGTCTTGGAGAAGGCATATTAGGCGTGTCTGGGATTGATTACTGGATACATAAGGGTACCTTTCAAAATTTCATCCCAGAACAACGCTAATAGGGCTGTGTGCAATTACTTTTTGAAAAACAGAAGCATGTTATTTTTTTAAGAAATCGAAAACTCTTTAATATTTTTTTTTTTTTTTGCCCTTTAAAGCTGACCGTACTTGTCAACCTGGTTATACAAAATGTCAGAGCACAAACATATGCATTCCTCGAACATATCTTTGTGATGGGGATAATGACTGTGGAGACATGAGTGATGAGAGCCCAACTCACTGCGGTAAGCTAATGGTCCCCCCCCCCCAATTACTCTCCTCCATTTCCTTCGACTCTGGCTTGATTTCTGGTGAAAAGCCAAACATTCTTGTAGCTTCTCTTCTTTGTTTTTGCTTTTTTGGATTGCCTTCCAAAAGACACAGTTGACATGTGAAAGAGAGAGAGGGAGGGAGGGATGGCTATACTGCATTTAAATAAAAGACAGAAGCTCCTTAAATAAGAGAATCATAGACACACTTGGGATATGTAGAAATGGCGAAACTCACTGGAAGATTAAGGAATCAAGATGATAGAGTCTTTAACTTAAGAATGGAAATCATTTATTGAATTTTTTTAAAAAATTGTAAACAAATACAATCATTAGCAGGATTAACGTAAAGATGTGCAGTGAGATAAAATCAGTTTTTAATATATATGGGATAATTAATAATTAAGCTTAAACTAGGAGATTCAGTGAAGATACTATCAATTTAAGCAACCGCAGAAAGGGAGGTCGGTCGGAATGGGGTATTGAAATTTGATGTGAAACAATATCTTTTTTATTTTATGTAAAATGATAAATAATTAAGAAGAGAGAGAGAGAATCGTGGACTAAAAAGACATACAACTCCACACAGTTGGGAATCAAAATGAAAAGAATAAGACAAAACGTAGAAGTTGTGTTTTTTCTTTACCCTTGCAGTTTCGCTGACTTGCAGCAGCAGCGAGTTCCGCTGCTCCTCTGGGCGTTGCATTCCTGCTCATTGGTACTGTGATCAAGCAGTAGACTGCGCTGACGGCTCAGATGAGCCTACCTCTTGTGGTAAGTGAGAAGTTAAAAACAGAGCTGTTTGCAAAGGTATGCCCTGAGTAGAGAAGGAGATGAATTAATTGATTGGCCAATCTTACTGTCAGGTATTGGCAAGTCAAGTCCAAAGAACGAGACAGTGCTGCTCTGCACCCCCACTGCCATGCCCCTCTCCCTCAGCTTAAGAGGCAGTGGGGAGATGGAGAGGAATATTATCTACCCCTCAGCCCTGCCAACCACTAAAGGCAACTCCTTATTTACGTGGGGTTGTGTTCCGAGGCACTGTGCATTTAAGTGAAATCATGTATGTTGGGAACACCATTGAAAACACCCTCTGAACCATCTGGAAACCCTTGAAAAACCCTTCAAAACCCCAGCAGCACTTGCCAGATGCCCTCTAAACTTCCTTGCTCAAAAGCCAACTCTCTGCAGGCCTCAAAGGTCAGCGGAAAGGCTCTTGGGATTGCACTCACGTAGGCTCGTGAGATTGCTGGATGCTGTTTTGTGCCATTTTTTGCACATTCGGGGGGCCGTTTTTGCCCCTTCAAGCACCACTTCCAGATTCGTGGTGATGCGTGTGCACACAGGCACGCATGACTTGAATGTGCATAAATGGGGAGTTGCCTGTACTGGATACAAAACGTAGATCTGCCTCTTTGCACAACCAAGCTGGTGTGTGCACATTCCAAAGTAGGAGTGCCACAAGTTCCTTTTGCCTACACCACCTAATGCATCTGTTGGCTGCAGGTTTAGCTAGCATTGGCCAAGAGAAAACAATCACTTATACCTTTTGAGGTTTTAGTTTTGCCATAGTTAGTGTTACGTCTGAATGTGGCTGTCACATGGAACATGACTTTTAATGTGCTAGTAGGAATAATGCGAACACTGTTCTTCTTTTTCCAGTTTCCCCTGTGCGGAGCTGTTCAAGCGAACAGTTCAGATGTGATGATGGCAGATGTATACCAGCAACGTGGATCTGCGATGGTGATAATGACTGTGGTGACATGAGTGACGAGGACCAAAGACACAACTGTGGTAAGTACCTATCAAACAAAAAGCTTTACAGCATGCGTAGGCAAACTAAGGCCCGGGGGCCGGATCCGGCCCAATCGCCTTCTAAATCCGGCCCACGGATGGTCCAGGAATCAGTGTGTTTTTATATGAGTAAAATGTGCCCTTTTATTTAAAATGCAAAGTTGCATTTTAAATAAAAGGGCACATTCTACTCATGTAAAAACATTTGTGGGGCCTGCCTGGTGTTTTTACATGAGTAGAATGTGTGCTTTTATTAAAATGCATCTCTGGGTTATTTGTGGGACATAGGAATTTGTTCATTCCCTCCCCCCCCAAAAAAAATATAGTCCGGCCCCCCACAAGGTCTGAGGGACAGTGGACCGTCCTCCTGCTGAAAAAGTTTGCTGACCCCTGCTTTACCGTTATGACATTATAATGTTGCTTCTTTACCCCCTAGACATCTTTCTTGGCAAACGCAGGGCTGTAGAAGACTTTGGGAGGTCAAAGAGGTGTTGAGGGCCAGGGACAAGAGACTTGTGTAAATGACTAATAGGGCAAGTTTAAACCAGCTGCTGAAATATTGTGCTTTCCCCCCCAGCAAACCGCATCTGCTCAGACTCTGAGTTCACATGTGTGAACAATGCGCCCCCGCTAAGAAGGTGCATCCCTAGGGCTTGGGTCTGTGATGGTGATGCTGACTGCAGCGATGCTTATGACGAGCACCAGAACTGCACAAGGAGACCGTGCATGGCCAATGAATTCGCTTGCAGCAACGGGCTATGCATCCGTAACGCTTACAGGTTTGTTTATGATGGGTTGGGCAGTTTGGGCAAAGAAAGTACAGCTAATAGTAAAGGACCTCTGCCTGAACTTAAAAGTCTCATTTTAGTGTAGAACTCACAATGTCACCAAATACAGGTCACTTAACTCTCAGCCCCAGTGCCCTGTCATTAAGCTTGCATCTAGTGAAAAATGATGTCTACCTAAAAAAGGTAAAGGGACCCCTGACCATTAGGTCCAGTCGTGACCGACTCTGGGGTTGCGGCGCTCATCTCTCTTTATTGGCTGAGGGAGCCAGCGTACAGCTTCCAGGTCATGTGGCCAGCATGAGTAAGCCGCTTCTGGCGAACCAGAGCAGCACACGGAAATGCCGTTTACCTTCCCACCGGAGCGGTACCTATTTATCTACTTGCACTTTGACATGCTTTCACACTGCTAGGTTGGCAGGAGCAGGGACCGAACAACGGGAGCTCACCCCGTCGCGGGGGGATTCAAACCGCTGACCTTCTGATCGGCAAGCCCTAGGCTCTGTAGTTTAACCCACAGCGGCACCCGCATCCCTGATGTCTACCTACTAGGTGCCAAATGAAAACGTTCCTCTTCAACCAGGCCTTAAGGCAGAACTTTCCAAACTGTGTGTCACAACACATTAGTGTGTCGGCTGCAGTGTGTAGGTGTGTCGCACGAATGCTCCATGTGCTCCTGGAGCTGGAAAGAGTTAGTTTAACCTTTGGTTTACTAGTAAAACTGAATTACTATGTCACAAAATGATTCAAAACTGAATTATTGTGTCCAAAAAGTGTGTCACCAACTTGAAAAGTTTAGAAAACTCTGATCTAAGGCCTTTTAAATGTGTGTGCATGTCTGTGTGAGAGATGTGTGTTGTTGTTGTGTTTTTGTGTTGTGAACTGCCCTGTAATCTTCGAATGAAGGGAGGTATATAATTTAATAATAATATTAATAAACTTTTCCTCTTTCTTAAACCTATGCTGGAATGCTGGCAAAAGTCTGTGATGCTAGACCACTATTGTTTGATGCTATAACATTGATCCTAGAGCAGTGGAAGGTGGAGTTCTATGCTCACATGTGAGACAGGGAAAAATATGTCTATGGAGGAGTTTCCCTGCCTATTTGCTTGCTGTGATGAAATGCCCTGTCCAGCCCAACCAGAATACTCCTCCAGAATTTCCCTGATCAGAAGTCGCATATACTGCAGTTTTGTGTGATATTATTGCCATCCTGTTCAGCGTCTTCATTTGTCATGATCAACAGAACATTTGTGAAGCTTTCCCTGAAATCTTTTTGTATGCAATCCCTCTGAAGTGGAGCTTCTTCAATGGAATAGTTTCTCGGGTCTGTTTGAATAAGGAACAATCCTTCTGCCACGATTTTCAGATCAGGCCATTTCACCATACCAGAGCAGTGTGCAAAAGACCTCTCAAAATTCTCTACCTTATTTGCCAGCAGAGAGAATAAGGTGGACTTACTATTATACTGAATTTATACAGGGAAAGCAGACATTCTTCAATAGTTTCTCAAGGATTGTGGGGGTCACCACTAGCAGTGGCATAGCTTCTTTCCTCCCCTCCAAGTTTTAACATTCAAACTTGTTGGGAGCCTGGACAACATTTTGTTTCCTCCACAATGCCCCAGACTTAGTGTTAGTTTGAGGCATTATGGGTGGGGTTGGGGTGGGGAATGGCAGCTGCCACAGAGAAATGGTGGATAATATTCAGAGGAATATATGCAAGGAGGTATTTTTCTAGAGGAGTGTGAGCAAAGAGCAATCTGATACATTGCAACTCAGCGCTTGCAACAGATAGACTTTTCCAGTGGTTGAAGAAATGAGAGCTTCAGCTGTTGTATACTAGCATTTCCCCCCCTGGTTCGTATTAACCAGAACTTACATTTCTGCCTGGCTGGCAGTTTCCATCTGTTTTGTAACGTTCCAAAACTGGATTTCTTTTTCAGGTGCGACCGGCGTAATGACTGTGGCGACAGCAGTGACGAGAGGGGTTGCGTCTATCAGCCCTGTGCACAGTATCAGTTTACCTGTCAAAATGGCCGTTGCATCTCCAAAGCCTATATCTGCGATGGGGACAATGACTGTGGCGATGAATCAGATGAACTGGAGCACCTCTGCGCTACGCCAGAGGCAACCTGTTCTCCCCATCATTTTAAGTGTGACAATGGGAACTGCCTTGAATTGGTCAAAGTCTGTAACCGAGTGGATGACTGCTCTGATAACAGCGATGAGAAAGGGTGTGGTATGTATAGAACCTTTTTGACTTAGCCGATATTTATACAGTGTTATATATATACAGTGTTCTTGGGTTAAGAACTTAATTCGTTCTGGAGGTCCGTTCTTAACTTGAAACTGTTCTTAACCTGAGGCACCACTTTAGCTAATGGGGCCTCCCGCTGCCGCCGTGCGATTTCTGTTCTCATCCTGAAGCAAAGTTCTTAAACCGAGGTACTATTTCTGGGTTAGCGGCGTCTGTAACCTGAAGTGTATGTAACCCTAGGTACCACTGTATAGTGTTCACCTTCAACTTGAGAAATTGGGTGGTTTATCTTACCATTTAGTTAACATCCACTGTATATAATAACCCAGTGTTCTTAGAAGAGCAAATTCATACAGCAGATTCATCTTACCACATGCCCAGGAGTGATTGGTTAGGTGATCCAGGAGGCAACTCCTAGTGAAGGAGGATTGGGAAGCAGTTTGTTCTGCTTACGGTTTCCTAAAGACAAAGGTGACAGAATCTACGTATTACTGGTCCACCAGGACTGATGAGGATAGGAAACCGTTGTGTTCTGTGAAACCAACTATGACCATTCTGTGCAGCCCGGATGTTTGCTCCTGTTGTAGTTGATTCAACAGTTGATGCAATCTGTCGCTATCTATAATATAATTGTGGCACATGCAAGGTGAACATTTCCAGTGAAATCCAATGCTGCCATTGCGCTTGCGAAACAACAGAGGGAACTTGTAGTGAAAGAGGGCTGGCAAGCAGTTTTCTCTTATTCCCCCTACACCAACTTCCATGCAGTTCTGAAAGTTCACCTAACCATCTGGAGCAGATTAGTGGTATTAGTGGCATGGGGGGCTGCAGCAGGAAGAAGTAGGAAGGAATCTCTTTCCTTGGCTTGCATTAGTGGGCTTCTCTGCTAATCAAACCCATTCCAAGAGCAGAATGGCAACTCTTTAAGTGTATAAGCAGAGACCAGTGCAGAAATGCAGCTGCTGCATTATTTCTGGATGAAAGTTGAGTGATGTATTTTGTTCTGTTTTCTGGCTATAGGTATAAACGAATGTAATGACTCTTCAATCAGCGGCTGCGACCACAACTGCACAGACACCCAGACCAGTTTCTATTGCTCATGTCGTCCTGGATATCGGCTCATGTCCAATGAAAGGTCTTGTGATGACATTGACGAGTGCAGCGAGACGCCATCCGTGTGTAGCCAGATTTGTGAGAATACCATTGGCTCCTATATCTGCAAGTGCGCGCCGGGCTACATCCGGGAGCCAGATGGGAAAAGCTGCCGGCAAAATAGCGACATCTCGCCTTACCTCATCTTCAGCAACCGCTACTATTTGAGAAATCTCACGACGGATGGCCAGTCTTATTCCCTCATTTTGCAAGGACTCCGGAACGTGGTGGCGCTGGACTTCGACAGGGTGGAGAAAAGGCTGTACTGGATTGATGTGGGCAGGAAGGTCATTGAAAGAATGTTTTTCAATGGGACAAGCAAGGAAGTAATCGTTAATGATGGTGTGCCCAGTGGGGAAGGCATTGCTGTTGACTGGGTTGGCAGGTAAATCTCAGTACGTTGCAATAGTCATTGCCGAGGTGATTATTTTAATATGGACTAATGTTTCGACCCACATTCTCCAAAATTTGCCAGGCTTTCTTCTAAATGTGAGTTAGAAGGACCATTGTGGTGTAGTGGTTAGAGTGTTGTACCTGCGAGACCAGGGTTCAAATTCCTGCTCAGCCAAGAAACTCACTGGATGGCCTTGGGCCAGTCACATTCTCTCAGCTTAACCTGCCTCACAGGGTTGTTGTGAGGGTGAAATGGAGAAAAGGAGGGGGTATAAATGCACTCAGTCAACAGAGGAGGTGGGCTATGAGGGCAATCAATCAATCAAAGAAAGCCATGCATATCTCACTTGTGCCTGCTGTTCACAGTCCTTTGCATGTAGTCCTTAACGACAGCTTTGTACAGTGGTGCCCCGCAAGACGAATGCCTCGCAAGACGAAAAACTCGCTAGACAAAAGAGTTTTTCGTTTTTTGAGTCGTTCCGCAAGACAAATTTCCCTATGGGCTTGCTTCGCAAGACGAAACGTCTTGCGAGTTCTTGCGAGTTTGTTTCCTTTTTCTTAAAGCCACTAAGCCGTTAATAGCCGCTAAGCCGCTAATAGCCGTGCTTCGCAAGACGAAAAAACCGCAAGACGAAGAGACTCGCGGAATGGATTAATTTCGTCTTGTGAGGCACCGCTGTAAAGTCATCATTATTGTGATTACAGATGGCAGACTGCATCAGTAGCAGTGTGCTTGGTGGGGCTTGGGTTAAGTCTATTGTTATTAGCTTTTCCCAAGTTCCCTTGGGAAAGCAAAGTGGGTTGCCACACTGCGTCTCTCTTTCTGTCCTTTGGGTGGGGAGGGACTTATCTGCGGGATGGGGAAGAGAAGTGACCAGAGACAAGCTGATGGCTCCAGCTCTTGCTATGTCCATAGGCTAAGGTTACCAGACGTCCCCGTTTCCCGGGGACAGCCCCCATATTTACAAATCAGTCCCCTGACAAAATCCATCTATTTAGTAGGAAGTTGAAAAGTGTCCCTGGATTCATTGGAAAAAAATCTGGTAGCCTTACCATAGGCCTAAAAAGGTTGGCAACCCTTAAGGAAAAATGACTGTTGATATAAAATAAATAAAATGAGGAGGACTCTGTGTAACAGGCACCTTGTAAAATATTTCAGAAAACTCTACTGGGTGGATTCCTCCAAGGACTGCCTCTATGTGTCAGAGCTTGATGGTCGGTTCCGGAAAAAACTAGCTGATCGGTGTTTGGATCCCAACAACACCTTCTGTTTTCAGTACCCTAGAGCTATTGTTGTTCACCCCAAATATGGGTAAGCTATTTCCATGATTATTTCTTTTTAGTACAATTGTTTTATGGTATCCTGACTGCGGAAAACCATTGGGATAAAGGCTAATAAAGGCATTTTTAAAATATACGATGAGGCGCACAGATTCTGAGCCCAGCTTCGGCTGGGGAGGGCGGGATATAAATAAAATTTTATTATTATTATTATTTTATTATTATTCTGAATGCATTTAACGTACTTGCTTGGAGATCATTCTTATCTACCTCTTTCAGAGGTAAGGCTGAATGCATTATCTACTACTCGCACTGCTACTCATTTATTCTGATTTAGCAGTGCTGCAATGAAAGAGGCAAAGTTTAGAACTGAAAGAACGAAGCTGATATTCACACGAACCTGAATATTACAGAAATACATTTACATTGGGGGAAGCATATATAGCTATATGAGAAAGCCACCAAGTCTGCAGATTTGGGGAGGGGAGGAAGAGGACGTCCTGTTGTAGAAGTCTGTTCCACTCACAGAAGGGCACCACTGGATTTCACTCAATTTTACTTCTAACTAATGAAATAAAAGTATACATTACCTGATGGGTTCCCTGCCTCCTCCCACACATTGTTCCTTCCAAACCACCAGATTTTTACGTTGGTGCATGTGCTATTGCATTACAAATGAAGACTAGATTAATTTACGTTGTGTCTGTTTAACCAGGCAGGTCTATTGGACAGATTGGGCAGAACGAGCATATATTGGACGCTTGGGAATGGATGGCAAGAACAAGACCGTGATTATCTCTACCAAGTTAGAGTGGCCTAATGGACTCACCATAGATTACACCAACGACAAGCTCTACTGGGCGGATGCCCACCTAAACTACATTGAGTACGTACATAGAGAAGAATAAAGCAACTGGGTAACTCTTCATACCAAATTTTGGGGGTTGCCAAATTAGTCTGCTTCAGCTTTATTAAAGGGACACAACCATGATTACCCATTTAGAATATATGTTAGTTCAGTTGCGTCGCTGTAACAATTTATGGGCGTTTGTCACTAACATCAAAATGTTTTGGAGAGATATACTTCGGTTTATGCTTTATAACAAATATGAAAATTACGAGCAAACCGTTTTGCTTCTCTCAGAATGTCTTCATCGGTTTCGCTTCTGCGTTGCATTTCCACCCAAATCTGAAAATCTGTAGTCGGTCACCAAAGTAGTCTGTCGAGAGATTTGGTAGTTTAGCATTCTGCATTATGTCATCAATAAGAAAAGTCTGTGAATAACAGGGAAAAGATTTAAAGCTATTTAAAACATATCAAAATATAGAGGACAAACAGCAGAAAGGAATTTGGGGTGTTTAAAATTTAGCAGAAAATATAAATGTATATCAGATGTGAGGAAACTTTCACAGCCTGAGTGCTGCCTTTCTTTTTGGGCTACTTTCCAATGGTCACATGTCAGCAGAGGGTGGGGCAAGAAGCAGCAAATATTAATCCTACCTTTGTTCTGCTGGCTAGTTTCTATACATAGTCACCCCCCTCTCTCCATCCTCCATTCAAGCGAGCAAGAAGCATTAGCTGAGTTCAGAGGCATCAGACTAAAATGCTCACAGCTGGTACACAGAACAGCCAGTGAGGGGTGTGGCCTGGGAGAGTTTTGAGGGCCAGATAAATAGGCCAGAGGGGCCACACCAAGCCTCGGGGCCTGTGGTTCCCTAGCCTTGGTGTACATAGCAAATAGCTCAAGTCTATCATTTTAATTAATAATAATGATATTTTTTATTATTTGTACCCTGCCCATCTGGATGGGTTTCCCCAGCCACTCTAGTGTTTCAACAGAACACTAAAAACAGAATAAAACTTCAAACATTAAAAGCTTCCCTAAACAGGGCTGTCTTCAGATGTCTTCTGAAAGTCAGATAGTTGTTTATTTAATTATATGAATATGCTGTTTACATTCTTAATGGTGAAGAAGCCTATGGAAAGCACTCTTTGAAATCCCAAAGGCTGGGAACAGATAATATGGAAGTGTTCTTCTTTCCATCAGCAGCTATGGGAAACATGAGACTTGTGGTCTTAGGGATTGTGACTGTTATGTCCCTTATGCCAGTCTATGGGTAGGTAAAACCCATCTTTTTGGGGCCTCTGTACCCAGGGGCATGCCTGGGAACCCTTGGAAAGACAAAGAGGAAATTTCATTTCCCAGTCTCGTTTTTCTGAGGGCTCCAAGCATGCGTTCCAGCCACTTGTTTACTCGCCAAATGGCTCAATGGGAGTGGACAAGAATGGAGATCAGAGTAGCTCCTAGATCTGGCCCAGAGGAGCTAAAATCTCAAAGGCCTGCCTTCTTCCCCTCCTTCCTGTCCACTCTAGAATCCCAGGCGAGGGAGTCAAAATACTACAATTGCAGATCTGACTGGAGGCCAAGAGGTTGGAGATTGGGTTCCACCAGTGATTCTTACGCCCAATACTTCACTCAGCAACCCAATATGTGTTCATGCCCCTGATTTTTTAAAAAATATATTTAGTCACATAGACAGCGAAAGGTAAGCAACATAGAAAGTTGGAGGTGACAGGTCATTCTTTCTCTAGAGGGTAGTGAGAGGTAACTTGGGAATACAGGAAGTTGCCTTTTACCAAGTCCCTCTAGCTCGATGTTGTCTACATTGACTGGCAGTTGGCTCTCCAGAGTTTCCCTCAAGGAGTCTTTGCAAGCTCTACCAGCAGAGACCAAGGAATGAACCTTGGGACCATCTGCATGCAGATCAGATGTTCTCCCACTGAGCTACAGGCCCTTCTGAACTTGAACCTTCATCTTACTAGCATCTTCTGGAAAGAATGCTTAGGGAGGCGTTGTTTTACAACACAGGAGGTGGAACTGAGTGGAGGTAATCAGTTGTGTGAACAGAATGTCTGGGTTCCATTTGGAGACCCTTGGAAGAACATAGTTGGTTACATTTCTTTTTCACTCGCTCTGAAGCCATAGAAAAAAGTTCAGCATTACCCATGCTTGCTTTTTTCCCTGCAGGTACTCCGATTTAGATGGCCAACACCGTCACACGGTGTACGATGGGACATTACCTCACCCATTTGCAATTACCATTTTTGAGGACACCATCTACTGGACTGACTGGAACACGAGGACAGTTGAAAAGGGAAATAAGTACAATGGATCAGGCAGGGCGGTTCTGGTAAACACCACTCACAGACCTTTTGATATCCACGTCTATCACCCATACAGGCAGCCACTTGGTAAGCAATCCATTCTACTGATGTGGGTGTCTTCATTCTTATTCACGGTCTAATCCTCTGAATTCTGCATGTAACTCAGAAGTAAGGTGTGAGACAACATAGGCATTTTTCAGGGGTCTGGTTCTTGTTGAATGTTTCACCCTCATAGAATGATTTTTTTTTTTAGCATTCTCTTGGATGTAAATATTATGACTGCATTTGGATGTAATGCAAAACCATGGTTTAGCAGCACATAAATAAGCTTAACTTCTTTCTGAGCTTGTGTATACCACTTCCCTCTCCTGTTCCCACCCAGCTGAGAGGAGGAATTCAGAAGCTTTTAGTTAATCACAGTTTGCTGTTTCTAATATACTGGGATCCAGTGGCAACCGGTACTCATTGAGGAAAGGCAGGGAGACCAAGAGTAGGTGGAGCCCAGAGTCAATGATAGGTAGAACCAACTAATTTTTGTTTCGTCCCTGTCATCCCCCCTGCTGAGTTTTACAAGGGCAACATTGAAACTAAGGAGGAGGGAGCTGACAGGTAGTGACACTCCTAATTGGATGGATTGTAAGAAAGAAGGAAGGGAAGTAGGGGCAGGCTGAAGTTGGTGGTGTAGTGCCCCATCTGTCCTAATGAACCAGACTCCACTGCTAGGACCTGTGGTCAACATTAACTGTGGTTAGTTTAAACGAGCCAGCGTCATAAACCATAGTTTGAAGTTGCCTTGTTTTGAAACTGATCATCAGTAGCCACAATTCCCAGTTTGGACCAAACAGCTGACCATGGTTAACTAAAAGTAAAAACTGCTTCTTACTCACATGGGAAGGAGAGAGGGGAGAGAAGTTCTCAACTATGGTTTAGTGTTTCCCCTGAATATAGCCAATGTCATCATCTGGGAACCTTGCCTGCCCATGCACTGTTGCACTTATTCTAAAAGGGTAATTGAATTAATTAAATGTGGATGTTTCTTGTCTGTTTTGATCCCAGCAGCCCTATAACAGGGACTAGGAAAAAGCTGCTGGCAGGTTGGTTGTTGTGTTTCTGCTGATGCCGGTCCCTTGCACCTAACTTACAATACCTTGCTATACTTGGCTCAACTTCTTGTTTGACCCTGGATTTGAATCGGCAATGGTTTCTCTTGATAGCATGTTTTAAACTAAACTCCTTCATTGGGTTGAGCCTTGGCTTGCTTGACTCAAGCCCATACTTGTTCTCATGCTCTTCAGAGACCATGGGGATCTCCCCTTCCTGATAATGAAATACTGGGCACAATCCATAGTCCAACCCAGATAACATAGCCAGGGTACACCTGTCCAATAGGCCAAGATACATGTTGTAGTATTACCTTTTGGTACGTTGAATTTGTTGCAAATATGCATCAATAGGAAACAATCCCAGTATTGTTCGTGAATGCAAGTTGACATGTGCCACCAAAGATTAAAGCATTCTTTGCAATTTAAGTGGCAATAGTTTCATTTGTGGGTTGTTCTTTGCCGGGGAATAATTATATTTTCTTCCTCCCACCCCCGTCTTCTTTTGCTAGTAAGTAATCCTTGCGGGACCAACAATGGTGGTTGTTCTCATCTGTGCCTAATAAAAAGTGGTGGTTACGGTTATTCCTGTGAGTGTCCAGATAACTTCATGGTAATACAGTTTGGAAACACCGCTCACTGCCTCCCGATGTGTTCCAGCACTCAGTTCCTTTGTGCAGACAGTGAAAGGTATGCATATAAATCCCACATCATTGTTTTACTTGCTTATTTACGTCACACGTGAATATTTCCTACATATACGTGTCCTACCTCCAAGGACTCAAATATGGCATTGTTCATTGCTCGCATTTTATAGTCTTCATTTGGCTGGGAATGGGGGGCGGTGCGTAAAACTCCCAATTCAGGAATCTCATTCTACTCCATCACAATTTAGGCAGCAGTGGCTGTATATTAAGACACAAGAACAGGTGAACGAAGCCCAGAGTCTTAATGGAGATGAAGATTGCCCCGCCCCAGTAATCAGACCAATCACTTGATGAGCAGAGAAGGGGGTAATAGCCCCATCCTCAACTGATTGGTACAGAGAGAGTGTGGAGTGGCCACGCCCATCACTGGCATGTGTCCCACCCTCCCTAGGGTTGGCCAAGGCTGAACGTGGCTCTCAGGCCAAGACAGCTTAGCTATCCCCGCTATGGAGGAAGGTAGGGTACGAGGGAAGAGTGACTGACGCAAGGTCACCAGCAGAGCTTCAGGGCTGAGTGGGGATTTGTACCTGGGTGTCCCCAGTACTAGTGTGACATGCTAATCACTATGCTGCACTAGCTCTCCCAAGTCTTGGTGGCACTTGGAGGCATAGAATTGGTGAACAGAGGTAACAGACAATAATACATCACTTCTACTTCTCCAGGTTTATGCCCTGTTGCTGCACTTTGCCTTAGTACAGTGGTACCTCGGGTTAAGTACTTAATTCGTTCCGGAGGTCCGTACTTAACCTGAAACTGTTCTTAACCTGAAGCATCACTTTAGCTAATGGGGCCTCCTGCTGCTGCCGTGCCGCTGGAGCACGATTTCTGTTCTCATCCTGAAGCAAAGTTCTTAACCCGAGGTATTATTTCTGGGTTAGCGGAGTCTGTAACCTGAAGCATATGTAACCCGAGGTACCACTGTACAGTGGTACCTCTGGTTGTGAACAGGATCTGTTCCGGAGGCCCGCTCACAACCTGAAAAGAGTGCAACCTGAAGCGTCGCATCTGCGCAGGTGCGCCGTGCGATTTGGCGCTTCTGCGCATGCGCAAGCAGTGAAACCCGGAATTAACCCTTTCCAGTACTTCCGGGTCGCCATGGGACGCAACCTGAAAAGACGTAACCTGAAGCGTCTATAACATGAGGTATGACTGTACGTCCTTCCTGTTGCAGCTCCTTTGTCACACCATGGCACTGCCATGTTTAGGGAGGTTTTTAATGTTTGATGTTTCATCTTATTTTTAATAATCTGTTGGGAGCCTCCCAGAGTGGCTGGGGTATGAATGAATGAATGAATGAATGAATAAGCAAGCAAGCAAGCTTACAGCCTGCCATGCTTCTGACAGCCAGTGTGGTGTAGTGGTTAAGAGCGGTAGTCACGTAATCTGGGAAACCGGGTTCGTGTCTCCGCTCCTCCACCTGCAGCTGCTGGGTGACCTTGGGCCAGTCACACTTCTGTGAAGTCTCTCAGCCCCACTCACCTCACAGAGTGTTTGTTGTGGGGGAGGAAGGGAAAGGAGAATGTTAGCCGCTTTGAGACTCCTTAAAGGGAGTGAAAGGCGGGATATCAAATCCAAACTCTTCTCTTCTTCTTCTTCTCTATCTCTTGTCGCCGTGGCTGTGGCTGGAGAGAGAAAAATGATGGTGGAATGGCACAGTTGCTTGTTGTGCTTCTGCACTTGGTACCTTGGTTCTCAAACTTAATCTATTCTGGGAGTCTGTTCGACTCCAGAAACCGTTTGAAAACCAAGGCGTGGCTTCTCATTGGCTGCAGGAGCTTCTTGCACTCAAGCGGAAGCCGCACAGGATGTTCGGCTTCTGAAAAATATTCACAAACCGGAACACTTACTTCCGGGTTTGTGGCGTTCGGGAGCCGATTTGTTCGGCAACTAAGCCATTTGGGAACCGAGGTACCACTGTATAAGCAGCTGAGTAGTCCAATTACTTAATCATTAAAGGTGCCCCCACACCCTCCATCCCTGGGTTATCACATTCCTGATCAGAAGACTGTGTAGCTCTTTGAAGGGTGGTCCTATTCACTGAGCATTGCAGCCTTAGCAGTACTTAAGAGAAAAGTACCTGGAAGAAGGATACATGACACTGATAAATTAAAATCTCTGAAATCACCTGCAGTCTATAAATATACATGCCCATACTTGCTGATTGGCTCAAATGCAGTATTTTCTAGGACAAACTCAGTTATGTGGAAGGGGCTACTAAATGCATGCACAAAGCCTTGGGTCAAGAAAGCACACTAATTCTTTCGTGATGGGAATCACCCCAAAGGCTCTTTTGTTTACAATCCTAAGTGTTCTTGCTAGGAAGTGAGTCCCATAGAGCTCAGGTGAGACTTGCTTCCAAATAAACATGACTATAGAATATGTCAAAGGCATTGCCTCCTTGAAACAAACATTATGGCGTCTCTTTGTTTTGTAGGTGTATTCCCATATGGTGGAAATGTGATGGTCAGAGAGATTGCCGGGATGGCTCCGATGAACCACCCACATGCCCTCACAGGTACTGCCAAGTTGGGCAGTTCCAGTGTAATGATGGCAACTGTACGAGTTCCCATTACTTGTGCAACGCCCTGGCAGACTGCCCTGATGGATCAGATGAAGATCGTGTGCTTTGTGGTATGTTGCAAGTGCTAAGTCTCTAAATCAGGGGTCAGCAAAGTTTTTCAGCAGGGGGCCGGTCCACTGTCCCTCAGACCTTGTGGGGGGCTGGACCATATTTTGGAAAAAAAAATAAAAAGAACAAATTCCTGTGCCCCACAAATAACCCAGAGATGCATTTTAAATAAAAGGGCACATTCTACTCATGTGAAAACATACTGATTCCCGGACTGTCCATGGGCCAGATTTAGAAGGTGATTGGGCCGGATCCGGCCCCCGGGCCTTAGTTGGCCTACCCATGCTCTAAATTAACCTGTTACTTGGTACAAGCAATAACGGGTCTAGAAATTACTTGTTCCATGAAGAGGAAACTAGTATGGTTAAATAACCTATTAACAAGGCACTCCCTCTAACAAAGATTTTGTTGTCTTGACGTGTAGTTTATAGGGCTAGGTGATATATTGACATATTGTCCAAAAATGGTTTGAAGTCCATATTGTGATATCAGTTTCATAATTTTGATCTTGCAATATATTTTGAATCATGAAGTATGTTAGGGCTAATTTGATCAGTAGAATATGCTCACGTTATTTTGAGTTATAGTACATGTTGCATTGAGATATTTAGCGTACAGTATACTCTTATTTTGTATACAGAGTTGTGATTAATGAGGTGTGTTAGGGTTATGCAAAAATCACAATGTGGGGAAAACTGTGAAGCCAGCCACTGCTCTCGATTCCTGCAGCCCCTGTTAACTCTTGTCAGCTCAACTCTCCCCTGCCTCCTTCAGGGAGCAGCGGATCCCAAGAGCAGGTGCCTGCAAAAATCATAACTTGTGAAAAACCATTAAGCCAGCCAATACCTCTACATAGCTCCATCCTTATTTCAGATATCATGACATATCAGTATATTGTGATGTTTAGCTGGTGATATATCACGATGTTGAAAACCAGATATCACCCAGCCTTAGTAGTTTACCCAGCATATATTATCTCCATGTCAGTCTTTTCTCTGTTTATACAGTGGTACCTCAGGTTAAGAACTTAATTCGTTCTGGAGGTCCGTTTTTAACCTGAAACTGTTCTTAACCTGAAGCACCACTTTAGCTAATGGGGCCTCCTGCTGCTGCCACGCCGCTGCACAATTTCTGTTCTCATCCTGAAGCAAAGTTCTTAATCCGAGGTACTATTTCTGGGTTAGCAGTGTCTGTAACCTGAGGCGCCTGTAACCCATGGTACCACTGTATAACACTCCCATTTAGCTAAACAGCAGCATTGCTCAAAATAGGATTTGTTGTTGTTTTTTAATCCCTGCAGCAGTTTGGATAAATGAGAGTATACTGCAATTTCATTTCATTTTAAAGTAATCTTCTAATACCGCAATTACGTTTGCCTTCTAGCCAATCACCAGTGTGAGTCTCATCAGTGGCAATGCGCCAACAAGCGATGCATCCCAGAAGCCTGGCAGTGCGACCGAGAGGATGACTGTGGTGATAACTCGGATGAAGATGCTTCTCATTGTGCCAGCAGGACCTGCCCTCCAGGCCAATTTAAATGTGACAATGGCCGCTGCATCCCCCAGTCCTGGAAATGCGACGTGGACGATGACTGTGGGGATAACTCGGATGAGCCGATTCATGAATGCAGTAAGTAGAGCACAGCTTGTGTTGATTGGCTGATGGATTGCTCGTATAGCTCGTCCTTCCTCCTTAATGGAAACCAGAGTAGCTAACAAGAAGACAAATGGCAAATTGGTCAGTTGTTTCCCTAATAATAATAATGAGAAGGAAGAGGAAGAAGAAGTTTATTATTTGTTCCCTGTCCATCTGACTGGGTTGCCCCAGCCACTCTGGGTGGCTTCCAACAAATATAAAAGCATAATCAAACCTCAGACATAAAAAAAATTCCCTGTACAGGGCTGCCTTCAGTTGTCTTCTAAAACTTGCACAGTGGCACCTCAGTTCTCGAACAAAATCCGTTCCAGAAGCCCGTTCGGCTTCCGAAACATTCAAAAACCAAGGTGTGGCTTCCCATTGGTTGCAAGAGCTTCTTGCACTCAGCGGAAGCCACGTCACATGTTCGAGTTCTGAAAAACATTCGAAAACGAAAGCATTTACTTCTGTGTTTTCAATGTTCGAGAACCGAAACGTACAACAATGGAGGCATTCGGGAACCGAGGTACCCCTGTATAGTCCTTTATCTCCTTGACATCTGATGGGAGGGCGTTCCACATACCTATGACCATGGCTACCTTTTATATTTTCTGCCTCAGGCACCAAAACAAGTTTGCAATGTTATCATTTTCATTTTAAGTATAAAAGCCCTTTTGTACATTTAAATATGAATAAATCTGGGGCAAGCCATGGTGTCTGTACATTGTCTATCCCATGTAACACATTCTCTGAAATGTATTTGGCAGCGGTGTGCAGCAGCTGTCGTAAAAAGGCAAAGTATTCAAATGTTGACTCTTCCTTTTATTTCAGTGGGCCCTGCCTATCGTTGTGATAACCACACAGAATTCAGCTGTAGAACAAATTACCGTTGCATCCCGTTCTGGGCTGTATGCAATGGTCATAATGACTGCAGAGACAACAGCGATGAACAAGGCTGCGGTACGTTTTTGGCCTGCAAAATGTACCTGTAAAATCATTGTGTACTTCAGATGCTGTTCAAGTTGTGAAGCAATGACCTTGGCCAAAATTCCACGCACTTGCATTTATACCTGCTTCACAAATTAGGCCGCAAATGAAGGTGCAATGAAAACCCTGTTAGCAGCATGTCACTCGGCTTGTCATTTGATGTAACCTTGGAGGTCACTTACTATAATTACAGTCTTGGCTATACCTGATGTGAATGCCTTGAGTTATCTGAAGCAGTTTTTCGGTCACTGGGTCACACTGTGCAGGCAATTAGTGTTATCTGTACTTGTGAATGGGAAGTGTTTTCTGCATTATTACCATTGCTGTCTTTTCCTTGAACTTCATTTGAAGCATCCATGATGGCTGCACCTAGAGGTGAAAGGATGGTTAGATTTAAACTAAATAAAGATTCCTTTTAGTTAAATCAAACCATTATACCACCTCTCGTTGCATCCGTTTTGGATGCTTCAAAGGCATCAGAAGAAGGAAAAACAGTAATCATAACAATGCGGCAAAACCTTCCCTGTTAAATAGGTGTACATTCTGCTTCATAGCTGACGAGGCTCAGATATGTTTTCATGGTCAGCTTGTAACAGTTCTTAATGCTTTGTCTGGGAGACAAATTTGCTCCCCACTCACCCCATGCTTGTTAGCTGTTGCCTTCACCTGTAGTTTGAGCCTCCCGGATTTGCTGTTGCCATCATTATTTCTTCTCCTTCAGTGGTATATATTTTGCTTTTGGCAATCTTTAATGTGGTATTTGTGGATGAATGCTGCAGGTAGCTAGACACTAGCTGTATTTGCATGTCACACTAAAATATGGCTTGGTGAGAAATGCAAGAACTGGAAGGACAAGCCTCAGATTAATATGCTTCTGTTCCCGATCTCCTTTCCCTGCACTGCTAGGAGGAGGATTCTGACAGTGTTTACTTTTCGTGTTCCTGAGTCCCAGTTTGTTGTGTGGTCCAGAGATTGTGGTTTGTCTATAATTGTGGTCAGTTTAAACAGTTTAAGCCAGCCTCATAATCCAAGGTTTGAAGATGGCTTGTTTTTAAACTGAAAGTAAATAAATGCTGCTAAAGTAAGCCTTCTTGCTTCACCAGGGCAGGGGGGCAGAGGCTGAAGCTCATGGCAGCACCTTCCTCCTCTTGTGCATTTTACTAAACCATGGTTTAGTGTGACAAGAAAATGCAGCCAAAAGCTGAGTTGTGCTTGGCAATTGTTTCCAAAATCTAGGTGGTGCTCTTTACAGCTTCTCCAGCATTTTTTTTAAAAAATCATTTATTATGATAAGATGTGGTGATTGAGAGGTTTGATCAGCTGAGTATACTGAAGGTATACTCAGCCTGGAGGATGATTTTCTAATTTTGGGAAGTCAAATTATTCCACTTTGTGATAGTTATATCACACATTGCAGTGAAAAGCACTCTGTTTACCTTTTGCAAAAGCTAGACACAGGGAGAATACTTGGATTTTGGGAAGCTTTTTCTCCTCTTCCACAAAGTATATATGTTAAGAAGCCGCTTTGAAAACCTTCCTAAATTGCTTGACATTTCATTGTACCACGTCTGCTGTACCTGTTTTCATATTTGAGAATAGCATGTTAGTCTGTGCTGGTGTATTGACAAATTTGAACTGTCTATGTGTGTTGCAGAGGAGATTACTTGCAATCCTTTGGGAGATTTCCGCTGTGATAACCATCGCTGTATCCCACTGCGGTGGAAGTGTGATGGAGATAATGACTGTGGAGATGAATCTGATGAACAAAACTGCAGTAAGATATTTCCTTCCTTTCCAACTATTGATAGCCTTGCAGCCAAAGGCTGCCTGTTTGAATGGTGCATTTTGCATTAAGTTCGACATGAGGTGCATGTTAAATATTTAAAAATCTTCATGCTTGTACAGTTTTCTCAGGATTAAGGTATGAAGTTAAGTATCACTGTTGGATATTGCTTCATTGTGGGAATCTAGGATTCACCCGTAACATTTAATGGGTGCCTTTAGGTGTGCATGTGTGTGAAGTTTCACTGCTTACCTATCAGTTGTTGTTGTTTTTTAAATCCATAATATAAAATCACTCATTACAGAAATAAAACAAATGCTCCTCTAACTTAGGGTAGATATAGATATATAGTGGTTATTTCAGCCCAAACTTGTTCCCCAAACTTGTGTCTCCATCTGTTCTTGGATTACAACTCCCATCATCCCTAGCTAGCAAGACCAGTGGTCAAGGATGATGGGAATTGTACGGGGGGGACAACAGCTGGAGACCCAAATTTGGGAAACACTGTTTCAGCATATCGCTAAAAATAGCCATCCCTGTGACAAGTAATTCCCCTTGCAAAATCCATTTCACAAAATCCACCTAAGCAGTAAATAATAAATTCACCGGGCAGTCCTCAACACACTAAAGATAATGAGATGCAATGCCAAGGAGATGACATTTCCAACATTGAAACTGTTATTTTATACTCTTACATACCAGTTCTGTTAACTAGAATTCGGCAAGGATAGTTTAATCAAACCTTTAACCTGCGCTGGGAGTGGGTAAATGGGCGCAGGGCTGAGTTGCTTGTGAAACATCTTAGCATAAAAACACACCCCACGTTTCATGTATGCTGCATCTCGCTATTGCAAGGTCCCCGTGAGTGCACAGAAAGTGAATATCGGTGTGACAACCTGCACTGCATTCCTTCTCGGTGGATATGCGACCACGACAACGACTGTGAGGACAATTCAGATGAACGGGACTGTGGTGGGTATTGCAATTTGAGCATGTTTGTTTGTTTGTTTGTTTTAATCCAGCTTGTCTTTCAAGGCATGTTGCCCTCACTTTTACAAATAAAATTTCAAAACACAATTCCGTAAAAATGGGCATATAAATCATGAAAATACCACAGTTCTTTTAAAAAACAGTAATGACCAGGCAGTATGTATTTCCCTGGGGATAGAATTTGAAACATGTTGGGGTCACCACCAAAAAGCCCTGTCTGTGGGCCTAAAGGATTATGCAATAAATTTAATGTCATATTGAAAATATTGTCATGGAATTCTACTCAATTGTCATGGAATTCTACTTAATATTGATCCAGAGTAGAACTCCAATGTATAGTTAGCAGAGTGAAAACTTAAGTAGATTGCAGGAGTCTCAAAAAATGGACTAGAGGCAATTGTATTTCATCCAGCAGAGCTTTACTGCTACTGACGGCAAAAGAGCATAATGGTCACAAATCCAATACATTCAGCATTGGCACTGTCCATAAGAAATCCAGTTGCAACAGACTTAACTTACAATAACTTATAATAAGACTAAACCTTAACACTAAGCATACTATGTACAGAACACCACACCAGAAGGAAAAGAGATAGAAAGAGAAAGTGAAACTCAGGCTCCTTCTGGCCTTACTTTTATAGTCAACATGACCTTGACAGAAAAGATAACCAGTTTAAGCCAGCTGTACTCAGCCAGCATGGTGTAGTGGTTAAGAGCGGTGGACTCGTAATCTGGTGAACCGGGTTCGCTTCCCCGCTCCTCCACATGCAGCTGCTGGGTGACCTTGGGCCAGTCACACTTCTCTGAAGTCTCTCAGCCTCACTCACTTCACAGAGTGTCTGTTGTGGGGTAGGAAGGGAAAGGAGATTTTTAGCCGCTTTGAGACTCTTTAAAGGGAGTGAAAGGCAGGATAATCAAGTCCAAACTCCTCTTCTTCTCTGAAGAAATAACCCAAACATCATGAACCTTCTGCTTGTTTCTTTCACACAGAGAAGCTTCCTGAACCCTCTTGAATTCATTAGAATAGGAAAGATGTCTATACATCAGATCAATACTTTCTGCACTAAGAAATGCAAACTGACAAATATGACATTACAAAAGCACTTTTTGTAAAAGAAGCATTTTGATGCCAGTCTACTTTACTTTGTAGAACTAAGGACCTGCCACCCAGGTTATTTCCAGTGCGACAGTGGGCATTGCATTGCAGAACGTTTCCGGTGTGATGGAAGTGCCGATTGTCTGGATTTCTCTGATGAAGCAACTTGCCGTGAGTGCCTAGATCTGGGGCAGAAACTTACTGAAATGCCTTATGAACCTCTCCTTTCTGTGGGGCGGGAGAAATGAAACACCTTAGTATTTTTCTTCTTCCGTTAGAAAGATTCCAAGAAATGCTGAATGCTCTTAAGCAGAGCTTAAATAATGATACAGAGTTGTGCACAACTAAGTTATACAGTGGTACCTCTGGTTACGTACTTAATTCGTTCCAGAGGTCCGTTCTTAACCTGAAACCGTTCTTAACCTGAAGCACCACTTTAGCTAATGGGGCCTCCTGCTGCTGCCATGCCTCCGGAGCCCGATTTCTGTTCTCATCCTGAAGCAAAGTTCTTAACCCGAGGTAATATTTCTGGGTTAGCGGAGTCTGTAACCTGAACCGTATGTAACCTGAAGTGTATGTAACCCGAGGTACCACTTTATACAGATTGGACCCATTGAAATTAACATGAATGCCTAAGTCCATTAATTGAAATGGATCAGAGACCGGTAACTTGTAACTTGCTGCCTCCTAAACTGTTTTTGCTGTGCCAGCAGCACCCAAGTGACCTCCCCGGGGTGCAAGCCTGGGCAGTGTGTATGGAGATCATGGGCTATTCAGATGGCAGGACTCACCTCTTGGCCTCACTGATGTGGTCGAAAGGGAAGCAGAGCAATATGTTTGACACCAGCTTGGCTGCAGAAGTTGCCAGAAGGAGACATAACAGGCACCACCCAATCATCTTAGGGATTCCACTCTGGATTTGTGTAGTGTTTATTTACTCCTTATCCTTTTCTTCTCCCAAAGATGCCCCACAAAGCAGTGGGTACAGCTCTGCATAGTATTATGAGGACAAGTAGCTTTTGATATTACAAGAAGGCGTTTCTGTTTTCCAGCCACTCGCTATCCTAACGGCTCGTACTGCCCACGCACAATGTTTGAGTGCAGAAACCATGTATGTATTCAGCCATACTGGAAGTGTGACGGTGACGACGACTGTGGAGATGGCTCAGACGAAGAACTTAACTTATGCTGTAAGCTGGGGGGGGGGGAGAGCCTGAATCGACCCCACCTTGAACCCCGCCCCCTACAACTCTCTTAGTGCATGCCAAAGGGCTGGGCATATCCAGCAGGGTGCATTTGAAACAGAGGCTCTTGTTACCCAATTGCTGTGCAATGTCAAAAGATCCTTTTGAAATTCCCCTTGGCTTTCAGAAGCAGTTTGTTGTGTGGCATGGTGGGCTGCCCAAAGAGAAACACAAGCCTTTAGGATTCTGGCCTGTACATTTCTTACAGAAACGTCAGTGCATGTCTAAAGTCCTAACACAGCCAGTGAAATGCAGGCTTTTCCTGCACGTGAAAACTCTTGTTGCCTCTTCCTGGTTTGTCTGTTTCCCCTTTGGAAACTCAAAATGTTTCTGGGCCAGGAGAACCTCACAGAGTTTGCCTATCTTGTGACTGGTTCAGTGGGGCCAATGTGGGTGTAAAGGAACATGATTATTACATTTGGCCTTTTAGCTAGAATTCAGGGATCAGGAATGAGCTCTGGACCCGTGTATTTGTGTTAACACACATCATTTTACATTAGTCAGATGATATCAAGAGAACCAAGGGACCAAAAGAGAGATGGGAGGAACTCTGGGAGAGTGCAGGATCTTTCAGTCCTTTTGCCCTGATGAAGGCCAGCGCAACACTGGCATTGGTTTAAACATCACAATAAATCATGGCTAAAATAAACAAATGGTTTGATGTCAATGAGCAGTGTGCTGAAATTGCATGTGCTTCAGCCCTCACCTGTTCCTGCTGTTGGTACACTGCAAGGAAACAAGCCATGGCCTGGCTGGTCATGTCCGAAACTGGGCTCATAGTTTGTTTTCCCCAAATGTTGGCTGCCTCTTATGGTTTGCTTGGAGAGAAACAAACCACGAGCCTGGGTTCAGACGACACAAAAAGCCAGACGTTGCCTTCTTCCCTGGCAGTGCTCCAGGACTGCAGTTTAGGATTGCTGCGTGGCATTTTGATGATGATGATGATAATAATAATAATAATAATAATAATAATAATTTATTATTTATACCCCGCCCATCTGGCTGAGTTTCCCCAGCCACTCTTTTGATCACCTTTTAAAATAAGCTTTTATATTTGTATCCTATAAACCAAGTTAGAAATCACTGGCCTGTTTTATTTCAGTGGATATTGCGTGTGAACAACCGTTCCGTTTTCGCTGTGGGAACAACCGCTGCATCTATAGCCATGAGCTGTGCAACCAAAAGGACGACTGTGGAGATGGAAGCGATGAGAAAGAAGAGCACTGTAGGTCTATCAATGCGCATAACATTCAGGAATTAAGAGATGAATGTGCCTAATGATGATCGACAGTAATTCTAGGTTAAGGCTGCTCTTAGATCCTACTGTTTTTAATGTTTCATTCACAAACATGTTAGCTAGATAAAAAGGAACACACAGTGGCTTGTATTTTTCAAGAAATATGTCATTATTCCCCAATTACAGTGGTACCTTGGTTTAAGAACAGTGAAGTGGGTGTTTTGGTTTGTGAACTTTGCCTTGGAAGCAGAACATGTTCCGCTTCCTGTTGAGTGTAAATTGAGTCCCCCGCTGCTATGGGAAAGCACGCCTTGGTTTAAGAACGGACTTCCGGAACGAATTAAGTTTGTAAACCAAGGTACCACTGTATTCAGTACCAGTAGTATGAATATACTGTAGACCATTATAGCCATGAATGAAACATGGGTTCATCCATACTATCATTCAGTGTGGATAGTACCTCCATGAATTCTCCGTTGTCTATATGAAATTCTCCTCTAGTTCACTACTTTCTCATACTTTCCAGTCCCTCAGTGTGGGTTTTCTCATAACCTCTCATTTTCTGAATATCCCTGATATGATAAAAAAAATCTGGATCAAAGGAGGGGGAAATATGGGAAGGCAGTGATTTCAGATACAGACATTAGATGTGTGTGATATGAATAAGTAAGCTACAGGGATGCTGTTGAAGTTCTGTAAGCTGAGCTCTGAGAGAGGAACTGAAACGAAAGACAAGCTTTGACAGTGCCTGGATTCTTTAGTGGCTCAGATTAAATCTGAGCTGGGGAAGAATTGCCTGATTCTCAGGCTAACAGATGCTTTGCACAACCATGAGAGAAATACCTCCTGGATGAGCAAAGGCTTTGTAAGCCAGGGATCGGGGGTTGGGTGGGGCTTTAGCAGCCAGAGCCTGAGCACACTCTGAGCTCTGGCAGCATGCGTGCTCTTCAGCCTAACGGTAAATCAAGCCCAACTCTGGAATTTCCCTGTGAGTGTCTCTCAAGACCGGACAGGTAGCTTTAATGGTATTGGAAAGACAAAAGCTGAGATGTGTGGGGGAGCCCACCACAGGGGATTGGGCCAAGTTGCCCTAACACAGTTTGTATAACAACGTCTACAATATGCATGCTATAAAACGTGTTATATGTTTGTGTGAGGAGGTATGTGTGTGCATTATCTTCATGCAGGCAGAGAACCCACTCCTAAGCCTTGCACTACTGAGGAATTCAAATGTGGCAATGGAAACTGCATCCCACTACACTACGTATGTGATAATTATGACGATTGCGGGGACCACTTTGATGAATTAGGCTGCAGTAAGTACCACAGTAGCTTGCAGTGAGTTCAAACTGTATGTTTGTTATGGGGAGGAAAACCAATGTTGAGTTGAGAGCTTTGCGTGTGCCCGTGTTATTGGGAAACGTTGAGAAATCCTCGGGAACAGAATAAATCCTGGAATGCAAACCCAGCCTTCTTCCTCCCCCAGTCCTCTGTACTTGATACCTGATGTGCGTGCCTCCCTCGCTCCTTCCACCTTCTCATCTGTTTCCACCCCTCTTCTTTGATGTTCGCTGCAGTGATGGTCCTAAGGTAGCTGAAGGGCTGGGTGAGCCCCTTTCATCCACGACACAACTCAAAGAACATGTGAGCTAAAGCCCACATGATCCCACAGAAGAAAAGGATGCCAGCAGCATCCCTACATTACTGGCATATTTTGCTTAGGCCAGCTGTGAGGGAGGAAAGGTCCTATCGGCCTCTATTTGTAAAGAATTTTAAACCGTGGAGGAAAACAGGCCCTTGGAATGTTCCTTAATAGTTCAAAACAACAACAAAAAGTCAGCAGTTTCAAGAGATTTCAGGAGTTCAGTAGATGCATTTTGAGGATCTGAATTATTATTATTATTAAGGACCAGAGGTGAGGGAGAAATTTGTTTCAGTTTCTCATTAAAATGCAACCTATGTTTTGTTTTGTTCTTTAGATTCTGGAACGGGTAGGACCTGTGCTGAAAATATCTGTGAACACAACTGTACCAACTTAAGCGAAGGGGGATTTATATGTACCTGCAGACCTGGATACAGCCCCAGTGAACTGAACAGAAATACCTGTGATGGTACCTTTCATCCTGAAATAGATTTCTATCTCCAAATTGCTCAGCTTTAATAAACTCTCTCATCATTTTCATTATGGCACTGATAAAACATTCTGTGCCAGCTCTCTTAAGCATCTCATCACACTGAGATGTTTTGTTTATTTATGTGGAATCCTATTTTTCTCATAGCATTTAGGTGCAGGTTCCTAAAGCATTTTAGATAACTTAACCACCTTCCTGTCTTGGATCTCGTTGTTTTTCTCTCTCCCTTGTGTTGCTCTTTGGAGCCTAACCAGTTAGGGTGATACTTCTCTGTGTGATGGATTGCTGGTGTAGGTTTCCTCTTCAAACCTGTGAAGACTCATTTTCTTTGGAATGGCTACTGTAGTTTCTCACTGAAAAGCAGTGTCTGCTTGCAGAGTGCATTGGATTGGATCCAAAGAACAATGAATGGAATAAAATGTCTGTACACATACGTCTTTACAGGCTCGCACAGTATGGCTACCGCTGCTGTCATTATTCTTAATGTTGCGTTATGCACAAAAAGATAAAACATGTTCCATTCTTGTAAGCTCATAGTCTGAATATTCATAAAATGAGGAAGAGAAAAGAGGAAGGGGGAAGATAAAGGAAAGAAGAAAATTGGAATGGACCATGGTAAAAAGAAAAAAGGAAATAGAAAAGGCAAGAGAGAGAGAAAATGAGTTGAATATTGGGCAGGGATGGACCCAGAACTTGGCTGCCAGGGCTTAAAAAGAAAAGGACCTGAGCAAAGCAAGGGAGACAAGAAAGAGCGTCAAGAGAAGCTAAAGAGGCCCATTCTGGTGATAAAAAGATTGATACATTATATAGGCCTTTGCTGCGACAACAAGGCAGTTATTTTGTCATTAAGTTTATAATACTTTCTCTTTGCCTTCAGACATTGACGAGTGTGAGATCTTTGGAACATGCCCCCAGATTTGTAAGAATTCCAAAGGAAGCTACGAGTGTTTCTGTGCAGAGGGATTCAGATCTGTTGGGGATCAGCAAGGAGACCAGTGTGCTGCCAGTGGTAAGCTCAGCCAGCATTTCCATTAGAGCCAAATTAAATTAAAACTAAGCACCATGAACTGTCTTCTGAAACAAGTCTTTTTCTTTTCTTGGCCACCATGCTGCATTGCATTGTTGTCTGTTGTCTTCTGCTCGCTTCTTCCCAACTCATTTGTGTAGAATCATGATTGTAAGGCTCAGTAAAACCATTTGACTGCTGTTATGCCGCTGAATGTGAAAACAAACCAGAACTTATCTGTGACATCTTCCGTGTCCTGTCTCTTGCCCTCGCAGATAGCCTTGCACATTTCCAGAGAACAAAAGGGCTGTTCATGATGTAGCTGGTTGTCATCAAGAGAAAATTAGCTGTAGTAATTTCTCTAAAGGCAGATTATATTGATAAAAATCAAAGACACTTTGCTGACAGACTGTCATGTATGGTTCATGGACCATAAAAAATAAAATAAAATAATTGTCCAGTAGCACCTTGGAGACCAACTAATACTACTAAAATAAATAAATAAAGTTAACTGGAATTCAACTGGTGTCTAAAAGACCACAATATAGGTGGCCAGCCAGCCATTCCTCAGAGTGCATTCTACCGTCAGGACATCACCACTCAAAAAATGCCCTGTCCATAGTGCCCTGTTTTTCGAGCATCTTCGTGCCGTGTGGCAAGGTACTTTTGAAACTGAGGCAACTTTTGAAAGCTGTTTGTGTTACTGTACAGGGGACTGCTATTCTAAGATAAAATGGGTCATCCAGTTTCATTAGGTCTGCACAAGTCACTGATATAAAAACAATGTTTTGGATCTTGACACCCTTCACCTTTGAAGAAGGTTTGAAGAAACCTGCTACCAAGTATAACTAGGGGATAGCAAGGATTTAAAATCCATAGCAGGGGAAACATTGAATATTTGCAGAATAAACTCTAAATTTTACAGTCCAAAGTGGTCCAAGAGTTTCAGAATTTTTTCCCCCTTCAAAATGGAAGCAGAAACTTTGACACATCAGTTATTTACCCTGAATTCCCTCATGGAAAGAATTGCTAAACACAAGAGTGACAAAATGTATTAACTGTCTTTTCAGGTAACCCACCAATATTACTCCTGCCTGACAACATCCGCATTCGAAGGTATAATATGTCATCTGAGCAGTATTCTGATTATATTGAAAATGAGGAGCACATCCAAGCCATAGACTATCACTGGGATCCTGAGGGGATAGGCCTCAGTGAGTATATTTGCTTTCCCCCGCCCCCCGGCTATCCCTCAGCTAACTAAAAAAGAAGGTTCTTTTTTTAATCTGGCCTCAGGAACAAAAGTAATGGGTGGAATCGGATCAGCTGATAAGCGGCTTAGCGGCTTAGAAAAAGGCCCATAGGAAATTCGTTTTGCGAAGCACCACCAAAACGGAAAACTCTTTCGTCTAGCGAGTTTTCCGTCTTGCGAGGCATTCGTCTTGCAGGGCACCACTGTACTCTAATTGGGGTATGTTAGCAGGAGCTGAGGTCCACTTGTGCAACAGGACTTTATCCCCTCTCTTTCCCCTGCATGCCCCCTCCCATGCCCCCCCCAAGGCTGCGTTTCCCCCTAAGCCTCCAGAGCAGATTTAGGGGGCACAGATGCGAAGGGGAGGGATGGAAAGTCCTGTTATGTGAGCAAACCTTGTTCCACATGCACAGCAGCTTCGTTGATTAAATATTTTGAGGGGATTCAACTTCACACATAGCCATCTCCCTGTTACCTGTTTCTGAGTCTCCTCTCTGGGATATAAAGTTATTGGGTCTCTAGGACACTATGGGGTTCCCCTCATTAAAAGTGCCTGTTTTAGGTGCTAGTCAAGATTTGGGGCAATTCACTTATATTTCGCCTTATAGCTGCAACAGAAGCGCTGCATGACCTTAGGGTCCGATCTTGACCTGAGTAAATGACAAATTGTTTCTAATGGCAGAAAAAAAGGAAAGTGATCTCTGAACTTTCCACAGGTGTCATATACTACAGCATTATGGGGCGTGGTTCAGAGTTTGGTTCCATCAAACGTGCCTATATCCCCACATTTGAAAGCAGCGGAAATAATCCCGTGAAAGAAGTTGACTTGAACCTGAGATACCTGGTCAGTCCTGTTGGTTTAGCTGTGGATTGGGTTGGGAGGTAAGCGCAAAAGCTGAATAAAAATGGTTTGGAAAACCTTATTCATCTTTGAACGTATATATAAATATATGAATGTTTTTCCCCAGCCTGCTACTCACCAGATGTTGGGACTACAATACCCATCATCCTTGAGCTTTAGCAATGCAGCTTGGGGCTGATGGTAGTTGGAGTCAAAGGCCAGGCTAGAAGAGCTTGATAATAGAGTAACCTTTTTGGTTAAAAGTCCTGGACTCATTCAGAACATGTATGTCCCGACCATCAGTGCAGGTGCTCATCTAGGGTACTCTACCTGTTTTGAAAAAATGAAGGATTGATTTCTGACCTTTAGCTTCTTTTAATTATTATTAATGCCCTTTTGTCCAGTGCTAGGGAACCACTAATTAAACATTTCCCAGACCTCAGAGGTTGCCGTGTTGGGCAACCCATGAACACTTTACCAGGTGTACGGCATCAAGCATGAGAAACTTGAAGCCATGGCCAAAAGGAAGAGTCAGGAGCACAACTCTCCCCCCCCCCGCATGCATCTAAATGGCAGCATATTTGGAATTTGCCATCTTTTTTTCTTTAACCCTCCACTATGCCAAATTCACACAAAAAGGTGTCACATTAAAAAAGCAGTGACTTTTTGATGAAAAGGAAGAATCAGGAGCACACTTTACAGCTCTAGCTTAAAATCAGACACAGCTTGAATTAGCACCTCTGAGTTTTTTCCTTTGAAGTTGGGCCATTGTGACATCGGGTGATTGACAGATGAACTGGTCTGTACCCACAAAGTGGTCTGCAGGGGGGGGGAGAATCCCATCAATCAGATCCTATTGCTTTAGATCTGATATCTCTTCCAGATCTAATATCAGTTCTTTTGTGAGCTCCAGAAACCAGGTTTTGAATCCCAACAATGTAATTTAATAAGTGAAACAACTTTAGCTCATGAAGTGGGATTTCTCCATACCTACCCAAATTTGTTCCAGGGGACTGAGAGGGAAACCCGGAGCAAATAGGGGGATTAGAACAAGGGGATTTACATCTCTCACACAGCAACCATAAACTCGTGTGCATTGTATCACATTTATTTGGCATTGTCTCTGAATTTTTGGCATTTTACTACTGAATATTTTTTAAAGGCCCTTCCCATACACTGCAGTGGATGTTGACAAAATACACAGTTCATTTTTTATTTTAAAAAAAGTGATTGGATCTCAACTAGGCACCTTTACTGGACTGATTCTGGGACAAATCGAATAGAGGTGGCAAAGCTTGATGGGAGATACCGAAAGTGGCTCGTCTACTCTTCGCTGGACCAACCAGCAGCTATTGCTGTCAACCCCAAACTTGGGTAAGCATTTTGGCAGCTTAAAGCATGAATATAAACGAAAGGAGATGCTGCATGAACTGTCTAAAATATCTAATGAATAGGAAATATCTAATGCACCATAATATCTATATTCTATATGTTACCTGAAATACTTTGAATAACTAACAGAGGTTGCGATGGGCAAATGTCACAAGACTTCTCGTGGTTATTGTTATGTCACGACTGGAAGCAGAGACAGACCTCAGTAAAGTGGGGCAGATGTTTTCCCTCCCCTCTGTTGTTGGGACCCTTGTGCTGAATTCTGTTCTGCTGTTTTCTCTTTACGACTGAACTGATAAATACCTAAAGTCACTAGTTACACTCCAATTACATATAACAAGCAGTACATCAGTTCGGGGTTAACTGTGCTGCACGATAATTGTTTTAGCGCAGCTGATAGCTTTCTTATCAGCAGATGGTCGTAAAAATGGGCATAAAAAGCAAGCAGCATGCAAACAAACAAACAAAATAGGCCACAATGAACCCTTACATTGTGGGAAGGTTTCAAAAGCAAATCATCCTCATATTGATGTGCATTAGTAGCTTTTTACTTTGCCTAGGTATTGGGCTCCACTGTCTGTGCCTTGGCAAAGTCCACATAGCTTAGAAACAGCAAGCATAATTAGTGTCTGTCTGAGTTATTGGCGCCAATCTCCTCTGATGGGAGTCACTGTTATCATTTTAAAGGGAATATTTATCAATGTAAAATGAAATAGCACATTGTAAAGAAATAGTTTAACGGGGAATTATTGGTGGAAAACACAAAAGAGAGAAAAAGAGAATGGTTCTTAGAAGCAAAAAATAATTTCATGACACAGAGAGAGGCAATTGATTGGATATTTTGCTGTGAAAACCATTGTCTTGATTTTAGGTACATCGTAATCTTACTTACAAGGTTGCAGAAAGGATAAAAGAGACAAAGAAATACTGTAGAAATAATCAATAAAATGAAATGCATCAAGAACAGATAAACAGAGCCGTGTACACACAACATGAAATAAAGTTGGATAGCTACAAAAGGACTCTGGAGCATATTTCTCTGAGGGAAAAAGTGGTCAGCCATGAACTGCCAAGTTCCTACCAACTTGATTCTCATTTCATGGAGATTTCTCTCTTTTTCTGCATAGTGTTTGTGTGCTTTGCTATGTTATATCTAACCATCTAAAAATACCGATTCTGCTTTCCTCAGGCTAATGTATTGGACTGACTGGGGAAGGCAACCCAAAATCGAAAGCGCCTGGATGGATGGGCAACAGAGGCAGACATTGGTCTTTGAAGACCTTGGTTGGCCAACTGGCCTTTCAGTTGATTATTTGAACAATGACAGAATCTACTGGAGTGATATGAAGGAAAACCTAATTGAATCGATGAGATTTGATGGAACAGACAGGAAGACTGTTCTTCATGGGCGTATGTATATGAATATGGACTGAGACAATTTTAATCAAAGTTTTCCCCAAGATACTTGGAGACTAACTATGGTGGCAGATGGCTGGGGACAGGGTGGTTATTATCGATGAAGTAAGGGACTTGCACTATTACAGTTACTCAAACTGGGGACCTTGGGCCACTTTCAAGTGGCCCTCTGTGTCATAGCCAGCTCAGTGCCACCACACTTGACAACACCACTCCCTAACCATAGTGCTTTGGTTCAACCAATGCCAGTACTAATAACTTCTTGTAAAGGTGTGGCCAGGAAACAGCGAAGTTCGGGGGTGGGGGGAAGGTCTCTCCACTGAGGGAAAGTTGCCAAAGGAGGTGAGGTGTTGAAGAAAATGAGGTATTAGTAGTAGTGTAAATTGGGGATAGAAAGCAAGGGTATAAGAAGGGAAAGCTTTTCCATAAGGAGAAAGTGAATGTGAAGGGAACAAGGGAGGAGGGATGAACGAAACATGCAGTTTGCAGTGAGTGTATGGGAACAGGTCCAAGTTGAACATTGAAAGGAGAATATGAGAAGAAATGGCGGGAGATGGGTAAAACACCCCCAGAGCATATAGCAATGCCTCCAGAGCAAATGTCTGCATTTATCTTGAGGGAAGTTAAGCAGTGGAATCTCTTGCCACAAGCAAAATGCTGCAACAAATAATTCAGAAATTTTCAAAGATGGATTAGAATTCAGTAGAAAAGTATGTCGGTAATTGCCTGCAGATTATGTCAAGCTCTGCTTCTGTTTGCTACTATTTTGTTTGCCTCGGTAATTTTCAGCCAGAGTAGAAAGTTTGAGAACCCCTGCAACAGTATAGATTTGGCAAGTAGTGCAGATTCCTGTGCTCTTTTCATTTGTGAGGAAAAACCTGACGTCTTTTTGAAAGTACTTCTGGTTTACTTGTGAAATTCCCACAGGTCACTGTTATTTTGCTTCCAAAGCATACATTAATCTCCACTAGAAGGAAAGCTTAGAAAATGGCCATAATATGATGTGGAGGAAGGTATACTTTGGTTTCAAGAATGTTCGTTAGACAAACAACATTGCTCTCCTTTTGCATGTTAACTTACCTACTATTTTATTTCACTGAGAAGTTAGCAGCCCGTACAGCCTTGATGTCTTCGAGGGTCACCTATACTGGATATCTAAGGAAAGAGGGGAGGTCTGGAAAGAAGACAAATTTGGGAAAGGAGAGAAAGTAAAAATGCTGACTATAAACCCTTGGCTTACTCAAGTCCGTATCTATCACCAGCACAGATGCAATCAGTCAGGTAATGGCCAGCCTTGTATAGTGCATCATCTATGAATCTTTGCTTTTTAAAGTAGTTATATTTTATTAAGGTGATTTCAATTAAAAGAAATAAAGTGATACAGAAAAAAGAAGGAAAAGTGAGAAGGAGCAAACAACAAAGATACATATAAAAGCGAAAATATGCAGAAAAAAGCGTACATTCTTGTATACATTGGAATAGTTTTATTGCCCTAGTGCTTATGTAAATGTTAATAGCCTACAACAACTCTCCGCTCATGATATCGGTGTTTCTGAAAGCATAGAACTGGTGCTGGCCAGAGTCCTCATCGAGTGAGCTGTTGAATAAGCCTTTCTGGTTGAACTGTGAATTAAGCCTTCTTGCTTTTCCTGTTTCCACTGTACACAATTTTCTCCCCTTTGTGATATGGTGCTGTTATGGTTCTTCATGGCTCAAACGGAGAATAGGAAGGAGAGGTGGAGTTCAATAAAGGAGGGGCTATTTCCTCTGGGTGAGGCACTTCTGTTTCTCCTGTGGCCCCTGGAAAGCTGCCCACGATGGAATGTGGCCCTTCAGATGAGACAGATTCCACATGCCCAAAAGAGAAGGTTGTTACTGTCCATTTTAAGAGTTTCTGATCACCTGTCTGGGGAGAAAGGGCAAAGTGGGAATTGGCCTTTGCCCACAAAATGAATGATGGGCGTGGTTGAATACTGAGCACACATGTGCATGTGTTGGACAGAGGCTTCCCACCTTGTGCAGCACCATTTTGGAAGGGTGCTCTGCATACAAAGCTTCTCGCGATTCAATCATTAGACCAATAACTGGAAGAAAATAACAGCATCGTATTTCTTAAAACATCCAAGAAAGCTGGTTGTGAGCCAGAGAGGAAGCATGTTGTTCCCATTTTATTACTGCAATATATCATTTGTACATCATGCTCCTCTCATGGCAGAGGCAGTAATGAATTCACCTGCCTGCTTGCATCGCCCATCTCAGGCATGGACTATTTTGTAGCTGCCCTTGCCATTTGGGGCTCTGTAGGGGAGGACAGGAAATAGCATGTATTAGGAGTGTAGTTAAAACAGCAAGACACTACCTGAGGTGTATGCCATGGATAGAAATGGGGCAAAACACTGAAGGTGCTCTTCAGACACATTAATCTTGTAGTGCCTGCTTCTGTCCCAGGAGGTTGGTGCCAACTTAATTCTTCTAGGAAACTAGGCTTGCCTGGTGCTCCCTGTTCCTTTCTCTTCCCCTCTTATGCGGCCATCCTTCCCTTCCTATGAGCTTTGTAACTTAACTGCGGTTTGCATTTTGACTGCCTGTGTTTTCACTAACCACTGTTAGTGAAGTATCCGTTTCTGGTCATGGCTGCAAACGCTTGGCGCTAACTGCGAATGACAGAAACACCAGTGCAGAGATAACATGACTGATTGGTTCAAAAACTGACAGGGAGGGAGAATGTCTTTGTGAGAGGGGGAGAGACAAGTTTGCAAGTCTATGGAGCAGCACTGTGTCTTCATTGAGTTTACATATCCCCAACCTATTTCTCTTGTCTGGTTGGAAGGATCCCATTAGCTCTCCTAACAGATCTTCAGGTGTGTCTTTGTTTATCATTACAGTGTCCAATCCATGCAAGGATGTCTGCAGCCACCTCTGCTTGCTGAGACCTGGAGGATACACCTGCGCATGCCCACAAGGAGCTCGTTTTGTGGAAGGCAGTTCGACAGAGTGCGATGCAGGTAAAGAAATGGTGGAAATAATTGGAGATTGATAAGGTGCTTTATGTTTTGCAGAGTACATAAAGACTATTAACACATGCTTTCCATTTTTATAGCCATTGAATCTCCTCCTACGATGCCTCCTGCCTGTAGGTGCATGTATGGAGGGACATGCTACATTGATGAAAGTGGGCTTCCTAAATGCAAGTAAGTTTATATGGAAGGGCCAGGTGAGATTTGTAGCACATGAGGATCTGCTCTTTATAACATCACCAAAGTCTGCAAGCGAAAAGAGATGCTTGTTTCAAATTTTCCCTACCCTGCCTTTCTTCAGTATGCACTCAAGACGACTCGCGAACAATGTCACATACTCGCATCCTGCTGACACATGAACAGCATTAGTCTGATGGGCGAGCTATATGCATACATGCCGCATAGTGCTTCCTCCATGGAAGCAGGAACCCTGGTCACCCAGAGCTTCTGTTTATTTGGAATTCTATTGGGTGCCCATTAACAAAGTCCTCTGTGCAGATTCCATCACCATAGAGGGAACCCCACGCATCTATGTATTCTCAGACTGGTCCCGATCTTGCATTGGCCAGGGCGCATCATGGCCCGCATATATGTCAGTGGCCATGGGAGCAGGTCTAGTCAGTGCTTTCTTGATAGCCTGTTCAGTGCTCAAGTGTACCAAAAACCAGAATCAATGAGCATCAGCCCCACTGATAAGCTGTATCCATTGCTGGGTTGCGCCATTTCAAGCTTCAGGTGGAAGGGGTGTGTGGAATGTTTGAATGCTTCCTCATCCCACAGCACACATTCAAAACTAACACATCGGGGCGAAAGCTGTAGGGTACCCTTTTCTAGCTTTGAATTTGCATGGAGTAAATTATATGAGGGGAAGCAGTCTGAAATGGTACAGCCCAAGAACAGATACCTCACCTCAAATGAGGCTTTTGCTCATTGTAGCTCTTAAGACCTCATTCTAAAGGTGTTTGTAAAGCTGAATATCTGCTGCCTCAGAAATGAGGAAACGGCAAGCAAAGACGCTTCCTTAAAGATGGACAATTTTAAACGCAGCAAGTTTTTTATTTTTAAGAGAAAGGGTCAAAGGACAAGTTACTCAGGTGCCTGTTCCACCAATGAAAGGAATATCTCTTAAGAACAACAAAAAAGAAACACACACACTTGCGTTCAGCTGAGCCTGTAGGGGCCACTGATACTCCACTGAAACGAAATCTTCTTTAATATTTACAAAGCCGAATTTTTTCATTTGTGACTCAGCATTCCTACATGCTCATTTCCAAGTAAACAGTCAGCAGAGGTGTGTGTGCTCCCATTGAAACATGTAATTACTAAGGAATGAGTTTGAAAAACCATCCCATGCCGATGTACCTCACAGAGGGCAATAAATAGAGCCAATGTTTTAGTAGTCAATTCCAGTTAGACATCTCGCTTCCCTTTTACAGATGTCCGTATGGCTATACTGGAAATTACTGCGAAGCAGGATTGTCGAGGGGTGTGCCTCCTGGGACAAGTAAGCTTTGAACTATACTTTTATCCAGAATAACCAAGCACAGGCCTGAAAACATTTGCATGAGAGAGCCAGTCTATAAGTTATTCTTGAGGCAGTGTTGACATCTGAGTGGTATCTTCTGTATCGTTCGCTTACCCTTTGTCTTCTCTGGTAGCAGCAGTGGCCGTGTTGTTGACCATCATTCTGACTATCATCATTGGATCTCTGGCTGTGGGAGGCTTTTTAAATTACAGACGGACGGGCTCTCTCTTACCTTCGCTTCCCAAATTTCCAAGGTAGGTATTGCAAGGTCTAAATGTCTCAATATACTGTCTCAATATAAATGTCTCAATATACACATTAAAAGTGGTTCACAATGGCCTCTGCTAATAACGAGCAACAAATTCATACATGTTTCAAAGCGTCATTTTCCTGCAGCTGCAAGTCCTATATATATGCTTACCTGTAAGTCCCACCGTGTTCAGTGTGATTCACTTGCAAGAAAAATATGCTTAGAGTTGCTTTGAATTGGAGGAAGAGCAAGAATTTATTGACACTCTTAGAAACATGAAGTCACAGTAGACACAACTCTCTGTGCATTTTCTAGTTCATGTCTCTGGGATTTCAGATTTAGCTACTGATACCTTGTGAGTGCTGGACTCCAGTGCCTAGATTACTTTCCACTTGTCTCTGCATACCCATAATCAATAGCATTGTCCTTCACAAAGTCTTTGTTGAAAACTGACGGCGTCATCCAGCTGTCGCTCAACTGTTCATCCCGGATAACAAATAAAGAAGTTTTTAGTTATGTTGGCTATCTGCCATGTCTTTGTAGAGCCCTATTTGCCCTTCCAATACATACCCAGACGTTCTTCACGAGTCAGCTTATAGAAGGGACAGAGCAAGAAACATGGGTACAGGGGCTGTCTGTGTTCAAGATTGGAGGTGCCCTGTGCAGCTTTTGCAGTGAACCCATATATCTTGCCTTATCAACAAATCCACACTTTCTAGCCCTTACCCCAAGGACATATGGCTCACAGTAGAGATATGTTTAAGTGTCTCAGCTTAAGTAGCGATGGAGACTTCTGCTTGCGGTGTTAGAAATGCTTTTCTTCAAGAAATAGTTTGATTTTTCTTTTTTTAATCATATGAGTTATTATTACCACATCAGTTCCAAACAATTAAAACTTGATTTAAAAAAGACACAATGAGAAGGTAATGTTTATTAAACCATCTTCTGCTGGTTTTTTTTTTAATGTTCTTATTTTCAAAGCCTAAGCATTCTTGTAAAATCCACGGAAAATGGCAGTGGGGTAACATTCCGCCCTGGAGCTGATGTGACCATGGACATTGGTGGGTCTGGCTTTGGAGCGGAATCTGCTATTGACAGAGCAATGCAAATGGTAAGAATTCCCACCCACCCACCCACTTCCATATGAAGTGCCTCATTTTGTCCTCTCACCGTAGTATTGTGATTGGGCAACACTTTGCCTACCAAAAATGGGCATACAGTACTTTGTAAAACGAGGGTCACACTTCCAGAACAATCCTAGCTATTGGTGCACGTTTCCCCCAATCCAAACATTTAGAGAAATTTAGCTTACTCCATCCTTTTCCCCCGGGCTGAGTGTTTGCCAAGTTGCTAGGTCACGTGCCTGAGCTGAAAGAGGTTTGGAGTAGGTGTAAATCTCTCCTTGCTCCCATGTTTTCCCTGCCACACCACGTTTGGCGTAAGTAACACTGACTTGAGTTCCACCAGCTAAACCAGGGTGCAGAACTTACGCTGGCATATCTCCAGTTCAGCCAGGGTGAGAACTGAAAAGCAGCTTAGGCCCTCTGAGCCCAGAAAGCCTCAGATCCACTGGATCCAAACTGTCTCACCCTGGTGGATCTTGGATTTGAACCACCCTGTTCGCATGGAACTTCCCTTGCACGTGTTCAGTTGAAATAAATGTGTGTGTTTAAGAGCCAGTTGTGTTTTCAGAGGTGGTTGTGCTGTCTCTGAATATTATATCGAAGATCCCGTAACGATGCCAAAAATCGCACCAGGAAATTCTCTGCACGTGGAATTGTTGGGGAATGTTGTACACTGGAATGCTAGTTGATCGGGAAACTGTAGGAGGGCTTACACACACACACACACACACACACACACACACACACACACACACCACCTGACCCTAGAATACATTTCCAGACAAATATAGGATATAGTAAATATTTTTTTCACAGTACGGTTTGCTCCAGGCCACAGTGGAATTGACATTACTATCAATTGGCACTATTGAGGTTTCACATCCTAAAATGCATTGCCTTTCAGCCTCCTTGTGCAGGCTCATCTTCTGCCACTGAGAGGAAAAACAGACTTTGGCTTCCCTCTGTCCATTTCTGCTCCTTCAAAACAGGAAGGCAGCTGGCTGTGCCTTTGACAGAGAACAGTTTCATGCCCTGCCTTTTCTGCCTCATAGGCCCTGAGGAAGAGAGCTCAGTTCCCTCTTTTTCCATAGTTTTCTTGCCAGCTTTTAGACGGCACGTTTGCAGTGTTGTTATTGTTAGTTCCTTAAAATGGGGTTTTTGCTGTATTCCCCTGGGAGGTGAATATCCTCCATTGTCACATACTCATTTGAAGTTTCAGCCTACCCTTCCATATTCCAACTAAATTCCCAGTGTAAAACAAAGACTAATGCACATACCCTCCAAAAGTAGCCATTTTCCCACCATGAAAAATAAATAAATCCTCCCAGTTTTTCATTAATTAGCTGATTCTTTTGGTTTTTTTTTGAAGACTCTACAGCAAGAGAGGGAGCTTGCAGCCTTCCAGTGATTGTTGGACTCTGAAGCCCATCAGCCCCAGCCAGCACAGGATGATGGGAGTTGTAGTCCAACCATATCTGGAGGGCCACAGGTTCCCGCATCCCTGCTCTACAGTGAGGTATCTATTTGGAAATTATGGTTTTGGAGGTATTTTCTTGCAATATGTTTGATTTGTAGAACCTTGCCTTCTGTTTGGCATTTTTTAGTGACTGATGGGAAAATATTTTTATTTTTACCAGCTGAAATGATTTATGTAGCATCATCCTTCAGCCACACTTAGGAGAATTGGCTTGGTTTGATAATCTCATACACTATTCTTTTCATATGTCACTGGAAACAATAATGTATAGTAAATTCCATGCTGAGTTGAATATATTCTAGAGCATATAATGCTTATATTTTGGTTGTTTCTTTTTAAAAGAGAGAAAATATTTATCCCAGAAGAATTAAAATTACATGGAATTCTTATGTTACTGTTACATTTTGCTTTAAGAATTTATAAAATTAATGGGTGATATACAGCTATATTTTACTCAGAGGAGACCCAGTGAAATTAATGACCATGACTAAGTTGGGTTCATTAATTCCACTCTGCTTAAAACTTACTTGAAAACCACACAATATTATTTGGAAGTGAGCATCTCACTGTTGTTCTCAGAATGAAAACTTTGCTGTTGAAACTGGGAAGCAGCCAATCACATTTGAGAACCCGATGTATACGACAAAAGACGGAGGAGCTGGGGACATGAACGTAGTCCCTCCCACACAAGTAAGGGACAAACATAATAGGTGGTCTTTAATATTTCTTAGCCTGTTAACCATTTGATACTGCTTTCGCCAATCTTCCTTCTTCGGAAAGTACATCTGTAGGTTTGATGAAGTTTGAGAGCAAGGCAGGCAGCCCAAGACAGCACTAGGGCCTGCTCTGCTCAGATTGTCTGATTTCACACACACACACACACACACACACACACACTCAGCACCCAACGGACACCATCTTTTCCTGTGAGGAGAAGGAGAAAGAGAACAAAGAGGCAGGCAGAGAAGACACCAAGGGGCTCCTTCAATTAAACTGTCCCCTCCTTCCCAACCTTGGTATCCCAGAGCAAGCTGGTCAGTAAATCGCACAATTCAAAGCTGGAGTTAGTGAAACACAATCTTCACAGACTTGGCTGAGTTTCTGGCCTAGTGGAACACAGCAGCTCATGCCCTGTAGGTCCTTACTCCGTGGAATCTGTTGCCAAGACTAAAAGTCTCTACCTCCCAGCAGCCATATTTATGTCTCCTTCTCTCCAGAGTTTCTTGCAAGCAATCGGAGACTGTGCCTGTGTGCACTAATCCCACCTCCTCTCTCTTCATGCCTTTCCTGGTTCTGGGAGACCAGTGAGGAGAGGAGCTTGTCACAGCAGCAGCAGCAGCAGGAGACACCTGTGCCTCTTCACCAGCCTGACTCATATCTGCCTCTTGACCTCCCTCTTCCTATTCTCCTGCTTCAGCATTTGCCTTTGCCCCCCGATTCTTTACTTCCCTCTGCCAGAGACTCTCCCTGCTCACTAAGCCCTGTTACTTCTTCATCTTCCAACACCTCCTCCTCCCAGCCTTCTCCCTCTTCTCTCCGTGATCACTCATCATTGTCCCGCCACCACTCCCTTGGTGGTTCCTCCCCAGCTGGTTCCTCCTACCATTCCTCTGTGTCCAACCAGTCCATGACACCTGGTCAATGTTACATTTTATATTATTTGCTTTAGTATTATTTTTTTATAAAAAAACCCCACCTTGAGTGCTTTGGCAGGCAGCTAGTATATAAATGCAATAAAGAAACAAAATAGCTCGCATGTTTTTGCTGTCTTCTCAAACAGTTCTGTGTCAGCAGGTAACAGCTTCCAGCAGCGAAGGGAATGAAAACTTTGAGAATCCAGTATATGCCACGCCAGTATCTCCCAGTGCTCCTCAGCCTCCTGCAAGTACAGATGCAGCACCGGTAATAGAAGGCTGTTCCTGCAAAATATGCAAAAATATGCCTCATTCTCATATGGAGAATGAGGCATCTTGCTTAGTAGAGCCCTTGGATGTCAAGCTCGTTGTGCCATACAGCGCTTGACTCATGAATGTGGGATATCCAATCCATGCTCAGAGCCAGACCCATTGAAATCAATGGCATCAGTAACTTAAGTGCATTGATTACAATGGATCTGCTCTAATTATTGCTTCATTGGATATCAGCCAGTAATATTTGCCTTCCATGATACTGCATATAGGTAATTTAGATATGCACCAAGAATGCTTAGTTTACCAAAACTAAAGGTAGTCATCACTTGTAAATATCTGCATCTTTATGCCTGTTTATTTCTTGTCTTACACCCATTCTTGCCCTCTTGTGTTTCACTTTATGCACACTTTGATCAGGTTCAGACTTGATAACTAAAAGTTGTGCCTGTTTAACTCCGCCATGCATCTGTTTTAGTCTTTCCTCTCTCCACCTTTGCCTCAGTCTGTGCTGCAGGAACAGCGATGATCATCCTTGACATTTGGTTAAACCAGGTGCTAAATAGTCAGACTTTTTTAATTTCTTGGAATAGTTCCGTTTTTCAGCTTGTGTTTGTTGAATCACCATTGATCTAAAAATAGGTGCAAAGTTTCAAACTTCTTTTTTTACACTTCTAGGAGTCAAAGTGGAGCTTCTTTAAAAGAAAACTGAAGCAGAGTACTAACTTTGAAAATCCAATCTATTCAGAGGTAAAGTCAGTTTGCTCAAATTCATTCTTGGCAAAAAAGGAAAAAAAGAAGGGAGTGCTGGATGACACCTGTCTGTCTGTCTGTCTGTCTCTTGGTCTGTCATTATGACAGATCGATTAAAACGTAAAACTGGCATGAACCACTAAAATGCTGATGAGTGGGTAATGAACTTGGGAGACATCTATATTGCAACAGTGCTCTCACATCAGCTTTAAGATCTCAGTTCTGTCATTGATGATAACCTGGGTCTGGCACAAGGACAACCAACCTTTTCTGATTAGAAGCCATTTTTTGAAGGGCATGGACCCTTCCGTAAATGCCATGCATATGAACATGAACCTCACCATGACAGTGGTAGGATTTGGGCTCCCAGGCACATCTTCCGCTGGAATCAAGCGCTAAGAAGTAGGTCAGGTTCTCTGGGGACCTCAATTCAGCAGGGATGCCCTCTGCTGCTCTGCTCTCTTTCTCAGCAGTGTGTACTCTGGAATGTGTAAGATAGAAGAATTCTGGGCATAGCAGAAAGGATTGCTGTATGTCCTGTAAGATTGTTTGATATGAGACTACAGGCAGAGATCATTTTAGGGGGGGGCTCCGTTCCTGACTCCCATGTGCGTCGGCAGAGCTTGCATAAGTCCCCACCCCCACCCGGTTCCACTCTGTTTTTGAGCCACTTCCAGATCGGCAGCAACAAGCATGTGAATGATTTGCTCCTCAATCAGGCACATAAAGTGTTCGCTGCTGGTACATATGTACTGATCAGTTTTGTGGCAATACATTCCACAAGAGGAAGGAAGGAAGACTGGAGATTACAAAGAGTAGAATGTGCATGCGTCGATATACGAGATACATAACTTGAGCCACAAAGGAAGAGGAGAGGGAGCATGAGACGGGAATTAAAGCACTGTGGTCACTACTAGGTCTCCCTGATACACCATTCACTGCAGATGAGGAGGCCCCTCCCCAAGCTTCATTTCTCCCGCTGCACCCCCTTTCTGAAGGTCTTCAGTTTCTCTCCCCCTACCCACAAAAAGAACACTCTACCTTTCTCCTCCACAAGCTTGGAACTGCCTCTGACAACAAAGTCAGTTTCACCATCTCTTAGCCTAATCTACTTCACAGAGGTCTTGTGAGGATTAAGTGGGGAGGTGGGGAACCATGTCCACTGCCTTGAGATCCTTGGAGCAGCAGTTCTCAACCTGTGGGTCCCCAGATGTTGCTGGACTGCAACTCCCATCCCTGAGCTCTGGCCTTGCTAGCTAGGGGTGATGGGAGTTGTAGTTCAACAACATCTGGTTGAGAAAGGCTGCCTTGGAGGATAAATAAAATTCTCAATCCGCCTTCAGGACCTTAGTGCCCACCATGCTTGTGAAGCCTTTGCCACAGGCCCCTAGTTCCCATGCCCAGGTGTAACAGGGCCTGTAACTAAGTCTAAATATGTATTAGTGACTTGCTGCATGCTTCCCTGTCTCCACTGCCTCTGCTGTTTTCCCTTTGTTGAATGGTAGGTTTTAGGTTCCTCAGACCTGTTCTCTACTCCGTAAAGCACGTTAAGCAATAGATCAACACACACACAGAAAGTGTGTGTGTGTGTGTGTTGATCTATTGCTTATGTCACTAAAACTGAGGCGTCAATTGAGGAGAGCTATGTTCAGAGCATATCGTACAATACATTTTGTTGTTTCAGATGGACAAGGAACACAGGGGAGATGCTGAAAGTGTCCCTCCCCCATCTCCATCACTGCCTCAGAAGATCATTCTCAAAAGAGATCAGCCGTTAGCCTATACAGCAACTGAGGATTCGTTCAAAGACACCGCCAATCTCGTCAAAGAGGACTCTGTTGTATAACTAGCTCAAATAGGGAATAATTAGGCACACTCGTTTGCACATATATTTTTGTAAACAGAAGGAGGAAAAAAAATGGTTCACATCTCTTTATAAAGAAATATATTTAGCCTTTAGCTGGAGACATCTGTTGAAACCATGCCTTGTTGTTATTATTTTTTTTTACACATGTCAATGCCTATTTTTATGAGCAATTATCACGGTGTACTATATGTATATCTTTGCACTGACACTCTCTGAAAGTAATGTTATAAATATACTGTACATTTGTAAATTTCTGAAAGATTATCTGGATGTCGATGTTTTCGTATGAATCTATTCTGAAACTGCATCATGAGGGTTGCACCCCCTGTGTAATTAATTATACTAAATAATATAGAGGAGAAGGTGGTGGCCCTCTTCTGAGTTGCAACAACCTTCAGAGCATATATTTATAGGCAGCGCTCTGCTAAGTCTGCACTGGTGCTTCTTCTATCCATCTCTGTTTTACATACCAGAGCATATGAAAAATAGGTGCCTCTTTGTATGATACGAAACAGAACATGAACACTTTCCACAACTCTTTTCTTGGGCAACAAAAGAATTACAAGTGGCACAGAATGTTTTTCTCGGGCTAATATTTTTCCTGCTGGAAATAGAATCCTTCTTTCCCTCAGACATCATCTTTCCCTTAAGGTCCCAGTTTTATACACTGTCATTCCAAATGCCTGTAGGAAGCTGGGCTGTCCTTTACATTTTTGCTGCATCCACATTTAATTTAGCAACTTGTTTTCCTGGTCATCAATGGAAGAGTTCTATTCTCAGCTGAAGCCTCTGCAAGTCATTTGTGTATGGTTAAAACCAATTTTAGTCTGCTATCCAAAAATGCTTGATTTCTGTGCCATAGCAATATGAACAATGCTGGTACGCTTTAAAATGAGCCGTCTCCGATGTTTTTCATGTGAACATTTTTGATATTTGTCAACTATTTATTTCCTGAGCTGGGCAACAATAGAAAGGGAAACCATTTTTACTTATACAGCCTTGTACTATACATCTTGTTAGTTTTTACTACTGATCAAGACTGCTTTGTAGCCATAATTTGAACCCCTTCAGGAAAATTGTATGTGCCACTCCAGGAATAGTCTGAGCTGCCATTTAGTGTTCCTGACCTAGCTACTCAGAATAACGCCAGGCTTCAAAATTCATAACAGACTAGACTTCTTCTGTTTGGAGCGCATACACACACACACACACACACACACCTGAATTCTCACAAGTCAAGTGCTATCCCTCTTTTAATATGCTTGGTTTTATTACCTTGATACGTACTTTGATTAGAAAACTGGAAAATGCTGCTGCTGAATAAATCTAATGTGTGTTTTATCATTGCCTGTGTTATCATTGATGGACTGTAGAGCATTGAGCCACATTCTCATCTACTGGGTAGAGTTCAGAAGTCAGAAGTTCAGGAACCTGGAACAAGAAAACTCTTCAACTTAAAAAAAATCCTTATGAATGCTTTATGAAAACTTTTGTTGTTGATTAAGCAATATATAAAACTTATCAAATAAGATAAAATAAAGGTACACTGTTCAGTTCAGGTCCATGGGATTGTTAGCAGCCAAATGCAAGTAAGTAGAGATAAGTCTGTAAAGGGTGATCGTGATGGAAATGCTTTGTGGTTGAATCAAGGTGTTTTCCTCTCTTAAGGACATGGTTGTCATTTATTGTGAGACAGAGCTAGTGATTGGCCACGGTGCCCCCTCCCTGGTATTGTGGTGGCTTCAAATGCGCTTACTTAGTCCAAGCACAGAAAAGTCAATAGCCACATCCTAAATCACATAGAAGACCTATTCAGGTAGCTTTTCAGCAAACCGGTCAGTTGCAAAGCTGTATGGCATGAGGAGTAAAGGTCTGTTGCTGCCAAGAATGGAGAAGTTTGATTCAGTACATGTTTAAAGCTGAATCTATCTGATTCACACTTCCCCCAAATGATATACCAACTAAAATTGCTAGCCATTTATGTGTGTGTGTATTATTGAAAAGTGTTCAGTTTTAAAGAAATAAAGTGATGCAAAGGGGAAAAAATGAGAAAGCTAGCCTTAGAAATTTGCATGTACCTGGACTTTGTGGTTAGTTCTCCAGATGAACAATATTTATCAAAATGTATATATTATGGGAATGGCATAATATATAACAACGATGTTGTTAGTGAAAATAACATCCCAAGTGCATTATATTAGGATAAATGGCTTGCAAAAATGTAAATTAGTCAAAACGGCGTATTAAAATGTGCTTATTAGAAATTTGCACTAAAATGCTGATGAATGGGTAATAAACTTGGGAGACATCTATATTGCAACAATGCTCTTACATCAGCTTTAAGATCTCAGTTCTTTCATTCATGATAACCTGGGCCTGGCACAAGGACAAACAACCTTCTCTAATTAGAAGCCATTTCTTGAAGGGAAGTTCCATTTAGGTATCTTTCAAGGCATTTAACAGAAATCTAATTTCAATATCTCGAGCCCTGCTTGGCATTCGCACACAGTAGTGTAGAGGAAAATGTGGGATTTTCTTTTCTTGAGCTGCTGTACTGTCCTGTTGTGTGGCTTCCTCTCTTTCTGGTGAACGGAGGTAAACTTAATTGAGCTAGTTTTTAATGATTAATCAGAAAACCTTAAGCAAACAAAACCTTTATCCTGACCTTTTTCCAAGACCATTGTGCACATCAAATCATGTACTGAACCAATAATTTCCTAATAGAAAAAAATTCTAAGAAGCTCAGCATTGTAAATTCTTTGGGCTTAATTTGTGCCAAGACTCAGTCCCAGCATCTGTTTTTAATGCCAGGGCATTAAAATACGAAACAAGCAAAAATGAGCATGAGCATTTCCCTCAACACTGAGCAGTTGTATTTTATTTCATTTAGATTTGTATCTCTTCCAGCTCTACAATCCTATGATTTTGTGATTAAAAATTTCAGAGAAGTTATATTCACCAGGCAAGATAGAAGAGTCTATAAGAGCACCATGGAGACAACAGTTTGCTTCAAAACATTGGCACATTCACCTGCCTTAAACATCTATTTGATATCTTTTTGCTGGATTACTGTCGCCTGCTGGAACTGGAAAAAGCATTCTCAGCATTGCGTCAGAGAGGAACGTGGGGGCATAGGAGAGCGGGAGCCACAATAGCTTTGCATCCCATCCAACTCCATAGCGTGTCCTTGGGTACTTGGCGGTCAAGGCGTGCTCCATACACTTTGTGACCTTAGAAACATCAGGATCACACAGCCTTCTCATGGATAGCCTTTGCAGCCTTAAATCTGCTAGGAAGATAAAAGACTCCATCAAGTGAAAATCCAGATTTTTAAAGCTAAGGGAACAGAGATCAAAACACAACTGTAGTTCTAAAGCAGCAATGCAAACACTTTTCACCCCACTAGTCATGCTGCGCATAAAACCCAGCAACTCCTAATTCATTCAACAGCAGTCAAGTCTGCATAAAATACAGCATGAAACCCCATTACCTGCAGCTAACAAAATTTCTTGAGTCATCTGTGCACCTGTTTTTCTAAATGTGTCATAGAATCATAGAGTTGGAAGAGACCACAAGGGCCATCGAGTCCAACCCCCTGCCAAGCAGGAAAACCCCCTGCCAATGTCCTATGGGGTGTCTTGCTGTGCCAGTCTTGTCCTAGAGGTACCATTGTGAAGTTGCATTTTGCCAGTTTCTGTTCGTAGTAACACATTACAGTTTGGACAAGATGGGAGGACTTTCAGCACTGAAGATGCTGATTCAGTAAGACTGCTCAGCAACTTGTTAGATCTTGCCTGCCTCACAATTCACCAAGATTATTTTACACTCAGAAGGTGCCCTCCCATTTGCCTTGTCAATGCAATCCAGTTTAAAAGACTGCATATGCATATAGCAAGATATTTTGGATGTGACCTGTAATGTTTGACTATATCAGGATCTATGAGACCTCCCTAGATCCTGTGAAAGCTAGGTTGAAGAGCATAGGTGAAGTTATGGCAGGTGAAGTTATTTGCCTACCTAGTTGTATATCATCTAATTGACTCTCCAAGGTCTCAGAAAGAGGTCCTACCTACTGCCTGCTACCTGGTTCTTGTAATTGGCGATGCCAAGGATTAAACCCAGGGCCTCTGGTATGCAAAGCTCTGCACTACCACTGAGCTATGGGTTGGTCTTCCAAATAATAATCCCCCATGGTCACTTTTCTCTGCCTTCATGGAGTGTGATCTTTTGAAAACACATGTATCTCCCAATACATTTGATCAACAGCGTTCCAACTCGGGAAATGGTTCAGGGTCCCCTCCCACCCCACCCCACCCCATACCTCCCTATCGAAAACGAAGCTCTTTCCCATCACAGTCAACAAAATGATTCGAAGCTGAAAATGATACATTTTCAAAACATTAAGTTTGGTATAATGCCAAGTAATCCTTGCAGAAATCACCACATAACTGGAATAAAATGCAGGCATTCAAACCATCCCAAAGTTTTGTGCTGGACATTTGCACTTACAGTCTAGGAAGTATTTCTCCCCGTATGAGACTCTGGCCTCTGGAGTCAGCTGGTTCCACAGTCTTTGTAGGTCTCTCTCAATGGTCCCTATATTAGTTACTCCTGTCTTAAAGAATCCTGGCTCGATAATGCTCACCTTTACTCCGAAATGATGCATATCCCTCCTAAGAGAAAAAAATTAAAAACTCATCAGTTTGTGGTGGGTTTTACCAATCCAATTTATGGTGCAATCTGAAGGCTGTGGGGCTGGTGAAACTGAAGCACATGCAATGTCCTGCTGGATGTTAATAAAAAAAAATGGTGAAAGTTAGGCCCATGAGTCTTATTTGTTTGCTTATAGTTCCCTTCCCATTGGAATAAGTGGGATCAAGCTATGCCAGGCAGAGATTAAGATCACCTGTTGCTACCCAAGATCCTCTTAGCCAGAGATGTTGAGGATTGAACATGGGACCTTATGCATGTCAAGCAGACAATGCTGGCGTGTGGCTTCTCACCCAGAATGGGGTCCGGTAGGTGGAATCTGTGCCTGGGTATTGCCTCCTGCAAATCCAAGATTGTGCCACCCTTACAGGAAGCAAATGCTCCTGACTTAGCTTTTTCCATGCTGTAGCCCTGATGCATCCTCTTCCGCGGTAATCCTACAACCGGCTATTATAAATGGTGGTTATGACAAATGAGTTTTGGCCTTCCTGTTTTCATTTCCATGTGAACCCACGATTATACTTTTCAGTCGGTTCAGCCTGAGTTGCAGGCAGTCACAGATGTGATTGAACTTTCTGACAGTAAGAACAGTGGAGCAGACTCCTTCAGGAGGTGGTGAACCCTCTTTCCATTGGAGGTTTTTAAGCAGAGGTTGGGTGGTCATCTGTCCTGGGTGCTTTAGTTGAGATGCCTGCATTTCAGGGGGTTGAACTTGGTGACCCTTGGGATCCCTTCTACAACTCTACAACTCTATGACCACAGAGACAGTAGTAATCTACCATCTGTCACCCACAAGTCCACGGCAACTCACCGCAAAGTGTCAGAGAATGCCTCCACTCCCCATTTCGACACACAATAGCCACCCCCTAGAAATGCCAGGCGGCCCAGAACACTTGACACGTTGACAATCCTTCCTTTATTTTTTTTCAGGAGGGGGAGGAGCTTCAAGGTGATCCCAATCAGCCCCATTAGATTGACATCCAGGGTTTTGTAGAAATCATCCAGCTGCATCCAGTCAGTGGGGGCCATGGGTATGGATCTCCCAGCGTTATTTACCAAGCCATACAGTCCTATTTGAGTATTTTAGGAATAATTAAAAAAAATGTGAAGAAGCATGGAAAGGATATCAGAGAATGAACTGGTAATATGGGTTTGGAGACTTGTCCTGACCTCAGATTGTTACACTATATATCTATATATGAAAAATTTCTGGCTGTAATTTGTAACACTATGTATTCTTACACTAGCAGAAGTAAATGATATCACATGAACAATACTTTTACCTTGACATTTTGCACTGTGTATAATTGTGCTTTAAAAACTGGAATGAATCTAAAATGCATATACCTAGGGAAATCTGGAGCCCAGGTGCCTCAAATCAGGCTTAATGTTCAAGAAATAGCGTATGTCATTTAAACCCCACAGACGTTGTAGACCATCTGGACAAATTCTGAGCAAACCATTCTGAATGGATGCTCAATTCAGGTTGCCTCGAGGTGCCCCCTGTCTTTTGAAAGCACGGCTGTGTTCTATAGGCTGCTTACCTACGCCCTCAGTTTCTGCCCGCACAAACTCCACAGCCTTGTCAATACTGCCAGGGTCCGTTAGATCAAGCTCCACAGTTTGCAATGACAAGGAAGTGTTGGCTAGTAGCTCCTGGCTCCCTTCCTTTGAGAGACACGCAGCAATGATGCGGAATCCTTTCCGGTCGAGGTACTTAGCCAGGGCATGGCCAAAGCCACTGTCACATCCAGTGATGACAATATACTTCCCCCTCAGGCCTTCCACTTTGAGGCAGTCTCTGATGAACCAGCAAACAGCGATGGAAAGGATGACAGCCACCATCCCTATCTGTCCGCCATCTGAAACAAAATCAGGACAGCAGTGTGTGGACCTATCTGCCACAAGTGCTCGCCATTCCCGTCAACTTGGGCCCTTCACAGAGGCTTTTGTTTCCCGTTCCAGTTTCATTGAATCTTCCCGTCAGTATAAGTTGGCAGCTAGAGACTTCTGGCACAACCTGAATAGTATCCAAGAGTAACATGCTTTGGAGGAGCAGATTTCTCCACAGCAGCTTCTCAATAGTTCTCTGCTGCTTTCAAGATGGCATCTGCTCTATATTGGCCACTAACTCCCATCTGAAAAACCCTTCAACGTGAAAAAAAGGGAGCTCAGTTAGCAGTTGGGGCAGTGCCCATTATGGTGAACATTCATTAGTATTCAAGGCAATGATGAACATAGGATAGTGAATGGAGAGGGGAGGGGAGGGGAGGGAAGTTTGATGGCTCTCGAGTGATGTGGAGGACTCTGTTCTTTCTGTTACTTCCCACAATGCCATTCTGCAATGGAAACGGATCGCAACCCTGAGCAAACCGCGAACTTTGGGCTCTTTTTTGGTGAGTATAATGACCCCTCTGCTTTGTGTTTTGTATGCTGATACTGGTGCTGACAATCTATATTCTGATCTATCAGAGACTAGATTTAGCATGGTGTGAACTCTCTTTCTCTTTCTTTCTTGACTGCCTTTCACTAGCCTGACCATTGTAACAAAAATGTGTTCACAGTGTTTATTCAGCAAGTGATGCCAAGGAAGTTTTCTATCTGCACATCTTTGTATATGAAGCATGCAAAACACATGTTTGCTTGGGCAAATGAATGCTCTTAATTGTGAGGCGATGTAATGATGATATCTTGGCATGTTGTTAGAGTTACACAGGGAAGTTGTAAGCAATGAAGTCAGCAAATATAGCCAGAAACATTTACAGCAGTGCTATTTCTCTAAAAAAATCGGTGCCGGAACTCACCATGAATGCCTCCCTTATTCTTTTATAATGGCAATGACGCCCACATGAGAGGTGCCGGAACTGAGTTCCGGCTGAAAAAATGCCCTGATTTACAGTAATTATTTAAACCCTCCCAAGGTGTCATACAATTAAAATACAGTACAGTACAAAAACAATTAAAAATTAAGAGCCGGTAGAAATAAATTACAAACATTCACCCTAAAAAAATACAAAGACACAAACCATCAGCAGAACAAAACTCAAGAAGAAAGAGGCAGAAATATGTGGTCCTTCAGTGCTTCCCTAAACACTTGATGTCAGAAGTGAGAAAAACCACATTCTGAGTGGCAGATGCTAGTGCTAAGTGGGGCCAGAAAAATGCTTTACCTCAAAGCGATACCCACATTGATACTTTTGTAGAAATGCTTGATAAATTCTTTAAGGAACACCACAGGTATCTCCGCTTACCCTCCCACCAGGAAATTCTTATGCTGATGTTCACATGGGGTGTCATCAGCATAAGATACTAGTAAGGCACTGCAATTGAGTACCTATGGATCTATCTCCACGAGCTTTTTATCTCTTAAATCTCTGTCAGATAGAAAACTAATTATACCCAGCAGGCTCAAGGAGAGCACCAATTACAGCAGCCACATGAAATGCAGGCCAAAGATAAAGGGGAATTTAAATCAGGACTGCCCATTTCATGACCCACTGAGCCAGACATAGCTCACCCTGCAGCTGTTGACGGTGGTATACCAGGTCCTTGACAACCTGTCTATGCCACCCACCCCAGGCAGGCTCCCCATTATCAAGCTTTTGGTAGAATTAACTTGCTGGGTCACCAACTGAGCAGACCTGCTTTAAGTGATGGGGGAGGGAACTCAGGCAGAAACATTAAGGCACATCCATAATTGTTTTGGTAAGGATTTCAGCCCTATGTGCGCTTACTTGTGAGTAGGTCCCACTGGACTGAGGATTGCTCCCTTGAAAGAGCAAAACACTGAGCCTAAATACACTTACTTTAGGAACCACCAATGAACAAATCTCAGGGCCTGGTCTGACGATATCTGAGGCCACCACTTTCCTGAGATGACTATATAGGAAAGACATTGACATTGACATTGCCTTGGGTTCCATGGTAGAAGAGAGACTGGATATTAATGTAACAGCAGCAGCAACAACATCAATAAATTAAATAAAATGAAGATCACTATCATCATCTATACAATACTCATAGAGTGGGACCTATTTTTGATTATTTAGCCTATATATGATAGTCACCTGTCAATACACTGACTGCGATATCTTCTGAACCATTTTGCCAAGGCGTTGGTTTCATTCCGTGACTTGTACTTACACTCTGCAGAGATGTCTCTCCAGCTCATTGCAGGGTCAGAACACTCAGTTCTCGGGTTTTATGCTGGTTTCAGAATGGATGGTAGTTGGGATTTCAACTCATGAGGCTTCTCAGTAGTATCTGCACAATTACATCTTTCTGGCAGTCTAAACAAATATACAAGTATTACACTGTGATTTTCTTGCAGGCATTTACTGGCACTACTCAGGTCCTTGAGACGGTGGATATCTTAATGCCTATGACCCCAGCTGACCCTTTCACTCAGGCTTAGCCTGATTTATATCCTTGATGCGTGCTTCTCCCACCTCAGCTGCCAACAGAAGGAGTGCCAATTCAAATTAGAATAACTTTTTGAAATCTGAAAGCTGCCCCCTGCTCATTTGTGTGCAGGTCTCCTCCCTGCACTGTTCAAAGAATAAATAGATTAAGAAATGATTTGAGGTACTTGCCATCTTGTGGGTGTTATCTGCACAGCACCCAACTATTTCATTCATTATCTGGCAGGCAGGTTTTTGGACTTGAATAGTAGAACCTGGCTACCTATTTGAAAATTTGAGAAACAGCATGTGTAAGGAGGGTATCATTACTTCTCTCTTTCTCTTTGGCGATCACTTGTAGCTGAGTAAGATTGTCTTCCATAAACACAGTTTTAACAACGAGTCCATAACTGACTATGGAGGCCAATTCTGGATCTACACATCCTTCCATAGTGGGGACATTGGTTCCCAGGTGGGAGTTGATCACAGTGTGGATTTACCAAGTGTGTCTTCCTCTTATCACGTTTCTCCCTTACGTTCTGAGTTCGAGTGTCTTCAAAGCCCACGGCACCTTTGGTAAAGGCTGTTCTCCAACTGGAGTGCTCGCAGGCCAGTGTTTCCCAGTTGTCGGTGTTTATACTACATTTTTAAAGATTTGCCTTGAGACAGTCTTTAAACCTCTTTTGTTGACCACCAGCATTACACTTTCCATTTTGAAGTTCGGAATAGAGCAACTAGCTTTGGAAGCAACTAGCTTTGGAAGATGATAATCAGGCATCCGCACAACATTAATTATAGCCATGGTACCAATGGCAATTTGAAATTCTGAGTCAAACTCTCGATCTGCATGTGAAGCTCTGGATCAGAGTGGAGAATGAGTGTGGGGAAAGCTAGTTTTATTGAGTGTGTTAGGCTCTGAAATGACCAAGCAAGTATGTCTGCCTCTCTTTGAGGAAGAGGGGGAAATTGCTCCACCAGACAAGCAGAAATGCTGATAAGAAGATCTCATTAGTGTGACGTTGAATTCTTCCCATGGTGATTTACTTGTTATGAAGTAAATGTGCATATTTATCCTATCAAGTTGCTTTGTTCCCCTTTGCAGCAAAAAATAAAATAAAAATTAATTAATTTTAAAAAAAAGTGAGTGAGAATTTTGAACCAAATGGCTTGTCAAAGTGATTCATTCATTTCAGCAGGCTAGATCTAACAGCAACCTCAGGAAGTTTCGGAGTTCATTTTAATTTTGATTGTCTTTTAAATAGATAGTATATTTAGCTATGCCGTGTCTGTGCTAGTAGGCATTTTGCTGCTTTTGCAATGGTTTACAGCTACTAGCAATACAGATTTATGAATGACTTCATTTGTTAGTCAAAAGAAAACTTCCAAAACAGAATCACATCTCACCTGTGCCTGAGATAACACTCTGGTTTCTTCAGAGCTCGAAAGAAAACTCAACGGAACTGAAATGACTGAAGCAATCATGGAAATTGCTTAAGCAGAGTGTGGGCTGGTGTTGCAACATTTATTCAACAAGAACGAAAAGTCTGTCAGCTTCTCATCTATAGCAGGGATTGTGGCTCTCCAGATCTTGTGGACTACAATTCCCATCAGCACCAAAATAGTCAATGGTCAGGTGTGATGAGAGCCGTTGTCTAACAAAATCTGGAAGGTCACATCTTTCCAGCGCTATGGAAAGCAGTTCTCGAAAAGTCAGCATTTCTCAATGATTCTGTAAGTCCTATCTGATTTTAGAACTCTGTCTACAGCTTCTGGAATGTCTGTAAACAGTGCATTAAAATATTTACCTCAGGAACATTCTTACCTATGAATTTTAACATGGAAACACAAGACACTTGACAATCAAAGATATTGTGCATGTGCAGGGCTGCTAAATGGTTTAGGTTGTAATTAGTTTCAGATGAAAGATACAAGTGCAGCATGAAAGATTTGCTATGCATACTGCAAACATATATTCTATGGGCCTCGAAGTTTTTTGTAGTTTTTCATGAGTCCATCATATAATGAATGAGAGATTTATTATATAAACATACTCAATGCTGTGGGGGAATGACTAAAATTAGTGTTTAGTTACACTGCACTTTCTGTTTTGCCTTCTTATCACTGGTAGTCAAGTTTGGGTCACACCCATGAAGATTGGATCTTGAATTCATAGAATTGGCTCACATAATCAGTTGACCAGATCTTATACTCATTTATGCTCCGCCACGTAGGAATGTGACTCACCTACTGCTTGGTCTCACTTTGTAAAAATACGTCTTGTGAGGTAAGTGTCATCTTATGGCGAAGAAAGAGGTGTGTGATTTCTGTGGAACTCCCAAAGTGCTTCTGAACAGTGAAGTGGTTAGATAATTTAAGACTCTGAACAGAATGACCTTATGGAGGCCCACCTCTTTCGATGGGAATGCGTGCTAATGCACACAGCTTCAACTATCAAGGCTGCCATATTTTGAAGAGCAAAATAGAGGACACATTTGCAGACTTCTACTTTTAGCTATGTATCACTACGACAACTCTCATTTTACATACTCCTGAAAAAAAGGCATGCCCTGGAAAAAGAGGACATATGGCAAGCCTTCATGAGGAGACTCTTTTGACCAGCTGTGGGGAGACTTTGGCCCTCTAGATGTCGCAGAACTACAACTGCCATCATCCCAGGCCATTTGCCATGCTTGCTGGGGCTGATGGGAGTTGTAGTTCAGCAACATCTGGAGGGCCAAAGATTTCCCATACCTGCTTTTTATTTTTGTAAGATGCCCTTATTTCATAATGTGGGAATAATGATGCTCAGCTGAGTGGGACTTTTGCCTCAAAGTCAGGCCACAACAGCACCACTGTTTCTGGACATAGGATATTCCCAGCGACTGGGATTCAGAGGCGTAATATATCTGAGAGTAGAAGCAGCTGTTGATAACCATGTCCTCTGTCTATAAGAATTTATTATCTTTACTCAGAATAAAGAATTAGACATCTCTTGAAAACGAACAGTTCTTCACTGATTCTTTGGCTATGAACACATCACAGCTTTAAAGCACATATCCATAGTTTGTTACGGGTGCTGGGAATTATAGCTATTTGTGAGGTAAACTACAGTTCCCATGGTTCTTTGAATGTACTTTTTAAAATATAGTGTGTATTCAGCCTTCATTGTACAGATGAACAAACTTCACTAACTTGCAGTCATTAATGAAAGATAATGTCCTTTTATTCAACATTTTGTTTCAGAAAGACAGTCAGCGGGGAAAAACCTCTGCCTGTCTGTCTGTCTCTGTTGAGACCTGCATTCCCTCAGGGATAATCCATCAGGAGCCTCATGCTAATAGTGGCACAGTCAGGCTGATAATGCATAGAACCAGTGACAAAAGTGTTCTGGATTAACTAATCTAGAATAAAGGCCGCCCTGTTTTTATTTTCACCATGGCTACATCAGATTAGGCTTTCCAATCCTATGCAGGTCTCCAGAAAAGTAAGCTCCGCAAAATGTTATGGGGTTACTTTCAAAAAAATGCAACTTTTATATTGAATAATCATGTAAATAGATCTGTGTGGTATAACCAGAGTTTTTTTCAGCCAGAACTCGCCAGAACTCAGTTCCAGCACCTCTCAGGTGGGCACCATTACTATTCTAAGAGAATGAGGGAGGTGCTCATGGCGAGTTCCAGCTTGACATACGTCCGGAAAATTCCTGATGTCCTGATTTTCGGGTATAAAAATGGTGTCAGGGGGGAATTTTGCTGAAACAGAAAAATGTCAGGGAAAAACCCGTATGTATGGGAAAAGCAGTGGAAACAGCTCCAAAAGCTTAAAATCACAATTTTTTTTGGGGTGGGGGGAGGTTCCCCTTAACAATTTGGGTTTGTTCCCCAAAAAAGTTCAACAATTTTGCAGGTGTCAGGAATTTTACTTTTTGAGATATAGCAACCCTAATTCTGTTACCTCCTTTTCTAGAAAGATAGTACTGGGCATTACAAATAAACTTTTTTAAAACCACTAAGATAATGCAGTCAAATCTGGATCTAGGAGCACATGAAGTTGCTCATCTGTTCCTTTAGTGGGAACACATCCTCATCCCGAACAGGCAACTGGCACATCTCTCATCTACAGCAGTTCTTATCTTGAAAGGATTGAAACTCTGTTTATTGGCCTGCATCCAGCCCTCTGTTTCATCCAGTGCTTACATAGCCACACCTGACTCAGATATTATCGAGAAATGAAGCCGGGCGTCATCAGCATAGTGATTGGCACCTTGTCCCGAAACTCCTAATGACTGCTCTCACTGGCTTTACATAGATGGAAAAAACAACAACAACCCCAGGAGCCCTGCTGGATGAGGCCAAGTCCAGCATCCTGTACTCTCAGTAACCAACTGTTAAGTTGTGGGTGAACATATCAGACAACACAGCGATTCTTCAAACAGCTCTTGTTTATTCAGAGGCCAGAACAGAACTGAGCTGAAGGGCTCAGTCAGCCTGCTTATATAGAGCTCCAGTACAACGTTACTGTAGCAACTTTCTAAAACTATCCAATCACTGAACTTTTGATCCTTCATTTGCATAACTATCTACAGTATCCCCCCTTCTGGCCCAGGGTGAGAACTTCAGTACATAACACCAACCACTTGCTTATTGGAAGGCCACTAGCAGGGCCTGAGTGCAGCAGCACTGAGAATTTGGGGAGAGTTTGTTACTCAGTGGCACCTCATACTGCAAATACCAGGGGGCCAGGGAGCTCTCCCTCGGTGCTATTCTCTGGACATGATACTCTAGGTAGGACCAGAACCACCTTAAAACAGTGCCCCCAATATCCACCCCATTGTACTGACTCAGAAATGATGGCATGATTGATGGTGTCCAAAGCCACCAAAAGCCCAAGATGCAGCAGCAACAAGGTCTCATTTCCCCTGTCTCTTTGTCTCTGTCTGATAGAGACTGATGGGGTGGAAGAACTGGGTAGCTTTGGAAGGTGCTGGCAGGGGGGGGGAGGGTGCCATGTAAAGTGAAGCTCAAGTCACATGTGACCCCTTATAACAGGTTGCTAATCTGTGTTATGCACACATATACCTGAAAGAAAATCCCATTGAATTCAGTGAAGTTACTTCCCAGTAGACATGCATAGGACGGCGATCCTGGGGTTTAAATTTCTGAGCATAATTTTTTTTAGGAAACTTCCTTAATTCAAGAGAGTGCCAGATTCAATGCACAGATACATGCAAATAACTTCCATCCAGGGCAGTGTGAGGTCTGGGCAGTTCTCCTGTCCTATCAAACAAGGGGTTGTTACTATCAGAACTGATAGAACATAAAACCTGAAGGAGTGTCTCCACCCCTGTCCTTCAGCCTGAACACTGCAGTCCAGCTTTGAGAGCCTTCTGGCAGTTCCCTCACTACGAGAAGAGAAGTTACAGGGAATTAGACACAGGGCCTTCTCAGTAGTGGCGCCCACTCTGTGGAATGCTCTCCCATCAGATGTCAAGGAGACAAACAACTATACAACTTTCAGAAGACATCTGAAGGCAGCCCTGTATCAGGAAGTTTTTAATGTTTGACATTTTATTATGTTTTTATATGTATTGTGAGCTGCCCAGAGTGACTGGGGCAATCCAGCCAGATGGGTGGGGTATAATAAATTTATTATTATTATTATATGTGAGGAGGGATGTCTGAAATCAGGTACTTGTTTCCTTTGTATGTTCTTCAACAAGTTTTCAGTGTTGTCAGAATAGCAGAGCTTAGTGGTGATTTGCCCATGGGGAGATAACAGGCTAATGTTATTACACAACAGGATCACTAGTTACTGACTGGAGTTTTTCAAAAGAGAGGAAATGTGTGTTTGGTCATTAATCTCTAGCTGCTTTTTAAAGACTGTTTGTCTTGCCTTATACAACCCACAACACCACCAAAAGCAGACAGATGGACTAGAGTTCTTTACTCTGTGGGCAGCATAACACATTGCAAATGGGAGGTTTGTAAGTTACTTATTAACTGTGAAAAAGGACACTTGCTTTATTTTCACCAGCCTGAGCAATGGAGCTAAACCTTAGGTTTGCTTGAAAGACACTATTATTCTGAAGCCTATTCTGAAGATGCTTAAAATGATTTCCAGCAAAGGTAATAATAATAAGTAGGACTGGCCCAGGGCATTTTGGCACCTGAGGTAAACCACAAAATGGAATCCCTCCTTGCCAGGGAAGAAGGGGTGAGTGAAGATCTACATCAGGAACAAGGGGGAAATAAAGATCTACATTGGAAACTGATGCCCCTGCGGATCCTGATGCCTGAGGCGGTCTCCTCACCTTGCCTCATAGGTGGGTTGCCCCTGATAATAAGGCTATATAGGATCTAAACATAGACACATGGAAAGTGAATTGGGTGAATTCCTTGAGAATTCCCCCCAAATCTTGCTCTTTATTTCCACAGATCTGTTTCTCAAATAGAGTAATTAATGAAGTAGCCTAATAAGAATCGTTAAGTACTTTGTGTACTACATAATGTGATTTCCTGAAGGTAAGCATGAGATCTCCAACTTTGGAGCTAAACCAAAAGTGATCAGGCTTCCAGGTCACCATTAAAAGGTCATGAAACCAACCAGTGGCAAGTAAGTTCATGGGGCCATCCCATGATTATATTACACACCCTGGAACTTGTAGTTCCATCAGCCCAAGGACTTGTTTGACATGACAACTGGCTGGCCTTGATTCTCAAAACAGATCAAAAGGAAGTTTATATTAACTGGAAATTCTGTTATTCCACAAGAAACCATTGCATATCAGTGTTATAGAAACATATGGACTAATTTAAGGCTTTATTTTAGAGAGTAAATTAAACCACTCTTTATATTGGCCTGTTTTGGGATTATCCTCTCCATTTATTTTTGCAAAGGGGTTACACCAAGTGTGCTGATACCTCCCCTCTTCTGTGGGGATGGTACTGTTTTGGCCATATAAGGACAAGCACTTATAGAACGGACTTCACTATTAGTATATATAGGATGATTCCTCAGGGAGAAAGGTATGTTTATTTAAACAGCACTGAACAGTTAAGAATCACAAGCTTTTTGCATGTAAACCCACGAAAGGCTTTCATGAATGACAGAGGAAGCAAGCAAACACAATTGCCCATTGCATGGAAAGTGCAAAACGGGAAAGAAAAACATGGTTTTGCCATGCCCAAACTGAGGTAGAAATATTAACAAGACACAGAAGTAAAATTTCATAGAGCCCACTCCAAAATTCATTAGTCTGTAACCCTACTCAGAGTAAACACATTGAAATTAATAGAAATGGCTAACTTGGGTCCATTTATTTCAGTGGGTCTACTCTGTGTAGGACTAACATTGGATAAACCTATTGCGCTTCAGGCACATTACTCTGATAGTCTTCAAGTATTTATTTTATGAATGCCCTTATGTCCATTGGAAGGAACAATTATAAACATGGCAAGCTAGCGTACATTATACCACTGTGTGGGACATGTATGTTGCTTCTAACAAAACGTTACCAATATTTACAATGTACAAATAATGTAATATTGAAATACAGAACAGTATAGTTTGTAACACACAATAAATTAATGATTCCTGCACGGAAAAAACAATAATACAATACATATGATAATTCTCTGAGATGCACTAAAATGGCTATTTTAGCTTTAACAGACTCTGAACAGATGTTTTTATACTGGCTGCTATTTGAGGAGCTTTTCTCAAACAATTGAAAGTTGTCCACTCACATCGCCGTTCTGAATTTACTCTGCCTTGCAAGCTCTCCTTATGCAACACTAATTGCAGTGAGGATGCAGTTATTATTAGAATTCCTGCTCCGTGATTGCAGTCATAGGATTGTTGTCTATCACATGACGGTGTATGTTTTTACTCCACAAAGTGGGAAGTGACAGAGACAGGATGTTTGTGTTACTGTATTCCGTGAAATGGGACTATTGTCCTTTGTCCATTCTCTTTGCTGTCTGATGCTAGAGAGAGAGGGAGCCATGTTGCAGTGCTCTGTGTGTGTTTATATATAAATAAAGTAGATTAGCCAGAATGCTGAGTTGCTGAGGTCGGTTACGCAAGCTGTGAAGACTCTGCGGATCCCTAAGTGTGCCGATGTCTGTTGACATCGGTCCTGTGATGTTCTGGCAGAAGAAAGCTTTTGAAGTTCCCAAACAAATGACCGGGAGGGAGAAAACATACCAGTCGGGCATGTGACTCTACCAGGGTCCTACTCAAGCGTAGGACGAGCTCCTGACAGTTACACCCCACCCAGCTGCCCACCCACTTACCCAGATTTAGGATCAAAGCTGGAGGAGGAGGATTCACCAGTCTCAGGACTCTGCCCTTCTCTGGAATATCTAGCACCAACACCACCATAAATAGGGTGACCTGCAACCCCTTGAAGAGAAACCTGCCCCATGGTTTGAGAACTGCTGAGATCTCAGAGCAGTTCACAATATAAAAACACAAGACAAAACACAAAATGCATAATAGAAACAAGAACAACCAACCCATCCAAAAAACAATAACCCCCTCCCTGCAAGGTAAACCACCCACAGGTAAATTTTATAAGCCACACAAAGAACTGGTTTGCAGATTGGAATTCAGCCCCAAGGTCCTCTTTTTCCCCCATTGGAAAGTTGAAGACAACTGAAAGTATGTGCCTGACTGCTTACCATGCAGCAGAATCTTTATGTCTCTTACTGCTGCTCAACACTTATAAACCCTTGGATGTACCATCTACAAGGTAAAGGTAAAGGTAAAGGGACCCCTGACCATTAGGTCCAGTCATGGCTGACTCTGGGGTTACAGCGTTCATCTCGCTTTATTGGCTGAGGGAGCCGGCGTACAGCTTCCAGGTCATGTGGCCAGCATGACTAAGCCGCTTCTGGCGAACCAGAGCAGCGCACGGAAATGCCGTTTACCTTCCCGCTGGAGCGGTACCTATTTATCTACTTGCACTTTGATGTGTTTTCGAACTGCTAAGTTGGCAGGAGCAGGGACAGAGCAACGGCAGCTCACCCCATTGCGGGGATTCGAACCGCCGACCTTCTGATCGGCAATTCCTAGGCTCTGTGGTTTAACCCACAGCGTCACCCACGTCCCTATCTACAAGGTAGAAGATGCTAACTAGAAGGTGGTATTTAGCAAGTGCTCTTTCTCTCTTTCTTTTGGTGGGCAATGCATTCTGATTTATCTGGCTATGGCAGATGACTGTGGTGCCACAGTTCAAACAGCAAGTAGCTGTTTCACACCAGCATTCTGTCACACAACACACTTTCAGCCAGCACACATAACATGGGGTTGTGACCAGTTGCATTGTGTCAGTTGACACCATCTAGCCATAGCCAAATATCTCATGAGCTGCCTTCTGGAAGTGGCAACCTACCTTCCCCCCCACAAACCATGGCGTAGCGGTGGGAGAAGTAAGGATGCCTCACTCACCAGCTTTGCAAGAGTCAGGATCACTCATTGCTCATTAGGGCCGGCCCAGGACATTTGGCCACTGATTTGGGAGTCTCAGCTTGCCTCATGGGCCGGCCAGCCCAACCACTCATTTAGGAAGGAGTTGGCACACTTCTGCTATACTAGCTTCCCCATAGACCACCCTAGCCAAACAGCCTGGGGGTGGGGCATGGGATATGTGCTTCCAGTCTTCAGATACGTGAGGTAACATATTCTTCAGAAAGGAAAAATGCTCTATACATGCTCAGGGGCCCTTGGAAGCTATCCCCCCAAAAGATCTATTGCCTTTGTGAAGAAAAGAGAGCTGAAATATGCTCAGAGGCATTTAGCACTAGAAAATGTTTGTTAAGGAAAAATGGGATAAGTCGTAAGTTCCTGGGAAGTCAATAGTATTTTCTGTGGGAGGAGAAAGAGAAATGTTGGGTAGAGCTCTTAGGAGGAACTGGGCTCTGTTAACAGGTTGTAGTATTTGCAACGGGCATAATTATCTGTGTACTTTGAGAACATTCTGACAAACTGATAATTTCAAACTATTACTCGAACAATATTTGACTGGTCGATTCACTAAGATTTATTTGAGTTGGCAAATGCTAAGCCTGAGTCATCTAGATCTGCCTTCACTACCACTGGGCAAAGCAGTCCTTATGACAACTGCTCTTTAAAAAAAGGGGTAAACAAGAAAAGAGAAGCAATTATTGCCAACATCTCTGGATGCTTGATCACCTGTGAACACAGATGTATTCATCTTCATTGTTTGGTATGCACAGCTTGAAAAAGCACGAACTGGAGTTTTTCGGATGCAATTTTACACAGCATTTGGGTCAAATAGCTGAACTTTGTTCTTCATGAGTACGAAGTCCTGCACAAACGATGGCATTTTTGAAAGTGGTAGCCAAAGAATCTTAGCATCCATGCCTGCACTGTACCGGGCCTTTGGATATTTGCTCATTAAGGCATGTTCCATGCAATTCACAACCAATGAGAGGTCTGTATTCTGACACAGCTTCACTAGTTTCTCCTTCTTTACTGCATCTGCAGAGAGAATGAAACCAGGAGAGGGAGGTAAAATATATGCAGCAATAAACTTCAAGAGTCTTAATTCTGTGCACTTCTTTCTTAATTATTTGAAGTACTGTTGACGTGGAGCTACTTTTGCACTGTGCAAAGAGCATTGCCTTATTGTTACTTGCAGTTAAATAAAAAGGCTTCCTATCTCCTTTCGTTTCCTTCCATTATCCAGCTGTGCTGCAGGCAGGACATGGAAGTCTTTGGCATTGTGGGTAATCCTTGGGACGATTCCAAGGCCTGCCACTCTTCAGTCATGATGTATACTGTGGAGCATGAAGCTGAGGGAAGGAAGCAACAAAGCTTCCCTCCTTTCTACCACATGTTGCCACTACTGCATTCACCTCTGGTAAATGAAGCGAAGGATTAGGAGTGTGCTTTGACCATGGGCTGGTGGAGATGAGAGGAGGTTGAATGCTCGGAACTCTTCTCTGCCCTAGATATTGATCCGAGCCACAGAAGATCTCTTTTTAAAATTATTATTCTCATTTTTTTCAGTGAGACATATTCACTATATTAAAACAAAATCATGACATATATTGACTCAGTCACAGAGTTCTCCTATTTTTGAGGTGCCTTTTTGAGTAACCTGGAAGTTAATTTCTCAACCAGGCTTGGGTGAACTTTGATGGCATCTCTACTTCTGACTACTTCAGTATTATGTTTAGGCCCTTTCTCCATTAATACAAAACAAAGCAACTCATGGCTTACCTTCCTTTAAGTATTTTTCACCATACTGCTTTTGTATAGTTTGAGGAAGAGTGTCCCAAACAGCCATTTTTTGTCTCATGACCATGTCTCTGTCAGAAAGCCCTGTTTTAAACAGCCCTGGCTCAATGCAAGAAACATTCACTCCAAATGGTTTCATGTCCTGTCTGCAAAGAAAGTAAAATGCTGTCATCAATTTTGGTCAATAATTTGGGGGGATTTTTAGAGAAAGCGCTATGTAGATTCTGTCAGCAGCACATTATAGTTTCTGCACACAAACACAATGATCTTATAAATGAAATTTCTCAGTTTCTGTATAAAATGAGTCAAGGTCATGGGATGCCTTTGGAGTCCTTATGGTAAACCTCACGAATGCAAGAGATCCACCATGCATGTCCTCATATGAACTCCTGCCTATCTCCTTGACATTTAAACCAGATTGTATCTCTTCATTCATTTTATATTAATGGCTCCACCAGATCCCAGGGATCTGGGCCATTCTCTGCAATAACTTGGTAACTGGTTCTTGCTTCACAATTAATGCGCCCAATGCAACTCAAGAAGACATTGGGTTCAGATGTTCAGCACAGACCTTCAAATCCTTTTCATGATGTGCACTTATGTTTCAAGTAAGATATCATTTGTGAACAGACACCAGACATAACATGGGCAGGAGGAGCCCATGATTTACATCCAAATAAGTCTTATATACTAATATCTTGTGTACTATCTTGCAATGTAGGAAAAGTGGAGAAAGTGGAGTACAAAAACAGATGACCAAGAACTACATTAGTTTTTGAACGGATACATATAAGGAGCACTGTCTCATGGGTGTACCATTTCGCTGGATGACCCCCTGATTCAGGTAGCATGAGAGATAGATTTGGATGGATGTCAGTGGTGGTGAGGGCAGTGGCATGCTGGAAACAGAATTCTACTAAGCCCAGTTTTATCCCCTGCATGCAGGCACTGAACCCATGCTCAGTTTGGGTTGAATCATACATGCATTATGAAGGCCATCCATTAGCTATCACTTTACCTTAAACTGTCGGTGAATGCTTCTGCCCCATATTTGGATGGACAATAACCACCTGAGCATATTGGTAGAACACCTCCAACACTGGTTACGTTTATTATCCTTCCTTTTGCCTTCTTCACCAATGGCAGCATGTGTATAGTAACATTGATGAGGCCTATTAGATTAACATCAATCGGTGCTTTATAGTGCTCGATGGTCAGCCAGTCAGTTGGTGCTGATACTCCCATAATTCCTGCATTATTGATCAGGCCCCACAGACCTATGGGGGGGGGGGGGGGGAAAGAGATTTAAAAAAACAAATAAAAAGATAATTTATTATGTCTGAGAATGAAACTTTTTTGGAGAAATTGATTTCTGTGATTTAACATCCCCATTATCATTATTATTCAAAAGGCAGAGAATAAGATCATCATCATAATGGTATATAAATATCATTACATCTACGTAAAAACAGAAAGGTCGTAACAGTAACCCAGCTATGTTAATTGGTAGCAATTCCCAATCATGCCATTTCTTTACTCTGAACACTTTAGTCTGAGTGAGCGAGGGCTAATTCACACACGCATGCACACCACTTGACATTTCATCATGCAGAAGCTCACTGATGAATGTGTGCATTGCCATTGCTGAAAAGTATTGTAATATTATGAGGGCAATGTGAAAGCTCTGAACAGGACAATTATCTCCACACATACACGTAATTGCTCACTCACTAAAGCAATACTTCGGTCTGCATCCTGTCATATGAGGGAGCTTGTCATATAAAATAGTAAAGTGCCTCCCCAACGCAGGACATAGTTAACATCAAATCCAAATCACGAACAGCGGCTTGACCTTAAAAAGAGCAACTTTAAAGTGTTTCAAAATCAGGCAGGTATTCTTCTCGTTTTTTTGTTGGTTGGTTTATGAGAAACTAGTCTGCTCACCAGGACCATAACAAGAACCTACTGGATCAGGCCAGAATCCTGTTCTCACAGTGGCAACCCAGGTGCCCATGGGAAACCCATGGTCAGGGCCTGAACACAAAACAACACTCTCTGCCCCTGTGGTTTCCTTCAATTGGTATTCAGAAGCAGACTCCAGTGCTTTCGACAGTGGAGGGAGAATATAGTTATTGTTCTTAGTAGCCATTGACAGCCTGGTCCTCCAAGGATCTGTCCAATCCTGTTTTAAAGTCATCCAAGATGGTGGCCGTCACTGCCTCTTTGGGAGTGATTATTCTAGAGTGCTAGCGTTATGAGATTGGAGGGGGAAAAGACTTATTTATCCCCTTTCTCCATGTCATTTCATACATTCCTATCATTTTGGTATTCTACCGTCCCCCAACCCTGGAAGAATTCCTGAGGATACCCTTATTAAAAATAAGACCACCGTTTTTATTTCTACCCTGCTCCTAATAAGAGTCAAGGTTTGTGTGGCAGTGGCTAAACTAAATTACAACATTGAGTTACAACACTAAGCTTACAACAGTGAAAAGCCGTAATTTTAAAATGCCTGCAATTTCCCTGTAATCATCACCGCTTTCTCTACTGCTCACATGCTATTACACCCATACCTACTCAGAAGTAAGCCCCATTTTGTTCAACAAGCCTCTTAATAAGTTTTAGAATTTTACAGCCTCACCCACACTCTGCCACATCATTGCACAACCTACTTCAAATTTCCTTTCTATGCTTTTAAAACATGAAGGCTGTGGAAACAGGAAGGGGGGGAGAGCTCACTCTGCACAAAACAGCAGATGAAAGACTTATCAACAATTATATATACAAATAATTTCAAGTCTGGACCTAAGAGACACAGGAGGTATTCACACTTCCTCTTGCCCCACCGCTTTCCCCCAGGAAAAGCTGCTCTTTAGTGCTCAATCGGAGCAAATGGCAATTTGGGCATTCCTCCAGATTGATGCTTGCTTCGATTTAGCACTAAACAGGGGATTTTCCTGGGAAAAAGCAGGAAAACCACTTGGACCCATGCTTTCGAGGCATGGGACAAGCAGAAGTGTGGATGAGCCCTCACCCAGTGGACAGAAGCCACAATGCACGGTGATCACTTTATACCCCAAACCGTAAGTTTAATTAAAAACTTGCTTTAAGAAGGAAAGGAAAAACCTAAGAAATACCGAAACAATTCATTGGCTTTTTGTGCAGGTTAGCAGATGTGTACCTGGAGGCTATATCTTTAAGGTTGCACAGAAGCAGAAATTCTGTGCGCTAAGCCTTCCTCCTTTACAGCAGCCCCAATTCCATGCTTCTCTTAAATGTGCAGGAGCGCTCTGGGGGTCTATTTAGTAGATTTTGGGAAGAGTTCAGGTGCCCATCACCTACCTTTATCCCCTACTTCTTTCTTAACATATTCCGTAACTGATTTGATGTTCTCTGTGTTTGTCACGTCCAGTAGCACAGCGTGGAGGTGCCTGGAAGTCTCTGCTTTCAGCTCTGTGGCTCCCTGTTGAGTCTGGCAGGCAGCAATCACTTGAAACCCTTTCTTATCGAAGGTTTTGGCTGCCCGCTTTCCAAATCCAGAGTCACAGCCAGTGATGAACACATATTTCCCTACAAGGTACATATCTTTTAACTTCTGCCCTGCTCTCCATTTCCACCAGACGAAGCAGATGACAAACCACATCAACACGTAGTAAAAAAGTCCGATTTCGAGACCGCTATCTTCCATTTCCTCCTTGAAAGAGACAGAAAGACACGTTACAACAGGCACTTCCCTGCCATTAGCATCATTTCCTGACCGTGAAAATCTAAAGGAAATAAAAAGCGGGGGCAACACGGAGAGCCACTCTCACTTTCCATCACCAGCCTTTAACTTCTGTTAAAATAAGGAAAGCTTCCCTGGGGGCCAGTAAATAAAATGGTCACTTTGCATTCATCAGAGTGTGGAAGTTTTAAGTAGTTAGGAAGCGCCACAGACTTGTGGCCTCTCAGTCAGGCTGTATATGGGGAGTAAAGTCCCTTGAACGCAACAGAATCTGAAATATAGCATACAATGGGGTTGGGCTGAAAATATAGCGCTTCACATAATCTTGCCAATCCTAACAACCACTCTGTAAGGTAGGTCAATACAGTGGTACCTCGGGTTACAGACGCTTCAGGTTACATACGCTTCAGGTTACAGACTCCGCTAACCCAGAAATAGTACCTCAGGTTAAGAACTTTGCTTCAGGATGAGAACAGAAATCGTGCGGCGGCGGCGCAGTGGCAGCGGAAGGCCCCATTAGCTAAAGTGGTGCTTCAGGTTAAGAACAGTTTCAGGTTAAGAACAGACCTCCGGAACGAATTAAATACTTAACCCGAGGTACCACTGTATTATTATTATTGAATCAACAGGTTTTGAGACTGAGAAATAGTGGCCAGTGAATTAATGAAGGATGTAAGGTAAGATTTGGAGCAACTTGTGCTTATGTATTGTATGATATCTGTTCTGTTGACTACATTAGTATTAGTATTAGTGTTATCATTAACATCCTGCCTTTTTCCCTGACAGGGACTCAAGGCAGCTTACAGTAAAAATAGGAACAGTTTAAAATATAGGGGGGGGGGAATTAAATATTAATAGAATTAAAACTACACACACACACACACACACACACACATAAGGTCTATTGTTAGCTGCTCTGAGCCCGGCTTTGGCTGGAGAGGGCAGGATATAAATAATTTATTATTATTATTATTATTATTATTATTATTATTATTATTATTAACATACAGATAATTACAATGAAATTTTCATTCAGAGCAGTCAGTCCCTAAAAGCCTGTAGGATTAAGGAAGTCTTCACCTGCCAGCAGAAGGGCAGCAAGGAGGGAGCCAGCCTGGCATTTCTAGGGAGGGAGTATTTATACCCTACATTTCTTCCTTTGAACTCAAGGTATCTTATTATATGGGGCTTCCTGAACATCCCCACTCAGGCACTGGCAGGATCTAGGGATGTACAACTCTGCCAATTTCAGTTTCTCTCAGTTTCACACTTTTCCCAGTCTTAAATTCAGTTTGCCACAATGACAGTTAGCTCAGTTGGTTAGTGCATGGTGCTAACACCACCTTTGTCGCTGGTGTTTGATCCCCATATGGGCCACCGGCATATTCCTGCATTGCAGGGGACTGGACTAGAGGGTCCTTGGGGCAGTGGCGTAGCGTGGGTTGTCAACACCCGGGGCAAGGCAAGTAATTTGCGCCCCCTAACCCGTGGATTTGCGCACCCTAACCCTAACCCCCAGATGTTGCGCCCGGTGCGCCCGCCCCCCCCGCCCCCCCACGCTACGCCACTGCCTTAGGGTCCCCTCCAACACTACAATTATATATGTTTCTAACATTTCTGCATCAGTCTGTGATATTTATTTGTTTGTTTGTTTGTTTGTGGGGGAAATGCCGTTATGAAAAGTTCACCAGCTTTTTAACGTGAATTTCTCAAAATATGCACTTTTTAATGCAGTTTTGCCTAATCTATGCATCTGTTCAAGTCGCCCTCCCTCGTCTAAATGCATTTTCATGCACACTTTCCAGACCCAGCTGTGCTTAGCTCATTCTGCATGCTGGCTCCACCTTATGCCGTCAGCCTGGAACAAGCATGCCTGGAACATTTCCATGGCACCGAATTAATTACAACTATTACTTCACCCATCCTCACAACAACTCTGTGAGGCAGGACATCAGTATCATCGCATCAGAGAGAGGCAACTGAGGTTGGGAAAGAATCATTTGACCAAGGCCATCAAGAGATTTCACAGGTTAGCTCAGACTTGTGTACACCCATTTCTTGCCCTAATTCTGCAGTGCGGCTGAAGGCGTTGCTAGCTTGACTTCTTCAGTGCCATGGCTTCAGATCACTTGTACGCATAGACTTACAGCGGCATAAAGCAATCACCTGTTTCGGAGGCTGGCTGAAAACTAAAGAGTTGCAAAACAAAACAGAGTCCATCTATACATTTACCTCTGTCATGCTGGCTGTGGCTCCTTAGGGAAAGGGTGTTTCTCCTCCTATATGATCTGGCAGGATCAATATGCTGTTTGCTTATCTTCTCAGATTAGTTCCCTCTGTGTGGCAGGACTCATTTTAAAAGCAGGACATTGCACACACGATGTTGCAGAACGGAATAGGTAGATGCGGCTGTCTGTCCTCACTTCCTCCGGAATTTCACTCGCAAAGATGCAGTCAACCTATTGGTGAAATAATTACAGAACAATATAGCTGCTCTTTAGTAAGCTCGCACAGATCTGAAATAAGTTTGCAACACTTGCTACGGACTAGTATGTTATGAGCCTCTCATAACATAACAAGTACAGTGGTATCTCGGGTTACAGATGCTTCAGGTTACAGACGCCACTAACCCAGAAACAGTACCTCAGGTTAAGAATTTTGCTTCAGGATGAGAACAAAAATTGTGCTCCAGTGGCGCGGCTGCAGCAGGAGGCCCCATTAGCTAAAGTGGTGCTTCAGGTTAAGAACAGTTTCAGGTTAAGAACAGACCTCCGGAAAAAATTAAGTTCTTAACCCGAGGTACCACTGTAGTTGGGTGTTTTTTTTAATTGTATAGTTTATAACTTTCTGACATTTTTGACTGCGATTCTGGAAGAAAACCCACTGAACTCAATGGAAGCTACTTCCGAGTAGGCATGTATAGGGTTGCACTGTTAATGCTGTAAAACAAGGGCAGGAAATCTATGACCCTTCAGCTCCAGCCAGCATGAACAATGGTCTGCTATGACAGGAGTTGGGAATCCAATGACATCTGGAAGTCAGTGCAAACTATCCTGAATCCAAATTTGGCAAGGGGTGTTATAGTGCTATTTAAAATAAATAAACAAGAATTTTAAAACGACAGACAGACAGACAAACAAACAAACGTATAAATTTGTTCTACCCTGCAAGGAAAATAACCCACCAATTGTGTCATTCCCTGCAAATATTGAACATTCCATACAATTTCCACCCCCAGAACAGTTTGCATGCAGATACACAGTTACGAAAGTTGTTGATAACAGAGCAACAGTTAAAGCACACCTCCAGATACATCCCAAACGCCTGGTGAAATAAGAATGTTTTCACTTGCCTTCGCAAGGAGACCCAGGAGGAACACAGACAGACCTCTCTTGAAGTGTGTGCCTGCTACAACTTCAGAGCCGCAATTGAATAGGCTCTGTTCTTAGAAGCTTATATCCTCCCCAAGTAGCATGACATTCCTCAACTTCCGTTTGTTTCAAAATCCCCCAATTTTTTTAATCTAAAATTTATTTTAGATCATCCAGGCAGCTTTTCTCAGACAAGTAAGGTTTCTCAGCTTCATTACTTCCTCTTTTTTTAAATGGAAGAGGGATAAATGCTTCTCAGTCTCCTCTCACTTCTTCAGGGAAGGGGAAACCCTTTAAAACTCTCTGTTCTCTTTTCAAGCACACATAAGAGGAGCCTGGCTGCTGGATAAAACCAGAGACCCATCTAGTCCAGCCTTCTGTTCTCACAGCAGCCAACCAGATACCAAGACCTGAGCGCAAGAGTCCTTTTCCTGCTCACAATCCCAAGGAGCCAGTGTTCAGAGCTGTACTGCCTCTGAGACTGGACCAGTAGCCATTCATATCCTTATTCCCCACAAATCTGTCCAATCCCTTTTTACATTCACTCTGATTTGCTTACAGGCCGTATATTCACCTTCTCACCAATCAATCATTCATGCATTCCACACTGTTCAAGGCATTTCTTCATCACTTTCCTAACTGCAAAAAGTGGGGTTTTTTGCACAAGGGCAACAAAGCGTTTTAATCCACTTTAATCGCACAAACCTATTTTTTTTTTGCTATACACAAAGTACCCGTATTTCTCGCTCTATAAGACGCACCAGACCACAAGATGCACTTATTTTTTGGAGGAGGAAAACAAGAAAAAAAATATTCTGATCTCAGAAGCCAGAACAGCAAGAGGGATCGCTGTGCAGTGAAAGCAGCAATCCCTCTTGCTGTTCTGGCTTCTGTGATAGCTGTGCAGCCTGCATTCGCTCCATAAGACGCACACACATTTCCCCTTACTTTTTAGGAGGGAAAAAGTGGGTCTTATAAAGCAAAAAATACGGTACTTAACAGTCTGCAAGAGCCAGTGGAGACCAATTAGGGCTAACGGAGAACTACCTCATTAAACACCTGCCTTGAAGAACGCTTGAAGGAGCTGGGTATGTTTAGCCTGGAAAAGAGGAGACTGAGAGGAGATATGATAGCTACATTCAAATATCTTAAGGGCTGTGACATGGAAGAGGGAGTATGCTTGTTTTCTCCTGCTCTGCAGGGCAGGACTCGAACCAATGGATTAAAGTTACAAGAAAGGAGATTCTGACTCAACAGCAGGAAGAACGTTCTGACAGTAAGAGCTGTTTGACAGTGGAACAGACAAGAGGTGCTGGACTCTCCTTCCTCGGAGGCTTTTAAGCAGAGGTTGGATGGCCATCTGTCACGGATGCTTTAGCTGAGATTCCTGCACTGCAGGGGGTTGGACTAGATGACCCTTGGGGTCCCTTCCAACTCTAAGATTCTATGATCTTACAACCAATCGGGCTAGCTCTTCTTTTCATTGGCTCTGGCTTCACCTACCAGCATTTCCTTTTAAGAATCCATGTAAATTTAGGAGTTTCCCTTTTCATCTCCAAGTTTATCCTGGAATGCCCATTCAACACCCACACCTGCCAGGAATAGTGCCTCAGATCATATTCCCATAACTTAACAGTGCATGTTGAATCTGGCAGTCAAGGCACTGACCTGCATTTGCACAGGAAACTTTTTTGGAGAACAGATAAATGAGCAGAGCTCTTCCTTGGCTTATTTAGATGCTTCGGTTTTGCTTTAATTTACAATAAATCAGGTCTGAGATAAGTGGTTCGGTTAGTCTACTGCTACATTCCAATGCCTCCTTTCTGAGAATTTTCTTTTACAAATTCTGGATTACATGAAACTAATACTTTTTCAAAAAATAAAATAAAATAAAATAAAATAAAATAAAATATGAAAGCCTCTCATATTGTATTTTAAGAGCCCTCTACGTGCCATACAATTTTGGATTGGAAAGAGTGTCTCAATTGCTCTTTTCCTCTACGTGCCATACAATTTTGGATTGGAAAGAGTGTCTCAATTGCTCTTTTCCTGGTCTCACACATGCTTTTCTGTAGTTAGGGGTTTTCTTTGACCGCTCTGTAGCTTGCTGACTGAATAAAAAAGAAATTACAACTTAGCACACAGAAAGGGTGAAATAGTCTCAGAAATCCAAATGTTGTTTAAAACCAGGGTCGAGATGTACACTCGTTTCTTCCCCTCTAACAGTATCGTGACCTAGAAAGATGTGGACTTCAGTTTTCAACCCTCTCTGAGATTATGCCATGCTAATTTTTCTTGTTTGATGTCCTGATCTGAGGAAGAAGGTTGTCGTTGAGCTATGTACACTTAGAGGTGAGCTAAGGAGATGACAACAAGAATAGTCACCCTTGTGATTGTAAGGAGCTGACTGTTGGATCCACCCAGCGGTTGCTGACACAACTCCCATATTCCTTCCCTGGCAGGGCAGAGCGAGTGTAGCAGATCTAGTGCCCTTGAGGTTCCCTGGTCTCCAGCATCCAAAAGCCTGGGGCTCACATGGCAGGGCCTGGTGATGTCACAAGGCAAGCTCTAGTGATGTCACAAATCCTATGAATCCATGGAGTGAAGATCACATGCCCTTGCAAAGCAGATCACTCAAGGAAATGAGCCAACATTCCTAGAAACCAACACACCTCTCTCTCATACTCATCCTTGCGTGTGTGGGTGGGTGTGTGCGCGCGCATACACGGACACACGCACACAGCAATGCAACCCACATCTACTTTCTTCCTAGCTTTAATCTTTCATTCTAAATTGCTTCCTTCTTCCTTTCCTTTATATTCTTTTTTCTCTCTGACTCCCCTCTTCCTTGGTTCCTCTCCAAATTCTTCCATTTATGGGTGTCCACAGGCACCATTCCAGTGGGGAGTAAAACACTTGAAAGGGGGGAGAGCAGGGTAGCTTCACGCACAAAAGAAAGACAAACAGCAATTGTACGTTTTGTCCCATATCTCAGGGTCTACAAAGGCTAGAAACATACTCTGGTTTAACAAAGAATTCTGGGAATTATGGTTTACTAGTGAGAAGGGACTGCTCATCCCCTTCATGGATGCTCATGGTCCAACCCCTGTTCCCTCCCTCCCTCCTTTTCCCTGTACTACAATAATTTTTGTATACATCATTTGGCACGAGAACTGCATCACAAAATGTGGATCAGGGCACATTTCAAAAGACAGCTGTGTTTCGGCTTGCATATTGTTTTTGAAAATGTGAAGTAGGTAGGTTCGCTTTTAAATCTGAACTGAACCGAGTCCCTTCCTAATCCCCACTCCCTCCCAGGAGCCTGGAGAAAATGAACCCAACAATTTAGCAGAGCCCTACCATGTCCACCCCTTGGGCTCTTTTTCTCCTAACCTCTTGACAAAGGCTTTTTGTTGAATCAGGAGTTGTTGGGTCTCTCCGCATCCCATCCTCTTTTAAGAGGTAGAAATTCAGGGGGGTGATGCAATGATTACTTAGAAATTTAGCAAATGGGGCTTTGCCTATCAGATAGGCATTAAAGACCTGCAGGATATGTGATTTCATTAGATCATTGGGAAAAACTTTGGAAATCAGATATTAATTTCACCGCATGCATTACTATCAAAGAAAACATTATGAAGATGTTTTACAGGTGGTACCTAGCCCCTGTAAAACTGGCTAAATTTTATAAATTAACATTGAATCTGTGTTGGAGATGTAAGGTATCAGGGTGATCCTTATATCATCCCTGGTGGGGATGTGATAAAATTAAATTTTTTTGGGGGGGGGAATATACATGAGGAACTGAAAAAAATCTTTAAAACAACAATTGGTAAAAAGCTGGAAACATTCCTTTTAGGAATTATAACAAATGACATCCCCAAAGACATGAAGAGAATCTTTTTATATGCAACAGCCGCCTCAAGGTTATTGATTGCAAAAAATGGGAAATCAGAAGAAGTGCCAACACTGAAAGATTGGCAACATAATTTTTTTGAAATGATTGAATTAGCAAAAATGACGGCAACAATTAGAATGCAATATAATCAAAATCTCAAACAGGAATGGAAATGTGTAGAAGAATACATGAGCAAAAGATGCTCCAACAAGAATTTATTGATGTGTATAGACTGATTTCACAAAGTTGAGTTAAGCTAAGCTAAGCAGATATATAAGATTGAATGTTTAATTATTAAGATACAAAAATACAATCTCCATAATAAAGTTACAAAATAATAACAAGGAAGTCATGCACGGGTGGAGGGAAGACACAGGGCAAGAAATAAGAAATGGGTAAATGTTGGTACATAATGAAATGTGGAAATGTGAATTTACGAATATAATGTATATGTATTATTATCTAAAGATTTCATATATGTATTGCAGCATTAAAAAATAAAAATAAATAAAGACCTGCAGTAGACAAACCTGGTATTTAAAAGCAGCACTGCAAGGCCAGAGAGCTGGCTGAAAAAGCAGACAAAACCAGAAAAGTGGGGTGGCAAATTTCACATGTTTCCCATTGCATGAGGGAGGGAGTGTGAGGGCATGTGTGTATGTCATGGGAAAGGTGGCAACTCAAGGTCCCTATGGAATCAGAGTAGGGTTGCCAGGCAATAATTTGGAAGAATCTCCTTCCTTCCTTCCTTCCTTCCTTCCTTCCTTCCTTCCTTCCTTCCTTCCTTCCTTTTCCAACAGCATTTATAAGTATTAAAGGAAATAATAAGCAACAACAACAACAACAACAAGTAAATAATAGAGTAGACCCATTGAAACAATCGACAGGAGTCAGTCATACCCATTGATTTCATTCATAGTTTCATATAGCATGATTTAATTGTTCACAACCCAGCGAGAAGGATGGGTGGGTAGGCAGACAGACCGACATGCACATACAGTATGCTTCATCTTCTATCCTGTTAAGTGAGGCTATCCATATCAGTAAGGAGAAGTTAGAATAATTAATAACAATAATAATTACGTACCGGGTTGCCCTAAGTTCCCAAAGTACTTGCTATGCATTATCCCTGTCATTGCAATAACCCTTTGTGGTACAGCAACATTATTGTCCCTGCGTTACAAGGGACTGGGTGTCTAGGAGGCTATGGCTGACTTAAAAGCCCACAACAGCTTATGTACATTTGTTGGGGGGTTTTTTAGGTGCTACAATACTCTTTGTTGCTTTGGCTTGTATAAGGCTCCCAGGTGAGTCCATGACAGTATGGAAATTTGAACCACAGGATCACCATCTCATAACTCACACTTTTACAGCCACTACATTACACCAATTAGGAAAATGCTTGCATCCCAAATATGGAATTGGTACCTACCTACTCAGTCGAAGAAAATATGTTGGCAGGTTGGCTGTTAAAGGTGCGCCTTACAAGTACAGCTAGTCCAAAAATTTGTTGTGTTCTCTCTCTCTCTCCTTCTTCCCTTGGCAATCTTCTAAAGATGATTCCTGCACAGAACCACCTTTTGACTTTTTAAATTAAGGCATCACAATGAGTGCCTTCTGACTCAAGTCATAAACAAATTGCAGATCTTGTGAGTCACATTGTTGATTACATAAGTCATTTATGTTGTACAGGTGCATTCAGTTTGGCAGTGAGTCACACTCGTGTTTCTTCAGCTACGAAACACACAGTCCAGAGTCAAAGGTCACAGTATTGGTGTAAATGAGTAATACTTCCTTCAAGTGAATTAAATAATTTAGCCAATTATTTAAAATTACTGTATTTTAATGGCGGTGTTATATTTTTGTGAGCCACCATGGGAGTTCCATTGCAAACTGGAGGGCGGGAGAAACAAACCAAAACAAACTGGTAATCTGGATTCCACCTCCTATCAGTCTCAGTCAGCATGGCCAATGGACATCATAGGAATCATGTCCAGCAACATCTTGGGGAACACAGTAAGCCCTGCTCTGGTTGGTTATCAGGTCTGGCAAGACAAAAACCTCCTTCTGGCTGGCACCATTGGCATCCTAAACAATGCTTGTTTACATCTCTCAAGGTTAAGTCTCCCCATTTCCAACTTCATTGTAGGACACCTCTGCCATTCTAGGCAAAACATGGCATTCTAGGCCAAAGCAATTTTGCTTCCTGCAGCAATCTCTGAAGAAGCTGACTGAACTGGAAGTGGACTCTTACTTCAGCGCTGCCATTTTCTACCATAGAAGGCTGCTTAGGGTTACTGAGCAGGCCGCATAGCACTCACAGTTCTCTTCTTCAACATAGCGAATGGCGAGGGAGCTCACGAGGAAACGGCAGGAGACTGCTGCTACTAACCTCAACCCTCACACGCCACGCCACTTTGCTGAATGGTGAGACCAGTGGTTCCACAGCTACCAGCTGGTGGCCACCAAGATGAGCACCAGCAGGACTCTTGCTGCCATTTTGAAACTCTTGTAACAGCCACAAAAAAAGACATAAGGGGGATGAGTGGCACCTTTAGCCCACTAAATAGCTCCATGCTCCCCAGGTAAAAAAAATATCAGCCATCTGTTGAACTTTTGACCCACCATAGGAGCCAAATCCTAGGGGCCAAAGTCCCTTTGACCCCCCAAAAAAAACATATTTGAGGGGGCAAGCCCCCCCATGATAGGCATTGACCTTCCAATGGTGTGCACCGTGTCTTGTGGTCGATTATGTGAGGTGGGGCTTGCCTGGGACCCCCCCAAAAAAACTGTTTTGTTCAAGTTGGCACCCCTGTGACCCACCATTAGTATAAAGGTAAAGTAAAGGTACCCCTGCCCGTACGGACCAGTCGTGTCCGACTCTAGGGTTGTGCGCTCATCTCACTTAAGAGTCCGGGAGCCAGCGCTGTCCGCAGACACTTCCGGGTCACGTGGCCAGTGTGACGAAGCTGCTCTGGCAAGCCAGCACCAGCGCAGCACACGGAAACGCCGTTTACCTTCCCGCTAGAAAGCGGTACCTATTTATCTACTTGCACTTAGGGGTGCTTTCGAACTGCTAGGTGGGCAGGAGCTGGGACTGTAGACGGGAGCTCACCCTGCCGCGGGGATTCGAACCGCCGACCATACGATCGGCAAGTCCTAGGCACCGAGGTTTTACCCACAGCGCCACCCGCGTCCCTTACCATTAGTATAGAACCCTGTTAATAAGCCAGTGAGGTCTCCAATCTGAGCTAGAGGATGAATCGAATATGCAAGTTTCAACAAACATAGAACCAAACTATACTGTCCATCAGGGAACAATAATAGTACAGTCTGTCAGGAATGATAACCACATTACCCTTTTATGCTAGGAATTTTGGTTGATTCATATTCTACAATCTTTTAAATGTGTTTGTGGGAGAGGGAGGTTATTATTTTGTTTTTCTTTTAACTATTTATTTTCTGCTTTTTATCCTTTTTTTCCCTTGTGAGATCTTCGGATTAAGGGCAAAATATAAATTAGGTAAATAAATAAATTTTGTGCCCTGCAGGAAAGGCAGAAAGAGGGTTCCCTACCCCCACCCAATTCACTTAATCTTCCCCTTCTTGGAAAAACCTCACCTACTAAATTTCTAGCTGCCTTTTGGCTTTTAAAGGCATAGGAGTTCTTGCCACGGGAGCTAGGAAGAAAAGACAATTCTTTGGGTCAGTCATTATTACACAGCGAAGCTATTTCCCTTTGGTGAACATGAGGTAAATGTGTGATCAATCGTGATTCTATATTTAACTTGCAGAGTAGGGGAGAAATACTGAACAAATGAAGTAATCTTTACCTGATGCAGTAAGTGAGGAGACTGGCAGCCAGTGTACACCCTGAGAGCGATTGTTCTCTCATTTTAATACCACTCCCTTTCGAACAAATACTTTCCAACATGGTGTTCATTTCCCCTCCATATTCACCACAAGAATATAGGGTGCCGCCTTATACTGAGTCAGACCAGTATAAGCTCTATATTGTTTTCACTGACTGGCAGCAGTTCTCCAAGGTTCCAGATGAGACATTCCCTAGAGATGCCAAGGTTTGAACCTGGGACTTTCAAAGTAGATGCTCTACCAGTGAGCTACAGCACTTCCCACCAAGACACCACTGCCGTATCAGAGTATAACCTTTGCCAACTCCACGATATCATTAGTACAGATGTACCTCGGAAGTCAAATGGAACCCGTTCTGGTAGTCCATTCAACTACCAAAATGTTTGGAAACCAAAGCACAACTTCTGATTGGCTGCAGGAAGCTCCTGCAGCCAATCAGAAGCCGCGGAAGGCCCATCTGACATCTGGGTTCCAAAGAGCGTTCTCAAACTGGAACACTCACTTCCGGGCATTCAGGAACCAAAACGTCCGAGTACCAAGGCGTTTGGGATCCAAGGTACAACTGTATTAATATTTTAAAGTTTGCAGTGGTACAAAATAAAGTGAAAAAGGTGGGCGGAAGAAAGAGAAGGAATACAATACAATATATGGTAATGTAGCTATGATTCTTCTCTGCACACACAAATATTTGTTGATGAGAACTGTCATTTCTGAAGTGAGCAGGCTGATGTCAGCCCATTGCTACACGAGGTCATTTCCTAAGAATTAATTGGTTGTTGGAAGGCTGTGCTTCCTGCGTGTGTCATGTTTCCTTTTTCAAATGTCATAAAACTGTGGGAAACAGTGCAGCCGCGACTTTTGCTCTAGATCTCACAGCCTTGCAACATTTCTGAGTTGTGTAATGTGATGGGATATGGTACAGTGGTACCTCGGGTTAAGTACTTAATTCGTTCTGGAGGTCCGTTCTTAACCTGAAACTCTTCTTAACCTGAAGCACCACTTTAGCTAATGGGGCCTCCTGCTGCTGCTGCTGCGCCGCCGAAGCACGATTTCTGTTCTCATCCTGAGGCAAAGTTCTTAACCCGAGGTAATATTTCTGGGTTAGCAGAGTTTGTAACCTGAAGCGTCTGTAACCTGAAGCGTATGTAACCCGAGGTACCACTGTAGTTACAAAGTAAGTGCAGCTGCCGCTAGAGCCACTAGTTGGCGGTAGTGATAATTGGGTGATATAAGATGCCTGGTTTGTAATAGAAATGCCCACCCTGGGTAGGTGTGGTTCCCTCGACAGTTTGGTGACAGGAACTAGTTGGAACCTTAATTTTACTTAGTTTTGCTTGCTTGCTTGCTTGCTTTTCTAAAAAATGAGGTGCTGATATTCATCTGTTGATGGAAGCACCATGTGCACCAGCAGAAAATGGCTGCCATGGGTAGCCAAAAGGGAAAGAAAAGTGTTGGTACTCTGTACCAATGAGTACCACCACACACATAGCACTGCCTTTATTGTGAAGCAAGTCCAAGCTCATTTGTAAAAAGGACCCCTAACAGTTAAGTCCAGTCGCGAACGACTCTGGGGTTGTTCACTCACCTCGCTTTACAGGCCAAGGGGGCCGGGATTTGTCCGCAGACAGTTTTTCCAGGTCATAGAAACATAGAATCATAGAGTTGGAAGAGACCACAAGGGCCATCGAGTCCAACCCCCTGCCAAGCAGGAAACACCATCAGAGCACTCCTGACATATGGTTGTCAAGCCTCTGCTTAAAGACCTCCAAAGTAGGAGACTCCACCACACTCCTTGGTAGCAAATTCCACTGTCGAACAGCTCTTACTGTCAGGAAGTTCTTCCTAATGTTTAGGTGGAATCTTCTTTCTTGTAGTTTGGATCCATTGCTCCGTGTCCGCTTCTCTGGAGCAGCAGAAAACAACCTTTCTCCCTCCTCTATGTGACATCCTTTTATATATTTGAACATGGCTATCATATCACCTCTTAACCTCCTCTTCTCCAGGCTAAACATGCCCAGCTCCCTTAGCCGTTCCTCATAAGGCATCGTTTCCAGGCCTTTGACCATTTTGGTTGCCCTCCTCTGGACACGTTCCAGTTTGTCAGTGTCCTTCTTGAACTGTGGTGCCCAGAACTGGACACAGGACTCCAGGTGAGGTCTGACCAGAGCAGAATACAGTGGCACTATTACGTCCCTTGATCTAGATGCTATACTCCTATTGATGCAGCCCAGAATTGCATTGGCTTTTTTAGCTGCCGCGTCACACTGTTGGCTCATGTCAAGTTTGTGGTCAACCAAGACTCCTAGATCCTTTTCATATGTACTGCTCTCAAGCCAGGTGTCACCCATCTTGTATTTGTGCCTCTCATTTTTTTTGCCCAAGTGCAATACTTTACATTTCTCCCTGTTAAAATTCATCTTGTTTGTTTTGGCCCAGTTCTCTAATCTGTCAAGGTCGTTTTGAAGTGTGATCCTGTCCTCTGGGGTGTTAGCCACCCCTCCCAGTTTGGTGTCATCTGCAAATTTGATCAGGATGCCCTTGAGTCCATCATCCAAGTCGTTGATAAAGATGTTGAATAAGACCGGGCCCAAGACAGAACCCTGTGGCACCCCACTAGTCACTCTTCTCCAGGATGAAGAGGAACCATTGATGAGCAGAAGTGGCTTAGTCATGTGGCCAGCATGACTAAGCCACTTCTGGAGAAACCAGAGCAGCGCATGGAAACACCATTTACCTTCCCGCCAGAGAGGTACCTATTTATCTACTTGCACTTTTTGGAGTGCTTTCGAACTGCTAGGTTGGCAGGAGCTGGGTCCGAGCAACAGGAGCTCACCCTGTCAAATACCAATGTTGGAGTTTCCCTGAGTCCTGTTGCTCCCTGGCATTAGGGCAGACCCACTGCAAGTTTGCCTCACAAGGTGAGTACCCTCCCAAAACATCCATGGGATACCATAGACCACGTATGTCCCCAAAGAGGGGCAACTTTAGGACCCATTAGAATAAATTCTAAGACTTGCTCATCTAGTGTATAACTGAAGTGTGAAAGGTGGATCCCAACATGATCAGCTACACACCTGACTCTTTGATTCTGAATGCCAGTAATTAAAATTGCAGAGAAGCTGTGAATTTAATAAAAAAGATTAGAAAGATGACAGGTGAATTAAGTTGCTTAAACTGCGGTTGCACCAGCTGTTATCGGGGTCCAGTTGCATCACACACCAATGTTCAGCGATCACATGAAGGGTCACCTGTGTATTGGCAACACACGGATGATAAACATATAGCTCAGAGCTTTTGTTGTTGGCTTCTAATTGGCAATGTCTCCATTGGGGCTCCATGAGCTCCAGAAGGGGTTTCTGCTATTTACGCCAAAGAAGACCTTTTACTGCTTCCGTCAAACGTTGCTGTGGGTGGTGAACCCATAAATGACTTCTCTAGAAAGCTTTCAAAAATGCTTCTAGCCTAGGTTGAATCAAAGGGGAACTTTGTGAAGCTTTTCTGACTAGTTAGCTGCTTAGCCTCCAGCTGAGAAAGATAAAGAATGAATGTTGTGCAAATTTTGGAAAAGGAACAAAGATTTTTAGCTTCAGATTTAGAGATGGACTTTCAAAGTGATTTTTGTACCCATTCCACATACATAAGACTTCATTGTTGACCTTTAATTAAGAATTATTATAATATTGCCTTTCTGAGACTGCATAAGACATTTGTTTTTGTTTTCTGTGTAGTTTTTCAAAGATTTCTATTTTCTCATTTTGCTGTTCAGCTGTATGATAATTTTACTCAAGTTAAAATTCTACACTGAATGTCAATGAACTCTGAGGACCACTCGGTTACTGACCTTGTGTAAATAGTCTCTGACTACTTAGAGGCTTAACTCTTGATAAATGGGTTACTACATTGAAAGCTGATGGGTGTTGAAAATGGATGTACAAACTGTTGACTAATTTCACTCCATAGGATCCTTGGAGCTTGTTTCTCTGTTTCTTCCTCTTTTTACTTCAACTGGTGAGGAAAAATATATGTATTATTACAATGTTAGCTTTGGATAAAACAATAAGAACATGCACCTCAGCAACTTAAATAAATTACAAAATATACTGTGACTAGATTGTAATGGTCTTAACAGTAATTAAGGAAATAAAGGAACATTCTGTGAAAAGTGTTAAGCTAAGCTGCTTTTTTCTGAAACTCTTGTTTTACTAGGTTATAGAATAAGTAATAATTTGAAATAACTATTTCAAATACTCCTGGGCACAAGATGAATTTGCTATATTAACTGAAGAAGTTTTCAGAGTATTTTATGGCCAAACAGATATAGGAGATCCATGACTGCATGTCTTGATATTTTAAGTTTTATTTAAAAGCAGAGATGTGTGTTGGGAAGGAGGAATCTAAATTGGATTGGAACAGCAGAACTGGAATATGTTGATATCTCTTCCTTCTTGCAACAGTTTTCTGATATAATACGCTGCAGCTACTCTTTTTCCTACTGGGAACAAATATTTATTTTTGTAAGCATGAGTGTTCTTTAAAAGCCTACTTAAAGTCATTGTCTTAAACTGTTATTTTATTACAATGGTGATGATGATGTTGCTGCTGTACTTCGCTAACACAACTCAAAATTCCTATAGAAGAGCAAAGACCATTTGTTAATGGGGGGTGGTTGGGGACAGGGACAAGTCAGGTCTCTGTTTTTATGCTGATTATGAATCCTGGGGTGGCTGCTGTACCCTCAATTGAATTTTCCCTTCTGTGCAATACTTAAGTATGTTTTCGCCTATCACTTCAGGACTGAAGTTGGCTAAGTGACTTCTGCTGCGATTCTTCCTTCTACTTACCCACTTACTTCTCCCTTGTAAGAGTGCATAGAATTTAAACCTTAAAGGCACAGGAAATGTCTTAGGTCAGGGTAGCTACAGGCAGATCTGCAAGATGGTGAAACTGCTGTTACATACAGTGGTACCTCAGGTTACATACGCTTCAGCTTACATATGCTTCAGGTTACAGACTCTGCTAACCCATAAATAGTGCTTCAGGTTAAGAACTTTGCTCCAGGATGAGAACAGAAATCGTGCTTCGGCGGCGCAGCAGCAGCGGGAGGCCCCATTAGCTAAAGTGGTGCTTCAGGTTAAGAACAGTTTCAGGTTAAATATGGACCTCCGGAACGAATTAAATGCTTAACCTGAGGTACAACTGTATCTTTAGACATCAGGCCTTTGGTTTTTAATTACCGTATTTTTTGCACCATAACACTCACTTTTTTCCTCCTAGAAAGTAAGGGGAAATGTCTGTGCGTGTTATGGAGGGAATGCCTACGGGTGGCATGCCTACGGATTTTCCTCCTCTAAAAACTACGTGCGTGCTATGGTCGGGTGCGTGTTATAGAGCGAAAAATACGGTATCTATGGCCTTTTTTGTATGAGTGGGATGTTTTAATCTAGTTTTTTAAATAAAAAAATAGAATGGTCTTTTAGGTTTTTTTAATGGTAACTTTAATGTGTGTGTGTGTGTTTAAAATTTTAAAAATACTGTAAGTTGCTTTGCGTTGCCATGGCAAAAAAACCCTAATAAATTTAATAAAGAACAATGATAATAACTGTTGCACTAAGCCGCCTGCAAAAGGCCTTGATGAGGGAAGAACTGAGCAGAGGGAGTAAATATTACATTTATGCTTTACTTTCCTGCCCTGCAATCTCAGTCAAAGAGGGTTCCTAAAGTGGAAGCTAATAATGAACTGAAGAGGAATTTGACTATGAAGAACACCCAATAGATACTGGGCAAAGGAGATACAATTTTCTACAACGGCAGTTATTCGGGCAGGGCTGGCCCAAGGCAATTTTGCTACCTGAGGCAGAGCAGCAAAATACTCCCCCTTGACCTCCATTGAGTTATCTCTTCACAATTACATAAATGCCGCTACCAGGTGGTAAAAAAATAAATAAAAATGCAGTAATAAATGGGTAAAAATTTGCTGCTTTTCATGACACCCAAAATCTGTTGCCCGAGGCAGCTGCCTCCCTCTGTCACATGATAGGGGTGGCCTTATATTCAGACTATTCTGCATGAGGGGTGGAATATTCTGAGGCTTAGGTAAGGGTGCAAAGGAAGGCCTTCACTTTATTTTTCAGCAACAGCTACCCCAGGGCCCCATCAATATATTTAGACCACTACCACCTTTTAGTTATCTGGGGGGGGGGGAGGAATAGAGCTGTCTTACACTGTACAGTGGTAACTCGGGATGCAAACAGGATCTGTTCCACAGCCCCGTTCGCATCCCGAAGTGAACGTAACCCATGTCCGCATGTCTGCGCGTGCGCGGGTCACGTTTCAGCACTTCTGGGCATGCGCATGACATAATTTTGACGGTCTGCGTATGCGCACTTGGCGAAACGCAGAAGTAACGCGCTCCGTTACTTCCGGGTCGCCGTGGAGCGCAACCCAAAAATGCTTAACCTGAAGCGTATTCATCCCAAGGTATGACTGTAAACTACCAGACTGATCCTGATAGCCTTATGATGCTGTCCCCTAGCTGTTAATTCCTTGTAACTCAAAACAAGACAGCAAGCTCTAGAATCATCTAATGCACCTGCGATTTAATGTACTTGGAGTTAAAAACTGGCTGGCTAGGGTTTAAATCAGTTATTTCAACTGTACTGTATTTTGTTTTTGCTGCGGTTTTCTTTTCTTTTAAAAAAAATAGTAATTGTAACTCATATTGGAAGTTGTCAAGCTGAAGCTCAGAGTTATTTTAAGTAAGTAGGTAAGTAAATAAATAAATAAGTAAGTAAGTAAAGTGATGCTGAACCATGGACCTACTCAGATTTATTTTAAGTAGGTGGGTAAATAAGTAAGTAAGTAAGTAAGTAAGTAAGTAAGTAAGTAAGTAAGTAAAGTGGAGTTGAACCATGGACCTACTGACTTATAAGAATTTCATTTCATTTTACTCAGTAAAATCATACAAGTACAAAAGAGAGCTTTAGAAAATTGTCATTTGGTTTGCAAAGTCGGGGTACATTATTATCATTATCATCATCATTATTTAGCAGCATAAAGAGGAAGATCATGCCTGAGCCAGTTACTTTGCACAGTATTAAGAAAATCGGAGAAGACAACTATGGCTTTGAGCCGGAAGAATCACGTATGATGTTTTCCATTTTATATACCTCTTGACATGTCAGTAAATCTCTTCAAGACCCATTTGCTCATATCATCCCAAGCTCATGGGGTTTTTTTGGGGGGGTGGGGAGAAAGTATTTGCTTGCCCACTCACTATTGCTAACTTCTCCTCTTCCTCTGGTTGGAAAAGTTAACAAATTATCTGGCAAGATGTGGAAGGAGGATATGCAGCTCAAGAGAATCATCCTCTTCCCCAAGTTCCAGTGTGCAATAGACCAGTTTGCAGGGGCTGCGGTTGGTCCCAAGACTGAAATTCTCTTTTTGAGCATCTCAAGATCTTGGATGCAGAGTGTTACCTTTCTTAGCTGGAGAAGGAGGAAGAGGTAGCAGCAGAGGTGATGAGCAGGCAAGAGAGAGCAGGGCTGAAACATTGGTGTTCCCTTTACAAGAATGCCCTTCTGCTTGATCTTTTACCTTGAAAACCAAACCAGTTGAAACGTGGAGGTACAATTATAATGAAAGGAACTGTGGATTCTTGGAGAATAGGCCTGGGCATGTGGAATGGGATTAGGTCTCAGAGTTTTGAAACAGAGCAACCAGCTGCCCCATCTTGATGTGGTATTTTCTGCATTAGATTGACCCCCCCCCCCCGGTAATATCATGCTTATTATTTTATGTTGTTTCAGAGTTACTTTTTAACTTATTCCAAAGTGGAATAGGAGCCTGGATAAATACACATAAATAATAAAACACAGCGGCCATTTTAAGATAGTGGGAATTTTCCCAGTGTTTTGTAATAATAGAAGCATCTTAAAAAACAAAAAAAAGAGCCTTGTTCTGACCTTGACATACAAGCACTCCTGTGCCTGAACATAGTCAGTCTTTGGTTAGCAATGGCAATTCTGTGGGATCTTCTGCATGCAAAACATTGGCACCACTAAGTTATGTCTCTTTCCATTTCCTGAACCTGTTTTGGGAACTGGTTTGTAGAATCAGATCTCCAACATGAATCATTCCAATTTGGTCCATTTGGGATTTTTGTATGAACTCTTCGAGTTCTCTTTAATCAAACACTGCCTGTACATAATTAAAATGGCCTCGTGTGTGTGTCTAGGAGTATGGATTAATTTTCAAAGAATGCTAACTATAGGATGTATTTGTTTTCCCCACCAGATAACGGCATCTGCAAACCAGAGTAAGTAATGCAGATATTTTCAAAGTATTTGGTTACACAAGTAGGACAGGCAACAAAATGTTGCAGTTTAGCGAGTCCTTCTGTTCCGGATTTTAGTCAGCCATGCCTCATTCCATTTCCCCTCCCCTGATTTTACACCCTCCCCTTCCTTCACTGTCAAGGAGCATTCTGTGACCACTGAGCATGCTCAGACCTCATTTGACTGTTTTGCTGGTTTTGCCCCCTTCATTGAACCCCCCCCCAATATTTTTTGCACCTCTTTGGTACTTCGTGGGGGGGCGTCTCTCTCTCTCTTGAGCCTGCTGATACTTCCCCCGTTGCAAGTGGATGGTGCAGTTTTGGCTATATAAAGATCCACACTATTCATTTATTTGATGCCTAGAAAGCAGTTTTCATAATTCATTGGTGTGTTTGCAACATAGGAAATGCAGCCACTTCAATATTTTCTAATCTCTAATATTATGCAACTGGTATGAGTTAAGCAAAAATTCAGAACACAATGTGCAATAACAGAATACCAGAAGAAGGAAAATGCTACTATTTCAATCAATTCCTCTTACAATGCAGGCTGGATCTATTCACAGGTTTCATGGCATGATGTGACGATTAACAATTCCATGTGGAAATATTTTCCACTCTGGCTGCTTTCCTTAGATATGACATTGACTGACAGCCAATCAATCACTTTTGTGTGGGTTCATGGCGGTGGTCTATGCCACAACAGAATATTCTAGAATAGAATACAATATTCTTTCTGGAAAACTCTCTTACAAAAAATAAAACAAAAAACCCCAGAATTAAATACGAAGAGATTTGTACTAGGCTATAATTTGGTGAAAGCAAAACTAATATGTCTTAAAATAGAAACTTGCCTGCTGTATCACTATACAGTTGATGGAGAGAATATAGCCTTAAGCAAATTTCTGAGGAGCTGGGCTCCAGATATGCGGAAATAGAGAAAACACCAAGCCCTTAAATATGTTTTCACAGCTCAGAACCGCACTGAAACTGGTTGTCATAAAGTTTGGTGCCAGGTACACACATGAATGGGATTTAAGTTTCAAATTAAGCCTTCTGGTGAGGCGAAACTCAGAGTAGCGTGGAGATGCATTTTTACCAGAAGTATAATGTATCCTAACCATTTTAGCAATATGATCAATGCCCCTCAAAACTGAAAATTCATGTTAGTACACGTGAACTTTGTATACGAAAGGTTAATTTATGCTGAATTGGATGGTACTTCTCCCTGATATGGCCCATGCAGATAGGGATGAAGAAGCAATCGCATGCCTTCTCTGCCCACCGATCTGGTCACTTACACTAAACTATGGTTTGTGCAGATGAGGGCAAAGATGAGCATTCCAATGAGAAACCAGTAAAGATAGGACAGCTATCCTTCAGGAAAGTGTTGGCCCCATTAACTGATTTGTATAATGAGGGACACTAATACACTTCTGAGGAACTCCACAAGGTGGTGGTGTTTTATTTGGGGGGTGTTTTGCCTGTGCCTCTGTAATGCAGTGGTTTTCAACAAATGGGCCGTGGCAGCCTGAGGTACCTTGAATGATGGTCAGGGGTGCTGCGGGCAACACTGGCCTCTGTCCCTCTTTCCTTCCCTTCCTCCTCTGATGCCCTCTCGCATCTCTGCCTCCCAAAGGCTTGTACGACTGTTGCAGCAACCCTGGCTACAAGCTCTGCAGGCAAATGGTGCCACTGGGGCTGAGCAGGGGGTGCTGGTTGCCAGGAGCTGAGGTGGCCTTCAAGTAAGCAGGCAAGCGGACAAGGGATCCCAGCCAACCAGTCCACCAGCCTTTGCTGTTGGGAATGGACAGACAAGTCCCAGGTGCCTGTGTGGCAGTGTGATGAGGCATCTCTCTTTGGGGCAGCTCAGAGACTAGGGGCGGCCATGACTGCCCAGAGGATTCCGAAGCAGAAGGGAGAGGAAAAGAGGCTGAGGGAACACTCCACAAGGGAGGGTGTTCAAAAAAGGGTGAGAGGCCGCCAGCTCTGTGGGCCAGGGGTGACATAACTGGGCTCCTGAGACCCACAGAGATGCTGTAGAAAGAATGTACAGTGGTGCCTCGCAAGACGAAAAGAATCCGTTCTGTGATTCTCTTCGTCTAGCGGTTTTTTCGTCTTGCGAAGCAAGCCCATTGACGGATTAGCGGATTAGCGCTATTAGCGGCTTTTAGCGGCTTATCTGCTGATCGGATCAGCTGATAAGCGGCTTAGCGGCTTAGAAAAAGGGGGGGAAACCAGCAGGAACTCGCAAGACATTGTCGTCTTGCGAAGCAAGCCCATAGGAAATTCGTTTTGCGAAGCACTTCCAAAACGGAAAACTCTTTCGTCTAGCGAGTTTTCCGTCTTGCGAGGCATTTGTCTTGCGGGGCACCACTGTAGTTAGTCAAGGGAATTGTGGACTCAAAAAGGTTGAAAACCTCTGCTGTAATGATTTTGGGTAGAAAGGCAGCAGGAGGGAAAGGTGTTAACCATAAAGCACCCTTCTTTGGCCCCGTCCCCCCCACTCAACACCCAAAGCTGTTTTTTCCTAGGAAAAGCACAGATATCTGTAGGCATTATTCATGTGTAATTCGTGGTGGCAGCTAAGACTGTGAGGACTTGCTTGAGGCCACTCAGGGAGTACAAGAGGAACCTAGGCCTCTAAGAAGTAAATCAAACTCTCTCTCCCTTCTGAACAATACTGATTTTTCAAGTATCCACCCAGGCCGGGGAACAGGATGGTTAATGCTCTTTATACTATAGTGGACCAATTATGGGATTAGCAGGGTCTAGGAAGGGTACCATCCCCGTTATATTCTTCTCTCATTCTTATAGTCCTATGTGAAATTTTTCCTGTGGGAGTGCAGCTAGATGAAGCAATGAGGTGGAATATTAAGACACAGGATAAGACACAGCTTATGATCCTATAACCAGAACTGCCTCAAACACTCTCAGATCATGTACCTTTGAAGATCCTCTGAACCTCAGCATTAAGCCAGACAGTCCCAACCTTAAAATTAATGGTGCATTAAAGAATTCTTATTCCTTTCCTTTAAGAGTTCCGCTAACACTGCTTTCCTTGTAGAAATGGAAGAGAAATTTGATTTTGTTTGCCTTTTAATGAGATACATTCCAATTCACTCTTCCCCAACAAATACATGAACTGAAATGCAGCTATACTTGAAATTTGACCTTTCTTGAATTTTTCAATTCAGTGTACAAAAATGCACGAATTAGGGGGAAATGTCATAAAAATGAATGAATGTTAGAAAAAATAGCATGCAAAAATGCATTATATATGGGGGAAATGCTTGGGAAAATAAATACATATTTATCAAGTCAAAACTGCATACAAAAATGTGTTCATTGGGAGAAATTTGCACTAAAATGCAGGTGCATTATTTTTTACAGTCATAAATTGGTGCAGAAATGTGAAGAGAACAGCAATGGGGATGGGTTGTCCTGGGGACTAATGGTATCAGAAGGGCACAAAAATCAGACCTGTTGAAGGAATAGAGCTTTTTAGAACCTTTGTTGTAATCTACTTTTTAAGGGGGCGGATTTCAAGTCTGTTAAAAATAAAGTCCAGTTCCTTGTATTTCAAATGCCTCTTTTCAAAATGACAGTCCTGTTGTAACTGAAGCCATAACAATGTCCCAAGATGATAACATACATTTTGATAGATAAAATAAATTTGAATGGAAGTGCATGGGAATAGGCCCCTTAAGAGTACTCACATGGATATTGCCTTGCCTTTCACAGGTATTTCCATAATAAAAAGGAAACTTCTTCAAAGAACAATACAAAAGGGAACAAGTAAGTTAAGCTGGTTACTCTTCTATCAGGATAATTGCCGGGCCCATTCATTCATTCTGCTAAACTTTGCAGGAGTGACAGAGGGTGGTAAAGGAGGCAAAATCTCTGTGACAAGGTGTGCTGACAACCATCCTTCAGACAGTTTTCAAATGGAATTAGACAAATAATTCACGGAGGCTAGGGCTATTAACTGGCTGCTAGCCATAATGGTTGTAAATTGTGGCCAAGATCATGATGGGGAGGAACTGTGTGTGAGAAAGGGTTATTGCCCCCTTGTGTCCTGTTGGTGGGCTCACCAAATGTATCTAGAATCATAGAATCATAGAGTTGGAAGAGACCACAAGGGCCATCGAGTCCAACCCCCTGCCAAGCAGGAAACACCATCAGAGCACTCCTGACATATGGTTGTCAAGCCTCTGCTTAAAGACCTCCAAAGTAGGAGACTCCACCACGCTCCTTGGCAGCAAATTCCACTGTCAAACAGCTCTTACTGTCAGGAAGTTCTTCCTAATGTTTAGGTGGAATCTTCTTTCTCGTAGTTTGGATCCATTGCTCCGTGTCCGCTTCTCTGGAGCAGCAGAAAACAACCTTTCTCCCTCCTCTATGTGACATCCTTTTATATATTTGAACATGGCTATCATATCACCCCTTAAATCTGTTGGAAACTGGGTGCTGGACTAGGTCTGGCCTTTGCTCTGATCTTGTGGGGCTCTTATGTAATAAGGAAATGCAACACGTCAGTCCCGAAATGTAATAACCCAGCATGAACCTATTTCTAGAAACTCCTTCTTTACAAAGACCCCATCGTGCACTCACATACCTCACTTTCTACCTCACAAGACCCACTTCATGCCACTGTGTAAGACAGGTAATCATTTACCATGGTGTGTGTGTGTCTGTGTGTGTCTGTGTGTGTGTGTGTGTGTAACCAACAACTTAATACTTTAATCATCTGTATCATCCAGATGGATGGTGGCAATAAGATTCTTTTCCACTTCCCTTCTACCAAGTGCTATTTTTCTAGAAAAAAAGAAGTGCTGGAACTCACTATGAACACCTCCCTTGTGCTCTTATAATGGCAATGGCGCCCACCTGAGAGGGGCCGGAACTGAATTCTGGTGGGGAGCGGGCTCGGAGCCCTGCTTCTATGTAATATTTCTGCTCAAGTGCAGAAGATTCACTTCATCATTGGGCAGGGCAATACAGATTGGTGCATAATGTGTGGTAAATTCTGTCAGAATATATTGGGTGTGGGTGTTTGTTTGTGTTTTCAATGCAAGTATTGATGCCGTGCAAGTATATGGGTGGTTCAATGACAGCAATAACAAACCACAGCTTGTAACTCTTCAGGCAGCACAAATTTATCCCTCAGATTAATCTGCCAGCCTCTCCCATCTCTGCCTCATTGTTCCAAGAACCGCCTTGCCTTCTGTACTATGCTCACTCTTCTTCTTTTGGGGCCTAAGTTATGGCTGGATCTAGAATAACAAGAGTCCCCTTTAATTTGTCAAGGAAATTATATGCTATTTTTGCAAATGTTTTGTTATAACACCAGACAATATCGATTACACGAGGGGGGCTTTTGAGATATGCTCCTGTAGTCCAGCATCTGTAAAACACCACTTAGGGAACATGCCGTGAAACTGGACGTCTCAAGAGCAGTGTGTGAGTGAAAATACTGGAGAATTCTTGACTGTCTTGGATTGATTCAGTGGTGGGGGGAAGAGGCTGCTACTGGTAGGATGGAGCTGCCTTTACACATAGACTTCTTTGGCACTGTGAAGAGGTTCTTCCACTAGGCAATCCAACAAAAGGGATTTGATTCCTAGCATATCTGGGGGAAAGAATACAACTTTCATAATACAACACATTTTGCTTTCTTTCTTTTTTAAACAGGACATCAGAGAAGAATGAAATTCGAGTTGGCTTCTTTGAGTTGGTAATAAAATTGTTGCTTTTCACCACTTCATATATCTGCTGTGGTTCTATAGATCAGGGTGGTCAGATTCCCAGCTTATAGGGTCGTCATAATCGCAACTACCCATACAGCTTCTGGGTCTTGTGGCCAGCATGACTAAGCCGCTTCTGGTGAACCAGAGCAGCACACAGAAACGCCGTTTACCTTCCCATCGGAGCAGTATCTATTTATCTACTTGCACTTGACGTGCTTTCAAACTGCTAGGTGGGCAGGAGCAGGGACCGAGCAACGGCAGCTCACCCCGTCACGGGGATTCAAACTGCTGACCTTCTGATCGGCAAGTCCTAGGCTCTGTGGTTTAACCCACAGCGACCACCTGGGTGAAATCCAGTGCTATAGTACCACTCATGGAGTGGCTTTTGACTCAGAAGAGCATCTATTAATGCAAAAGAAGGGAGGTGATTTGCACTGATATCTCTCTTCCATACACAACCCTTGTGCCTTCTTCCGCACTTATCTAGAGGGTCCTACAAGGGTTCTGCAACAGATTTTCAGTTCTCAAGGGACTGTAGCAGGAAGGTGGGATCAGAAAACAACTACCATTTATTTTAGTGGCCGCCTCTGTTGGATCAAAGCCATTCTGCCAGTGAAGCAGCAGCCTTGGGTTTCAGCCAGTGTTAGTAAGAAAAACAATTGGAACATTAATATACAAAGGAGCAATGCATAATTTTTTGTGAATGCTCTTTGTCTGTTTCCCCCCACTTAAAGTTTAGATTTGCTTCTTCATCTGAGAAACTGATGATGGTTTTCGGTGGCATCTGCGCTGCTCTTCATGGAGCTGCCCAGCCAGCCATGTTGATTGTTTTTGGGGTAATGACAGACACATTTATTCAATATGATATTGAGAAGCAAGAGCTTAGTGACCCGAATAAAGGATGTGTGAATAACACTATAGTGTGGATCAACAGTTCCTATCACCAAAACGACAATAATACACCAGTGAGTTGTGGGTAAGTGAACAAGACATTTTGCATTGTGTCCGGTGCTAATACTACTCAGAGTAGCCCCACTGAAGTTAAAGAACATGACTAACTTGGGTTCATTAGTTTCATCAGGTCGACTATGGGTAGAGGCTGGACATAACCTTATAGTAATATCTCAATATTTCGATATTTATAGACCTTACAAATGAGCAAAGCATTTTATCTCCTCTGTTATTAAATGACATTGTCTGAAATCTTCTACATTCTTGCACAGAAGATAAACCAATGATACTCCAGGTCAGTTTACCAGCCTGCCTTCATATACAGTGGTACCTTGGGTTACATACGCTTCAGGTTACAGACTCCGCTAACCCAGAAATAGTACTTCAGGTTAAGAACTTTGCTTCAGGATGAGAACAGAAATCATGCTCCGGCGGCGCAGCAGCAGCGGAGGCCCCATTAGCTAAAGTGGTCTTCAGGTTAAGAACAGTTTCAGGTTAAGTACGGACCTCCGGAACGAATTAAGTACTTAACCCAAGGTACCACTGTACATGTGATTACACCACTGGGCATTGGCTCTGTAGTTTTGCAAACTCCATGTCTTAAATAATATTCCCATACCATGTCCTATCTCAGTTGAACTAATGTCATCTCCTCTCCAGAGCTGGAGGTGTTGCTACTTTGTTCATTGCCTGGCTGATAATAGCTCATTTTAATTTATACTTGCCCTACCATTGAGTCTAGCCAGCTTTGCCAACTGCTGGCTCTTACTAGAACGTGTAAAAATAGAAATTCGTCAGTCATTTTTCTAAGATTTGCTTTGTACTGCCCTGGTTCTGTAGAAGTAAAAAAAGAAAAGAAATATATATCGTTACTTTTGCATTTAGAACTATTGTGCACAATTTCAACAGGAAATCACACAAAGGTAAATGTCCTTTGGCTTCAAAAGTTGCAGCTGCAACCCACAAGTCAATAATGGTTGAGTACTTGGATTTCAGGGCCAAAGATAATTGATGTAAACTTAAGGTTGATTCACTTGTTCCACCTAAGCACCGTTTTTTGGCAGTGGTTCAAATTCAGCACTCTTACGCATGTTTACACAGAAGTAAGTCCCACTATATGGAATGGGACTTGCTTCCAGGTACATGTGCATAGATTGCATCATTAGCCTTTCACAAGGAAATAGTTTGAAACTGGATCAGTTTATGCAAATGTTGAACAATAACTAATATTCCTTCTTTGTTTTGCCCTTGTTGAATTACAAATCAACCAGTTAGCATTAAATGCTTTTAATGTTTGAGGTTTTACTGAGGTTTTATAATTTGTTGGAAGCCACCCAGAGTGGCTGAGGGAATCCATTCAGATGGGTGGCATATAAATGATATATTATTGTTATTATTAATATTAATGGAGAATATGGTGGACTTTTTTGTCAGATTGTCTGCTACTTACAGTATATATTATTTTGGAAAGTCAGTTTTTTTGTTTTCACTACAATCCCTTACTCTGCCCTCTCTGAATTCATACCCAAATATTAACTGAGGGAAAAGAACAATGGAAATAAGTTCATCTAGCTGCTAATGAAGTTACATTATTTCTGATATTAAATTTGCCTGCAGGCACATCGATTCAAGATGGACTGATTTACCAAGGTCATATATCTTCTTTAATTCTTTCTTTATCTATCAGGTTGCTGGACATTGAAATGGAAATGAGTTATTTTGCAAGTTACTATGGGGGAATAGGCTGTGCAGTGCTTGTGCTGGCATACTTCCAGGTCAGTATTATTATTTACTTCCCCATATTATTTTCCACAATAGAAAATGGTTTAATGTTGGTGGCACTCACCAGAAAAACAACAAAAAGGCAGCTAAACTCCCTTCTCCACAGTTGGGACACAGTCACAGGGCATTTCCAATTTGGGGTGCAACCACCCAGAAGGCCCTGCCCTGTGTTCCCATTTATCCCTCCCAACTTCCTGTGGACATTTGTTGACTGGAATCCTTCAACGATGGGCATTGTGAGGCAATTTTTATGCTGCTGTCTCATGGTGATGATCCAGATCCGGTTATATAGATGTCCATGTGTTTAGTAGGCCTCTGTTGTCAACATACTGGAGTAGGTTTGTAAGCCTGAGATTTCTTCCTATGCTCCATGTCATGTAGAATGCACACAAAGGGACCAAGTGTTTATTTGCCGTTTAATCATAAGAGTTAACAGAAGTGGTTTGGTTTTTTTATAGTTAGCTCCTCAATGTCAAGATCAATAATGGTAGGCAAGGATCTCTGGAGGCAGTTGTTGAGCTTGGGGGGGGGGATTACGCAGGGTTGTTGGGGGGGATTGCCGAAAATCGCTCACTCGCATGCGTCCAAAAATCTGCCTCTCAAATGTCCCCTCGCTGGCAGAAGCTGCCAATCACCCGCCAAATTACCGCAGATTCAGCCACTCAATGCCAGCCATTGATGCAGCAACCAATAACATGCCCAATAGCCGCTGACAGCCGTGGCAGCAACCAATCAAATGTCCACCCTATGCACTATCCATGTATAAGACAACCCCTACTTTTTAGCATAATTTTTAAAGAATAAAACTTATACCCAGAAAAGTACAGTATATAGTCTGCTCCTGGTTAAAGCCAGGCAATTCCCACTAATGTAACTGTGTTAACGGCTCCTGCCAGCCATTGTAGCATATATCTGTAGATGCCTGAATCAACTTATAAAGCATGTGCAGGGTTTTTATAACAGAAATAATCAATGCCAAATAAACCCAAAATTAGAATATATTTTTTCCATTTAGCTGGCTGTGCTGTCAATATTTGCATCATGGTTTCGTAGTTGCTAGATGATCACCCTCTCCCCCTTTTAACTGTGACTCTTCCTTATCTCTCATTCTTCCCTACCCCCTACAGATCAGCTTATGGGTAATCTCAGCCGCTCAACAGACACAGAAAATCAGAAAAGCCTATTTCAGGAAAATAATGAGGATGGATATAGGCTGGTTTGACTGTACATCGGTGGGGGAACTCAGTACACGTATTTCTGAGTGAGTAATCTCAGACATCCATTGGTGAATGAGGTCAGCATGTTTTTAAGACGCTGCATTCTAATGAGTAGTCTGTGCAAGGTTATGTGAGTGAAGAATAATATCTACAGTATTACTTGTACCAGACTGGGGTCTGACTCCAAAGCAGAGCTAATATTCCACTGGATTTTGCTAGTAATGTGAGAGAAAATTGGCTTGAATCTGCACTTCTTAGAACAATAAACTAGTTGAAAACAGAGCTGGCTTTCCAAATTCACACTTGTGATGCAGTTCTTCAATTAAAAATGTGTAGAAAAATGCATATATTGGGGGAAAGTGTACATTAAAAATGCACATATTAGTGAAAATCACATACACAAAATGCATTACATAAGGGAATACTGCTTGCAAAAAAATGTGTGCATTAGACAAAATTACATACAAAAATGCATGTTCACACTGAAACCACTTTGAGGTACATAAATTTAATGAAATAATAATAAGGAAACATTGATGCATTTCTGTAAGGACATTAAAAATAATCATCACAAACTGATGAGAAAGTGCTGCAAAGACCAGAAAAAATGAGAAACTAAAAAAACCAAAACTGATGGATTTGTCCATCTTTAGCAGCTGCTGAAAACAACAGGTATTAAAAGGGTAGAAGATGAAACTATTATCTCTGCTTGAAACTTCCTACAATTAGGAAACCATTACTTTGCATGTGTGTTGAGATGTCGAAAAGGCCACCATAGGCACTTAAGCAGAGATGTAGAAGCAGGTGGGAAGAAGCAGCCATGAGCCTCACAGGGAGAGGGTGGAAACACACAGATAACAAGGCAGGTGTGTCATGTAGACATTTTTCTAGCAAAAACATCTAAGGCCTTCCCTAACCTGGTACCTTCGGCATGCCTTGGACTGCATCATCCTCAGCCAGTGCAGTCGTAGTCCAAAACATCTGGAAGGCAGCCCTGTTTGCACCATCAACTAGCCTGCCATTTTTTCACAAGCTGGTGATGCTGGTGTTCTGCCTTTGTTGCTAAGTGACCCTGCCAATGCTCATTCGCTCTCCTTTTCCATGGCTGACACATAGCACAGCCAGTCTCCAAGCTTACAAGGAGAACTGGGGTGAGGAGCAGAAACACAATCACAGGTTTGTTGGCAAGTAGAGTCCAAGAGTGGGGTGGTTTGTAAGCCAAATACCTGTCCCAGAAACCCAAGAACCTACAGCCTGCCTGGAATCTAAAAGGAAAGGCTTGTTTACTTCAGACCTCAGTTCCCAAATGTCTGAACAAAGGAACGAAGAGACAGAAGCAAATGAGATAAATGGCTCTCATCAACATTTCTCCAATGTAGAAACAAATTGAATGAATATTTGGGATTGCCATGAGGGTCATATGCAACTGCTGCTTCAACTTTTTTTGTTCTCCACAGTGACGTAAATAAAATAAATGATGCTATTGCTGATCAAGTAGCAGTCTTTATCCAGCGGTTCACCACCTTTATTTGTGGATTCATGTTAGGATTTGTCAGAGGCTGGAAGCTGACCTTGGTTATTATCTCAGTCAGTCCACTACTTGGGGTTGGAGCTGCCATGATTGGCCTGGTAAGGAACAATGCCATTCGTGTCTAATTATGGCTGCTTTGTAGTCATGGAGAACTATGGCAAGATTTTAAAGTCACTGGCTGTTTAAAAACAACAACTACTCCACAGAACTCTGTCAAACCACCTACTAAGGGTTTTTTAAAATCTGTCCAATATCTATTTTTCACTGTTGTTCAGTAGTGCTGTCTGTCTTTCCTATCACCAAACTGAGAGCTTCAGTAAACCCAACTGGATTTTTGCCATTGACTTCAGAGGGATGTTCATGCAGTAATGGAAGCCACAATACCTTAGATGTTACTGGATTACAGCTGGAGTTATTGGACTACAGATATTACTACATCTCCCATCAGTCCCAAACCAGCATTGCCAGGGTTGTTTGGAGTCGTATTCCAGCAACATCTGGGGGGCATCCAGTTGGGGAATGCTTCATTAGGTAATTTTTGTTGTGCCATAAGACTCTTCCTTGGCTTTGCTGCACAAGCAAGCACGTCCAGCCCTCTGAAAGCTGACTCTGTGGAAGGCAGGCATTTAACAAACTCCCTGTCAACCTTGTCTAAACGTTCACAGAGAAATCCTCTGTGAAGCTGGAAGGCTGACAAAATCTTTGTAATAGAAATATTAGGTGTGCTGCATAACGGTTGTATGATGGCATATGCAACATCAATATTTTATATAGCTGATTCTAGAGCACAGTGGAATATGGTGATGTTGCCTAAAATGCACCTATATAATGCACTAGATAAGCCCACCTGATCTATCACATAAGCTATTTAGCACATGACTATGGGTAGGTGAAGTGAGCGAAAAAGAAAAATGAATTTGCTACATAAATGTGTCCTTTGTAAATGTAGATAACCCAGTGTGACAGCAAGGAGCTTGTACAATCCAAAGGAGAAAAACCTTCACTGCCTAAATGAATCTTCTTACTGATTGGTTTAGGCTGTGGCAAAGCTGACAGGTCGAGAATTAAAAGCTTATGCAAAAGCTGGCGCTGTGGCCGATGAAGTGCTTTCATCCATCAGAACAGTGGCTGCTTTTGGAGGGGAAAGAAAAGAAGTTGCAAGGTGGGTTCATGTATCATGACTGACTCACAGACCTGAAGAAATTTAAAAGCAACAAAGCCTATGATTTTTTAAAGCATAATATGTGCAGGAAGATGAATCCTCTCCTTTGCTGTAGCTTAGATCCACCCTGTCTATCATCCCATACAGTACACTTTCCCCCAAACTTTCTAGTACAGGCACACACACCCCACTTACATGGGGGTTATGTTCCAGGCCCCTGCACACATAAGCGAAAATTGCGTAAGTGGGGAGCATCCTCTAAAAAGCCTCTAAACCTCTGTATCCCCCCTGCTCCCCAGCTCTCTCTCTACTTCTCTCTCTCTCTCTCTCTCTTTCTCTCTCCACACAACTCTATCTCCAACTAGAGTTGAAGCTCTAGGACCAGCTGGAGGACGTGCGAAAAAGTGGCTGCTGCTGCTGCTGCGCTACCCTGCACATCAGCTGCTAGGTGGGGAAGCTGAGCAGCCTAAACAAAGCCCCGCTGTGCCTTGGGTCTCTTTGGGGCTTCCTCCGCCCTCACTGACGTTCTCTTCGGGCTCTGGAAAGGGTCTTCTTGCAAGCCACAGGGACTCTCCAGCTCGCTACCACTATTTCTAGGGATGAACGTATCATATCTATCTATCTATCTATCTATCTATCTATCTATCTATCTATCTATCTATCATCTATCTATCTATTTCCCAGCACTGCGCATATATGCAGTGACACGCCAGTCAATCATGCGTAGGTGGGTAGAATGCCTGTATTTCAATGTGATATGGGGAGGAAATAAGGTGTAGGAAGGGGAAGGGGTCCAGCACCCCTCATCCAAAAAAGTAGAAGATAGACTCCTCCCCCTTGCACTACCCACCCCTTATTCTGAATCAGACCATTGGTCCTAATTGTTCAGCATTGCCTACACTGAATGGCAGCAGATGTCTGGGGTTTCACGTGTGAGTCTCTCCCAGTCTGACCTAGAGAGGTTGGGGACCGAACTGAGCACCTTGCACATGCAAAGTGTGCACTCTGCCACTGAGCTACACCTGCACCTGCACCATGCAAGCATGCCTCTTTTGTAACTCCTTCAACACCAAACATGGCCCTTATTTAGCCCCTTTGCTGTGTTTTATTTTTCTCAAATGCACTTCTTAAATTTTCCTTTTGTTCTTTCCGCAGATATGACAAAAACTTAGTGTTTGCCCAAAACTGGGGAATTAGAAAGGGAATAATAATGGGATTTTTCACCGGTTACATCTGGTGCATCATTTTCCTGAGTTATGCGCTAGCATTTTGGTACGGCTCAAAACTTGTTCTTGAAGATGAGGAGTACTCACCTGGCACACTTATACAGGTAAGGCTTTCAGTGGTTTCCCCCGTTTTCCCCCCTCAAAGCACTTGCACTTCCAGCCACCTCATTGCTTTGAGGTGGGTGCTTTGTAAACTTTTCAGTGTAACCTTAACAGGTGGGACCTGTAGTGTAAAGCTGCAGCATACCTAGTAGGAGGTACCATATTTTTCACTCTATAGGACACACTTTTTCCCCTTCAAAAATGAAGGGGAAATGTGTGTGCGTCCTATGGAGCGAAGACGCCATAGCCCCGCGCGCGCTCTCCCAGCTGGGGAGGTGACGCGGGGCTATGGCAGGAGCCTCTACAGCCCCGTGTCACCTCCCCAGCTGGGAGAGCGTGCGTGAGGCTAAAGCAGCCCCCCGCGACCCTCTCCCGGCTGGGGAGGTGATGGCAGGAGCCTCTACAGCCCCACGTCACCTCCCCAGCTGGGAGAGCGCGCAAGGCTAAAGCAGCCCCCCATGACCCTGCCATAGCTCCGCGTCACCTCCCCAGCCGGGAGAGGGTCACGGGGGCTGCCCCTTTCCTCTGCTCCCTGACCTGCTCTTTGGGGCTGGTGGTGGGCTTCCCCCGCCAGCCCCAAAGAGCAGGTCGAAAGGAACCTGAAGCCTGGAGAGGGAGAGGGGTCAGTGCACACCCCTCTCGCTCTCCAGGCTTCCAAGGTAGCCGCCTGAACGCACCTTAAACCGCACCTTGTTTTAGAGCGGGAAAACAAGAGGGGGAAAGTTCTCCCCCTCTCTGTGCATCGCCTCCTGCCGCTTCACTGAAGGGGCGCTGGGCAGAGAGGGGGAGAATATTTTTTTCTTGTTCTCCCCCCTCTAAAACAAAGTGCGTCCTATTGTCCGGTGCGTCCTATGGTGCGAAAAATACGGTATTCTGTTCAGGGTTCCAGCTAGCCATTGTGCAGAATTCTCCTCTTCTTTTGCCACCATCCCACACATTTTTCTGTCACACCTCCCTACAGCCAGTCAGCATTCTATACTTAGCAAGCATATTCACTGGGCTGATATTTGTGTGTGAGGGGGGGTGTCCCTTGGGGTCATTTCCTCCTCTCCCCCTCCAGCTGGATGAGACCTTCCTCCTATGCACAAATGGTGTCATTTTGACTACTCAAGGATTGCCGCTCAGACAACAAATTCACTATTAGCATATAAGATATATTTCAGAGCATCCTTTAACCTTCTTTGGAACCTCCCTCTACTCATCTGAAAATTTGAAATGTTTCCCTTAGTTGAGAAAAGAAAACAATAATGCCATTTTAAATTGCGTTCCTGCCTTCAGATCTATAAATATCTTTTTTGTACCCTCCTTAATATATCACACTGGGCAAAAACATTTTTCTGCCTTCCAGAATGATTCCTTCTAATTATAATTTAATTTCTGCTCCAATGCAATTTTTAAAGCCACCCAGAAAACATAATTGTTTTCCCCCCACCCCCTTTTCTTTCTTTTCAGGTTTTTTTTGGAGTTCTGGTAGCTGCCTTAAGTCTTGGCCAAGCTTCTCCTTGCCTGGAAGCCTTTGCCACTGGCAGAGGAGCTGCAACAAATATCTTTGAGACGATAGATAAAGTGAGTAACTCAACTGGTTCAGCACCACTAGCCTGTGTTGGAGGGTGAAATAAATGAGCCTGGCATCAGCTTCAGGGCTTCTGCCAACAGCACAGATGAGAAATATTATGGTGATTAAGGGGAAAATTGATTGCAGATTAAAGCAAACCAGCACCATGCCTGTGCATTTGACAAAGAGCGCATTCGTCCAAGTGGCAGTTCTAAATGATTGCTTATGAATATTCAAAGTATCAGCAAGCTCCAATATTTATCTATTAGGAGTCAACTCTATAAGCGGCCTGATCGCCAAGACACTCAGCTCCGCAAAGTGGTTTCAGGAATTAAGCCGCTATGGTCTCCCTTGATTTATAAGGAATGAAGCGAAGCCAAAGGCTCAGATAAGGGCATTAATACATATAGTGTCACCAAAGCTTCAGGGAATGGAGAGAATGGAATAGCTAGCAAATATAACCCTTTGTAATCCCATTGGGGGCAAATAAGCTACGTCCGTAGCAGCCAGCTGTGCTCTTCTGCTTTTAGCTCTCGCATAGCAGAAAATAATGCTTACTTAACAGCTTTGATGCGCGTAATTAGAGAACGAGACGAGTGGGTCGTAGGAAAATGTGTATAATGCCTTGCACTTTTTAAAGAATATCTTTAGCAGTGCAATCCTGTGCATGGCTACTCAGATGCAAGCCTGAGTTCAATGGGATTGACTCCCAGGAAAGCCAAAGTTATTCCCCAAGCATGGTCTGGGCATGTGGTCTCTTTGCATAGCAGGCACATTGTGCCCCTTGACTCAAAGACCAGGTGAAAGGTGGACAGCACGGAACTTGGGGGTGGATGAAAACAGGCCAAAACTTTAAAGATTGCAGCAAAATGAGCAGAGTTGGCATGGCATAGGGCCAGGATCTGTTAACATCCTTAGATTTCTCATCTGAAGTCTGATTCACCATCCCAGTTCGCCTGTTGGGGAGTGCCATGGGAGTTGACCAACATCTAGGGAGGCAGTGTGGGGGCTACCCAAGAGCCAGGCATCCCATTGGGAATCTGAAATGGGTGGCTCCATCCCCAGCTAACCCCAGGCTCCGGCCAGGAGCTGGAGCAACTCCTTAAGACCCTCTTACAAGGGTCTTCCTTATGTTTGGATTCTACCCAGTGCAAAAAAGAGAGAGAAAGCAGCTTTTCTACAAGGGAAGTAGTATAACCGATTAACTCTGCCCCAGAAACCTGTTATTGACTGTATGTCAGAAGATGGCTACAAGCTGGATAAAGTCCGTGGTGAAATTGAATTCCATAATGTGACTTTCTACTACCCATCCAGGCCTGACGTAAAGGTAAGAACTTCACTTTTCTGGTTAACCATTATAGCTGCTTCCATGTACTGCTTTGAACACCAGGGAAAACACTTTTTAAACATGTGATCTTTTTCATTTTTATTTCCAGATTTTAGAAAAACTCAACATGGTTATCAAGGCAGGGGAAACAACAGCTTTTGTTGGACCCAGTGGAGCTGGAAAGAGCACCACAATACAGCTCATCCAGCGATTTTATGACCCTAGTGAAGGCATGGTGAGAGCTTTACCTAACTTCTTTGTAAGAGAGTGGTCACTTTCATTTTCATCCCTCCCCCCACCCTTTTTAATTAAAAATCCTGTAAAACGACTACACAACTTCCATTTTCATTTAAAGAATCCTGGGACATGATTCATTCCCACTGTGGGTATAGAGCAGGGGTAGGCAATCTAAGTCCTGTGGGCAGGATGCAGCCCAATCGCCTTCTCAACCTGGCCCATGGACAGTCCAGGAATTAGTGTGTTTTTACATGAGTAGAATGTGTCCTTTTATTTAAAATGCATCTCTGGGTTATTTATGGGGCCTGCCTGGTGTTTTTACATGAGTAGAATGTGTGCTTTTATTTAAAATGCATCTCTGGGTTATTTGTGGGGCATAGGAATTTGTTCATCCCCCCCAATAGATAGATAGATGATAGATGATAGATAGATAGATAGATAGATAGATAGATAGATAGATAGATAGATAGATGGATGGATAGTCTGGCCCACCACATGGCCCACCCACGGCTGAAAAGGTTGCTGACCCCTGGTATAGAGCAGGGTAAGGGGAGAAATTAGATTCAGTTTGCATTTAAAGGTGAACACACTTAATTTGCGCTTTCTGAATCAATATATGAAGTGAAATCCAGCCAGCCTTCAAAATTCACAGTTTTCTGAATTTTGCAGTGCAGTTCTCCAGCAAAGTAGCATGTACATAGAATAGGGTAAGGTAAAAAGGTAAAGGACCCCTGTATGGTTAAGTCCAGTCAAAGGCAACTATGGGGTTGTGGTGCTCATCTCGCTTTCAGGCTGAGGGAGCTGGCGTTTGTCCACAGAAAGCTTTCCGGGTCATGTAGCCAGCATGACTAAGCCGCTTCTGGTGCAACGGAACACTGTGATAGAAGCCAGAGCACATGGAAACACCACTTACCTTCCCGCCACAGCAGAACCTATTTATCTACTTGCACTGGCATACTTTCAAACTGGTAGGTTGGCAGGAGCTGGGAGCTCACTCTATCGTGTGGATTCGAACTGCCGACCTTCCAATTGGCAAGCCCAAGAGGCTCAGTGGTTTGGCTACAGTGCCACCTGCCACCCTCATAGAGTAGGGTACAAAGTGCTTAAAGACATTGATTAGTAAATATAGCATATAAAACTGCATTGTATTAGGGAAATTGCATTTCAGAAATGTGTGCATTAAGCAATATTCATGCTAAAGAACTTTCATGGGAACTTTTTTTGTCAAAAAAAATCACGTAGTAGTGTGGAAATATGAAAACTGGGAGAAACCAAAATTGACAGATTCATCTATTCCTAGTGTAAAGTCTATTCCAATATCAAATACTGAGTGACTGAACAAGTGTATTATGACTATTTATCCTGCAAACAACTTGTTGTTGTTATGTAGATTACTCTAGATGGACATGATATTCGTTCGCTTAATATTCAGTGGCTGCGTTCTTTGATTGGCATAGTTGAGCAGGAACCCGTCCTGTTTGCTACCACCATTGCAGAGAACATTCGCTATGGTCGGGAAGATGCCACTATGGAAGACATCATCAGAGCAACCAAACAAGCCAATGCCTACGACTTTATCATGGATCTGCCTGGGGTAAGGCAAGCTTCAGTTTACAATATTCAAAATCCTGATGTGACTGCATGCCTATCTAGCTTGTGACCTACAAAGTCATGCACACCTCACCAGCCACGCATTGTGGTCTTCCAGAAGTGTTTGTCTGTTTTTGTAGCCTCAGGCAGGCATTGAGAACAGAACGTTTATCACACCTTGGTGGGTTCTTATACATGGCTGGTGGTGGACCATTACTGTGTAGGTCTATCCGCAGTGTTCAAGACAATATGGACACTTGCCGTCTTCTACAGTGGCCACTATCTTTTGAAGTTTATTTGTGGTTCCTTCCTTCAAAGGAGAGAGAGAGAAAGTAGATTTTTTTTGGTGATGCCAGTGTTTATTGGCTGCAATTCCAAGGTGTGTGCCTGAGTCACTCATGCACCTACTAGGAGTTTCTTGGGTAAATTGCTTCTCAGCAGACAGTCCCCTGTTGGATTAAGACCATTATTGGTATTTCCTTTTCCTTTTTTCCTTTTCCTTTTCCTTTTCCCGGGTAATGAAGAGACCATAAAGTGATGTTTAAATGTACATGGTTGTTCTCAGTAAGTTGACTGCTAGTAGAAGAAGGATAAGGACTTTCAATGGCTGTGTTCTACCTCCACTGTCAAAGTTGCTGGGGAACACAAGTTGGGGGATGGAGGAGTGCTGTTGCATGTAGGTATTGGTTGTGGGCTTCCATAGGTACCTAGATGGCCATTATGGCCAGGTGTTCTTCTCTTCAAAGATACATATAAGAGACTTGCTTCTTCAGGTGCCTTGATATTTTTGGGGTGGGTTAGGGTATACAACACTTGTCATTCTCAAACTTATTTTGACAATTTCGAGGGGATCTAGCCATATCTCCATGGCAGAGAATATGCTTTGATTGTGTAAGCTCCACCAAAAAGACCTTAGCTAGAAAGCCAGCTGAAATTTATTGTCTGAGACCCAGGACACTCAAGAAAGATAGATAGCACCCGGTTAGGTGGATCAGACTTCTTTTCATGGTTCTATTTCATGCAGAGAGGAATAGAAGCTTGTTTTATTTCCTTAACAAAGAATTGTGTGGATGATACCTGCTTCGGGATCACATGGGGGTTTCCTGCTAGACTAGAGAGACACATGGGCTCACACCGGCACTGGGAGCACAGACAGAGGATGGGTGCAGCTCTCACCATTGAATAGGATCGAGGTAAAGACCTTTGTCACTGGTTTCATATTCCCATCCCACTGTTTTAGAAATTTGACACCCTAGTTGGAGAAGGTGGTGGTCAGATGAGTGGAGGCCAGAAGCAGCGGATTGCTATTGCTCGTGCTTTGGTTCGAAACCCCAAAATCCTGCTACTGGACATGGCTACATCAGCACTGGACAACAAAAGCGAAGCTACAGTGCAAGAGGCCCTTCATAAGGTTTGGCATATTTAATGAGTGGGCAGATGGGCAGGGGATAATAATAATAATAATAATAATTATTATTATTATTATTATTATTATTATTATTATTATTATTATTATTCAATATCATGGGGGTGGGGGTAGGAAACTTTTAAAAACACACACACCCTCTTAAGTATAATCTCCTTAATGGTAGAGATTAGTCTCTTCTCCCCTCCACAACTTTCTTTTTATAATAAGTTTACAAGATACAAAATTATGGTGAGGTGTGGTTAGGAGACCTAATGTGATATAATGATTATAGTGCCAGAGTAGGAGTGGGAATCCGATATTCAACCCCCACATTCAGGCAGTCACAATCTCTCTTGTGAGGATGAGATCAGAGTGGGGAAGAGAAAGAGGAAGGGCAGGCTAAAATCCAGTTAGCAACAACAACAACGACAGTGCTATTCAGAGCTTTGCATTTGCTCCAATGCAAAATTGGTGTTCTTGAAATGCCTTTAGGAGCAAGGCCGGGCCCCCGCTATGTGCGCTCTGGAACTTGCTGCATGTTTCCATAAGAAAATCAGTAGAGTGGATGCGAGGTTCTACAGCGTAGAACCTCACACCCTCCCATTAACCAACAAACATGCATGCAGTTTCCAGAATTGTTAGGCTTGTTAACAGTGGAAACGTGGGAAGGGAGCAGTGGCAGATCAGAAGCTCAACCTGTGGTGGGGAAGAGTTTACCCCCAAAGACTTTCACAACACAGATCTCAAAGAGCTGTTGGGAAGAGTCATGTTGGGGAATGAGATGGAAGAGGTAGTGTTTCCTGTACTGAATGGACCCATTGAAATCCATGGGCACGACTGACTGAAGTCCTTTGATCTCAGTGGGTCTGCTCTGAGTATGTCTTAGTTAAATGAAACCCACAGCTTTTAAGCTTCCAACCTTTCGTACTCATTTATATGGGAGTAGATGAGTGTTCCAATACCAGAACTGCACAGCCAGGAAGCGCACAAGCACAAAGTTTAAAAAGCGGGGGGAATTGTTCAGTAAATAGCAGGCAATGCTGGAGATGGGAGGTAGGAATGCTGCTCTTCAAACATTTGCTTGGAAATGAATATAAATATCAGTGCTGGTGTAAGACAGCTTGACGGGCACACACAGAATGTACAGATTTCTGTGTACCAGCATTCATGCCCCTCTTGCAAGCATCTCATAGGCACCTGGTTTGCAATGGTGAGTGGCCTTGATGGGCCATTAGTCTGATCCAATAGAGCTCTTTGCATGTCCTTAAACCAGTTAGGCTTCATTCCATGCTCCGTGACCGACCACACACAAAAAAGCAAAGAGACCAAAGCCTACCTGTTTTACTCATCTGTTTGCTTCACCGATATTTCCCCCCCCCCTATTGCTTTAGGCTCGCGTTGGGCGCACGGCCATCTCCATTGCTCACCGCTTGTCCTCAATCAGAACTGCTGATGTCATAATTGGCTTTGAGCATGGAAGAGCAGTGGAAAGGGGGAAACACGAGGAGCTGATGGAACGGAAAGGGGTTTATTTCACACTGGTAACTTTGCAAAGCCAAGGGGACAAGGCACTCACTGACACGCCGGTGCAAAGCAAGTACCTTATTCTGCGTTTCTGAAAACGAGGTCAAGGTTTACTAACTCAAGGAATTAATTTCCTTTTCTGTACTAACACAACTATTTCCCTATGGTCCCATGAAAAATCAGTCCTACACATAGGTACAAAACAAGCTGTGCCTTATTCCAGGGTTAGATTATTTGTGCATTTATCTCTGGGTCACTGATGCACCTCTCTCTCTTTATGTGTCGAGGTCCCCAGGACCACCCCAATAACTCACACATCTCACAGAATTTTTTGTTTAAGGTTTTTTTGGCATAATTTTGGCCACAACTTTATTAAAATACAAAAATGTGAGTGGTTGCTTAGGCATTGGTTGTGACTATCTGCACCCCCCATGGGGAACAGACTGACATTCCGCACGCCTGCGAAAGTCAGAAAAGGGGAATACACTTGGGGGTAGCGACGGAGCAGGGAACCTGCCCTCAGCCCTCCCCAAATGCAACCAGGAGCTCTTGCATGGCCCAAGCCACCTTGACAGGGTGGACAAGCAATAGTTAGCCCCCGATTCCTTTAATGGAATCCCTTGCAGCAGCAGCATTAGAGGGGCAGGCACAGCCAATCCATGCCCCTCCACCAACCAAACCATAAACCAATGCCTAACCGCAACCTTACAAGTTGTGACAATTTGCTACGCAGTAGGCAAAAACCAAATGGCCCCAGCCAATCAGCCAGATGGACAAAATTCCTACTGGGCCCCTGCCCCAAGAGCAGACGACCCCATGACAGGCATAGCAAGGTCAAAGCGAACAACCCTAAATATAGGGAGCGAACAACCCTAAATATAGAGAGGGGGGACGGGCAATCCGATGCACAGGTGAAAAGAGGAAGCCCTAGCTTCGTGCAAGGAGTTTTAGCATTTCTGGCTGTCAATCAACAAATGGCAACATTAACTTCTTCCCAACAAGAAGGGAAGCCCAATCACAACAGTGGCCAACGATCAATTAGCCCACCCCACAACTTTGGAGTGTACTGGCGGCCCCCACCGCAACACGTGCTCTCCATGAAGGAGAACACGCTTTCCCATTATGGCTACCTGTGATCCTGTTAACTGGAGATGCTGGAGTTCAAATCTGGATTCTTATGCATTCACAGCCTGTGCTCTGCTACTGAGCTATGGTCCCTGGGAGCAAGACCACTTTACTAGTGTCACATTTTGATGACCCCTCAACCAGCATTCTTTGCTGACACAAACTGAACAAGCCTTCTTGCTGTGCTGCAGTCCGTTTTTAAGAACGCTTCAGATTTCCGAAAGAGTTGTTGGAGCATGCAGAGCTGATATAACCTCAGACATCTTGGCGTTCTTCTAACTGAAAGCATCTTCTTACTACTCTGGGATACATTGTTTGGAAATATAAGGCACAGGGCCTACATAGTCTCAGGGCTGCTTCCATATATATATATATATATATATATATATATATATATATATATATGCTTTCGTAGATTTTCACGGGTACAGGAATGCAGGTTTTGGTGTCTTCGGGTGTCTTCCCGTGTAAGAGTCAGGGTGTCTGTGCGACGTTTCGACGAGGTCTCACTCGTCATCTTCAGGCTGGTGCTTTCGGCTTCTTGTTACTGGAACAGAGCAGAGTCTGGTGTTTGAGTTCCTATAAATACTGTTGAGGGGTGTGGTGTATAGCCTCCAACGTTCTGGGCAGAGAGGAAGTTCCTAGATTAGTGTGCCTTTTCTTCTTTTGTTCCTTAATTACTTGAGGGATATCTTGGGTGATTTCATGAGTGATATTCTGAATATCACTGGGTGGGTCATTAAGTGTAGATTAGTTGCTAAAGCTTTCGTGTCTTGACCTCTTGGGCTTGTGAAGAGTTTTTCTGAGAAGATGGCTGCGCTGCATTTAGTTGTGCTCTGGCTTGGCTTCGTGTATAGGGGCGAGCTATGGTTTTGTGCCTTGTGCCAGCCAGATCTGTGTAGGGATTGCAGGGGGGTGCAGCATCCGGAGGTGCCACTATAGTTTGGCTACTGGATGGAGTCTGTAATATGTCTGTGGAGAGGGTCTGGGTTTGGGTCTGGTGTGGTTGATTGGTGACGGCGTTCTGTGTGCCTCTGGTTCTGGTGTCGGTTTTTGTGGGGAGGGCTAATTTCCAGATGTCTGGCAGGCGGGACGTGTCGTCACGCTTGTTCATGTTGTGAGGGTGTTTCTCTATCTCGATGGCTTCCATGATTATTCTCTTGTGGTGATGTTCCATGTTAAAGAGCAATTTGGAATCTGCAAAATTAATTTCGTGTCCTGTTTCTTTCATGTGTTGGAAAAGAGAGGAAGTTTTTTCTTCTTTTTTGACGGCATTCTTGTGTTCTGCGATACGTGCATTTATTCGTCTGTTTGTTTGTCCAATGTACGTGGCTGGGCAGACTTTGCAGGGTATTTCATAGACCCCTTGGTTTTCCAGCTGGATTTTGTCTTTTGGGTTTCTGAGGATATTGGCTATTTTTTGGTTGGTGCAGAAGGCTGTTTTGATATTGTGTTTATGGAGGATTTTGCTGATTTTGTCTGTAGTGCCCTTGATATAAGGAAGGAGGGCCATGCCATTGTTTTCTTCTGTGTCTTGGTTTTTGGGGGGTGTTTCTTTTTGGATTAGCTTCGTAACCCTGTTTTTCTGGTATCCATTGGCGATTAACACATTTGAGAGATTCTGTAACTCAGTTGTCAAGTTGTCAAGTCGACACCAGAACCAGAGGCACACAGAACGCCGTCACCAATCAACCACACCAGACCCAAACCCAGACCCTCTCCACAGACATATTACAGACTCCATCCAGTAGCCAAACTATAGTGGCACCTCCGGATGCTGCACCCCCCTGCAATCCCTACACAGATCTGGCTGGCACAAGGCACAAAACCATAGCTCGCCCCTATACACGAAGCCAAGCCAGAGCACAACTAAATGCAGCGCAGCCATCTTCTCAGAAAAACTCTTCACAAGCCCAAGAGGTCAAGACACGAAAGCTTTAGCAACGAAAGCTTTAGCAACTAATCTACACTTAATGACCCACCCAGTGATATTCAGAATATCACTCATGAAATCACCCAAGATATCCCTCAAGTAATTAAGGAACAAAAGAAGAAAAGGCACACTAATCTAGGAACTTCCTCTCTGCCCAGAACGTTGGAGGCTATACACCACACCCCTCAACAGTATTTATAGGAACTCAAACACCAGACTCTGCTCTGTTCCAGTAACAAGAAGCCGAAAGCACCAGCCTGAAGATGACGAGTGAGACCTCGTCGAAACGTCGCACAGACACCCTGACTCTTACACGGGAAGACACCCGAAGACACCAAAACCTGCATTCCTGTACCCGTGAAAATCTACGAAAGCAAATATCTCACCTCTACGGGGAGGAAACCTTCCAGCTGACAAGAACCTACGAGAAACTAGAAATCCGAAGAGCCACCATCTTATGTGATCTCCTGTTCCTACGCAACTGCCGAGACAACAACTTAACTCCCACATGCTTCCAACTTAAATTCCACTCTAAAACCCCAGCTACCGAAAGGATCCTGAAACGAACTGAACTATCCCTAATCAGAAACGAAATACATAAGAAAAGATACCTACTAAACCAAACCAACAAAGATCTGCTCACTCTTCACCTCAAACTATGTAACAAAATCCACCCTGCACTCTGGGACAAATGCAAACAACTAGCCGTCTGGAGAGCTGAAACTGAGACCTCACATAAGACAGACAGACACACCAACAAACTCTACAAACTAGAGAAACGCCAGAAGCCCAGCCACCCTCCACAACAACCCATGAAACAAACAGTACATAACATATCAAACAGGATCCTCACCCCAACTGAAACCAAAGTACTCTCCAAAGGTTTCAACTTTGCAGTCGCCCCGAGACGCATCCCCACGGAAAACATCATATGCGGAGTCGAAGCTAGCCTGACCAAAATCGACCCAGATGAAGCCAATAAAATCAGACTTGAAGTCACCAACATCCTCTGCTCCAGCAAACCACCCAGAAGCAATTTACACAAAGAAGAACAGAAAGCACTCACCAACCTGAGGAAAGACAACAACATAATCATTCTCCCAGCAGACAAAGGCAACGCCACTGTTGTGATGAACACATCGGACTACCAAGCAAAACTATCAAATCTACTCCAAGACCCTACCTACCAACCTATAAAAACAGATCCCACCACCTATCTGGAAAAAACCACCAAATCCAAAATAAAAGCCTCTCCTATCAGTGAAGAAATCCAGCTAAGAATCATCCCCAGAGAAAAATCATCCAGATGCCCCAAACTCTACGGTCTCCCCAAGATACACAAAGAAGGAACACCACTCAGACCAATAGTCAGCTCCATAGGCTCACCTCTACAAAATCTCGCTAAATTTCTCGCTAAGCAACTTCAGCCCTATGCAGAATCCATCGCTTCACACGTTACTAACTCCTTCCAGTTCATAGAAACAATAAAGAAACAATACCTACATCCCGATGACCTACTTGTGAGCTTCGATGTTGTATCTCTCTTCACTCAAGTGCCCATTAATGAAGCCTTGACAGCCATTCAAAACAAATACAACCCCCCCAAATACATCCTGGACCTGACCAACCACTGCCTAACCAACACGTACTTCATCCACAATGGACAAAGATACAAACAGATAGAAGGAGCACCTATGGGATCACCCCTCTCACCGGTCATCGCAAATTTGTACATGGAACACTTTGAAACCAATGCTTTAGACAAGTCAGAACACAAACCCAAACTTTGGCTCAGATATGTTGACGACACCTTTGTAATTTGGCCACACGGGAAAGAAAAACTAGATAGCTTCCTCACACATCTCAACAGCCTACACCCCAAAATACAATTCACTATGGAAATAGAAGACAACAACCAACTCCCCTTTCTTGACGTCCTAATCTACAAAAAACCTGATGGCTCCCTAGGACACACTATCTACCGGAAAAACACACACACCAACCGCTACTTACATGCACAATCACACCACCACCCTGCACAAATAAACTCCGTAGCCAAGACTCTCATCTCCAGAACCAAACGCCTGGCTGACAAAGACCACTTGACAACTGAGTTACAGAATCTCTCAAATGTGTTAATCGCCAATGGATACCAGAAAAACAGGGTTACGAAGCTAATCCAAAAAGAAACACCCCCCAAAAACCAAGACACAGAAGAAAACAATGGCATGGCCCTCCTTCCTTATATCAAGGGCACTACAGACAAAATCAGCAAAATCCTCCATAAACACAATATCAAAACAGCCTTCTGCACCAACCAAAAAATAGCCAATATCCTCAGAAACCCAAAAGACAAAATCCAGCTGGAAAACCAAGGGGTCTATGAAATACCCTGCAAAGTCTGCCCAGCCACGTACATTGGACAAACAAACAGACGAATAAATGCACGTATCGCAGAACACAAGAATGCCGTCAAAAAAGAAGAAAAAACTTCCTCTCTTTTCCAACACATGAAAGAAACAGGACACGAAATTAATTTTGCAGATTCCAAATTGCTCTTTAACATGGAACATCACCACAAGAGAATAATCATGGAAGCCATCGAGATAGAGAAACACCCTCACAACATGAACAAGCGTGACGACACGTCCCGCCTGCCAGACATCTGGAAATTAGCCCTCCCCACAAAAACCGACACCAGAACCAGAGGCACACAGAACGCCGTCACCAATCAACCACACCAGACCCAAACCCAGACCCTCTCCACAGACATATTACAGACTCCATCCAGTAGCCAAACTATAGTGGCACCTCCGGATGCTGCACCCCCCTGCAATCCCTACACAGATCTGGCTGGCACAAGGCACAAAACCATAGCTCGCCCCTATACACGAAGCCAAGCCAGAGCACAACTAAATGCAGCGCAGCCATCTTCTCAGAAAAACTCTTCACAAGCCCAAGAGGTCAAGACACGAAAGCTTTAGCAACTAATCTACACTTAATGACCCACCCAGTGATATTCAGAATATCACTCATGAAATCACCCAAGATATCCCTCAAGTAATTAAGGAACAAAAGAAGAAAAGGCACACTAATCTAGGAACTTCCTCTCTGCCCAGAACGTTGGAGGCTATACACCACACCCCTCAACAGTATTTATAGGAACTCAAACACCAGACTCTGCTCTGTTCCAGTAACAAGAAGCCGAAAGCACCAGCCTGAAGATGACGAGTGAGACCTCGTCGAAACGTCGCACAGACACCCTGACTCTTACACGGGAAGACACCCGAAGACACCAAAACCTGCATATATATATATATATATATATATATATAATTAGTTTTTTAACATACCATTTTCAACAGTAATTAAACATACTTTTACATCCTATTCATTTTTTTTACTTCCATCAATCCTGTCTGAAAATTTTCCAATCTAATCTCTTAGTATGCATTTCTTATCTTCCCTATTGCATTTCAAACTCATAACCAATATCTTTATCTTTTTCTACTTTGTAACACTTCGTATATTTCTCCTTACAAAACTTCTTGTAGTCCTACTAGCATAATTTGTTGATTACAGTTGCTCTTCAAATAATTCATATACGTCTTCCAATCTACTGTAAATTTCTGGTCCCGCAGGTTTCGAATCCTTCCTGTCATTTTGTCCAATTCTGCATAGTCCATTAATTTCGTCTGCCATTCTTCTTTCATCGGAATTTCTTCTTGTTTCCATTTCTGGGCTAACAATACTCTTGCCGCAGTTGTTGCATATAAAAACAGTTTAACATCTTGTTAAAATTGTTAAGTCTCAGGGCTGCTTCCATTCCCACTGTGTTCCCTAATCACCAGTGAAGAAGAAAATTATAGCAGCCTTGAGCCATTGTCCCCTGCATTTGTGAGAATAAACTAAGGACAGAGTGCTGCGATTCACCATTTCAGAGTGTAGGAGGGGAGACTGCATGCTTGAATTCTGCTCGGAATGAAACATATCTGTATCTGTAAAATCAGTACATCAGGATAAAATGGTTATAATTTAGCTTTCATATCTTGACATTCTAGCTGTGTATTTGCAGTGATAATTTGAGGTGAGGGAATATTCGAACATGCAAGCTACCCCTTGTAGCTTGAAGTGGTAATGGTAAAGGTACCATTAGGTCCAGTCGTGACCGACTCTGGGGTTGTTCCGCTCATCTCGCTTTATTGGCTGAGGGAGCCGGCATACAGCTGGTCATGTGGCCAGCATGACTAAGCCGCTTCTGGCGAACCAGAGCAGTGCACGGAAACACTGTTTACCTTCCCGCCAGAGCGGTACCTATTTATCTACTTGCACTTTGACGTGCTTTCGAACTGCTAGGTTGGCAGGAGCAGGGACCAAGCAACGGGAGCTCACCCCGTCGCAGGGATCCGAACCACCGACCTTCTGATCGGCAAGCCCTAGGCTCTGTGGTTTAACCCACAGCACCACCCCCATCCCGCTTGAAGTGGTACACCCCAACAAAAACATGTAGCTTTTCTGCTCGCAGGTGTGCCAACTCGAATAAAATATTGGGGGGAGGGCAGGTAAGCCCCACCCCACATAATAGATCGCAAGACACAATGTATGCACACCATTTGACTGGCAATGCCTGTCTCAACTTGGGGTGGGGGGGCTTCAAATAGTTTGGGGGGGCAAAGGGACATTGACCCCTAGGAGTTGGCTCCTATGTCTGCTCGCTTCTATCCTTAGTGTGGCAGCTGCTCAAGACCTTTCATGTGCTAGTGGTCTGTGCTTTGTACATGCAAAGAGCATTGTTCTTCATAGCTTCCTTTTGCAGATCCAGTGATTGCCATACAGCTCAACATGGGGCCATAGGACCATGTGTGGACAACTGATGGGCTGCTAAAGGAGCACATCCAGGACCCTTAAAAAGCTGCTCTGCCAAATAAGTGTACTTTAAGTTAAGCTCACGCTTTTTTGAACTAAAGAGAATTGCTGTGCTTCAGGTAGACTATTTAGCAAACCACCATGAAGCAAAAACTTTCAGCCTTGTAACGGGTTTGCTTTATACACTGTAAACACATACCAAAATATAAGAATGGAATGGATGATCTCACTTTCTGATGGGCTTCTTTGGCTTTGTTTTACAGCAGCCGAACCAAATCTTGAGAAAACGCAGTCTTTCGTCAGGGGAAGTTATCGGGACAGCTTGAGGTAAGCCTTTCAGTGGGGGACAAAACACAACACAATGCAGCCTTGTAACAGCACGTTCCTGTTTTGCTTCAGGTGAGGAAAAAGGATGTAGCACCCCTAGACATATGATGATGATGATGATGATGATGATAATGATGATGATGATGATGATGATGGTAATTTATTATTTATACCCTGCCCATCTGGCTGAGTTTCCCCAGCCACTCTGGGCGCCTCCCAATATGACAGGCAGCAACCAGTTTCTTTTGGAGTTTGACCTGGCAGTTTTATTTTTTTAATGAGAATCAGCCCACTATTGAGAATGGGTATTCTATGAACTGGCAAAGGGACAGGAGCAGAAGGCTTGTTAATTAATAATAATTGATTGATTGATTGATTGATTGATTGATTGATTTTTAAGTTTTGTGCAAACAAATCGGGATGAAGGCTTAATACTGTGAGGAGCCCTTATTTGGAAGTTTCCCCTTTGAACTTAGTGGGACTTACTTCTGAGCAAACATGTCAAGCTTTGTGCCATAAATCTCAGGATATAGGTATAGTAAGTATTTCCGTAAACTATGATCGTGATAAGTAATAACGCTAGATGCAAATTCCTTAAACTGCTGTTCCTAAGACTTCACCTTTTCTCTTTATTCTTTCATAGAGCTTCCCTTCGACAGCGTTCCAGATCTCAGTTGTCAAATATAGTACCGGACCACCCAATGTCAGTTGCCCAGAACCATTCGGAGCATATCTATAGCACCGGGCAGTATGAAGAAGATGACAGTCCATTTAAGAAGGTCGTTATTTGACAAAAACATCCATTTTGTTTCCTTTCTCTGGTCCTCTTGAAAAGCTCGCTGTATAACCCTTCCTCGAAGTTTCTACTGGGCAGCACGGAAAGAAGAATATCAACATATTTGCCCGTTTTCTCTTTTAGGAGCCAACGGCTGTGAAAGTGGAAGAAGTGAAGCCTGCTAATGTTACCAGAATTCTGAAATACAATGCTCCTGAATGGCCCTACATGCTGATTGGATCCCTTGGAGCAGGCTTCAACGGGGCAGTCAACCCACTCTATGCCTTGCTTTTCAGTCAGATTCTTGGAGTAGGTCATGACCAATTTCCTCCTTCTTGTATTGAATATGGTTTTTCACTACCCTTGTATTATGCAGGACAACTGCGTGCCAACAGTGTGCCAAGCAGTCCTTATTGCTTCATTTCCAACATTTTGGCTTGGTGCTTTTAGTAGTTTTTGAACATTCGTGGTCATTTGCCCAATTCCCATGCAGAACATCAGGTTGGGGAAGGGGACTGTTGACAATTGGCTCTCCCAGCAGACCCCAAGGACCGGGCAGCGGCATTCCAGAATCTTGAGGTTCATAGGCTTCTGGGGGTGCTCTGGAATTCATTGGTGGTGGTGGGGAGAGGTCTATCTTGGGAAGGAGGGTCTTCTGTTACAATGACAGGCCCACCAACAGTTTTGTAAACTGTTGGAGAATGTATGATTGAAACTTGTGGGTTGAGTCAGTTGCAAAAAAAGACATGACTGTTTCCTCAACAGACCCATAAACACCAGTATTCTGGAGATGAGCAGGGGGGTTGGGGTCTTGCATTAAGAGCCAGTTTCATGCATTCTAGGAGGCGGACATATTTTCATATATGTAGGCACTATGGTGATAAAGGAGATATTTCAGATCTCCAAAGGGTTTCATTTTTCTTTCTCCTTTAAAGCAGTTATTTGAGCAGCAGCACTGGGGGGGGGGGGGCGTCCAGCCTTGTCTTCCATACATTTCTCGATTGAAATCACACACACACATACACACATCCTGCAATTGGCCCTGCTGGGAGTGGAGAGGAGGAGACAGGCGTAATTCAGGTACCTCTCTTCCCCCATACCTCAGTACTGTTAATTTGATTAAGCTTGGAGCATCCCTCCACCTCACACCAATGGCTACTTTCAAGAGAAACAAGTAGAAGACTCTGAGTATTGTTTGTTTGGCAAATTCCCCTGAGTTCACGGAGACATCTCCCCATAAAACTGTGCATTGGACTGCAACCTTAAATCTGAAAAGAGAAGAATAATTATATGCCCTCTTCCCCTTGATAAATTCCATGGCATCCTAGTAATCATAAATAGCTCAGTCATTAGAGCATGAAACTCTTAATCTCAGGGTCCTGGGTTCGAGTCTTACATTAGGTGAAAGATTCCTATATTGCCAGGGGTTGGGCTAGATAGCCCTCATGCTCCCTTCCAACTCTACAATTCTATGATTCTATAAAGAAGTGAGCAATATAATAAGGGTCTGCTTTTCTACATTTACAATATTCCAAAAAATACTTTATCCCTTTCCTACCTGACTGAAGTATGGAGGCATTTTATTATTAGACAGTAAACTCACAGACACAATAGCCAGTGCTGGTAGTGAATTAAATTCACCGGCACTAAAGCCACAAAGGCTTTGAAGAACCCCTTTGCATGGTTTTATCAAAACAACAAAACAGGCATGCTGACAGACTCCCATGAAGGCATTATATGCTTTTAGAAAGCAAATGCATATATTGCTCCCTTTTTGCACTGTGCATTTTATAGTCACTTAAACTCAATGTTGATCGACTTTGGGCAGCAGTATTGGGTGAAAGTTAATGCGAAGACAGCCATAATTTATTCCACTGCTCTGTTTTATTGTGAACAAAGCATCTCCTTTTGGGAGTCAGCTAATCCCATTTCCTAGAAAAAATGAAGCACATTGGCCATCTGCAGAACACCTGTGGCAGGGGTGCCCCGCCGCCATCATTGCCACTGCAGAAGCAATAAGCAGCTGTGGTTTCTGGGATCTTATAGCTCTCTTGTGAGATCTTGACAGAACCAGGAAACCACACACTGAGCAGCCCTGGCGAGCGAGGATTTGGTGGAGAGGTAGTGGGTGGCACCTTCCTGTTTCACCTTAGGTAGCAAAATGGAACACGCTCCCTCTGCCAACTGAGAGCCAGTGTGGTGTAGTGGTTAAGAGCGGTGGACTCGTAATCTGGGGAACTGGGTTCGTGTCTTCGCTCCTCCACATGCAGCTGCTGGGTGATCTTGGGCCAGTCACACTTCTTTGAAGTCTCTCAGCCCCACTCACCTCACAGAGTGTTTGTTGTGGGGGGGGAGGAAAAGGAGATTGTTAGCTGCTTTGAGACTCCTTAAGGGGAGTGAAAGGCGGGGTATCAAGTCTAAACACCTCAACTAGCCCAGCATTCTGTTTTCATAGATGCCTATAGGGAAGGACACCCACAGGATTTGAGTGCAATAGATAACTACTTGTGGTTCACAACCACGGGCATCCAGAGCATACTGCCTCTAACAATGGGGCCAGAACTTGTGTCCTGATCCATCTACTTGCTACAGACCAGTGGCGTAGCGTGGGTTGTCAGCACCCGGGGCAAGGCAAGTAATTTGCGCCCCCTAACCCGTGGATTTGCACCCCCTAACCCTAACCCCCAGATGTTGTGCCCGGTGCGGCCGGGCCCCCCTGCACACCCCACGCTACGCCACTGCTACAGACACAAGGGATGGATCTACACACAGGGCAGAAATGCTATAAATAAGTCAGAAATTAAATCTTTATAACAAAAGAAAAAAAGCTATGGGAAATTGCTTAGAATCCCCCACCACACCCCTTCTCTGGCTCAATCTGGTGTTGCATATTTATAACGCATTTAGAATGCTGTTTCTTGACTAAAGTAGCTGAGTCCAAGGTTTCCTCTACCTATAATGTTTAGCTCCAAGGCAGATCCCTTCTTTTTAAGGGGGCAAACTTGAAGACTAGAATCCAGCTGTTGTGGGAAATGCTTCTGCTCAACTTAGTTTTTATTAAAGGATTTTCATAGTTGACAAGGCTACATACAGTCTCCGTTTGCTTCTTCTAATCAGTTTGGAGTACGTAGTTACAGATTAGTTGACTTACTAAGATTTGTCCTGCATAGACAAACATCAAACGGGAACACAAGCACGTGTTTCATGACCTGGCGATAGTGTAAAAGTTAGTTAGCAAGTCTGGAAGATCAAACTTCAGAGATCAGCATTTATAGCTTGAGAGCAATTGCTTTAAAAGTTAGTGTTTAAGTCTGTTGTTGTCAACATGCCTGTGAACTGGTGGCTCAAAAAACTTGTCCGAAAGACATGGGGGGTGGGGAGGGATGGATTTAACGAGCATAAAGAATGACCCCTCTTTGAGCGCTCATACTTTTTCCTATTGGCTACTTTTCCCATTCTGCCAAAGATAACAGGTAGCTTGTTGACCTCTAAAACAAATGTCCCAAAGAGTTAACAAACAGGATCTATGCCCTCCCTTGAAGGCACACTGATTATAGTGTCTCTTAATGACACGGATGTGGGGCTTTGGGCATGTTTATAAGAAAGCAGAAAACTTCCTGTTTTTCCATTTGAGTTTTGACACACACACACATTTAGTTTTACATTTCCCAGTGAGCATGTGATTGCAGCTGACTTTATGAGGATTAGGGGAACGTTTTAAATAAATGCTTACCAAAAAAGAGGCAGTGGGACTTGCTGAGCCTTCTGCTCCTTCTCTGAAGACTTATTAGCGGATTGAAGGGCTTTTAAAACCTGACTTTTTCAGAGACTCGCTACTTGCCATTGTTCTCCTCTGGTTATTAGTCCCTTATGCCTCTTAAAAGCTGCATGGAAGATTTTTGTGAGGTTTTTCCCCCCACGTCAGTGATTTGTTTGTACTTCAGTTGGGTCCAAGTTCTCTAGTTTCTTGGTGCAGACTAATCCTTTGTTTTTGAAACCCAGGTATTAAACATAGTGCCATCAGTTATGAATAGCACACACACCATTTAAATGGGATACTTCCCTGCAGCAACTACTGAAACACAGTTTAATTTGCTGGCCTGATATTCTCAACACCTCCTTTTTCTTAATGGTTTTAATAGTGTTTTATTATAATTATGCTATTTATCGCCTCGAACTACATAAAGAAAAGTAGGGTAATTATTCTATATGAAACAAATACATTTCATTTTTTAAAAATAAATTTTATGAAAGCGTATAGAGAAAAATACAAAATTTGATACATTTCCCCATTTTTTCACCAAGCCAAGACTTTTATAGAGATACAATAAAAACACAGAAATTGGGGGGAGGGTAGAGAAATGGAGAAGGAAAAAGAAAGAAAAAACAGAAAAGAGGTTAAGAGAGATAGAAAAATAATATTCACTTTGTCTGATCCACTATAGTAGAACCAAATATATTTCAGATTAGAGAGAATGGCTTCTCCTCCTGACAGATTTGAGGCCTGGCACCACTTTATTTTTTTAGTACCAAGCTGTACTTAGGTAGAGGAAAAGTCCCTTATAAAAAAATCTATAGCCTATTGATTACATTTGGGGAAATTCAATAGTTGTTGTTGTTTAGTCGTTTAGTCGAGTCCGACTCTTCGTGACCCCATGGACCAGAGCACGCCAGGCCCTCCTGTCTTCCACTGCCTCCCGCAGTTTGGTCAAACTCATGCTGGTAGCTTCGAGAACACCATCCAACCATCTCATTCTCTGTCGTCCCCTTCTCCTTGTGCCCTCCATCTTTCCCAACATCAGGGTCTTTTCAAGGGAGTCTTCTCTTCTCATGAGGTGGTCAAAGTATTGGAGCCTCAGCTTCAGGATCTATCCTTCCAGTGCTGTACTAGGCAAAATTTGCTGGCAGCACTCCACTGAGTTCTCACACAAACAATACTCAAGGCAACTGTAAAACCAAAATGTGCTAAATCAGAGGTACCCAATACAGTGACCCCCTACAATTTACAACAGCCATGGCCACTGGCCATGCAGGCTGTCAGTTGGAGTCCAATAACATCTGCAGACTACCCATGGGCTAGATTGCATGATCCTATGATTTCCAATATCATTGCAATCATGTGACATGAATTCTGAAGTAGAGACTCTCAATTCACTGCTTAGAGATGATTATAATGAAGCCGTGTATAAATTGCCTAAATAGATAATAAAATTATACTGTTTTAGTTGGCACTTAATATTATGGCCCTTTCTTTTCTTTCCCAAAAGACCTTTTCTATCCTGGATGAAGAAGAACAAAGATTGCAGATCAACGGCATCTGCCTGCTCTTTGTATTGGTTGGAGTTATATCATTTTTTACACAGTTTTTACAGGTAAATGACCATTAAGATTGGCTGTTCCGTTTCTTTTCTTTACTCGTTTTTAGGTGCCTTGTGGCTGGCATGTCTAGACTTACACATTCTTTAAATGCATTTCAGGGATATACATTTGCAAAATCTGGTGAGCTTCTTACAAGACGGCTAAGGAAGGTTGGCTTCGAGGCCATGCTTGGTGAAGAAATTGGTTGGTTTGATGACCACAGGAACAGCCCGGGGGCTTTGACCACAAGACTAGCAACTGATGCCTCTCAGGTTCAAGGGGTAAGAGATTTTATATAAAAGTAGCTAACACAATTCAGATATTGCCACATCAGCTGGGCATCCACTCAATCAAATTGAGACAAGATAATTATTGCCATGGGTTTATTGGATAAACATGCCTCTGAAAATCCATAGAAATGAAAGCTGCTGGTAAGGTGATTTGAAGAAAAAATGGCTATTTCGCATCTTGATATTTTATTTTATTTTACACTGGAGCATCTTTTAGCATTCAACGTTCAGCCAAAAGTATATGACCTAGTTCTCACTGAAATGATAAAGCTGTGTCTCAGTTGTACCATTTCGTTCCCAAGTGTGGGCTTACATGAAGGAATGATTCTTCACAGATTAAATTCAAAGATTCCTACTCAAAAAACCAAGCACATCAGGGAACAGCCTCGGACTCTTCCCCTTAATGTTCAATTTCCCATGTACAGAGGCAATGGGGGTGTATAGCTGTTCCCTCATTTGAGCCCCCACCTGCAGTCTGAAGTGGTTGAGATACAGGCCTAAACGAGAGGGGCAGACAGCATAAATGGGAATTCCTTTCAAATCCATAATTCACACTTTGGACCCAACTTATCTTCCCATATGCCACTTCTTGGAAGGTTGCTACAAACTGGGGGAAATGAACAAAGCCCATTGCAGCCATGAGGGCGGCTTAGCCATTGCAGACCCTCTCCATGAGTGTGTTGCTGATGGGCCTGTTTTCACAATTAGGAGCGCCAGAGGTTTTTCAGTAACATAGGCAGGAAAAAGAGGTGCTTTGGCAACACATCCTTGCTCAGTCTCCTTGTTCCTGAAGGTGGGTCTAGAACACTTCAGGGAAATAGATTTCGGATAAAATTTTCTGGAGAAACTTTGTAATGGAAAGAGCTGTTTGGCAGTGGGACAGACTGCTTCAGACTGCCTTCACTGGAGGTGTTTCAACATCCTGGTTACAGGAAACCAGGCAGAGGGCCTTCTCGGTAGTGGCACCCGCCCTGTGGAATGCCCTCCCATCAGATGTCAAGGAAATAAACAACTACCAGACTTTTAGAAGACATCTGAAGGCAGCCCTGTTTAGGGAAGCTTTTAATGTTTAATAGGTTATTGTATTTTAATATTCTGTTGGAAGCTGCCCAGAGTGGCTGGGGAAACCCAGCCAGATGGGCGGGGTATAAATAATAAATTATTATTATTATTATTATTATTATTATTATTATTATTATTATTATTATCTGAATGGCTATCTATCAGAGAGGCTGCACTGCAGATCCTGCACTGAGAAGGTGGCTGTGCAACTGATTATCTCCAAAATCCCTTCTAACTCTTTGCTTGGCAATAGTAGCTGGGTGTTAAACAATAGCTCTCCTTCCTTCACAGCTTTGAGGTAGCAAAAAGTGTCCCAGTGCTTAATGTGGGAGAGTGTGTTGGTGATCTTTTTCTTCTTCCTTTTTTTCCTTTTGCTTATTTTAAGGCAACCGGCAGCCAGATAGGAATGATTGTGAACTCCGTCACCAACATTGGGGTGGCCATTGTTATTGCTTTCTACTTCAGTTGGAAGCTCAGCTTGGTCATCATCTGCTTCTTGCCATTCTTGGCTTTATCTGGTGTGGTGCAGTCTCAGATGCTAACAGGGTTTGCCTCTCAGGACAAACAAGCATTGGAAGCAACTGGGAAGGTAATGTTTAAAACAACTACAAAAAAGCACATCATTTAAGATTAAATGAGATGGTGAGTAACAATGCAATCATCCAGTGTTGTCAATGATAACAGGCATTTTGGGCTTGGCATAGCCATGTAGGGTTGAAATGTCCGCCCCCCCGCCCCCCGCTACTTGTCAAGCAGTATTTTAAAGTCTCTGTTCCTTGGAAGCCTGATTTTTCTTCTCAGAAGGGCAGTGTGACTTCAGAGGGTAAATAAAGTCTTTAGCTTCTGGTTGCAATTGGTTGGATAGAGTTGAAAGATGCACTTGGCATTGCATATATGGGCATCCAAATCACAAAGGGGGAGTGCTTTAAGTGGGCCTTGACATGTACTGGCAGCCAGTGTAACTGGTACACAATCTATCTTACATATGTCCTTAGCCTCCACAAGCAACTTCAGTTTGCACCAGCTGAGGCTTCTGAACTGTCTGCAAAAGGCAGCCCTGTGTAGAGTGTGTTACAGTAGTCTAATCCGGATGTAACCAGGACTGAATCTCCTTTCTTTCTCCAGTTAGGGATGCAGCCAGAGAATCAGCCGAAGCTGCTAAAAGTTTGATAATAGGACTGAAAGTGACAGTATAGCTACGCAGAAGAAATGGCGTAAAAGCCTACAATGAGAGAACGGTGTCTGTCCACAGCTATTACCAGCAACTTAAGAATGTGATAAAGAATAGGAGCAGAACAAGCTAAGACAAGCCATTTGTTTGTTTAGCTCTATTGTCAATGTGTACTTAAGATGCTTATGTAGACAGCATCACCCTCGCCCAGATATGAGAACCCATGCCAGGAATTTCTTCTTGCCCAATATTGGAAAAGTCACCAGTACAGTAAAAAAATAATATTAGATTAGGAAACCTGGGGTCAGGCCTTGGTCAGATTCTGAAACTAGCTGCAGTAAGAGGGCCAGAAGGCAAGAACATGGGCAAAGATATGCTAGTAGTCAGGTTCCAGTGGTAGCAGACAAGGATCAGAGAGATAGAATTCAAGGATATGATCAAAGACAGGCTGCTGGTAGAGATAGACAGGCAAGGGTTAGAGGTGGAACACAAAGTGAAAAGCAAAGTAAGTCTGTGTGGCTATTCAATGAGGTAAGTTCCTCAGACTGAGGAGATGATTTGGGTATGAGGGCCTAGAGTGTCTCCATTGGCCTGACCTTGGTAAGTTCAACTGAATCAGTTCAAAACTAGAGATTCTTAGTAAACTGGTGTGGAAACCAAACTTACACTTCAAAACTATAGATAGATACATAGACAGATGATAGATAGATAGATAGATAGATAGATAGATAGATGATAGAGATAGATGATAGATAGATAGATAGATAGATAGATAGATAGATAGGCAGGCAGGCAGGCAGGTAGGTAGGTGGGTGATAGATGAAAGATAGATAGATGATAGATAGATAGATGATAGATAGATAATAGGTAGGTAGGTAGGTAGGTAGGTAGGTGATAGATGAAAGATAGGTAGATGATAGATGATAGATGATAGATAGATAGATAGATAGATAGATAGATGATAGATAGATAGATATAGATAGATGATAGATGATAGATGATAGATAGATGATAGATAGATGATAGATAGATGATAGATAGATAGATATAGATAGATAGATAGATGATAGATAGATGATAGATAGATAGATAGATAGATAGATAGATAGATAGATAGATATAGATAGATAGATAGATAGATAGATAGATAGATAGATAGATAGATATAGATAGAGATACAGTAGCTCACCAGATGTATGGCCCATATCTCTCACACTGACATCTAATAGCTCTTTGCTACTCCTCCATTTCCTTTTCTTTTCAACAGATTTCCAATGAAGCACTTGCAAACATCAGGACTGTCGCAGGAATTGGGAAGGAGAAAAAATTTATTGAAGCATATGAGAAAGAGCTGGAAGTCCCTTACAGAGCAGCAGTCAAAAAAGCAAATGTTTATGGATTCTGCTTTGGTTTTGCACAGAGTATTCTGTTTATAGCCAATTCGGTCTCCTATCGGTATGGAGGATTTTTGGTTGACAAGGAAGGACTTCACTACAGCTATGTCTTTAGGTAAAGGAACAGAAACACACCCACACAAATTATCTTTCCCAAATAGAACCTGTTAGTTGACCGTGCATTCTCAACAGACACATTTGTGGGCATGATAAAACTGAATGACAACTCAGTGTTAAGAGGCAGTATATCTCTGGATATATAAGTTATTGGAGACCAACCATGGGGAGGGGGGGGAGGCTGTTGCCTTCCAGCCTTGCTTGACATAGTTGGCAGGCCACTGATGGAAACAGGATAGTAGACCTGCAGCTCTTCTTCCTAAGCGTCATGTAAGCTGACGTCTTTCCTTCCTGATTTCAGGGTGATTTCTGCTATTGTGACCAGTGGAACTGCATTAGGAAGAGCATCCTCCTATACGCCAAACTATGCCAAAGCAAAAATAGCTGCAGCTCGCTTTTTTCAGCTGGTGGATCGTGTTCCCCGAATCAGTGTTTACAGTGATGCTGGAGAAAAATGGGTAAGAGGAGAAATTCGTGCTATTAGAATCACATAATTGTAGCATCCGAAGGTCATCCAGTTCGCTCTTCTGTACTGGAGCAAAGAAGATTATAGTGTGTCAAGAACCTAAAATTAAAGCAACACAAGGTCTGCTTGTACCTTGAGGGCACAGAGTGTGTTTGATTAAAGAAAACTGCATTGGCTTGAACAAATAATACGTGCCCAGGGTAAGGCAATTTGGGGTCAGTTGTAGTTTGAATAAAGTTAGTGCACATACCCCAGGCACCATGAATGTGGCCCGACTTTTCATTGTACTCTCAGCTTTAGAAGAAGGAATTCTTTAAATGATGATTTCTGGTAACTCATCTGATAAATTTCTCCTCGTCTCAAGATTTATATGCTCTTTGTCTCCAGATTGTCCCTCCAGTCTTAGCCCCTTGTTAAGTCCTCCCAACATACAGTGGTACCTTGGGTTACATACGCTTCAGGTTACAGACTCTGCTAACCCAGAAATAGTGCTTCAGGTTAAGAACTTTGCTTCAGGATGAGAACAGAAATTGTGCTCCGGCGGCGCAGCAGCAGCAGGAGGCCCTATTAGCTAAAGTGGTACTTCAGGTTAAGAACAGTTTCAGGTTAAGTACGGACCTCCGGAACGAATTAAGTACTTAACCCGAGGTACCACTGTACTATTGTTCTTGCAGTCTTCTGTGAGCACTGATGTTTTGAAACTTAGACACATTTCTAAGGTCCTCAAGCCACCTTGTGAAAAATAGGTGGTGTGATTAAAACCGATTAGGAACTAAACCAACAACATAAAAAACACCAGAATTTAAAAAAAAAACAACAACAACCAGATGGTTAATATCATCAAACCTCCTGGTTTAACAGGCAGCAATTGTGGGTTTCCTTTTTCTTAGTCTGCAAAAAATGTGGTCTGTTAGGAAATCTTTCCTAGGAAGAAGGGGAAGCAGCTGTGCTTTGAGCACCCTTGTGAACCCAGTGCCAGCATAGCCATGTACCTGCTATAGCACTGGCATGGGGGGAGGGCTGAGACTCAGTGGCCGTCACAGAGCATTTGCTTCGAATGCAGACGGTTCCCAGTTCAATTCCTTCCATTTTCTGGGTATGTACCCAGTCTGGATCCCTGGAGAGTCACAGCCAGCATGCATGGACAACTCTTCAGGCCATTTAGAACTTGTGGGAAATGTTTCCACCTGAAACAAAGCCATGAACCAAGCAGCTCCACAGAATTTTACTTAGCTTCCTAGTGAAAGTTCACACCACATAATAACTCTTCAGGGGAGTAGATTATGGGCTCACCATGTTTGCCACCTGCTCACTGCAGCCATCGCACAATGACTTGAACATGTGTGAGTGAAGTATTGATTCAGCATTAAGTGGTGTCTTTCTTCAATATTAATTAAAAGTCGTATGTGAGACAAAATGTTGCAAAATGTGGAGTTCAGAATACTCTATTCCATTGCTCTTCCACCTGCTTTTCTGTCATTCCCGCCCAACCAAATCAGTCAATCAGCATTTTGTGGCTGCTGCATGTGCTCAGCCTTCTTGGGGCTATTTTTGCAGCCCCCTCCCACCCTTTTGGGGTTTTCCCCCTAAAGGTTTTTGCACTTGTGCAAACCTTAGGGCTCCCCAGAACCTACTAACACCTCCCTCTTATGTGTGTTTTTGTGTGTGATGCCATTCTAACAGCATAAGGCCTGGCTCCCACTTCCTTCCTCCCTTGGCACAAGTGGAGCAACAAGCCATGGTCCTTAGCTTAGCATACGCAAACCAGGCTTGGGGATGTGTCAAGTCACACATGCCAAAGCATGGTCTGAAGCCAAGGCTCGTTCTTGGCTTCCTGATCATGTCTTGTTTGAGAGAAAACAAACCACAGTGCCTGGACCCAGACATCAACTCTAAGCCAAGGATTCTGGCTTGTTGCTGCCACAAGAGCTAAGGGAGGAATGAAGTGTGAGATGTCTGCTCGTACATGGTAAGCAATGATGTGCAAAGCAGCCCACAGTTGGTCACTTTGATTCCACAAAAGAAAAGTGGAAGGTCTCAAAATAGTCACACACACACACACACAGAGAGAGAGAGAGAGAGAGAGAAAAGAAGAAGAAGAAGAAGAAGAAGAAGAAGAAGAAGAAGAAGAAGAAGAAGAATAGTAGTAGTAGTAGTAGTAGTAGTAGTAGTAGTAGTAGTAGTAGTAGTTTGGATTTGATATCCTGCTTTATCACTACCCGAAGGAGTCTCAAAGCAGCTAACATTCTCCTTTTCCTTCCTCCCCCACAACAAACACTCTGTGAGGTGAGTGGGGCTGAGAGACTTCAAAGAAGTGTGACTAGCCCAAGGTCACCCAGCAGCTGCATGTGGAGGAGCGGAGACACGAACCCGGTTACCCAGATTACGAGTCTTCTGCTCTTAACCACTACACCACACCAGTGAGAGAGAGAGAGAATGTGTGTGAATACAATATTTCTTGATGAAGGCAGTTTTATCAGTTGAAGAGCCTGGTATTGCCTGGTAACAGCAAACATTTTATTTTGCCCTTCAGAACTCTGTACAAGCCACAGACTGTAACACTGGGTATGTAATGGACACCTGCACGTCAGTGAATTTACTGCACCTCACTTTGTCATGGTGCAAATATGAGGAACTTAGGCAATACTTGCAGAGAAAGGTGTATTAGGAATCCTGCGCCACTTCCTTTGGCTATTGAAAGTTGGCTATTATTTAACAAATGAGGCACAAATGACTCACTAAAAAAATGCACAAAGCAGTTCATCTAGATTAATGAATTTGTAAACTGGCGGCTGTTAGAATGGTTTCACAATGTGTACAGAACGGAAACCTCAGCGATATAGCTCACCCCACAGAATGAACAATAGGAGAGAGTGGACTTGTCTTATGTTAGGCCATACAGTACAAGGAAGCTTCCCTTGATACACCAGCCTCTGTTGCTTCATTGGTTCTTCTTTTTGGTTCAGCATCTTCAGGAACCGGACGGTGCTGCTTCAGAATTATTTCAGCCATCATACACATAAAAGTAATGTGAAAACCACTTCCCTTCCTATTGCGCTAGGGGCATTACGCTAGGTTCATTCTGAGGAGTGTCCGACTCTGAAATGACATGGAATATATTTTTAAAAGTAGTGGTATTTGTGGGGGCAAGTCCCAGGCAGCAGTCCTATGCACACTTAGATGAGTAAGCCCCATTTGAACAAAGCGGGTGCTATTCAGTGTTAGTCAGAGCAGATGCGCTGAAATCAAAGGGATTAAATGACTTACGTAAGTCTGTTGCCAGTTGATCAATCAGTGCAGTTATTCAACTCAATCTCACAGGTTCAGTGTGTCTCCAGATTAATAATTTGGGTAACAGCAAACCAAAGCTCCAGGACTCAGGATTGTTAGCAGGCTTTGCCAACCTAGCGCTCTCCAAATGATTTGGACCACAACTTCCATCAGCTCCAGCAACCTGTGCAGGTTGCACACATGCTGACTCCCACTTCCTTGTGCCTAATTTGATGGGAAAGAGACTTAAAGGTCTTAGTTTACATGGAAAATGAGCAAATGGTTTACTTTTCTCAGTGATGCTGGTGCTGTGACATTGTCTCTTAGGTAAGAACCACAGGAAACAACAGAAGTTGGTAGAGGTCAGCTGCAATCATTGTCAACATGTCTTTTAAACCTTCCACACTGTACTGAACATGTTATATTTTTGCAGCCTGGGGCCTAGGTTTTTGTTTATTGCAGTGTCAATGTTGCAAATGTTGCAAATCTGATTGAAATATGCATGAGGTTATTTCCTTCTACCACAAAGTGGTAGATTTTTCTCCTTTTAACCAATGTCTTATATGTTCCCACACTAAGGTGCAACTGTCTCCTTACTCAGTGAGGTTTTGCAACATGCAAATTGATTTAGATTCCATCTGCTTATCATTTAAGAGCTACATGGCTAATTGGTTTTAAAAGTGTAATTGATCGTGACAGTTATAGGAATAGTGGTAATAGTAATCATTACTTCCATAAGAGTCATTTGTGAATTCAGTTCAACCACACGTAGAACATTCTCTCTCTCTCTCTCCCTCTCTCTCTCTCTCTCTCTCTCTCTCTCCCTTTGTATAATCAGGATAACTTTCGTGGAAGCATTGAATTCTTGAACTGCAAGTTCACATATCCCTCTCGTCCCAACGTCCAAGTGCTAAATGGTCTTTCGGTGTCTGTGAAATCTGGACAGACCCTTGCCTTTGTTGGAAGTAGTGGATGTGGCAAAAGTACCAGTGTCCAACTTCTGGAACGTTTTTATGACCCTGAGGAAGGAAGAGTGGTATGTAGCCTTCTCTGCTTTCATACATAGTAAAAGAGCGCCGAAGAGTTGTTATAAAGCAAACCCACAGTTCTCCCATCACGACCCCCTGAACCCAGCAGTTGGAGGATGCAGAAGCAGCCAGTTCTGGTTTCAGTGCATGAAGTGGTTGGATGAGAACTCCTAGGGGAACCTCCATCAGTGCTTATGGGGCCAGAGCCTGGACTCTGGTGGACATTTCTCCCTAAGGGAGCAGGTGCATCTCACTGCAAATCACCCAGCTTGCAGTGCAAGGAATACATCAGGTGGGAGGTCATGGAATAAAAGAGGAGTGCCTGTCTTCAAGCCAGAGCATTGGCCCTTTCTGGGGGTTAGAGCCAGGAGGATGCAATCTGGAAACAGAAGCATAAAAGGCTTCACTCAGTCTGCTTCCAACATCTGTTGGTGCAAACTGCTCACTCAGTGCTGTCTGTGGTCTGGTAGCTTTCGAACAGGCTTGACACTTTCCCCATGGGTTCCAGACCAAAATTGCATATACGTCTATAAAATATGTGCATAAAACTTGTGTATAAAATGTGTTATGATTGCATTCAGAAATGTGTATATTAAGAGAAATGCACACTAAAATGCCGGCAACCTCAAAAATATGATAAGATTAAGATTGTCAGAGTGCAATATAAAATTGAGAAATGTGAGTAGAAGTGATAATACGGAAAATTGTCAGACATGCTGAGGGAAGTCTAAAAGATGTAGATGATAGAAGCGGGTGTTAAATTTTGGTGGAATGTATATTGAAAATTTAATAAAAATTATATGAAAAAAATAAAAATAAAATGCTGGCAACCTCTGCCTGACGTGGGTGCCTCGCTCTACTTAATGCATAGGCTGGCTCTGCTTCTGATAAATGAAATTACACAGACATCCCTTTTTTTAAAAAAAGTAAAGAGAGGCTATGAATGTGTAAAACGTAAATTTACGTGAAACCTGTACATCTATTAGCTATGACAAACAGACATTTTTTTAACTAGGTAACCCGAGTTCCACTGAACTCATTTGTGTAACATATTTCACATGAATTTGGAGAACAATTTGCTTGGTAAATTCCATATAATAAACTTACCTTGTACCAGAATGACAGCTGATAATGAGGATGAAAGCTTGGGTGCCAAGACCCCGTGACCAAGCAGCATATAGAGTCTTTGGGTTCAAAAAGGCCACAACTTTATTGGTTACATATGTGAGGTTTTGGCATAGGCATTGGGTGAAGTTGTTTATTTAACTCCAGTCCATCTGCTGGGAGTGTATCTAAGGGTAAACTACACCACGGGGTGGGGGTGGAGGTCCTATGGCCTACATCAAATAAGGGTATCCCCCCCCCAAAGGGTCACCACTGGAGAAGTTCTATGGCTCTAGCCCCCATCTGGGTGTCGGATAGAAGCAACCCCTCAGTGGTCACCAGCTGGTTGGTCCCGCCCCCTGGGGAATCCCCATATCCAGCCTGCCTACCATTGGGCAATCCCCAGGCAGGCCTGCAGTCCTCCCAAACTGGCCTCCAGATGGCTGGCATGGGGCCGTCTCCAGGCTGCAGTGCCGCCTGACCATTTAAAGTAAGTGGACTTATTTGCATGAAATCTACCAAACAAGTGGTTCATCTAAATGCATTCAAAATAAGTTGCCCAACTGAATTCAGGCACTCTTTTATAAGGCTAGTTCTAAACAGCATTGGAATGAAGAGGTATTTCAAATATAATTTTACTTAAAGGGGTTTAAGCATTCAGCATAGATTCATGTGAAAATTATTTAAAGTTTAGTAAGTTCAGTGTAAGCTTAAGTTAAAATTTAAAGCAACTGAGGTTCCCTTACGACGGCGCCAATAGTCCATAAATAAATATTTTGTCTTTTCTGGTTTTTTTCCTGTGCAGTTGATAGATGGACATGACAGCAAGAAAGTAAATGTCCGCTTTCTGAGATCTAAAATTGGGATAGTGTCCCAGGAACCTGTGCTGTTTGGCTGTAGCATTGCTGACAATATAAAATACGGTGATAACACCAGAGAGATTTCTATGGAAGAAGTGATAGCAGCAGCTAAGAAGGCCCAGCTGCATGACTTCGTCATATCGCTTCCTGACGTAAGCATCTTTTTCTTCACTAGTGTTCAGTGTTGTGAAAGGGAACGGTGGCTAAATAAGGAATCCATGGTGTGTGAGTCACAGAATCTCAGCCATTTTCCTAGATGCAGCTATGCACATGCTATAATATGCTCCTGAACAGCAGCTCACTTTTGGACAGCCAGTGTGGTGTAGCAGCTAGAGTTGCTGGACTAAAAGCAAGGAAACCGAGGTTCAAATCCCTTCTCATCCATAAAATTCACTGGCTGACCTTGGTCCAGTCGCCATCTCTCAGTTACTTCACAGGATTACTCCCTGCCCTGAGAAAGTTTCCATATCCCAAGGGTAGTTCATATCACCAATAAAACACGAACAAGAGTTGTTTCATGCCACATTGCCTCCACAAGCAGCACCATTATTTTCTTCCAGTACTGCAGCACTGTGCATATTTCTGATGGTAAAAGGAGTTGCTTAAAATTCAGCCAATGTATGTTTTCCAGCAATACAAAACGAATGTTGGCTCTCAGGGATCGCTGCTCTCTCGTGGGCAAAAGCAGCGCATCGCTATCGCTCGAGCCATCATCCGAGATCCCAAGATCTTGCTACTGGATGAAGCAACATCTGCTCTGGATACTGAAAGTGAACAGGTAAAGAGGAGGGAGAGTAAACCACGTGGACTAAAAAACAACAACGTAGAGCAAGTAGGGCAATTCATACTTGCATATTAACCTTTTGATGACAAGTAAGTCATCCTCACAGATGAAACTTTGCTAGCAGAGCTTTCTTACCAACCTTCTTCACTGTAAATTTAGGCTTTGCTCCTTGGTTGTTGGGGCAAAGCTATTTCACCATGACTGAATCCAATACCGTATCTTAAGGCCAGCTGTGAAGGAATGGTTCTGTAGCATCAATCATGCCTCAAAGATAACAAATGAATAGGATGAAAAAGAGCTGCTCTCTCAATTGTGAATCACTGGGTGTAGAAATATTTCTTTGGTTCTTTCCTCTCCCATACATTCATGTGATGATCATGCGATGACTTTCTTAATAATTAGACTGAATGCTTGCGTGTAAAGGTAAAAAAGGACCCCTGGACTGTTAAGTCCAGTCAAAGGTGACTATGGGGTGTGGCGCTAATATCCGCTTTCAGGCCGAGGGAGCTGGTGTTTATCCGCAAACAGCTTTTCCGGGTCATGTGGCCAGCATGACTAAACCGCTTCTGGTGCACAGGACACCATGACGAGTGCCAGAGTACACGGAAATGCTGTTTGCCTTCCCACCACAGTGGTACCTATTTATCTACTTGTGCTGGTATGCTTTTGAACTGCTAGGTTGGCAGGAGCTGGGACAGAGCAATGGGAGCTCACCCCACCGTGCAGATTCAAACCTTATGATCAGCAAGCCCAAAAGGCTCAGTGGATTAGAGCACAGCGCCACTTCAGGGGAGAAAGGACTTATTTGGTTACATATATATATATTAATTACAGTGGTGCCTCGCAAGATGAAATTAATCCGTTCCGCGAGTCTCTTCGTCTAGCGGTTTGTCTTGCGAAGCAACCCTATTAGCGGCTTAGCGGATTAGCGCTATTAGCGGTTTAGCGGCTATTAAAGGCTTAGCGGCTATTAAAGGCTTAGCGGATTAGCGACTAAAAGGCTATTAAAGGCTTAGCGGCTTAGAAAAAGGGGGGGAGCGGAAAAAAATCGGAACACTTGCAAGACGTTTTCGTCTTGCAAAGCAAGCCCATAGGGAAAATCATCTTGCGAAGCAGCTCAAAAACGGAAAACCCTTTCGTCTAGCGGGTTTTCCGTCTTGCGAGGCATTCGTCTTGCGGGGCACCACTGTATGTGAATGACCAGATTAGAATGCAATTGCCAGGAGCAGCATTGAGATACTCTGCGGAAAGTTGCCTTTACTACTTTTACTTTGTCACTTTCTCCTTTGTCTTCAGACTGTGCAGGCTGCACTGGATAAAGCTAGAGAAGGCCGAACGTGCATCGTCATAGCTCACCGCCTTTCTACCATTCAGCATTCTGATATCATAGCTGTCATGTCGCAAGGAGCGATCGTTGAAAAGGGCACTCATGAAGAACTGATGGCCCAGCAAGGGGCATACTACAAACTGGTTACCACTGGGGCACCTATCAGCTGAGCTTTCACACTTACTCCATGACACAATCAATGTAATTTACTTAGGGATGTGATAAGACCAAGGATGAACATGTCAATAATCTTTATGTTACACATTCACACTGCTATTGCAAATGTGCAGGAGAAAGCGCACCACCCCCCGCTTTCCAGCTTGTGACATCAGTCATTAAACTTGCTGTGGGTACGAAGAAAGGCAACATCTACTCAAACAGTGATGCTGTTGGGAGAGTGCTCAAAACCTGTTTGGTTTTTTTTAATCAACTAAAGTTCTGCCGAAGTATTTATATGTCTGGATTATTAGGCCACATACCTGCAACACCAGTGAAGTCAACAACTGCAGATCTGCAGCCCCCGGTCCACATGGAAGCTTCCACTTGGCACTCTGGGCAAACAGTTGCATCCACTGGCATGACCTACTATTACTCATTTCACAGTTGTGATCATGGAAATATCTAAATGCAGGTGTCCACATATCCGTAAACACGAAGGAAGCATTGCAAGGTGGCTGTGTGTGTCCATCAAGAAAGGCTGTCTTACCCATGGCGCCCGTTCTGCACATGAGTGTACTGCATGTGCCACTGGAGGTTCAGCAAGTTATGAAATTATATTCACCACTGATCAAACAAGGGAGAAATTTCGCACAAAGCCAGTGCGGATCTATGTATGGATTTGCACGCTGATCCATATTGCAATCATTCCAGCACACTGAACTGTCTGGATGCATCTTGACATAGGGATGTACAGTTCCATTGCAAACCATTCAGTTCACATGGATATAAATGGATCAGGCAGGGCATGTGTTGCACCAGCAAGCTATAGGTCCTGTTATGGTAGCTTTCTCAAATGGAGAAAAAGTCAGCTGCAGTTTTTCCCTTGCTCGTTAAAAAGGCATCTGGAGCTGCCACAATGCCTTTCTCAAAACAAAGAACACTGAAAAAAACAGCTAGGGGGTGCAGGAGACTGTTCATACTGATGCTGCAGAAAGTGACAGAAAAATTACCATCAGTGCTGCTGAATCAGGAAAAGAAAACACAGGAAAAGGCAAATGCAGCCTCACTGCACTCGGTCCTTTGGGGGTAGGGAATGTTTGTTGTCATGTGTTTGCAGAAGTGAACAACCAATGCTAACTGAATATCTGAACTAGCTTTCCCCAGCCTCCAGCCACTGTGCTAGCTGGGGCTGATGGGAATTGTAGTCCAAAACCAGGTTGGGGAAGACTGGTAAGTAAAGAATCTACACTGTGTGGAAGTGGAGATACAGAAAGGAGAATTTGTATCACTACCTTCCTCCTCACTTTACCACTTGGCTACCCAGCTACTTGTGTACAGATATGTTTTCATTAAAGCAAGGGATGAAATTTTGGGTCTTTGCTGTCCTGTGTTTTCTGCTGACTAAATATCATTCTTTTAAAAAAGGATGGAAAGAAGTAACTGCATCCAGAACCATTAGGCTGAGTGAGGCGGGTGTCGTGAAAGGGCAGCAAATTGTGGTTTAATTTACTGTTGTTGTTATTACCTGGAATCAGATGTGCTCCTCTGCAGTGAGGCGTAGCTCAGGTTGGGTGCAGGACGAGGCCAGCCGGGAGCAGGCTGGATGCAGTACAAGGCAAAATTCAGGCTGGATGCAAGGCTCAGGCTGTGCTATAGCAAAACAGAGATCTGGTGTTGCTTCAGCAACAAACAAATTGGGCCCTATGCATCAGAAGCAGCTGAATCCCAATGGTTAGCTCTGCCTGCACTGGAAGGTTAAGGGAGTTTCTTCAGTTAAAGTGGCCCTGGTGGGAACATAAAAAGAGTCTGCTGGATCAGGTCCATGGCCCATCTAGTCCAAGATCCTGTTCTTACAGCAGCCATCCAGATACCTGTGGAAAGCCTGCAAGCAGGACCTAGGTACAATGACATCCTGCCCACCTCTGATTCCCAGGAACTGGTATTCAAAGGCAGTGGTCTCACTGGGGTTTCTGCAATGGAGTCTCCCAAGTCCAATCATTCTCAAGCTGGAGGGGAACTTCCTCCTGGCTCATCTGGTGGAAGCTGGCCCCGACTGCCTTCTCTGTTCTGGTTCAGAATCCTCAGCCTCATCCCCTGAAGAAGGGGATTCTGTCTCCAGGGCCATGATGGTACCCAGAGGTGGTTTGCATCCTCCTTGATGTCCCTGACAGCTGCGTGCTGCCAAGTCACAGCTGTCTTTGGCTGATTGAATGGGAAGAGCCAGGCCTATACATGACCATACTTTCTACCTTTTCATCTGGGCAATTCATGGGATTTATTATGGGCTTTCATCATCATAATGTGGAAAGGGAGTTCAAATTAGGCATCAAACAGTGACTTAGAAGTAAGGCAGCTCAAACTGATGAGTCCCAAACAAGGGCTATCCATCGTTATAGAGGTGTGATGTTCCAGAGTGTGTGTGTGTGGTTTTTTAAGGGTACGTGGTAACCCCAAATCTTAAATAAGATTTGTGGAAAAGGCCTTTTCATAAACGCAATCTGTTAATTTGGAAATATATATGCTGCCAAAAATCAATCTATTTAAAACTAGATTTCCCTCATGTAGCTGTTAGCAATTTACAGAGAGGAAACCGTTAACAGGAAAAGAATAACTGGGATTGTAGCTGGCTTGATATAAACGGTTTTCCCAAATCCCCTTGCTCTGTGTTGGAACTCTTCATGCATTGCAAATTAAGTTCACAAGGTGACATTCTAGTATCCTCCAGGCTTGTTAAGCATTGATGACTGTCACTTAACAGGAGAATGTCAGAAATGTTTGTGAAAATTACTGACATTTACACCAAGGAAAAAGGGGAAAAAATCCTTTGGCAATAGCTCAATAATATACCAGTACTTGGAGCAAATGAAGGCAGCAACATTTATAGTACAATCCTATACATGTCTACTAAAACTTAGTACCACTGGGTTCAGTGGGGTTTACCCCCCTCCCAGGAAGTGGGTATAGGATTGCTTCTTCTTGCACACACAGAAAAGAAATGAATGCCTCTTCAAATACAGTACCTACTACCATCAAAAGCAAAAGATTTTTCCTTCGCAATTAATATTTTATATTTACGGAAAATTTAATTCACTAAAGTGTATCATTCATCAGCTAAGCTTTCTTTACTCAAACACCATCCCTGCTATGATGCACTTCTCTCCCTCTGTCTCTCAAAGGGAACATGCCTTTGTGCCTCTAGAGGAGTTTTGTATTTAAAATAAAAATAAAAAGACAGAACACAAGACAGCAATATAACAATACAATTAGGTATGTGGCTTTTGTTAAAACAAAGCAAAAGCACTCTACTATGAATACAGTATTCAGAAGTGATTGTATGCTGCCTGGATAAGGCACCCTACTTTTTGCATTTGAAAAGTTTGTAGCATAATGTTATGATGCTTTACGTAAACAGCCGTGGAGCGCAAGAATGCTGATGTGAGCACAACAGTAGACATCCAGAAATGACTGAGATAAGCTGCATTGTGTGCCAATGTGTAGTTGCAGAATTACAATACAGTACACTCATATTTGCCTATTGTGAGGATATTTTTGTTGGACTACAACTCCCATCGTCCCTGACCATTGGCCATGTTGCCTGGGGCTTATGGGAGCTGGGAATCAAACATCTGGAGGGCCATCCCTGGTTTAGATTTAGTGCGTGTTTATTGTTCCAGATGCAAAATGACTTTGCCAAATGCTGGATGTGTGTGAATGATATATAGATTAATCTTTGTGACTGCCATTAATAAAGAAAATTTATTTAGCTTTGGTTCCGTCTAAACATCTACTTATGGCATGCACCCATGGTATTGCAGTGGATCTTTCCTAGCAGGAGCTGGGATGTGCTGAATTTGGGGTGCCAGTTGAATATGAAGAAATGTGGGCTTCAGGTCACACCTCTGCCATGACCTTGGTCATAGCATTATCTCTCGCATATCTGCGTCTTTCAGTTCCTCGGTCTACCAAGGTGGAAAGGCTGTGAGGCTGAACATTATGATTCCATACAAGTTGTATGTAGCACAGAGCATGCATATCAATAAATAGTTTGTCCTTTTCTAAGCTACAACTCTGTATACTTATCTAACAATGATTCAGCTGCTTTCAAGGGGTAAAAACTCCTGACCTGTTACGGTAAGTGATGCAGATATTACCAGTATTTGAATGAGAAGTTTAATGTATAAAAGATGTTTCCATTTTCATCACTAGACTGCACAGTTCAAGGCAAGGGAGGGTGCAGAAATAACATGCAAGATACAAAAACACAAGTGACATATCAGTGCAAAAATACTTGCCTTCCTGTTATGTAATAACCAACCAAGTAGTTACTTTTGCTTCACATTCTTGGAAAAATCTGAGGACAGCATTATATGCTCCAGATAAGGTGTATCATATAATAGCATAATTTTAGTAAATATTAATTACTTGTTTTCTCTATTTTCAGTGAATAAATGAGACCCAATATTGTAGAGCCTTGACATTTGGTACATGTATAGTCCAAAGCACCCCAGTTGTTACACAAAGTTGAAAATGGGACATTTGTACACAGCTCCCACAAAACAAAGGATTCAAAGAGCACCCTCAAATGGTTGAGCATCTTCCAAGCTTCCCAGAAAGCTGAAATTTTGCACATTCATTGTCCAAAACACTCCACAGTTACCTGAAAAAACTGAAAGGCTCTGAAAGGCAGAGAGTAACAGTGCAAATCCTATACATTTCTACTTGAAATCCCATTGAGTTCACTGACTCTTAAGTCCCAGCTAAGTGAGTATAGGGTTGTAGCCTCTGTGTCTTACTAAATGGGATGGGAAGATACAAGATAAAAAATATATACTCCCAAAAGGTGGTGGAAATTCTGGGTCACCTAGCAAATTGGCACATATACAGTCCACAAAACACTGATTAATAGAAAAGTCTGACAAAATGAATATATTGGGTCTGAACAGTAATAGCTTGGGTCATGACATTTACCTCAGAATAGATGTCAGCATTTCCGCAGAGAGCAAAGTAAGTCACACATGGGTCACAGAATTGCTTAAGGCTTGGATGTGAGGGAAGTGTGAGCTCACCAGAAACATAGGTAGGTGCTTGCAGAATGCAAGTTTAATTTACTAGTAACTATACAAATGTACTGGCCAATAAAGCGAGATGAGCGCCGCAACCCCAGAGTCGGCCACGACTGGACCCAATGGTCAGGGGTCCCTTTACCTTTTTATACAAATGTACACATGCCCACGCAAATACATAAAATGCAGTGCTGAGTAAAACTATACATCTCCTGGGCTGAGACAGAGGAGCAGGTAGGCGAAGCACTTTTCAGTTTCAGGGCAGAAAAAAATCCAGCATGCTTTGACTACTAGTACACACATATATACAAACTTTTCTAACTGTTGGAAGCTCAGGCAGCCATGTTATAACATTCTAATTGTCAGTATTTGGGTCTTAACCGATCATTATTTCTGGTACGAGAATCTCAGTCCTGGGTGTAAGCATCTTTTCGATTTTACATATCAGAAATATACCCACCATTGTTCGGAATGGAGAGTGAGAGAAAGTGAAATAACTGTTTTGAGTCTTCGGCCACAGAGCATCCTTGGCATCTTAAGACGTTCCAGGATCTTCCAAGGCAAACCAACCATTAATGTCTACCAAAACTTCTTTTCTGTTGGCTTCATGAGCAAGTATATGCAATACGGAACAAAGGCCACTACCGTAAGCGGTATGGCTGCACTTTTACAGAAAGAAAGGATGTAAAACAGATACTCAGTGTGGGTGGGTATCTTGATAAAATCATAGAGCTGCAGCGTGGCTAAGGATGTAGCTATGCATGACATCCTGAAACTCAGTTTATAGCCATGTTTACCTTTACAGCCCAAGATAAACATCTCAGAGTTAATGCTGAGGCCTAGCCCAAACAGGGCACCTAAGTTCCTCACCAGTCCGGCGAATGGAGTCGTGTCAATATTGATCCACTCTGGGTTGGCACACCACTTCTTTGCCTTCGGAATAGACCACAAAAGATCAATATCGATAAGCTTCAGAACCAAGTAAAAGCCGAGAGCGGAAACAAAGAGGAACACATTTGTCTGGATATATGCTTTTAAACTTGCTGTTTGGATGGCTGGGGCATGTTCAAACGCTTCAGCAACGAGCATGCCTGTGAATGAAGAAACGAGACATTAGAAGTGATGTGTTTACTTGAAACGGATATATTTCCGTGCTTAGCCAAAAAAAAAACCACACACCAGAATGAGAGTTTGGTGTGATATTTAAGGTATTGCAAAATGTATCCCTTCGTAAGACAGGCACCTTCGCTGTTCTCTTTTTGTCATCTGCTTAAAATGTTTTTGTTTAGGCAAGAGTATCCAGACATGAAGAACGCTGGCATGTGTTTAATCCTTTTGTTTACTGTTGATTTTAATCATCTTTTGAAAATTTTTAAATACCTGTTATTAACTGCCTTTAGTTACTTTTAATGTTTTACCTTTTTTAAAATCACTTAGAGGTTACACACACACACACACACACACACACACACACACCCCATCTGAATTGAAAAGGTCAGCCACAGTCACTCTGCAGTTAAGCTGAGGTGTGACCACTTGAGAAAGTCATTGCACATGCACAGATGACAACTTCTTGAATGGGTTGCAGGCATTGGGAAACCAAATAGGTCCAGCACATCAGGTGGAGACAGCCCCACCGTCACTCTGGTGTGTACCGCAATGTGGAAATGTGACTTAAAATACAGAGGAGTTTAAGTCACTAATAGGTACATAGCCTAAACTAAGTACACTTCCTGTTCACTTAAAAGTCTTCACTAGAAGCCAGCAGCTAAAGAAGTTAAAATCAGTGTGTGAAATTTAGCCTTGCTGCCACCGCTTCTTATTCCTTATCGCCTCAGAATTTTGAAAACAACTTTAACATTGACATGGACAACTGGTTAGGTACGGTATGCACTCCCACTACCCACATAATATACTTATGAACCCACTTTCCCGTAATATACAAAATCCTGTACATAGAAAATCCTGCCATAGAAAAAGAAAGCTCTGTCCTTATTACCAGCAATCACTCCAAGGATGACTTGGTGAGGGAAATGTGTTGCTATGAAGACTCTCGAGACACACACACTGATCTGAATAATCCAGAACATGCTCCACAGGAAAGACCAGGTGAGTCTGTTAAAGAAACAGTTGGAGGAAATAATAACAAAAACCAAATGAAAATTATTAGACTGTTTTCCCCCTCTCTCTTCTCAGCATCCACATCTCAGTTCAGGGCTGATCAGAGTGGATGCCACAGGGGTCAGTTGGCCTGGACCTCAAAGTCAAAGAGTCCTCAAATTTAGAAACTTGTTTTTTATTTTGGCATTTAGCATGCCACTACAGTGGTAGGTACCTCGGGTTACATATGCTTCAGGTTACAAACTCTGCTAACCCAGAAATAGTGCTTCAGGTTAAGAACTTTGCTTCAGGATGAGAACAGAAATTGTGCTCCGGCGGCACAGCAGCAGTGGAGTGGGAGGCCCCATTAGCTAAAGTGGTGCTTCAGGTTAAGAACAGTTTCAGGTTAAGTACGGACCTCCAGAACGAATTAAGTACTTAACCCGAGGTACCACTGTACCTGTTTTTTAAGTGCATCAGACCAAAAAATTATTTTATTTTGTTTTCATGTTTTGTCATTTTTAATTGTTTCATGGTGAAAGGTCTCCATAATTGGAAGCGGCATGGGCCTCTCTAGCCTTCTGTGAGGGCATGTCTTTATCATCTCACCCTCCGCTCCTCTCTCTTGAGTTCGGCATTAATGGCACATAAAGCTTTAAGTTACCAAAGGAACCGCTGCAAAATCTCCTTTGTATTGTTGCTGCTTGATCAAAAAAACAGTAACAAAAGGTGACCGAAAGCATTTTCACATTTTCACACTGCCCATCTCGTGGCAAATGTATAACATTCCTAAATGGGTGGCTTTGGGAAGAAGACTGACCTGTGCAGATTAATGGTTGATTTCCCTTTCTGCCTCACCGTGTAGCTCAGGGCTGCTGACACCATCACATACCAGACACATGATGATCCCATGGCATGTCCAGAGGGGCTTCCTGTGGGGAAATAAGAAAGGCAGTGGTAAAATTCCAAAAGGCACCAGTACATCTCCAAAGCCCATGTGTCTGTCGCAAGGCAGGGTTGTGGGCATCTAGCATTCCAAACGACTTAATTAACAATGCTGCAGTTACAGGGGGGGATCAGCAAACAGTGATCAGGAGCAGGTAAGAGGTGTCTTATAAACTTCAGATGTGCCCATAGGACTAAATTGCCTGCAGTATTCATATGCAGTTCATGCAGAGCAATTAGATGCCCAGTCTTAAGAGACATCTCCCATCAGACCAGAGAAGGAGAAATCACCCATGGAAACTAACAGCCAATGAATCTTCAAAAGCAAAGCAAAGAAAATCCCTAACCATAAAGGTAACTGATCCATACTCATGGTAGCAAAATTAGCATTCTAATCTCTAATCTATTAGAGATGGAGCTGCAGACCTTCCATGTGTCCCTATTTTCCAGGGACAATCCTGGATTTACAGAAGCCTTCCTGGTTTCTGATTTGATCCTGGAATGTCCCGCTTTTCCTTAGGACACCCCTATTTTCAGCAGAGAAATGTTGGAGGGTATGAAGTTATGCTACCCCTGAGCCAAGGAATAACTATAACTAAGTAACTATACAACCTTTATAAGACTTTTGAAGGCAGCCCTGTATAGGGAAGTTTTTCAATGTTTACTATTTAATAATGTTTTTATATATATTGGAAGCTGCCCAGAGTGGCTGGGACAACCCAGTCAGATGGGTGAGACTTAAATAATAAAAGCATATTATTATTATTATTATTATTATTATTATTATTATTATTATTATTATTATTAAATAGGACACCTCTATTTTCATCAGAGAAATGTTGGAGGGTACGGAGCTGCCAGGGTGGGACGGGACAGTTATATACAAACACCCCATCCTTACATCAATTTATTTCACTTGCATCCCGTTTGCCCTCCAACTTACACGCGAAACCCAGGTGGTTTCCCATGCGATTGGCTGATGGGGCCAGTGTTCCTTTGCTTCAGTAGTAGAACTGCATCGCATGTCTTCAGGCTAATCGCAATACCATGTGGTGCTGGTGCATGGCAGTTGCATCTGGGGAAGGGCCATAGCTCACCTGTTAGAGCATCTGCTTTCCACACAGAGGGTCCCAGGTTCCATCCCCAGCATCCAGGTGGGCTAGGAGAGACTCCCTGCCTGAAATCCTGAAGAGCCACTGCCACTCAATGTAGACAAGGCTCCACAAGACGGGCTCAGGATAAGGCAGCTTGCTATGTTCCTGTGCCTGGTAAATTGCTCACAGCTCCTTTTTGTCAAATCCATATTTCGCTGGCCTGTAGTAATACTTGGTAACATGGTATGGAAAAGCATGGTATGAAGAAACACTTCAAGCAGCTGTTCTTTGCAGCCAGACTAGATATTAATTTCTCAGGGAAATGGGTACCAAGCCACTTATGTCGCTGGTCCTAAACAGTTTTATTGGTTTCCAGCCCATCCTTATAAATGATTGACTCAGCTACCCTGTAGCTGGTGGAACAAATAGTACCTGATCTATTCATCTGCTACAATGATGGCAGATATGCAAATTTTCCTTCTCTTCCTTCTTTCTTTTCTGCAGTTAATCGTTCTTATGAAACCTACTTCTGAAGTTGAAATCTCCTACTAAGACTAGCATTTTCTACACTGCTTTTCTAGATGGGGGCAAGGATGTGAATGTTATCACAAACAGTTGAACCAGGTCTTTTCAGTTCTTCATGCTGTTTTAAATCATTCTGGGGAATTTCTTCCCTAATTTAAATCTCCCCCCCCCAAAAAAAATCGGACAGCTGGCCATTTGCAACTCCATAGTAGTGAAGACGCATACACATACACAAAATTATTCTCACATTTATTCCCCACCTTCCATCATAGAACCAAAGGCAATGTTCCCAGGCAGGCACAGACGAACCCCAGTTCTGCTTTGCAGTGGCATCCAGACCATACTCTATATCTTACCTGGTCCTGTTTCACATGTTATAGGAAACTGCTCAAGGCATGGGGTAGTTTGGTTTGGATAGATCATTGTCTCCTGGACCCACCAATATGGACGATGACCAAACAAAATCCTGCCAGAAAAGAAAGCATTATCTTCAATGGGCACACAAATCCAACACGTTATTTAGCAACATACCAGTCTCTCTTATATTAATGATTCTTGCTTGACTGCTAGATCAGTTTTACCATAATATACTGAAGCAGAAGCCTTATTTTCCTTTGTCTTGTTTAAAAGGGGGAAAGATAACTCTTCAAAGCTTATATACTACAGGTTGCATCCAACTAAGGGAACAGACCCATTGAAATTAACGAGCCTAAGTTAGTTATACACATCAGTGTTAATGGATCAACTCCGGCTAGCATTGAATTAAACCCTAAATAATTTCAGTAACCAACAGTCCCCGGAAGATTTCTCATCTCAGAAGACTGTGGATCCTGCCATTCCCAAAGTTTCCAAGGAAGCAACAAACCTTACCATTTAAATATAAGATTAAACCAATCACCGATCACTGCCACCCAGATCATTTTTGTCCCAACCACTTGATTAAGCTGGAACCAAAGAGGAAAATAAATTGAAAAAATGTTCCGAGGATCTCCGACATGTGACATGAAGTTTAGAAAGCTCTGGTATGACCTGTAATCCTTCTGCAAATGCTGAATTATGAGCACGCCATGGCTGTGGAGAAGATCCATCTTAACTTGTTAGAAACTGCACTAAGACCGAGTCCCTTGCATGAAGCAAGTTCCCTTCTGTTCTTTAGCTTCAATGGGAGAATTGAAACCATGGAAGGAGAGTAGACGAGGACATGAAAGCAGTGAACGGTAGTTGATTTTTTGCTTTTATATTGTCCGTTCCTGGAGCATGTGACTCTTGGCAAAGACACATGGCTCTCCTGGTTTTGGAAAGAGCCCCCCTCCCCTTTGTTTGCTTGCCATTTTAATGGAGGAAGAGAACTGAAGGACATGCTGATCTGCAGCAAATTGTGAGCAAAGGTGTGTGATGCTAAATACACGTCTTATGTAACCATTATATGAACAGTTGGGCCATGTTTGTCTGAATCTTTTGCACAGCTCATTTCTCTCAAGACTGGGCATTGGTCATTTGCACCCTTGATTAACTACTGCTGCTGCTGCTGCTATAAAAACCAGAAATACATGAATAATCGCTGCAGGCAGAAGCCATTAAAGCTTTGCATTTTTATTTGAAATTAAAACCTGCTTCTGTTACCATGCCCATCTCTAAGCATAGCCCAGGGCTTTTTTTTTTTCCAGCAGGAACTCACCAGAACTGAGTTTCGGTACCTCTCAGGTGGGTGCCATTGCCATTATAAGAGAAGAATGGAGGCATTCATGGTGAGTTCCTGCACCTCTTTTTCTAGAAAAATAGCACTGGTATAGCCTATTATACTTCTAAATTGCAATTGTAAACAGTAATAATACATACAGCAACAAGATCTTAAAAAGAACCATGTGCCTCCAAATAGGTTACCTTCTGTGCATTGGTCATTATGCTGGTCTAGAAAATACTGAGAAAAAGAACTACATGGTGCAATGTAAAAGAGGCCTGCTGTTAATAAATACCTGAGGTGATGCATAGCTGTCAACGTTTCCCTTTTTTTAAGGGAAATTCCCTTATTCCGAATAGGATTCCTCACAAGAAAAGGGAAAAGTTGACAGCTATGAGATGAAGGACAAGATGGCGCCTTCCACAAGGCACATATAGGAGCCAGCGGGGCTGGTAGTAGAATCTTACTCCAATACTGGGAAAGGACAGTGTTTTCCAATGCAGTTGAGGGCAACAGGCTGGCGTAGGCACTCACAGCTCTGGCTGCTCCCGGACCTCAGAATCTGCCACCTGAAGCACCTGCCTCATTCTGCCTCATTGTAGGGATGATGATGAGGAAACCTCACAGTGGGGGTGCCCATTTAAACGGCAGCACTGTACCGTTCATAATGTGTGGTCCTTTCCTTCCTTAAGGTATTAGGTTTACATGGACAACAGCAGCATTGTAACATATTTGGCCTTAGAGCAGGCTTAAGCAGGGCTTTTTCACATCTGAGCACCATTGCCATTACAGTGGTACCTCGGGTTACATACGCTTCAGGTTACAGACTCCGCTAACCCAGAAATAGTACCTTGGGTTAAGAATTTTGCTTCACGATGAGAACAGAAATTTTGCTCCGGCGGCGCAGTAGCAGCAGGAGGCCCCACTAGCTAAAGTGGTGCTTCAGGTTAAGAACAGTTTTAGGTTAAGAACAGACCTCCAAAACGAATTACGTTCTTAACCTGAGGTACCACTGTATAAGAGAACCAGGGAGGTGTTCATGGTGAGTTCCAGCACCTCTTTTTTTCTAGAAAAATAGCACTGGTTAAGCAAAGGATGCCCACCACATCTGATGTGGCAAAGTCGCAAGGAGATTGTTTGAGGTTGTGCTCGATTTCACTCGCGTACAATTAGGAACGCATCCTGATCCTGGCTGTGTGAAAATGGCTAGTATCTCTACCTAGTCAAGTATTCCTGTTCAATTCTCAAGCTTTTCACTTGACATAAATACCAATTGTCACCACAGGGTGGTGCCTGCACACAAAATACCGGTATTCCCCAGAGGAAATTAGAATGGTTTTTAAAAAAAATATGACACTACCGTATCAAAAAAATTAAAAATGTAAATGAATGAGGGAACCAGTCTAGGCTCGATTGTTTTGTTATTTTTATGGACGCATTTTTTAAATCAGTGTGCATGGTGCTCCTTGCCAATAAGATGAAAGAAAATAGGAATTAAGAAAACAATAAAAGTAAATAACCTCTTGTGGCTCTTTAATAAAAAATATGAGGGGGTGAGAAGGCGTTCTGCCAACTATATATGTTGTGTGTTTAATGGAATCATATAAAGCTATTGCGTTTGATTCACACAACAGATGGTTTCAATGGGTGAACTTAAAGGACCTTTTCTACAGGAGAGCTATTTCACGCATTTACTTTAGCAGAGATAAATGTGTTTGAAGAAGCCTTTTAGCAGATTCAAGTCCTGCAGTGTTTGATGAAGCTATGAGGAAAGGCATCAGAGAGGTAATTTGACTTCCTAATGCTCTGGGGTTGAGAAGCATTTTTGTTATGTAATTCAGATTGGCGCATCCACCTCCCCGCTCTTTGCCCCTCTCCTGATGAAGTGTGTGAGTGATGTCAAATTCAACCTTGCTCCACAAGGTGGCTCGGCCATGTTATTGTTTGCTAGCTGGCTGGCTGGATATTAATTTAACCGTGTTATTTATCACAATATATAACATACCCATATGTCTTCACTCAACCACTTGAGAAATAAATCAGCAACTGTTTAAAACAATGTAGGATCTAGTTTTATGATGCTATCTCAATCATATAATGTTTAATTTCTAGGGAGAGTTTTAAGCAAGACATTTATTTATTTAAAGTACTTAAACTCTGCTCTACTCTGCACAACTTCCATTCGGATTTAGGCTGTGTACTCATTGACATTGATTCTGGCTTCAGTGTGCTCCTGCCACTGGTGTTTGAAGCTGAGCACGCATGTAGTTATCCACAATCCATATTGTCTCCTGTAGTTCAAGAAATACTGCTGTTTGATGCATTTTCCCTCAAACCAGCTTCCATCCAATTTGAAAACGTGAAGCTTAGGTGTGTACATTTGAGACAGCTGTCGTGCATGTGCAGTTGACAACGCATGCACAGACGACAGCCTCCTTGAACAGGAGTTTGGTGAGGGAAAGCAAATTGGGTAATGTGCATTGGGTGAAGACATTTCCACCCACTCTCCGATGAATACAGCAATGTGAAAAAGCGACTTGAAAAGCAGCAAGGGGAAACAATGTTATTGCATTATTGCACAGCCTCAGTTCCACCCAGAGCCTTGTGGAAATTATTTTAGCATAAGCATCTTATTGGCAGAGTGGACTGCCTTGCCTCCCAGTCTGTTTTGGAATGTCAAGACATTGGTCTCTCTTTTTTAAAAAGAACTTTTTATTGCTTCTACAACACAAACTAATCTGTGGCATTGAATTCTTTCTAAATGAAGCTGCCCAGATGGTTAGACTCATTATTTTTTTGAGTCCTTTAAGTGCTCATCCCTGACGGTCCGACAGCTATTTGTTTTTCAGTGTTGGCCCCAACAAAGTACCAGTTGACCTTAAAAAAATTTACCCATGAGGGGGAAATGCTTTGTGCTCTCTTTAACGGATCGAGTCTTCGAAGAATCAATTTCATTTGGAGGTGAAAGGGGCTAGGCAGAGGTTTACTGGTGTCTTTGTAACCTGTGTATTTGTAAATATACAGCTATGAGCGAATAGCATTGAGGAAGGCAGAAAGTAGATTGGGACCTACTGTAGGTCTCTTGCTGATTTACAGTAGACCATGAAAGATTCCTGACTCCCAGTGGGATTTTGTATGGAAGGACTGTGAGCTCTGTTAAGCCTTGGGTACTTAATAATAATTTTTAAAAAGCAAAGCAAATTCCTGCCCTCAGAATTCTTTAATTCTTAGCATATATGGCTGTTGCACCCGACTCTACATTCGTGGATCTTGGGGTTCTGACACAAAATAAAATAGATCTCATAAGCCTGGTGTCTGCTGTCTCTTTTTACAGGTGATCAGTCAGATAAGTGCACAAGAAATGTTAGTTTCCACTGTCATCACCACGCCATTCTTTGTCCAGGGCACCCAAAGTCAACTCGCTCTGAGCAGGGAAAATGCTCTCAGATCCAGACCACTGACAAGCAGTGTGACTTCTAAGTAACTTAGACACTTTCTACACACTCCTAGAGCACCCACCTTCCCGCTTCACATGCCAGTTTATCAGGGCTGTCTTCTCTGATGGTTCTGCTCACCTGTTGGGAGTGAGAAAAGGAAGGAGGCAACTTGGCCAAGTCTAGCCTTGGCTTCTCCTTCCTTCACAGCATAAGAAGAAGTGATCAGCCTCTGACAGTGGTGCCTGTCCAGTGCAAACGCCACAACATGCACTGGGTATTGGGTTCTGAATTTTAAAACCTAGGAAGCTGCCAAATATCAGATAAGACTATTTTTTGCTTCCTTAGGGAGCAATCTGGTCTCCCCACGCCCAGCTGTGATGGGTAAAACTTATCGGTTAAGGATACTCCAATATGCTCCTTTGTTTAGTGCTTTGAAACTGTGTAACCCCAATGAATTATAATGCCAAAGTGGCAATTTATTTTGCTTTTCTCTACCAGTTTCTCATTTAAATCACTTAACTCCGGATGTGGGTCACAGCTGCAGGAGCTCCTGGGGCTGCCCATGAGGTGCCCAAGATTTGCTCCTGCATGGATATAACCAATTTAAAACTAATTAAACCAATGTAGGAGTTGCACTCTCTCTCTCTCTCTCTCTCTCTCGTGCATTCATTTGCATTTCCAATCTGAATTTTATCCACCAAGTAGCCCATTCATTTCCTTTGGCTCATCGCTCTGCTAGTCCCAGTGGTTTCCTTTAGACGTGCATGATTAAAGTAAACTTTGCCCATCTCCATATTATCCAACTTTGCTATTTCTCTCCCTTTTTGAGTTAGTAAAGACATAAATAGGATTGCAGCCTAGGGGATACAATCTCTACTAAATCTTGGTGCATTTTAATAATAATAATAATAATCAGTGCTTTTTTTCTTAAAAAAATGTTTAGGGGTACTCTCATTTTGACTCAGGGAAAATCACAATTTTATAGTTCAAATTGGGAAAAGTAAACGCAGTAAATACAATGAAACTGACCAATCACCGTGCTAGATTACAACTCCTACTTCACACATTAAACGCTCGCTTCCGTCTGAGATTCGGGAAACACCGTGACAGGAAATGAGGCCGTCATCAGGGGTAGCAACGGAACTGATGATTCACCGTGCTAGAGAAGAAACTAAAAAATTTAATGTTTTTAGCTGCTTCTCCTGTTATAGTCACAAAATGTTTAGGAGTATGCGTACCCTTGCGTCCCCCCAGAAAAAAGCACTGATGATAATGATGATGATGATGATGATGATATCAATACCACTCTTGCAATACCAATCCTTATCCTGGGAAGACTTCACCAACCTTAAAGTGGGGTGAAATGGAACTTGGAGGTGCACTGGGAGAGGTGCACTTTAGTCTGGATCCTCTGCTTGTTCAGGCGTTGATCCCACTCCTGTCACTGCAAAAGAGTTAAAACACTCTTATGGGATTCTGTGGATTCCCTTCCTGCCCCACTCTCACCTCTCACCACGACGCAGGACTCGGTAATTCATAAGCCTGTCATGGCACAGTACCAGGACCTACAAGTCCTAGCAAAGAAACAAACCACACATTTATATGGCCCGCAGAACTGTGAGAACGCAAATACACCTGGGAACTGTACCGAAAGAGTGCACTCTGCACAAGGCAACTGTCACCTGTTCTCAGGGAGTATCCAGACATTTGGTCAGTTGCCTGCTGGCCCCTGAGTCACCAAAACAAGTATGTGCAGCGTCGCGAGTACTGTGAGCGTGGACGCTTTACAACAGGGGTCAGCAAACTTTTTTAGCAGGGGGCCGCTCCACTGTCCCTCAGACCTTGTGGGGGGCCGGACTATATTTTGAAGGGGGGGGATGAACAAATTCCTATGCCCCACAAATAACCAGAGATGCATTTTAAATAAAAGGACACTTTCTACTCATGTAAAAACAGGCTGATTCCTGGACCGTCTGTGGGCCGGATTTAGAAGGCGATTGGGCTGGATCCAGCCCCCGGCCCTTAGTTTGCCTACCCATGCTTTACAGGGTCAGCCCTACTATTAGACAGAGTGAGGTGGCCATCTCAGACTCCAGGTTTTGAATGACAGTTAATTTATTATTACTCTTATTTTTATTGGCAGTAAAATCATGGGATTTTCTGCCTCAGGTGACAAAGTACTTGGCTGGCCTCAAGTATTATGCACCTTAACATTGGGTGCGGGAGACAGGGAGTCATTCCACCTCAGGCAACAAAATGGCATACCTCCCAACATTTCTCCAATGAAAATAGGGACATACGTAATAATAATTTTATTATTTATACTCTGCCCATCTTGAAAGGGACTTCAGAAATACAGACCAGGAATGAAAAAATCAGGCAGCAAAGTTTCTTAAAGAAAAAGTTTTTTTTATTTGGATTTTTGTCAGACAAAAAGCAAATAGGGTGCATTCAGGAAAATGAAGAATGCCCCCCCTCCTTGGGGGTAGCTAACTCATATACCTTCTTGCAAAGCACAGTTCAGCCCCTTGGCATCCCTTTAGCCAATGATTGACAATTTCCTATGGTCATTGATGCATATTCATTAAAGCTCAACCAATTAATAAATTGGTGTGTTCTTTCGGTTCCAAGTTGCCTATTCCACTAGGTGGCGCTACTGGCTTATAACCTATTTACCAGTTCCTGGAACTGGGCTTGAGCAGGTGTTTACTGGAACTGCGTCCTGTGGTTTTGACAGTTTCTTTCTCTGGTTAGCTACGTCCTGTTTGTCAGGGGTCGTTTCTCAGAAATGGCAAAACTGGCCAACCACAAGCTTCCTGCACCTGCAGACATCTTAACTGTGACCTACTTGCTGTTTGTAACGCTTGCTGTTTGCAAAGCAAGAGAGAGAAGAATAGTTTTAGCTGCAACAGAGAAATGGCTTTTGCAACAGAAAAATGGCTTTTAGAGGTTAAACATGGTTCTGGCCTGGCTCTCAACTGGACAGCCTGGCTTCCAATCCTTCATTCCCCCCTTTCCATCACGAAAATGCTGTGACCGGTACGGTTCTCCATTTTCGCTTGATGGACCTATAGGTACAATATCATAGAGAGCCAGGAAATGTACACTTCTGTGGATACACGGGCCTCCCTCTATGACCCTGTCAAGTCTTCAAATACCCAACACTCAGACCTGTTCAGGCTCTTGGCCACAGCCGTGGTCATGTTCAGGAAGGTGTTCTCCCTCCACCCGGTGGCCATCTGAGAGGTGAGAACCATCAGGAGGCAGGGTATGATCCACATCCTGATTCGAGGAATGTTCGGTGGCCCAGAACAAAGAACTGTACCACCAACACAGAAATACCACAGGCCAAAGGGATGGTGGCCCATGAAGGCCAGGTCATGTGGGCCTCTAACTCCTGGCCCTACTGAGGCGTGAACAGCATCTACACACAAAACGTTCCCACTCTACACAGGGAAAAGTGGCCGCCTGACACTGATACACTGCTAGGCCTCGGGAGCTATAGGGATGGCAATAGACTCTGTAAAGTTCAAAGGCTGGTCCTACTGGGTGGAGGTCACCTACGTGGTCTCTGACCAGGGCCTATGGAGGCTGAAGCCTGGGGTGGCAACCCTTATGCAGCCACAAGAATACCCTACCACATTCAAGGGTATTAGATGTGGAGTTACCAGGCCCAGTTGTTCAGGCAGTATTCTGGGATTTTTGGCAGGCTCGAGCCACCACGACAACCACAGGTGGGGCTGCAGGATTTACTGACACTTGTTCAGCAATTTCAATACGCACCTGGTTCAGGCTCCCTCCCCTGCAATATTTGCATTAAGATAGGCTCCGTCCCATGCAACACCTGGATTAAGATTAGGACCTGGTCTACCAGATGAGGTTGGTACAGTGCTCTACCCCCTGAGTGACAGTTGGTTACCCCCCCACAACAGCAAGAGCGGTCCAGAACTCGATAGATTTCGACCGTCTCTGCAACTTCCCATAGGAGCAGTACCCATGTGCGCTGGACAGTGGTGTGGAAGAGAAGCCACAGTGGGGTAGTGGGATGTTTCAATACGGCAACCTCATCAAACCCCTGTTCCCAATAGCCAATGAGCACGCCATTTCTTACCACTGGCAAGACGAACCAGTCGTAGCAGAGGTCCGCAGGCCAATAGGGTCGGTATGGCTCGGTGGGGTCAGGTCAATAGGACATAGAGCAAATCAACACAGAACATAATAGAGAAAAGGGAAAAGTCCTTGTGAAAGTCCTTGTGATGATCAGTCGTAGGATCGCGTTGCCCGTGGCCCAACGCTGTTCCCGGTAGCGTCAGACACAAGGTGATGATCAGCTGCGTGTGATGCACCCAGGGAATCACGTCAGCTACTCTCACCGCAGTTGGGATGGAGAGGAGGACGGTATACGGGCCTCGCCACTTAGGGATGAGGGGGTTGCGCTTCCACGCTGTCACCCGGCTGGAACTGGTGGACCGGCTCAGCGAGACTGCACGGTGTAGGCTCGAGGTAATACCTGGAAAGGGAAGCAAACACACACGGGGACAGGAATTGCACTTGTTCCTGAGTGATGTGATCTCCCACCCGCCCCAAACTGGCGGGGATGTCTCGGACGAAAGGGGGTGGTCTGCCATACAAAAGTTCAAAGGGTGATAGTCTCAGTCTCTTGGTTGGAGCGCTCCGAATCCGAAACAAGGTAATGGGCAGGACATCTATCCAGTGTAGTCCCGTCTCCTGGGTCAGCTTGGCCAAGTGGGTCTTCAAGGTGTGATTCATAAGTTCAGGTTTTCCCGAACTCTGGGGTCTGTAGGCTGCGTGTAGCCTTCAGTTTATCTGCAGTGCCTTGCACACTTCTTGCACACTTCATCAATGAAGGCAGGGCCATTGTCACTGCCAATACTTCTGTGGAGGCCACTGTCCAACCCGTCAGGGTGCAGACAAACACAAGCAGGTATTTGATGCCCCTAACTGGAGGTAGTTCAGTGAAGTCCACAATCAGGCTTTCCATAGGGGTAAAGGTCACGTGTTGTACACCCGGTGGGGGAAGGTGGCCTTGCCTAGGGTTGTTCTTGGCGCACAGGACACACTTTTGGGAGATAGCAGCAATTAGTTGGGATAGGTTGGGGATGTAGAGTATTCTCCCAAGGTGTGCTTTAGCAGCTGGGCTTCCTATGTGAGTAGACTCGTGGTAGTTCTTTACAATCACGCTGGCTAGATGCTGGGGCACAAAAACACGGTTGTCTGGTAGATGGAACCATCCCTCCTGGAGTGTTGCTCCTTCCTGGCGTGCCCACTGTTGTTCCTCCGGTGTGTAGCGTGGTTCCACATCGTCTGGAGTGAGTTGTGGGATGAGGGCTGCGTTGAGTGCTGGTGGAGGTTTCAAAGCTGCTTCACGAGCTGCGTTGTCTGCCTTCCGGTTGCCCCTAGTGACCATGTCCTGGCCTCTCCGATGGCCTTTGCAGTGCATCACGGCAATCTCTTCGGAACCCCATACTGCTTCCAGTAACATCTCAACTCCTGGAAGTTAGCCTTGCATCTAGTTGCCAATTGCAGGACAATGCCTTTTGCTGTTGGACTTCGCCTCAGAGTACAAACAACTCTTGGAGACTTTGGCTTTCTTAGAGCTCTTGGAACGGCTTGCCTGGCTTGCCTGGCTTGCACCCCCACTTCTGGGTGCTCTGCTGCTTGAGGAACAACTTGTAACTGCCTTCCTCTTCCCTTCTCTCAGCCTCTTTCCAGCCCACAGTCCATCACACAGATTTATTGAAGCGTAGAAACAACTTCCCAAAACAGCCTCAGCCCCCTCTGGCCTTGGTAGTTTTTCTGGGCATCCTCTAGCCCCCTCTGGGCTTTCTGGGCGTCCCACAGCCCCTTCTGGTCTGGCTGCCACTGTGGCCTGACATGCTGTCTTCAGTGGCTGCCACGCTACCCAGGGCTTCCTCCCTTGGAGTATTGGCAACAGCCAAGAATCAAGGCTGGCCCTTAAAATGGCTAGGACCCTTTGGTCTCTCTAGAACATCAGGCACGTCTGCTTCACAAGCTTCCACTGCGCCTGCAGACTTCTCAATGGGTTGGGCAAAGCCTGTTTCAGCCTGTGTATCCCTTATATTCCATAAGGGTGAGAACCGAATGGGGCACATTCACATGCATCTCCTGGCCAAACATGAACCTGTCTGCTTCTTCCACTAGTGTGACGGTGGCAGTGACAGCCCACAGACAGGGTGGCCAGCCTTTCACTGTGGAATCTAATTGCTTGATAGTCTCAAAGGCTTCTTGTTGGGCCGGTCCCCACTCAAAGGGGTCTCTTTCTCTTCCTCTGGTACTCTCATTTAGAGGTTTTGCTAAAATACTGAAGCCTAGGATCCCGATTTTGCAAAAGCCTGCTGCTCCACAACTTTAAGCTTGTCTTTTAGGGATATCACAATCTCTGCCTTTCCTTGCAGTGACCTTCTGACAATTTCTAGATGGTCAGTATGTTCAGCAAGTTGTCTGGATAAATTAGCTAAATCTTCATCCCTTCTTTTGCATTTTGTAAAGTGAGCTGGTTGTGTGAATCTTTCACTGATTTCAGCTCATTCACAAAACTTTGTTCTTTGTTTTTCTTTTAATTTTAGTAACTTGTTCAATTTCTCCTTTACAGAGATATGTTCATCAACCTGGGATTTAAGATGGTCTGTTCCCTCCTTACATTCTATTTCTGTTTCTTGCAATTTTTAGCTGATTTACTTATTTGTTCTTTAAGCAATTTAATTTGTGACTCACACTCCATGAGTTTGTTGTTTTAAGTAACATCACAAGTATTGATTGCAGAATGAAGATCTTTAACTGTTTGGCTAGTCTCTTTGTTTTGCCTAACAAATTCTTCATTCTCTTTTGTTTTACTAGCGTTTTCAATTTTTCTTTTTTTTCTCAGCCAGTTATGATTTTTATTGCATTTAACTGCTCAGAAAGTTCTGAAAGCTTTCTGCCTCCACTGTTCACACCTTTGCTTTGTACATCCTTCAGCAATTTCCCTGTCTTGCATTTCATACTCTTTGCACTTGATCTGACATTTCAGAATATTAATCTTCTCAGAATACACATTTGTATTTGAAATAATAGCAGAAATTTCTTTGTCTTCCTCCATGCCTCTGGAGGTCTTGAATTAGTTGAGACCTCTCTTCTAAATGACTTGTGTTTAATCTATTAAGTCCTTCATTTGTCTGCTCAAGATCCTGTTACATTAATTCTATAGCAGCATCCTGTTTCATGCTCTTTTCTTTTATTTTCCTCTGTTAATGCAGTAATAACTGCTTACTGTTCTGTACACTCTTCTCCATAAACACTGCACTTCTTTTGGACATCTTCCCTCTCCAAAACCTGACATGAGGGAGTGACTTTGCAATGTTCAGTCCTGCATTTCTTCAACCGGGGGGGGGGGTTGTCATCTACAACCTTCAGCCAGTTGTCTATATAGGGGATCTGGTCAGGATGTCCCCCCCCTGGTCTATGCCATAGTCTCCGCTGAATCCCTTCTTGAAGTTGTTTAACATACATTGAAGGGGAATTACTGGACCTTTCAAGCCTCCCCCCTCCCATTTTCAGTATGGCCCTATACAGCGTCCCCACACCAAACACTCACACATTCATTTCGCAACTTTTCTCGCCCAGGTGCGGTCGCCCGACTGGGAAACGGAGTACTTGTTGCTACGACCCCAGGGGAATGCCCCGGGGTAACACACATACATGCACAAAATGCCTCTCTCGCCAGACGTTGTACCATACACTAACCACCCTGTGCCCCCCCTTTCTCTCCTTCCTAATACTAAAGCGTGGGTGGTTCTCAGGGGTCAACCCTTCTACTTAATGCCACTATCCACGCTGGAGATTTGATCAGAACCTCCCTTCTCCTTAATTAAAAGGAGGATTTCCTATCCCCTCAGGGCTTGTTGCCATGTACTCACCCCAGCCGGCTGTTCTCTGCCCTGTCCTCCCAACCTCTGCTCTTCAAATCCGTTGTCCTCTGTCCCAGGATACAGCAAGAGGGTCAAGTTGCCTTCTGTCCCCCTCCGAAGAAAAGGTTCGGTGTGCACCTGGAAGCCAGGAGGTCTGTTGGCCCTCCGCCGTCACTGCCCAGAGGGCAAGGGAGCTGCCTCCTGGTCTCTGAGGACACTTAAAGTCCTTCTGATCCGAGTCACTTTTGGCACCAGAAATGAAAGGGACTTCAGAAATACAGACCAGGAATGAAAAAATCAGGCAGCAAAGTTTCTTAAAGAAAAAGTTTTTTTTATTTGGATTTTTGTCAGACAAAAAGCAAATAGGGTGCATTCAGGAAAATGAAGAATGCCCCCCCTCCTTGGGGGTAGCTAACTCATATACCTTCTTGCAAAGCACAGTTCAGCCCCTTGGCATCCCTTTAGCCAATGATTGACAATTTCCTATGGTCATTGATGCATATTCATTAAAGCTCAACCAATTAATAAATTGGTGTGTCCTTTCGGTTCCAAGTTGCCTATTCCACTAGGTGGCGCTACTGGCTTATAACCTATTTACCAGTTCCTGGAACTGGGCTTGAGCAGGTGTTTACTGGAACTGCGTCCTGTGGTTTTGACAGTTTCTTTCTCTGGTTAGCTACGTCCTGTTTGTCAGGGGTCGTTTCTCAGAAATGGCAAAACTGGCCAACCACAAGCTTCCTGCACCTGCAGACATCTTAACTGTGACCTACTTGCTGTTTGTAACGCTTGCTGTTTGCAAAGCAAGAGAGAGAAGAATAGTTTTAGCTGCAACAGAGAAATGGCTTTTGCAACAGAAAAATGGCTTTTAGAGGTTAAACATGGTTCTGGCCTGGCTCTCAACTGGACAGCCTGGCTTCCAATCCTTCAATCTGACTGGGCTGCACCAGCCACTCTGGCCGGCATCCAACATATATAAAAGCATAATAAAACATTAATCTTTTTTTTTTACTTTCCTATACAGGGCTGACTTCAGGTGTATTCTAAAGGTCGTTGGCTCCTTGGCTCGGGGGGGGGGGGTCACAGAACTCCATACCTGCCAACATTTCCCCAATGAAAATAGGGACATCGTAAGGAAAAGCGGGACATTCCAGGATCAAATTAGAAAAACTGGGGTGGCATCTGTAAATCCAGGACTGTCCCTGGAAGAAAGGGACACTGGGAGGGTCTGACTTGGGCAAGGCCTGATGGTTTAAGTGATGCAGTAGAGTTCAAATCCTTCCCCTAAGAATTCTGTCTCCTATATGCAGGTCTGCTATTCACCGGCCTATGGAGATTGCTGTATATGGAATTGCAATTCTTCGGTCCTTATTCCCCACCCACAGCCCCACTGGTGAAAAGGCTGGTGCTCCTAGGAGAGGCTCTCTCTGAAGAGAGACTTGGAGCTTTTGCTGCAGGCAGTGCTTTTCTTCTAAAAAAAATGTCTAGGGGTACTCTCATTTTCCTACTCATATTGAAATACTGCCCCCCAATGAGGCCAAACTTAGATTCACAAAATGTTTAGGGGTCGTATGCGTACCCCTGCGTACCCCCAGGAAAAAAGCACTGGCTGCACGCCACGGTGTTCTGCAGTGCTGATCAACAGTGGCCCTCCGACAATGGTTCCGGTACAAAAACGTACAACCAATTGTACTTTTGCAACGTTTTCAGTTTACAAAGGGCCTCTTCAGACTGGGGTTTTATTCTGGGTGTGTCCTGCTGTTGCCTCCATGCCCTGCTTGTGGGTTTCCAATTGGCCACTGTGGAAAATGGTCTAATCTACTGGACTGGATGGCTCCATGAATCTCCTCCAGGAGGTTCCTTTATGTTTTGAAATTCTGTTCACTCTCGATTGACATTATTTACTGGGCGGGCAGAGCGGGGGGGGGGCGGGCATGGAAATAAAGCAACAAAAAAAAGTGATAGTCCAAAGAAGAATTTTGCAAGGTTTCTAAGGCCGTGAATATCAACTAGGATTCTGAGGGGTGGCTCTAGAGGTGCAAAGCATTTCACACAGCTTGCATCTCACTGCCACCCTGCAAGAGCCTAGGATAACTGCTAGGACACTCCCAAATTTTGTCATGTATGTTCATGACAGGTGTAGTGGTTGGCAAGCTTATCTGTCATTGCTGGTCTTCTCATTGAGAAGCTCCTGATAAGCACCCAACAAGCATCTCTGGGATCTCCATACCTCAGTTTGCAAACCTTTTAACTAATGCAAGAAAATGTCCATGATTACTGTACGCATATTATCAAAGTAAACATGATGTGATAACCGAGGTCAGGTGTTGCTAAGCAAATGTTTGCAAGAAGGACAAGGCAGCAAAGCAAAATGACTTCTCTAACAGTGTTAGCTGAAGTCCACTTACCCTTGGTACACAATGTTTTTTCATTCATGGCAACAATAACATTAACTTCAGGCGTCATCAGAGATCAGGCAGCAAATTTCTTTCCCCCTCCACTTAGAGTCAGAATGGAACATTGATGATAAAATCCATCATCTAGAACGACTGGAATGAAAAATAATGATGAAGAAGATCCAAAATTCAGTTAATTTGTTTTGTTCAGAATTATCAAATTTTGATGAGCATCCATTTATCATGTGTCCCATGGAGACTTCTTGGTAAAACTGGTCTGACTGATTGCTGACCATGAGATTCCTTTTCATGCCTCACATGCAAGTTCCAAATAGTGCATCTTATAGTGCATTGTCCAGTACTGACATTTTGGACCTAATGAATATACGTGGTAGCTCCTGGGCTAGGACCAACAATCACAGCAGCATTGTGGACCTTTGTCCTGAACCTCTGACCCCTGAGTCCCACTGACAAATACAGTAGGTCACGTCCAAAGCTCAACAGCCGAGATACACAGTCCAGGGTCAATCCAAATAGGCCAAGCACAAAGTCCAATAGTCAGGAAATACAGTCCAACCCAAAGAACAGTCCTGTAGAGGTTCTAGAGCTCCAAGTCAAGGTTCATCAACATAGAAAGATAGGCAGACACAGCCCAACAGCCCTACTCCCCTTTTCGCTTTTGAGTCTTGATTGTAGCACCTGGGCTTGATAAGGCATGTGACCCTCACCTGTCCTGAAGTTCAATCCAGCTGAGGAATTCTCTCAGAACTAAGGAGCCCCACTTGGCAGGCTGTGGGCCTTTGCCTGCCTCAGCCTCCCAGAACATACTTCCCACGGCTCCCTCAGAGCCCGCCTTGTTTGTGGAGACCCCTTTGGCTCTGATGATGGGGCCTGCTGCTCTGGTCTCTGCACACTGAACCGCATCCCCTCACTGTCCCCTGTCATCCTGTGAGCACTTCCCACAAAACCACCCTCTCCCCGGCTTGCCCCAGTGGGTCCCAGTTGCAGCTACACCCCTCGCCAAGATCCTCTTTCTCCTCCCCATTGTCCTGCCTGTTTGTGACAACCTTACTGTTTGTTATGGGGTCTTGTTGAGCTGCTTGGAAAAGCATCTATTATCAGTTGTACCTTGCATCATCATCATCATCATCATGGTTGAATTTATCAGGTGAGACTGTGCTAAAGACTTAACAGGATTTCCCCACTGAGGCAGAGCTTTCTGTACTCTGTCCTTTATGAGCAGATTTGGAAAAATCTGCAAATTTTTTCATCCTTCTCCAAGAAGCAAAGAAATAAAACTCTGTCATTGTTACATAAAACAGGTGTGTTTTTTTTTAAATTGGAGATGAGCAATCCTAATAAAAGAACTGAGAATTGCTAACAAACTCTGTCAGGTGAGTGCTGGCTCCTTTTTGTGTTCTGTAGATACATTTTCGTCAATGGGAAAATAATAAAGCCGGGAGGAAGCCATTGCTGCATTTCAAATGCAGTCTCTAATCAGCACCTGCACAGACGGAGAAGACACGCTGGCAGCCTGCTAGACAACAGGTAAAAATAGAAGAATGCAATATAATTCACTGGATCTAAAAAGGCCAGGGAAACACAAAAGCTCTTTGGAGAGCGATGCTAAAGATCAACGCATGCGGCACAGAACTATTTTTGCAACAGGTAAATGAATGGATTCAGCTCTTCCTGCTGCACACAGCACTCATTAGGAAACAACAAACAGCGATTTAAAAAGCAAGAGGATGATGTGTTCCCAAACTCAAGGCAGGTGACATGAAAGAAATATTCAGCCTACAAGTACTGAAGAAGAACCAATTGCAGAGCACACAGTCTATTATTATAAAAGCTGTTTTATTGTAGCAGTTCAGCTAGCAGTCTGATTCTTTGCTCTTTATCCCATTCTGGCCCAGAATTTATGAGAGGTGCAAAATAGCCATCTCACAGTGAACTACTACTCAGAAGTAAACTCCATTTTGTTGGCACTTGCAGCCTAAGGGAGTGAGTCCTTGCAGCTTTAATGACATATATAGAGGTTGTGAAATGGAAAAGAAATATCTACGCTTGCATTAAATTTAACGAAAGGGAAATGAAAATCAATGCTAACCTAATTTATTTATTGTTAGACATTCTGTGGACAGATGGTTTTAAAAAGATTTTCTCTCTGTCTGCAAAAACAGGATTTCAGAACAACATGTTGACAAGGCAGGGAGAAAATACCCTAGTGTGCCGAGTTTTGTACAACCAGAAGTGCATCCCTATTTCCTTTCTGTGCTGAATATTTAATGGAAAGCTTAGAAAAACACTTTATTATATTGGGGATTACCACCTTACAAATACTATATATAATTTTGAAATACGTTTTATGGGCTCATTAACTGTGTACTCCATATGCTGCTAAATTAGCTTCTAAAATCTATGCCATCTACCAACTGTCTTGTAACTTACGGTATATTTTGGGGTTCTGCAAACCCAAACATAATATCAAAGGCAATTCTTCCTGAACCAACTGTTCTTCTACTGTGGAGATTCCCCAACATTATTACAAATAACCTATGGGATAACGAGCCTATTATAACCAGCATGCTTAAGTCTAAGGGATTAAGACATAGAGTAAGCTGTACTGCCAGGTTTAGCTCACTTTGGGATAGACTAGGTCAGGCTTCCTCAACCTCGGCCCTCCAGATGTTTTGAGACTACAATTCCCATCATCCCTGACCACTGGTCCTGCTGGCTAGGGATCATGGGAGTTGTAGGCAAAAAACATCTGGAGGGCCGAGGTTGAGGAATCCTGGACTAGGCAATTAAGCCCTTATTCCCCTTCAGTCTACCAGAGAAGTTCAAGTTGTGAGGAGGGCTCAGCTGGTTGCTGCAGCTCAGACCGCATGGCTCTAAAACGCTGCTCTTGAGTTCCTAAACCAATAATTTAGGAACTTTCACCACTGTAACTAAGCCAAGTTTTACTGTCCCGAACTCTCCAGGAAAGCACATGAATTTGACCTTTGGTGAGTTTGCAAGTAAACCTTTTTTAACTCACCAAACGTGGTCATTTTCTGGGAGGAACTTGGGAAGGAACTTGGAAGGGCATACAGTGGTACCTCGGGTTACATACGCTTCAGGTTACAGACTCTGCTAACCCAGAAATAGTACCTCAGATTAAGAACTTTGCTTCAGGATGAGAACAGAAATCGTGCTCCGGCGGCGCCAGCAGGAGGCCCCATTAGCTAAAGTGGTGCTTCAGGTTAAGAACAGTTTCAGGTTAAGAACGGACCTCCAGACCACAACCTCACGTATTATGTGATCAGTCTTCACTGAAACAGCATCTGTACAGTCCTTGTATTATCTCTATTACACGTTTGTTATGTACTGAGTTGAATAGGATCCAAAAGGCAGCAGTCTGATTGGTCCAAGAACAATAGGATTCAGAATGCAGCAGTCTGATTGGTCCTAGAACAATAGGATTCAGACTGCAGCAGTCTGATTGGTCCACAGGAGCCACCCAATCTAGTTCCAGGTGGAAGGGAATCCGCAACCTGATTGGCCTGCAGGAGAATCCCGGAATTAGCCAATCACGTGGGGCCCATTGTGTAAATAATGTATATAAGTCAGACATTCTGGGGGAACTCCATTCCTCCTCACCACTATGAGCTGAATAAAGAGCATGAAATCCACACTCGACTCTGTGTATATTGCAATGTTTGTTTTTTATATGTAAAATTCTCTGCAAACAAAAAGCAAAAACCATGGTTGCCCGTACCAGTTGCAAAGGTTCAGAAAAAGGAAACCCAAGTGACCAAGGGGTGGAGCAGATTATAAGTAACATTCAGGGCTTTTTTGTTTAGAGAAAGGGTAGGAGAAGACATGATAAGAGGTGCAGAAAATTATTCCTGGTGTGGAGATAACGGACAGAGAGGTTCACCCCCTCTCCTTTTCATAGTACAAAGCTTGAGGACACCTATGTTGCAAGATCCGAGATAGATAAAGTATTTAATCACACTCTGTATAGTTCATAGAATCATAGAGTTGGAAGAGACCACAAGGGCCATCGAGTCCAACCCCCTGCCAAGCAGGAAACACCATCAGAGCACTCCTGACATATGGTTGTCAAGCCTCTGCTTAAAGACCTCCAAAGTAGGAGACTCCACCACACTCCTTGGCAGCAAATTCCACTGTCGAACAGCTCTTACTGTCAGGAAGTTCTTCCTAATGTTTAGGTGGAATCTTCTTTCTTGTAGTTTGGATCCATTGCTCCGTGTCCGCTTCTCTGGAGCAGCAGAAAACAACCTTTCTCCCTCCTCTATGTGACATCCTTTTATATATTTGAACATGGCTATCATATCACCCCTTAACCTCCTCTTCTCCAGGCTAAACATGTCCAGCTCCCTTAGCCGTTCCTCATAAGGCATCGTTTCCAGGCCTTTGACCATTTTGGTTGCCCTCCTCTGGAAACGTTCCAGTTTGTCAGTGTCCTTCTTGAACTGTGGTGCCCAGAACTGGACACAGTATTCCAGGTGAGGTCTGACCAGAGCAGAATACAGTTCCACTATTACTTCCCTTGATCTAGACGCTATACTCCTATTGATGCAGCCCAGAATTGCATTGGCTTTTTTAGCTGCTGCGTCACACTGTTGACTCATGTCAACTTTGTGGTCAACTTGTTAAACTAGTTAAACTATAGAATCTGCTTTCCAAAGATAAGTGAGGGCTGCCAATTTGGATGGTTTTAAGAGCATTAGATATATTCATGGAGAATAAGGTTATCAATGGCTACTAACCACAATGGTTAAGTTCTGCTTCCACTGTTGAAGGCAGTATGCTCCTGAAACCACAGGGAGGGGAGAAGGGCTCTTGTGGTCAAATCCTGCTTGTGGTTTTCCCACACGCATCTGGTTGACCTCTGTGAGAACAGAAAGAGAAGGGCCTTTGGCCTGATGCAGCAGGGGCACATCTTAGATGCCACCCTTTATTTCCCCTTTGCCTAGGTAGGGCTCCGGACTCCAGTGCACTTACAAGATTCAGGATTCTTAGCCATGACTGTTACCATGACACAAGAGCTTTAAATATAGGTTCAGTCCCTGGGATCTCCAGTTAAAAGGTGTGTTTGTGTGTTTCAGTGTCAGTCAAGTCAGGTAGCATCCTTGGAGAGCCACTACCAGGCTATTGGGTTGTTGTTTTTATTTTTGTTAGGTATTTTGTGGTTTTATATCTTGATTTTATTCTGTGAACTGCCCTGAGACCCCTGGGTATAGAGCGGTATATAAATTCAATAAATAGTAGAAGAAGATAGCACTAGCCTATAATTTTATTACTATTATTTTTATTACCTATTACATTTCTATACCTCCACTCTTCCCAGTTTACAGTTTACAATATCAACACACAATAATACACAATATATGAACAACTAGTCTGGAGCTTGGCATAGTTGGGTGGCATCGGTCCTGGATGCGTTAGTTGAGATTTCCCTGCATTGCAGGGGGTTGGACTGGATGACCTTTGGGGATCCCTTCCAACTCTCTGATTCGGTGGCAAGGTAGCACCCCCTGCGGGAAGCAGGATCAGAGAGGCCGCTCGTGATCTGAGAGCAGTCAGAGTATAATTAGGGGACGTGTTGGGCGCTTTAACCCGCTCTCGTCGTTGAGAGAAAACCGAACTACAATTCCCACCATGCAAATCGTCACCCGTCATCTCTTTGGCCAATAGCGAAGAGAGAACCTGACGTCACCGGTGACTTCAATGCACGCGGACCAATCGCTGGGTCCGTTGTGCGGCGCACGCTGAGCGCGAAGGAGGAAAGCGGCCGTTGGCCGTTGGCGGCGGGCGCGAAGGCGACGCGCGTTTTGAACAAAGCGGCGGCAGAGCTGAGCGAGTCGGGAGGCCGCGCGCGGGGCGTGCGTTGAGTCGCAGCCCCGCTCCGAGAACAAGGCGACCTGGACACGGACCCTTGTTCGCAGCCGGGAGACAGGCTCCGGTTTGCAGCCGCGGCGTCCCTTGGTATGGGGGGGGGGAGGAGGACTCGTCTATTGTTATATAAATATGTAGTGTGTGTGTGTGTGTGTGTGTGTGTGTGTGTACACATGCGTATGTGTACATGCGTATGTGTGTACACACATATAATGGTGTGTATAGATAGTGAGTGGATATTATGTGAATGTGTGTCTGTACATGTGTGTACGTATATGCAGTGTATGTATATGTGTAGTGTGTGTGTATATATAGTGTGTGGATCTATACAGTATAGTATATCTGTGTGTGTGTTTGTTTATATATGTAGTGTGTGTGTGTGTGTGTGTGTGTGTATAGATAGATATAGATATAGCGTGTGGCTATGTATAGTATATATGTTTTTGAGTGGTGTGTATATAGGGGGTGGGCGCACACACACACACACACACACTTATGCACACACACAGAGAGAATTCAGTTCTTGCCAGGCAAAGTAGAACCTTTTTTTTTTTTAAAAAAGAATCTCCTGATTTTTTTCATGTTAAATAGTCTATCTCCATACTTAGGGGCCTGGGGAGCCCCTTACGATCCCTGCTTAGAATCATAGAGTTGTAGATTTGGAAGGGACTCCAATGATTAAAAACTTATTAGAGAGGCATCGTCCTTAACGTCGTGAGGGCCTCATTTTCAGGAAGATTCTTGAAAGAAAGAAAGGAAGAAAGTGGCCGGTCAGAAAGCAGGACTGGCTTTTTATTTACTCCGCCAACTAGATTTCAAAGAATCATAGAACTGTAGGGTTGAAAGGGACCTCAGATGTAATCTAGTCCAACCCCGTGTAGTGCCGGAATGTTTTAGCCTGAACCCACAGCCCTGAGATTCAGAATCTAATGCTCTACCAACTGGGCTATCCTGAGGGTGAACAGTTTCATCTCTTCTTACATATGGTTTGATTTTGCTACTGGATTTCTTCCCCTGGAAAGCTTCTTTGGCCTCACACCCCTTTTTTAAAATGGTAAAGCTGGCAACACCTGGATGGAGTTGGGCAGCTTGTCTTGTGTGAGGGGAGGGATTTACACTTCCCTTGAAGGTGAGCTGTAGTTGAAGGGAGCATCTGCACCCAAACATTGCCAATGGCGGTGCAAGGAGTATCAGTGGCCAAGCTAGTTTGTCTGCTGCGATCATATTCCTGGGGAAACTTGAGCTAGTAAGTCATGCTCTGACTCCTTCCAAGCTGAATTATTAGCACTGTAAGTAAGGTAGCTTTTAAAGATGGTTTGGAAACTCCGTTTGGCACAGGATGCTGCATATTGCAGCAATTCTGTACTGGTAACATATTTTGGGTTTGGGACTTGTCTATGCGAAGGGCTGCCTGCTCATACAAAACCTTATAACAGAAAATCAGGCCCTGCAGTCTCACCCATCACTAAGAGGCAGTTACCAAGAGCAAGGCTTTCTTGGCAGTTGATGAAACTCACTCCCACTAAAAATTTATTTGGCTCCATCATTATTTAGTATTTAAAGAATTAAGTTGTATTCATTTTGAAGGGTTATGTGTATGTTAGGATTAATTTTATATGTTTTGTCATGTTGAGAATTACATAGGGTCTTGTGCAAGCTTTTATGGCTAATGATAGCATTCAGTTGTAAACAGCCCAACACTTATTCTGATACCTAGATTTTTGCCCTTTAAAATCTAAATGACTTGGATACGTGGGATTTTTCAATAAGCAATTATTTTACGTTTGCCCAGGAAATCAGCAAGCCTGTCTTGGAGAAGCCTGGAGAAACTTCTGGTGACTATACCATAATCTATTTTTAGAATCATGGCCCAGGAAAAAGGTGATGATGAACTGGCAAAACTTGCAGAACACATGAAGGAATTATGGACTAAGTTCAAAACCACTTGTAGCAATGAGAAGATTGACCAGACACTGAGGCTGAGTGATTTATGCATGGAGTCTTTATGCAAACTTTCAGGTACAATTTTATATGGATTATTGCTATTAAATTATTGTTAATTGACACTTCCTACCACGGAGGCAAAGGTGCTCTACACAGAAACAGTTTCCTATGTGCAAGGGATGCTAAACTGCAATTCTGAGAAAATGGTGTTCTTTAAAACATTTGTGGAATGCAGGACACACCCTAGTAGCAGTCCCCTTCCATGGCTGAGAAGCTGTTGGGAGGGAGGCTGGTGGGGGAGAAAGAAAAGACAAATTGGGTCCCATGTCATCCCATCTCCTGCACTTGTCTCTCAGCAATGTTGGGTTGGGGAGGCATATCTGGGTATAAATAAAATTTGGTGAGGGCCAAGACTTTCAGCATAGATTATCAGCAAAAGTTATCTGTTTTGTATACATTGTTTATAAACCAGCACAAATGTTTCAGGAGTGGGCTGGCAAATAACTGTTTTGTTTTGTTTTTAATTACAGATAAATGGTCGAACAGATTAATAGATGGGGACAAGATGATCACTAAATTTCATGAGTACACAGATGGTAGAGTATGAGTTGTTCATGAAATATTTTTGCATGGGTACATACCTTCTTGTCTCCCCTTTTCTGCAACCCCCACCCTGTACACAAACTAACTTGATGCCATCTTCTTCCTAAGCACCCTTTTCACCTTCTGCCCAATAATGAAGCAAATAGCCCCTCCTATTCTGAAGTCACTGTCATACTCTTTCACTTCACAATCATGGCCATGCTGCCCACTCCCTCCTTTTTTGCGAACTCCCTTTGCACTCCCCCATTTTCATCTTCACCTCCCTTTCCCTCCCTCCTTTTCTCAGCTCTTGCTTGCACTGAGACTGCCCCCATTTCCATGCCTCTTCCTCCCTCCAATTCTATAGCCCTCTTACGTTTGCAGACAAATCTTACTGTATCTTTAAGGTGTATAGAAATCTTAGAGCGAGCCTGTCACTTAGCTTGTTTAGTTAGAGACAGTTAAATAATGGATGTTGAAAAGATATGAGTGCTTGCTTGTTAATAAAATACCTGTTCTAAATGGCTACATGGAATCTGGAACTTAATGTAGAAGACAACACATAGTACTAGGAGTCAAACAATATTTGAAGCAGCTAAGGAATGGAAGATGGAGAGGTTTAAGTAGAGCAGGGATAAAGCAACACTAAGGGGGGGATAGGGAGTGGCAGTTTTGAACCATGGCTGAGGTTTGAGTAGAGCGAGCGAAGGTGGGGGACATGGGAAAATGTGGTGGTTGAAAACAAGGTTTGAATATAGTGAGAAGGGAGTTGAGAAATGCTTTGTTGTGTTAGCCTATAGATATTGGCTTCCAGAGATGGCCCAGCCATTAAGCAGGGTGAGCCCACGGCCTCAGGTGTCACTCTTGCAGGTACCCTGCTTTGCCCCTCTGCCAGCAGCAGAGAAGCACTGCCATCAGTGCCAATTTTGGATAAGATCACATCCATTTTATGCGAGATCTCACCTCAAATCAGTGAGATATTGTCTGAAAAAAGCACCATCGCTTCTCTGCCATGGCAAATATGGCAAATATGGCAGGGCGTGCAGTGTAACAGCAGGGCAGGTTGCCACTTTCCGTTTTGCCTCAAGCGGCAAAATAGGATGTGCTGCCTCTGTTTCTAAAATCTAAGCACCCTAAAATCTAAAATCAAACTGTTGTTCTGTTACTAAAGATTAATCAGCAGACTTTGCATTTATGGGATAAGAGGACAGGTCCTTGTCTGGATTAGAAACTTGTTAATGAGCATAAAGCTGATTATAGGAATAAGTGGACAGTTCTCACAATGGTAGTATATAAGAGGTGGGGTCTGCCAATTATTAATATCGGTAGCAATGCTTTTCAACTTGTTTGTAAATTATCAGGAATATGGGGTGAGCAGTGAGCAAAGTTTTCCAAGTTCTCCCTGTTGCTTGTAGAAGCCTGTCAGAAGAACAAATCCATTGAGGAAAAACAAGAGAAATTATCCGAAGTACTTGCTGGCCTTAAGGATGGCAGAAAGGAAGAGGCAGACTTGATGGCTACTATTCAAGAGCTCAGAGAAGAATTGATCATAAAAAGTAAAAGTAAGTCACAATCAAAATGGTGATAATGAATTCTAGTTCTGGAGAGATTGGAAAATGCCATACTATTTGAGAAATGTGTGGCAAAGGGCCACATCACGTTAGTTTAACTCCATGAAGATGATTTCCCCATAGTGAAATGTGTACTAAAATGTATGATATATTTGCCTGTGATTTATAAAAATCTGGCAGCTTAGCAAGTGTCACTTCTGAATAAATGCATTAAAATATGACACTTTTAGGAGCTTTACATGTGTGTTACATTTAGGGCAATAGAAAGGACTATGAATGCAATCCTTGGCATACTTCTGAGTAGATATACATAGGATTATATAGTAAGGCTTGCTTTCTAACTTGGGAAGCAAAATGACCCATCAAAATACCTTAATATAAAAAAACAAAACATTGGTGGGAAAGATGTGTTCATATTAAAGTATTCAGTTGAGTAGGAACAAGCCACATCAAGAAAATGAAATTTTGATGGTGCAGGTGGCTCATTAAATAGTATATATATATATATATTTTAAAGCATGGATTAACTCCTCATTTGTAGAATTCAAACGAGGCAGCAAACAAGAGAGGCCTATTTGATAGGTTTATCAAAGTTTTTTTAAAAATACAACTTTAGGTTAATGATGAAAAAAAGCACACTGCGTCTTATTTTGTTTAAATCTCAGTTAAAAGCAAGCCCCCAGAAGAAATCATGGAAAGACTTCATAAGTCTGAAAAACTATTTAAAGAGCGGCTTGGATTAGAAATACGCAAAACTGGTGGTAAGACCGATGTGTTCATTTCTATAATTTCAGGGTGTGACTAGTATTGTTTTGCTGTAGCAGAATTAATCCATTAACTGCCCAATAAAAAGTGCAACAAGTGTGAACTTGAATAGAAACAGTTTCCCATGCAAGTCTGCCCTACCACCTGTACAAAAGGCTGCTGTAAAGGAGAAAGCCATTTCCTCCAGCATATACTCGTGTGCTGCAAGTTCATTGTCTAATGGATAATTGGTGCTGATAGTTCCGGTCTTTTCTGGGTCCTATATAGATGAGTGAGAAGCAGCCACCACAACTGTTCAGTGCTGTCAGTAATCTCATTTTACAGGGGCAGCAGGGAAAAGAGGATTTTGCAATAATGGCAACAAACAGGTTGCTTTTTTGTTCACAAACCAGCTTTTCGAGATGGAACACCCTTGCATTACATCATGTGTGATTACGCTATCCGTTTTCTAAGTACCTAAACCAAAATGATGCATGCTTCTTTGGGGGGGGCGGGTTCATGTTGCCTATCCAATCAATTATCACAATCTTGGATTGTTTTACTTGCGTACAGTGGTGCCTCGCAAGACAAAAAACTCGCTAGACGCAAGGGTTTTTTGTTTTTTGAGCTGCTTCGCAAGACGATTTTCCCTATGGGCTTGCTTCACAAGACGGAAACGTCTTGCAAGTTTGTTTCCTTTTTCTTAACACCGTTAATACAGTTGTGACTTGACTTCGAGGAGCAACTCATAGAACGCGGTGTGGTAGCCTTTTTTGAGGTTTTTAAAGACTTTGGTGATTTTTGAAGCTTTTCCAAAACTTTCCCGACACCGTGCTTCACAAGACGAAAAAAATCGCAAAGCGAGAAAACTCGTGGAACGAATTAATTTCGTCTTGCGAGGCACCACTGTACTTCCATAAGGAAGAGGCCAGAAATTGGGGTTATTGTACACATTCTCTCTTCCCTTCCAAATGCACTTTTGATTGAGCAATATACTGTGCTAGGAATATGGAAAACGGGTAGGATGGTGGCATTATATAGATGATAATGATATAAGTCATCAGGGCGATATCAGTCATCAGAATAGGAATCCTATTCACTGAAGATAATAAGGCCTCTGCTCATGGAAAGGGCTCGAAATGATTTTTACTAGTTTGCCCTGCAGCCTCCTCTACCAACTCTCATGTGGTTTGAGGCTCCCTCTCACTTGGAGTGGGGGGAAGGAATTCATGAAACTTTCATTTCTTCATTCTGTGAACAGAAGCATCCCATGAGCAGAACTCCATCCGTGGATCTCTGAATCCAGCCACCTAATATTCAGAGCGTAATTTGAACAAAATAGGATGGCTGGTGCTCTCTAGACTGAGCAGATACATTTCTATGTAATGTGAATCCTTTAACTGGTAAAAATACAGTAGCAGTTTAAGACTTAGTAAAATGTTGCAGGGACATGAAACGCATGCAAATGAATGTTACCTGACACACTTAACAAAATATTGTTTTTGCCTTCAGCAACTCATTTGCAGTTTATATTCCGTTGTGTTGACCACAAAGATCTTGAGAAACCATACATACTTACCCTTACCATAAATGAAGAGGGAGCTTATGAAGGTATGCTTAAAGTTTCTGAGTACTGTTGCATTTCATAGTGGAACTGTTTTCTATAAATCTAATCTCAGATCATCATTCTCTCTCCACACACTGTAAAAAGGCATTAGCGTTTAGCTTCTGCTTTTAAAAATCATCTAATCTTTGCAGCAAGAACTGTTAACTCCAGTATATTAAGATTCACTAACTTCATAGTTTGGATAAAGTAGCAACTTATGCAACAACTTATGTTTTTCCCTATTTTCTCCTAGTGATTTCTTGTTTTCCTCCTCTGGACTGTATAGAAGAACTGCAGCAAAAAGTGAGGGAAACCAGCAATTTTTCTGCATTTATTGCTAACGTCAGGAAAGCCTTCATCGCTTTGACTTATAAATGATATGTTGTTATATATGTAAATCTGTCTGGATATCTTGTCTGTTTAAATAAAAGAAAGTAGGCATTTATCGTAACTATTTGACCTTCAGATAGAGTTTGAGTTGCACATGGGCTATGCTGCCTCTGCTTTTCATTAAGACAGATCAGATCCTGGGCTCCTCAGATTTGAACAGGGTTGCATTTGCAGATCAAAAAGTTTTGCTTGATTTAGTAGCACTAGTTTCTAGGTTACCAGCCCCCCCCCCCCCGCCCAGGCAGGGCAGATGTCATTTCCCCCTAAAGCCTTCTGTTTCATTCAGAGCTGCCCATGGAATGTGGGCACATAAAACTCAGTCTCTCAACAAGGTATAGTAAATGTCTGCTTTCACTGTATAACTCTTACAAAAAAAAAAAAAAAATTCCTGCCCAGTACAAGCTAACACCAGTCCCATTAAATGACAAATATCAATATCGTGGTTCCTTAACAATGCAATCCTATACATGTCTACTCAGAAGTAAGCTTCAATGAGTGCAATGTGATTTACTTGCAGTGAACTGTGTATAGCATTGCAACTTTAGTGCTGGTATCACTGCTTTAAAAAAAAGGTAAGAAGGAATTTGGTATTACAATTGTTTTTAATTATTTACGATAATGACAATAATTTAACGAATGAAAGTTGAGTTTTATATAATGCCTTTCAATATTTTATTTAGAACATGAAAAAGTTCTAAACAAAGAAAGAGCAGGCACTTAGAGAAGCTTGAATTGATGTCTTGTCAAAGTGAATAAATCCATATTGTTAGTTGCACTTGCAGTCTGTCCCAGTTGTGGTTTTTCAGTTTAAAAAGACGTTTCGTCATCTTCATTGAGGCTCCTGGTGGTAGAGGGAATTAATTCTTCCACATATGTAGCAGGGAAAATACCTATTTTCCCATTGAGAGAGCCATACCACCATCCATCCTCTTCCTTCTGGTGAATTTCAATAACATCACCTAATAAAGGAATGTGCATAGTGTTACTTTAACTTTCTTGGTCAAATAAACCAGATCTTAGGGGCAGTTCACACAAGTTTCTTAAGGAAGCTACATGGCTTTAGAAAGTACTTTGTCTCTATCATCCTTCAAAAGAACAGAAGGGTTTCTCTGTGGAGACCAAACCAGATAAACCATTCTTGAGTATGGCTTGTGCTTTTAAGTGTTCTTCCATATGTATGCTTAGAGCCAAACTAGATGGAGAGTGGGCAGGTTTTAGTCCTTCCCCCAGGAGTTTATTTCAGCATAAAGTTAAAACTCTACCCCTGGCTTTGTAGCCAGAAATGCTACAAGCTAGTCCCTCTGTTGGCCACTGAGAACAGGATGTTGGAGTAGATGGGCTTTGGGTCTGATCCAGTGGGGCTTTTCTCTTACATTGAGATTAGAGGAGGGGAAATGTTACCGTTACCTTTATTCAAGCAGAGCTCGTCCTCCCTTTCAGCGTGGTAATCATATAAAGCTGTACAAGTTCCATACACGGAATCACCATTCTCTGGTGGTAGAGCTGTTGGCTTTGAATTGCTAACAGTTACTGGAAAGTTGGGACAAAAGTGATAATATTTATGGCAGCTATAACAAATACAGTCTTGTGGTAATAACTAGCTCTTTTAAAACCCAGTTATAGCTCCTGAATTACCGTATTTTTTGCTCTATAAGACTTTTTCCCTCCTAAAAAGTAAGGGGAAATGTGTGTGCGTCTTATGGAGCGAATGCAGGCTGCGCAGCTATCCCAGAAGCCAGAACAGCAAGAGGGATTGCTGCTTTCACTGCATAGCGATCCCTCTTGCTGTTCTGGCTTCTGAGATCAAAATTTTTTTTTTCTTGTTTTCCTCCTCCAAGAACTAGGTGCTTCTTGTGGTCTGGTGCGTCTTATAGAGCGAAAAATACGGTACTTTTTTGAGATGGAGAGATTTGAAAACAGCTTGGATCTGAAGGGCCAGGTGTATTTTGTTCCATTTTAGGTATGTTGACCCCTTTTAAATTATTTAAGAAAACTGATGTTTGATTATAGTTTCCATTTTGGCCTGGCAGTTGTACTGCTGTTTTCCTTTTTTGCAGGGAAAATTATTTGCTTCTGGACAGAAAAAGTACCATACTGTATAGCTGTATGTGCGTATTTCTAGAACCTGACAGCCCCATTTCCCACCATCATGATAAATTTGAAGAACTGGAGGGTGGCAGGCACTCAGAAGATGCAGAGCCTCACCACGGAGGAACGGGGAAGAATAATCCTATTATTATTCTTTAGAAGACATTTGAAGGAAGCCCTGTATAGGGAAGCCTTTTAATGTTTTATTATGTCAGATGGGTGGGGTACAAATAATAAAATCATCATTATCATCATTACTAACACAGTATTTGAGCCCCCAGAAGGCTTAGCTGCTTTTTATGTTTTTAATTTGTACCAAAACAGTGAGCGACATCTTACTAGCTAGAAACCTTTCACTTGCTCCTCAGCTTTCTACTGTTACAGTGGTACCTCGGTTTTCAAACGTAATCCATTCTGGAAGGCTGTTCTGAGTTCTGAAACGTTTGAAAACCAAAAACTCAATAGCCAACAGCTAGGCCTCAGAATCTTGCACTCAGCGGAAGTTGTGTGGCATGTTCAACTTCTGAGGCATGTTCAAAAACTGAAGCATTTACTTTCAGGTTTACAGTGTTCCAAAACCGAAATGTTCGTCAACGGAGACGTTAAAAAACCGAGGTACTACTGCACCAGAATGGCAGCCATTTTGCCAACTACTGTATGTGATTATGAGAGAGAAGAGAACCCTAGACTTCACATGCTGATCCTGCAATGGATTGTGTCCTTACCTGGTGGACAACTCCTGTTAATTCCTTCTTCACTGGTGGCCCCTGTGCTCAAAGTTTGCTTAAAATGTTTCTTCTTAACAGGGAGGGTGATTGCCACAGAGTGATGCACACAGTCCTAACAGTTTTGAGGGAAAGAAAAAAGCATTGTTAACAGGAGAAATGCTAAAAATTGAATTGTTTTGGGCAAAAGTACTGTACCTAAAGGCACGTGAAAATAAATATACTTGAACAACGCAGGGTGCAGTTTGCACATAATGCTAAGCCAAACTATAGCTAAGTGTAAACATGTAAGCATTTGCATACTCTGAACAAATTTTGGCTATTTCACTCATCCCCAATTGCTAAGATATGATTTGATAGTCTCCCCCTCCATATGTTATGGTGGTTACTGCAGAGAAACCCCAGACAAACAGTCATAAATTCTTACATGAAGCAGCTTTCCACAAAATTCTGTTCATAATAAGTCTGCATCTTTACAAGTAACACTAATAAACTATATCCCTTATCACTTTTGAAGTTGCCAGTAGTACACGTGAAAAGGATCTAGGGGTCTTTGTAGACCACAAGCTTAACATGAGTCAACCGTGTGATGCAACAGCTAAATAAATAAATAATGCCAATGCTATTCTAGGCTGCATAAACAAGTATAGTGTCCTGATCAAGGGAAGTAATAGTCCCTCTATATTTTGCCTTGGTCAGACTACTGTGTCTAGTTCTGGACACCCCAGTTTAAACAGAATATTGACAAGCTAGAATGTGTGCAAAGGAGGGTGACCAAGATGATCAAGGGTCTGGAAACCAAGCCTTATGAGGAATGGTTGAAGGAGCTGGGTATGTTTAGCCTGGTAAAGAGAAGAGAGAGGAGATATGATAGCTATCTTCAAATATCTCAAGGGCTGTCACATGGAAGAGGGAACAAACTTGTTTTCTGCTCCAGAGGGTAGGACCTGAACCAATGGATTGAAGTGACAAGAAAGGAGATTCCAACTAAACATCAGGAATAACATTCTGACAGAGTTCAACAGTGGAATAGACTGCCCTGAGAGGAAGTGGTCTCTCCTTTCTTGAAGGTTTTAAAGCAGAGGTTGAATGACCATCTATCATGTTTGATCTAGTTGACATTCCTGCATTGCAAGGGGTTGGACTAGACCAGTGGTGGCCAAACTTGGCCCTCCAGCTGTTTTTGGACTACAACTCCCATCATCCCTAGCTAACAAGTTTGGCCATAGCTGGACTAGACCCTCAGGATCCCTTTCATTCTATGATTCTAAGTCTTTATAACCAGACACTTAAAGTTCAAGATACAAGATAACTAAAGTGCCGTATTTTTTGCCCTATAGGACGCACTTTTCCCCCTCCAAAAATGAAGGGGAAATGTGTGTGCGTCCTATGGGGCGAATGCAGGCCCTCTCGCTCTCCAAGCTTCAGGAAGCCTTGGGAGCCTCCAAACCAGGTCGGGGGGAGCGGGAAGGCGCCTTCCCGCTGTCTCCCGACCCGATCTGGAGGCTGGCGACGGGGAGAAGCGCGCTTCTCCCTGTCGCCAGCCCCACAAGCTGGGGGACAGCGGGGAGGTGGAGCGCCGCCATCCCATTGTTCCCCGACCTGGTTTGGGCTCCAAGCAGATATCCGCAAGGCGTGGGAGCCCGGTCTCCCAAGGCTTGCAGAGAGCTGCCTGTTCTGGGGTCGGGGGAAGCTCAGGCCTGGGGGGAAAATATTTTTTTTTCTTTATTCCCCCCCCCCGCCAAAAAAAACTAGGTGCGTCCTATGGGGCAAAAAATATGGTACTTTGAAGAGTAAGTAAAAGCTTTTGTTTAGCTGTATTGTAATAATAATAATAATAATAATAATAATAATAATAATAATAATAATAATAATAATAATAATAATCTTTCCCAAATGTATGCTGGTCCCACTAATGGCAGGTAAAAGGACCAGGATGTACAGAAGGCTGTAATAGTTTGTGGGCTTGGGCTGTAAACACATATCCTGCAAATTAGCCTCACACATGTTCCCTAAAAGTGCTTTGACATAGGCCACAACCCTTCATAGTACCTTTTCCTTCCATTTGGAAATGCAGTTCCTGGGTTCAACTGGTTTGGGCATCTGCTCAATTTCTGCAAGCACAGTCGCCAGCTTGAAGTGGTTTGCATGCAGAAGGATAACTTTCAGAGATGTCTAGTAATACATATAGTTTTTTAAAAAATAAAAATACTGTTAGTAAAATGATATTTTGCTTCATGTTGATTTCAGGTGGGGGCAGGAGTTGACCCTAGGGATGGGTGAATCTCAATTTCGATTTCCCTTCGTTTCCCCTTTTTTCCAATCTATGTTCAGTTGAGTTCTCCACATTTTCACACGTTTGCACGTTTTTCCTAATACACTCATGTTTGTATGCAAGTTTGCCTGTTAAAAGATATTTTTTGCAAAGCAATTCTCCCAATATAATTATTTTTTGTATATTGTTTTCAGTAATATATGAATTTGTAGGCACACTTTATCCTACTTATATGAATTTTTGTACACATGATTTGGTTGCATTTCCATAATTTACAGATGTGAATTTTGAAGGATGGATGTGTTTTGGTTTACATCCTGTTTTGGAAAATGCAGATTACATAGGTTCACCTTTAAATGCAAACTGAAACAAATTTCTGTACCATCACTAGTTGACACACACACACACAATCAGACTTCCAGTTTAATATGTACTACAATACTTCTCTTATTGTCTCTTGTCCTAAAATAAATCACACCCAATTTGGCAGGTTATTCTATTCCAAACCTGCCCAGTTGATTTTCTAGTGATTGTTTGAGGCATGGGCATTAGATATTAGTGAAAGCTGGATTTGAAATGAACAAATTAAGCCCAGGCAGGCATTAAAAAGATGGTATAAAACTAATTTACAGATTACAGTCAAAAAATGTTACCTCATCAAGCTGCTCAGTGATATCATTCTGATTCTTTGCATCTGAGAACTGTGGAGATTCCGTATAAGCGTTAAGCATTCGTTCCAGGCCTTTAAAAAGAATATTGAAGGAATAACCATTTATAAAAGATTAAACAATCTGTACTATAGTGTTTTTCCCCCCACACACAGAACATTTACTAATCTTTCATGCATATGTCTCTGGAAAACAAATGCTTCATAAAATGTTTCTGGAAATCAACTGTAAAGCGTTATAGTGCCATTAGAAAACTCCCAGGACATATTTATTTATATTAAAAAATTAAGAGCTACTTTTTGGCTCAATAGGCCACAAAGTGGTGTACAATCATATTGTGATAAAGCAGACAAGGTAATAAAAGACGCAGCAATAGCAGTCATCTGGAGGACCCAAGATGATCAACTGTTCAAGGAGAACAAATTAACCTAAATTAAATACTGCCTTTATTAACTTTCAAAATGGCAAGAAGGAAGAGGCTAGCCAACCTGGACTATTAAGTGGGCAATTCCTCTGTTAGCTAAGGGTGACTCGTGCATTTATTGTTTGCTTTCATTTGCTCGCTATCCACCACGGAAGATGCAACAGGTTGCCAGTTGTTTCCAAACCAATTCAAGTGTTTTAAACCCTAAATGGCTTAGGCCCCAAATATACAAAATACCATCTCCATCCCTACTGGCCCTTTTTGTTAAAACACATCAGAAGTATGAGGAATGACAGCCTGAGAAGGCTTTTTCTGTGGCAGCTCCAAAATTATATACAGTCGTACCTTGGAAGCCAAACGGAATCCGTTCTGGAAGTCCATTTGACTTCCAAAACGTTAGACTCCCAAGGCAAGGCTTCTGATTGGCTGCAGGACCTTCCTGCAGCCAATTGGAAGCCGCAGAAGCCCTGCCGGACGTTCAGCTTCCAAAAGTATGGGATGTAAGAATCAGGGTGTGGCCTCTCCTGAAGTAGAAAAGAATCACAGGCTGGTGATCATCTTGTCTCTCGATGCCATCTTAACAACAGCACTACTAAGATGCACCCTTGGCTCTGGGCCAAGAGAAGAAAAGGGGGGCTTTCTCTCATAAGGAGATAGTCACCACATTTAAACTATGTTATAACCTTTTAAGTCTGCCTTCTGGGAACCTTTGTGTGAACAGATGATTACTTGTGAATGTTTTATACTTTACAGAAGACGGTGTAGCGTCTAATTTTAGGAGAGATTAAATGGGGGAAATACCCGGAAATATTTACAGAGACTCTAACGAGTCTGAGCAAGCTATCTGCTGTGCGTGTGTTTAAAAAAGGGGAATGTTAACTCTGCTGATTTTGTTGAACTTGTAAAGACAAGTTGGGATAGGATATCTTAGACAATATATCCTCCCCCGCATCCCTAAACATTCCCACATTCAGAAGCTAAAGTGTTTGTCAACCAAGGTACGACTGTACCTCCCCACAGAGGTGCATCTAGCATCTTCATTGTACAGCTCTCACATTGGGCTAAAGAGATCTCTTTCCCCTGCCCTTTGAAAATTAAGCTGTTTTGTGGAACCATCCCATACCGTTTTGTACACTGCACTGTTCTATTTGGAACGCTCTTGTGTGCGTTATAATTGTAATGGTTTTATCTGTTCTTATAACTGTATATTCTGTTATTCTAACTCCACCCCGGAATCTTATGCTGAAGGGCAGGTAAGAAGTTTTATAAATAAGTATAGGTAAATAAGCTGTGTGCTGAAGGGCTAATAATGCACATAGCTTCCTTACACATTTGTCTTCAATTCCAGGGGTATTAATAAGGAAAGGTTTTAGTCTATCGATCTATGGACTCTTGTCTAGGCCAGTTTCCTCTAGAAGCAATGTCAAGGATTGAATGATAACACCCAATATATCAAGGCATACAGGCGACATTTCAAGGCACCTGCTTTGTCTTGTAACGCCTTCTCCAAGTCCTTTTGAACACGTAGCACTTTGGCTTTGATGGAAGCCTGTCTCCTCTCTTTTTCGATGAGGCTCGTAGCATCTTCCTCCTTTTTGCAGGAAAATAAACCCACGTTTTAGACATGCAGTTCAGATGGAAAAGAAAAAATGCATCCAAGCAGGAAGATGTTTATTAGAAGTGCAGAAGAACAATGAAGCCTGAATTTGGTATTACTCTAAACTCAAGCACACATTGAGTGTTGACACTGGCACAGTCTGCACAAATCAAGTTCAAGTGACAACACGGTTGACTTCACCGTGGCTTCATGCACTACAAAATGTTTAAAAAAGCAATACTGATGGACATAGCTCAGTTGGTAGAGCATACAACTCTGATTTAAAAAAGCAATACTGATGGACATAGCTTAGTTGGTAGAGCATACAACTCTTAATTTCAGGGTTGTGGGCTTGAGCCACAAGTTGGGCAAAAGATTCCTGCACTGCAGGGAGCTGGAATACATGGTCCCTTGTGATCCTTTCCAACTCTACAATTCTCTGATTCTAAGGCAAGGCAGCGATCCATCAAAGCACTTAGACCCCGAGAGCATTTTCTTAGAAAAGGAAGGTGAATGTCCTATCAGCCAGAATTTATGGGTCTCATGGTATTCTGGCAATCACAGGTGAAGGCAGTAGAGATTAGCAAGCACTAAACTAACCTGTATATTCTGTCCAAGACTCTAGTTTTCTGAGAGGGCCACTTAGAGGTGGTAAACGGTAGAAGACCAGACCCAACATCTTTCTAAAGTAGACTTATTGGGATGTTCTGTTGCCCACAGGCATCAAGTGTCCTGCACTCAATCTTTTTGCCCTCCATATTAGCAACTGGGGCAAGCTGGTCCCACTTAGAATATTACAGATTTGCCCTGGGGCTTTCAATTCCTGATCCCTACTCAAGTCTCCAGGCCTCAAGCAATGCAGTTAGAATAAATCAAATAGTGTTATTTAGTCAATATTGTATTGTGCTAAATAATTATTCTCAATATGAAATAATTTGATTGCACGCATGCAGCAATATTATGAGTCGCTCGGCAAATCACCATTTCTAGTAACAGAACTATGTGTGGTAGCATACAAATGTTCCTTTTGCAGAACTTCCTTTCTCTTTATCTTGAAATGTTAGTTTTATGGTGCAACAAAGCAAGGGTGGTACATCAGAAGAAGCAGACACTCTGAAATTATGCACAAGCATGGATGTTATCAGAAAGATGATTTGAAAGAAGGTTCGTTAAAAATCAGTGAAACGTTTAACATATCTCTGATTCTGTCTGGTCCCCAAAACTAATGAACAGGGTAATTACCTTGGAATTCTGATGCTTGCCCAGTGTGTGTGTGTGTGTGTGTGTGTGTACGTGTACATGTGAACACAGCCCTATAGTTTCCCCTGCAAAGTCTTAACACACAAAAAATTGAAAAATGTTCCCAGCTCAGTTGAATAATAATAGTTACAGGCAATAAGCTTATCCAGATCCATTATTTGGATACTCCAGTTCTGCTTATCATATTGTGCTTTTGCAATGCATAAGCATAATTGCTGTGCCAATAAAAGCTTGTGATTAAGTGGCATGCAAAGCGACAGTGCTGAAAAAGCAGCTCTCTGTTGCTATTGTATTATAGCTTAGTAATTGCATGATGTTGGATTCCCCCATACAGACAGTCACAGGAGAAAGTATAATAGTCAAGAAGGCACCCGCTGTGGCTTTTGGCCCTGTGGACCCTAGTTTCTGATTTATGTCAACTGCTTCCTCTGTGTGGATAAAGCAATGGCAGCACCCGTTGATTTGTGATCAGTCCTTTGTGAAGCAAAAACAGCAGTGGCGCCAAAATCTTACAAGCCCTTTTAAGGATCTTGAATGTGGCTTGGCTGCTTCAGATGCTCTACAATTGGGGTGTTAATTTAGAACTTGCATTATGAGCTGAACATGGTTGCAATGGCATTTATTGCAAGAGAGAACAAAACAGAGTTCAGGTAATCACCAACCTATTTGCAACCTGCAAATCAATATTTTCATAGTATCTGTTTATTAATACACAAACCACTTCTCAATGTTTTGTCCCACTCTTGCAACACACTACTGATTTTTACAAGATGTGGGCCATGGGTAAAGCCTGAATATTCCATGTGTGCTCAGTCACGGTAAAATGCACGTACCATGGTTTATTCATATGTAATGTTAGCATGCCAGCATAGGACCTTGAGAAGCTGCCCTGTACTAGGTCAGAGCATAGGACGATCTAGCTCAGTTTTGCCCACAAATGATTGGCTGAGGGTGTCCAGGTTTGCAAACAGGGGACATTCTCATCCCTAGCTGGAGATGCCAGAAATTGAACCTGTGCAATACAGAATGCTCTACCACTGGACTACAGGGCCAGCATGCCCATCTGGGCCACCAAAGTACTGGTGTGCTAATCATACACTTGAACAGGCCAACACACATGGTAAGAGCAGTCCTAAGGAACAGAAGAGGCTGGAGGTAGGCAGATGGGGGCAATCTTGAGAAATGGGATCACGGATGGCAAGAAATCTATTCAGCTCCCATATTGATTGCTTCCCTCTTTTACTTTCTGCCAAATTGGTACCTGTCATTCACCCTGACAGGGAAAGTGAAGTGCCGCAGTTAGGCACTGGTGAAATCAGAGCAAAACCTGCCTACTACTGGGTAGCTGGCTCTCAGTTTTATAGTTTACACAGAATGCACCAAGAGGCATGCCATTACACTTCCTCCAGAGGTTCCTACAGCTGTCAGTAGTACTGGGCGATATTTTGCTTTCAACATCATGATATAGCATTGGCTAAACATTGCGATATACTGATATGTTACGATGTCTGAAATAAGGATGGAGCTACGTAGAGGCACTGGCTGGCTTCAGTTTTTACTGCATTGTGGTTTTTGCTGGCCACTGCTCTTGTGGTTCGCTGCTCCCTGAAGGAGGCGGGGGAGAGCTGAGCCAGCAGAGCTAACGGGCTGCAGGAATCAAGCATTGGTTGGTTCCATGCTTTTTCCTACATTGTGATTTTTGCATAGCACACACACAAACATCCTTATTCACGATACATTGCCAGGTCAAAAACTATGAAACTGATATCTCGATATGGACTTCAAACTGGGTTTGAAAGATATATCGATAAATCGCCCAGCCCTAGCAGGCAGTTCCTATTGCCATACAAACATTGCCCGTCATGATGACAAGCATCTCAGTAGTGCACTTACATAATAGTCTGTTAATAACAGCTCCAGCTTGGTCTCTGTAGCAGGCATGGACATTTCTTCTCCTAACATCTGTGTGTCCTTGTGTGCATCCACTTCACTGACCGCATCATGAAGCCTTGTGTGGCACTAGAATCAGGACAAACAAGATTCGATATGAAAAGAAGTTCTAATAGTATTTAGATGGAAGTGAACAGTGCTTGGAATGAATTAGTCCCACTGAACAAAGTTCACTAACTAGTTCAAAAATCTCTGAACTACACCTGAAAGTAGTACTTGTAAATGTCAGGTGTTCTAAAGGTGAATAAAGTTCAGTTTGGGGATAGAACTTTGAATGATTTATAGTTCATCTTCATGTTCATTACTTTTGCCCTTGCCATCCCCCAGCAGGAGGCCCAGAGGTTGATTTAAAAAAATCAACTAAACATTTCTAAAGAAAGTTGCAAAGCTAAATGTGGCAGAAACGGTCTAAGGCTTATTAGGCTGTTGCTAAAGACACTAAGTCAGTCACTGTTGCTAAGGAATCAGAAAAAATGTGAGGCATTTCCTGCACCTGTTCCTGCACCTGTACTTCTTGCTGCAAGCTATTCAGGTTAGAAGAGAGAAATGCCTCACATTCCTTCTTTCGGATTCCTTAGCAACAGTGATGCTTTGTGCCTCTAACAGCTGTGTAGGTGGCAGAAATAAAACAGAGTAAGTCTTCTAGTATGGAAATACAATTATGGGGAAAGTTTAACCTGCTTACGTTCTGTCTGTCAGACATCTTATTACTTGTGTGTGGCCTCCGATTTGCTTTTGGACTTTGGTTCAGCATACTGGCTGGTAACATTCTGAATGCTGAAAAAATGTATGCCAAGGATGAACTTTTTATGAACTAAAAGGTTCATTTGAATGAACTGGAACTGAACCAGTTCATTTTGCAAAACAACGTTCTTGAACTGGAAACAGTTCCTTTTTAAAAACCAACTTTCTAACCACTGGAGGTAAAAAATCGTAATATTACATACCGCGATTAGGTTCTGTGCCAAACTGGAAAGATGCTGGCTGTAACAATTTAATGTATTGCACAGAAGATGCAGTCGCTCCTTTTCGAGTTCTAGGATGCTCTGTTTAAAGGAAGGGAGGAAGCCATTACCACACAAAATGGGCAATCTGCAAGGATTAGATTGGTCTGCTGCACACAGAGCCACCAGAGGAACCCCGTCCCCAATCCAGACTATGCAAAAATAGCTCCTGCAAATGAGAACCTGCCACATCCCAAGACAATCTGCTCCACTGCTGAACAGCATTACCAATAGGAAGTGTTCCTAATATGTCCCCCGAAACCTGCCCTGCAATTTCCATCCATGGTTTCTAGTCATGCTAGAATTATTATTTGGAGCACAATTTCTGTTCTCATCCTGAAGCAAAGTTCTTAACCCGAGGTACTATTTCTGGGTTAGCGGAGTCTGTAACCTGAAGTGTATGTAACCCGAGGTACCACTGTACTATCAACCTAGGTAAAGGTAAAGGACCCTTGGATGGTTAAGTCCAGTCAAAGGCGAATATGGGGTTGCGGCACTCATCTTGCTTTCAGGTCGAGGGAGCCGGAGTTTGTCCACAGACAGCTTTCAGGTCACATGGCCAGCATAACTAAACTGCTTCTGGCACAACGGAACACTGTGACGGAAGCCAGAGTGCACTGAAACACCATTTACCTTCTCTCTGCAGTGATACCTATTTATCTACTTGCACTGGCATGCTTTCGAACTGCTAGGTTGGCAGGAGCTGGGAAAGAGCAATGGGGGCTCACCCCGTCGCGGGGATTCAAACTGCCAACCTTCTGATCGGCAAGCCCAAGAAACTCAGTGGTTTAGACCACAGCGCCACCCGCGTCCCTACTATCAACCTACTCATTACATCACACAGGTACTTAGGACCCCTGTGAGTGGAAAGGGTGCACCCAAACAGCCATAGGCACACATGTGAAGCACATGATTCTCCCTCCACTGAAATCAACCGGGTTTAAAAGTGTTTTGCTTTGGCTGCATTGCACCCTTCGTCTCTTTTATGTTGGTGTTCCTTTAGCTGAAGAATGCTAAAAGGCTTGGAGCAGAACTCAGCATGTGATTAAAAATACAGTAACTCTGTGGAGGTGGTGATGCTTAACAGCATTTAATTAAATTTCTGCTTCTAGAAAAGAAATGATTGAGTATGAAATTTACGGCCAATCTGTTGATGCTGGTGCTTTTTTGGGGGGTGGGAGGGTGTTTCCTTAAAAAGCCTCTTTGATGAATTACATTTCATTACGTTTCAAGTCAGATTATAACGTTGTCTATGACAAACCAGATGTTGTGGCTTTGTTGGATCTACAGATTTTGCCATGGGGGGTAAACGTCCACACTGACCCCATGGGTCACATTCAATGACGCTTCTGAGCCTCTCTCCCAAGCCGTGTCATAGTCCTGGCAGTGAGTGCTGTTTTCCACCCCCAGGCAACACATTAGGCCAAAGTACAGCTGAGCACAACACAGCAGCAAAAATGACCAGGGATCACCAGCAATGAGGCTGGGATCTCCTCTCTAAGAGCCCAAACGTTTGCTACTTCATAAGCTTGGCTTAGGTGCAAACTGGGGCTCTGTGTGAGCCTCCACCCTTTTGAGATGGGTGAGAATCAAGCAACTTCAAGGCTAGATTAAATTGCTTGGTGTGCTGGTGCCAAAGGGATATCTTCCCTTAAGAAACTAGGAAATAGAAGCAGCCCCAGAGAAGCAAGGGAAACCCAGCCACATAGGCGGGACATAAATAACAAAATCAAAATCATCATCATCATCATCAAGCAATTCCAGTGGATGTTGCGGGACTGACTTTCTTATTCCCTGGGACGATTTGCTATGCTAGCATTTGCTCGTTCGTTTGAAAAATGTCTGTACAGGGGGGAGAGAAAGGGTTAAAATGTAAACCAATAGGAAAGCCAGAGGCGGAGCCAACCTGTATATAAAAGGGCTTAGCCCGAGGTTTGAGTTAGTTGTTGGTGGGCAGTTGGTTGGTTTTAGTGGGTTGGTTGGTTGGTTGGGAAAGGCAGTTGGAAAAGCAGTTGGCAGGTAATAGAGAGACAGTTAGTGCAGTGGGTTCTTGTGTGAGGGGAGGTAGAAGAGATAGAGACAGGATAAAACAAGACTAAGAAAGCAAAGAGTAACAAGGTTTGGAATGCGGTTAAAGTTTGTTTGTGTCTGAAATAAACTACACTCTTCTTTGTTAATTTGAGGACCTGACTGAGACTAAGTGATTTGCCAGGGAGGACCTGGTTGGTGGCAGCGGATTAGTGGTGTACGGGTCAATAGTCTGTGAGACGACCGGGGGCTCCATACGAACGCCATAATCATCATCATCATCATCATCATCAAGCAACTCCAGTGGATGTTGCAGGACTGACTTTTTTATTCCCTGAGACAATTTGCTATGCTAGCATGGGGTGACAAATGCATGCACAAACATATGAAGCTATGTCATTCTGAGGATATGCCAAGTCAGCAGTGCTCTGGGGTTTTATACAGCCTTCTCTGGAGAGATGCCAGAGATGGAATCTTGGACATACCTCCGAGTTCTGGTCTGATTCACCTGGGGTCGTCTATTCTAACTGGCTCCAGCCTGAGGCCTTTCTAGTTGTAGAGTTGGGGAACTCGACCTGGAACCGTCCGGCTTGCAGAACATGTGCTCAAATCTTGAGCTGCATTTTGATCTGCAGCTCCTCCCTTTAATGTTTATAACTTCAAAGAGTAGTCCTCTGCTCCCAGGACCTTGATTCCCACCCACCCCCTTTCCCTTCTCGAACACACAGCTGTAGTACCTCACTGTTCTCACTGAATTGCAAATCAAAATAAAAAATGGATGGCAGTGCAGAAATGAGGCTTGTTTATATTCAAGGGGAAGTGTCAGAATGAAAATGTACAACAGCACAAGAAAAGAACCTCAAACGACTTGCCTGGTGGCAATTTTCTAAAGTGCTTTCCCATTTCAACCTAGTTTTACAGGCGGCTAGATTCTTGTCATAGTAATCTTCATCGTCCTTTCCCAGTTTCGTTGCAGATTTTTCCAGGTTTCTGAGCAACTGAAATGAAAATATAAATGCAAGTTGTTTAAAAAAAGAGAAAGATGATTGACTTCTCTCACCAGAGGCATTGTTCTCATAGCCGTGTTGGCAGGGGCAAATTATCTTCTATTTATGCACCTGTGAGGTCAGGAGAGGTAAGGCCAACAGCTTAACAGCGTGCTATGTGCATGACAACATGCAGAAAACTGTGTTTTGTGTGTAGCAAATCATGAGTCTTTGCTTCACAATGCTGAAAGTCACCCTCTCCCCTCAAAGACACCTAATAGATTTGACTCTTGTCATTTTATCTAGCAGCCTGGCAGGACCAATGCTTCAGAAAAGTAGGCTGTTAATATTGTTACTACTTTTATAGCCCAACGTTCAATTCAAGAACCTCACACATGGCTCTTGTCCACCATTTTATCCTCATAATAACCCTATGAGATAAGCTAGGGAGAGAGATAGTAACTGACCCAAGGTCATGTACGGAGCTTCACCATCAAGCGTGGATTTGATTGGGGAAGAAGAAAGGAGGGAGGATAGTGAAAAGAAGTGGTAAACTTATATTCTTATAATTAATGTTTCAGTATGTTTTTATATACGTATGTTGGAAGCCATCCAGAGTGGTCGGGGCTACCCTGTCAGATGGGTGGGGTACTATATTATTATGATTATTATTTAAAAAATTGGATGTCCCAATTTTCATCAGAGAAATGTTGGGAGTGTATGGAATCTGGGCCTCTCTGGACGTAGTCCAGCCCTCTAACCACGCCACCACACTGTCTTCATGATTTGTCAACTACCTTAGCTTCTACTGTGGAGGAGATTGCACTGCATCATGTGACCTAATGCTCTTGGCCCAGGGGACACTGGGAATTTTCCTGGGGACACCCATTCTCTTACACACAACCCACATGGTTGCAGGCAGGTGATCTGGCTGTGTAGAAACCCAAGAGGCAAGCGCCTGTCTGAAGATTTACCTTCCTTTTGGTCTTTGGTGAAGCCAGCGCTTGGGAGCTCTCTGTTTCGCGGAAGAGCGCTTCGTGGTTCTTGGTTAGCTCCTTTAATTTCTTCTTGGCCTGCCACCAAACACACAGAAATCAACTGGGATGTGAGGGGTTGAAGGAAACTGCATATTTTTCAAGCTGAGCTGGGGATCGGACTGAGTAGGGATCTCTCATAGACAATTTATTATTTGATGTCGTGATTATTGTTCTCTGCCCAGACTCGTCTTTCACTGACGGAAGGGGTTAGGGCGCGACTCTGACAGTGGGTAAGATGTCATTGTCTTGGAATGGCGAGCGCGGCTGAAATATACTCAGAGTCACAAAGTGATTTCATGCTCTTTATTCAGCTCATAGTGGTGAGGAGGAATGAATTAAAGTCCCCTCAAAGTATCTGCTTTATATACATTATTTACACAATGGGCTGCACATGATTGGCTAATTCCAGAATTCTACTGTAAGCCAATCAGGTTGTGGATTCACTTCTATCTGGAGCAGGATTGGGTGGTTCCTGCCAACCAATCATACTGCTGCATTGTTCTAGGACCAATCAGACTGCTGCATTCTGAATCCTATTGTTCTAGGACCAATCAGACTGCTGCAGTTTGGATCCTATTCAACTCAGTACATAACAGCGGTGTATGGTGCAAAGGAGATATCATCAGGCAGAGGACAAGTGAGGACTTCTCATTATGCTGCATTCAGTTACTAGCTGCTCTTGAACACATAAATGAAGCCTTGTGTTTGTAAGCTCCACAAATGGTGTTGATCTAAAGACCTCCACTGAGCTTCAGTTGCAGCAAACTGATCTGCACAGGCTCACCCACAGCAACCTGGGCTGGAATTCCTGGGAAGTATGTATCTTCTTCACCTGTGTCACAGAGGTCACATCCACACCACGCATGGCTTCCTCCCAAAGAATCCTGGGAATTGTAGTTCCCTCCTCACAGAACTACAATTCCAGGCACTCCACCCCCCAAACTGAAGTTCTCAGGATTCTTTGGGGGAAGCCATGTGCATCCACAGAGTGGATGCGACCAGAAACTACTTGCAAACATGTACACACAATCATTTTTAACTTTGTTGACCTGGTCTGGAACAGCAAAGATGGGCACCACAGATCTATACAGTTTCAAATGCCTGCAAGCGAAATTTTGGGTGCTGGATACCTTTGTAGTTGATAGAAACACAGGAAGGTGCCTTGCACCAGAAAAACGGTACACAGCTTTGTTGTTCCATTGGGAGTGAGGGGAAGGAAAGTTCTATAGCCAAGTAGAAAAACAATTTGGGGTTTTTTTTGGCATGCAAAAGGACCCATCTTCAATCATGGTAGGACAACTAAAGATTCATTTGTGAAGCTCTGGAGAGCCACTGCCAGTCAGTGTAGACAATATAGAGTTAGATGGACCAGTGGCTAGTGTAAGGAAGCTTCCTATGCTCCATTGAGCCTATAGATCATATCCTTTGCTGTTTAAGGCTCATACAGATGATACCACATGGGGCTGCCTTTCCTCTCCATAGATGGTTTTTCAAACTCCCTCTATATCTGCATTCTAGCATAGCTAACCAATGCCTTTTATTTCAAACCATGGTACATAATCTAATCAAACACTTCTTAGCCCCCTTCGCGTAGCTGAATTCAACGGGACGCGGAAGAGTTTCCTGGGGTTGATCTTGACTTGGTACCTTTGCAACGACGAAAAATGGAAACTTGCCTTTATTTGTTGGCGCCAGTTGCCGGTCACCAGGTCTGCTGCCTTCGCAACTGTATTATCTAGCTTATGGAAGAGAAACACAATGACATTTGAGAAGCATATCATTGCTTGCTTGCTTGCTTGCTTATTTATTTATTTGATTTCTCCTCTGTCCTTAACCATAACATCCCCGGGGAGGCTACAACCATAAAATGTACAATTATATAAAAAAACAAACAACCATGAGACATCGTAGTGCAAAAAACAATTAAAAGCAGTTACCTATATAAAAATAAATGCAAACACTTGAAAGACAATTCCATATATAAAAATGGTTCTAGTGCAGATACATGTACAGTAGAGATCTTAACTTGTTGAAAGAGAAAGGTCTTTCAACAGAGATAGTTCCTGCCTAATATGTAACAGGAGGGAAATCCAAAGGTCTGGAATGGATCTTCTATTAAGATGGTATCCTGCAGAGCAAAGTGATGGATTGGGTATATGAGGGGTGAGACAATATGGCTTTGTTCCATTATCAATGTACAGCCTAAGAAAATCTAGCCAGATTGGGCCTTTTAAAGAAAGTCAGAATCTAAAGATTTTAAAGGAAATATATATATTTAGCGCAAGTGGACAATAATATTAGCATCACACCAGATTGGTAAGAGGCCCTTTGCAAAACCAAATCCTCATAGACTTAGGTTGTGATCCTGCTCCTGCTGACGCAACCAGAAGCCACCAGCAATCAGAAGCCATTGACTTTAACGATGCAGCCTTACTTAGAAACAGAACTTTGTGCATTATGCATCATCACCTGCACAGACATTGCACCAGATCATCAGAAAAGCAAGGTTATTTGAACTCACTGCTTTTTTCCTCTTCTCATGCTCCTCCAGGACGTGATTTGTTGGACTTATAGCTTCCATCTGAATGGCTTTGCCAAGTTTCCTGGGCACAGAACATAAAACATATACACCTGCTGCATTAACATTTGCCTTCCGAAAAATTATTTGCTAGACAACCGCCGAGGGAAATGCAGTAAATATTCTCCATGCAATCCCAGAGTAGGCAATAAAAACTGCCATGTTGATTGTACAGGTTTTAAAACCCTCCCAGCTCTCAGTGGACTTTGAATAATGGACCAGACTGTACTTACTTGTGCAAATCGGAGGCAGATTTCATCCCTTCAGAAACACATTGCCAAGCACTGCAAATATAACTGAATGGAGACCAAACAAAAAAAAAGGGGGGGAGGAAAAAGGAAATATAGTATACACATTTATTCTTACTTCAACACGTCTGCTAAAAATCTGGTCTCAGACACAATACATTTTAACAGTTCTGCATGGAGATCTACATAGGATGCCATTTTGTGCAACTAACTGGGGATCAAACTCAATCCACAACGGTTGTTTTGCAAGAGGAATTGCAGCTGTTCGGCAAGCCACTGTCACCTTAAAAACACAGAAGATGACTTTAAACTTGTGCCAGTCATTTTAGAGAAAAGACAAACCTGGGAACAGCTGCCCCATTCTATTAGATGTTGGGGATTCCACTGACCTCCCCCCGCAACACCCCATTCTATTGTTGAGAATGTGGCAGCAACATGTGTGTGGCAGCATCCCCTCAATACATATGCCTAGCTCAGAAGGCAGCATACTGTAAGTATGGCTGCCAGGAAGGCAGACCTTTTGCTGAGCAAGGGGTTTCCATTGTTGGGCACAGAAGGGCAAAGGACCAGGTGCACTTCTGGAGCTCCATCTGCCATAGGAAGCAATGGGAGCCCCATGTACGCCCAGGGCTCTAGACTACGACTTTCCATGACAAAGGAAAAAGAAAACCCTATCGGAGCAACTGGGTTCTAGGTGGGAACTGATGTCACTTACCTGACCTTCATTTTGCCCAACGCTTTGGTGAGCTTGTGGGCCAGTTTATCTAGCCCTTTGCCATATGTGATCTCCAAATCAGCCCTGCCAACAAGGAAACCAGAGGTCATGATGCAAGCAGCTCCTTGTATCTCGACAGCAATGATCTGTCATTTTGGAAGTATATTCTTACTCTTCCATGCTGACCCACAATTCACGTCACTCAGCAGTGCCACAACCACTCCTAAGTGCTCTGCTAATGCACCATCATGAATCAGTTATGTCCTGTTTGCCTTCAACATTCATGTAATTTACCCAAGAAAATTGTTTAGCAATACTCAGCCACTCTTGCTGGCTTTTATTAGAATTTGATTTATCAATCGATGCTCTTCAAATGAGGGGTGTGGCAGGGCATGGATAGCAGAGAAACCGGAGGACAAGGCCTGACATGTAATGAAAAACAATGAGCTCAAATGACAAGCTTTCCAATTCTCTGGTGCAAAATGGTGCATTAAGGTGAAATGTGTGCACAAGTGAATCTGTTTTCTGCACTGGTTCATACATGTACTGTACCTAAATCGACTTCTTGCACATCATTTAATAGCATGCAATTAAATGTTCAAACTGACTTCACTTAAGTGCATTGTCTTTTGAGGTGAAATGAACATTGTATTTGTGCACTGCCTAATCTGCAATGGCTCATTCACACATACACCATGCGAGCAATAACACTGGTCACCAACACAGTGCCTGTGGGCACCAGTGAGCCCACCAGTACCTTGTGCGATGCCCTCAAAAAGGTCTCAGTAAATCTCCCTTCAAAAATCCACAATACACATGAGACTGTTTGCTCTTCCTGCTCCGCTCCTGCTTGCCCCAAGTCTCCTTAAACATGCCCACATTTGACTGAAGGTAATAATTTGATTACTTCCATCCCTTCTGTTCTGAAGGAAGTGGCGCAAATAGCTTTTCTCTGGGAGTGTGGCGATGACTGATGTAGGTGCTTCCTTGGCTCCCATTGACCGAGGGATGGCATGCTCACACCATTTTGTGGTCCTATTTTCCACCTCTTTAGATGCGGCAGCCATTTTGTGTTTAAGCCACATCCCCACTGCAGCCATTTTGTGGCTGGCACCCAAGGCACTTTCTCAAAATTCCGAAAAGGTTGGAGACCCCAGCATTAATCAAAGGGGCACCAAATAAATATTCGGGGAGGCAACCATCGCTTGGTAGACCGCACACTTCATAGGCAGAAGTTTCCATTCTTTTCATTGCCATGCAAAAGAATCAGAACAGCTGATGATGCTTATATGTTCACAAGGTAAATTTATCACCCACCGACGTGATTTAATGTAGTTCATCTCATGACAAATGTCATATTTTATTATCCAAGTAGCATGGAAGTAATGATGATATCCCAAGCTTGTAAAAAAGGAAGAGAATTGAGGGGTTTTTGTGTGTGCCCGAATTTCACTTGTCCTACTGCATAAGTGGTAAAGCATTTCATCACATTTAGAAAAGAATTACTTTCAAAAAGGTGTCTCCTAGAAAGGGGAGCCTTGAGGTTTAAGATGCAAGGCAAATCTTCTATGGAATGGCAATTTCTCTTTGGAATGCACAGCTAATGAAATCCTTGCTCTCTACTCAGAATATCTGACAGTAAAATGAATTAGGTTTTCAGGATGAAATAACAAGTTAGAGCTAAAAGCCTTCCTCCCAGCCTTCCCCCTTGGGTGAAATGTGTCTTAGTAAATCTTCCGAAACTCTGTTTGTGACTTTACAAAATCAATAGCAATTGCAGGAACAATATGACTGCTAAATCGGGGCACGATCCAGCAAAAAAAGGCAACCTGGTGAATCAAGTTGGTCATCTTAGTAGAGGCAAGGTCACCAGTCATACGCGCAGGATGTGGCTTTTGGCAATCCAATCAATGAAATCCAAAATTAATGCAATATTGTGGCCCTTGGGAGAGGAGCCTGTTGTTCAAATCTAGGCCTAATCGGACCTAGACTAGATGACTACAACCACCTGTCTCCACGAAAGAGAATCCTTTATCTCTGACCTACATGACCTATCTATATCAGGTACAGGAAATAGGGATGACACCTCCATGATCCAATTGAAGGAATGAAGGACAGGTGACCCCATCTAGGCCCGAAGTCCCCCCCCCCAAAGCAGGCTCAAAGCTTCTCAAAGCTTTTCAAAATCATTTTTCTCAGCAGCTAAAATGCATTAGCTAAGCATCAGAAACATTTCGCTCTGCTGTAACAAAGGTCGCTTCTCAGGCTATAGTTGACCTTGCCAAACAGTATATTTGACTTGCAACTTTCTTTCCGGGAACTATGCCAGAACAAGAGATTGAAACATATCTGAACACTCTGAAACACCCTCACCCCCTTCCTGGGAAGAGCCCAAAAATGGTCCCAAGACAGGGGAGCTTTCTGTTCATGCTCAGAGGAACTCATGGGGCAGGACTCTGGAAGGAGGAGGAGAAAGGGGGAGGGAACTGGAAGGGGTATATATGTTTGTGCACATGATTGTGAACCCGTGCATGCTTTTTGTGAACTATCACACTTGCTCCTTCTACCAGTTCATGGATGGTAGAAATAAAAGCCTTTTCTCCGAAACTATTCCTTGAGTGTCTGTTGACTCCCACTTCCCTTTCCCGGGCGCAATATTTTTCCCACCCAAGGGCAAAGCCTCATAAGGCTACACAATCAATGCTGGAATTTCCTTTGAGGCTTTTGTTTATGAGAGTGCAAAAACTCCAGGCTTCAAAGCAACAATATTTCTGGCTTCAGGATCTGGTTACTCAGTTCCACTATGAAATCATTTGCTGGATCACTTGTATGCATTCTGGCTCCCCAGATCCACCCTGTTGAGCATCACTTCACTGAAAATCACTTTGATGCACATCACTCTACTGAATTGTTTAGTTAACCAGAGCTCAGGGGTTTGCCTCCCCTACTTTCCCCTTTCTGTCTCTGGACCCTTGCCTGCCGAAGGTCCCCCCTCTTGCTTACAGGTGGCTCCACTGCAACTCCACTGCAACTGTCAGAACCAGTGCAAAGGTCTACTCTGGCTGGATCTAGACACACCAAAAAAAGAGTTGCAGTTAAATGCGTTGCAAACTTTGTATGGAACTCCACAGTGTGATCTAGTGTCACAGTGTTAGAATGCATGTAAAGCAAATGCATTTTCTTTGCCAATGTAGCTGAGTCCTCTGATTAGGTTTACATAACCAAACGTGTGTCAGAACTGCAGGCAGACGCATAGATCACAAACTGAACATTTCAATGAATGGGAAACTCCAGAAAGGCATCAGAGGAAGCCACTGTTGTTCAAGCCAAGTAGGGCTATGGAAGTTCAAGCCAAGTGTGATCCTGTTAGAGGAATCTCTAGTGGTTCCCGCCAAATATCCTCTCCACTGCAGTTGCCATGCAGGTGAATTTCTCCAAATTAACCAATGTGCATAATGGACTGGGTAAGCGCAAGCCTAATGAATCCCTGGAACTTCTTCCTTATAAAATGCAAATAGATAGCCCTGTTTAAGGATGACCTGGTCATAGGGCAGTGACAGTACGGTAACCTCCAGCAAACTCCTTTTCACAGTAACTGGGTGAAGCCTACATTTATGTTTTCCTGTGAAACAGCCTTCCCCTTTCTGCATAAGGAACATCCCAACCACCCGGCCATGAGTTCTAACTGCACAGAGACCTTGGGGGGACATTCTGCCACAAGGAGTTAGGAAATGTGTGTTGATATGTTTGCAGTGACCCAGTACCTGAGTTAATTAACACTTAATGTCCTGTCCACCCAGCCCTGTCCTTAATGAGATTACCCTCTGCGTTAAGAGCTAAGGTCCATATGAGGGACTCTTTCCTATAACTGGGCACCTCTCAGTCTGCACTGCATTTAAGTTATTTGGGATCATCCAGTAGACTGCTCCACACCACTCTTTTTCAAGGGTGCTGCTCCAACACTTCGGATGTCATCAGGAGCAAAATATCACCATCCCCACTCACTACTCTTGCCTCTTCCCCCTTCCCAGCCATGTCTGTTGCTTTTATTTTGGGTTTGTTGGGACTCTTGTGGGAGGCAAAAGCCAGTGTTGCTCCAGAAGCACAGGTCTTATATATATATATATATATATATATGCAGGTTTTGGTGTCTTCGGGTGTCTTCCCGTGTAAGAGTCGGGGTGTCTGTGCGACGTTTTGACGAGGTCTCACTCGTCATCTTCAGGCTGGTGCTTTCGGCTTCTTGTTACTGGAACAGAGCAGAATCTGGTGTTTGAGTTCCTATAAATACTGTTGAGGGGTGTGGTGTATAGCCTCCAACGTTCTGGGCAGAGAGGAAGTTCCTAGATTAGTGTGCCTTTTCTTCTTTTGTTCCTTAATTACTTGAGGGATATCTTGAGTGATTTCATGAGTGATATTCTGAATACCACTGGGTGGGTCATTAAGTGTAGATTAGTTGCTAAAGCTTTCGTGTCTTGACCTCTTGAGCTTGTGAAGAGTTTTTCTGAGAAGATGGCTGTGCTGCATTTAGTTGTGCTCTGGCTTGGCTTCGTGTATAGGGGCGAGCTGTGGTTTTGTGCCTTGTGCCAGCCAGATCTGTGTAGGGATTGCAGGGGGGTGCAGCATCCGGAGGTGCCACTATAGTTTGGCTACTGGATGGAGTCTGTAATATGTCTGTGGAGAGGGTCTGGGTTTGGGTCTGGTGTGGTTGATTGGTGACGGCGTTCTGTGTGCCTCTGGTTCTGGTGTCGGTTTTTGTGGGGAGGGCTAATTTCCAGATGTCTGGCAGGCGGGACGTGTCGTCACGCTTGTTCATGTTGTGAGGGTGTTTCTCTATCTCGATGGCTTCCATGATTATTCTCTTGTGGTGATGTTCCATGTTAAAGAGCAATTTGGAATCTGCAAAATTAATTTCGTGTCCTGTTTCTTTCATGTGTTGGAAAAGAGAGGAAGTTTTTTCTTCTTTTTTGACGGCATTCTTGTGTTCTGCGATACGTGCATTTATTCGTCTGTTTGTTTGTCCAATGTACGTGGCTGGGCAGACTTTGCAGGGTATTTCATAGACCCCTTGGTTTTCCAGCTGGATTTTGTCTTTTGGGTTTCTGAGGATATTGGCTATTTTTTGGTTGGTGCAGAAGGCTGTTTTGATATTGTGTTTATGGAGGATTTTGCTGATTTTGTCTGTAGTGCCCTTGATATAAGGAAGGAGGGCCATGCCATTGTTTTCTTCTGTGTCTTGGTTTTTGGGGGGTGTTTCTTTTTGGATTAGCTTCGTAACCCTGTTTTTCTGGTATCCATTGGCAAACCCTGCAAAGTCTGCCCAGCCACGTACATTGGACAAAGAAACAGACGAATAAATGCACGTATCGCAGAACACAAGAATGCCGTCAAAAAAGAAGAAAAAACTTCCTCTCTTTTCCAACACATGAAAGAAACAGGACACGAAATTAATTTTGCAGATTCCAAATTGCTCTTTAACATGGAACATCACCACAAGAGAATAATCATGGAAGCCATCGAGATAGAGAAACACCCTCACAACATGAACAAGCGTGACGGCACGTCCCGCCTGCCAGACATCTGGAAATTAGCCCTCCCCACAAAAACCGACACCAGAACCAGAGGCACACAGAACGCCGTCACCAATCAACCACACCAGACCCAAACCCAGACCCTCTCCACAGACATATTACAGACTCCATCCAGTAGCCAAACTATAGTGGCACCTCCGGATGCTGCACCCCCCTGCAATCCCTACACAGATCTGGCTGGCACAAGGCACAAAACCACAGCTCGCCCCTATACACGAAGCCAAGCCAGAGCACAACTAAATGCAGCACAGCCATCTTCTCAGAAAAACTCTTCACAAGCTCAAGAGGTCAAGACACGAAAGCTTTAGCAACTAATCTACACTTAATGACCCACCCAGTGGTATTCAGAATATCACTCATGAAATCACTCAAGATATCCCTCAAGTAATTAAGGAACAAAAGAAGAAAAGGCACACTAATCTAGGAACTTCCTCTCTGCCCAGAACGTTGGAGGCTATACACCACACCCCTCAACAGTATTTATAGGAACTCAAACACCAGATTCTGCTCTGTTCCAGTAACAAGAAGCCGAAAGCACCAGCCTGAAGATGACGAGTGAGACCTCGTCAAAACGTCGCACAGACACCCCGACTCTTACACGGGAAGACACCCGAAGACACCAAAACCTGCATTCCTGTACCCGTGAAAATCTACGAAAGCATATATATATATATATATATATATATATATATATATATATATATATAACCATATTTGCTGCATTCAAGGGAATCCACGGTAGAATTGGACTTTACACAATCTATGAAGGCTTGCATGCTTTGTTGTTGTTGTTGTTTAGTCGTTTAGTCGTGTCCAACTCTTCGTGACCCCATGGACCAGAGCACGCCAGGCACTTCTGTCTTCCACTGCCTCCTGCAGTTTGGTCAAACTCATGCTGGTAGCTTCGAGAACACTGTCCAACCATCTCGGCCTCTTTTGTCCCCTTCTCCTTGTGCCCTCCATCTTTCCCACATCAGGGTCTTTTCCAGGGAGTCTTCTCTTCTCATGAGGTGGCCAAAGTATTGGAGCCTCAGCTTCACAATGTCCTTCCAGTGAACACCGCGTTTCCGGACGGCCCTGGGCAGCCGGGCGGCGGATAACTGCTTCTTGCGCAGCCTTCCCTGCACAAGATGAGGTGATCCCCGACAGATGAGGTGATCAGGCACTCCCATTTCTTTAAGAACTTGCCATAGTTTGCTGTAGTTGACACAGTCAAAGGCTTTTGCATAGTCAATGAAGCAGTAGAAGATGTCTTTCTGGAACTCTCTAGCTTTCTCCATGATCCAGTGCATGTTTGCAATTTGGTCTCTGGTTCCTCTGCCTCTTCTAAATCCAGCTTGCACTTCTGGGAGTTCTCGGTCCACATACTGCTTGAGCCTTCCTTGTAGAATTTTAAGCATAACCTTGCATGCTTTAGGTCAAAGCAAAAAGTTCACACCTAACATTAAACTATGGTTTCGTGTCATGGGGATGAGCTGCAGCGAGCCTTGGGCTTGCAAACTCCTCACTCCCCACTTCTCACTGGGGTAGCTTGAAGGGGAACAGCAGCTTCTTCTGTTTTAGATTAACCACAGTTTAGGGTTTGGACAGCATGCTAAAGTCCTGTTAATATTAACAGTGGTTTGTTGAAACGTACTATGGCTTCATGCTGGCTTGTTTAAACAAACTATAATTATGGTTACCACAGTTTACCTGGTTCAGATGACATAGCAACCTGTGCTTAACCAAAAAGGGGGAAAGCTTTCAAATTCCTCTATGTGGCTGTCCTGAAGGAGGAGGCACATAAACCCAAGGTTCCCCTACACTACTTGTCTCAACCATGAAAAAACCATGGTTTAGGGTTACATCCCACTGAGCTCATCATCAGGCCAAAGGAAGAAAATCCACGTACTGTATATGCTACCTTGAAGCTGGTCCTTGCTATTAGACCTTTTCTCCACTCCCCTTCTTCACATTCCAGCAGCCACCCTAGTAATTACTGGATGAGCAAGTTATATTTCAAGTGGCATCAGACCAAGCCTTATAGAAACTGTTCAGACATGCAGGGAGGAAATGATAAGCAGCCTTGTATTATAGAAGTCTGTTCCGGAGAACAATAACTCTCTCCCCGCTCCCTCCGCCAGCACACACATACCATTTGGAGAAAATAATTTGCCATCTGAGCAAACAAGGGAGATTGAAGTCTACCAGGCTGAGGGGACACATACATACCTCTGCTGAAGAATAGACATGAGTTGCTTGCAGAAATTATCTCCATTTTTGGAAAATCTTTTCAGATCTTGATATGCCCTGTCATACTGAAAACACAAGATACAGACTTGTTTACAGGCTTTAAGGTTTGGGCAACATTTCAGGTCTGCACTCGTTCTGCCTGGCACACAGGAAAAGAAAAGAGTAGCAAGCAGGTGTGCAGCTTGTGCGGGAAGAGAATGAGTATTCGCAGTAGCAAAGGTTTTCTTTTCCTTTTCCATCACTGAAGGGGGCATGCAAAGTGATTGCATACTTTTAAGCCAGAAAACCAGCTGTTGATAATGTACAAGGTCCTTAGGTACTCCTGTATTATTACTATTACTGTTATCATTACTTAGACAACAGGTAGAAGTTCCTGGTGGGTGGATTGCAACGTCTCTCTGAAATCTAGCCAAAATCTCCACCCAACAGAAATGATATCCACACACAGGGAGGAGACCTTTACAAAATCAACAGAGTTTCTGTAGCACCCACACATCTGCACACCCTCTCTGGCATTGAGAGATCTCACACGGCTTAAATAGAACGATTCTCAGGGTTCGTTTTGTTTCCCATTCCCAATTCCATCACCCCATGCAAACATTGTGCCAAATCAAAGCCCATATGGAAGTGTTTCCATTATAACGCACTCACAGGTCTGAAAAAGAAATAATGGTGATAACCTGTGCTACTCTCCTTTCACATTAAAGGCCCTCCTCCTGCCAATTTGGGGAAAGGCCAGTGTATGGAGGGTGGATGGGGCTGTGGCTCAGTCTTAGCTTTGCATCCAGAAGATTCCATGGTCAGTCCCTGGCATTTCCAGGTAGGGCTAGAAGAAAGGACTCCTGCTGGAAGCCTTGAAAGCTCCTGTGTTATCAATCTTGAGTTAGAAGGACCCATGGGCCCAGTAGAAAGGAGCTTCCTATTTGGTGTGCTAGGTTTCCTCACTTGCACAAAGCATTCCTGGGAACTCCAGCTTGCTCATTCAGATCTCTCTGCGAGCCAATGCCCAGTTTGTGATTAGGCAAGTCACTATTTTGAAGAAGCTCCTCTGCAACGCGATGCTCCCCTTTCTCTTGGCAAGCCAGAAGTGGAAGGTCACTCTCCCAATGCTGCTATGCACTGCCTCCTTTAATATACTTTCACCGAGCATTTTAAAAAAGGAGGCTATCCACAAAAACGTGGCTGGAGATGCTCTCTGCCTCAGATGCAAGTGTTTTGCAAAGGGTGGAGGAGACGCAGGGAGGAAGGGGTCGGGATTTTGCAAGAAAAGGCTCTTTTTTTGTTCGAGGGAAGCACCGCACCTCCTGACATAGTCCTTTGTGAAAAGCATGCTCTGTGACAATTCAGCACAGACCCATTCATTATACCAGTAGAGTTCAACATTCGCAACCGTTACTGCATATAGCCTGCTATTTTATTATTATATTAATAGATCACTGGTTTCATTCAACATAGTGCTAAGGTGAACATTCCGGCAGTGTGAGGATTTTTCCTTGCATGACAGAACCATTTCCTTCCTGCAGTCCTGGCATTCCCGCTAAATGTGTTCTGGGTTCCCCCTCAACAAGCTTCCTCAGCAGATGTGGGGATGGCAAAGGGCATGCGCATAGTAAGAGGAGACGTGGGGAGAACATACCTTCCAACATTTCTCCAATGAAAATAGGGACGTCAATAATAATAATAATAATAATAATAATAATAATAATAATAATAAACCCTGCCCATCTGACTGGGTTGCCCCAGCCACTCTGGGCAGCTTCCAACATAAAAAAACCATAATAAAACAATTCAGAACTTCCTTCGACAGAGCTGCCTTCAGATGTCTTCTAAAGGTTGTATAGTTACTTATCTCCTTGGCTCAGGGTTCGCAAAACTGCATATCTCTTCCTACCCCCACCCCCAATGAATATAAAGGTAAAGGTAAAGGTACCCCTGCCCGAACGGGCCAGTCTTGACAGACTGTGGGGTTTGTGCGCCCATCTCACATCTATTGGCCGGGGGCCAGCGCTGTCCGGGGACACTTCCGGGTCACGTGGCCAGCGTGACATCGCTGCTCTGGCGAGCCAGCGCAGCACACGGAACGCCGTTTACTTTCCCGCTGGTAAGCGGTACCTATTTATCTACTTGCCCCCGGGGGTGCTTTCGAACTGCTAGGTGGGCAGGCGCTGGGACCGAGCAGCGGGAGCGCACCCCGCCGCGGGGATTTGAACCGCCGACCTTTCGATCGGCAAGCCCTAGGCGTTGAGGCTTTAGCCCACAGCGCCACCCGCGTCCCCCAATGAATATAGGGGCATCCTAAAGAAAAGCAGGACATTCTGGGATCAAATCAGAAACTGAGACGGCTTCTGTAAATCTGGGACTGTCCCTGGAAAATAGGGACACTTGGAGGGTCCCGGAGAATCGCCTTGGGCTCATCTTACATGCAGAAACTCATGAAGACAGTTTTCTGAGAATGGATGACCCATATGCCCATCAACCATACCATGCCACAATGAAATGTTTAAATATTTCTTTGATTGCCCTTGAATCTTCCTGCCACACTTGCCATCCTCTCCTGCCATGCCAGTGTGGTGCACCACACCCTTTGAGGACCAGTGTGCCAGCGCATAGAGTTTGTTGACCACCACCCTATATTAATTTTAGTATAGCTATGAGAAATACTGCACCATGCCTTTCCTCCCAAAGTGACCAAAGACAGAGCTAATGCCTGCTATAAAATATTATTATTGCTTTCATTAGTTACAATTGTCATGCTGGTAAAAGCCTACAACGAGGGATCTTTACCCTGCAATTGATTACTAGGCATTATGGTAGCATTTCTCTTTTCTAGAGATTTTTTAAAATAAAAATGTCAAACCCAAAGAAGATTTTGCAGAAGAAACTTCTGCTGGCTGGCTCCCAGTTCTCCTGCTGTGCAAGATGCAGCTTGCTAGAAGCAGCAGCCATATTAATATTTTATATCGGATGTTAAATCTTTGCAAGGCATCGGCACTCACTGACGAAGCTGAGCTGTACAAAACAACAGCACTTGGAGCAATCCCCCCCCCCCCGGCGTACACACATAATGGATGCACAGCAAGTCTGGAACTGCAAGCGGTCCTGCCATCTCTTAACAGAGGTAAAGGAAACAAAATGCTTGCTCGAATCCTTGGTAGATGTTGGAGGATCAACATGCGCAAGGCATCCAGTGGCCACGTGAACATTATCCCCAGGGTGGTGTGCGGTTAGCTGGTTTGTTTTTGAATGCAGCTGTACGGAAGTGCGGCTCTTGGGGGCGGGACTGGCCGCAGTGGGGAATTGTGCTCCTCTCCAGTGGTGTAGAATGGGGAGCACCGGGGCAGTTGCAAAATTGTTAAGGGTGCCAAATTTCAACACCCAGTGCTGCCTCAATAGAGCTTCCATTCCTGGGCTCCAGACAACGGATCAACTCTTCTCTTCTTAGCTCTGCAGCTGAGATCTCCCAGGTGATGTGGATGCCGTTGGGCAGTTGAATGTGCATGCATACTCCGTCTGTTTCCCTCCTTCCCACCCACCCCCTCAGCATGGCCCCGGGCTCAGGCACCCCACACTATGCCACTGCTCCTTTCTCTAATTGCATGCTGTGTTCCTGATCAAAACCATCCTCCCTGCGCAGTTTTCCTCCCCTCAATCTTCTGTTTAGTCAGGAGCAGATCCCATTGCGTTCCAGTGGGGCTCACTCCCAAGAAAGTGTGTTTACGATTGCAGCCCTGAACTTACAGTTATACATCTTGTCTATATCCCTGTGTCTCCCCAGACAGTTCAGAGGAGACAATTTCATGTGACTTTATGTCCTTATTTTTGATAATTCACGTTGATGGAGCATAGGGCCACTGATTCTCAGGGTCGTGTGTTCGAGCCCCATGTTAGGCAAAAAGACTCCTGCATTGCAGAGGGGTTGGACTAGATGGCCCTTGGGGTCCCTTCCAACTTAACAATTCTATTATTCTTCTTTCTCAGCTTCTCACATCCATTTTTGGATACCTCTTCTAAGTTCTCCCCAGTTTTCTGTTGCGTATTTATCCACCTTTCCCTTCAAACTAGCTTTTCCTCTAAGAAACGCCCCCGTTTTATCCTCACATCAGCCCTGCAAAGTAATGACTGGCTCACGGTAACCCAGCAAGATTCACAACCAAAGGATGATTTAAACTTGCTTCAGGGAAGTGTGTGTTACTTGGCCCACTTCTCTGTTCCAATCTACGTTACAGCTTCCGAACCAAACTCAAGGAAACCATTCAAATGATCAGGCATCACATATATGGCTTAAGCCTAACATCTGAGTAGAGATAATCAGCAACAGGAGGCCTTGGGGCCAAACGACAAGCTGCCTAGCTTTGCAAGAGGTGGGGTGGGGTGGGGGAGTTGTGGCTCTGGCAACATCACATGCCCACAATCCTCTCCCAGGGCAGGGTGGGGATGCAACAACCAATATATAAAATTGCCCTGCTGCAAAATAGCAGAAACAGCAACTTAACCCCACCCAGCAGCTCTCTCTGCCTTCCAGTTTCTAACCAGGATACGACGAGACTCCTGCCACCTTCGAAACTCAGTTAGGTCAGTCCAGCATCCTTGGCTACTCTTCCAGCTTTGCTAGGCCTCTGTCCAGAAAGCCAGTGCCACATCCGCGAGGCTGGGAAGAGGAATCTTGAAGAAGCAATTGGGGTGTATGCGTGTCACATTGCCAGCAAAGCACTTTGGAAGATCAATGTCACAGCTCAAGGGCAGGCAGAAAAATCAGTCCCTCTCTCCGATGTAGACCACCAGCCAGGTATTCTTCAGTGGCTGTGAATGATTTCATTGTGGCCCACAAGCCCCACATATACTAAGCTGAGAGAGAGAAGGGGGTGGGCTATGAATGAAATAAGAGGTTACTCACTGTGCAGCCTTCCAGTGGGTTCTTCATTCTGAACTGCCAGATTCTGTTCTCGTATTTCTGCCTCTGCCCTAACTTGTCCACTTGGAATTCTAGGAGGCTGAAAGTTCCATGGCAATCAAGCCGGTGTGTCAGCCAAGCAGCTAATTAAGGGACTAACCCTGCAGCTGATTTCATCCCAGCTACTTCCTGCTAATGCAAACAAGATCCACAGCCCCTCAAACGATCGCGTACAGCAAGGTGACCAACAACTGTTATGGACCCTTGCCTTGTTTTTCTGTTAATGCATTTACAAAATGTTTTGAAATTCTTTATGAATTAATTAATAATAAACCAGGCTTAACTTTTAGCAAATGTTTTGCTACTTGGGTTTGACTGGTCATCTGTACCACATTGTTAGGGTTGTCATACATCTGGAATTCCCAAGTGGAACTAGCAGCTGGGAGGAAGTTTGGGGAAATGGTGATTTTGAGATTGATTCCTAAGAAAAGCCCAACAACTTTGTGTTCCATTTCCCCAAAAAAGCTTAACAAATTTTGTGTCCTGAATTTTACTTATAGAAATACGGCAACCCTATAACTGCACGAATGGGACACAGTTGAGCTAGGGCCAGCTGCCTATCTTAGGCTGAACTACCTTGTACACCTGTTGTGTGGATCAAAGGGAATGAGGGTTTTTTTTGGGTGGGGACTCTCTAAGTGTGTTGAGAGAAGGGTGCTATCAACTTTTTTTTTTTTTTTTTGCTTTTTCTCTTGTTTCTTGAACATTAGGTCAAAGTCTCTCCCTCCAGCTCCAAAGCTTCTCACCCTGCCAAAACAAAAGATCAGTTTCGCCTTTCTGCAGAATGGGTGCAAGAATCACACAAGTTCCAGCCACGGGTGGATTTAAGGGGAAGAGTGTCTGCAACAGTGCCTGCTCTCATAGGAGAAACCTAGATTGCCACAGAGGGAGAATCAGGGCCAAGACATTTTTGCTGCCCGAGACAAAAAGCGAGAAAATAGCTTTTCTGCCACTGCCGCCGCCTCCACCACCACGACCGGAAGCGACAGGAGGCAGCCTGGGGATGCCCTGGTGCACTGAAGGCAGTGGGGGAGAAAAAAGGAGGTCAGAGAGGAGTGGGAAGTGGCGGCGGCAGCAGCCCTGTTCTTACCAGGTGACAACCATGAGTGACAAGCGAAAGAGGACCTGCTGTTCCATGTTCAGTTCCTGGCATCTCCAGGGTCTCAGGAAGCAGGGGATGTGAAAAGCTTTGGCCTTAGATGCCGGAGAGCAACTTCCCGTCGGAGTAGACCAGTGTTTTTCAACCTTTTTTGGGCAAAGGCACACTTGTTTCATGAAAAAAATCACGAGGCACACCACCACTGTGTGCGGAGAGGGAGATGTCAGAGCCCCCCTGCTCTCTAAGGGGAATCGGATGAGAGCGGACCGCCTGTCCGCTCTCATCCGATCCCATCCGATATGATCCCCACCCAGGATGGATGGAAAATAGGGTGGACACAGTCCGGCGCCCGCCTAGTGGGCGAAAATTTGACTTTAAAAAAAAATCTTTTGATTTTTTCAAATTTTCCCACGGCACACCAGGCAACATCTTGCGGCACACTAGTGTGCCACGGAACAGTGGTTGAAAAACACTGGAGTAGACAATGGGGAGATGTAAACAGACAAGTAGTATAAGGCTATGCACACACACTGCAAAGAAGGCAAGTAAAGAGGCCTAATACTTTAGTGTTTATTATGAAAGTGTTTTCAAATCAAAATTCACAATATTGATTGGATCCAAATATTCCAGGAAGGATTTTAATTTTTCATATTTAAAAGGGGGGAGGGGAGAAAAGAAACCCAGAAGCAAAATCCAAGGCTAAAACACAGTGCTGTATTTCTGACAGTGAAATATACCAGTAAGTTATAGTTCAAAGAGTTCCTCAAACTGTTGGATTGTCTTGAAAACACAGGTGGAAAATTGCACCATTTTGTCCTGACCTGACCTGCTGAAAGTAACCACCATGCAGAGCACACAAATGTGGCTACTGTTTTCAGTATTTAGAAATTTGCAGGGAAATAGAAAAACACTCTCTTGTGTATCAAACCAGTGTGTACCGTTCTTCTTTGAGAGGATTCTCATTACCAGTGGTCCTAGTCAACCTACACATCACTAAAGCCCTAGGCTAAAATTAAGGCCGAAATAAATACACATACCCCCTCCTGCCCTCCATTAAAGTAAGTGGAGGCTATTTCCTAAGTGTATAACTTTATACAAGCAGATCAGTTGCTTCAGTTTCTCTGTCATTACAACTGGAACTTCCTTGTAAGGAAAAATGTGCTAAGTAACTTTTCAATAAATAAACAAATAAATACCAAGACAACTATTTTTAAAAGGAGAAGCTAAAAAATATGGGCAGTTTTTAGCAACGTCCCAGTAGAATCCAAACAAACCAAATCACACTCAAGTCATGCCTAAGTGCAATCAGAGGATTTTTGAAGTTTTGATTTGTGATTTCAAGGCAACTCCATTTATTAAACACTGTGGGTTTTGAGTATTTTGGTCATTCTCACAGTGGCCTACAGAACTGTTGTAATTTTATTATTTGACAAGAGGATTCAGTAATGAATACGGGAGGAAATATAACACCAGGAAGCCTTTAAACAAAAATAAAAATAGAACAATTGGGAGGAGGGAGCAAATAAAGAAATCCCATCTTCTTCTCATTTGTGAGAATTACAGAAAGCCGAAATTAATAGTGTATGAGTTTGGGGAGATGAGAAATATGGACTTCAATAGCCCTATATTCAGAACCCTCTACCACACACTGCAAAAGGGAATGGCAGAAGAAGAATGTCGACCTGAACCACCAGAATACTGTGTAACCTATGCCTTAATATGTACAATGTAAAGACATTCAAAACAAGCTGGCATTGGGTTACACAACTATCTGCCCATAGTTTATTGCAAAATACAGCACGCTCACACCTATGCACGCACGCACGCAGGCACACACAATAATTTTATTGTTTGTTGCAACACGCTCCGTTCCAGTAGCAGAATGACTTGAAAGGAAAGGTGCATTAATTGATAAAAGAACCACCATGATCACTCCATGGCTTGATATTGTCACTTTTTTGATTATGTGTGAAGATTGGCAATTACCCTCCTTTCCCTACAGTCCCAAATCTAGGCTTTCGGGGTTTATATGCTCATTAGTTCCTTGCAAGTTACAACATGCCAGCCGTTAAGGAAGAAACCAGCTTCACTGAATGACAGCAGGAAGGGGGGAGAATGTGCTGTGCAAATGCTTCCTAGGGGAAGCTAAGATTTCTTTGCACACTGTTTCCTCTCGTTTAGCAACCCATCTGCAATATCTCCTCCATAAACAAACTCTGGGCTAGTTCACAGAGGGTACTGGCACGCAGACCCTGGAAGTGGCAGGGTACAGGGGGTGAGCTTGGGACTCATGTTCCTTTCTCTCCCTTGTATACAGCAGGGATAGCTGGCATGTTGCCCTACAGCTGTTGCTGCATTCCCCGTTCCCTTCAGCCCAGCATGGCCAGTCACCAGGGATGATGGGAAATGTAGTCCTGAAGCATCTCAAAGATACCACTCTTGGCAATTCTTGTATAGGGAGCTTAAATATCAGCTAGGGTTTAGACATGCAGTCATCTATGCAACCCCCACTGAAGTGTGCAGCCAAAAAAAAAAGGATGCACAGATAATGCACACAGGCCCAAGATCACATTCAAGGTTCTGCACGCAGAGGGGGGGAAAGCATAAATGAATCCCAGGCTGAACCCGCATCCTGCCAGATTTGCGGCCTACATGCCGGGTCTTCTGTGAACCAGGCCTCGGATATAAACATACACAAAGAGGTGGGTGGGAGAATGGAAAGTAACTGCCCAAGAAATGAAGTCATGTGTTGAACAAAGTCAAAAATGGCAACGAGCATACGTGTATATTTCTTTTTGGCATTTTTTAAATCTGACACTCTACAGTCGGGATGGAGAGTGCAAATCAAACCCCACACTTCCATCCTCAAGTGGATATATATGTTGAAGATACCTGGTCTTCACTCATTTGTCCCACTTTAAAAATATACATAAAAACACACTTTTTTGTTTTTTAAAAAAGTGTGTTTCATGCCAATACTTAACTGAGGAAATGCACACAATAATAGATCTTACTCCACTACCCCAAGAGCTGGCTAATAAAAAAGTTCAGTCTAGCTAATGGCTACTAACTTCCACACACCGTCTTTTCTTCATTTTTGTCGCTACGCTACACATTTCGGTCACTGCATCTTTTACTCTACTGCTAAAAGAGACCAAACCAAAGAGCTTTTTTTTTTCTTCTAACAAGAGCTTGTTTACACAAGACAATTTTGATAATACTAATCCAGGAAACTGAATACCGGTTTGTTTCTAGAAGGGCTTCCTGTGATTGATTACATGTTTTCTCTCTTCCTGGATCCAGTTGCACTTGGCATACACCATAGTGAGAGGCTAACGTTGAACCTACGGGCCTACAAAGCGTATTCTCCCTAATTTCAATCCATTTAAGTGAATGGGGAAGCCCTCTTTGCATCGACAGCATCAAAGCATCTAGATCCTTGGTGTTTAAGATTGAGCTGTAATGAAGCCATTTTGTAAGCCAGCTAACTTCACAGCGTGCTGTGTAACAGTTTTCTGGTTGCCTGAGGCAAGGTTCAGGAGCTTTCTTCCCCTTAACCTGATTACCGTGCATTTCACTGCAACAGTGTGAGCTTATAGAAGCTGATGATGGCAGCTGTTGGTTCTACATGCCCTCCAAAAGCAAAGCTTCCACATTCTGGGGAAACCAGACATCTGTCCAAAACTCCTGCCTAAGCAACGCCATAGAGCATTTTGAAAGTCCCAGCCTCCCAATCTGTGTTTGTTGTAAAACTAACCAAAAAACTGAATATAAACTATTGATGCATCCACTTTGCCTTACTATGACAGCGCTTCACATCCAATGCCCATGCAGATTCTCTTTATTCAAGTTCTATGCTGCACAGAGGACTCAAAACTGAGATGCACCGGATTATTAGTTATGAGAAACTTAAGAGCCAACCCACAATGACTCTTAAATGACAGCATGGAAAGAGAGATTCTAGTGGCAACTAATATTCAATATCCATAGCGCTTCTGATATTGTTTTATATCCCTCCACTCTAATATACTTCCTGTTCTTCAGCTCTCGAGTTACTTTTACAACATTCACTTTATGGGCACCCTTAATTTGTGTTTTGCATGTTGGCACATGTCACATAACCTTTTTTTTTTTGTATTTTGCAGAGAAACTGATTTTTCCACTGGGTCCTGATGGGCTGAAGTGACACTGTTGAAATATCAACACACGCAACATGAATGAACATAACACAGATATGGAATCTAACTTGTTGCGTCGAGATTTACGAGACCAATCCAGCACACCTCAACCCACTAGGGAACAGCTATTAACCCAAAACATGTTCTGTGGGGTTGGCTTCAAAAATGGCCGCATGAATTGTGATGAAAAATAACCTTTCCTCTGCAAAGAACAACCACCTTTCCATTCTCTCATGTATAGAATAAAGCCAGAGTATAATAAATACTGTATGGCTTGAGCAAATGTTAAGGGTGATTTGGTTGCCGGAGATGTGCAAAAAGGATTTATGGCTCAAAATAATTTCTGGTGGGAGGCAGGGCTCTTATGATTCCAAGCAATTGCTTATTGCTTCTTTCCATCTTTCCCTGCATGTAGTTCTTTGGCATACATGTTACCTCTGTGCCCAACACCAACAGAAAACAAAAATGGCACACAGAAAAGAGAAGTTGTCTCCTTTAGCCGAAACTGGCTTTACTAAGCACAGAAATAATGTGAAAGAAAAGTCGTTTTATCTAAGGATCTTATGGGAAACAAGGAAACCTCTACTGCAGAGAGATGAAGAGTGGGGGGAAGGATTTAACTCTTGTTATTCTTGCTGATTTCCTTTAAGAACATATCAATAGCTACAGGTAAATCTTTATCAGTAAATCAACAGGCTTAGAGTTACTGCCAGCTGTATTTCTCTAGTAATTAAGAAGAGCCTTGGATGCTTGTTGCTGATTCATACAGGGGTACATCTAGCCATCAGTTTTCCATGTTCCTGGGTTGCGCTCAATGGCGCCAACAGTTGCAAGTGTTGTGGGCTAAGAAAGAGAGAAAAGACTGCTATGAGACTCGTACAACCATCAAAGTTCCCTTGGGGACTCTTCTGTGGTGTGGCACAGGACGAGTATTAGGTAAACTGTCCTCTCACAAGTAAGTTGAGGAAGTGGGAAGAAACAGGGCACTCTCTTCTCTTAAAATCAGAGCCACCTAGCCACACCATCTACCAAGAACACAACCTCATACCAAGCAGAAGAACACAACCTCATACCAAGCAGGGTTGATGGACTGTGTCCTCGTTGAATCCCGAATGAACTGCCTAATATTTATTTTAAGTGTAGGCAAAAGCTTTCTAGCAGGCACTTAAAAGAAACCTCAGGCAGTAGAACAGGGATGGAAAACCTCTAGATGTTGTTGGACTCCATCAGCCCCAGCCAGAGCTGGCAAAGGTCAGGGATGATGTCCAACGATAATCAGAGCGCCCCAGGTTCCCCATCTGAGCAATAAGGCCTAATTGTCACAAGAAGTATGCGAGGAAGTATAACTGTGTCTGGACTGTACCACTTCAGGGCAAAAGGGGGTGGCACACGTGATTTAATGCAAACAATTCCCTGACTGACAGGAGAACGGCTTTAAGCTTGAACATCCTCAACCTATCCCATGACTTCTAGTTTCTATGCACATGGAATATATTTGTATGGCAAAAGTATTCAGTCAACTTAGTCCCCAATTGCTGTATACAATTGCTGTATACAACTTAGTCCCCAGTTGCTGGTACAGTCCAGACACAGGCTGCCAATGCACCATGCAGATATCTTCCCAATGTCTTGTATCTACTTTACTCCCAGTAAGCAATTCTTTTCTGCCTCTATTCTTCTTGTTGCTGGTTCTAAATATGATCCAAGTCCAACTTTTGTATACATGACTATGCGCTCAAGTAAGCATCTTTCCTCTGAAACTAAACAAAAGGCATCTCCATAAATTTTTAAAAATCAAACTGGGGGTTAAAACTGCAAGGCCGTAAGACTTGAGCTGTTCCTACCTGATGTAAACATAGTTTGGGCATTTGCACAAACAGTGAGCTTTGATCTAATTTGCCACCAATCTTGTAAAAGACAGCTAAAATCCCATCTTACAATAGTTTCATATGGACTGGCTCCATTACAGGCAGTTTAGAAATACTAATGCACCATTTTAAAACTCCTCTCTAGGGTGAGGGGAGCGACCACTGTGTTTGTAAAGTCAGCATCCTTCGGCACAAAAACAGCAAATTAAAACAAAAGCAACCTAGAACTAAAGAGGAACTTTTATAAAGGTTTGTTGTAATGCTAGATACTGGGCTAGAGAAATGAAGCACGGAAACGTACCTTAAAACTTGGCAATCCCTGGCCCTGATGTGAAGTCTGAAAGAGAATCTTGCTCCCTTTCATCCACAAGTCACCCCCAAATAAGATCTAAAATAAATAATCATCAAAGCCTACAGAAGAAAGTACTGCTCCCATCTGGTCATGTATATATAACTATATACATACAGCATGCCTACATAAAGAACATGGTGTGGCGCTGTCAATCACAAACAGGAAACACAGCAGTACGCTATCAGAAGCTTTAAATACTCCATGTGTTTTGTTTTTCTCTGATGTTGAGAAACAAAAAAGAATAAGGGAAGGAAGAAAAGACAAAACGAAACGAAAAACAAAACCCCGCATTCACAACCGATTGACTTCCAGTAGCAAACAGTTCGCCTTGTTCGTGTATTCGTGTTTAATCCAGGGATTAGTGTTCCTCGGCGGAGTTGCCCCCAGTGAGATACCCGTTTGTTCCGTTCGTTCCGCTCGTCCCATTGGTGGTGGCTGAGCTGTGGGAGGTCTTTGAATGAGGAGCTGTGGTGGGCTCTTCGTCTGAACTAGACTCAATGTCACTTCGGTCATCCTTCGCCTGCAAAAACAAAACAAAAAAACGGGTGTGAAAAAGGGGGAGGGGAGGTAACGTATTGGAGGTTATTTCATAACGGAAATTAAATCAACCCTCCCCTTGTTCACACACCCCAAATCCGAAGTTAAACATAACCTATCAAGCTTCTATCTAGCCTTTACTCTTAAAGCTTTTCATCTGTGTGCTTTCGAGTGTTGCACACAATAGTATGGTGGGGAATAACTGCGTCTGCCCTGTCTCATATAAAGTGAGGTTTTGTTGTTTTAACATTGAAGGAGGGCCACATGGGTGAGGGGACCTAAATCACCTTCCCCCCCCCGCCCCCATCTTATCTCCCTACATGCTATCGGTTCAAGCCTTTCTTCTTCCAGCCCAGCTCACTTCTGGTCTTGGAAGCAGGATGTGAGGAGGTAGAGAAAGGAAGTGGAGGTGCAGGGAGGTGGATTTGATATCCCGCCTTTCACTCCCCTTCAGGAGTCTCAAAGCGGCTAACAATCTCCTTTCCCTTCCTCCCCCACAACAAACACTCTGTGAGGTGAGTGGGGCTGGGAGACTTCAAAGAAGTGTGACTAGCCCAAGGTCATTTCCCATGTTTAAACAAACTGATACATATCTCTCTTTCACTCCTGAGAACATGCTCAATACCTTTGGGCTTGGAAGCCCTTAACAAGTGTGCATTTTAAGCAGAGTGGCTGTGCAGAAAGACAACCACTGAGGAAACAAGGAGAGAAGATGCAATAATAATAATAATAATGTTTGCGTGGCATGTGTGTTCATTTTCCCTCAGGGAAACTTACATGCAAAGGGTTCCACTTCCCAGCCTTCAAAGGCAGCAGAAAGAAAATAATTAAGAAGGTTAAGAAAGAAGACACATATTGTTTGGTGTTAAACAAGTGACTTCTGCTAGGACGGAAGAGAACAAAATGCAGTTCTGAGAGAACAGACAGAGAACTACCAGAATCACTGAAGGCTCAACTCCATTGAAGGCCACATTCTCTGACACAGTAGCACCCTGTTACTGTCTATACAGACTACAATGCAATACTATGGGGTTGCAGAGGAAGCTCTGAATTCCAGAGGCCTAGCGTGAAAGCTCAGGGCTGCTTTGCACATTGCAGTTTTAAGGTGTACCTATGGGTAGGGACGCGAGTGGCGCTGTGGTCTAAACCACAGAGGCTAGGGCTTGCCGATCGGAAGGTCGGCAGTTCAAATCCCCACGACGGGGTGAGCTCCCGTTGCTTGGTCCCAGCTCCTGCCAACCTAGCAGTTCGAAAGCACGTCAAAGTGCAAGTAGATAAATAGGAACCACTCCGGCGGGAAGGTAAACGGCGTTTCCGTGCGCTGCTCTGGTTCGCCAGAAGTGGCTTAGTCATGCTGGCCACATGACCTGGAAGCTGTACACCGGCTCCCTCGGCGAGTAAAGCGAGATGAGCGCCGCAACCCTAATGGTCAGGGGTCCCTTTACCTTTACGAAACCCTTTAGAAAAAATGCAATGTATGGAAGCAAGCAAACCCATGTTTGCAAGTGCATAGATCATACAAATGTGTTTGCCAGTGAACTGGAACTGATAGCAGCTTCCGGACAAGTTTACCTTTGAAGTGGAAGATGCAAATTTCCTGCCAATATCATGTGTTTGTGGCCTTGAGAAGTATAGCAAACAGCTTCTCTGGTTACAGTAAACAAGTTCCATAGATGAGCCAAGGTAAGCCTAAGTGGAACAGCTGCCCTGAATCAGCAGCCCATGCTCAATTCAACTGAATGCTCAGACAGTCAATATTAAACATCCAGTTTCAAGACCTGATGTGTCTTCTGGAAGGGAGCGACAAGTTTTTGCCATGGATTGATAAAGTCAAGTGACTTGAGGGAACTGTGCTAGTTGGGAAAAAAACATTACACACTAGAAAGCAGAAGACAGTTTTTGTTTTTTCCTTACCTTGCCTTTCAAAATTGCTTTATAGGCAGCCTTTACTATTAGATAGGACCAAAAACAGTGGAGAACTTGAAGTACCAGAAGTAAAATGATAAAGATCGTCAAGGAAGGAAAGCCACCAACTGCTTCGGGCAGTTCAAATATTGCTGTGTTCAATACCCTGGAGAAAAGAGAAAATGGCAAGTCAATATAAAACAAGAGAGAGATGGTTCATTTCTCAACAATGCTTCCCACCCCTACTGGTGTCATTTTGAATGTAATATCAGAGCATGAAAACTGGTCACTCAATGATCTCCAATATGAACAAGCTCTGGAATGCTTTAAAATCAATACATCTGCATCATGGCTTCCCAAAGTGGTTGATACTGACCTCCTGGGGTCAGTGGAACTGTGCATGAGGTGAATAAAGACTCTGGGGTCAATAGGGGGTCAAAAAGGGACTGGGATTTAAAATAGGTTTGTGAGACTGGGGGGTGGGGGGAATAATTAGGAACTATGAGTTTCAGAAATAAAAGGCATGCGCTTCCTTTGCCAATGAGGAGCCTCTGTATTTAATAAGATGCCTCCACAACACAACAGTACTCTCAGACCACACTGTTTCGTTGCTAAAAGAAACTGTATACAGGTGCAGAGTTTCACCTTTTAAACAATTATTTTTATAGCATCAAAGTAATAATTCCAACACCTCCCACAAAGATATAAAAAGGAAGCTGTCATCTGGAAAACTTCAAGCTTTTATTGAGCTACAACCCCACCTGCTGCCCCGACTTATTCATGTGCTTGTTAAAAGCCGTAATTCTCATTAGAATGCTATTATTTTCACTCGTTTTACTTCCTTACTCCTTACATGTTATGATTCCTAGTAATGGTTACTAATGACTGATAAGTGTTGATTGCATATTATTTCTTGACTTTATTTCATTTACATCCCTAAGAATTTGGGTCAGTGTCAATGACACCTTTATAAGCTCATCAATGGGTCAAAATGAGCCCTGAAATTTGAGAAACCCTGTTTCATGGGAGGCAAGTCTACACACTGCTTTGCTTTCCCAGTGACTCCCATTGTATTTTATTTATGTTCCTCCTTTCTTCTATGATGGAACTCAAGGTGAGCTTCCAAGGCAGTCTTCCCAAACAAGACACTCACCTTAGCCATCTCTGCTTATTTATTCGTTGTTTCACCTCTGAATTATCAACCCGGGACATTCAATCTGAATGAACTAATGTATTCATCTAAAATGCTTACCAGTGCTGTTTCCATTGGACTGGTTCCTGCATATTAAAAGCCCTGCATCAACGCTAGCATATCATGTGACTTGAAGTAGTACTGATCAGTTCCCGTAATCTCATTTTGGTGTGAATGATATATGACCCGTTGAATCCCCAAATGGACTAATCAATAATTAACAGAACATCAGCATATTGAAGATTGTACAAGCTATTCTAGGGCTCAACTGATATCAAGTTATCTAATAGAAAAATGAATGATGACTAGCAACCCTATTGTTTTATAATCTTCCAACTTTTTGTGAGGTGGGAGAGACATAGATGTATATATTGGTGAACTGGTATATGAAATGTGCGTGTTTCATATTACATTCTTCTCTCCCACCCCCACTCTGCATTCTTACCTAATGAATAAACCACCACTCTGATTTGATGCTTTTGACTATTATTCCAGTGGACTGAATCATAATAGAAACTAGTTTAGGTAGTTAGACAAAGATTGCTAGTGCTGCTGACACTCCATGACACTTAGACTAATCCATTTTATGACCCTGGGCTATGCTAATAATACTGTTATAAGCATTTGATTACTTAGTTTTAAAGGAAATTTAAATACACTATATAAAATGAAATGTTTATTTTTTGTAATAAATCATTGTTGTTCAATGATAAAGACACACCTGGCTCTCATAGGTTCTGCAGTAAACATTTAGTAAGTTTGACTAAAGGGGGGGGGGACTAATATGGATGATAGCTCACTGAATTAATATTTTCTACAGGGGTTGGGCTTTTGCAGCAAATATAACAGAGAGCTTTGTGGCATCTTAAAGACCAAGAGATTTATAATTCCATGAAAGCTTATGTCATAATAAATTGGTATTTATTGATATACAAGACTCTTGGCTGAATTACAGATGTAGTAGACTGAATTTAACCACTAGATGGCATGTTTAGCAAGTTAACGTCAACTGTTTATATGGCATTGGGCTTGTGTCAGTGAATCTTCCGACATACATTGGCTTGGAATGCCGTGCTGTTCTGCAAACTTTTGTGGTGGAAAACTAACATAATCAGTATGGCTGGGTTTAAGCCTCACACTTGGGATGGTTGACAACTGGGGCCAGAGGCAATTAAAGTAAAGGTGCCAAGATAACTTCAGATGAAAGATGGAGAATGAGACTCATGGTAAAAAACAACAACACTCAAGTTAATCAGACAAAAGGCTCTGAAGAATCTTCTCAGTGCTTAATTTGGAGGGGGGGATGTATTCATTTACTGATTTTTGTATGTTCTTTGGGTAGTTCACAGAACAAAGAAGCCAAAAAAATGTGAGAAAGTAGCTAGGACCTGAAATGCAGAAACATCAAGTTACAGTGGGTGGTATACAAACAAGTTGAAGGGTAGGACTTGACCACAGTTATCAAACAAAGCCAATGGCTTGGCAGGGATTTGAACCAGTTTCCCATTGTCCTAATCCAGGTGGTTTGCAACTCACGACTTGGGAAATACTGACCTATAGGAACCCTGGACTGGCTACAGAGGAGTTAAGACCAGCTCCAATAAAAAAAACTGTGCATTTGGAAAAAGTTGGCATTATTCCGTTCTAAATTGATGAGAATCTGTTAGTATTATTACTTAATTTATACGCCGCTTAATGCAAAAAAAAAAAAAAAACAGATTTCCAAGAGGCTTCTGAAGTATAAAAACCATGTTTCAAAAATATCACTAAAATGCGCACTAAAACAATCCCACATAAACATCCATACTGTCATCTAGACAGAGAAGAAGATTATCAGTTGGAAAGCAGAGCCTTTCCTGACCTGCCTATTTCTCTTAGCTAACTAAGACAAAAGAGTTTATCATTCATAGCCTTGAAACAGGGATACACCTGCACATGTGTGGATGAGGTTAGCAATGGGGCTAGACAGTCCAGAAGTATGGCCTAGTAGTGGTGGGGGCAGGAGGCAGACCAATATAATTCAGACTCACAAATATGCCACAATGGGAATGGAGAGTGGCTGATGAAAGTTAGAAAACAGCAATAGGAAAACACGAAGAGTCTTCCAGCTTAAAGTATTTAACATTTCCTACGTAAGTTATCTGTGCACTCCTTGACTGAGCTAGAAGAAATCTTTCTAAACTTTTACCGCTGCAGTAACTACACAAGCCATTAACTGCACATTGCTATGGATTCTTCGCTCTCAATGGTCAGTGCACTTGCGTATTACTGATGACATTTCTCTGTTCTCTTCTGCAAAAACACGCAGAAGTGTTAAGTCAACTACAGCAATCTAAAACTAAAGCGCACACACGAACTGGCTTTCGGGTTCGCTTCTCTGTTCCTGCAGCAAGTCTGAAAGTATTTGACACAAGTACTTGCAAAATGTATGCCACAAAAGAAAGCTAACTGACAAACGCATCCTTTCATCATTTTTCAGTATGAGAGAAATTAGTTTAAGCTTAATTATCCAGCTGGACTATGCATCTGAATAGGCATTTGTAAAATTTATATGCCACTAACCTGCTCACAGGGGCTATTATAGCAGCCTGCAATAAAATTTTCTTTTGCGTTGATATGCCAGTATTTATTCCTAAACAAGCCAAAAGAGAATTTCCCAGAAAGATGGCTTTTAAACAAAGGAGAAAGATGAGGTGACAAAATGGGAACGTCCTTAGCAACTGCACAACATATACAATTTGAAGCATTAATCATTAAAATAGTGGTGCCTTCTGTTTTAGCATTCTCCACAGAAATTTAAAGTAATGACCACCTCTGAATTTCACATACTGGACAGGGTTCTATTAATTCTTATCTGCTGAAAACTAAGGGGTATATTTAGCCATCTTTTTGCATTAATTTAAAATGCATTTTTAAACCACCCCAGACATTGGATACTAGACTTACTTAAATTTAGCCCAGAAAAATAATTAATGGTGCTTCCTTAGTTTCCCCATACTCTTTAAAAATTAGTACAGTCATACCTGGGAAGTCGAACGGAATCTATTCCAGAAGTCTGTTCGACTTCCAAAACGTTCGTAAACCAAAGCGAGGCTTCCGATTGGCTGCAGGAAGCTCCTTTGGAATTGCACAAGGAAAAAAAGAAAAGAAAACCTGCCTCTACAGGGGGAGGTCATATGTAAACAAGCAGATTTTTGCAATATCTTCCTACCAAACCATTAAAAGAAGGTTTTTTAAAATTCATGCAAATGTTCAAGGATGCACGTGAATAAACTAACACTACCAAAAAGCAGTGGAAGTAACTATTGTACAGATTTCCTGGCTTATTTATTAAATCCATCTTCCTGATACCATTAAACTAGGCCAAAGCCACAGAATTGATAATGATTACATGAAATTTGTGCTCTATTGTTCCATGCTGTTGCTGCAGAGCCAGCTGGTCAGCTGAAGGCCCCCCAAACCACCTTTTGCGGTGCTCTGTTCACATGGACCGGATTAGCAATGCAACTATGATGACTTAACCAAAACAGGGTTGTTTCAACCCGATTTTGTTTGTCCTGTAGGGGCTTTTGGGGACCTTCTCTAGGAAGAGCGGAAGAGTTAACAGAGGATCCTGCACAAACACTGACAGATGAAGAGCTTGAGGAGCTGGTGAAACCATGCGCAGAAAGCGACAGTAAATAAGATGGTGATGTTGAGCACGAGGCAGCAAGCTGGGACCTGTAAAAATATTCCGAACTCTTCCGTGCAATTAAGCACATGAACAATATGACTTATATCACGGAACTGCCACCAGCTCAGAGGCAAAAGGGCAGTTGTGTTATAGGGAACCTCCAAAAATCTTGCGAAGCAGCTCCTCCTCCAGTGAGAAGGAAAACCCCACCTCCAGTGGAGAGGAGGTGGTGGGACCAGTGGATGCTAGGGAGAGCCTCAACGCCGAGGCTGAGCAAACCGGAGAGGAGGGAAGCACCCTTTTGCCAGCGCCCACTCTGCGCAGTAGGTTTCGGTGCAAGGAGGGGAGGAGAAGGCTGGGGGTCACGCGACTGTTATGCTGGGGGGGGGGGTTACAAGGTCTGCCCACTCCCAGATTCTGCTAGCGATTGAGCCGGACATGAACTTACGACGCTCTTCACTGTAAATAGTTTGCACTAAGAATAAAGCCTGGAAAAGGCAGGTCGGAGTCTTGCCTGTTTGCTCTCGAGCAACCACATCAGCACCTGACAATTTATGACTACGATCCCTCCATAAAACATACCCTGGATTACACTATGGGATTACAGACACCTCAGAGAGAGATGTTTGAAGAGGCAACAGTGGCAGGAGTGATCCTGTGAGCAAGCATTGCTGTAGGTGGTAACAATTAGCCCTCAAAGTGGGAGCATGTGATTGGGCTGGCTGGTTGCCAGAATTGATTGATTAGTAGCTTGGAGAGAGGACTCAGGAAAGCGCCCCCCTCCTTGACAATGCTGGGCTGTTAAAATTTTTTTTAATGGCTTCTTACAGGTTTTCCTTGCATTACGTGTTTGTGTGTAGCTCCCAGGAACTGACCCCATGTGTAAGTTGCAGGCTTATTGTACTTGAACTTTATTTATGGTGCACAACACGAAATGCACAGTTTAGTTGTCTACAGACTCAGATCACATTATATCATATTCCGTGGGTTCCACTATGAGATAAGCTGATTCTTTAGTGGTCCTGCCAAACTAATTCAGTATGAGAAGCAGCAGTACATAAGAAAAGCAACCATAGCCCTTGAGAATGACAGGGAAGGGGCCCTAGAGCAGCAGTTCCCCAACTCATTTGGCCTAACACTCCCTTTTTTTTGGGGGGGGGAGATACTCAGTGCCCTCCCTGAAATCCTTTAAGTGAACAAGCAGAAGGGTGTAGTCACAAATTTGCATTCTTTTATGTATCTCTGTTTCTACCTATGCCCCACAACACAGTAAAAGAAAGATGCTGTTGTAAATAGGCAGGCAAACTGTAACCCAGTTTCCAAGCCTGGGTGAAGCCCAAAAGGGTTTACCCAAGCCTGGGAAAGTGGGGTCCAAGGGAGACCCAACGACGCCTGACCTGCCAGTAAGCATCATTCCACAACAGATGAAACATGTACGAATGGCTTCCCAAAATTTTCTTATCTTCTTTCTTTATGCTTCCACTGCCCCCTTATTTTTATCCAACGAGCCCCATTGCACCTGAGGCTACTATCGCCTCCCCCTTGATCGTTCCAGCATCCCCCAGGGGGCGGCATTGGCCACCTTGGGAAATGCTGCCCTAGAGGCAGGATGTGCTCTATCTAACCAGACTTAGAACCCCTGTAGTTCCATGGAAGCAGCAGATTTACTCACCATAAAGGATACAATCCAAGCCTTGTAATCATGAAAATGACAGCAAACGAGAGGAAGAGGAAATCACACAACTTTTGACACTTGCAGTAGTTTGCCATTTTGGCTGCCTATAACGAGGAAGGAACACGGGTTATTTCCTTAATAAAGTTACGTCTAAAATAATTATTGCACACAGTACCAGACAGTTAATATTCAAATGATGCATAGCATATCAGTGTGAACTCTTTAGCGCCCTTACCTCTTCTACTGATGATGCTTCACACAGCGGCCTCATTTGCATATCACACTAAACCAAACCATGGCTTAGTGTAATCACACAACTGTGCAGGTTCTGGGAGAGGAGATTATGGCTGCCTCGTTCTCCCTGGTTGTTTTGTGGAGCCAAGTCATTGCTTGGCTTCATGAGTCACCCAAACACAGGCTTGCAGTTTAGCTCTCTCCAGACCAACCCAAAGTGGTAATCATGGTTTACTACTCATGGTCTCAGTACAGGAGAGTTAAAAGAACCCCCAAAAGCCTTCTTTTCTGTGTGTTTTTTAAAAATAAAAATCAGAAAAACCTGGGGCAAATAAAAATTCAAACAATACTAAAAGCAGCAATAAAAAAGACAGGCGTTAAGGGTGCAATTCTATATACATTTACATTGGAATAAATTCCATCAAGCAATATGAGATAACCTTCTTACCAAACATGGCATGAATAGGACTGTGCTGCAGAACACAGCAGAAACAGATTTTTGAGAACTCACATTAAAAGCGATTGGGTATTCCATAGACTTGCCTGTCACGTCTCATGTGTACAAGGGACAGAAAGCAAGAGCTCTGCAGCTCACCTTGAGTGCCATGCAGGCTCACATGGGAAAAGGCAGTTCTGGAGGTAGCCTGGCCCCAAGGCTAAAACCAGCACTTTAAATTGATCCCAGAAACAAACAGGCAGCAATGAAGATGAGGAACATGGCTAGACTAATAAGCTCCAATCTTTGGACCCTAGTCTGGCTGCCACATTTTGGACTAACTAGGACACGAATAACTGAGGCCAGGTGTGTTTTCAAGGGAGGAGGCAACAGCAGGTAAATCATTCAAAGCTGATGAAAGGAAGTCTTCACTGCTGCCTGTATACCCAAGGCGCAAATAATGTCTCTGCACTGCGCACCTGCCCTTTCAGGGGTAAATATAACCATTGTCTGCAACAGGCATTATATATACACCCAGGTCTCCCAGAATAAAAGTGATGCTAGTTATATAGACCTTTGTTATGATTCAGCAACTACATAGTATGAAAAAGCATTGCCGTAGTCAGTTAAAATGTGGAGATTCTATGGACTCCCAAATCCTATATGGTTTTTTTCAATAACTCACTGAATAGCCATGTTTGACAAGTACAGTCCAACTGAAAGCTTTTTACTCAAAAGAATGTTTCACTGTGCTCACGGTGCTTAAGAAAAGCAGCACTGAGCCACCTCTGAGACAAATTTCAACAGCTAGAAGCTTTCATGGGCTTTAGCAGTGTTTCCAAAATTTGGGTCCCCAGCACCAGCTGTTTTTTAGACTACAATTTCCATCATCCCTGACTGCTGTTCTTGCTAGCTAGGGATGATGGGAGTTGTAGTCCAAAAAGAGCTGGAGACCCAAGTCCGGGAAACACTGGGCTGTAGCCTACTACTTTAAAACGTCGTTTGTTCTGGAAGAAATGTTTGGAAGACATGAAGATTTATTATGGCTAAATTTCTCTCTCTTGCTCTCACCTCCAGCACGCTGTCCACCACATCATGAAGACACATAGTTAGGATTCCCACTCGGATGAAATTGACTGTGTAGGAGAGGGTTATCAAAATGACTGCTATGATGTGATGGGTAAACATGATGGTAAAGTCCTGAGGTGGAGAGATAAACGGAGTTACAACATTTGTTCACAAATTAATTGGCTTTTCAAACATTTATTCTTACAGATATATAAAATTAAATAAATACCAGATATACAAACTCTGCGCATATATTTTATGAGAGAAGATTAGAATGCAGTCAGGAACTTAGCAGGGGCACAGGAAACGGCCTTGTGCTGCGTTAGGCCATTAATCCATCTATCTTACTATTGTCTGCAAAGAATGGCAGTCGCTCTCTGGGGTTTTAGGATGAAATTCATACAGCACCATCTGAGTCCTGATGCTCTACAGGATTGAAATATTTACAGACTGTCCAGCATACTCAAATATCGCAGTAGCGCACAATAGTAAAAAAACAAATGAGAACAGTTTTCCGAACAGAGATTTGACAGTGCCCACAATTATTATTTTTTTAGCATCCTACCAAAGGTGCACAAGGTTGGAGCCTGTCTTACTTCAAAGGGGGAGTAAAATACAGCCCATTCTAGCGACAGGCCCATTGTGATATTGCAATACTTCCATGCTGCTTTTTTCTATGTAAACTGATGTTTGTGCAAGTTCGAAGAATTATGACAGAGCCTAAAGTTGTAAAAGGATCAAAGTACTTTAATACCATACCAACACCCCCAAATTCTTTATTTGCTGCTAACTTGAAGTAGCAAGGCAGAGCTTAGCAGCAGCAGGAGGGCATCTGTTTCTTAGGACTTCCCTTGTGATGTATATGATCACAGCATTTTCAAGTATAGTAACATCTAGAAACTGCCAGGGCCTTTGCTAAAACTACATGACTGCATTTCACATGAATCCAACACATTCCTTCCCTCTCAAAAATGCAAATAAACCATTTAATTGAGGTAGCCATTTTCTAAAATCCTTTAAACTGACCTCAAAACAGCATCTCTCTCTCTCTCAAAATACCATCTGTCATCTGACCAAAACTCAGCAAACACATACATAAATTTGACTGATGTTAAAGTAATGACATTCTGGGGCAGCTATAAGCTTCTTAGGAGACCACACTCCCCACATGACTGTTTCTGTCTTCCATAAATACAATGTAGGAATGTGTAAAACAAAACAACCGCTGCCCCCCCCACTCTTGCGCATACATCAAAACACAAAGTGTGCCACTGTGAACTGGTGAAAAAAGTTCATCTACCCAGTCACATTATTTTCACAGAATGCTGAGCTGATAATACATGCTGGACTGCAGATATTGCTCATTAATCTTCAGTCAGGCAGGGATAATCTACTGGAATTTATACCCCACCAATAACTGAAAGAGGCTTTTGAACATCAGCAGTCAGTTCTATTGGAAGGTATTTTCCCGTCAGGAAATTGCTATTAGGGCAAAGAGCAGGGTAAGCACATCTCTGTGGTAGATTTCACTCTCATTCTAGGATCACACCACTGCCGGACATGATCCAACACATCTTTCCCCTCTACAAAGAATATTCCATCTCGCTACCAAATTGGCCCAGAAGGCCAAGAAGCTGGATCTCCTGCGAAAAAGACTTCTGTTTGCACAATGGACCTTCCTCCCTCTTCTCTCTGCATGCCCTCTACGCTCCCCCAAAGTGGCTACTGGAAGGTTGGCAGAAACCCCTAAAACAGCACATCATGGGAGAAGCAGGGGGATGGCATGATCAGAACAGTGTGATGTTGAATCCTCTCCGTATGTTCTGGTACAGAATTCTTCCAAAGCTTTTTGGAGAGGCTGGAGTTTGCTAGCAGATTGTAGTTTGCTAGTAAACTGTAGTTTCTGTAATCACCGTATGTTTGCGCAATGATCTAATAAATTGTCTTAAATGCTTTGACTGCTCAGAGCATTTATGTGACTGAGCAGAAGCCAACCCAAATTATTTGAATTAACTACATTCATTTGATAATTGAGTTAATAAAATGGATGATGAAAATGCTTATTCTTCTGCTCTCCAGATGTGCATCCACCATCTCTAAGCACCAGTGACGTTTGTTTATTCAAAAACATTTTCAGTTGAGGGGACTCGTTAGTTGAATCCCATGGCCCCTCCAGACGGAGTTTGGAGTCTGGTGAGAGCTGCTGGTTTTGTAAAGGGTTTCCAGGGTTTAGAGGATGTTTGCAGGCTTTCCCAATGCCGTTTCAAATGTACACAATGTCACTTAAATGTGCGGTGCCTTTGGAAAGTGGCCCCCACGTATATGGGGAGTTGCCTGTATGAACAGTGGCCAATATTGCCACACAGCACTGGAGATGTTAAAAACCATTTCAAGCTGGTTTGCAAATGTCAGCAAATGTTGCTGCCCCAAAATGCAGTTGTTATCCACCGCTGCCATCACTGCATTTAACTTTGACAGGAGTTCACAGCTAGAAACAGGTTGTTGCTAATTCAATGTACAAGCGTTCACCAAAGCGTACTTTCACAGCCTTCTTTAAAAACGGTTGCTCGTTAAAACCCACAGATTGCTCTTACCTTTCTTTTGATGTCAATGAACTGAGAAAACATTAAGGACCAATAGTACGACAGCTGAAGTATGTAGTAGTAATGCATTTCAGGCATCAGCGGCTGAAAGAAGGGGTTATAAATAAAGAGATTAAAACAGAGAAGTTAAAAACCTTCAGATCCTCACTTGAATGGCAACCTCAGGCCACTTATAGAATATTTCCTATCTGGTAAGATTTCTAGCGAGTTCCTCTCCCGCATTAAAAAAACTTACGGAGAGAAAAAACACCACCTTACCAACACTTATCCTTTTCTTCCTCTATGCGGCTCACATTGCTTCCTTGTTCTGGCCTGGTCTTCAAACACTAAACCATAGCTGAAATAAACTATTGCGTAATCTGAATGAGCTGCATGCCCATTGATCATAGAATCATAGAGTTGGAAGAGACCACAAGGGCCATCGAGTCCAACCCCCTGCCAAGCAGGAAAATTGTGAGGGCTTCCCTCCTCCAAGGCTTATGGTGTGTTTTTTTTCCTCCAAACAAACCACAAAAGCCCTGGTTTGAATGACAAAAAGCCAGACTGTAGTTTGCTTCCCACCAGCACGGCAGGAATGAAGGCGGTCCATAATAATAGTAATCGTAGTAGTAATAGTCATAATAATACCCCTCCCCACTCTGGGCGGCTTCCAGCACATATAAAAACATAATAAAACACCAAACATTAAAAACTTCCTGATACAATAATAATTTTATTATTATTGATAATAATATGAGCACAATTTCAGGAGTTTGCAGTAGTATGCCGCTCGTTCACATTCACCCATAATTTATTTTAACTATGATTTAATGTGACACATGAACCAGGCTGGCATTGACATATTATGAATATGATGCAGGGCAAGCCTTTCTGATAAAGGGATGAGCCATGACTCTGCCTAATTCTGGAAATTAGGGCCTCCTGTATGCATTCAAATGCTCTGCACAAACCTTTTTGGCTGGAAACTTTTACTTATGTGGCTGGCTGGCACGTGCAACACTTGTCGTTTTCTATTTATGGCACACTGTGGGGAAATGGGTAGGTGAACCTACCTTTCACCAAAGCAGCTGGCCTAGTCAGACTTTGGGTCCTTTCCGACTCTAATTTCAACAGCCATCACCTTAAAACCTCTATATAAATTATTCTCCACATAATGTGCTAATTAAAGGGATGTATTTGCCTTAGTGCTGACACTGAAGCAGAGTTTTATTTATTTATGATTTGGATAAGCCAAATTTGTCCCCTACCAGCTAACGGGGATTTAAATGCTGTGCTGTACAGCAAATGTATTTCACATCACCCTTGCAAATGGATAAAGTGCCAACGTCTATGCTCATTACAGTACCTTGAAAACTGTCCAACATTTATTTTTTAAAAATAATAGAAAGCCCCTTCTCCCACCCTGCATGTTCAGATTATTTTTTGTACCCTAAAAGGTTGGGTTCGTTCCAATACCTTTCAGTATGGTTTGCCTTTCAGTCTATAATCTGCTTACACAAGTGGAACCTACAACAAAATGTTGCCTTGTGGCATCACCTCTTAATGCTTCTGTTCAGGGTTCTCTTCAGGCATGTCCTCTTTATGTTGTTGCATTCCACACACAGACACCCCCTCAGTTTGCCAGTTTCCCCCCTCAGTTGAAAAAAAAATGCAGAGTTCAGTGTTTCATAGCTTTATCCTAAAGCCTTGTTAATTAGTGATGCTGGTGAAGTTCTTTAGAACCAGGCTCAGAACCAGGGACTGGAAAAATCTGCCTCCAAGGAAGAGGAAATGATGATGATGACAAGCCCTGAATGCCTTTCTAGAGCAGAAGTTGTAGCTTCTCCCACCTGTCTTTGTCCCCCTCCCCCCAGCATTCCTCCTTATCTTCCCTCCTCATTGGCAGCGTGTAAGAAGTAGCAGCAATGAGTGGAGAAGAAAAAGAAGAGTGTTTCCCTTCTCCTCCACTTCTCCTTCCCTTCCATCCGTCCACCATCCAGATTAACAGCATCATGGTCTATTTTATACTCATTTCCATGCAATACCCATTACCTGATATGGGTATCCAGTCCAGCATAGCCGAGTGTTCCACAGCCAGGGACTCTTTAAAGAAAAAAAAAGGGGGGGGGAGAGAAGCAAACAAGTTAAATGTTGGGAAATGTTACAGAAATGCAACTAGAGTTGGTGGTAGCTTTACATTTCCCCCCACAAAGAATTTAGACGAGCGTTTTGCACAGCCTCACAATTACTTCCATTGCATTTACAGAAATGAAGTTATTCATATTATTTTGAAACCGATCATTCATGAAAGCTCTCTACAATTAGTAGCATCCTGAAAACAATAATCTGATTCTAATCAAGCTACGGATAAGATACATATTGTCCCATTTTTGCTTCCTAAATGACAATCACTACATTAGCAAAGAAAAACAAGGGGTGTGCTGCTATTGCTTGAGAATATTTTGACACATACGTACTTAACCAAAATTGCAACGATCATTTTAAAATTATTTGTTTTGAGAATGGAAGCACAAATTAAAATGTCAGTAACTGGGAACTCTTCCACAGAAAGTCAAAAATGGCAAGCTAGGTAGACATTTGAAAAGCCAGTAACTGTTTGGGCTCACTGACTAGTACCTTGGAAGTCAAACGGAATCCATTCCGGAAGTCCGTTCGACTTCCAAAATGTTCGGAAACCAAAGCGCGGTTTCTGATTGGCTGCAGGAAGCTCCTGCAGCCAATCAGAAGCCGCGAAAGCCCCGACGGACGTTCGGCTTCCAAAAATAGTTCAATCAGAAGCAACAGAAGCCCCGTTGGACGTTCAGGTTCCAAAAGAATGTTCGCAAACCAGAACAATCACTTCTAGGGTGCAGCATTTGGGAGCCAAAACGTACGAGGGCGTTCAGCAACCTAAGTATGACTGTACCTTATTTAGCAGAGCATACAAGGATGAAGGGTGGGACATGGGTGGCGCTGTGGGTTAAACCACAGTGTCTAGGACTTGCCGATCAGAAGGTCGGCAGTTCGATTCCATGCGACGGGGTGAGCTCCCGTTGCTCGGTCCCTGCTCCTGCCAACCTAGCAGTCCGAAAGCACGTCAAAGTGCAAGTAGATAAATAGGTACTGCTCTGGCAGGAAGGTAAACGGCGTTTCCGTGCGCTGCTCTGGTTCGCCAGAAGCGGCTTAGTCATGCTGGCCACATGACCCGGAAGCTGTACGCCGGCTCCCTCGGCCAATAAAGCGAGATGAGCGCCGCAACCCCAGAGTCATCCACGACTGGACCTAATGGTCAGGGGTCACTTAACCTTTACCTTTACAAGGATGAAGGCAGCCTCTCCAGCCTGTCTACACAAAACACCTCAGTTTAATGCCACTGCAGTAGATCAAGGCTCGCAACCTAAGGCCCATGGGTGACAAGTGGCCCATGGAGGTCGTTTTACCGGTCCACAAGCCACCCACACGGTGAGTCCCTGTGCATTGCAGTAAACCGGCACAGCGTAGCACGGGGACTCGCTTCTGCACCACCGGAAATCGTGTCTGCGCAAACACCGAAAATTGCAGGTGTGCGCGCTCATGCGCACCCGCAATCCAGCAAACATAGGGGGCCCTGCGGCAGTAAACCAGCCCAGGCAAGGTAAGCCTTGCTGACCCCTGACAAGATCTTGGTTGGATATAGTAATCTACAAAGAAGCCATTTTATTCTCTCAAACTCTCTCTTATGCCAATGTCTGCCAAGAATCCTGGTGCACGTCTATCCCCTCTTGATTACAGATTTGTGTGGGGTTTTTTAAAAGCAACCCTCCTAAATATTCTCCTGCGTTTGAAAGTATGGTGCAGAATTTTTCAACGTACCAATAATGTGGAAAGTGTGTACATTACCCAGCTGCCAAGGAACATTTTGCATCCATTGTCTTGTCTCATTATCTTTAGGAAGAGGCGCTAATTAAGCTCAAGCGTCTAGAAGCCCCAGAACATTAATAGCTACACATATAGCTCAAAGTAATGCTTTTATCTAGTGTGTGCCAAATAAAGGTCAGGTTTAATTTTGTGTGTGTGTGTGTGTGTGTGTGTGTGGTAAAACTGCTTAAAATTCCACCCCTTATTTTGCATTCAACACCTTTTGCAGAAAGGCAACAAAGCTCTGGGGTTGCTCCAGCTACGGCATTACTCTCTATTTTTCAGCGCTGTTATTTTTACCAAGGTTATTTGTATGTTTGATAAGGCGGAATACATAAACCATGTGCATAAAAGGGTTGATCCAACCTCTTGGTCTCTTGACATTTTCAAAATGACAATAATTTTATTCAAGTGGAGCTGCTAAAAATTAGCATGCATAGCCCACACCACATCCAAATCAATTTCAGCTTTCTTTCCAGCTTCCCTAAGTGGTGCCTGGACACTGGAATGACAGGCTAAGAAATATTTATATGAAGAAATAGTGTTAAAAGTCTGACACTTCGTTCCAATTTACTGGACCCATTCAGGTGCAGGAGCTGTAAGACAAGACTTGCCCTTTGATGTTAGTGGCAGCTCTGCATGGGCATTCCATTCCATTATATTTTTTTCACCAGTCCTCTTCTAGCAGGTGTATACATTCTAGAAAGAAGAAATTCTAAAACATCAAACACAAGGTGGTTCAAATGTACTACTTTAGACTGCATGCCTGAAAATAGGGGTGTAACCAGTTCTTGACAAATTCCTGAAGTTTTGAAACCCAACCAGAACACCAGTTTGCTAGAGGATCAGAGGCTTCACATTTCTACCATCCAAATGAAACCCCAAATCAAAATATACAGCATTGAAAAGTGTACTCATGCAGTATTTCCCCAATGTCTTTTTAAAAAGAAAAAGAAAAAATGTTGCTGAATTAAATTTATATTTTGCCCTTAATCTGAAGATCACGGGGCGGTGTACAACACAAAAACACAAATGCATAACATAGTTAAAAACATACAGTAATCCTACTCCTACACGGAATGAGAAGGGAACAACTACAAGGGTAGTTTTACACTTTATACGGCCAATATATTTCCTGTGTGTGCATTGTATTTTTAGTGACTCAGCTCAGCCACTTATTGTTATACTCTGCAGGATGCCCGTACAGTTAAGCCACTAGAAAGGTCAAACTTCCTAAGAAAATCTGAACATTCCAAACCTTAATAAAATCCACAATAAAGGATTTTGAATTTTATGACCCACTGCAGGTTACAGGAACAGTCAGGTTGGTGCTATATCAGTGGTTTAACAAGATATACACTTTAAAATTCCAGAACTTTTAATTCTGATAACCAGTCTCCTGCAAGTCTTGTTTTAAAGCTGCAGGGGGCAATCTTCTGCATGTTTGACCAAAAGTCAAACTAGCAGAGTAACTAGTCAGGTTTATCAGAACACCAACATTTTCAGACTTGCCACGTTCCACTTGTAAATTCAAAAGAACATTAGTAATCCATTTTGAAACAATGAACCAGCTATAAAAGGCAAACCTAAGCATGTTTCATCATTATTCACCTCCTCCTTCTACTTCCTGAAACCTCAATATAAAATGCAATCGCTCCAATATCCTTCTGCCCCCTCCAGAAACAAAGATTGCCCCTCCATGGCATCACAGGCTATCATTACTAACACACACACACACACACACACACACACACGGAAAGCAGAGGGTCAGTGTGCACCTCACTGTCCCTCCTCACACACACATTGTCCTGAGCTGTTGGGTTCCCCCAATCTGCAGAGGAAGAGGACTGTGTCTGAAAAACATAGAGAGTGTGTGGGTGCATGGGTGCTAAGTTGTATGCAAGCATAATATGAATGTTTACTGCTTATATGGTATGGAAGTTAAGTCCAAGAGCCTTAACCCATAGTTCCCAATCTTTTGAGTGAATTTGTAGTTCTATTACTCCTCTTTTAACTCCGATTATATTTTTAAAACATCTTTGAATTTCCATCATGCGTATCTTTCTCAAGTTCGTACTTTCTATCAGCAAGCCCATATATGTTAGAAAGTTTCCCTTATGCTAATCAGAGGATTATATATGCATTCCATTGGCGCATTTAAACAAGTATTCTTGATTACAAGAACTTCAAGTGGTTTCCTTCCTTCATCCATTCCAATTGCCAGACACCTGCATCTCGTTGACATATGTCAAATTGCTGTGGGGGAACACAAGGAAGTAGACGTGGGCCCCATAATGCAGCAGTCCAAAGCTTACCCAATTTAGGAGCTTGTAATCTGTATATATTTTGGATTAAGGTTTTAAATGCGATCCTTCCCTACCCTATTTTTCGCTCTATAAGATGCACTTTTTCCCTCCTAAAAAGTAAGAGGAAATGTGTGTGTGTCTTATGGCGCAAATGCAGGCTGCGCGGCTATCCCAGAGGCCAGAACAGCAAGAGGGATTTCTGCTTTCACTGCGCAGCGATCCCTCTTGCTGTTCTGGCTTCTGGGATTCAGAATATATTTTTTTTCTTGTTTTCCTCTTCCAAAAACTAGGTGCGTCTTATAGAGCGAAAATACTAACTTTTCCCAACACGGTTCTATAGCTGTTTCCCCAGAAACGTGCATCTGACTAATTTTGACAAGGAAATAATTTCCAACCCATTTATTCAGGAGGAACTGTTCCTATGTCCTAGAGCAGGCATGGCCAAACTTGGCCCTCCAGATGTTTTGGGACTACAACTCCCATCATCCCTAGCTAACAGGACCAGTGGTGGGAACTATAGTCCCAAAACAGCTGGAGGGCCAAGTTTGGCCATGCCTGTCCTAGAGCATACAACTGAAGCAGGATTTTGAAAATCCCTATTGACATTTCCCTTCCTTTTGGCAAGGCTCACTTGGCTTCACTCTGCCATGTTCCAGCAGTATCCAGTGTCACTACAGTATTGCACAGAGGCAAGTGAAAGGAAGGCACACTGAAGCATTCAGCAAAGGCAAAGGATGTGATGTTTTGGAAAGGGTCTCTACCCAAGCTCTGCTTCAAGCTGCATTGAGAGTTGCACTATAGCACTGCTAGGGCTGGATCTCTGGGCCCCCAAATCCCACCAAAGGACCACCCGGAGAGTGGCAGATGATGGGAGCAGCAGCAAACAGGCCCCACATCAGGTACATTTAATACAGACAGGACAAAAACGGAGGGGAAAAGTGTGATAAATCAGGACTGTGCCTCAGAAAGGGGAGAGTTAATGGGTAACAGACACAGCACGTGACATTCCTATTACGCACACCGCTCAAACCCAATGCTTGCAAAAACATTCTTTTCATATTAGTCTGTCTCTCACTCTGTGCAAAGGATTGAAATATTAATAACTTTGAGGCTCAAGTCCCCCATGTCAGCAGCCTAGACATTCTGCTGCAACCAAAAACTAGGGCAATCTATCAACATGAATGTGCAAGAATAGACAGTCTGGTAACACAGCCAAATATAGCAAAATATGAAATCATGCTCTGCTTCGGTAAGCTGAAAAGGAATGTGTTCAACAACACCCATTTGATTATTATATGCCATTTGCAAGTCCCAATCCTTATGTGGAATACTGGCAGAAATTATCTGATAAGACTGCATGAAACAAGAAGCAACAAGTACAAGATGGGAAAGAACTGGTTTGCCAGTGACAACTAACATCGATTGCACCAATGTCTCCTTCACTAACAATGCAATATAGAATTCAGCTGGAATTGTAAGTTTAACTTGAGTCAATACGAATACCATCATCGACAGGCAGGTGTTTTGAGATCACAATGCAATGTACAATTATATAAAAGCAATGCCAAGTTGACAAGTCACTCAGTGAAAAGTTAACAGTAGCTACCTAGTAGGTTATTTTCCTTGCCAGTTATATGCAAGAGGAACATACAATTCCATTAAAACAAACCTTAAATGAGTGTTTCACCTCTCCTCCCTCTCCCTGATCATTCTCTTTTCACAATCAAGTTGTGTATTTTATTTTGCTACAATCTATTGATTTATTTATTTTTTTACTGATTTTATGTTTCCTTTCCTAGGGTATAATTCAGTGCTTCTGACCCATGTGTATCATGTTTTGCTATCTTAAAACAGAATGTGGTTAATTTATTTTGAAAAACCTGTATCTTGGAAGAGATCTAATTAGGATTTTATTATTTTTAATTGATGTATTAAATTAATATCCCACCATTCTTCCCAAGGAAGTCCAGGATGGCAGTTTTACAGTACCTGAAGCCCTAATGTTCAGACAAATGCCAACACCTTTGAAGTTTCCAGGAGGACACAGGAAAAGCAGCTCAGGATATTGGAATCCACAAGAACTCTCAGGTATCAATGACTTACTGGACAAACTGGGTGAATTTAGAGGTGGTTCTCTTTCCTTGCAATCAGGATCTATATAATCTTCCAGGTAAAAGCTCCTCTCAGAATGCACTATTTTGTTTGGAACTGGGAAGAGCACATAAATCAGCTCAAAATGTTTAGGATACCAATTTCCAAATAAATAGTTTCCAAATGGCAGTACCTATGGCTCCCTCGCTTCCTTTATAACTATTTTAGCTTCCCTCCTCTAAAGTCTTCCACTTTAATAGTTGCTTGTAATTTTCAGTCATTCTTATATTACAGCACAAGCACATAACCGACAAGGTTATCTTTCATCGGTTTGTGGGTATTTACCTCCTTACAGATTTTCAATATAAACCCTGAATTAAGTGGTTCACGATTTTTGCAATTAAAATAAACCAAATTATAGATTTTGACCAAATAGCAAAACCTGTGTGTGTACTTCATCTGCTTAATTGACAACCGCAGCCTCAGCATCCAGTGACGTCAGTGGGGTATATGGGTCCTAGCTGCGCATAGGATGCAGCCTTAGGTTCCAATGCCTCTAAGTGCTCTGCTGGCAGAAGTCCCACTCAGCACAAAGGCTTTATCACTATATAGGAATGCCTTTTCCAAAAGCTCTGAATGAACAAACATTTGCTAGAATTTTAGGAACACGCAGTGTGGGTCTGCTTCGATCTACTTTTGCAAGGTGATTTCTCTGGGACTGAGGCCAATGGTTGCTGTTTGTTTGTTTTAAGCACAATAATATGACATGCAAGTAAAACGTGACTACTTACTAGCAGGCACAGAAATAATTTGCTCCAAAGCTGGTTTCAACTACCTTTTGGAAATGCATTTCTAATAATTTTTAAAAGACTCCGAGGGTTTTCTGCTGGTTCCCTCACTACGAGAAGCGAAGTTACACTGAACCAGGCAGAAGGCCTTCTGGGTATAGGCACCCTCCCTTCACATGTCAAGCAGATAAAGAACTACATTACTTTAGAAGACATCTGAAGGCAGTCCTGTATTGGGAAGTTTTTCATGTTTGGTATTTTGATATGTTTTATATAAACTGCCCGGAGTGGTTGGGGAAACCCAGCCAGATGGACCAGGTATAAATAATAAAATTATTATTATTACTGGCCACAGAAGAGTTTAAAAGGGGGACAGGTATGGAATAGATATCTTAATCACAACCTCTCTTCTCTAAACACAAGTTTAGTGTTCACCCCTCTTCTACCGCAACCTTGGCATTTAGATAAAATCCTGCCCCCCCCTTGTTCACATTTGTCCACAGTTCCATATTCTAGACATTCTGCTGTTATAATTTAAATACTACTAGAAAAGTAAGGTCAGTGTGCTAAAAGAAAAATAACGAAATCAGGGAGAAGCACTTCTCAACATGGACTCAACATTTGAGCTTCATTTGAACTTGCCTTTTCCAAAGCAAATTTTTTAGATGCTACCAGTAATAAATCAGAAGTACATGCAGTTTCTACACCACCACCACATTTCTGCACGTGAGAGGCCACATAGCCCCACAAGCGAAGTGAGTATTTATAGTTTTGTAATTATGAAGGGAAACCATTAGAAATCCATGTCATGTACTTCAAAAGAATTCAACAGTTATATGACAGCCAAAACCTGGGAAAACAACAGTGTCTTCCATACACTTTACAACATCCTGGAACACCTATACAGGGCCAAAATGTTCCAAACCGGCTCTCTCTCGCTAATGCGTCTGTGTTTAAGGACTAGTAAAAGTTTAGATTCTGAGCCTTTCCAATGAGGCTGAATAGCCATGTAAGTATTCACCACAGTGTAGATGGTTAGGCTTCACTGCATCCCTTTTCAGAATTTTTGAACTGGAGGGAGGGAGGGAGGGAGGGAGGGAGGGAGGGAGGGAGGGAGGAAGGATTCAACAAGACTTCTTAGCAAGTCATTTTCAAGCTTTATTTTTTCCTCCAGAGGAAGCAGAAACAGCTGTTCAAGTTAGTACAACTTTTGTACATGAGCAACTTCTGCCTTGGGGGGGGGATATATTCCTTGGCCCCATAGCAGTTTTTAAGTACCACGTGCCTTTGGACCAGAAATATCTGGGTCTCTGTTTTGTTTAAAATAAAACATTTGCCACATGCCGAATCCCACCCTTGTGCCATCACATTTTTCTTCAGGAGGTTTGTGTGTTGGACAGCTCCCTAATTAGCCGAAACCCTGCTCTGATGTTAACTTTTGCCATCCTTTTCTTCAGAGCAAGATTATAATTGGAAACTGGGGAACTGGCTAAAAACTACACACAAATGGGGTGATTTTGAGTGGAGAACCAGTGGAGAAAAAACTTCACACACTACTTGCCTGCTTACTTTTCCATTCCAACTCCCGCCCCATAAACGCTTCCCTCTCACATGGTTTTGAATATCCGGCAGAGTAAACACACATATTGAACTTTATACTGGGGAAGTAGCAAACAATACGTGTGTGGGGATTTGGTAGGGGGAAAGGGTTCGGCATTCCTCTTTCCCATGTTGCCGTCCAGACATGTCTCTACCCAGAGGAGTGGTTATATTATACATCACTTTTTGGCCTAAATGTCCCCGCTCCTGCAAGTGATAAACAGCATATTAATACAACAAAAATGTATTATGAAATACAATAAATCAATCAAAATATAAAACAGCAACTTATAATAATATAGGGGGACAAGACTGTAAATGAAAGGATTAAATTACCAATCGTGTATATCGACCCTTGTAGAAACTACAAACCTGAACAGATGATGAGATACATTTTCTTTCTTTCTTTTTTTAATGTATACAAACACTTGCTTTTTCTTATGGGAAAGAGGGGCCACTGGAGTTTAGTCACACATATTTGCATGTAGTGCACAGTAGGGGGTACTTGTTAAAAAGAAACGAAGCATGGTTCATTATCTGAGAGAAAAACAATTATCAAAAAGCTCTGTATCAACAAAAAGCTCTCGTTTATTAGAAACAGTTCAAAAGAGAACAGTTTAGTTATCTTACCATGCATCCTCTGTTTGTAACATTATAATGTAAAACTTGTATATTATTTAAAAAATACAGGTGTCTTCATGGTGTGTGTTCCAAGTTAATTTATTATTTGGCATTTTTCTAGATGCTGGAAAATTAAGCACTGGTGCTAAAATGGGAGGGAGGGGTGGTTGCTAGGAGAATGCTACTGATCTATTTACCAGCTATGTTTTGTAAGCAGCAGCTATATAGTGCTTATAAAAATTATCTTCACCGTGGTTCATTTCGACATGTGAGCTGCTTTGGGCACAACTGTGCCGGAAAGCGGCATAAGCATTTTATTTTGAAATTTCTTATCAATGCTTCCTATCCAAAAGAACTGCACAGCAATGAACAAAACAGAAATCAGGCACAATACTATAGAATCTCAAAGCGACGTACAGTCACATCTTCTGCGATTTAGCTTGCACAATTTCAACCACCCGTGGTTGAAGGCAGGCTGGTAGAAATTGCACAAGTTGAACCTCAGCAAGAAGGAGAATTGAAAACCCTATTTTCATGCCAGGCCTTGCTTGGGGTTGTCCAGTGTGGAAAGAGCTTTTAAGCTCTCCACTTTGCGGGGGGTGGGGTGGGGACATCAACAGTGCATCAGCTTTGGGATGCTCTCATGAGATCTCTCAGGCCAAATCAAGTTCACATGAGATCCGGCGAGGAGGCGAAAGGAGGTCGCCCCCTGGCTGCATCACAGTTTCAACAGCAAGCGGCCACACACCCCGGCTATCCCGATTGGTCAGCTGGGGGGTGTGACGCAGCCGGGAGTCCCTATGAGTTGGGCAGCATCCTTGCACCCACAACCAGGTCACTAGGAGGTCCTGGATAGCTCCCTGGGGAAGGGGAGTGGACCTTTTAAGCTCTCCACCTTCCTTGCTAAGTAAAGCCCACTTGGCGCATGTGCTATGGGAGTACGGCAGATTCTCTCTCTCTCCTTCCTTCACCCGTCAGCTGAAGAGCTGCTTTTGACACCTGAGATGTACATTTTAAGACCTGCCTTATTACTGTAGTTTAAAGTTGTTTTAAACTGTTGTTTTAAAATATTGTGTAGTATAGCATTTTAATATTAATGTTGTTTTAGCCAACCCTGGAACCTTAGGGTGAAGGGCAGGTAATAATTACAATATAGTCAAAATGACACCATCCACACATACAAGGTCTGGGAGGAACCAGGATTTCCAGAAGAACATATATATATATATATATATATATATATATATATATATATATATATATATGCAGGTTTTGGTGTCTTCGGGTGTCTTCCCGTGTAAGAGTCGGGGTGTCTGTGCGACGTTTCGACGAGGTCTCACTCGTCATCTTCAGGCTGGTGCTTTCGGCTTCTTGTTACTGGAACAGAGCAGAGTCTGGTGTTTGAGTTCCTATAAATACTGTTGAGGGGTGTGGTGTATAGCCTCCAACGTTCTGGGTAGAGAGGAAGTTCCTAGATTAGTGTGCCTTTTCTTCTTTTGTTCCTTAATTACTTGAGGGATATCTTGGGTGATTTCATGAGTGATATTCTGAATATCACTGGGTGGGTCATTAATTACTTGAGGGATATCTTGGGTGATTTCATGAGTGATATTCTGAATATCACTGGGTGGGTCATTAAGTGTAGATTAGTTGCTAAAGCTCTCGTGTCTTGACCTCTTGAGCTTGTGAAGAGTTTTTCTGAGAAGATGGCTGTGCTGCATTTAGTTGTGCTCTGGCTTGGCTTCGTGTATAGGGGCGAGTTATGGTTTTGTGCCTTGTGCCAGCCAGATCTGTGTAGGGATTGCAGGGGGGTGCAGCATCCGGAGGTGCCACTATAGTTTGGTTGCTGGATGGAGTCTGTAATATGTCTGTGGAGAGGGTCTGGGTTTGGGTCTGGTGTGGTTGATTGGTGACGGCGTTCTGTGTGCCTCTGGTTCTGGTGTCGGTTTTTGTGGGGAGGGCTACTTTCCAGATGTCTGGCAGGCGGGACGTGTCGTCACGCTTGTTCATGTTGTGAGGGTGTTTCTCTATCTCGATGGCTTCCATGATTATTCTCTTGTGGTGATGTTCCATGTTAAAGAGCAATTTGGAATCTGCAAAATTAATTTCGTGTCCTGTTTCTTTCATGTGTTGGAAAAGAGAGGAAGTTTTTTCTTCTTTTTTGACGGCATTCTTGTGTTCTGCGATACGTGCATTTATTCGTCTGTTTGTTTGTCCAATGTACGTGGCTGGGCAGACTTTGCAGGGTATTTCATAGACCCCTTGGTTTTCCAGCTGGATTTTGTCTTTTGGGTTTCTGAGGATATTGGCTATTTTTTGGTTGGTGCAGAAGGCTGTTTTGATATTGTGTTTATGGAGGATTTTGCTGATTTTGTCTGTAGTGCCCTTGATATAAGGAAGGAGGGCCATGCCATTGTTTTCTTCTGTGTCTTGGTTTTTGGGGGGTGTTTCTTTTTGGATTAGCTTCGTAACCCTGTTTTTCTGGCACAGACACCCCGACTCTTACACGGGAAGACACCCGAAGACACCAAAACCTGCATTCCTATACCCGTGAAAATCTACGAAAGCAAATATATATATATATATATATATATATATATATATATATATATATATATATATATCCCTAAGCTCCCTGCCGCTGAGCAGGCTTAGTTGGCATGGAATGCTGCCTGTGAAGGAAAATGGGAAACTCAGGGGATGGAGGAAGAACAAAATGGAAAATCCTGAAAAGGGAATGGCTGACTGAACGCTGAACAGGAACACTAAATTCTCAAGCATAGTGTTGCAGAGCCCACTTGTCTGCTGTTTTCCGAGAGGTTTCTGTGTCGTGATGAAATCCTTAACTGTGTTTCGGGCTACAGTGGTTTCTTGCTATCTTTCTTCTGACTTTCCATTTCCGCTGCAAATTTATCCTCTAAGTGTACCTGGATCCATTTGGACGTATCTAACATTTCATATCCATAGAAATCCCTACTAAAATGGGCGAGTTCTTATTTTCTAAAAATTGTTGGCTGCTAACACGTTTCTGCAATTTGCCAACATGCATGCATGACTCTACTGGTTACACTTTGCAACGCTATACAGGAGCGCCACAGATTGAACAGAAGTATTCTGCCAGATTCTGTGTAGAATATTATATAAGAAGAAACACAGCCTCATTTCAAGACAGAATTTGCTCTCCACTTCTAAATATACTTAGACGCTATTAACCTCCAATTTTTCTCTGTGACATCTTGGCAATGACAGCCCAATGTAATGTAATTACTTTATAAGATTATCTTTTGTTTCTCAAAGAAATAAATTACACCAAGGCACTTCAGCAAAGTTAAGGACTTTAACAATCTCTTTCCTTAAACACCATTTCCTTGTCATCTTTGCATAATTGGCTAATACTAGCCTCTTAAAACACAGCTTGTTGATGTCTGCAAAATCATCATCATACAATACAAGAGGGAGTGATGAACATTGGGATCACCATGGATTCCAGTCAATGAAAGGAAGGTGTGTCCTGGACTTAGCTGCTTCCCCCATTTCTATCTAAAGCAGGGCCAAGTATAATTTATCCCTTCCATTGATAGAAGTTTCCAACGTTTTCAGGTCATACTGAGGAAACTTGACAACTGGGGGGGGGGAGTAAAAATCTGTCGGGGTGTGGCCTGAGGAATCCTAGCAGGAGACAAGAATGCAGAAGCCCAAAGGAAAGTCAGAGATAAAATACTTTACAACAGACTAGAAGGACTTGGGGGGGGGGGGGATCTTACTAAAATCTTTAGCAAAACTGGTCTCAAACCACAATCTCCTTGATAGTAACCTCCCTCTCCTGATGCTCACAAAGCAAGCAGGTAATGAGATCCTTCTTCCGCTGAATCAAATGAATATTCACTACTCATTGCAACATCCCTTTGTCATGCAAAAGAAAAAAGCATCAGATTGTGCTACTCTGACATTCCTCTCTGCAAAGCTATCTAGTCTGTTGAATGTTTAAAAAGCCCTAAACTCAAGTTAATCCCCAACACAGAAAAGTGAATTACTAGGCAGAAGCGTTTTGTCCATCACAATGAATTCTGAAGTACTTCTCTGTGTCACAACCAAGCAAGTGGTGGTGTAATTATGTGCAGGGATGGTATAATGTCGGAGAAGACATGCTTGGATTAGACCTCTTTTTCCAAGCAGTGTGTGGCAAACCAAACAGAATGCAACATTGGCAAAAGCAAATGGCAAGCATAAAACCTGAATGTGTGCATGGATTTGAGAGTCACAGATCTTATTTCCAACTCTTCATAATATTGCCAAACATTTATTCAGCTATCATTATCCTCCCTCTGATAAAGTACTGATATATTTGGATAAAAACTTTAAAGAGCAGTAAGCTGGTGCATCTATCAGAAAAATCCAACATGAGATAGACTTCTTCAACCTTTGAAGCATGAGTCTACAGACCTCCCCATAAGTGTTCAGGAACAAAAGCTAGCCTTTATGGGAGAAGGAAGTTATTTTCCAAGGGTTTACAATAATTGGAAATCTCTCCTTGCTCAGAATCTAGAATTGACAAGATTAAGGGCCACTTCAGACTTTCACTAGAAGCAGCAAATGGAAGCCAGAGCAACTCATTCTCACCTCCAGATTATAGCTGAAGGGAAGAGATATTCACATCACAGGGATATATATATTCTGCCCTGCATCAGTTGAACATGTACATCCCCAAAGGGCAGGGATGGAGAACTTGTGGCCCTCCAGATGTTGATCAACTCCAGCTCCCATCAACCCCAAGCAGTGCATCCAGTGGTGATTGACGACAGGAGTTTGCTCCAAGAACATTTGGAGGGCCACAGGTTCTCCACCCCACCATAGTAAATGTAGCCCTTTTTTGGATCTGGCTCATATTGGTGGAAGAAGGAAGCATTGTTCACACTCCCTCTTGCAGCTTCTCATAAACATCTAATGTGGTCCACAGAATCTCGAATTCCGACTTCAGTCATAGGATCACGGAATTGGGTTGGAAGGGATCCTGAGGACCATGTAGTCCAACCCCTCGCAATGCAAGAATATGCAGCTGCCCCATACGGGGATCAAACCTGCAACCTTGGCTTTTGTTCTCATTTTTTTCTTCATCCCACCCTAGTGCCCCCCCAACAAAAAACACTCTTTCAAAGAAAAATGCATATTTTCTGAATTTGATGCTGCAGAATCCTAAATACAGCAGAAGCAATTAACAAAACAGTTCCCCTGCTGCATCCAAAGGCTTACTTATGGACTGATTGTACCACTGGCACAATAGATATTCTTTGCAAGAGTGCGGAGTTCATTATGTTGTATTGATTTTCATGAGTTTCTAAAATGTATTTACAACAATCAGTGAAACCCTCCAAGTGATCAACTGAATGAGGTGAATAACTCGGCGGGATACACGTCACTATTAAAAGAGCCAAGATAAAAAGCATCCATTAAGCACAGAATGGTAACAAGTCTTCCTGCTAATTTCTCAAAATGGCCTCTTTGGGCACCATGGTAACGTGCCTGGAAACTAAAAAGAGAAAAAAAGGGTTTCTAAGAATTTATCCTGTGTCAAGGACACCATTGCCAAGAGATTCTAAAATGCAGCACTTGTATTCTTTGCCTCAAAGTACAAATGTACAAGTGCTGAAACTAATTTTGGACATTAAATTGCTTTAAAAAATGCATATATGTATGCAAAAAGGTTTGATGACACCACGGTAAAATGAATAGATGAAGGCAGGTTTGAAGCCGAAAGATGTCTCAATTCCACTAAGTTACAAGTGGTGAGCCCCTGCAACAGTGGAGGAACGATGGTTTCACCCATCTAGGGATGACAGGAGATGAGTCCCAACTTCATGTGTTCCCTCTGTTACCTTATGTAGCTAATGAGTAATACAAAAATCCTATCTTGCTGGGCAGGGACCCTCCAAGGTATCTGTTAGCCCATGCAATCTTCAAAGATGCCGCAAAATACCTTTTCTAGTTATCTGCTGAACATATCATGTACCTATCATACTAATTTGACTACGCCCAAATTCAAAATTACAGGAAGGACCTTTGTATTATTTATAATGAAGCTTAATCCAGATAAGGCTAAGGCACGCTTAGTATGTGGTTCCCTAAATAGGAGTGGCAGGGTTCTACTTGTTCCCTCTGAAGAAATAGCCTGGGGATACTTCCGGATCTGCTACTGTTTCTGGAGGCACAGTGGTATGGAATGCCTTCCACTGGCTTCAGCTGATGGCCCAGCTGTGGCTGTACCTAGATGGGGTAGTCTAACTTCTTGTCCATGTTTTGGAAAGCTCCAGGTTAGATAAATGAAATATGTTATACTGAACTGTTATATGTGGGAGGTAGTTTAGAAACTGCAGCTAATACACAATGTGGGAGCCAGACTACTGAGGAGAACAAGGCAATCCTAGCATAGAATACCAATCCTGGCCCAGCTGCCTTGGTTACTGATTGGTCTCTGGGTTCAATTCAGATTTCAGCCCTGACAACTCACTTCCTTTTTTATTGTCTTATCGCTGTCCTGACTCTTAAAAATTTTGCTTCTGTCCTTTTTTTCTTTCCTTCTAATATCTTATCTAATGTGTTAAAATTAATTTTAGATGTAATTTTGGTGTAAGAGACGAAGCTTTTATATTTTTTGCTTTTCTTTGTGGTACAAGAGGTAAAAATACAGTTTAGATTTCATTACTATCTTTAGGCGCCAGGCAAAAACATTCCCCTTGCCTTTGGCTAGTTAAACAATCTATGTAGTCTTTTTAACTTGGGGGTGGGGTGGGGTGGGCGGTATTGTTTTTGTTTGTTACTATGTGATGTAGTTTTGTGTCTTTACATTGTAAAATGCCCTGTGATGCTCCGATGAAGGGCAGAATAGAGATTTTATTAATTAATAAGGAAAGGCTTGAGTAGAAAAGGGTTCGTTTTCTTACGGAATGAAGAATTACAAACAGGTTGATCTTTGCCTGACTTTTTGATTTTTCAGTCTGATCCTTGCAGAGCTATGTTGTCTGAAAGATTCAACAGATGCATAAAGCATCAAGCTTGATTTCTGAAACTTTCCTAAAACCTGGTCTCACAGCACCAATCCATGCACTGGACTCCTTCAGCTGACTGTGCTTAGTTTCACAGAATCCCACCATGTAATTGATCTTACGAATGTTTCTTGCAGTATCTGAATTAATTAACAGAACTGAAAACTCTAAGGATTCTTTTCTATCTTGTCAACTTCAGCTAGCCATCCTTGCCTGACCTCTCCCTGCCCCCACCCCGCACCTCGCCTTCTCTTCAATTCCTGTCTTGTGTTCACCTCTGATCTACAGCACTATTAAGCTACCTGAACACAGAAATTCCTTGCTCCTTAGAGCTGGCAGAGTAGCCCACTTCCAGAATCGACTCATGATAGTGATGCACATTATAATTTCAGACTGAGAAAGATCTCCACCTAAAAGCCTTGTTCAAAGAGAGAGAGATGCCGGATTAGCCCACACGTTAATTAAGATGCAAGATTCAGATCTGTATGCCTTAATGCGATTTGATATGATTTCATACCACACTGATAACAGTGTGGTACTACAACCGATACAATGTTCAAAGGCCTATTGCAAGCAACAAAATAGGTGGGTGCTGTATCGCTCCGGGCACTCTTGGATGACCCGAGATCCAACTCAGTTGCGTCAATATGACTTGCCAGCATAATTAGAGAAATTATCCATCTAGGTTATCCACTATAACTGCCAAATGGAGTATTTAAGAGCAGCATCAGAAAAACAGTGGGCTGGAGAGGACATAGTGAACACAGATAAGATCCACAGTGTTTTCGTCTGGCACTTCATTCCTTCATGATCTGGCCCATATAGGTCTTGGTATGCAGTTGGGCTGCTGTAGCTGCCAGTCAAACTGCTTCAGGGTCAGGCGGGCAGCATGAAAGCAAAGCAAAGGACATCGTACTGACACCACAAACTTCTCCTTCTGCTTCACCTGTGCTGTGCTCAGTTAGGCAACTCTAGCTCACACTTAAATAATCAGAAGTGGGTAACTGCCTCTCTCTCTCTCTCTCTATATATATATATATATATTCTAAATAAGGAGTAGCAGGTTAATGCTGGCTCTCCAGGAAAGTTCTTTGTTCAGCGGGGCTTATACTCTTGGTTAAATCCTTAGCTGTGAAGCCACTGATTTCAGTTTAGAAAAACTTAAGTTCCATTAACAGATCAACCCTTACCAGAACAGAATGAGAATGCTGCCAGGAAAGTAAACAACAAAACCTTTTGCGTTTAGCACTATGTGCTTTGGGCAAATGCACAAGTATGCAAAGCTTAGCGTCACAATTAATTCGGTCAAACAATGATCCAGCAGATTGCACAGGGCGGGCGATCTTGCCAAATGCTACTCGGAATCAACATCTGTTCACAAAATCTCTGATAGCTTGGGATACTGACAAGGGATCCAGAGTGGTAACATAACAGCATAATCATGTTTGTGTATCATGCTCCTTGTTTAATTCCACAGCTGTGAAATATGGGCAAGTTACAGTCAGTACGTTCAGTGTGGGGGGAAATTAATCTTAATATCTTCAGCCTGCTATATATGTCAAGCTGGAAATCTAGAAACAATAAAGCTTATAGAAAAACATCTGCAGCACTGAAGTAGAAATTCTGAAAGCTAAACTGTTCATGTTTTGTTTACGTCCTCTGAACAAGACAAAATCTACTCTTTAAATAAATGCCATCCTTTCCCAGATTGCTTTCAATCCTGAAAATAATGGTTCCTGAATTTTATACACACACACACACACAGCGCCATATAAGCTACCAAAGGAGCAACTTGATGCCTGATTACAGGCAAAGGGCGAACAAGAGCTGGTTCTCCCATTCATTTTGAATATACAGGAGAATATACAGGGATCCATAGTGGAATATCAAAGAGCACATTTAACATAGAATGACCAGTGAAGGCAAGTTTAAAGTATGCCAGACTGAGCAATATATTGTAAGCTTTTCATACTTCCCAAATAAAGTAGCGTGATGAATGCTCAGAAACAAGCCAATCAACCCAAACCCCACACTTGTTTTCTAAGGTTTGGAAATGTTTTTTATGATTTTTTTGACGGCCAGTTGTGGCTTAGCTATTAAATCTATGCAAATGTGATTGTCACATGTGACAAACTCTAAGTTGGGAGCCTGTCTCCAGTTCATGAGATGCTTCATTTGAGCATCCTGGTGCTAAAAATGTCTCCCACCCACGTTCTCTGGACAACCCCCCCCCCAATGGAGCGAAGCACATAAAGAGAAGCTCTTCATCCACATTATAAATAAGAGTGAGCAGCAGCTTACGCACATATCACAATTCTCTTCAGCTATTGTCTGCAATGTATTTCTAAATCACCTTATCCTGTGTCATGATATGAAGAGGCTGTGGTTCACCTCCTAGAAGATCCTTTCTCAGACACACATAATAAGAAGCACAATGGGACATTAACACTAATTTCATTATTCAAATGGGCCTTACCTTTTTCAAGAGTCTGGCTCCATAGGTGAATATATAAAGGTAAAATGTAAATCTCCACCTGCAAATAAAGTAAAATATATTTATCTTGTTAACCTTGCTTAGGTTGCCCTGAAAACCTGCTTATAGGAGAGCATATAAATGCCCCCTAAAAATTGTATTTTATGTGTCACACATCTATAAATCAATATTTGGGCCAGAACTGGAATCTGATCAAAAGTTTAATTTACCCATCACAGCCAAACAATTAAATATATACCGTATCTGAGAGCCAGATGAAGCCAAGCAAATTAAACTCAGGTTGGTCCCCCCCCCCCAGCTAAATGCAAACTGATCAAAATAATGTCCATGGTAGTTACGTTTGGCTCAGTAAAAGTGTACATTGCTGAGACAAAGGTTGCATACATGGGTCGTATACATACAGTGCATACAAAAGAATCATGGTTTCCATTTATGTTAAAGTGTGACTACCTCAATAGCCATGTTAGAAACCCAGATATATAACTTAGGCTCCTTAATGGCTCCTTAAACCAGGGTTATAGTCAGCAAAACGGAATGTCTAGTTGCAATTTTTGGACCAGACGGCTTGAAAGTCACATTATTCAATACGACTTTTTGATTCCTGAAATTCATTCTGATTGTCCAGATAAAAAATAATAGGATAGAATTCTACAGGATGTGTTGCTAGTATGTGAAAACAGTCAAGATTCAAGGGTCCCCAGGCCTGCACCTCCAGATGGTGAAGATGTCAGGTGCCATTTTGGTGCTCAGGCATCTTCACTTGACCGCAAGTGACTGACAGCCAGGTGCAAAATATGCCTACTGCCTGGCGAATTTCAAACTCTGCTCAATAGGTGAAACACAAATGCACTGGGGAAAATGAAGAGTTACCAAACAATGGGTTCTAAATATCTCAGTAAAGCTTACTGTTTCAGGGGGACAAGTAACCTCTAATAATGGACCATTTATACCAGTGGGAGACCAGTTTTGTCCAACAGTGTAAACATTTCAGAGTCAAAAGATGTGAACTGAACAGACAACAGACTGTAGATAAGCACAGACAACCACTGAATGGATTACTGCATGGAAACATAGGAAGCGACTGTATACTGAGTCAGTCTGTTGGTTCATCTAGCTCAGTATGTAAGGTTACCCTTGAAAATGGTCTGGAAGTTGCAGCTCCTGTTGATCTACCTAGCTTTCTGGCTGTCCAATGAGTATGTGTCAACACTAATTTCGTTGCTATTTGCTACAGTTGCATATAAACTACTTGGATCCCCACAGTTGAAGAGCTGGTAACCATATGATTGTTCAAAGGCGTTCTCTGCTTAAGGAAAAGTATGATGGGCAGATTAGAGCTTGTCATTACAATTTAGGATGCAAGCAAAAAAATTAGTTCAGTGTTTCATCAGTATCTGCACTGACAGTGTCCAACTGTTCTTTTCTGTTCACAAATTCTAACTGGAGTTCTGGAAGGCATCTGTTAGCCAGGAGACACACTTAGATTATATGGCATTATTTGATTGTCACAATTAGCTTGATTTCTTAAACCACCCTCAGTTTGTAGAGGTAGCTCTCACTCTGTGAGGTGAGTGGGGCTGAGAGACTTCAGAGAAGTGTGACTAGCCCAAGGTCACCCAGCAGCTGCATGTGGAGGAGCGGGAAAGCGAACCCGGTTCCCCAGATTATGAGTCTGCTGCTCTTAACCACTACACCACCCTGAGCTCCTTGGAGGAAAGATGGGATACAAATGGAATAAATAAATATTTCTTTTAATGTGACCACCCAATTATTAACTGGGGTGGCAAAGTGGAATCATATGGCACCTCTCGTAAAACACTGAATTCCGGATATAAGATGCTGCTATTGTTATTTGTTATTTGGAGACCTGAATGGCTTGGGGCCTCCCAAATACTTAAAGGGCTACTTCTCCAATAACGGACAACTAACACCTTGAGATGAACTAGCAGCTTGTTTGTGCTGCAGCCAGTAGGTGGCGGGAGAGTTTCTCCACGATGGCACCCCTTTTGCATTTTCCCTCCGCATTGCCTGTTGTTTTTACATCAAACAACCATGTGTTTTGGACCAGGACTTTCAGGGAGAGTGACCGAGGCTGAATGGTCATCAGTTCCTTTGCTCTGCTGGTGCTGTTTTCTACCGTTTTAATTGGTTGGTGATTTGCTACATCCAGAACTGATAGTCCTGGACTCCTGTGGGAGGAAACGCAATGAACAAAATAAATTCACCAAGTGGTGGATGCTTCGTCACTCGTCGGAAAGGGCTCATTTCCTGAGGCTAAGGAGCTTGGGCTCCGCAACCACCTGGATGGCAGACAGGTGAGTTCCCACCTGTTCACATGGCTCACGCCAGCTGCAGACTTAAGCAGAGATTGCCAAAGAACAGTGCAGTCTTTTAAAATAAGCCCATATTAATACTGATTATCACTATTATCACTGATAATGTCAATGTAACAAGATCTGTGACGGCAACTATCTTCTCAAAACAATGGAAGGGTAATATTAAAGAAGACCTTCTCCTTCAATTATGAATTTAAAGCACGAAGGCTAAGATCCACTGTATCACCTAAAATGCTATAAACTGCCTGCACTTGTTTCTATTTTTGCCCTCTCTGCATGACTCAGGACAGGATTCAAAATGTTCTGAAACCAACAATGTGAAAAAGCTTTAAAATTACATATTGCAAACTGCGAAGAACAAAAAGAAGTCAGCTGGCTTATCTGCAAACGGCTTTAGGGACCAGAATTGCAAGCACAAATGACATTTTAAATTACAAGTTGTAACTTCTGCAGTTACTTAACAATTTCCATAGTTGGCCAGAAAGGGAAGCAAACAAAGCAGCCAAATCTGATAAAGATTTTGTAATTTTCATAGGGCTACATATACCCATGTGGTTATTTCAGGGGATTATGGGTGGGATCACAGGCATTGGCATCTCAAAAAAAATCCACATCAAAGCAAAGAACTCTCAGCCCATGGAATTCTCAGGATCACATTACCTTTGACACAGCAGACTGGACCCACTGATGAAGTCTGCTGTGCGGAAGACAATGTATAAAATGCAAAAAAAGGAGACAAAGGGTTGCTAAACACTTGGGGTAGTATGCCGGAGCAACACAACCTGAACAATCATGCCTTCATTATGACACCATCTACTCCAGGAAAAACAAACAGGCAGAACCCGCCCCCAACCCTCTCTCTACAGCTAGTGCTTCAAACGCCAGGAGTCTTCTTTTCTTGCCAATTATTTTTATTGACATTCCATATTTTTTAACAAATTGTCACCAGGTTAATACAAATTCAATACAAATTTAAAAGTGGATTTCCCACCCACCCCAGATGCCCCCACTATTTTCCTTCCTCCGTTGCCGCTCCCAATAAAATAACTTTTCCAGCTATAATTCAAAATACATTCATCCCTTCACCTCTACACATCACCTGTTCAATTACCAATTTCTGCTATGGCTTTTATACATTGTTATAACCTGTTCTCAAAACAGTCAAGTAGAGTAAATCCTCTTCTATCTATCTGTAATAGTCGTTCATCAATTTTAAAACATTTCCTTCTGATTCCTCTTGAGTAATACTTTGCCTGAGAAAAACAGATATTGCTTCCTCCCAGACAACATACACACATTCCTCCTTAACATGGCCTTGAACATTGCTGTCTGACATGTGGCCCTAGTAATAAACAACTCAGCCTCATGGTGCAGCGTGCAGAGGGTAAAAATAAAACCCCTAGAGTTTTTTGGTATAAATGTATAATATACATTCCTCCCCCCCCCAACGCTGCCAATCTCCCAGTGTCACCCACCCTTCACATTTCGCCAAATTTAATCTTCAGTTTTACATACAACCAGCTCATTAATAAATAAACGCAATCCATATCTCTTCTTTTCTGTCTGAAAGTCTCAGAAGCTGTCAAGATGGTATACACTGTGGTCCATCCTGTCCCTTTCACTGTTCTTCTTTCCAACTTTAGGTTTCAAGCGGGTGGGCTGATGTAATCTCAACAAAATCCATATCTCCTCTCCATCCTCCTCCCTAAACTAATTAATCTTCCTGCAAGTCCATCCTGCTGACCCTCAGTTCCATTACATCCAACTCCACAGTTTATTCTCTTCTGAGTGCTTAACAGTCAATCCAGTTGTTACCAATCTTTTCTTCTTTACTATTTTTATTTCATAATACGAAGTTCTAAGGGGTGGTCAAAATCCCTCAAAATTGTTACTCTCCATCTTCTTGCAGGTAAAGCCCTTAGTTTTATACACACACACACACACACACACACATATACACACACACACACAATTGCGAAGAGGTATCTTTAAAGTCCACTCTTCCCAAAAACTTTGCATTTCATTGCTTTATGGGAGGGTAGATAACACAGATCCCGAAAAAACCATGACTTAAAGTATTGCCTCTCCTCCTTCCACCGTTCAAGAAAAGCATAAATCAGCGCCTTTCATTTGTTAGGGAAAAATCCTTCCCAATGTTTTCTCCTCCACCATAAATCAAGATCTTTTTTTTTGGGGGGGGTGCCTCTTCACTTGCCAATTATGTCCGAATTCAAGGGTACAGTGGTGCCTCGCAAGACGAAATTAATTTGTTCCGCAAGTTTTTTCGTCTAGCGAATTTTTCGTCTTGAGAAGCACGGTGTTGGAAAAGTTTTGGGAAAGTTTCAAAAATCACCAAAAACCTCAAAAAAGGCTACCACACCGCGTTCTATGAGTTGCTCCTCGAAGTCAAGTCGCAACTGTATTAACGGTGTTAAGAAAAAGGAAACAAACTTGCAAAAAACGCAAGACGTTTTCGTCTTGCAAAGCAAGCCCATAGGGAAATTCGTTTTGCGAAGCAGCTCAAAAACCGCAAAACCCATTCGTCTAGTTAGTTTTTCGTCTTGCGAGGCATTCGTCTTGCGGGGCACCACTGTATTCCACAGCTTGCCATGGTAGCTTGCTGGGGCTGTCCTTGGACAGAGCCAATGAGCCCAGCGCCCTCGCCTTTTCATCTGGGAGACGGAGATTTCCATCCCCGCTCACACACACACAAAAAGGCATTAACAGACGTCTGTGGGTTGTGCCGTTTTGATACTCTCAAAAGGTATGGGGAGACATGCCCCTTACCCCTCATTAATCTCCACCTGGGACCCCTCCCGGACGCTGGAGCACCCAAGAGGGCGATTTGCTGGGTTCACTGCAAAACAGGAAGTCCTAACGCCAGGAGTCTTGCTTCCCATACAACCTCTTAAGCAAATACTGAATATGCAAATCTTGAATAGGAAACAAGTACCGTAATATCAGGCACAAATGATATGTTCTGCAGGAAAGCTGTAAGGGGAACGTCTGGTGTCTATTTTTATTTTAATGCAACACTGGGGAGGGAACACTCCAAATTTCATCAGATCCTGCATGCAAAGGTGGGTGAACAACCACATTTCTTAAACTCTTTCTTCCCATGCAATCTAAATCCTCCCATTCTCAAAGATGCTGTCAGCTGAAGGGCGGGAGGATTAATTTTTGCATGATTGCTTAAGCATTAAAATCAGCAAGAAGGTGAAATGTCCGGGGCTTTTATCCAATGCAAAAATGGTTTTACTTTTCAAAATAATATTGGCGTGTATGATTAGAACTCTTGCTAATTGAGGTTCTCATCAATCATTGAAGTTAACTCTCTGTAAGTGAGTAATTTCATAAGAAGGGGTTTTTAAAAAAAGTATCCAGGGCTTTTTTTTAACCTTAAAATATATATTTTGGATATACTTTTTATCAAAACTTTTCAATATACAATGCATTAAAAACCAAACTAATCTAAATAAAAAGGAAGAGGAAGAAAGAGGAGAAAGGAAGGAAGGAGAAAAAATAGAGAGAGAGCCCTCTATCAGAGGTAGATCTTAATCATTATCCCACACAGGAGCTTCCTTTTCTTCTCCCAGCCTCCCACCCTGGGAGATCTTCCCTTCCCTGCCTCGCAGACAGACTCAAGTTAATTGCGGGCTTGTAAACTTTCAATAATACACGCTACTGATGTTAGGTAACCTGAGCTAGGCATTAAAACTGCTGAAACTTGAACAAGACAAATTTCACAACATGGCAGGTGTAGGGATCCACTACTCCAAACTGGTGGAATGCTCTGTCACAAGAGACTAGGGCCCTGCGGGACCTGACATCTTTCCGCAGGGCCTGCAAGACAGAGTTGTTCCACCAGGCCTTTGGTCAGGGCGCAGCCTGACTCCCTCCTCTGGCAACCTGCACAGAATTTTGCTTAATTGGTTGCCATCAATTTGATTTAATTAATTTTTATAATGAAATATTTTTAGATTTTGTGATCATTTGACTGATTATTTGATTGTTGTTAGCCGCCCTGAGCCCGGCTTCGGCTGGGGAGGGCGGGATATAAATAAAATTTATTATTATTATTATTATTACTCAAAATTGCTCATATTGCCCTTTTGATGCATGCAAGGGAAAGATACTTGTGGTTTGATCATTCATGTTATAGCAGCTTTTGGGATGTGGCTGTGTAAGCACAGTTATGGTAAGCTATTTTCCTAAACAGCTGGAACAAATGAAACCTGGTATGGTTGGGAAGAAATGCGGCCATAAAGATGTCCATTTTACTGAAACCTTTCTTCCTTTTATAGCATAGCCTCCAACATTTCTGCAATATGATTCTCATTTATCAGCTATGTTAATACTCATGGAGACACTCCTTGTCCTCCAGCGGCCCACGCAACTATGTGGTGTTGTCACAAACTATGTGGTGTTGTCACAAACAAAGATTGCCATGAAGACTGTAGGACTCAAATGATTTATTGCTGTGTTTACACTCAGCAGACCTACATTGTTTGTTGATGGTTGCGTTGCGTTCGAGACTTTATGTACTACTATGAAAATCAGTAACACTTTATATATATAAAAAAGAACAGGGAGATGCACCACTGCAAAAGGAAGGCTCTTGTTAAAATATGCAAAGTAGCAGGTAACTTATGCCAAGCAAAATCTTTCTATTGAATTATGGTGTGTGGTTGGAGACTTGACTGGCTTCCGGTTTCCTTCTTGGCTGAGGATTTTAACAGTAGCTTTAATATTTTATAGTAACAGCATCACTTGAGACCAGTGTTATCCTAAGCCAACATACTCACCATGCATCTCTGAGATCATCCGAGGAAAATTTAGTGAGGCCAAAAACCCAAGGGTTGGGGGAGGAGGGAGAAGAGATACAACACAATACATACACTACATTTTTGTAGCTGTATGCCATCAATAATATAGTACGGCTGGATAAGTAGGCCAGAAACACGCAGTTGAACAAACATGTTTCTTAAAAAATAAAATTTCATGAACCCCTCTCCAGCTGTTCCCAGCTGCCTAATTATTCTGGCCACCTGTTCAATCAAGGTCAGTTCAATGCAATTCTTTCCTAAGAGCGTATTTCTAGGAAGGGCTTTGCAAACACTAATGGATCTTGATCATCTGGAGGAAATGCAGGAAAAGTGCTCAGCAAGGAAGTACTTTGCCACGACTCAGCCATGCCTGCAAAATGCAGCATTTAAATTACAGTACAATTCTCAATTCGGAAAGCAGATTTTTAAAGAAAATAGATAGAGTTAACAGGTTATCCAATGACTGCTGCTGATCTTTGGATTTTGGTCAATTTCCCCCTCCCCCAAAATTAGCTCCAGAGAGTTATAAGTCTCTCCAAAACAAGGTGGAAAATGGCATGGCAAAGAGTGAAATGGCCATCACTAATCCTCTGCTGTTTGCAGAGGTGTCCACTGGATCAAAAGCATTTCTGTGAGTGCAAGATCACCATTTGGATAATTATAGCTTCTGCCAGGGGATTAAATTGGATTGAGTCAGGGCTTTTTCCCAGCTGGAACTTGCTGGAACTCAGTTCCGGCACCTCACAGGTGAGTGCCATTGCCATTCTAAGAGAATGAGGGAGGTGTTCATGGTGAGTTCCAGCACTTCTTTTTCTAGCAAAATAGCAGTGGATTCAGCTAATATCATTTCAGTTTTTACACTTACCATCTAGCTTTATTTTTAATGGGCTCATTGTTCTGATTTTTGATTTTTTAAAAATCACTTGGGTGGCTTTGAATTCCCCTAACTGATAAACAGCTAAAATGTAGTAAAGGTAAAAGTAAAGGGACCCCTGACCATTAGGTCTAGTCGTGGCCGACTCTGGGGTTTCGGTGCTCATCTTGCTTTATTGGCCGAGGGAGCCGGCGTACAGCTTCTGGGTCGTGTAGCCAGAGCAGCGCACAGAAACGCCGTTTACCTTCCCGCCGAAGTGGTACCTATTTATCTACTTGCACTTCATGCTTGTGAATTGCTAGGTTGGCAGGAGCAGGGACCAAGCAATGGGAGCTCACCCCGTCGCGGGGATTTGAACTGCCGACTTTCTGATCGGCAAGTGCTAGGCTCTGTGGCTTAACCCACAGCGCCACCCGCATCCCTTAAAATGTAGTAATAGTATATAAATTAGTTAAATAAATTTAATAAAGTAGATAGGTGAGCCACAAAATGTTAGTAAAATATCTAACTCGTTAACATTATGATGCTTTGCAAATCAACCATGTTTTATATCTGCTTTTCTCTACCATTTAACCAAAAAGAATTGCCTTTTGGAAGGCATGGGGAGCAGTTGTGTAGTTTTATATAAAGACATCAGCTCTTCGAAGAAATGCAGAACAACTGTTTGGAAATCACTCTGGCTGAACAACCTCTACCTCCAGGGGCACTGTATATTCCAAGTTAATTAGTCCCTGTGTCTTGCCTTCATGGGGATTAGAATGGGAGGAGAACACAACTCACCCACGAAGTAAAGATAGCCAAACAGATAATCAGATGGATTTTGCAAGTGTGCTATTTGCTTTGAGCAATTCCTCAGCAACCCTGTTGACAGGATCAGGGAAAGATTTCACTAAGCTAAGAGAAACAAAAAGTTCTTATAGCTGGATGGATGTTCAGCCGAAACTGAACAGACTGAGACCATCAAGGATGAAACTGATGGTCCAAGTCAGCACTGCATGTTTATGGCAGGATCCGATACGCACAGGATCTGATATGCAGCTGCCTTGGGGGCAGGGAGCTTTAACGGGCATAAGGAGCAACAGCACAGAATAGGGAATTTCTGAAGCCAAGGCTAAAGTGGGGAGATCTGTTGGCCCTTTGGGTTTCTTTCTTTCTCCGGTAACGATCACTGGGGCATACTGGTAGCTGTGAAATGTTTAAGCTACTTATAAATCATCCCTGTCCTTTCTAACACTTTGATGTGTTCTTTACTCAGTGCACACTGTGGCTGCAAAGCGTGTCTCAAGTATGCTTGTGGAAAAGTGTTGCCTATGATCACGTTTATACTAGACAATCTTATTAAAGAAATATTTTGGGTGGGATTCAAAAACCACATTCCAATCAGTCTGTCTACAGAAGCTTTGCTGTTTGCCAGATGGAACAATCCACCCTTCTCCTCCCTGCATGATGATGGCATTATTATTATCTTTATGAAGGTTTTACAATGCTAGAAGCTGAATATCTGCATTCTCTTATGGAACATATTCAGGAAGGTTGTTTTTGAAGGTGTTCTGATCTTCAACTTGCCAACTTATATTGTTTCATTGGTGCCACTAACACACATCACTGACTTGCCCACTAGTCAGGGCACTATGCTACTCATGTGGCTTAAAACATAAAAACATGCAACAAAATATTAGCAAAGTATAGTGTGACTGCTAAAGAAATAGAAGGCAGCCAAAGCAGTTGGCATTATTAAGTAAACAGAATTTACATTTGTGTAAAAAAAAGCCCAACATGTAGAATAAGCCACTTTAAGAGCCACACACCTATAGATCAAAAACCACTGATCCAACAACAAAAGGCAGGCTATAGATAGGAGGCCTTTAAGAAGGTAGCTAATCTCTTTCCATATGTTCCCACGGAATAGGGAGCGTGGCACAACTAATAATTTTTTCTGCCTGAAGCCACATGGCATCTCAGTTCATCAAGGTTGGGAGTAGGAGGATGGCAAAGGAGATAAGGCAAAAGTACTTATCTTTTAAGGAAAGCACAGGGCTCCAAGGAAGAGTCTTAGACGTGCTTCTCAAATAAGTCACAGAGCTATTACTGCATACCATATATAATACGTCACAGCTGCCATTTAAACTTCAAAGTATTTCCTACAGCTGAAATGAACGGTAGATTTTCTCCCACTTCCAGAAACAGCCCCCCTCCCCTGTCAAGTGATCTTCCAGAGCAATATTGTAGGAATAAAGAAAAGCCCCCACCCCACCTCCATTCAGGTGTCCAGAACTGATGCCCACTCCTGGGACAGTGCAGCAAAGAGCCCCAGATTAGACCGTGCCAACTGCAGGGCTGGCTCAGGATATAGTGAGTCCTATGCCTGCCCAGTCCTGCCCCAGAAATGCCTTGTTGTGTGGGATACCAAAAGCAGCACATTCTCAGTCCTCTGAATAACAGAGAATAAACCGAAGTCATCAAGTTTTAAGTAATCTTAAAAGCTTAGTCAAATCATTATATAAAGTTTAGGAGTCGCTTTATAAAGGGACAAAACTCTAGTAGAAGGATTCATCCAGGTTTTTTTTAGAGAAACCTAAATGAAGCCTGCAAATTGCTTCCTTTGCTTTGCAGGTCCTCTCCTCCCAGGAGCACGTTTGGCATGTCGTTCATGCAAGAGAAGCAGAATAATCATCAGATAATTTGCCTCTACCACAGTGGAGAGACTAATGGGATAAGCAAGTCACTTTCCATCTTGATATGTGCTTCTAATACAGTGGGAGTTGTGAGGGAGAATTGGTGTATTTGGGTCTGTTAATTTTCGATAAGGGCTGTAACAAAGCCACATTCTGTGCCAAGTTGGCAGAGGGAGGAGGAGAACAGGAATGTAAGCAAATAAACCTGTTCAGCCCATGAAAGAGGCTATTGCTTTCTAAGAGATGACAAACATCGTAATCAGGCAGCTTCTTCCCCCAAAAAAGGGGGGTAGGAAAAAAAAGACATGTTAAATTTTTAAAAATCTCCATAATCTTCTCTAAGACAAAATCCCAGACAATGTTAATGGCTATGCAGTGGTGACAAGCTGTTATCTGCTTCACACACTCCGTGTCATAAAGAAGTGTTAGCTGAGATAAGAGGACAGAGCAGCTTCCAGAAGACACAAGAAAAGTTTTTTTGTATATTGCAAGATAAAGGGACATCACCTGCAAGGTAAAAAAATGTAAGGTAAGGACAACACCTGCAGGAAGCTGCTAGCAGTGTATGTCCTCACCTTTTTCATCTTCTGTGGGCACTTGTTGATAAGGAACTATATGCCACTGGACTTGCATGAATGGAATTTCTCCCATTGTTTTACTTTCCCCTCTTCCCTGAACCTTTTACCTGGGGCCCAGTAACAAACCCTCCCCAAAAACCCAGAAACTAGTTGGTAAAAGAGATGTTTCCAGACCTTAGCCCCTCACGGTTGTAAGACCCCCTTAGCAAGTAACACGTGCAATTCACTCGCCGTGTATAACACATGTTTTGAAGGATTATTCTCTAAAACTGAAAAGCGGTGTCTTCTGAGCCACAACAGTTATCGGGGAGGTGAAAGAAGGTTTCGAAAACAAGGCCACGTCGGGTACAAGTTAATTATTGAAAAGACGTTCAAGAGAGCAGTGAAACGTATGGGAGGAATGGTTCATGCTTTCTCGCCTGCTTAAACATTTAGCAGCCGTGTTTACCTCTTTAGTGCAGAGAAGAGGAAAAGCAGTCATTTCCTCCAAGTGCCCTCATTAGGACCTGGCTGTTCTGTTTAGGGTGGAACACTCCAGGGATTCATCAAGGCAATTCCCCCTACCACATATAGCAGGGGTGCCCAACAGGTTGATCGCTATCTACCGGTCGATCATGCCCCCCCCCCAACTTCGGCTCATTGCCCCCCACAATAAGCTCAACAATTTTGGCTCATCCTCCCCCCCAAAAAGCTCAACAACTCTGATCAATCCAATGGGTAGATCACTGCCGGGTTTTTTTTATAGTGGGACTAGATCGCAGTCTCTTGGAAGTTGGACGTGGCTGCTATATAGTATTGAAAGATGAGAAAGCAAATGAAAGGGCATTTTCTTCCCTGGCACCTTGAGCTTATTGCAAAATTGGCTTTGCTGCCCATCAAATTCTATATAAAGTTTGGGGAACAGGGGCCAAGACAACATCAACTCTCCTCTTTTCATATGTACCATCAGTCTCTGGGGGCCTACTCCGCAATCGACTTACATGTAGTATGGCTATTCCCCAGCAATTTTGCCTCCAGATCATGTCCATAGCCTGTTTTGGGCTAGAAACACTGAGCAGGAAAACTATAGACTGGACCCAGGTGCAAATTCCTGCTTAGCCACAAAGTCTTTTCAAAGCTCAGTCTAAGCTCTCTCGGGCTTATTGTGGTGATGACTAAAACAGGAGTGAATGATTTGCAGGCCGCTGCTACCAAACTGGCCAACCTGTTGACAAAAGATTTGTAGCATAAGACACGATGTACGCAGGAAGGTGCATCGTGCTTATAAATATGCAAAATGCAGTATCTGGTAGAAGCCACAACACTGAAGCCACAGAACCATGAGAACAATTCTCATCCCAGGTGTTCTCAAAAGGGCATTCTAATGCTGCTTTGTTCTTTCTTTCTTTTTCTTTAAAAAGGTTGCACATTTGGAACTAACACAGGTCTCTGGATAGTAAGTTTCAATGCGAAACTTACTCAATTTTCAGAAGCCTAACTACATGTTATGAAAAAGGCAAATAAGTGGCCCAAAAAAATTTGACTCAAAACTTCCAATTTCTTTTCAAAATTATATGGTTCATTTCTTCATATTCTGTTACTCATAAATCAAAGTTTTTTTAAAAAAAATTAAAGTGCCATAGTGCACTTTCATTCGTTGTCTTACAGGTCACTAAGCAGGAAGCAACAACAGAGGACATGAATATTACAAAAGCCCTGAATTAGAAACTGTGTTCAACTGAAGAGACAGCTTTTCCCTACAAGGCCAAGATCACAGCAACTTAAAGGCACCTTCAGTAACCTCGGAATAATCTGAGAGGCGAGAGCTTGGCTCGAGTAGCACATTATGCTCCTGCACGTTTTATGAACCTTGGTTTTATAAATTATATATTGAATAGTTCTTTAGGTGCTTCACAACCTCATCTTATTTCTCTATCCAACTTATACATTGGATACTGCCTAAAGAGTTGTATATTATTACCTGTTTTTTCTATCTGATGAGATAATTTATAATAATTTTCTTAATACCTGAAATTCTAAAAATAAACTGGTTCGAAATCACCATTCCCTTACCTTCAACATTTATTGCACATATTCATATCCTCCCTTTCAGGACACAAATCCTTCTGTGGTAGCTTACAAGCTAGCAACCACTGCGTAGAATGAAATCACAGCAAACAATACTAACACATTAAAAACGCATTAGTCCCCTCTCCATTGAGCAGTTGATGGTACCTCGCCCTGTTGGCGTGGAGTGGAGAAGGGAATGTCTAGCTGGAAGAGGCCCTGAGGTGGACTTCATTTGCCCTCTCCCTCCTATTTTGACTGGCACCACCCCTAATGGTGGTACTGATGGTACAGCCCCTTCTCCACCCCCCAAGGCAGCATAAGAGCACCCCACTTCACCAGCAAAAATGACTGCTGCTGGCTCAGCCACCTTTCTACTTAGCAGCAGTGTCCCAATCCTATGGTGTCTGGAAGCATGGCAGGTTCAGTTAAAGCAAAATCTGCTTAAAATATTAGATCTAAGTGTTCATTCTGCCCTGATTAAACCTGCTAGCATAGAAATTTAATTCAAATTTTTGGAAAGCGATAAGAATTCAGCTGACAAATCTGAGCGCAAGGAGATCAGCTCCTGAGATTTTTAGGCAAAATAAAAGAGCTTGCTTGAAATAGACTTCAAGAAGAGAGGCATAGGGCAAATGATTTTATATATTTCCATTTTCATTTCCAGAGCTGGATTTGATCCGTTCCCCAACATATTAATAATGGGGCTACTATGGAAACTAAGCACAGGTAACAGTCTACCCAATGGTCAGCAGCCAGGAGATCTGGCAGATCAATGAAACTAGAACAAAATAATGATAGTGTAATAATAAAATTTAAGGTCTTATATATATAATAAATGTTCACAAATGTACCAACCAAGCATAGATCAGCACAGGAAGACCAACCTGAAGCCATTTTGACTCCCAAGCTAACCAAATGTTTCTCTGCAAGGAGGGAGGAGGTGAAAAAACCTTCCTTGTTACAGGAATTGGGTAATCACCATTTCAAAGGAATGGGCAGACTACCAAGAAAGGCAATCAGATAAGGCATTATCAGATAACCTAGCAAACAGGAAAAACAACAACATTCAAATTTCTGTTGTAGACCACATTTTCTGTGATATAGGTATGATGTTTGTGGGGGGTGGTCATGGGTTGCACCCCTTCTGTGATGGATGGATGGATGGATGGATGGATGGAGGGGTGGTCTTGAGCTCCAGGGCAAGGAATTTAAAATGTCTATATAAGGGCAGGCACACCTTTGTTCTGGGTCCTCCTCCTTTCCTGAGTGTGAGGGGAGCACCCTGTTGCAACAGATCAATAAAGATCAGGCTTACTAGCTGCTTTGCTTCTCAATATTCTCTGGTTGGCCTCTGTTATTTTCTCCTACCAATAGGGGACCCACGTAAGGACTCTATGCAGGCTCTTGCATGCCCCATAAGCGAAAAAGGGCAGATTTTATTTACAACAATAAGCCATTTTACATCCCTACCCCACAACTGACAACATGCTCTTGGCTGGCAGAGGCTAAAAATCACAAGCCAGGAGAGCATCCTAGGTGGGGGCAGCAGGAAACAAGTTGTTTAGTCTGGCTCCTTATAGCTGCTAAGAAGATACAGCTAAAACACAGATACAGCTAAAGCAGGTAACTGACTGGCAGTCAGGGTTTAACTACGGTAAATTCGGCCCATAGGTCTCTAATTTTACCACAATTGGCATAAGGGACACTAATTACCCTATTAAGTAGGTTCTGCTAAGATGAATCCCAGGCCACCTCAATAGCTGCAGAGCCAGCCTTGTACAATAGCTAGCACTGAGTTTGGATGCGGGGAACCAGCTAAATGACAAATCTGTTCTCCTTATAGCCTGGTTCCTTTACATAGCTAGAAATTACACCTGATTTTCTTACCTGTGTTTGAAATGATTTTGCAATCCACATGCACTGCAGTTATGAAGCAATGCTATACTATGAGAAGCAAGTGGGGAGGGAGCCTATCCTTGACTGTGGGACAAAAATAAAAAATAAGCAGCGGAGCAAAACAAAGAATCCAGTTTGCACAGAACCAAAAGGGAAAGGAGGGAGGCAGGAACAGTTCCTTACAAGCTTTCGCAGAACCTTCTCAGAGTGCTCGGCTTTTCCTGATTGCGTCTCTGTCGAAACCAGCGCTGGATACTGCGAACGTCCCAATCCAGTTGCTTGGAAAGCCCTTCAAGCCTCTTCTCGTCTGGATGCTATCAAACAAACAGGGAAAGGATCAAGAAGTCACTCCTTTACTGACAGGATAGCATAAGGTCAATTAGTAACTACAAGCTAATGACACATTCCCTCAACCTGGTTGGAGAAGATTGTTTTTGCCCATAACTAAACTTTATTTGCAGACTGTTCTTCATCAGTTAGGTAGTGATCCCAGAATATCGGAAAACATACAGTTACAAAAGCATAAAGTTAAAAGCACCATTAAAATTAAAACTGGTTCTAAACGCAGAATTATAAGTGTATTTTATAGTATAGTGTATTTTATAGTATAGTATAGTGTATTTTAAAATGGGGTTTCAGAGTTTTTAGGGGTTTTTGAATGTTTTATGTAGTTTTTCAATTTCATTGTTCTGTATGGGACAATGACAATAAATATATCTATCTAAAAAAAAAACATACTGCAAGCAGGAAGTGGCCACATTGGTTCACCCCACATATCTGGTGTTTCATTTATGTATTAAAGGTATGTGTGTGTGTGTGTGTTTTAAAGTTTGCAATAATGCTCCTAATGTAGGCAATTTTACTTGGGTATAAAGCCTATTAATATTTGTGGTGCGTTACAAACTAAGAGTGCTATTATAAAAAGCAGCTCTGACAAAGAGCTTCCAAGTTTTGTAAGCTCTTCATAAATATTCAACAGCTGCATGTAAAGAATGTTCTTAAGAGCTGAGCCGTATGTTCAGCAATATCACATGTTACAGTTGCACTCCTTTAGAATGTGCATGTATGGGGTGGGGTGGGGCGGAGCAGGTGGAAGACCCACCTGTTTAATGTTTAAACAGGGAGGAAAAACTCCTTGGCAATGCAGGTTGCGATCTTAAATATGCCAAGGTCTGCAACTGGTGCAATAAATGATAATAAAGAGTAAATGAAGGATTCTAAGTATCCTGTCTGTTTTTCTAAGGCTGTTGCACAGCAGAAAGCTTTAACTGAGCTTCTGGAGGGACACCATACATGGGCAGTGGGCTGCACTGAAGTTAAGAATTGAATCAGAATGAGATTTGCAGGTGGAATAAAGGTACCTCTGCCCGTACGGGCCAGTCGTGTCCGACTCTAGGGTTGTGCGCCCATCTCACTTAAGAGGCCGGGGGCCAGCGCTGTCCGAAGACACTTCCGGGTCACATGGCCAACGTGACAAGCTGCATCTGGCGAGCCAGAGCCGCACACGGAAACGCCGTTAACCTTCCCGCTAGTAAGCAGTCCCTATTTATCTACTTGCACCCGGGGGTGCTTTCGAACTACTAGGTTGGCAGGCGCTGGGACCGAGCAACGGGAGCGCACCCCGCCGTGGGGATTCAAACGGCCGACCTGACGATCGGCAAGTCCTAGGCGCTGAAGTTTAACCCACAGCCCCACCCGCATCCCTGCAGGTCACTAAATCTGCCAACAGGCATACAAAAAAGTATGAACGATTTCAGACCTACCTGGAAGCAAAGAATAATGAAGAACAAGAACAAAGCGTCCCTTGTGGTTTTGACATTCTGTTCAACGATAGTGCATGTACCTTGTGCATGTACCTTGTTAATATATCTAATCAGAAGCTTAACACTGTTGTTCCAATCTTGCAATCTTTCTATCTGATCAGTAATTTCAGACAAGGACAAAGGTTGCAGAAAGTTCAGCATACACACACACACATGTATATACATATACGGTATGTGTGTGTGTGTGTATATATATATGTGTGTGTGTGTATATAAACATACATATATACCATGCAACCCACATCCCAATCTTGGATCTTGGAGATGAATTGCACTGGCCCCCTTAAAACATTAATCAGTTCTTTTTTACTGCCACCTTGAGCTAGATGACTGGGTCTTGAAGCACTTTCATACAACACTCACAATGTAGCATCGCTCCAGCGCATTAAATGGTGGCCCCCAGAGCCAGACACTCCCCAGAGCACTGCTACCAAACAGTAAGCCCATCAGGAAGTCCACCAAATGGCATTTTGCCAAGGGGCCCACTCCAACCCAAGTTATTTCATATTTCATGACAAACCTATCCCTTCTCCCAAAGTAAACATTTTTTTTAGGTGCATACTGTACCTTTGTAATTGCAGTGAAGACTTTTTCAAGAATAGCATTAGGCTGAGCTTTCCGTGGTCCATTGGCCTGGACTTTTAGGCCTAAGGCACATGGCTTGGCTATAAACCTACAATGTTTTTAAAAAAAAGTAGAGGAAAAATAAGGCATTAGACACAAGTGGTCAGATAATCAAAACAGCTCGCTGCAACTCATTCACATAGCAGGAGAATGTGTTTTCCCAGTATGTCTCAACTGGCCTCCTGCCATCAAACTTATTCAGAGAGGATGAAAGCGTGTTGCAGAAGCTAAATTGTAAATAATAATTATAGAGTATTACAAAGGCTGATTGTCCACTTCTGAAGCTTTACTCCACAGATCCTTGTGTTTCTAGCTGAAGATTTAGAGAAGTAAAAAAAAACCCCGGAATATTAACCTCTGCTGCTGTTGCTTGTAACTAAAACAGAAAAGCTCACAATTACAGAGGAATTCCTGGATTACACTAATGAACAGAAGAGAGCAAGTCAAATGCTGGGTTTAAAGACAGAGAAAGCTTAACACCCAATAGGAATTTAAGCTCATTTTACAGAGAGGTGGCCCCAGAGACAAGAGCAGTTTCTCTCGTTATCAGGTCATCAAATATACAAAAAGAAAAGCATTTCCGCATTAGCAGACAATGGCAATATCCACATACCACAAGGTAGCCAAATACACACAGAGACAAAATTGTGCCAGGGCATTCCTGGGCTGCAGCAGAAATTTATCTCCCCTAATCAGGCTTCTCTTGGCTGACTGGGTATTCACTGCATCAGAACAGACTCTCTCCCTCTCCCTCTCAGTGGCAAAAGCCAAACACGGATGAATTCAACATGCATAAGCAAGGACAGTGTCTAACATAAGCTATGTTCAATTCATATCCCAAAGTAGCTAGATTAGGAAGCGACCTTCAGTTTTGCCCTGTGCCTTCAGTTGCAGAGCCTCCTACAAATATGCCAGGCCCCTATATCAGCTCCATGATGAGCAAGCAGCTGATAAAAGGCTTCTCGCATCCAACTTTTGAGTCCTACAAGTTAGGGAAAGCATATCATGTTAGCATTATTGGCTCGGGAGACTTGCCAGAGGGGTGGGATGAAATAGCTGGCAATCCATCATACAGAAGCAGCTTAGATCCAAGGGTGGGGTGAAGTCTATCACTTATTAATTAAATAATAAAACACTGTTGAGCCGCAGCCAACAAAAATCAAATCAGATATTAGAATGGAGCTGTTGACAACACTTCTGTTTATCAGTGAAGCCTGGAGGCCTCCAGTGAATGTAACGAGACTGCCGACTGGGGAGGAGGAGGCGGTTATACGCCAGCACTGGTTCCCATGATCACAACACTTTAGTCATGTTTACATCTGAGCCAGAGCTTTCTTGCACCATTGCAACTTTGGCATTCAGTGCAAAATGGCAATTAGCTGTAATTACTTATTTTATATTTCCACCCTGCACTTTGTATTTATAATCGGTGCTTTTGCTGTATTGCACAGGGCTGGAATTTTATCCTGGTTGATTAGCAGATCCACTGCTGGAAGGTGGAGATATATATTTCTGGGCGATGATGGAGAGGTGACATTCCCAGATTTTCCTTTTCTGTGCAATCTGAAATCAAACTGCATGGGCAGAGGGACAGATATTTGGAGGTGCTGGTGATCAGGTTAACTGGGATTTTGAGGCATTGTCAGTTTTGCAGGGAGCGTCTCCATGACATCATATGTTAGGTGTTAGGTAGGAGGGCATGCACTGAGGTAAATGGCCTTGTGGGCCAAATGCTGGACCTAATTAAACACACAGTCCAGAGGTCTCCCCCCCCCCCTTCACTGTCTTTGTTTCCTGTCTATATTTAGCACCAAGCTCACAGGGGCTGTCACCATAGGCTGTACTCCAGGGGAGGCTTTAATGTAAATACAGTGGTACCTTGGGTTAAGTACTTAATTCGTTCCGGAGGTCCGTACTTAACCTGAAACTGTTCTTCACCTGAAGCACCACTTTAGCTAATGAGGCCTTCTGCTGCTGCCATGCCGCCGGAGCACGATTTCTCTTCTCATCTTGAAGCAAAGTTCTTAACCTGAAGCACTATTTCTGGGTTAGTGGAGTCTGTAACCTGAAGCGTATGTAACCCGAGGTACCACTGTAGTGTATCAGTCCCAGAAGATCTCATCTGTAGTCCTAATGCCTAACACAGCACATACATAGACTTCTCCACAAACACCTATGGAAATGAAGCTCCTTCCCAAAGATAGATAGATAGATAGATAGATAGATAGATACAGTGGTACCCCGCAAGACGAATGCCTCGCAAGACGGAAAACCCGCAAGACGAAAGGGTTTTCTGTTTTGGAGGCGCTTCGCAAGACGAATTTCCCTATGGGCTTGCTTCGCAAGACGAAAGCCCATAGGGAAATCTCCGGGGACCTGTTTTAAATTGCTGGCGGCCGGGAGCGAAGCGTTCGCTGCCGACCCCCAGCATTTTAAAATCTCCCCGGGACAGCAGAGAAATTCCATGCTGGCCACATCCAAACATCAGCTAGAACCGAATGCCACTTTTTGTCACATGGCTCTCACGACTATGTGCAGTGGGTCAGACTCCTCCATTGCAACGAGTGACACAATTCACTCAGGTGTGGGTGGGTGTATAACAACAACAACAACAACAACAACAACAATTTATTATTTATACCCCGCCCATCTGGCTGAGTCTCCCCAGCCACTCTGGGCGGCTCCCAATCACATGTTAAAAACACTACAGCATTAAATATTAAAAACTTCCCTATACAGGGCTGCCTTCAGATGTCTTTTAAAGACTGCTTATTTCCTTGACATCTGAAGGGAGGGTGTTCCACAGGGTGGGCACCACTACCAAGAAGGCCCTCTGTCTGGTTCCCTGTAACCTCACTTCTCGCAATGAGGGAACCGCCAGAAGGCCCTCGGCGCTGGATCTCAGTGTCTGGGCTGAATGATGGGGGTGGAGACGCTCCTTCAGGTATACAGGTATATCCATCCATTGTTCCCAAGCATTTTCTCTGCCAAGGAATTTCAAGATTTTCTGGATTTGAGCTGTAGCAACTCTGTTTAAAAGCACCTGAGAATATCAGATAACTACAGACGCAACTAGAATGAGACCAAATGTAGCAGATACTTTCAATATTTCACCAACTCATTTGTCTTTCAGGTTGTTCCCAGGGAGATAACAAAACCTCAATGCTGCTTGTTAATGTTTTTTTGACCACTAATATGGATGCTATTGAGCAATCTAAAGTCTTCTCAGTTTTTAATTTAAATCCTCCAACTTAAAAGACTTAAGATAAATGACCCCAGTGTACTGCAACCTTCATAAGTCTTCAAGGAACTCAAAAGAAAAAATCCAATAGCTCTTTTCCATTTGACTCATTGGACACAGGACATGATCTGCTTTAAATTCTGTTTGCAACGCAAAGAGGTGAAGTTCATTACCTGCCAACTAGACAAGGGTTCCACCAAAATGTGGTCCATGGACCACCAGTGGTCCATCACCTTCATTCAGGTGGTCTGCAGAAGTGATGGCGTGGTAAGGTGGCTTTGCCTTTCTTAGAGGATTGACGCCATGGATGGATGGCAGAAAGATAGGGAAAGGCACAGAGCAAAGAGGCTGAGAAGGCAATTGAAAGGAATGGAAGGTGGGAATGAAGGATGCAGCCACAAAAAGAGGGAGGAAACTAAGAGAGGACAAGTACGGTGCATTACAATTCTGAAACAGGCAAAAAAATCAGATGGTCCACCAAGTCCGTCAGCAATTTTCAAGTGGTCCGGGGTGTGTGTGCCTGGGAACCACTGAGCTCCATGTGCAGGAGCCCATCATGTGCAATATAAGCTGTTGAACGTATTATCTCCAAGAAGGGAGATGTGTTTCATATGTGAAGGATAGTCAAGTTTAGTGTAAATACAACTCCATCACTGGGTGATGGCCATCAGCAGCCTTAAACTAACCCCCATGAAAAGAAACAACTTTGCACTTATTGCAAAGTCTGTCTGGGGTGGTTCAGGTTTGTAGATTTCAGACATAATGTGATTTCCTAAAGAGCAAAGGGATGGAAAAACAGAGGGCATGATGGGGAGAGAGTCTCTCTCATATGAAGTGGCATTTCCACTGGTATTTTGAAAAATACATGCTGTTCCTTTTCCAACAGTTTCACAGCAGATTTCCTCACATTGCCTACATTCTGCTCGCTAAAGGGCAGACTTTTGTTTTGGATTTGTAACTGAACTAATCAGGATTTTAAAATAAAAAATGAGACAGTTACCCAGAAAGAAGGTTTTTTTTTCTAAATTACTGCAGGTCACCAGATTAAGTCCAGTGTTCAAGGATATTCCCCCACCCCAACTTCTAGATATGGAAAAAAACATTTATTCAAACACACAACAGATATCACTGTGCACTTAGTCAAGTCCTTCTATAGTACTGCTTATGAAATAACTGGTAAAGTATGCCAGATATATCTGAGCAGCTTTTATATTAAATGTAGGGCAAATCACAAATGCTTGTGGATGGGGATGGCGCTTTCAAGGATTACATTTGTGGGTGGGATGAGGGTCTTAAGTGGCTCAAGCTCAGACTTCAATGGAATTGCACCCATTTATGCTAAAACGGATGGTTACAATTGTCCAAAATTACACAGTATTTCGATGTCTTCCAAGGTTTAAGTGATGCAAATGACACGTAACTGCAGACCGTCTAACCCACTAAGCTGTTAGTACTATGTACTTAATAGATACAATACACACTTTAAAAGTCCCAGCCTCCTGCTCCATAGCCTATTTTCCCCAGATGTCCATTCAATTGCTGTCCCAGGCACTCATGTTCTCACCTTCCAAAGCACTACCTCTCTTATTTCATCTCTCCTATATCTTTACTTCCCACGGCCAGCCGTTCAGACACTAAAGTTTCATATTTTACCTGCCACACTCTGAAAACAGCCTGCCTACACCCCTTTCCTTTTCATACTTGATATCCAAAAGTCACTTCCGAAACCCCCCACCTCTCAGACACACACATGCACGCATCACCTATGGTAAATAGAAAGGAGAAGGCAATCACCTATGGTTCAGCTCCCAAGCTACTATTTATGGCATTACAGGCAGACTGGATAGCAGCTTAGGGTGGCATTCAACCAACTTTTACTCGGGGTAGATCCACTGAAATTAAATGAGCCATGACTAACTGGGTTGATTAACTGCAACAGGTCTACCCTTTGCAAAGATTTGTTGAATACCACCCTCAATCTGCTTGAGAGGATTGCTTAAGAATAAAAGAGGAAGAGGGAGCATGTGTGAAAATCCTGAGGTTTTTTTGGAGAGCAAGGTCAAGATAACAATTCAGCAAGCAACTTGAACATCAGTTGCAAGCAGATAGCTAAAGATGGCCACAGCCATACCAGTGTAATTGCACTTCAGGGAACCACGTAATCTCTGTGAAAGAACAGGCTATTCATTCCATACTTGCTAGCGTTTCCAGGCTGTAAGCCACAGGAACAGTTTGCTGACTGCAGCAATGCAAGAGGTATGAATCGGAATCACCAAATCTGAAGGGGAAATTGTAGTCCTCGTCAGATGCAGAAAACAAATCATTAGCCTTCCATCCAATCTTGCCTTTCACTTCCAAGCCTACTTCCCTCTTGCATAGGGAAGCCATTTCACCTACACCGTTTACTACAACTTGTCGTATCTTGCCCCAACGAGCACAGCTGGCAGAGGCCAAAAGATGCTGAATCCCAAAACCCCTCCCAAAAGATGCTGAATCCTAAAACCCCTCCAGCAGCATGGCTAGAGGATTAGGATTGCAGCTTTGATGATGGAATTGTTTTTATCTTTGGAGTTGCTTCTACTGTATACCTAGTCAGACACGTTGAGTGTCTCTTTCGGAATAGAAAGGTGGGGCAGAAATTAGTCAACAGATACAAATGTTGTAAGCCTACATTCATAACTGTTAGAACACAATTTTAGAAAAGCACATACAGATGTATTGCAAAGTCAAAAATTAATACTTCACAGCCAGCTGGTGAACATCTGATGCAATATCTAAAAATAAATCGCTCTTTAGGCGTAAGTTTTCCAAAACAATTGGGGTGGAGAAGAAACATTTGCTCATTTGTGCTGGTCTGGATGTTAATACTTCTAATGCATTTAACTCAGCATATCAGTGCTTTATAGGAGGAATCTTGAGTATTTATTCCTTCTTTTCTTCAGTGAACATACCACTGTGCTTGTCACATAAGTGATCTGAAACTAAAGGCTAGGAGACTCATTATTTTTGCTATAGGAATGCCACCAAAGATTAATAATAATAATAATAATAATAATAATAATAATAATAATAATTTTTTATTTATATCCCACCCTTCCTGGTTCAGAATACCAGACTCAGGGCAGCTAACAACAAATTTAAAATACTTAATTGATGAAACAAAAAACAGCATAAAATACAGTACAAAACGTGAATAACAATAAATTTAGAATTCAAAAATCAATTTAGGGGGGAAATCCATCCAATAAACATTAGATGATCACCAGGGCTAGTTGGCCAAGTTAGTCCTATTTGGGCCAGTGAGGAGACCAGGGGAGAATTAGCTGTGGGATCCTAGAGCGGATAATCTTCATAAAAAGGGAAGGGGGAGGGAAGGAAGGGGCATAAAAGATCAGGCTAAGTTCAAATTGAAAGCCAGTCGGAATAGCTCTGTCTTACGGGCCCTGCGGAAGGAAGTTAAATCCAGCAGGGCCCTGGTGGAGGATAATCTGACTTCCTGACCCTCTCTGGCATCTTATTCCCCTTCCCCAGCTGCCTGGCATATCTGAACGGAGACAATGTCCATACTCCTAATGCTACATCCCCCACAGTCACAGGTAACGGGGGTAGAGTATGGATGGGGATCCCATTGCCCTTCAGATGTTACTGAACTCCCATTATCCCTATCCACTTGTCATTCTGATTGCTGCTGGAGGGAGTTGTGTCCAACATCTGGAGGCCCACAAGTGACAAGGCCCACTCTGACTTACGAGTTTCAGGACCCCAAAGGATGGTGCAAATGCTTGCAACAGTTACTCTGTGTCTGGATTCTCTTGTAAAGCAGCTTGGGGGCAACATTCATGATAGGCCCAAATGGCTATCACGCACTCCATCTCTTAAGAGTCAGTTCAGGTGTGCAATGAGCCACATGGTACCTGCCTGAAGCACAACCACACAAGACTCCTCCAAGATTCAAGCTGTTTGCATGAAGCTGCTCACTGTGCATGCAGTTCCATCAACTTTAATCACACAACAGCAAATGCACAGTGGTGGGTGGGAAGACTGGGTTTCAGGGACAACCCATATAAAACTTTATGCATCGAAAGGGAGGGAGGGTGCAGCGAAGGTCTGGCTAAAGAGAAATAAAGCAATCTGTTTTTAAAAAGATGGAACAAAAGATGCCTTTTTAAAAGTGGTGTGATGAATATGGATGCACTTGGAGCAACATAGTGGAAAGACGCAAAGCTGAAGGGCACAGAGAACTACTTGCCCTGTGGAACTGTCTCCTTACACCTGGATTCTAAGCTACCTGCATCCATGAATCAGGTCCAACATGGATGGGTGAATCCTCAGAACATTCACCATGTGCCCACTGTGACAACTATTACCTTAAACACTTGCTTAGAAGGGTAGGAAGAGAAAAACAGCATTTCACTATTCTTCTACCAAACAGAGGAACGGATTCCTACTTTGGAATTCTTCTACCTGAAGGAAAAGTGCTGGAAAAGCTATTCATGATTTTTACAATTATGACAAGACAACAGTGTGCCATACTCCCTAAATGCATATGTAATCCTTTAAGACGAATAAGAGTTAGCTTCATAATTGATACAGTAGGAAGAAGGCATATAGATTTAAGATAAATGCTCTTCCTTATACAATGGAAGTATATATATATATAGAGAGAGAGAATATTATATTTGACATTACAAGTACCTTAAAAATATGAGTCATTTCCTTGACATCTGCTATTTTGTCCCACTATCACTCCCTCTAATAGGGAACTCAAATGATGAGTGCCAATTAGAGCCAAAACGGGACTACAGAAAAAGGAACATTTTGTGTTAGTTTGAAAAGAAAAATGAAGGGAACTGGAAAGAGGAGTGGAATGTTATTACATCTTGTAACTGAGGTAGCCAATGTGGTGCCCTCTATATGTTGGACTACAACTCCCATCTGCCCCGGCCAGCAGGAACAATGGGAGTTGATGTTCCACATCTGGAGGGTGCCATGTCTTATGGTATCCTGGAGAACGGATTTACTGACTGTAACGCTGGGCAGGAGATAGGATAATTATGTAATGCAACATTCTGTTGCTGATTTCACTTGAATTCTAAAGAATCCAGGTTCAGACCTCTTGTTCGTGGCTTTTTGTGAGAAGAGGGGTAATCCACACTTTGGTAATGTGTTTTAATAAATGAATATTACGGAAGACAGAATTATTTCACGTATGGCAATGAACACAGCTGCATGAGATCTCGTTTATGAGATCCCATTGGCAATATGCTTCTTTTTTATTGATTTTTATTGATTTTTTTATTGATTTTTTATTGATTTTTATTTTTTATTGGTTTTTATTGAAAGCCATAAGTTTTCAGTATATATTTTTTAAAAAATACAGTATGGCAATTTAAAACCAACCAACATTGTGTACAGGCTAACCTATAAAACTTGTAAAGTCAGATAGGTATTGTTAATAACCACATTTTGTCAAGAAAACTTTTTTTTTTCATGGTAGCTTCTGGCAGTGTCAGAAACAGCCTTTGGAGATTTTTAGGTACAGTAATTGCTTCTGAAGTGCCTGCCTACTCAGGAAGCATTCCAAATGTATCATTTCAGTGATTTCAGCATGAAGCAAGTCTAACTTGTCTTGTGTACTTTTGTGACATCATCCCATTTGCTACATCACCCTCAATTACTAAGTAGCACTTTTCTATGTTCAAAAGTGCTCACCTCCAAATAGGTATGCATGGGATTGCAGCAAAACTCATCTGCACTTTCAAGAGTTATTGTTTAGTATCTTTGCATGTGTACAAAGAGCCAAGCAAAATTCTGTCTCCTGTGAGTCAGATAATTGTGTCAGGCAAAAACGCTATATAAGCTATATGACACAAAGCTGTGAATTATACACCTGGACTGAATAAATAACCCCACAGAAGTTATTAGCCTCCTTGGATTCTATGCTGGTACGAAAAAGAGTTGGGACACTTCCTGAGTGTGTGTGTGTGTGTGTGTGTGTGTGTGTGTGTGTCACAATAGCAATTAAAATGTAACTGGCTGTATTAGCTTTGACCCAGTTTTAATAATTATAACCAGTTATTATGCATACTTCAGCAAATATCTGAATTTCAAATTGAGAAAGTTTAAAATCTAAGAAGTCTGCCATTAGCCACAGGCGACAAGGAAATTGCATGCAGGAAAGTGATCAGGCGGATGGAGAAGGGGCAGAGTGCTCTGCGTTTCCTTGGGTGAAGAGAGGACTATAAATATGGTAAATAAATAAATAAAAAAGGTTGCTCACAGAATGCACAAGACTAGGAATCAGCAACCAATTTGAAGGTGGGCCAACCACCATCCGGGTCCTAGAGATCCAATAATGAGAACTGCTTTTCCAGACCTTCCTCTTTAAACTTTCCATTGTCTGAAATGTCAGTCAAAACATTTAACTATTCATCTCCCTTGCTCATCTTCCACTTGTAATACGTGCAGCCATAGGAACAAGTCCTTCTGTACTATTATATTAATCAATTGATTGGCTTAATTAATTATTTCAACCAATTAAAGGCAGATGTCTGGCAGTCCCTAATATAGAGCATCATAATCATGAAGCTCATCTCACTGCCTCGTGTCAGTGGTTTAATGTGGAGATTAATTACTGGGACACTCCACAGTTTGGAGTAGACACTCCTGTCTTCTGGGAACTGGCTAAAAAAAGATTAAAGGACAGTGGAATTAAATAATGATATACACAGAGTAATTATGAAGATACAGGAAATATTAGATCACAACTTCCTCCAGATATATCACCTTTATACTTTGTTATTCTTTTCTCCTTGGTTTAATGAAACAGGAAATACCGGTATTTCTAATTTGGGGTTTGACTAAGAAATCAGATGCATAGGATATGTACATTTTCCCACTAACATATAACCTCTGGACTAGACCTCAAAGACATTGTTCTGTGGACAATGTGTGAGTATGCGAGAGAGAAAGAGAATGAATACACCAATCGTCTAGCAAACAATTAGTTCATTACAGCTTATATTTCAATTGCAAAGATAGTAGGAGAGACCAAATCTGTGATGGATATTTGGCTCTGAAGTCCCTGACATATCATAGTGATGGTGAAAGTCACTCACTATAATGAACCTCTGGGAAAGACAGAGAGACAAGATGCTTTTTGTTTTACTGTGAAAAACCATCTCATGTGAATAAGTCTACCAAGAAATACTAAGTACTATAAAGACAGAGAGAGAGAGAGAGATACGTTTTAAGTTGTAGCACTCTTTCTGGTATTTCTTGCATAATTTATTTTGTGTCTGTGCATACAAAAAATGAATTTGTTCAAAAAAGCATAATCTGTACCAATAAACCAACAGATTATCGGAACCCAAATTTTAACATGACCTGTAATTGTAATTAAATTAGAATGAAAAAGGCAATAGGAAAAGAACGGTTGCAAATCCTGGAGTGTGCGCATTCACTGCTCCAGCAACACAGATGGGCATATGAAACTGAATACTGCACAATATTGCAGAATGAGAAGTAAACCCAATGTAACTGGGTAAGCGCGTGTGCACCTTGGCACAAGCACAGCTTGAAATATTCGTTCCAGCATTTGCCTAACCTATCAAATGTACACCCTAAAAATAAGATTGTGAATTTGTCTAACTGGAAATATAGCTGCATTTCAGGCATTTGATTTAAAAAAACAAACAGATTTATAACCAACTTAGTCTGCTATGTTGAACAGTTTGATAGAACTAGGTCAAATCTTTCTCTAGATTTGGCTCTGGCCAATCTCAGTCAATTCACCTATGTCTTGAGAATTTATTTCTGTTCTTTTCTTTTTAGTATTTATTCTAGACCTTGACATACATTGCTCCATGAAAAGGTAGAAAGTGGGAAGCAAAAGAAGGAACCAGATACCAGTAGTCTCTTGTCTATTTCACTAATTCTAATCTTACCAAGTCTGTTCTTAGTTCTTTTTTGTTAACAGATCAGTGACTACATCACTTAGAGAAAAGGGGCAGGGGTGGAGGGATGTCAGAAGAGAAATTGCTTTTTTAAATAGAGGTGACAAGATGATAAAACAAAAAGACAGCAGATGCCAAATAGCCAGGTGTATGGTTCTGAAAGAAAGAAAGAAAGAAAGAAAGAAAGAAAGAAAGAAAGAAAGAAAGAAACTTGCCAGCGAATCATATAGAAAATAAGATGTTACACAGATGATGAAGAAATGAATTTTCAGAGTGGAGCTTACAAGTTAAATGTAAGAGGAGGGCAGTTGCATAGTATTTGAATTATCTTTTCTTTGTTTGCTGGATGTAGGGTGGACGGAGGCGGGTCTGGAATATGTAAGGCTACCTTACCTGATTGGCTGAGCAGTTAAGAGGCTGCTTTAGCATGTGAAAAAGTCAGAGAGTTTGGTGACCCAAGCACAGAGCAAGACCCCAAGGCTAGGCTCTCCATACTCCACCATACTATGAATACTGTCACCGGTAGACATGAAGGTATGGACAAAAGTTGCAACTTGAAAGGGGAGAAAGCTGCAATTTGAAAAGGGAGGTTTTGCACTATGAATGTCCTTTTCTGGTGACAATCAGCTGCGCACACTTGCCCCATTCTTAAGTGTGCAGAGCATAATAAGAACAGAGGGGCAATGTGCTCACTCTCAGTCAAAATGCCCACAAAGTGTATACAATGGTACCTCGGGTTACAAACTTAATTCGTTCCAGGGGTCCGTTCTTAACCCTAAACCGTTCTTAACTTGAGGCGCGCTTTCACTAATGGGTCCTCCCACTGCTGCCGCACCGCTGGCACGCGATTTCCGTTCTCATCCTGGGGCAAAGTTCGCAACCCAGAACAACTACTTCCAGGTTAGTGGAGTTTGTAACTCGAAGCGTTTGTAACCCGAGGTACCACTGTAACATTGGGCTTTCCCCTTTGTGGTTCATTACATCGCTTTCCCCAGGGTTCCCAATTGCAGAGAAAGTGCCATTCACACAGGAGTTCTGCAGAGACATTCAATTGAAGGTGCATAAGTTGGGGACAGAGCATGTCACCTTGATCCTCTGATACACCCCCATGGGCATTCATTTATTTACAGGAACAGAGTCATTGCAAATTAGGGATTAGAATTTAATTCACAGGCTTGTTGAAGCTTGTTTGAAGCTCCATCTTTTAGTTTGCATCATAGCGTTGTCAGGCTGCCAGACGCAACTCCTTGAGATTTGCAAAACCAGCCACTGCCACACTCTGCTGTTCTTGTTATCATGCACTGGGCAGAAGCCTACATGTTTTAAACACATAACAAAAGAGAGAGGTTTTGTCATAAGCATGCAGGTTGTGCCACGAGAACTGCTCTCACATTGCACTGTAGTAAATTCTGCAGATTTTAGCTGGCATGTAAAGTGGATGGTGTGAGCACAAGAATAGGCTTTCAGAAATGGGAGGAGAAGGACTATAGATAAGAACGATTCACCACCCACCTTTTAGACTGCAGTGATTTATTCTACCGCACATTTCTTCTCAAACCAATATATGTCTGGATATTGTAGAACTAGGATTGGGGCTACAGTATAAACAGAAGGAGGTGGCATTTTGTTATCGCTACACTGAAAATGTTTCAGGGGGGGGGTGTCCTAGCTGCATAAAATTAGCATAACTTTTATCAACATAAGCTGGCAGATCTCATATAACCAGTAGAGCATTCTTATCACCTGGGTGAAATGCTGTGGTAATGCAATCCAAAATTATAATTCAGCCTTTAAGAAGCACCTTTAGAATTCATAAAATGTTTACAATTCAAAACAGGAGTCAACTGTTTGTTGCATACATCCTATGAAATCATTAAGCAGCTTCCTGTGGAATACGAACACAATTCTACTGTTGATTTTAGTGTGGCCCAGAGTCAGAAATCAGCACCATCAGGCATCTGTTAAGGCCCACTCTCTGGCACGTGGCTACAGCCAACTCTTGGTGCAGCTTCCACCTCCTCTGATGCTTTGACGTCCTCTACTGCCTTTCCCAAGCCTCCAAGACTGAGCATATGAGCTGCCAGTACCACCACCGCTGCCCTTCCTAACGCCTGCTGATACAGATTACGCAAACTGCAGTTGCCCAACACATGAAACTCGCGGTATATAAGCTAGGCGCCAAACGGCCATCAAACCAGGGTTTCAGTCGCCAAAATGGAATGCCTGGTTCCTATTTTGGGAGCAGACTGCTCGAAAGCCGTATTTTCCAATACGACTTTTGGGCTTCCTGAAATTCATTCTGATCATGCAGATAAAAATATCACGGACAGAATTCTACAGGATGTGTTGCTAATGTGTGAAAACAGTCAAAATCCCAGGATCCCAAGCATGCGCCTCCAGATGGTGGAGACACACACTGAAAGACAAAGCTGACCATTAAGGCTAAGAAGCCAGCAGGTTTACGCTTAGAAAGAAAGGAAGAAAAGTAGAATCTGCCTACCTTGCTCTGCTATGAAACAGCTGATCAGGGCTCACATATTTGGGGAGAGAGAAAAGAGCACATTCCATTTCTCTTCAGTCCCAGGGGCTTAACTTCCCTGTTGAAGCAGGGTTGGGCTGCCTCTTTCACCAAAGGGAACTGCTTCACTCCTGTCGCAAGACTCAGAAAATGAAAGGGTTCAAGATGCACCCAAGATCTTTCGCCTCATGACTTAGTCAAAGCTTTGGAAGTTTCCCTAACTAGTCCTTTCCTCCACTTAAAAAAAATAAATGACAATAACACCATGAGATGATATGCCCTTTGACTCCAGCTGCAAGGGATGCCAAGATAGTCTCTTCACTGGTGTCTTGCAAAGCAATCTGACAGTGGACAAAAGTTTCCTCCCTCACTTCATGGGTGGAGGGGAGCAGAGCTAACACCTGCCCATGTTCTCCCACGAAACAGCACCTGCCCATTTCCTCATGCAGAACTGCAGGCCTCCTGTGTGAAAGAGAGAGAGTTTTGCCCCACCAAACAAACCCACCCACATTACAGTTATACCTTGGGTCGAAGTAGCTTCGGGATAAGTATTTTCGGGTTGTGCGCTGCAGCGACCTGGAAGTAACGGAGCATGTTACTTCTGGGTTTCACCGCTCGCGCTTGCGCAGATGGTCAAAATGACATCACGCCCATGCGCAGAAGCGGCGAATCACAACCCGTGCACGCGCAGACACAGGTTGCGTTCGCTTCTGGATGCGAACAGGGCTCCGGAACAGATCCCGTTCACATCCAGAGCTACCACTGTATGTTGCAAACAGCCAACAACAATGCTTCGGGAAACCTCAAAGACTGCAAAGTTGTTGTTGTTTTTAAAAAGTGTCCTTAAAAAACACTTTAAAAAACAACCCAATAGAGACCAAACATGCCCATTGGGCATGGAATGCTGAGAGACCCTTTGGGGTCTGAGAACAGGGTGAGAGGAGAATACAGTGGTACCTCGGGTTAAGTACTTAATTCGTTCCAGAGGTTCGTTCTTAACCTGAAACTGTTCTTCACCTGAAGCACCAATTTAGCTAATGGGGCCTCCTGCTGCCGCCGCGCCACCACTGAACGATTTCTGTTCTCATCCTGAAGCAAAGTTCTTAACCTGAAGCACTATTTCTGGGTTAGCGGAGTCTGTAACCTGAAGCGTATGTAACCCAAGGTACCACTGTAGAACCTCCTGAAAAGGGCCACAGCTAGCAGGAACCCCACCCAGAAGTGCTCCGTGCTGCAACACTTTATTGCAGGTACCATCTGTGCTTCCAAACAGCAGCTGGGGAGCTACCAGTAGGGGATTGCTACTGTTTTCATGTCCTGTTTGTGGGTTTATTAGAGGTGTCTGGCTTGTCACTACAGGAAAAGAGTGGTGGATTAGGCAAACTGTTTGATCCAGCAGGATTGCTATGAATCATGAAGCAGTGCGACAATCACAATGGAAGAAACCCAAATACCACAAGAGTGACACAATCATGAGAGATTATGTTAGGGTGGGGTGGGGGGAGAGACAGAGGGTGCTGCAACGAAACCCATTCTCTAAGTAGTGATTTCCAACTCACCCTATGAAGAAAAGAGATATTTCCCCTCCATCCCCTCTATTGACTGTGTGAAAAGACTTATCCAGCTTTACTGAAGATCAGCCTCTCGCTCTCATCTCTGCCTTGCAGTCTTTGTTTCTGGAGCACTGCCTCTCCCATATAACTTTATCATTAAAAGGCATTTGTGAGCTGCATTCCCTTTGAAATGAGCACTTTCCGTTAAAAGCTTCTGGACTAGCTTAGTTAAGGTTCAAAGGTTAAGAGCAGGAAAAAATAAAAAAAGAAGGACCTACACCCATTATCACAAATAATTTGCTAAAGCCTCAGTAAACAGACATTAGAATCTGAATTATTTAAAGCTTGAGGGTAAACTGAAACTTACAAGACAATTCTATGAGTATTCAAAAATCAGCTCTACTCATGTCAATGAAATTATTTCTCTCTTTTTTAAAAAACAAAAACAAACCACAGGTCCCTAGCATGACAAAGAAAAAGCTATTTCATGCACCTAGGAATGTGATTTCCCCCCACCAGCCCTTCCCCAAGCTGCTGAAGCTTATAAAATATATTTGCTTTCTTTATTACATTTATATCCCAACTTTCCTCCAAGGAACTCAAAATGGCATACTTGGCCTCTCCTCCCAATTTCATTTTCACAGCAACATTGCAAGGTGGGTTAAGCTGAGACTAAATGAATGACTGGCTCAATGTTATCCAGAAAAGATCATAGCTGAGTGGGGATTTGAATCTGGTCTTACCCTGTCCCTAAAGGTAAAGGTAAAGGACCCCTGACAGTTAAGCCCAGTCACAGTCCACTCTGGGGTTGCAGCACTCATCTCGCTTTACTGGCCGAGGGAGCCGACGTTTGTCCACAGACAGTTTTTCCGAGTCATGTGGCCAGCTTCTGGCGCAACAGAACACCGAAACCAGAGCAGCGCACGGAAACGCCGTTTACCTTCCCGTTGGAGCAGTACCTATTTATCTACTTGCACTTTTGCCGTGCTTTCGAACTGCTAGGTTGGCAGGAGCTGGGACAGAGCAACAGGAGCTCACCCCTGTCCTAACCCGTGCCTAATCTCTTCATAACAACTGATAACAGTTTCATAACAGTTTGATGTCAAAATTTGTGCTTGACAACTCAGCAAAACTGGAATAAGAGGTTATCTGAGCTTCTACTCCCTTTTCCAGGCAGGCAAGCCCACAGAAAAAGCCAAGCAATTTATTTCCACAGAATTCTCGCATGCAATTAGGTATTTGTGGAAAGCAATTATCTCAAAGTGTTGTAATTGAGAGATGTAATACTGGTACTTCCATACAGAAAGCAGAGGCGAGTTCTTGACAAAATGACTAAGGGTACAATCCTCTGTATGTTAACTTTGGAGCCAGCCTCACTGAACTCAGCAGGACTTTGGGACAAACATGGATAGACAGTTACTTAAGATGTAGGAGTGTACTTTCTGTCCAAATGGCTACAACTTTGTGTTCCTACTACATTTGCATTAAGTGATTTAAGCAACTGAGGAAAGATGAAAAGCAGAATACTGAATGGAATACTATGGTGAATAATACTGAAATCTGAGGTGGTCATGAAGACACCCTGCTAAATAGGGTGAGATTAGCACCATTAGAAGCTGTATCCATTTCTGGGTCAAAAGGAGACTTGCAAATAGAGAGTAAGAAATTCTAATCCTCAAAGCAGGTTGTCAAGTGTATTGTACGTCATGGGTCTTTGGACAGACATTATTAAATCTTTGTGTAAAGCCACATGGAGTCTGATTCTACGCCTGCTTACTACATTCAATGAAACTTGCATCCAAGTTTCATAGGACTGCAAAGAAAGCAATCATTCTCATTAGATTGCTAGCTGTTGCAGTTAGGTTATAATCAGTGAATAAATGTCAACTGATATACAACTGTATTAACTATAAAAGTGAGCGACAGACATATCTCAGCGTAATAAGCAGAGATACAAGTGAGCCTTTTGTATGCCCCAGTCTGCGAACCAGCTGAAAACACTGAAAATGGACACCTTGTCTTGCATATGCACCTTCAGTCTGCAATTTTCATTACGGTATTAGCAAGGCATTTTCAAAAGAAACAATTGGCACAAGTTTGAATGAACTTATCTTGGAGGCGCTGTGGTCTAAACCACAGAGCCTGGGGCTTTGCCAATCAGAAGGTTAGTGGTTTGAATCCCCACGATGGGGTGAGCTCCCGTTGTTTGGTCCCAGCTCCTGCCAACCTATCAGTTTGAAAGCACGTCAAAGTTCAAGTAGATAAATAGGTACTGCTCCAGCAGGAAGGTAAATGGCGTTTCCGTGTGCTGCTCTGATTTCTCCATAAGTGGCTCAGTAATGCTGGCCACATGACCCGGAAAAACTGTCTGTGGACAAACGTCGGCTCCCTCGGCCTATAGAGCGAGAAGAGCGCACAACCCCAGAGCCGTCCGTAACTGGACCTAACGGTCAGGGGTACCTTTACCTTTACCTTGGTTTAACAAGTTGAGATATAAATTAGCTCTTGGCCCATAGGCCCTTCACTTCTCCCTTTGTGGCTCATCTGGGTGCAATGACAAAGTCTTCACAATTAACCATAGTTTCTATTAGGGAAGCTTTGCTTACCCACTTCAGGACAAGCCATAACCTGAAACCAATGTCAAACCATCATCCTGAAATTTTGGTTACGCGTTTATATGTAAAAAGAATGCAAACATGACTCCGCAAGAAAAAAAAATGCTTCTGATAAAAGCAAGTAAGTTAACACGATTACTTTCCTAACTTATCCTACAAAATAAAGACCCACTGTCTTAAGACACTTAAGTATCCTTTAAAGGTGGAAAGGTTGAACCTAAGAATATTATTTAGAAAGTACCATTCACAGAAAGCCACATTCTGAAAGGACTCTGAGGCAAAATTAAGGAGACAAAACCCGCTTAAGTAACTTGTGGAATATTCTTATGGAGTCAGTTAATAAGTAGACTCCAGGACCCCATTAAAAGGGTCTGTTAAATAAGACTTTGTCAACGAGGTAAAGTTTGGCACCTGCTTTGAGGCCTATTCGACAACCTGAAGTGATGTAGTCCCCTGTGTTACCTCAGCAGTCTATCAGCTTATTTAAAATCAATATTTAAGCCTAGTTCAGACAAAAGTGGTAAAACTACCCCTTCAGACCAAGGGGGGAGCCCATGGAGCTGAATGCTCCCCTGTACATAAACAAAAAGCACACTCCTATGTCTGAGAGGAGGCTGAAGAGAGAACAGGCCAGACACAGGTTTACCAGCCCAGAGAGAGCTAACTAGAGAACTCATTTTTATCTCGTGTTATTTAGCACTTCAGAATAGCTTGCTTTGTCTATGCTGTGTCTAAGATAATGCAACAAGCGTAATTCAAAGTGTAGTAAAATGATCCTCTGCATACGAAGGGCTGCCTCTGGAAAGCGTTTGGAAACTTTACTGATCCAGAATGTGGCAGCCAGGCAGTTAACTAGACTCTTCTTGGTGAAACTATTTCACTAGCAAACTTACAAGATCGTCACATGCACCCAGTTTGTCTGGGGAACAATGCAAAGGGCTGGTTTTAACCTATAGAGTCACAGTATGGGGTCAAGGTTAACAAGAGGACCACATTCTCCCATATTACCTTGACTAGCAAGTTTTCCAGGTGTCCCCACCTTTTCTGTAGGAGCCCCGAAGGTAGAATTCCCTCGCCACAATTAAATTTGTACTGTCATTACTATCTTTCTTTTATGCCAGGATAAGGCCATCCTGTTTACCTAGGTCTTTAATTGTAACTAATCTGCTTTAAATCAATACAGTATTTCACTTAATTACCTTAGGGGTTTTTTTTTTTGTTGGTATGTTTTATTGTTCTAAATTGAATTTCTATGTTGCCTTTGACATGGAATAGCAGGATAAGAATCTATTTGCATAAATAAATCTATATGGGCTTTTTATGCAAGCTTTCTCTCTCTTCCAAACCCAGCAAACAATGGTTTGTTCCCCCCCCCAAAAAAAACCCCAAACCAGATCAACATTTTGAGCACAACTTCCAAACAGTTTTGCTGGGGTGGATCTACACACACACAGAAAAAATACTATAAACAAGAAAGAAATTAAATCGTTATAACAAAAGAAAAAAACATTATGGAAAATCACATAGATTTGTTTTTTACTCTCCAGTGCCACCTGGTGCATGTTTATAATGCATTCAAAACACAGTTTTTTGACTAATGTAGCTGAGTCCATGGTCTTTCCTAATTCATAAGTTCCAAATGTTTATTTTAGAGGGCAAACTCTTGCCCAGGGGATTGGGGGGGGCATGGTGGAAAAATCTGAAAAGCATGGGTGTGAAGAAGCTGTAGACGCCTTTCCACCTTCTGTGTGTCTATTCAGAATTCCCATCTACCCAAGCTGCTTCTCATTTAAAAGTAAAATCAAAATAACAGGGAACAGAAGATGGCTGACATGCATTTGTACATCACATGTAATGAACGTATTGGGGCCAAATCTCTATGGACACTGGTGGATTTGCTTCCCTCAAGGAACTCTGGGGATTAGAGTTGTGAGAGTCTGAAAATTCTGTTAGAGACCCATATTTCCTTTGCGGGATTTTGTGGGGAGAAGCCATGACGATAAGGGGCGACAGCTGGGCCGAGGATTCACAGCATTTTTACTGACTTCATACCACTTTTCGAAGACATTCCTGGAAGTCAGCGGTCTTAGAATTGGCTAGTTAGTTCAAATAAACTACATTACCTACCGCATCACACCCCTCCCTTGTCCTTCTAAGGTTGCCAGCTCCCTATATTGCCATGATACTGACACCTCGGAGTCAAGAGACTCTTAACCTAGCATACTTATGTATCCCTGGCCTCCTCTGTCACCCTGCCAACAGTACAGAACAACCCATCTCTAGGCCACATGGTTTCCCCATGTCCTACTTTTCCATTGACTTCTTTCTTCAACTCCAATTTTTCTACCACCCATTATTCCCTTCAAATCCTTACAAACTGTTCCCTCCAATTCCAGCTTGACAGGGGGCGGCCTACTTTGTGCCCCTTCTTTAAGCCGCTCTCTCTTGACCAAACTCTGTTGTTTCCCTTTAAGCACCGTGAAGCTGTTCTCTCCTCAGTTCCCCCCTCTCCCATGCCCTTTCACCAAAAATCTCATTCTCTACCCTTCCTATGTTCCACTTCCTCAGTCCATTGCATATGGGGCCTCAGAGCACCATGTTTCCATTGAAAGGCTCTCAGGCACACAAGGCAACCCAAGGAGTGCTTTCTTCTCCCAGTTCCTGGGGGGGGGGGACACCAATTATGCAGAGATTCAAGTGTAACTGCAAGTAACTAAACCCATCCTCCATAACTCAGTGGAGTACAAGGTTTTATGAGCTGATTTTATCAAAAAACTGTTGTACTACATTTTGCCACTATGGTAGTTTACCTAAGTGAGAATTCTGCATACGTTTTTCCTGAGTTTAGGCAGGAGAAAACGGGAGCTTCTATCTCTTTATAAAAAGCAATAATGCGAACAATGTGAAAGCCACATATTGACATTGCACTATATAACGAAAGGGTAGTTATAAAGGATTCAGAAATAAATATTTGGCCTGGGTATCCTGGTAAACATATGAGGAGCATCAGGTTATCAAATTGCTCAGTGTACATCCAATTCAGGGCTCTTAAAAAAATGTGCATTGTTAAAAAAGTGTTTGTTCTTTACTGGTGAAGAATAAAAGAGATTATGGGATGTTTGAAGTAGAAGGGAAGAGCAGAATTGTGACATTCCAGATAGGGAATACCTGTGAGCAATAAAAAGCAAAATATTGTGGATGGGAAACAGCCACCTTCTGACAAAGTTTTTTGTGTTACAAACACACCAGTTTATTTTTTATTTGATTAATGTCATACTAGTGTTAGTCCTATTCCTTGGCATTAGAGTATTATCTAAACCCCAGGTGGCATGGCTTTGTTTTGTTTTTAAACTATAGTGTTATCATCCTAAAAGAAGGATCGTTTTGTTTTTAAACTATAGTGTTATCATCCTAAAGGAAGGATCGTTTTGTTTTTAAACTATAGTGTTATCATCCTAAAAGAAGGATCCTTAAGACCAAAGTTCCTTCAGAGAGTCTCCAAGACAATAGTATGTGCTTTAGGACAATCGATTGTAAAGAGCAGGGGTCTGCAACCCGCGGCTCCGGAGCCGCATGTGGCTCTTTTACACCTTTGCCGCGGCTCCGGGGCAGATACTAGCGAGGGGAGGAGGCGCATTGTGCGCCCCGACACTCCCCACTGTAGCAGGCGCTGTACTGGCTGTGACGTCGCATGGGGGCGGTGCGTGTGTTAGTCACGCATCGTCCCGACGTCACCTTCCCACCCGCTGTCAGATCGCGGCTCTGGAGATATATTTGTTTTAAATGTCGCAATGGTTTTGCGGCTCCTAGGTTTTTTTTCCTTTGGAAACTGGTCCAAGTGGCTCTTTTTGTCTTAAAGGTTGCAGACCCCTGGTAAAGAGTGTTGAGAAGGACAGTCATAGCTGCAGCTCACCCCATAAAAGAGATGAGATGACAAGGAAAAAAGAACCTGCAGCAACAAGCAGAGGGGAGCAACAGTTGCACCCCTTTCTTGGACTGATAGGAAGCCCCATTTCCACCTATCCAAATGGGCAAGTCTCTTGCAATGGAGACTGAGAACACTTGGAAGGAAAAGAGGCAATATGAAACAGGCAGCAGCATCACCATCATGCACTCCCCTACCATGGGTGTACTGAGCAGACTTACCCAGCAACACCAAGGGAGGAAAGTCAGAGCTTGTGTTGCTGAGGCTACCATGCTAAGACAGTCCTGCAGCCTAGGCAACAGTCAATAACTTTTGCTCTGTATGTCCTTCTTTTTAAAAATTCTCAAGACTTACGCGCATGCATCCATCCATCCCATAATGTGTTAATAAAAAAGAGAAGTGGATAAGGTCTGTTTCCCTCTACCCTGCCTCCATTCCATATAGAAGATCACCTTTACCACACAGGTGAAACGCAGAAGGAGTTTAAAGAACTCCACAGCAGAGGATGGAGCGATAGAGACAATTAAGTTAATTATAGACAGGTAGGTAATGTAGAAAAGGGAGGGGCACATCACCAAGCACTCCACTACACCAGGAGAAACAATAGCACTATGTCATATTTGAAAGCTTTGAGCTGTTATTTTGATAGGTCTAAAAATCAGTACAAAACAGCACTTAAAAAAACAAACTTTTTCTAAAAAGCAGGACAACAGGGAAAATGCAGGAATGTAACAGTGTGGAAAGCATATTCCTTAGAATCCAGGAGACAAAACAAGTAAACAAATGTTGTCCATCTTGGGAGAAAAGGCTAGGGCAGAGGTACTCAAAATGACCCTCCAGGAAAACTAGACATTTTTACCACACAATATCTTCACACATTGTATTAACTGACATTTAGTGTATGATCAGTTTGGGTTAGTATTATAGTGATATATTCTATGTAGATCATTATAAACACCAACCTTAAAATTTAAGAGGTGTTCTCAGTTAACTATCACAGCACTTATTATTCTGCATTTCCAAAAAAGGATTATTTTCTGTTGTGTTGTTGTCCTGTGTTTATCATGAAGGGAAACAGCTCTTCAATGGAACAACAGGGAAAGCATAAAGGAGATTGCCAACTTAACCATCAGGCTTTTTCCTGGAGCAAATAATTTTGGAGGTATAACAAAGGACTGAAAACCGATAGATTCCTAGCTTAATTAATAATCAGATTGCATTCATGAAGTGTACAGCATTTTACTGTTTTATGACACTGATTCTCTTTTACTTAAAAACCTACAAGCTATGTCACTAGTACACAAGTGACCTTTTAAAGAAATGGGGTGTTTTTCCAGTCAGGTGTTCCACACAGAATAGCGTTGTCAGAATTATTTCGACCAAGGACTTATAAACCCATGAGGTGTTCAAAATGCCGTACATGAGATCCGGAACATGAGGTAAAAGGTATGTGTACCTCTGGGTATGTGCGGAGCATTTTACCTCCTTTCACAGCTTACCTACTCACAGCTGTGCTATTAGACAGCAGTTTACAGGTCTGAGGCCTGGGCTCCAGGCAGACTTGCCTGAACCCTGCTTTCCTCATTTTAGAAATGAGGCGATTAGCCTATTTCAAGGAAGTTGGTGGAACCATCAATGTGCAGTTCCCATTTTCAAAAACAGCAACAACACTGGATTTTTCAGCAGGGTCAAGTGCATAGTCCCCCCCATCCAATCCGATACTAGCAAGTCTGGTGGTCATTAATCAATGAATTTTTGCCTTGAATGCCATCACACAGGCACGTTGCCCACCACAAAACCATCTGCATTGGTAGCATCTGAGGGAAGGAGTGACCAGGAAGGTGATCTAAAGCTTAGCTCGAAAAGCCTCTCTAATCAAAATAAAATGCCTCCTTGCCTTTTGAGTGGGCATGGTTTTGGTGTGTTGTTTTTTTTAAGTCAGTGTGGCAGCACTGGACCCATGCTACTAACATCGGACCAATGCTGGCGACCCACACACACCCCTCTTATTCTTCAGGGAAGTTTGATCCGTTCACCCCCTATAATCCCCACTCATGAGGCTGTCTGCCTACGAACTGCAAAGCCCCCTCACCACCCCCAGAGCCAACATCTCCAGAGGCGGAGAGACCCCAGTGGCCCAAATAAAACAAGCCCCACACGAGCGAGTTGGGAGCTTGTTTGCCTATGGGAAGAAGTAGAAGAGGGCAGCCCTTTCCCTGGGGGGGGGGGCTTGTGGGGCTGGAGAGAGAGAGAGAAGCATCCAGATCCCAGACCCCAGCCTCACCTTTCGAAAACCATGCGGATCATGAAGATGCAGAAGGCCAGGGGGAAGGCCAGGTAGAGGTCCTCCACTTGAGGGAAGGTGGCTTCCTCGGTGCTCTTCAGATCCGCCCAGGTGACATTGTGCGGCAGCCAGAACCTCTCGTTCCAGAACCAAGCGAGGATCCCTGCCATCTTTGCTTTGTCTGGCTCGGGCTGCTGCTGCTGCTGCTGCTGCTCCCCCACCGGCTCCCTGGCTGCCCGATGCTGCTGCTGCTGCTGCTAAGGATGCTCAGCAGCTGCCCTGCGTCGCGCGCGCGCGCCTGTGCTCGTGTGTGCGCGCGCGTGGCCGGCTTAAATAAGCTCCTGAACCCTGGAGCGGCGACAAACCGCGCTCGCTGACGCCGCTCTCGAAACGCCGCCCTGAGCAGCGGCCGAGCTGGGCCCGCCCAGCCTCCCAGCTTCTCTCGCTCGGGGCGAGGAGAGGGAGGGAAGGCCGCCTCTCTGCCTGTCACAAGGTGCTTCAGGGGACGCGCCCTCTGATTGGCTTGCAGGGGCGTCAGGCAGCGGGATGCGCGCAAACCCTCGCGCGCCCGGCGGCGCCCGAGTCTTGCCTGTCGCTGCTGGGTCTGCTTGGCGCCTGGTTTAAAGGCAGCAATTTGGTGCTTGGCTTCTCTTATCTCTCTCTCTCTCTCCATATTCATCTCTATCTATCTTATCTCTATATGCACAGACCGTTCGGCTAGGAGAGATTTTTTTGTTTATTTATTTGATTCTTGATAAGTAAGAACCTCTTTGCTGTTGTTGTCAGGTACAGAACACCCCAAATGGCTAGGCGTTGTTGGGGGAAGTATGTGGGTATGCTTACTGAGTGTGCACAGAAAAACTGCATCGGGGAAAAGAGGAATTGGAGAAGGAAGTGCTGAAAGGTTCTCAGCAAATCCAAGAAAATTTAGATTTTTTTAAAGAATAAGATAAAAATGGTGGGGTTTTTTTGGTAATTTTTCAAAATATACTCGATAATAGCAAGAAAGGTACTCCCTGTTGTTAATTTTTTCTTTAGCTTCCTAGTTTGCAAATGACTGAAGATTTTGACAGATTTTTCTGAGCACTTGGGGTCAAAAGAAAGCAATTTAAAGCAAGTGTTCCTGAGACATTTCATTCTGAATCTGCTAGAGCCAGACAGAGGATGATGACAGGTTAGTGTCCTGCCTCCCGCTGACATAAACGATGGCTCCCCCTTTGGACCCTGTGCTTATTTGTTTGAATTCCCTGAAATCCTACTATTATTGGTTTTAACATGCTCCTATGCTGCTGTTTTAATGGTTTTGCATTGTACTTTTGTCTTATTGATATTATCTTTTACGTTGTACACAGTGTATTCTTTAAAAGTACTGAGTGGTTTATAAATGGTTTTAAATAATCTACACAAGCCAAGATTCACATTGCTTGACCCTGAGGCAACAAGTTTACTAGTGCCAGCAGTCAGATTTTAACTAGAAGATATATTTTTTTCAAACCCTAAGGATTGTGAGAAGTTTATTTGGGATGTAGGGTGTGTGTTGGGATCCTCAGTGACAGATTACTTTATTTTATTTTGTTATTGCTACGTAGTACAAGTGCAGAAGCCCCCCAGGGCAAATAATAATAATAATAATAATAATAATTTATTATTTATACCCCGCCCATCTGGCTGGGCCTCCCCAGCCACTCTGGGCGGCTTCCATAAAAACCAAAAATACAATAAAATATCACACGTTAAAAACTTCCCTGAACAGGGCTGCCTTAAGATGTCTCCTGAATGTCAGATAGTTGTTTATCGCCTTGACATCTGCTGGAAGGGTGTTCCACAGGGCGGGCGCCACTACCGAGAAGGCCCTCTGCCTGGTTCCCTGTAGCTTTGCCTCTCGCAATGAGGGAACCGCCAGAAGGCCCTCGGCGCTGGACCCCAGTAGACAGTAATTTAAAACAGTAATTTAATGTTTGATGTTTTATATTTTATTGTGTTTTTAATATTCTGTTGGGAGCTGTCCAGAGTGGCTGGGGAAACCCAGCCAGATGAGCAGGGTCTAAATAAATTATTATTATTATTATTATTATTATTATTATTATTATTAAAACAAGTGTTGTTGAAACATTTCATTCTGAATCCGCTAGATAAAACCAGATGGAGGAAGATGACAGGTGGGTATTCTGCCCCCTCCCAAGATTAATTCTGGCTACACCCATGCCTGGTCTCAGACTTATCATCCGTGAAGCAGAAAAACAAAAGGGAAAACGAAATAATGAGGGGAAAGAGAGAAGAAACAAGCACACCCATGGAACAGAAGACAGATCTTCTCTTTACTACGTTTATGTGCACAACCTTTCCAGCCGAGGAGCTCAGTAGTTCTGGCCTCCCCATTTTATCCTCTCAACAACCCCACAGGGTAGGTTAGGTTAGCGGTATATAAATATTCTGATCAAGAAAGAAAGAAAGTCCCCCCCTAGGCCACCACTGGGAGCCATGAGGAAGGGGACATGAAAGTGGTTTGAAACACTGTCCTCCCTAAAGAGCCTTCCTAGTAGGAGTGTATGAGTTATACTACGTCTTGGTCCCACTCCAGGGTCAATAATTTCTACTTTTCTCCTCCCACCCTGCGTTGCTGCTTCAGAACTCCAGATTCCCCCAGGAATGTGCATTTTTGACATGACCAAATTCCACAAAAGATGGATGCAAAAAGTCATGCAACAAGTTTATGTTGTCTACCTTAAGAACCTAAGAAAAGGCCAGCATCCTGTTCTCACAGTGGCCAACTAGATGCTTGAAAGCATCACAGTGCGAGCCCCCCCCCCTCCCCGGGCCCAATTTTGACTGCCTAGGGGCCTCCACAGAGTTTAATCCGGGACTGCTCATTGCTGCCAGAAATTAAATCTTGGAACTACTACATGCAAAACATGTCTTCCAGTTATGGCACTTGCTGTTCAGTGCACAGAAGCAGCCTTCTGCATCTGCATAGCAATGCTTATTTGGGTGTCGTGGTGCGGGTGAATGCATCTTATGATACAAAGAGCACTATGACCTGTTGCCAATGACCAGAAACAGAGTAAGTCCTCTTCAGAAATTTGGTAGATGTTTTCAAGATGCAGCACTAATCTTTCCCTGCCTGGACCTATTCTGTAGTTGCAATGTATGTGCCCTGCTGCTAAACGATGAATCCTGCTTTAGATGTGCTACCAGGAGCTAAGTATAACATCTGAGAGTTCTGTTGTCCTTCAAAATGACAAGTAAGGAGAGAACTCTTTTTAAAAAAACAAAACAAAAAAACAACCCACCCTGCACACATTTTTTCAACCCTTGCAACAAAATCTGTTAAAATCACAAACAGGGATTGTTGTTTATCATGCACTGGAATGAAATAAGACTGATTTGGCATGGATCCCAAACTGCTAAAATCATTGTCCTTTTTTTATAATAACGGACTGGCATGCTGCCTACATGAGCGTCCATTGTTTTGCATTACCTGAGGCACAAACTATGAATGTAAATTTGTGACAGCAAGGTCGAAATCCTTAATATAACGGGGGCAATTGCTCAGACTTGACTGTGTTGCTTTGTGCTTCCAAAGTGACTATCTTTCAACCTCTGACAACAGGGGACACGTTTGAATATGAAAAAAAAGGTTATTCCATTTTGAAATGCACAGCAAATGTGAGTCATTCTGCCAGCGAATCAATTTTGTTGGAATATTATGCATTGTGAAACGAAAATAATAGCGATAATTTCACTGTTGCTTGCCTCAGAGATCATGACCAATGTTTTTGAGCTTCGCGGTCCCCAACTTCGCAGTTGCCCATGGATACAGATATTAAACAGCATCCTGTTAATTGCTGCCGTGTGGGAACTTTTTTGTTTTATTGTCGTGGCTGCTTGCATCACTTTCCTTCAATCCTGCCTTTTGTCTGAGTTCAAAGGGGAAGCAGAAATTCTGAATACAGATGAAGGCTAAACTGTAATTTGTAGACGTTTTATAATGCTGAACAGCTGTTTTACAAAATAAAATAAAATAAATCTGTGAGGTTCCTTGGTTCCCTCACGGGGGCCTGTCCCCAGGTGGTTTGCTCAACTACTCCACTGAGTCCAGACTTGAGATATTCAACTCAGTTTGCATTTAAATGTAAGCCTACCTAATTCACACTTCCGAAACAGTATGCAAACCAAACCAAAGCTTAGTCACCTTTCAAATTTCGCTCACTATAGGGTTGATTCGGCTGATCTGGCTGGCTAGGCGGGTGTCCCCTTCCTCCCTCACCGCTCCATATACTAGGGTGAAGTTTGTATGGAAGCAGATATATGAGTGAAAAAAGCACACAGAAATGCATTAGGGAAAGATGATTTGCGAAAAATCATATGAGGCAAAACCATAGAAAAATGTGCGTATTAGGAGGCATTTGCGATACAACGCTGATAACTTTAACTTTTTTTAAAAAAAAACTTTTTTAAAATGACAAACTGATGGAATTATGGGTTGCTGAAGACGGGGCCAATTATTTTTCAGTTTGTTTGTTTGAGGAAGCGGTGATGGGTTGTGATTGAATGGGGTGTTATTGGAAGAGAGTAATGTTGTTGAATGTTTTGTTTGTTATATGAACAAAAATCTCACTTTTTTATTCACATGAAGTGACCTATGCAAATCCAGCCAGTTTTCAAACAGTTAATACAAACATGTTCACATAGCAGAGAAGTCATCTGGCAAATTCTGCATCTTTTGAAAGGCTTTTCAAAATACAAATTTTCAGAACATTGGGCAACCATAATTTCACTGAAAACGTATCAATAAAGCATTAATAAACTCACAGCATTATTAATAAATCATGAACAGATACAAAAAAACCCAGGTTGAAAAAGCAAAAACTAGAGATAGCTGCAAAATTTGGGGGAGATATTTGCTAGGGACTCTCAGGCCTCAAAGCAAAGAGCATACGTTCCAACTTTCCTCCAATAAAAATAGGGACATCCTGTTCCATAACAACAATTTTATTATTTATACCCTGCCCACCTGACTGGGCTGCACCAGCTACTCTGGGCGGCTTCTGACATATATAAAAACATAATAAAACATTTTTTAAAAAAACTTCCCTATATGGGGCTGCCTTCAGGTGTCTTCTAAAGGTAGAATAGTGACTTATCTCCTTGGCTCAGGGGTCGCATAACTCCATACACTCCAACATTTCTCCAATGAAAATAGGGACGTCCTAAGGAAAAGCAGGACATTCCAGGATCAAATTAGAAACTGGGGTGGCTTCTGTAAATTTGGGACTGTCCCTGGAAAAAAGGGACACTGGGAGGGTCTGAAAGAGAGGAAGGGGGCTGGCCCCTAACTTTTTGTGATGACCCCATAGGCAGTTACTAGTTTTTAGAAGGCTACAAGAAACAACTTACTTTCCTAAAATTGGAGGAGTTGATGAAGGGGCTCTCAAATAAAACTGCCGCTTCCCTCCTATTTTGAGTACTGAGGACATAATATCACCCACCACTTTCACTGAGAAATCTTGCCGATATATAGAAAGATTTTGAAACAGTAATACATTTATTTCGACTCAGTAATGTTTTCTTGTCTCTGTTACTGCCCATATCCTGAAGTAAAATTATCTCATGTGTGTCGCCTTACTCTCTCAGCACAAACATACAACTGAAAGGGGCAGGGAGAGAACTACCTTCCATTTGACACCTTTTTAAAAAACGTTGTATTTGATCCTTACAGAGCCTTCTGTGAAAATCCTTTGGTAGGAAAAATATTTGTGCTTGAGAAGTCTGCCCACTGCTGGGCTAACTGAGCATCATCTAGTCTGTGGAATTATTCTGTAGTTGTGATTTATCAAAAATCTTTTCCCTGAATTTTTGTGTACCCTCTCCCCAACCCAGAAAGACAGACAGACAGATTTTTATCCCTATGTAGGGGAAACGTGTATTTTGAGATAGGTATTGGTTTGTACAATTTTTCCCTCACTGGTTTTTGGCACCTTTGAGACTGGGAAGGATTTTGGGTTTGGTTTACTGTTTGGGTTCCAGGGATAAGTGGCAGCAGGATGTGGGAAGATCCACTTGTGGGTCAAATGAAGGCTGAGTGTCTGCAGGCAATAGTGCACTGCAGGGTTGATAAATGGAGTTGGCCCCTGTATATCGGCTTAGCTTACCAGGTGGGAGGAACTGAGATATTAGGTCAGCCAGCATCCAGCCACCAAAGGTCTAGAGCATATAAATTTCTCAGATGGTGTTTGACTCCTGAGTTTCGATGTGGTCCAGAGCAAGAGTGCTCTGCGCACTAGCCAGCTGGAGTCTCTTTATTATTGTTTGCTGAAGCTCCTGGTAATAGAATGGCGAAGTAGTTTAACTTGTTCATGCTGTGCTCTTTTGCTTAAAGACTATTTCACTGCTTTGCCTGCGCTATTAATTAATAAGAACACTGAACTTCCCTCCACCTGTGCTGTTATTGCCATTGAGTCCAAACTGTACATGCACTGGTTATGTCCTGCTTGGACTACTGCAATGCACTTTACATGGAGCTACCTTTGAAGTTGACTTGGAAACTACAACCAATCAGCTAGACTGGTTACTGGGAGCAGCCGCTGGTACCATATAACACCGGTCCTAAAGGATTTACATTGGCTCCCAGGATGTTTCCGAGCACAATTCAAAGTGTAGGTGCTGACCTTTAAAGCCCTAACCGGCCTTGGTCCAGTATACTTGAAGGAGTGTCTCCACTCCTATTGTTCAGACTGGACACTGCAAGAAGTGAAATTACAGGGAACCAGGCAGAGAGCCTTCTCCATAGTGGCACCCACCCTGTGGCATGACTTTCCATCAGATGTCGAACAGATAAACGACTATACAATTTTTAGAAGACATCTGAAGGCAGCCCTGTTTAGGGAAGTTTCTAAGGTTTGATGTTTTATTATGCTTTTTATATTTGTTGGAAGCCGCCCAGAGTGGCTGAGGCAACCCAGTCAGATGGGTGGGGTACAATTATTATTATTATTATTATTATTATTATTATTATTTGCCCTGGTAGGGGAAGAAGTCTACTCAACAAGACACTGAGCTGCATCTCTCCTTGGTTAGCTCAGCACAGGTGTTTGGGCAACATTGACTCAAGTATCGAACTGGCTAACTCTGCCAGTGTCATGAGATTTGGCTGAGATTAAGGGGCCCTAATAGCTTACCTTTCCCGCCCCGACCTGGCCACAGTGATCCATGCGACGGTCACCTCCAGGCTTGACTACTGTAATTCACTCTACGTGGGGCTGCCCTTGAAGCTGTCCCAGAAACTCCAGCGGGTGCAGAATGCTGCAGTGAGGCTCCTCACAGGGTCTCTGCCATGGGAGCATATTCATCCAGTGCTTTTCCAGCTGCACTGGCTCCCGGTGGAGTACAGGGTCAGATTTAAGGTGCTGGTTTTGACCTTTAAAGCCCTTCACGGCCTAGGACCCTTGTACCTACGGGACCGCCTCTCCCAGTATGCCCCATGGAGGACCTTAAGGTCCATAAATAGCAACACCCTTGTGGTCCCGGGCCCTAAGGAAGTTAGATTGGCTTCAACCAGAGCCAGGGCCTTTTCAACACTGGCTCCGGCCTGGTGGAACGCTCTGCCTCATGAGACCAGGGCCCTGCAGGATCTGATTTCTTTCCGCAGGGCCTGTAAGACAGAGTTGTTCCGCCTGGCCTTTGGCTTGGAGCCAATTTGATTCCCTCCCTCTCTTTCTTTTTCCTTTTTCCTTTCTCCTCCTGTGATGAGGCTGCATTTTAATATTTTAATGTTGTATTTTAATCTTGTTTTTAAGTTGTATTCATTCAACTTGTTTTTATTATTGCTTGTTAGCCTTCCCGAGCCCAGCCTTGGCTGGGGAGGGCAGGGTATAAATAAAAAATGTTATTATTATTAATACATGCAGATACTGGGAGGTTGGCAGAAAGCAGCAACAGGGCTGGGACAGGTCCTGCTCATGGCACTCTGTGGTACGGGGAAACAGCTGGGAGCTCCTCAGAAGAAAGTATGCTGGCAAATTGATGAAATAAGTGCTTTTAAAGAATAGCAGGCGCTGCTGCGTTAGGCATTGGGAGGTGTGCAGGGCAAAGAGGATTTAGCAGGTGAAAGGGCTGTTACCCTGTTTGCTGTGTTAGGACATTGCAGACAGGTTAAAAGGGGTTGCATTCAGTGGTGTGCGGTCAGTGGGCTAGGGAGACAAGTCTAGTCCCCTAAATGTTCCCAGTAAATTTGGGAAGGCGGCAAGAGGGCTCCAACGTCCTGTCAGAGGCCTGGCACTTTTTTCTCAAAGGCCGGGAAGCTTCTGCCCAGCTTAGGGAGGAAGGAGCTATGCTCACGTGCACAATGTCAGGACGTCATGTGCACTTCATGTCCCCCCCCCCCATTGCCCTCGCAGCTGGAGCCTCTGACCCTAACTGTTCCCCTAAATATACGCCACTGGTTGCATGCCTGACCCTCACAGAAATCTCATTAAGTCCCGTGACTGGAGTCCTGATAACTGGAATTGGGACACCTGGGAGACTGATAATGACTTAGACTGGACTGTGTGGGATGGTGCTGCTGATGAGAAAGTATGGGCAGCTGAAGACAGATCCCTAATTAGTAATAAATCTAAGGGGCTGCCAAGTGGCAGGGAGTACTCCAGACAACTTGCATTTGTCAGGGACTACGGCCAGCAAATTTCTGAAAATGCCAATCAGGGTCAATATAAGCTTTGGAGCATGTGGTTAGTTTGCCTTTGGGGCCAGCATTGTATGCAAGTGAGGCGGGGTGGTGGTGCAAATTTTGGCATTGCACAGGGTGCCACAGGTCAACCCCTGAAGCCTTGCAGCCTGACATGCATCTCCTAGGCTAACCTACTGCCTTGAGGTGCAGCTGACGCAGATACATATTCATGCATCCTAAAAGCATCGGTACACGCAAGTCTGAAGTCCCTGGCCCAATCAGGGTTCTCAGATGTGTGCACATAGTGTTTAAAGAGGCATGTATAAAAAAAAGTGTATCATCAAACCTTTCCACATTTGCCATATGAATTGTGTAGCTGCCATAACTTAAGCCTGGGCACTTTACTAGCTTATGTTAGAAGTAGCATACTCCAAGCAAATTCAGTATCCTGCCACAGGAGGCCACTGTGGTCGGCCAATTATCATTTCTAGAGTTGCATATGATGCTGTTATGGGTCTGAGCCTTACTTTCTGTCGAATTCAGTGGAGCCGATGGTTCCTATTAACACGATGTGAGCAGGAACCGTCGCCATGAATTCCAGTAACATTGATTGACAGGTAACGGCACCAAATCGTCAACACCAAGTGAATTTACTTCCGTCACAGAAACATGCCAAAACAAAAGCTCTCTCCCAGGGAGTGGGAAAGATGAATACATAATTTGCACTTGGTACTTTGCTCCTGGAATAAAGTATGCTTAGCACAGAGACATGAAAGCTCTGTTGAAGCCATTTAAAGTAGAAGCAAATACATACGATCCTATAAGGCAGCAGAGGGGAAACCTGCAGCCTTCCTCACATTGTTGGACTCCAATTCCAGCTCTCATCAGCCCCAGCTAGGATGGCCAATGGTCATGGATGATGGGAACTGTAGTCCACCCACATCTGGAGGGCCACAGGTTCTCTGCTATAAGACTACAACATATAAACTACCTTTTCAATCAACCCTTTGGTTTAGAATGGCCTGGGTATGGCTGTGCCATAGACTTTTCATTTTCTACACATAGCAGATGGTTGTCTACCCGCTGCTTCCAGAAATAATTCCCTGCTATAGAATAGACAGATATTAATAATCAAAGAGGCACTGCACAGAGGCATAACATTAAGCAGGGACTGTTTAAGCCATGCATTTTTAAAGAGATCTCTTAGAAACATCAACTCATCCATTGCTTACAAAGTGGAGACCGTTTCCCCAAGGTGAAAAAGGTGCACTGCAAGAATAAATTAAGCCACATATTTTCCGATGGCAGAGAAACTTCTGACCCATTTAGGAGCTCCATCTACCTGTAAGCTAAACACAGAAGTGGGACAGGAGCGGTGCTGTTTTTCTAGTAAAAGAGGTGCCGGAACCCACCACGAACACCTCTCTCGTTCTCTTAGAATGGCAATGGCGCCCACCTGAGAGGTGCCGGAACGGAGTTCTAGCGAGGACTGCACCCACTGCCATTCCCACTCGTCTTCCCTGCAGCTTCCGCACAGAAAAACAGATGACGTCTGCAAAGGATTAGGGTGACACCTGCACACAATCACCTCTTTGCACATGTCATCTTGACCCTGGGAGCAGGGCCAGCGACTCAGAGGTCCCATTTCCTCCACGAGTTAAGCCTATGCAGGGAGGAAAGACCTGAGCAACCTTATAACCGCAGTGATTCCTTGAACAAACATGACGTTTGAATCTGTATGCTAGCGCTCAAAAAGTGTAAGAGTACATTTAGCTCTGTTCTGCTTGAATTAAGTTATTTGCATTTCATGTGTACCTTATTGCAAAGAGTAAACACATACATGCAATCCAGCCAGTTTGGTCTTACCCAGATTGCAGTATTATCCAGCTTTTCCAATTGGAGTTGTGGCCTTGGCACACTTAAGTGGGATGGCAACTTTTACCCTTATGGTTCTGAGTCTCTCTTTGCAAGCTGTTACTAGGGGCCAGATATTCTGGTGATAAGAGTGGCTAGAGCAACCAAGGGGTATAAATACTAAAATTATAATTATTGTTATTATTAACATCAGAGCTTTCTAAACTTTTCATGTCAGTGACGCACTGTTTAGACATGCATCATTTCATGACACAGTAATTCAGGTTTACTAGCAAACTGGAGGTTAAACTAACCCCTTTTCCGCCCCAGAAGGAGTGTGGAGAGCATTCGTACACACTGCAACCAACACACTAACATATCGTGACACACAGTTTGGAATGCTCTGAGTTACATAAATGGCCCTTACAAACTGAATGGGAGAAAAAGGGACCCTGATCTTGACCCCTGTGAGTGGAGCATGTGGTCGAGTGGGTGCACGTAGGGGAAAGCAATCTCCTAGCTAAACTGGCCCCAGTTGTAAAACGCTTTATATGCTAATAGTAACACCTTGAGCTTGGCCTGACAGCAAATCAGCAACCAGTGCAGATCTCTGAGCACAGGTGTTATATGCAGACAAGGCCTCACACCAGTCAGCATTCTGCATTCTGCATCGGCTGCAGCTTCTGGATCAAGCGTGAGGGAAGCCCCACATAGAGTTCATTGCAGTATCCAGTCTTGAAGCAACCAATGCATGAACTACTGCAGCAAGCCTTTCCCGGTCCAGCAGTGTCTGTAAAAGGCATTTCTAGCCATGGACACCACCTGACCTTCCAGTGACAAAGCCGGATCCGGAAGTACCCTCAAACTGTGAACCTGCTCCTTCAGGGGAAGTGCAACCCCATCCAGAGCAGGCAACTGACCAATTTCTCAGATACAGGGACGGCTCACCCCCAGTGACTATGTCTTGCTAGGATTCAAGTGCAGCTTGTTCTTCCTTATCCATTTCACCACTAAGTCTAGGCAACAGTCCAGGGACTGCACGTTCTCTCCTGATACAGATGTTACAGAGAAATAGAGCCAAGTGTCCTCAGCATATGGATGGCGCCTCATCCCGAAACACCTAATGACCACTCCCAATGGCTTAATGTCAATATGAGATAGCACCAAAGAGAGTTCCCTGTGGCACCCTCATAACATAGCCGCTGGGCTAAAAGGCACTCTCCTTAAGAAGAAGAAGAAGAAGAGTTTGGATTTGATATCCCGCCTTTCACTCTCTTTAAGGAGTCTCAAAGCGGCTAACATTCTCCTTTCCCTTCCTCCCCCACAACAAACACTCTGTGAGGTGAGTGAGGTTGAGAGACTTCAGAGGAGTATGACTGGCCCAAGGTCACCCAGCAGCTGCATGTGGAGAAGCGGAGACTCAAACCCGGTTCCCCAGATTACGAGACTACCGCTCTTAACCACTACACCACACTGGCTCTCTAAGGTAGGATTGGAGCCACTGTAGTACAGGGGGCCATTTCCCAGAGCCAGTCCAGGGGGATACCATGGTTAATGGTATCAAATGCCTATGAGATATCAAGAAGCAGGAGCAAGGTTAACATTCGCCTGTCTACCATTCCTTAAAGGAGCTCAGAGCGGCTTACATGCCCTCCCCTTAGTATCTTCGTAACTGTCCTGTGAAATGTGGTCAGGCTGAGAAGACTGCACTCAACCCATTGTAGTCCAGTGAACGCCGCTGGTCAGTGGCATACCGTGGGTTGCCAGCTCCCGAGGCCACGCAGGAGGTGAGTGGGAGGGAGGGAAACGGACAGAGTACGTATGTGCAATCAACTGCCTAATGGCATCCACCTGGAAGACCACAGCCACAAAGGTAAGAAGAGTTGTTCCCTTATCTGGAGAGGTCACTCCCTGGTTCTCATGGAGAAGCCGTTTTCAGTGGAGCCCAGCAACAGAAGCACACAACTGTATTGAGGCAGCACCAGGTGTTGAAATTTTGTGCCCCTTAACAATTTTGTGCTTCCCATGCCACTGTCGTTGCCAACTGGGGACTTGAAGTGGGTCTCTCAGATTTAACCCTATAGGCCAAAAGCACAGGGTTGCACGCAATCCCTGCAGTTCACTATGCACATGGACTTTACAATTCAAATAAACAAGCAGAATTAATTTATACTGGTTTGGTTAGTGACCCTTAACTAGAATTCAATTCTAAGAGCTCAGTCACTCATACAAGTTACAGCAAAGTCTACTTGTATCTCATTCCCTGTTTTCCTGTGTTGGGGCACATCTGAAAAAGTACTGCTGCGTCCATTCTACCACAACACAAAGCCGTATCTGAAACCTCCTGCCTTCATTTATTAAAGCAGAAACAGCCCGAGATGCCTGATATGTAGTCATCAATTTGAATAATGAGGTGGGTTTATTCATGAGCTTGGCTCAGTCTAGAGCTGCTGATGAACGAAACAAGAGAAGAGTCCTGAAGTAAAAAGTAAAACACTGACTTTGAATTTCTGCCCCAGACATTCTCTTCAGTTTTGTGTTTCAGGATGTGAAATAAGACTTCCTTTTGGATACTTATCATTGACTTCATGGATTGCAATAGAACTTTATGGTAACCTGAATACTGAGAGAGCAGGGATGTTGTCATTCTTTATATCAAGATATAAAATCAAAACAAAAGTTAGCAAATATGCAAACCGAGCGTTAAGATACTGAGCGTATTAAAATATTGTTGATTATTTTGTAATGTGTTTACAAAATGTGTGTTGCATGCACATATCCACAATGTTATGCCATTATAATTGCAATGAACTGGTACTAGACTGCTTAGTATACTAATGTTTTGATATGTATTCCTGTTTAGTATTTCATTTCTATACTATTCTGTCGTTTGTTGGGGCACACTTATGTAGAAAAAGCAGTAGCCAAGTTTAAATAATAAATAAAGAACAAATGAGCTTCATAGGTGAGTGGAAATTTGAACCTTGGTCTCCCAGGTCTTAGTCTGGCACCTAACCACTATTTGTTTTTGTTGTTTAGTCGTTTAGTCGTGTCCAACTCTTCGTGATCCCATGGACCAGAGCACGCCAGGCCCTCCTGTCTTCCACTGCCTCCCGCAGTTTGCTCAAACTCATGCTGGTAGCTTCGAGAACACTATCCAACCATCTCATTCTCTGTCGTCCCCTTCTCCTTGTGCCCTCCATCTTTCCCAACATCAGGGTCTTTTCCAGGGAGTCTTCTCTTCTCATGAGGTGGCAAAAGTATTGGAGCCTCAGCTTCAGGATCTGTCCTTCCAGTGAGCACTCAGGGCTGATTTCCTTCAGAATGGATAGGTTTGATCTTCTTGCAGTCCATGGGACTCTCTAGAGTCTCCTCCAGCACCATAATTCAAAAGCATCAATTCTTCGGCAATCAGCCTTCTTTATGGTCTAGCTAAACCTATAGCAATACCTAACCACTATACCAAACTGGATTTCTTTCCTCCCCACTGCATCCACTGGGGACTGCACCTTCCAAGCTTCACTAGGAGACAAGTGCACTGAACATCCATGGGATCCTCCAAAACAGATCTCTCTCTATCTGCTCCATTTCCCAGAGTTCACTGCGTTTCCTGTCCTTGTGCGGCTCAAACCCATCATTTCCATTTGTGCTTTCTCTGGTGCACCTGCAGGCCTCCAGTGCCACCTACCAGATCTGCATCACTCACTTCTCCTTATATGGCAGGATTGGGGAACTTGTGGCCTTCCAGATGTTACAGAACTACAACTATCAGCCCCAGAAAGCAGGGATAGTGGGCACTGTTGCTCAACAACATCTGGATGCCCAAAGCAGCCCATGGAAACACCGTTTACCTTCCCATTGGAGTGGTACCTATTTATCTACTTGCACTGACTTGCTTTTGAACTGCTAGGTTGGCAGGAGCAGGGACCGAGCAATGGGAGCTCACTCCATCGCGGGGATTCGAACCGCCGACCTTCTGATTGGCAAGTCCTAGGCTCTGTGGTTTAACCCACAGCGCCACCCGTGTCCCTTTTGAACTCTAACTGGGACTTAATGGTTCTTGCTAATCCACATGCCTCCATCCAAGTAATAAAAACATGGTTCAACTTTCATAAAGCATGGCATGACTCTGCACCCGAGAGCTTGAAATACCACATCTCTGGGGTAACACGTTTGCACGTGTGTTGAGTGCAACCTGTGTCGATGTGGTAACAGCTTTCAGTTGCTGCAGGATTGTCTCATACTATTGATTCCCATTGATTTCCCCATTTCTCCCATCTCTTTGTTTTCAGAAAGTATAGAAAGCTGTGCAGAGGTTGGGAGAACCATGGCTGTTGCTGAACAAGTAAGAATGAAATTAATTAAACTAATTAAATTAATATTAACTGAGTGGTCCTTTTCAATTTTTTTAAAAAAATTGAGTGGCAGCTAAGTAATGTCTGACTGCCTATAGGCAGGACTGGAAAATAAATATTTAACACAATCAAGGTGATTGAACTGTAAGTAACATCTGCCTTCTCATCAGAATTCCACTTGGTTTCAGTTAATAATGAAGGTGCTAAACTGCCAACTCGAAATATACATGTTACGATCCCATGGCAACTACTCCCATTCCGGCTAGACTGTACAGATCAGACATCTGTCCGAACGGTTAAAATCTCTACATTCCCTGACTCGTATTCTATCTCGTGTCTGGAGGACAACATTTTCCGCAGCCTCTTTGTCTTTTGCATGGAAATTAGCCAACCTTCTTTGGACTGAGCTGACCTTTCCTGCTGGAGAAGTGTATATAGTGATCATCACAGCCGTCAGAATCTGAGAGTGCCTACTTAGTAACCAGGTCCATCCCTCTCCAAAGCCAGACTGCCATTCTGCAGTCTTGGCAGGTACTTCTGCGAGGATCAACCAGTCAAGAAATTGGGGACTGTAGAAGCTGCAGAAGCCGAACGACCATATAGGAGTGGCTGCACCACTGCGTCTGTGAGAGAGTTGGCCAGATCTGGCAATCGCTGCAGATAATCACAATGCCTGCTTAAAAACAAACAAGTAATAGAATTGGGGACATTCTATGCAGAGACTCTACACAAGAGGGATGCTGCTAGTTGTGCTACTCATTGGACATTTGGCAAGTATAACAGGTTCACCTTTAGAGTTCGTCTGCACAAGACTCCAATCCAGGCAACTGCTATTAGCATAACATGCAAGTATGACATACTAATTATGCAAATGTAATGGGGGGGAATCAGCATGTCTAATTTACACATCATTCCAAACACATCATTCCATTCCATGCCTGCTCCTCCCATATTTTGAAGGCAGCAAAGAAAGTAGTTAATTTATGGCTGTTCATTATGCAGCTGATTCTGCAACAGTAGCTGGCCATGGGAATTGCCCCAGTACCAAGTAGAGAACAGGAATGAGGGGTTGCCTCTTCCATATATATTTGTATTCAGGGCTGGGTGCTGATTAATGGACTGTCAGTCCTAAGCAGACTTCTGGGGGTGGGGACGGGGATTGAACTTCTGGCAGGAGGAGCAAATCTAAGAAGGACCAAAATCGGCGCACCAACCCTTTAGTATTTCTCTTTCCTACAAAAAGACTCTCCTGTGGCATCCCATGGGATGGGATGGGGAATTGATACTTTCCATTGTTGTTCATGGTATTCCATCAGATCCAAAACTTTAATTTCACAAGGTGCTGTACAATATGCAACATAAGATTGGTAGTAACAATTTATTATGTAAATCAATTTTCCCCAACCTGATGCCCTTTATATGTTTTGGATTATAACTCCCATTAGCCACAGCCAACTTGATCCATCCTGCCAGGTGCTGATGGGTGTTGTAGTCCAAAATATCTAGAGGACACCAGGGTGGGGAAAGCTGATCCAAACAGACAGAAGAGGAAGCTGGAGTTAAAGGAAGGAAGGAAAGATAGGCACAAGCTCTTGGGACTGCTGAATTTAGAGACTGATTCCAATACAACCAAATATAGGATAACCAGAATAAAATTGTGCACTTAATGGTGCAATCCCATACTGAAGATACACCAGCTGGTGGTCCCACTAAATTTGTGGAATGCAAAGTATAGAAAGCATGCTGGCAAACATCTAAAATGTGTTGGAGTCATGGACAAGACATGAGTGTTCCTCCAGTGTTGGTACGGAATTTGTATGGTTTATTCACCTATTTACACTTTCAGTCTGCATGAAGGGAGTCCAGATCTTACAGCCTGGTAATTTAAAGAGGGCATTGTACCCCAGAACAGTGCAGCCAGCCTTCAGCCAGCCTGCCCAAGATGGATTCCAGCCTTCTTCCTGCTTCTTCTTCCCCAAACCCCTTGCTACGAGACTCCCTTTTCCTGCCACATCATACACACAGCTACCCTGGCAACCTTCCAAACCCGTCTCTGTTCACACCTCAGGGCAAGGGGGAAGGCAATTCTCTTGCATTGCCAAAGGCCCTCAATGGCCTTGTATTGTTACTTAATGGCCCTCACTTGGTCAGGTCGTTTTTTTCATAGGCTAGCCCTGGAATTCCTCTGCGGCTTGTATTCTCCCTTCATATCCCAAACAATCAAAATCCTACCATTTATTAATTTCTAGGGTTTAGGGAGTCCCGCCACCCCAAAAAAACAACTACAACACCAACTACAGAATTCACAGATCCCCCACCGCCCCTCCACCTTTAGAATGCACAAGTGGTGGCCCAAAACTTTCCTAGCCCTTACTCAGGTACAGTCAGAAGGGGAAAGCTGTAATTTAAATGTGGGCACCCCTCATAATAGATGGTATATTCTGAATAAATGGCAAGTACCAAACAGACAATACAATGTATTCCTTGTTGCGAGGATGGGAGGGTGAGACAGGACTCTGCTCGTGTCATCATCACTTCAAAATCCCTTCTGATTTTTTTCCAAAGAGTTTACATGCACAATGGTCAGCACGTGAGGTAGCATATGAAATCTAGTGATCAATGGGCCCCTAGCTCAGGATGCAATATTAAAAGCTATAAACAAAGTTACACATAATGAAGAAATGCGGCCGCAAAACGCATTCCCAAGCCCGATATCTCATTAAAAAAGGGTGACTTTATTTATGATGCAAGTGAACAGAGGTATTCAGGTTGTTATCACTTTGTACGTAGCAAGTTTCACACTTTATCCTTGCAGACAGAGCATTTCATTAAGTCATGGTTACAAAATAGATCATTCATCTACATCATCTAATTGAATTGTCTGGTTTGCCGGAAGGATATAAGTGAAGTCTGAAGAAACTGATAATACTCATGTTGTGATCAATAATGCGTGTCTCAAAAAGGTGTCTCGGGGCTGATTATGAACGCTTGGCAAAAATCAGGAAGGCCAAACTGTGACTCCAGCAAGCTTATTGAATGAAAAGGAATTGCATAGAATTGTAGAATTGGAAGGGACCCCAAGGGTCATCTAGTCCAACCCCCTGCAATGCAGGAATCTCAGCTAAAGCATCCATTACAGATGGCCATCCAACCTCGTGAGTAGGAACCTCCAAGGAAGGAGAATCCACAACTTCCTGAGGGAGACCATTGTTGGGATTTTCCATTCCACCTTTAGTTGCAGACATGGGATTGTTACGTGTCTCATGTCTGTTTACATTCCTGCACAGTTTGCTGGCGTAAGCGGAACTTCCGTTGTATGGCTTTTGTTTGGATTCTCTCTCTGAGAAGTCGGCAAGGAGAGACGACATGTTTCTTTGTCTTGATTTATGATTAATAAATCCTTAGTTCATAGTATGCATCCACAGCCTCAGCCTGTTTGTGTGGTTTACACTGCTGAATATAGTGTGCACAAGTCTGAGAGGCTTGAGTCACTGATTTATGTCGGAGCCAGAGGTCGATGGATCTTCACAGTAGCATGGCTGGAAGGAGACAATCCAACTGGGCTTTTGACCCAAGGATGCTGACAACCATTCCACTGTTGAACAAGTTCTTACTGTCAGAAAGTTCTTGCAGATGTTTGCTTGGAATCTCCTTTCTTGTAACTTGAAGTCATTGGTTCGAATCCTACTGTCCAGAGCAGGAGAAAACAAGCTTGCTTTTCATTCAAAGCAATTCCATCAGGTTTGGGAAAAGAGATCTCTCAGAACCTTGTGGGTTCCCCTAGAGACAACCTGCAAAAGATCCCTCCGCATGTTCATAGGTCTGAAGGTCAAGTTGACCATTTCAGGAACCAAAACACAGAAGCAGTGATTTCACATATACTATTATATCCCAGAAAGGAAAGAAACAGGTCAGAGTGAGAAAGAAATGGAAACCATTGCATATGAGATCAATTTTCATTTCTCTATATACCTATTATTAGCTAATTTTTTCTGCCCAACAAAGAATTAAATTCATTTTGGATGCTTCCATATAATTACAGCTATATTTTTGCTGGTCCAGCAAAAATATATGGTGTTACCTCTTTTCGATAAAGCTCTTGTGTGTAGGTTGGTAGGTAGCCATTTATTTAAAAGCATTTCTATACCACTTAATTTGTAATAACCTCTAAGCCAGCGGTTCTCAACCTGTGGTTCCCCAGATGTTGTTGGACTACAACTCCCATCATCCCTGAGCTCTGGCCTTGCTAGCTAGGGGTGATGGGAGTTGTAGTTCAACAACATCTGGGGACCCACAGGTTGAGAAAGGCTGCTCTAAGCAGTATGCAAGAAATACAACATGAAAACAACAGTATCATAAAAACAGATACAACATGAAAGACAATAAAACACAAATTCTGTTGACTAGGTTGACCTCAGTTAAAGAAGCTGAATCAGTCTTCCTGAAGATTACAGCTTCTAAAAAAAGAAGGCAAATAAATGCACGTGCGCCAACGAAGAGAGAAATAAATAATTGTAACTAGGCAGGCATTTCTTCACTGCATGATTAATGTATATAATTAACAGGTACAAGCTGTGATGATGATGTTGAATGTGCTTAGATGGATTGGGCAAATTAATTGTGGATAGACCTATCAGTGACTCTTAATCATGATGGCTGCATAGTACCGCCATGTTCAGCAGGAGTTATTGCTTTTGTGCCCATGTGACTTCCTGGAGGCATCAGATTGGACGCTTTTGAAATGAGGATGATGAACTAGAGCATGGGTAGGCAAACTAAGGCCCAGGGGCCAGATCCGGCTTTCAACACATGTGTGGCTTTCAACACATATAAAAACATAGTATAGGAGGAACTCATATTCTTAGGTTGAGATGAGAGAGTACCCTCCAACATTCCTCAGGTGAAAATAGGGACATTCTAGGACAACAGTAATTGGGTTATAAGACATAAGAAAATAAGCTGATAAAGATATTTAACTTTTGAATCACGATATATAAGAAAAGTTATGAACTGAAACAAGTTAATAAATTGCTGTCGATAAATTTTGAACTAAGAACGCAGAGAAGGGAGATGCGAGGAAGTCTTAAGATTATGGAAAGATGACTAGTTAACAACTGTATTTTATATTTTTCTTTTTTTCTTTCTTATCTACTTTCTGTCTAACTTTTTTCTATATCTATGTGGTGATGGAATTCTGTATGTTTGGTGTTTTTTCATTTCTGTGTCATGTAAAGAAAACCGCAATAAATATCTTTTTAAAAAAAAACAAAAAAGGGCAAGACATAGAAAATTCTTGGTATTTTGTTATAACATGTTTAAAATAAATGTCAAGTTCTTAAAAAAAGAAAAAGAAAATAGGGACATTCTATTCTACATCAGTATTACTGCTGGGGGGGTTCTCTCTCTCTCTCTCTCTCTCTCTCTCTGCATGTTAAGTTTTTTATTAAAGTTTTTCATGATACAGTCAACCCCTGAACTCTAACAAGGTGGGCATTATCTCTCCCTACCTCTTTTATGATTTTACTTTGTTAAAAATATAATTATAGTACTTCTCCCCCCCCCTGCAGTCTACCCATGCAAGCTAGTCCTAAATCTAACACCCTTCCTGGAGGAAGTGAGAAGAAGAAAAACTGGCCAGCCTCCAAATCAACTTTCAGCAACAGGCTCACCAAAAAAAACTCCTTTAATTCCAAAAGAGAACCCATTTTCTCCCACAGGACTTGGGGAAATAGGTCACAAAAGCAAACTCAAATTGCACCACTGGAAATGAGGAAGTTACCAGGGGGAGGGGCAAAAGCTCATAATTTATCTGTGGTACAGATGAGCCATTTATACCCATCTAAGGTCTAGCACAGCACGTTCTCTTCCTACTCCCATTTCCTCTCCCACCCACCAGACCTCTAGGGAAGTTCAGGCATGATCATACTGTAACCTGTCCCAAAGGTATGATTAAAATGATCTAAAGCAATGCATGCAAAAGCAAGCTGCAGCAGAAAAATGAAATGAAACAAACCGCAGGACTTGTTGAGTTCACCATTGAACTGTAGAATTGGAAGGGATCTCTAAAGACCATCCAGTCCAAACCCCAGCAATGCAGTGGGGAGTGAGTTCAATAGGGATTGCTCACAGGTTGCAATCCTACACTTACTTATCAAGGAAGAGGTTCCAGTGAGCTCATCAGGGCTTACCTCTGAGAAGACATGCACACAGCCTCCCGCAGAAGAAGAAGAAGAGTTTGGATTTGATATCCCACTTTATCACTACCCGAAGGAGTCTCAAAGCGGCTAACATTCTCCTTTCCCTTCCTTCCCCACAACAAACACCCTGTGAGGTGAGTGGGGCTGAGAGACTTCAGAGAAGTGTGACTGGCCCAAGGTCACCCAGCAGCTGCATGTGGAGGAGCGGAGACGCGAACCCGGTTCACCAGATTACTTAAAGAAACCATTAAACCAAATGAGGCATATACCCACCCACCTACCTACCCACCTATAATTGTAGAGTTGAAAGGGACCCAACCCCCTTCAATGTAGGAATCACAGTGAACGAAAGCAAGGTAGGAAGAAGTAGGTTGTTTCCATACAGCCCAGGTCACTCACTCTCCCTTCTTAAATTTACTATTGCTAGAATAATAAAAATTCATCATGTTTAGTGAGGCACAATTGGTCCTCTGTTCTCCTCCTTCATAACAACCCTGCAGAGTAGCACTGTAGAATGATGAATGGCCATATGGATAGCTTGGCTGGCAGGCAGGATCTGAATCAGGGCTTTCCCCATACAGCAGCTTTAACACCACCACTGCCCTTGATTTCGCTGAGCCCCCTCTGCAAAAGCTCACATGGAGGCAATTCGCTGCCCATCCCATGTTCTGCTTGCTCACTGAGGCAAGAAAGGAACACGAGTAGGACTACCCAGAGCCTTATGCACAGGCTAACGGCTTCTGGCATATCATACACAGTAGAAAAACACAGGATTCTCTTCATCGACTCCAGACAAGCTGCCCAAGGGAGGAGACTGGTGGCTGTGGCCATGGAGCAGCGATGGGGTGCTCCCTCACAGACGTCACGGTTGTCATTGTCACTTGGGACAAGCGCTGTCTCATCCTTGTCCCCCAAGCTTCGCAGTGGCAGTGCTGGTGGGGAATTGAAACATTCCAGGATCCAACCAGAAGCTGGGATGGCATTAGTAATTCCAGGACTCTTTTGGCAAAATCGGGACACTTGAAGGGTATGCTAGAGTCCCTTTTCCCAGGAACCACTTCAGCCAGCATTCCACAGCCAGCATTCATAGTCTTAGGTAAGAGGAAAGCCAACGCACCTTCTGCTCATGCTCAAGAAAGAAGACAAAATGGCGGACTGGCAACAGAAAGTGGGACCCACAGGTGAGTCCACCATTTCCCCCTCGGCAGATTTTCCCTCGGCAGTACTGTTATTGTGGGATTTCCACTCTCCATTCTTTTCTGTAATCAAATAAAACAAATTACTTTGCAGTTCATGTGAATAATCGGAAGACCCGAATGCATGGAGGCAATCTCCCTGGGTCATTTGCAAAGCAAATTAGCTGGGGTGTAGAAGAAAGATAAAGGGCTTCAGTCTTCATGGTGGCTCATATGACATATTCCATGAAAAAATAACCTTGACTTGGCACGGCCAGATCTTATGTCTATAACAACAAGAATTACTTAAAAGAAACCATTATTGAGTCTACCCACACAGAAAGTTTAAATGCGCAATTTGTTGGCAGAGGAAAGGCCAGCTAAAGCCGGTTGGGAAATGCCAGCGGTGCTACAAATCAATACAGCTGACTTCCTTGATTTATGGGGTGTGTGCATTTGTGTCAAGTGTCTGGTGCAGCATCTGAATATAGCTTATTTAATTACTCTACTTGACCTGTCTGGAAACAAACAAACAAATACTGAGTAAAAGTCTGTACAAAATCCCTCATGCAGAACTATCCTGAAATGTGTTCCTTCTGTAATTTCAAACCATCACTATCTGTCCCCGCTGAAGCTGTTTCGGTGGATTTTAAAGTTTTGATCCTATGACTCGGCAAAAAATAAATCTTTCATTTAACATTTTCTGTTGTAGCATGCATTCCTTTATGCAGGAAGTGCCAGGAGTCAGTTTGGGGGAGTTCTAAGTAAAATATAAAACTGTAAACATGTAAAACTTCTGAGTAAAACTGTGCTGATTGACCTATATGCAAGAAACTGACAAAGGAATCCCATGCATGTCTATTAAGAAGTACTCTCAGGTAACTCTTTGTATAGCAGAAGTGTGGAAGCTTTTCCATCCTGAAGGTTGCATTCCCTTCTGGGCAAATTTATGGCAACCAGATATCTTTGGACCTCAGAGCAGGCACACCAACGCTAGGGGGCAGAGGTGTCGTCATTCCCCTCAATATAGCCCCAATATTGAGTGTGAGTAGATAAATAGGTACTGCTGTGGCGGGAAGGTAAACATGCACTCTGGTTTCCATCACGGTGTCCCGTTGCACCAGAAGCAGTTTAGTCATGCTGGCCACATGACCCGGAAAGCTGTCTGTGGACAAACGCCAGCTCCCTTGGCCTAAAAGCGAGATGAGCGCTGCATCCCCTAGTCACCTTTGACTGGACTTAACCATCCAGGTGTCATTTACCTATTGCCTTTACCTATTGATGGGGCAGAGGAGGCCGAATTGCCAAGCCGAAGCACCAAAGGCAGACTCCTCCTGAGCGTGCATGGCCTTTCAAGCTGCATGGCATTGGGCAAGGCCTCCTCCCGATAGTGCGCCTCCTCCTGATGACACGCATGCAACGTCACAAGAGTGCGCAACATCACACGCACGACGCACCCCTGGGCCCCCCAAGGCAGCACCTCTGCCTCAGACCCAAAAGTGGATGGAGCACTGAATATAAATTTTAAGATAGTTTCTACACCCATGCGCACACACATAGAAGACAACTCCTAGGAACCAAGGTCCCTTCGGCTCCTCCCAATAAAATATTTGAAGGGTTTGTTGTCTGCCCCCCAGTTGATGGGCATTGCCATTCAAATGGTGTTTGTGCACTGCGTCCTGTGATCGATTATGCGGGGTGGGGCTTAACTGCCCCCTCCAATATTTTACTCCAGTTGGCACCCCTGCGTATACACCTCTCTGTCCTCCTTCTAGACAAGCAAGAGGCATTATCAGGGGTTAGCAACACATTCCAGGCAGGGAAAGCCACTCAGAAGGTGTGAAGCTGGGCATGTGAGAGGGAAGGGGTCATGGCGTAGATAGATTCCTGAGGGCCACATAGAGAGGCCTGGAAGCTCCCCCACCCTTTCCTGATATACAGGATGACACCCTTAAAGTGAACGTAAATGCCTGAGGTAGCAGTAACTACACTAGCAGAATGCAAACCGAAAACTAAAACACACACGCCTGTGTTAGCATCAAAGGTCGGTATAGAATTGCAATTGCCACTGTGAACCTAATGCTGTCAGTATGAATGAATGGCCAGGATACAATACTGGCTGACTGGGCCATTTTCAAGATATCCTCCTGCATGAATTAAAGCACCTGCCATATTCAGGTCATTCTGGTCCTGCCAGCCTTCAGCTCTGCCCTTTTTCTATCGATCACTTCTCCTTCCTGGGCAGTTATCTTCCCACAACGGCCAACATTGATGCCGAAATCCAGCATCGCCTGAGCTCTGCGAGTGCGGCTTTCTCCCAGCTGAAGTGTAGAGTGTTTGAGGACCGGGACATTCGCTGGGAAACCAAAATGCTTGTTTACAAAGCTATTGTACTACCAACCTTACTGTATGCTTGTGAAACATGGACCAATTATAAACGCCATCTCCAACTCCTCGAAAGATTCCATCAACAATGTCTCCAAAAAATCTTACACATCACTTGGGAAGACAGCGAACTAATGCCAGCGTACTGGAAGAAGCAAAGATGACCAGTGTCGAATCAATGATTCTTCAACATCTTTTTTTTTTTAAAAAAAAATAATATTAATTACTTTTCCAACAATTTAAACACAACAACAAAAAGACAATACAATACAATACAATACAAAGACACTACATAACACTAACACATTAAACTAACAAAACAAAACAAAAACCGTTTAAAACACATCAAACAATTTCAATATCTTTCATTCACTTATTTCAACGACCTCCTCACACCTCCCTTTTTGTATTCCACTTCTGTTAATTGTTTCAGCAATTCCTTTCCATCTTCCTCTGTTTTCTATCCTATAATTATCTTGACACATTCTAACCTTATTTTTTCCTTTAATACTCTATTAATCTATTTATACTTAATTCCTTATAACATTTCTACTAAAGCCATATAACTTCATTCCAACATTTTTCTAACATTCATTAATTTTACAGTATTTCTGTAAATAGTCTTTAAACTTTTTCCAGTCTTCTTCCACCGACTCTTCTCCCTGGTCTCGGATTCTGCCAGTCATTTCTGCCAGTTCCATATAGTCCATCAACTTCATCTGCCATTCTTCCCGGATGGCTAAATCTTGTGTCTTCCAATACTTCGCGATAACTATTCTTGCTGCTGTTGTTGCATACATAAAAAAAGTTCTATCCTTCTTTGGCACCATTTGGCCGACCATGCCCAGAAGAAAGGCCTCTGGTTTCTTCAGGAAGGTATATTTAAATATTTTTTTCATTTCGTTATAAATCATATCCCAGAATGTCTTAATCCTTGGGCATGTCCACCAAAGGTGGAAGAATGTACCCTGATTCTTCAACATCAACTTCGTTGGACTGGTCATGTTGTGCCAATTCCTGATGATCGTCTTCCAAAGCAACTACTCTATTCCGAACTTAAAAACGGAAAGCGTAATGCTGGTGGTCAACAAAAGGTTTAAAGACTCCCAAGGCAAATCTAAAAAAATGTAGTATAAGGATTGTGCTCTCTTCTTTTGCCACGGTACAGGCTATGAAGCGGGCAAGTGCAACCCGCATGTAGGACTTCTTCTTCTTTGGCGACCACTCGTAGCCAAGTAAGATTGTCTTCCATGAACATGGTCTTAACAGTGAGTCCGTAAGTGACTGTGGAGGCCAGTTCTGGATCCACAGGTCCTTCCACAGTGGGGACATTGGTTTCCGGGCGGGAGTTGATCATTGTGAGGGCTTGCCAAGCGTTCCTTCCTCTTAGCACGTTTCTCCCTTTCGTCCTGACTTTGAGTGTCTTCAAAGCCCATGACACCTTTGGTAAAGGCTGTTCTCCAACTGGAACCCTTGCAGGCCAGTGTTGCCCAATTGTTGGTATCTGCAGAAATGTTTCTTGTAGTTGTTTCGCAGCTGGGCGCTAGGGGGCGCCAATAAACATGAGAATGAGTTCTCAAGATGTCTGCCTAAAAAAACCTACCCTAATTTAACCTGATACGTCTTGTCTTCTGGATTCACGAAATTAGCAGGATTTACGAACGAAGCGGTTTGCACAAGGATCATAATTCATATGTGGAAGTACTACGGGTAAGAGGAAAATCCAATTTTTGAAAACCCCTTGCTATGTAAATTTTCTTCCCTCCATCCCCCAAAGGTTTTATCAAAGTTTTCACAATACTACAGTAAAATACCGTATTTTTTGCTCTATAAGACTCACTTTTTCCCTCCTAAAAAGTAAGGGGAAATGTGTGTGCGTCTTATGGACCGAATGCAGGCTGCGCAGCTATCCCAGAAGCCAGAACAGCAAGAGGGATTGCTGCTTTCACTGCACACCGATCCCTCTTGCTGTTCTGGCTTCTGAGATTCAGAATATTTTTTTTTCTTGTTTTCCTCCTCCAAAAACTAGGTGCGTCTTGTGGTCTGGTGCGTCTTATAGAGCGAAAAATACGGTAATATCTAGAACAAATAAAATCAAAAAGACAAAACGGAAAGGAAAGAGAGAAGAACAAGAAAAGATAAAGAGCAAAAAGAAGAAAAGAGGAATCATAGAGCTAAAGAACATTAAGAATAAGAGCAATAATAATAACAACAATAAAGCTGTGTAAATTGTCAAGGATTTTTGATTCCATGCAATTGGCAATATAGCTTATTAATAACAGAGGATTTTGTACACATTATTGTGGCAATGTAGCTGACATGTCCTTTCAAACAAAAGCTGAAATATACCAAATGATCATTGTTTATTGCTCTTGCCAGTGGTTCCCAAACCCCATGAGCCACCTGAAAATTGCTGAGGGTCTTGGCAGACCCCTTAATTATTTTTCTGCCTGTTGTAGCAATTGTATTGAGCTGCCCTCGATGCTGGATGACTTTAAAAAGTTTTCTTATTTCTTTTATAGTCTTTTCATAATTGCATTCTAATTGTGATACAATAAAATACAATACGGGACGCGGGTGGCGCTGTGGGCTAAAGCCTCAGCGCCTAGGGCTTGCCAATCGAAAGGTCGGCGGTTCGAATCCCCGCGGCGGGGTGTGCTCCCGCTGCTCGGTCCCAGCGCCTGCCCACCTAGCAGTTCGAAAGCACCCCCGGGTGCAAGTAGATAAATAGGTACCGCTTACCAGCGGGAAGGTAAACGGCGTTCCGTGTGCGGCTCTGGCTCGCCAGAGCAGCGTTGTCACGCTGGCCACGTGACCCGGAAGTGTCTTCGGACAGCGCTGGCCCCCGGCCAATAGATGTGAGATGGGCGCACAAACCCCAGAGTCTGTCAAGACTGGCCCGTTCGGGCAGGGGTACCTTTACCTTTACCTTTAAAATACAATACAGTGGTACCTCGGGTTACAGACGCTTCAGGTTACGTGTTTTTGGGTTGCGTACCTCGCCAAACCTGGAAGTACCGGAACGGGTTACTTCTGGGTTCCCGCGCATGCACAGAGGCACTAAATCGCGCTTTGCGCATGCGCAGACGCAGCACTGCGGGTTGCGAATCCTGCGGGTTGTGAACGTGCCTCCCGCACAGATCACATTCGCAACCCGAGGTTCCACTGTATAAGAAATAAAAAAGCCACACACCCCAATTAAAATTCAATATTGATATTTAATGCAGACATGCTACGGACGACTCAGGTGAAGTTCATGGACCATTGGTAGTTCACAGACTACAGTTTGGTAACCCCTGATTGATACCATGTGGTACCATTCAGAAGTTCTACTGGCAGGCAAAAAAGATATTGTGGGCACCTGGGCACCTGAAAGGACCAGGATGGCAAAGACAGATGTACGCACTGCTGAGCTATAAGGCAGCGTTCTGTGTTCCTGGCATGAGGGCCCAGGTTTAATCCTCAGCATAGCATTGCAGAACCTCCTAAGTTTTCCTATTTTCCAGGGACATCCCTGATTTGAAGAAGCCATCCTGGTTTCTGATTTGATCCAGGTATGTCCCACTTTTCCTTTGAATGTCCCTATGACAGCAATCCTCTATAGGGAAGTCCCCCCCCCCCAATCCCATTTCTATTGGTTTTAACATGCTTCTATGCTTCTGTTTTACTGGTTCTGCATTGTTTTATTGAAATTGTTTATTATCTTTTTACATTGTACACAGTGCAGAGATTCTTTAAAATTATCAAGTGGCTTATAAATGGTTTTAAACAAACTACATGAGCAAAGATTCACATTGACTGATCCTGCAGCAAACAGCTTACTAGACCCAGCAGACAGATTTTAACTAGAATATAATTTTTCAAACTCTAGGGATTGTAAGACGTTTATTTGGGATGTAGGGTGTGTGTTGGGATTCTCAGAGATAAATTATTTTATTTTATTTTTATAGCTATGTAGTAAAACAGGTACAGGAGCCCCGAAGGGCAAAAAGTTGGCAACCCCAGGAAGGAGCCACCGTGATTTCTCTTCTGTGTCTCCATCTTCCCCTCAGCCTCCTTCTCCTGAGGCTTTTCTCTCCTTCCCCACTCCCCCTAATAACTGCCTCTTCTCCTTCAGCCACCATGTCCTTTTGTGACATCAGAGGCAGCCTGTTGCTAATGGCAACAGCTGAGAGGCATCATCACAACCTCCCTAGGCCTGACCATTGTGGGGGCATCTTAGGAGCGAACTGTTTACCATTAAAAAATATGTACCATCCGCCCTTCATGTATACTAATATCGGGGTGGGGTGGCAGTTTCACACCACAAATGAAGGTATTTGCCCTTCCATTATCAGTCTTTGAGAAAAGAAGATAGAATAGACACTACCGCTAGATGTAGGTGGTGGTGGTGGGAATAGAAGTATAAGATGGTTTGCACTTAAGACCTGCAAGTTCTGCTCATTGCTTCAGGCTGCCCTATGTTCCCTCTTCACTGCTTTCAAGCACATTCCTGGCTTCAGAGATCCCCGGGAGAAGAACATGACAGATGTGACAAGGGGGATGGCTACCATCCCACAACATCACCCAGAAGCACCTCCACTGGCTTCTGCCTGGCAACTTCATCTGCTAACTTCTACCCTTCGCCTTGCCCACTTTCAAAACCTCCCTTCCACAGACATAAGCGTACGCCAGCCAATATTCATGAAGAAGACGCATTCACTCACCTTTTGCTCTTCGTTCATTCACGGAAGTGCCCTGGCTTCGACCTACAAATATCTGCAGGCTTCTGTCGATCAGCTTCCGAAGGTGAATTTCAACCAGCTCACATCAACAAACATCATTGCCCTGTTTCAGCCTCGCAACATCCAAATGAGAACTCCATTGGCTTTCATCCATAAATATCTGTCCAGCTTCTCCTAGGTCTACCACTAGACACCATACAGCTTGAACCATGGATATCAGCTGCCTTCAAGCAACAATTCCACACTGCAAGTGAACTTGCCTTATTATTGCTCCGTAGCATCCTATAGCCAGATGATCATCTCTGTCCATCTGTCTATTCACCTCCTCCAGGTGGAAGAAGACTGAACGTCACAGCTGTTGCTTGCTGTGTATCGTTGGGGAAGAGGAAAAGGCCCATCTTCATATCCACTCAGCTGCCATGTACTTTTCTGATGTCACAGGTGGTCTGTAGCCAGTGGCAACAGCTGGAGATGCATCATCATAATCTCTGCAGGCCTCACAATTGTGGGTACACCTCAGCAGTGACTTACTTGTGTGCTTGTTTAGTGTTAAAAATATTTGGAGACCAACCTTCATCTGTACTGATACTAGGGAGGGGCATATTATAAAACTGTTGCTGGGGACCTATTTCGGTACAAGGGGAACATTTTCATGTAGGGAACCCCCCCCCCCTTCTGGGGCTGCATGCCAGTGACTAATGGGGGTCAGAGGCAAATGGGAGTAGAGCAGCCAGGTGACTCATACCTTTGTAGCCTAGGCTCCATTCCAGCTATGCAAATCGAGAGGCTTCTATAGTCCCCCTGCCCATTTTTCAATCCACTAAATAAGAAGGATAATAAAAGTACAAGGAAATAAGGGACTACAACTGGTGAGGGGAATAATCTGAAGCAGAATCCAGTGATCTGCTCTTGATTTGTGGACTAGAGGTTCCCCACCCCATAATAAAACCCAAGGGTTATATCCAACATGAGTTGTATTCAGAGTAGACCTACTGAATCAAAAGACTTAGTAAATCCAGTGATTTCAACAGGTCTCATTTCAATGAAGTATTTGGATATCGCTCCAATAATTAAAAACAAAGCCCCACTCCATACACACACAGAGAGAGAGACACACACGTACATATATTTTGCTTCATTTTTTTAAGTTTTGCACCTTATCTGTCATGGTATTATCCCAATCATAATTTCTTTTGTTTATCCTTCCTGGAAGAGAAAGGAGAAAATATTAAAATATTAGTTTTCTCAGACTAAGACGATTAAGACTATAAAAGCTTATAAAATTTATCTAAGCTTTTATATCCTTAATTGTCCCCTGTTTGCTTATGAATTGTTATATGTGCTGAAATTAATCATGTCACCAATGTTTATTTTATCTTACTTGTTTAGACAATATTTTACACTGTATATTTATCTGATTTCCATTATTGTATTAACATCGTAATACAAATTATAATTTAAATCAACAACAGAGCCAACCCAATTAAAATAACAAAACACTATGACAAATTAATTACATTTGATTAAACATTGATTACAAATTGGACCTCACATCTTTTTCTTCAGTGTTGCAGGTGGAAAGCTGTTGCCACAACAATGAGTCATGCCCACAATCTCTGATCACGATCAGAGTGTCTTCCTTTGATGACGTTTCCCAGCACAATTCACCTTTAAAGCCCTAAATGGCTTCAGCCCTGTATACCTGAAGGAGAATTTCCACCCCCACTCCAGCCTGGACACTGAAGTCCAGCTCCAAGGGCCTTCTGGAGGTTCCCTGATTGCAAGAAGTGGGGTTACAGGGAACCAGGCAGAGGGCCTTCTCGGTAGTGGCGCCCGCCCTGCGGAATGCCCTCCCATCAGATGTCAAGGAAATAAACAACTATCTGACTTTTAGAAGACTTTGAAGGCAGCCCTGTATGGGGAAGTTTTTAATGTGTGATATTTTGCTGTGGTTTTATAATTTGCTGGAAGCTGCCCAGAGTGGCTGGGGCAACACAGTCAGATGGGTGTCATATAAATAATAAATTATTATTATTATTATTATTATTATTATTATTATTATTATTATTACCCCCGCAAACACATAGGGCTGTGGGTTGGGGCTTCAAGCAACTATACACCTTGTATCAGAACTCCAAAGTCTGTTGCTGTTGCTTGTTCTTTGAGTAAGGTTACGAGGTGGCTTTTTTTCAAACGCTTAGCTTCAGAACACAAGAAAAGCTCAGTAGCCCATCAAGTCCAGCATCCTGTTCCCACAGAAACTAACAAGATGCCATTGAGAAAGCTGCAAGGAGGACATGAGCACAACAGCACTCTCCTGTCCTGTGACTTCCCATAACTGGTATCCTGAAACACAGGGCCTCCGGCAGTGGAAGTAAACCACAACTATGCTGGCAAGTAGCTGTTGTTGCCTTGTTCCCCCTGAAATATTATTTTAGTATTTATTTATTCTATTTATTGGACTTACATACCACCCTCTGTCATAAGCTCTCAGGGCAGTTCATAAGATAAAAATGCAAGGTAAAAGCACAAATAAATAGTTAAAACAAAAGCAACAACAAAATCCCCTCTCCCCCCCAAAAAAACATTTAAAAGGCTGTAGGATATTAATCAGCCTAAGGCCAGGTTAGAGAGTTTGTGCCTGGTGCCTAAAATATCTATAATAAAGGTGCCAGGCGAACCTCCCTGGGGAGGGCATTCCACAAACAGGGAGCCACCGCAGAGAAGGCCCTGTTCTCGTATTGCCACCCTCCAGACCTCACGGGAAGGAGGCACACAAAGAAGGGCCTCTGAAGGTAAGCTTTGCTTCTGCACATGACTGTGGCATGATGGGAAGCTTTGCTTCTGCACATGATGCTACACAAACTGTTCTAATACTAAGACATTCCTTCATCATCCCAGAATGTTCAGTTCATATTGAGTTCATGAAAACATTATACTCTGACCTGTTCTTAAAGCATAGTTGACCACGTTTATCGGAATGTAATTGTTTAAGTCTTGCTATATCAATCACTAGTTATAATTTAATTAGGAGGTTTTCATGCCTGTCTAGTTCTGTGCTCCCTTTCCCAGCCTTTAATCTATTGGTGATTAATGCCAATATGTAACCTTTGCTTTGTACTTGTGTTAACCAATCAGCAATAAGCACATACGTGGCAATTGCTGTAATATTCAATAAAAGGGACTCCCCGAGACTTGCTCGGGAGATGCCTCCCACATGACACTTGCTACTCGTCTGTCGGTTATTTCAACCCAACAGGCCTCAGATGATGAACACAGAGTCGGGGGTGGTTTATATGGGGAGAGGCAGTCCTTGAGGCCTTGTTGTTGATGGATAATAATAATAATAATAATAATAATAATAATAATAATAATAATAATTTATTTATACCCCGCCCATCTGGCTGGGTTTCCCCAGCCACTCTGCGCGGCTTCCAACAAAACACTAAAATACAATAACCTATTAAACATTAAAAGCTTCCCTAAACAGGGGTGCCTTCAGATGTCTTCTAAAAGCTTGGTAGTTATTTTTCTCTTTGACATCTGATGGGAGGGCGTTCCACAGGGTGGGTGCCACTACCGAGAAGGCCCTCTGCCTGGTTCCCTGTAACTTGGCTTCTCGTAGCGAGGGAAACTCCAGAAGGCCCTCGGCGCTGGACCTCAGTGGTACATTGAGTTGAATACAAGTAGAGGGCATACAGCAAAGGTGTGCTTTTATTTTATTTTTTTAAAACAGAACTGAATGCTAATGCTGCACAATACCACACTATGAAATTATTCATGCTGTACCCTTGTTAAAACTAACGAGGTGCCCCCTGGCCAAATATACAGCCCGTTATTTTAATTGTTGTAAGCTGCTCTGAGTGATCTAAAATGCTCAGAGATGTGCGTGTGCAAATGTGCTCATACACATGGGCTGTACCTGAATGAGTGACAAAACTTCTCAGCACGAGACATTAATCTTGACCGTGATATTATCTCAAGCCTGAAAAAATGCACCAATCATCACTCTCTTCCTTTCCTCACAGAGTGACAGAAATGACTTAACGCCTGCATTTCCACACAGTTTTTTTAAAAAAACTTATCTGAGGAGTTGATGGCTTGTTCATACTCTAAAATAGGAGGGAGCCCTATTTGATTAGACATATTTAAAACAGTAGCGCACAGTGGTTTAAAAAAGAGAAGAGGCCGCCATGCAACCTTCTGTTAAGATCACTTAAAAACATTAATGAGCTGTGACTTAAAGATGCTGCCGCACTGAAATCAGTGGTATTTGGGTTGGTTTCAACTGGAGCAGAATTGCACCTGTGCAGTGTGAGCCTAAGTATACCTACTGATAAGTAAGCCCTACTTTGTGTAATGGGACTTGCTCCCTAGTCTTCGGTGTGTTACCTTTTCTCCCCCTTAACATCATGGTACACATTTACTTTGTGTTTTCAGACATGTGCTGGGTTCTCCATCCATTATCGTGGTTGCCACCCTAGACGAACAAACAGAAGCTTTTTGAGGGGTAACATATGGAAAGGCCTTTAGGTGCATGTTTCTCCAGACCATCAACACAATCTAGAAGCACCTTGAGTTGATTGTACATACTGCAGCTGCTGCACCTACGAGGATTGTTTTAGTCACTTCAGTGAGGGGACATCTCTGCCCACACAATGGAAAGTGTGTGTTGCACTGTCCACAGCGAAGTAAGTTAGGTAGTTTTTTCAGGTGGGGCATCCCAATCCAGCAAACTGCTATGTTGAGAGGACATAATATCAAAACATTAACCCAACGGGGCAAATCCATCTATATTAGTGGGAGATAAATTATAAAAACATCACTTATTTATGGCCTTCCGATTTAATATCCTACTTTGTGGTGCTGACTTCCCAGACCTAATTACACAATATAATTTACTTCTTCCTATGCAAAGTCTGTTTGTCATATGATGTACAATGTACAGAGGACAGGAGTCGAATGCAAACAGTGTTCCTCTTTCTCTTTTCTAATTGCTGAACATATACCATTCTTTAATTGCTCCATATTTTCACTTCTTTAAAGCAATGAATTTGTGAAAGGAGATTAATATGTAAGCAGTCAGTACGAACAGCATTCTTCCAGGCTTCCTTTCTCAATGGTAAAATTGGAAGGAGTAGAAGAAAGAGAATTTGAAGGTCATATAAATCCTGCACGCCAAGCAGCCAAAAGCCGTCCATAATTCTAGAATTATACAGAGCAGCAGGAGCAGCAGGAAAAGCACAAAAAGACAGTTGCTTTATAAAATATACTCTAGGTCACTCATCTTATTTTTTAAACCATTCTGTGCTAGTATGTGTGGAAACTACCCTACTGTACGAAGATAAAAACGACATTAAATGCTTCTTTCACTTTTGATTTTGGTGCTGCTCTCCACAGCTGTTCGGCCTCCAAAAGACTTCTCAGAAGGGAATATGGCCCTCTAGATGAAAAAGATTCAATACCCCTGACATACATGGAACAGGAACAATGAAACTATTACAGACGGCGAGATTAAAAGATAAAATGTTGTGGAAGTGGAGATAATCACGCATTAATCAATTACAAGAAAATATGTTGACGGTATATTACGAGGGCTCAAGATCTAGTAGAATCACACATCTAACTAACCATTGCCAATACCTTTGACTAATTTGTTTTGGCTAGCCTTCCTAACTCACAAGTGCCAGAAGTGTTTGATTACATTTTTTAAAAAAGTAAATAGATGAGTTAATAAATAATAAATAATGTTAATAAATAAATGGGACGCGGGTGGTGCTGTGGGTAAAACCTCAGTGCCTAGGACTTGCTGATCGTAAGGTCGGCGGTTCGTGTCCCCACGGCGGGGTGAGCTCCCGTCGTTCGGTCCCAGCTCCTGCCCACCTAGCAGTTCGAAAGCACCCTTAAGTGCAAGTAGATAAATAGGTACCGCTTTCTAGCGGGAAGGTAAACGGTGTTTCCATGTGCGGCACTGGTGCTGGCTCACCAGTGCAGCTTCGTCACGCTGGCCACGTGACCCAGACGTGTCTTCGGACGGCACTGGCTCACGGCCTCTAGAGCGAGATGAGCACGCAACCCTAGAGTCGGTCATGACTGGCCCTGTCGGGCAGGGGTACCTTTACCTTTAATGTTAATAAATAATACATATTTATTAACATACTTACATTGATTTTCTATCTATACAATACCTTCCAAGCAGCTATATAACTTCCATTGCAAGTGGAAATCAACACCAAAAAGTACAATGAAGCAGGGAGAACAATCAAACCAAAGAGGGTCAAAATCAAGCTCATAGGCACATTGTAATTGTAGTGTGATGTCGTGTCTCTAAAGACAGATATAAATTCGGGAAGCCAAGCGAATGAATCCCACAAGTTGCCACTGAAAAGCCCTTGTCCCGTGCATCCTATCCTATATCTCACCTGGCAGCTGAGACAAACCAGGAAATCTGAAGATCATGCTCATCTACTGTTCTATAGAGCCGGCATGTGTAGTGGTTATAGGAACTGGGAGACCAGGGTTCAAACCCCACTGGGGTGAAGCTCATTGGGTGACCTCAGGCTAGTCACTGCCTCTCAGCCTAACCTACCCCACAGGGCTGTTGTGGGGATTAAACGAAGAGGAAAAGAACCATGTACACCACCTCAAACTTCTTGGAGACAAAGGTGAGCTAGAAATACAGTAAAGCTAATTAATAAATAACAAACTGTGCCTTTTGGGTGCAGTTGGGATCTGTTCTGAATTTAATTTTGGACTGTCCCAAGCACACACCTTAGAGACATTTCCAGGGGCCTTGTACAGATGCACATTTTTGTGAACAACTGGAATTCCTGGAAAGAGAAAAGGAACTGCAAAGGGCAGCTTTCCTTCTGTCAAGGATTCTGCACTTTTAACAGCTGCATATCAGGCATCTATATTCCTGAACGGCAGCTGTCGAAGCACATTTGCAGCTGTCGGTTGTTTTGATGCCCTCAATCTGTTGTTTTTTTTTTATGTCCTGCTTCTTAAAACTATTACCTCCACCCTGGAAAAAAAGACCTCCAGTAATCCTGTCACCTGTTAATTTCTCCTCTGTGAAACACCATTCATTTAAAGCACATGGCTTTACCCAAAGAATCCTACAGAGCTACAGTTCCCAGCACCTGTAACAGACTGCAGTTCCCAGGATGCCTTGCAAAACCATGTGCTTTAAACATACGATTGTGGATGTGACCGCTGATGGTAAAGTCACAAACTAGTCATTGGCAAGGGGGGGAGGAGAGAAGGAAGGCAACGCCAGTGCTACCATAGCATAAGCCACACAGGATGTGGGTGAGTATTGCCCAATTCAAACTAAGGAGGTTTTCAATGCCTGGAAACAGCAGTGCAGAGGCAGAAAAAACAACCCTCCACCAATGTTTTCAGTACCTCAGTTGATGGCATGATAGCTTCTTTAGTCTTTAAGGTACCACAATAATACGCTGTTTTCAGACAGGGTTCTCTTGCCTGTGAAGAATTTTGGATTGCTTATGGGCATCTCTTTTTTTTTTTCAAATCCTTGCCTATGTTATGAGAAAAAAACTGCTCCTTTTCCATTATGGGGTACCCAAGAGCCCATATAGAGTCCTTTTGTAGGTTCTCTATCGGTAGGAGAAAATAACAGAGACCAACCAGAGAATATTGAGAAGCAAAGCAGCTAGTAAGCCTGATCTTTATTAAAGCTGTTGCAACAGGGTGCTCCCCGCCACACACAGGAGGGGGGGAAGGACCCCGAGTCATGCGCGCAGACCCTTATACAGTGGTACCTCGGGTTACAGACACTTCAGGTTACAGACTCTGCTAACCCAGAAATAGTACCTCGGGTTAAGAACTTTGCTTCAGGATGAGAACAGAAATCGTGCAACGGCAGCGGGAGGCCCCATTAGCTAAAGTGGTGCTTCAGGTGAAGAACAGTTTCAGGTTAAAAACAGACCTCCAGGATGAATTCTTAACCCAAGGTACCACTGTATAAGGGACGCGGGTGGCACTGTGGGTTAAACCACAGAGCCTAGGACTTGCTGATCAGAAGGTCGGCGGTTCGAATCCCCGTGACGGGGTGAGCTCCCGTTGCTCGGTCCCTGCTCCTGTCAACCTAGCAGTTTGAAAGCACGTCAAATTGCAAGTAGATAAATAGGTACCACTCCGGCGGGAAGGTAAACGGCGTTTCCGTGTGTTGCTCTGGTTCACCAGAAGTGGCTTAGTCATGCTGGCCACATGACCGGGAAGCTGTACGCTGGCTCCCTCGGCCAATAAAGCGAGATGAGCGCCGCAACCCCAGAGTCGGCCACAACTGGACCTAATGGTCCCTTTACCTTTACCACTGTATACATTTTTAATTGCCCGCCCTGGAGTCTAAGACCACCCCCAGAAATATCATACATACATCACAGAAGGGGTGTGGCCCAAGACCACCCTCTTAATATATCAGAGAAGGGCCGGAAAATTGGGTGTGTTGTTCCTTCCTGTCTGCCAGGTTACCTGATTGAATTACCTGGGCATCCTGGCCACTCTTGTTATGATAACTACTCAATTCCTGAATCCAGGTCACAGGTCCACACTTTATTCATATCTTAAATGTGTCCTTAAGACAGGATTTGTGAAAGAGACAATGGGGAGATTTCCCTTTTCCTTCGACCTTGCAGAGAAATGTTTGAGGTCATTTTGGGAGAGAAAATGGTTTCAGGACTTTTCTGTGGGGTTCAGACAGGGGGTTTACATATTTGTATGTGTTTGCTTGGTACATTTATGAACATCTATTTTATATATATATATAAGACTTTAAAATTCTTATAACATCTACACAGCAATGTTTCGAGTAGCATCTGCTTCCATCTGCATCTGCACAGCAACAAATCTATTCCATTAACTTCTTTATGGCATGCACTCCATTTGATCAGTAATCAAGTTTTTATTATTATTATTATCGTTTGTTCTGATCTGCGCTGCCATGGAGTCCGACATTATTTTGATGTAACCTTCAAAATCTGTCAGCAGCAAGCAAAATTAAAGCAGTTGCTTGTACAGTATATGGAACGTATTACATTTTTTAAAAAAAATGTTCCAAAGGACATATAGCCCCATTTACAAAGGAGGGGACCGTACCTTGGAAAACACACACATTCGAGCTTTCGGTAGCTTTGCGAAATGACAAAAGTAAGAAGACCGTGCTCTGTATCGATAAGACTAGAAATTCTGTGTTGTAGAGAAAAGCTAGAGAAAAGTTTTTTTTTTCCAATTTAAGTATACAATGGCCAACCCTTGTATACTTAAATGAAATGTTAAGAGTTAAAAAACAATGGCTGCATTTCTACAGCTGTTGCTATCTCTTCATATAACTGGGGAGACAAAACCCAGAATTTATCAAGTCTGTTTCAGGCTTTTAAATTTGCAATTTTGAAACCACTGCAGTAGCCTTGAATCATATGCGTATCTGTCAGAAGCTCAGAGAACTACGGGAGAAACCTAAGTTCCTTTGCTGTTCGTTTCACATGTTCCTACCTAAAATGTGTTGAAACGGAAGGCTATTGCCTTGATGTGTGTAAAACCCATTGCCTGTGCAAATCTGAAAAAGCAAATAAACACACTGATGTAAAATGGAAAGACTTCCCTGTTACCTCACAGGAAACTGTCTGATTCTCAACATCCCACATTTGCTCTCTTCATTCAGAGCTAGATTACAGCCACACTAATAGCTAGGCAGTGGTTTCAACATAAAATGCCGTTTCCCCTTAAAGGTTTTTTTTTTTTTTTTTGGTAAAGCACTTGCATTTAATTTTGTTTTTGAATGGGCATTTGGCATATCAAATATTTTCCTTAGTACTCTGAATGACTAGAAATGGTTTTGCCAAATCCACAGGGCAATCCTATGCATGTTTGCTCAGAATTAAACCCCACTGTGTTCAGTGGGGGCTACCCCTAAGTGTGCATGAGCCTAAAGTACCAATCCCATGTCCACTACGTCAGCCCTGCAGTGTAGGATTGCGAGGCACACCTTTTCCTGGGTTCCGAACTCGAGATGCAAAATGACTGGAGAAGACACGCCCTTGAAATTTCATGGGAAGCGTGCAATCCTTTGTACGCTTACCTGAGAGTAAGGTCCACTGAATTCACTGGGCCTTCCTTCCAACTGCACACAGAGTCATAGAATCTTACAGTTGGAAGGTACACCAGGGGTCATCTAGTCCAACCCCCCAATGCAGGAATCTCAGCTAAAGCATCTGTGACAGATGGCCATCCAAGCTCTGCTTAAAAGCCTGCAAAGAAGGAGAGCCCACCACCTCTTGTGGGAGTCTGTTCCACTGCTGAACAGCTCTTACTGTCAGAAAGTTCCCTCCCTGAATGTTTAGTTGGAATCTCCTTTCTTGTAACTTGAAGCCATTGCCTCACCTGGAGTTCTACCCAGCAGAACAGGAGAAAACAAGCATGCTCCCTCTTCCATGTCACAGCCCTTAAGTCTACATGCGTAGAATTGAGCCGTCAGAATATACAGTGGCACCTCTGGTTACAAACGGGATCCATTCCAGAGGCCTGGCCATATTCCGAAAACTTCGTAACCAGGGGTGCCTTTCTGCGCACACATGCGGTGCGATTGAGGTACCACTGTATATGACCACGTTCTATGTGCAATTGTGTAACTGATTTCTATGCTAGGAATAAACAAAGGCAGATTAGTACTAAGCTCCTAGAACTCCACAGGCATCTTATATTTTATCAATATTTTTAAACAAAGTTATACTATTGTTTTTAATTACATTTTTATTCAGGTTTCTTTTTCATTCATTACATACATCTCATACCCATAACATTTTCTATTCCTTCCTTCCTCCCTCCCCTCCTAGACTTCCCCCAACTTCCGCTTCTGGTTTGTTTCTCCTTTCACCCACCTTGCTACCTCCTAAAAGAAAAAATACTAATGGTATACTTATACAATAACATCTAACCTAAAAACATAAAAATGAAAATAAGTACAGTGGTGCCCCGCAAGACAAATGCCTCGCAAGACGGAAAACTCGCTAGACGAAAGAGTTTTCCGTTTTGGAGGTGCTTCGCAAAACGAATTTCCTATGGGCTTGCTTCGCAAGACGACAATGTCTTGCGAGTTCCTGCTGGTTTTTTTCCTCCCCCCCTTTTTCTAAGCCGCTTATCAGCTGATCCGATCAGCAGATAAGCCGCTAAAAGCACTAATCCTTCAATGGGCTTGCTTCGCAAGATGAAAAAAACGCTAGACGAAGAGAATCACAGAACGGATTCTTTTCGTCTTGCAAGGCACCACTGTACACCATATTATTTCCCTATCTTCTACACATTTTATAATACTAATGATGTGAATGTTTATTTAAATCCTGCCATCAAGTCTATACTTTCTTTGTTTCTGCAGATATAATCTAAATGGTTCCCATTCTTTTTCAAAGTCACTGTTGTCTTTTTCTCATAGTCTGTCTATCAAAAGTTATACTATTTCATGTACAGACTTCATCGCCAAATGCAGGCACACAGCAATATCTTGGTTGCTCGCGTCACGGGAAAGCTTCTCCTCTGATCCTAAAGACATGGCATTTTGTTGATATTACTCAACCATGAAGACATATGGATAGCTCAGTTGGTTAGAGCATGGTGCTGGTAATGCTAAGGTTGCAAGTTTGATCCCTGTATGGGATGGCTGACTCTACATCTGCATCTATACTGTAAGAAGTGCTTTTCTTTATTGTTTCTCATTGCCAAGCCTGTGCCTTGGATTTGGCAACGTGTTCCTGCGTTGACCCTTGTACTTCCTGCAGTGTCTGCTTCTGTATGGTCCCTATTGCGTAAAAGAAATAATAATACTGTGATAGATTCTCATCTGTGAGCATGGCTACAGCTCCTCCAGCATGTGAGCAGTGGGAAATTTTAAATTCAGGTGCCATACCAGTAATTTTCCTGAAAATCTTTATTATAGTGTATTTAGCACAGCAATGTAATCCAAGACCTGCAAATAAATTAATTTAAATGAGAGCTGGGTGGGCTGAATGGAAAGAAGATGGAATTAATGGGTGACTATAGGCAGAAAAGGTAACTTACAAGAAAATGGAATTATTGGACTGGGGGATTTTTAGGGGGAAACGAACACAGTGTGATGTGAATCATCACTTCTTGAAAGTTACGAGTAGGAATGATTCACTCAAAAAGAAAATGAGATACACCTACTCTCTGTCACATGAACAATTTTAAACAGCACTGCCACAAACTATTAAGTTTCTGAATGTTAGCACCAATAAATTTAATGGGAAAAGGTATTGTCAGAAATGTACATTTGATTTAAAAAATAGCCCAAGTGCTGTTAACAACAATCCCAGACTTTAAAAAAAGGTATTTTCACTGTTTCTTATAAAAACAGTGACATATACTGTGCAAGTTTGTGAGGCCTAGGTTTCAAACTCAGCATATACAGAGTACTGAGGCTTGTAGTATGGTTGACTGTAATATCAGTCTCAAATTTCTGCATAATGTTGGCACTGCACATCTTGCAAAATAAATGCACAATCACATACTAAATGCAAAATCTTCTTTCCATTTTATTGCTGTTCAACTGTGCAAACAATGGAGTTTGCTAACCAGGGGGTGCCCTGTGGGAAAACCCAACATTTATTGTGTATAATACATTATGTTACGCATGTTAAAATGGTCCACACGAGCCTCCTCTGCTCTGGAAAGTAACCTTGTACAGTACTGTATAAAGTACACACAGGCATCTTTCACAAGTTAAATCACCAAACCAGTGGGCAGGAACCGAGATGAAGCTTTTGTGCTTCGGTAACCTGAGAGGCAACAGTCACCCTGTAGTCCCTTTCTTGCAAACGTTTTGGATTTAAAACTCCCGGCTTTGATTATCCTTATATAACAAGAAAGCTTTTATCCGCTCCTCTGCTACCCACATTGTGTGCGGCAGTATGTTTAAAGAAGTGTATTGAATAGTAAGGGATCTGAATTGGAACAGATCAGGGCCGCATGGCAGGAAAAAAATAAATGCTTGGTTGGCTCCCCAGTTTTTGGAACCGACGAAGAGTCACAAACCGCATAAAACCACTCCTCTCACCCATCGCCTTCCTATGCAGCAGAATGCAATGCCTGCTGACTCGGAAGTAATAATAGTAACAAAAAGAAACGAAAGAAAAAACCCTGCCCGCGATGCCCAAAGAGACCTGCTCATTCCCACAACAAGGCTGTGCACTTGCTTGAGAGGAAGTCCCTCCGAACTCACTGGGACTTGCTTCCGAGTAAGCATGCACAAGAAGAGGATCGGGCCCCTTAAACGTTATTATTGCACCCATCCTCTGGGCGGAGAGGAGGAGCGTCGTTTGCAAACCTCCTTCCCGGGAGGGCTGGTTTTACCCCTCTCTCTTTTCTTTTTGAGCAACCATCCCTCCTCAATATTATTTATGGTTTGTGCCAAGCGGATCAATTCCTGCGTAGGGCTACTCCTGCTTCTAACGCGTGTAGCAGCAGCAGCAGCAGCTCAGCCTCCGCCCCCTCGGTGCGCTCCCTCCCCCGCCGCGCGGCTGGCTGGCTGGCTGGCAGGAAGGATGGGAAAGAGGGAGGGAGTGGATGAGCGAGCTGCGGATGAGGGTTAAAGGTGCTGCTGGCAGGGAAGTTTGAAGGAGGTCGCCGCCGCTTGTGCGCTCCGGCAGCATCATGGCGGAGCAGAGCGACTCGCCCGTTCACGTCCAGCAGCAGCAGGAGCAGCAGCAACAGCCGTCGCCCCAGCCGCCGCCGCCGCCGCCGCAGCAGCCCCCGCCCCAGCCCCAGCCGCCGGTGCAACAGACCCAGCCGGCGCCCGCTGCGCCGCCCCCGACCCCCGCGCCGCCCGCCGTCGGCTGGCCCATTTGCCGGGACGCCTACGAGCTGCAGGAGGTGATCGGTCAGTGGCGCGTGTAGCAGGGAGCGGCGGCTCAGGGGGAGGCGGGTGGGTGTCTGGGATGCCTCGTCAGCCGGCTTTGGGGCCTACCGGCTTTTTTTTCTTCTGAGCTTCCCCAGCCCAGAGGCTCTCATTGCGGCGGATGCGCCCGGCACTGCAGTGCCCGATGCTGCAAACTTGACTTCCTCCTGCTTCAGGCACCGGCTCTTTGCACAGCGCCGCTTTCATCTCGCTTCCTCTTGTTGCAACGTTCCGTGATCCGGGGGGAGGAGAACGGAGCCCGGCTCGTTCTAGAACGCTTAGGGCCGGCTCCCCTGCCTGCCTTCATGGAGGGGTGGGGCATCAGCACCACCTCCACTTTGCTCTCTCGATTTCTCTCCCCCACCCCCACCTCGCCTCCCCGGAGTTTTCCCTTAAGCATTGCGGCTTCTGCCGGCCTCCTAAGTTGCCATGGCACTATTTGCCTTTCTGACTCCCAACTTTCTCTCTCTCCTGTTAGTGGGGAGATGTAAGTCCACCCCGGCCGCCCTGAATCTCTCTTGTCCGCCTCCCCCACGCCCCCACCCTCCAACTCTTTCTCCAGGTGCAGCGTCACTCTTGCATCCAGAAACGTCACGTCTATCAGTTTTAGATGACAGTTTTCTGCACATTTCCCTGGCCAAGGGCTTCAGTTACCTCTCTCCCCTCCGTACCATCCGTGCCCCACCCCTTTAACATATTCTTCACTCTTTAAGTAGGTTTCTTTTGCAATGGCATAGCTATTGCTTTAAGTTTTTTTTAATGCCAGTGCCCATCTTTCTACCTTCCCCAGTTTAATAATCTGCTCGTTTGGTGTTGTTAGCACCATGTAGGTTGGGTCTGTTTCTTGTTTCTTTCACGTTCCCCGAGAAGTTAATTAAATAAGCCTGAGGGGTGGCTTGGATGCTATTCGCTGGGCATTGGTTTGCAAGTCTGGTTTATAGAGAGAGATAACAGGGCTAAAGCCTGCAAATGCAACAAAACTCCAAATCCAGGAGTGTCATTGCTTTGTGAGCTAGGCCGCATCCAGCAGTGGGGTAGGGCTGCCTCCAGTATCTCTTGCAGTTGTTTTTAATATTGATGGCCTCAGAACTGCTGAAATGGGCATTTAAAGAAAAGAAGAGAGCAGACTCTCCTTTGGGAAGTTTTGGCACCCCTCTTGTACTTGTCGAGATGTGCGTCTGTATTGCATGTGGTCCCTGAAGCCTCCTAAGGACTGCTAACAAGAGAAACCGTATCCTTTTGTCCTTTGGATTTTTTAGTCTTTTTGTCCTGCTGCCTGTCATCCTACTTCTTTCTTGGCCTTCTCACAGCCATGGCACTGAAATAGCTGAAGGATGCTGTGCAAGCAAGGTGCCTAAGCTCTCCTCTTTTCTGCTTCTGGAGCAGGGTGGTATTCTGCAGCAGTTGCACTTGTGGATTGCCAGCATCCTCATCGTCCAGGGGGAAGAACACCAGCAAAAGCACCTTGTAAAACTGTTTGTCCACTTAACATTCTTCAAGATTTTGGGGACACTTAACAGAGTTGCACTGGACTCAGCAGGGCTTACTTCTGAGTAAAGATATAGGACCATACTTTTCTGTTAACTATATGCTCCAACATTTATTGCACCAGTTTAAGTGGTTAGTTTTTTAAAGATCATCTCATTGACAGAGAACATTTCAGGGAGAATAAAATAATCTTTATTGGGGCCAGTTGATGTTCATTATGTGGCTTCCACTCAACTTTTCCTTGGAGAGGGATTTATTTTAAAAAGCAAATTAAAATGAGAATTTTTTTCTGGGTGATGGTCTGCCTTGGTTTCTGACCGGTTAGCCTTAGAGACCTTGTGTTGACACAACTTACATTGCAAATGGACACTCAGCTTTTGGAAATAGCTCAGTTGGTAGAGCATGAGACTCTTAATCTCAGGGTTGTGGATTCGAGCCCCACATTGGGCAAAATGATTCCTGCATTGCAGGGGGTTGGACTAAATGATCCACATGGTCCCTTGAAACTCTGCAATTCTGTAAATTTGTGAAATGTAAGAGCCTGCCATGTCTGGCCATGTTCTTCAGAGACTGCTGCATCATGGTAGGAGTTAAACAAGCCTCTGCAAGAAATCAGTGAATCACTTTCTTAGAGTGGTAGCCTAAGTGTATTTATTTGGAAGTAAGTTCTATTGAATTCCGTGGTAGTTGTTCCCAGTCCCATGTGCTTCGTAAATGAAGCTGTAATTTGTAACTTGTCCTCCTTTCCAAAATGCTTAATAAACTTTTTATTAAGTAAGCCAAGCAGGATAAAATCCCATTGACTTTTAAATGAATTGCAGACTTTCTTTATTTAAATCAAGGTGACTTCTTTCTCCAAGAAAACAAAATCTGAATTAAATAGGAAACTTTAGAAAATCAGTGAACAAGCATGCACATTCCTTGGCTGCCACAACAGTTAAAACATATTGGTTTGTAACAAAAATCTGGCTTTGTTGAGTTTAGGCACATGCTCTCTTGCCACATAGCCCACACACTTTTTGTGGTATAAAACTTACATTCATAGACTAGGGAGTTGTGAAATGAAGGATTTCTGTTTTGTGCTGCCATCTTAATTCTAAACAAGATTTGTTTACTAGGAAGTGAGCACCATTGAACACATGGATTGGACTGTACTTTAAGTGCCCCATGCTTTCTAGGTATAAGATCTGGTCGTGGACTAGAGACATCAAATGGCCATGCTGTTTGGAGAACAGCCTAAAGATTCATAGTTTGCACAATAACAAATACAGTACAAAAAGTTGGGTTACCAAGAGAATCAGGCTTTAACTGATTGATAGAGGGTTCTGAATTAACTTTTAAGAGAGCCAGGGTAGATTTTTAATATTTTGGGTCCTTATATTAAATCCAGACTTCTTTTAAACCAAATGCTATCCCTTTGAGTGTTGCTTAGTATAATCAAACTTTTTAAAGCAACTGTTTCTTTTTATCTTGGTCCTTTAATTCCGTACGATGACTTGTAGCTTCTTTGTATTATGTATTGCTTACAAAATGAGGAAGATGAAGGCCTAAACTAGTCGTGTGAAAATCAGCTTTGGATATGAGCTAAGCATATTCACCTTTCAAAGAAGAACAAACAGAAATAGTGCAATCTTGAACTTGTGAGAATAAACGTAACTTAAATCAAAGTTGGATCTTTTCTCAATGTTTCATAATTACCATATTTTTAATAAATATGGTAATAAATATGCTGATGTTATGATAGGCACTAGGTCTGAAAACCCTAACCGGTGCAATTAGTCGGTTCATTCATTACAACATGAGCATGTAAGATTCTTGATCTTGGCTTAGTTTGAATTCATGGATGTTCAGTACTTATGGCATTGTTATAATACATGTCTCTCTGAGTTGCATTTTTGGAAGGGTGTTCCAGATGGATCCTAATTTAACCCAGAGCAATGCTCCTTTTGAATTAACTTTTCAGATAAGTAAAAGCAGTGACAGGCCACAGAAAACCACAGTTTTATTATTGTAGTTGCAAGGTAGCTGTGCACAGAGTCTTGTAAAATGCTTGTCCTGATTAAATGTGGCTTACCTGCAAGATTGTTTTAAAAGCATGATCGGACTAGTGTAACAACTGTGATTCCTGACTGAAGCATATTTGACAGCTAAAAGTGCCAGAGGAATGGATTTTAACTTTCTCTGGTCTAATCCAGATGACACTTACCTGCTGGCTTTCTGTTTCCTTTTGTGTGATTTGCATTGCATTCATTTTCAGGTCAAGATAATGTAATCTCTGAATTGGCTCTTAAAAACTTTATACTTACAACGAGAGCATGTGGTGTGTACCCACTGCAGCAGTTAGACATACTTTATTCTAGGTCTTTAGTTTTCATTGGGGAAGCCCTCATTCTGACAATTGGCTTCAAATATCCCATTGCTGTTAATGGGTTTGAATACCTTACTGCAGTGTTTTTCAACCACTGTTCCGCGGCACACTAGTGTGCCGTGAGATGTTGCCTGGTGTGCCGCGAGATGTTGCCTGGAGGGAGGCGGGCGAGTCGGGCGGCGAGAGGCGGGGCGGCGAGGAGAGGCCGCCCAGCGCGGGGCTCTCGCCGTCTGCCTGCCTGGCTGCCTGCGAGCTCGGCGGGCAGCGCCTCCGTCCGCAGCGCCCGCCTTGCGGCTCTCATTCCCTGCCCCTGCCAAAGCTCACCCAGCCAAGCCGCGCTCTCCTTCCTGCCTCGCTTTGCTGCCTCCTCCCCCCCACCCCCAAAGCTTGGAGGTTCCCCGGCAAGGGGGAGGGAAAAAATTTGAAACTTACACTTTCGTGCGTCCCTCCCGGCGTGACGCTGCGCGCTGACATCACGGGGCTGTAATGGTGGTGTGCCTCGAGATTTTTTTCGTCAAACAAGTGTGCCTTTGCCCAAAAAAGGTTGGGAAACACTGCCTTACTGGTGCATATCTAGTAGAAGAGGACTCTGCCTTACGTTCTTTTAACAGTATTAGATAAATGGAGAATAAGGTGATCAATTGTCCACTTCTTCATACTCTCTGTTTCCTGCTACTTAACCAATTCCCAATGCACAAGAGAGCCTCCCCTCTCATTCTAGGACTAGTAAGCTTACTCAGAAGTCTTTTATGAGGTACCTCATTGAAAGCTTTTTGAATGCCTTGAGTACACAATGTCAGCTGGATCTCCTCTATCTATATACACTTGTTGACACCCTCAAAGAACTGCCATGGGCTTGGGAGGCAGGACTTGCCCTTGCAGAAGCCATGTTGACTTTGCTTTAGCAAGGCTTGTTCTTCTATATGCTTGGCTACTGTATCTTTAACTGTACTTTTTAACAGTTTTAGTTTAGAGAAAAAGTAAGAGATGACATGATAGAAGATTATAAAACTATGTCTGCCATGGAGAAAGGGGATAGAGAAAAGTCCCCCGTCCTTCCGCCATAACATTAGAATGTTTGGACACCTGGTAAGGTGAAGTGTTCAGAGGTTTAGGGCTGATAAAAGAAATTACTTCGTGCAGTGTATAATTGAACTATACGGCTCACTCCAAAAGTAGGCAGTGAGGGCTACCCAACTCGGAGGCTTTGGTTAGATAAATTCATGGAGGTTAAGGCTGACGTCTATTAGCCAGGGTCACCATGTTTCATCTCCACTGTCAAAGGACATACATGCCTCTGAATACCAGTTTCTGGGGACTACAAGGGAGCAGAATCCGGTTGTGTTTAGGTCCTTCTTAATGCTTCCCATGGGCATTGGGTTGGCCATTGTGTGAACAGGATGCTGATAAAGCTAGCCTTTGGCCTGATGAAAGAGAAACCAGAGGAGGAGGATGGATCACTGAGCCCACCACCCCATACACTCTTGAGTACTTTTTGGAAGATGCCACACACAGCTCAATAGGTTTTGTATTATATCCACCCTCTTAAAATTGGGACCCCAGTAGTCCATTTAATAGATACAAAACACAGGTTTTCTGTGTATGAAGATCTGCTGGCTTAGTTTAGTGTACGAGAACTGTCCTGGCAAAAGGGCTACCAGGCAGCATCCAAGACCCTTGGGAATCTGGTTGGGAGGTTCTGCTTTCCCTTTAGAAACCACAGGAAAGTAAGATAGCAAAGGCCTTTCCTTCTTTCATCCTTAGTGGAAGCCTTCCTTATTCCATGGACTAAGCAAAGCTGCTCCTGGCATACTGTTGTCATTGCATCAAACTTGCAGGGTTGAGCAAAGGGGTTCATAAAGTTTCAGCTAGATGTGTTTTGCCCAGCTTACCTATTGCCATAGTTTCCCACTTTTAGTAGTAGCTCTTTGTCCTGTAGTTCACTATAGTTACTTGAGGAGTTAGTGATTTTGCTTGTGGATTAAAGTGAAGCCTCCCAGGGAGCTGTTAATACAGTTAGCAGACCAGCAGGTTACTTGCAGCTTAAATAGGAGGTAACAGCATTTTTCTATTTTTAGGCTTTGGTTAAACACTCAGGAGTGACTTTAAGGGGGCGGGAAGAGTCTGTTAACTCCTGCATTCAAGATGTTGCTTCTTGGCCAGTATATCTGAATTGCTGTATATACCCTGAGCTTCAGGCTTGACAACTGGCATTGAGGTCCCAGCTTTTCAAGCAACATCTGTTTGTACACAGGCAAAAGTTCATTGTGAGTCGCTTTACTCATGCAGATAAAATTAAGCACATACCTGTGCACATACCTTTTTTCTGAGGGTGCAGTTCAGTTCAGCTTCCTGATTATGTCAGCATATTTACATGAATAAAACATACCACTCTAACAAATGTCAACTTGGTTTTACTGATTATTTTAAAAGCTGCTGTCCTTGTATGGAGTCGTTCCCCCAAGTTTGTGAGACTGCTGTACGCACAAGAACAAAGGGCTCCTATGAGAGCTATTTGAGGGTTTTTTCTTACTTCTGTTTACATGTGGCTGTTTTTGATAAGAATGCATCTCTCAGTTTTCCCTGCCAAAGGAGGATTATGTTCATTGATGAAAAATGTATGAAGATTTTCTGGAATTCTCCACTCTGTAGAAGAGGATATAGTTGTTGCTTTTCAACTGACAGAGGCATCCTGGGAAGAGATAGCTCCGGTCTGCTAATGATCCCATGAAGAAAAAGTTAAGGAGGTCTGTGCCTCTTTGCCTTAATGTAAGGACGAAACTTCCTTTGAGAATAATACAAAAGCAGGAGTTCACAACTGAAGTAAGCAGCCATGTTTGCCTGTCACACTAAACCATGGTTTAATATGATATGCAGGAGCAGTGTGCAACTCATATCTCCTTCCACATGGGGGCAGGATTTTGGAAGCTCTTGCCTCCACTTTGCCTTGTTGGTTTGTTTTAATGGTGGATTATACTGTTGTGTTGTGCGACTGTTTTTAGTCTGTTTGAATTGTATTGTGTGTATTCTGTATATTTCTTCTGTATTAATGCAAATTGCCTTGAGACCTTGTGGTAATAACGTGAACACATAAGGGAATGATAATTTGCGGTTTGTTGTGCTGTCCGGATTTTACCTTTAATTATGGTTTGTTGCAAACAAGTCTGCTTCAGACCATGGTGTCTTTTTAAACTATGGTCAGTTTTATGTCAGTGGCCATTCTGTGTCCAGATAACATGGCAAGTTGTGATCAGGGAAGAAAGGCAGAATAAACCAGTGTTTCCCAACCGGTGTTCCGCGGCACACTAGTGTGCCGCGAGACGTTGCCTGGTGTGCCGTGGGAGGGAGGCGGGCGAGCCGGGCGGCGAGAGGCGGGGCGGCGGCGGCGAGGAGAGGCCGCCCAGCGCGGGGCTCTCGCCGTCTGCCTGCCTGGCTGCCTGCGTGGCGCTGACGTCACAGGGCTGTAACGTGCCCCACATAGGCACACGCGGGGCGGCGAGCTCCCTCCCTCCCACATCCCATCACCGCTCGCTTCGGCCGGCCTACTGGGCTGTCGCAGGCGGAAGGCCTGCGCATGCGTGAGGTTTTCGCGCCTTCGGGATTCCCTTCACGCCTTCCTCCTCCCGGGTCCTTGAGAGCGCGGGAAGCGGCAGCGCGAGACCGGCGTTGAGCCTGGTAGGTATTGCGCTTGCCAAGGCAGTCATTTGGGAAATGAAAACTTGCAAAGCAAGCAACCAGTTCAATCTGAAGTACGTGTATGCTTAATATCCTGTATCTGAAACCTGTTCTGCCCCCTCCCCCACACTTGGTGCCATTTTCATCTACACATGCAGCAGAGTAATTTGACCCAGAATAGTACCAATTCAGATGGCAGATGGGAGAATGACAGTGCTGAATGCTTTCCCATGTAGAACTGTCCCTGCAAATAAAAACCTAGCATATTTGGAAGAGGGATGCTAGCCTAACCATTACCTTCTATGCTGTTACTATTTTTTTATTATTTTTTTACATAAGTAAAAAGTGACCTTTCCCCATCTGGCATGGTGGTGTGCCTCGAGATTTTTTTCATGAAACAAGTGTGCCTTTGCCCAAAAAAGGTTGGGAAACACTGGAATAAACATTTAATAAATGAAATAAAAGCTTAACAGTGGAAGCAAAAGCTTCCAAACTTCTGCTGACAGTGTGGGAAGACACAAGGAAAATATGCTAGCCCAGAGGTTTTTGTAGCTTGTTCCTAGTCATGCAGCTTGGGTATTAAACCATTTGAGAAATATGAATGTTGCCCCTATCTGCAGGCATGACCTGAATGGCAGAATGTTAGTTCGTTCATTTTGTGCTATGTACATTGTGATGGCTGACATTGCCAGTGTTTTGGTGTTGGACCACTCTGTTAAGGTCTTACAATAATAATCTAGTTTTGCAAACACTTAGTTCTCGGTTTTATTACTTTAGCCTTGCATATAGATGAGGCCCACTGTGTTCCCCTAGGCCAGTCCTTTTCAACTGGTGTGCCCTGGGGCCCTGGGGGTGCCTTGAATGATGGTCAGGGGTGCTGTGGGCAACACTGGCTTCTGTCCCTCTTTCCTTCCCTCCCTCTTCTGATGCCCTGTTGTGTGTCTGCCTCCCAAAGGCTTCCACAGCTGTTTGTTGCAGCAGCCCTGGCTACAAGCTCCTCAGGCGAAGGGGTGCCTCTGAGGGTGCTTCCCAGGCCCCTGTGGGGTGGTGGGAGGAGGCACCTCTATTTGGGGCAGAGTGGATAGCTCAGAGACCAGGGGCAGCAGCTGTGGCTGCCCAGAGGACTCCTAAGGAGAGGGGAGAGGAGAGGAGGCTGAGGGAGGGTGTTAGAGGGTGAGAGGCTGCCAGCTCTGCAGGCAAGGGGTGACATAACTTGGCTCCAGAGCCCCACAGAGGTGCCGCAGAAAGAATGCAGTTGGTCAAGGGAGCCGTGAACTCAAAAAGGTTGGAAACCTCTGCCCCAGGCTGTTGCTTTCCCCTCTTCCAGTGAGAGTCAGGGCCATGAATGGGAGAGAGAGCTGTAGATGCAGCTGCCAAAGTACTGCTAAATTACTCCAGCTATAGGAAAGTGCTAAGGAGGATAATATGGTTGTGAGAGACTGGGCAGGTACAAGTCTAGTTTTTGACTGTTGATCAGATGAGCAGGTAGTCTTGATTCCAAGCACGTTGCATGGTGGTGATATAGGTCCTGTTGCTACTACAGCTATCTCTGTTTTGAAAAATACATGTACAGTGGTACCTCTGGTTACATACTTAATTCGTTCCGGAGGTCCGTTCTTAACTTGAAACTGTTCTTTCTGGAGGTCCGTTCTTAACTTGAAACTGTTCTTAACCTGAAGCACCACTTTAGTTAATGGGGCCTCCCGCTGCCGCCGTGCCACCGCCATGTGATTTCTGTTCTCATCCTGAAGCAAAGTTCTTAACCCGAGGTACTATTTCTGGGTTAGCAGAGTCTGTAACCTGAAGCGTATGTAACCTGAAGCGTATGTAACCTGAGGTACCACTGTATGTGGGGTTGGTAGTCTGGATTAGATGGGTAAAGGAAACAGAAATATGCTCATAGTTCATAATTTTGCCTATAAATCTGCTCCAGCCTTTCTTCCTCTTTCTCAAAGGCAGGGCATTTTTGAACTCTTGATTTCCCCTTCCTCTGCAGTCCTGCATAAAGATTTACCTGAAATTGTGATGTAACACCATCTTTTTTCTTTTTAAGATGGGAGCAAATGTCTCATGAAGAAGATAGGAAGTTGCATCAGATCCAGTGATCCACCCAGCTCTGAATCATTTGCCAGTGTTTCCCAAACTTGGGTCTCCAGATGTTTTTTGGACTGCAGTTCCCATCACCCCTGAGTACTTGTCCTGCTACCTAGGGATGATGGGAGTTGTAGTCCAACAACAGCTGGAGACCCAAGTTTGGGAAACAGTGAATTATACTGTTTATACTGGGACTCCCTCACATCCATGTAGCGTTAGAAACTCAGATATATTAGCTACCATAATTGCAAAATGTTACTTAAACCTAGGTTACGGTCACCACAATAGAATGCTTAGATGCCTTTTTTTTTTTTTTTTGGCAGTGGAATTTATTTTTATTTTATTTATTTCATTTCAATACCACTTTATATTAAAAATAATAATCTCAAAGCGGTTTACAACAAATCAAAACACCAAGCAATCCAGAATTAAACAAATTTGAGCGCATGGGGAAATATTTCAGATCCTCCTGTCAGTCACAATTTGCTTTTCCCGTATTTTTTTTATCTACTTAATTTATATAACCGCCCCATAGCAGAAGTACTCTAGGAAACCAGTGTGGTGTAGGGGTTAGAGTGTCAGACTAGGACCTGGGAGATCAGGGTTCAAATCCTCACTTGGACATGAAGCTCACTGGGTGACCTTGGGCCAGTCGCAGCCTCTTAACCCACCTCACAGGGTTCTTGTAGGGATTAACTGAGGAGCAGGGTGAATCCTGTACTCTTTGGAGAAAAAGGTGGGATAGAAATGCAATAAATAAGCTCTTAGGTAAAGGGACCCCTGACTATTAGGTCCAGTCGTGACCGACTCTGGGATTGCGGCACTCATCTCGCTTTACTGGCCGAGGGAGCCAGCATACAGCTTCCAGGTCATGTGGCCAGCATGACTAAGCCGCTTCTGGAGAACCAGAGCAGCGCACGGAAACGCCGTTTACCTTCCCGCCGGAGTGGTACCTATTTAACTACTTGCAATTTGACGTGCTTTCAAACTGCTAGGTTGGCAGGAGCAGGGACCGAACAACGGGAGCTCACCCCGTTGCGGGGGGATTCGAACCGCTGACCTTCTGATTGGCAAGCCCTAGGCTCTGTGGTTTAACCCACAGTGCCACCCGTGTCCCAAATAAGCTCTTTCTTACCTGCAAAAGAAAGTTGGAGGGGCCAGCCAGATGGAGATGTCAATCACCAAACTGGCATCCAGAGATCTCCACGTGGTCCCAATTAAACCCGCGCCAGTCACAAAACTTGCCTGGCATGTGGGGGATTTCGAACCCTGCCTATGTGGAGATGATGGGGACTGAACCTGAGAAGGAGAAGGTAGAGGAACTCACCACAAAGTTTGTTTATTGTGGGCCCAGTCACAGTGCCCCCCCCTCGGGCAGTGGCTAAATGTAAGATATGATTAATAAAATCAAGCAGACAACAATCTGGATTAGAAATGGACACAATTTTATTGATTACAGATTATAGGTAGATTTTGGCTCAGGCATTGGGTACATACCTATTCCAGCCACGCCACCCAACAAAAATTATTATTATTATTATTATTATTATTATTATTATTATTATTATTATTATTAAATCTTTATTAATTTGAATTAAAAAATATCAAAATGCAACAACATTTAATGCAGACACAAAGTGAGAAAATAAAGAAGAAAGAAAATAAAAGAGAAAAAAGAGATAAAAAGCAAAAAAATACACTATACATTTCATATATGTAAATACTATATCATATTTACAAACTCACAAAAAAGAACAAAAACATTACTGTGAATTAGCTATAAAAGACTTCCAAATATTTTCATTTACTATATCTATTCTTTCCTTTATAATGCACAGTCTCAAATAAACTTAATTATTTTCATACGTCCAAACATAATATCATTTCCACCTTTTATTTACAAGAATCACTATAGTTCTGCCAGGAGATTCTTATTCTTACAATAATTGTTTAGATATTCTTTAAATATTCTTCATTCTTTATATACATTCTGTTTCTATTGATCTCTTACTCTCCCTGTCATCTTTGCTAGCTGTAGATATTTTATCATTAGGGCTTGCTACTCTGCTATTGTAGGTATTGCTTCATTTTTCCAATTTCTTTCCACTAATATTTTGCATACATGAACAATGTTTTTATATTTTTTCCTATTTCTATTGGCAGTATGCCTAGAAGGAGGGTTTCTGGTCTTTTTTTAAAATTAAGTTCAAAAATATCTTTTCATCATAAATATTGTTCCAGAAGTCTCGGATAACTGTGCAGTTCCACCACATATGCAAATAAGATCCCATCTCTTTTTCCAGCAGATAGGTGATCTATTTTTATACATTTTTGCCAATCTTGTTGGAGTAAGGTGCCATCTATATATCATCTTCATAATATTTTCCCTGAGATTATAGCACGCTATGAACTTAATGTCCTCCCTCAATAATGAATCAATAATTAATTTTTAAAAGTCAAGGGAACTTGGTTCCCCCAACTTCTTGTTCACAAAACCCCCTTCGTATGGCCAGCTGCTGAATGAGTAGCTTCCCTACCAAATACCACTAATATTATGCCACAGTTGAAATATTGCTTAGTAAAAGCCTAAACTTCTGTTCTGGCATGCTTGGTCTCAATGTCAGCCTGGACAGTGCTGGCTCTGCAAAGTTTGGCACCGGGTAACGCGGCCGGATTCTTCTTCCTGACAGCTGCATTTGTAACCAGCTGCAGTATTCCTTACTAATTATGTTGTCCGAGGAAACCACAGCCAGATGGAACTGGCTTTGGAGGGACAACTGAATATCTAGTCATATGCTGCAAGAGAGGAATCAGCTGTCCTGGGAGAACAGCCCTCCTGAGCGCACTTTAGTTTCAAGTGCGTTTACAGTTCTGCTGCAGAATAATAAGTAAGCGCAATGATAACCGAGTGTCCGCTGTGCTTTCAAGTGTTCAAAAGGGGTTCCTTACAACATCCCTGAACATAGGCCGGTGTCATCCCAATGTAGTGAACAAAGGATTTCCTTTTTTATTTTTGTTTTAAATTGAATTTTTTCAGCATAGAATCCAATTAAAAAACACTAAATAAGAATAATAAACAACAAAAAAGAGAAAGAGACGGAAAGAGAGAGGAACCCCCCCCCAAGCCCTCCATCAGAGGTGGATTTTAACCCTTGCCTCTCAGCTCTCACCTGGGGGAACAAGGGATTTTTTGATTCACCATACTCTTTTTGAGGCTACTGTGTATAGGTAGACCAACTATGTGTTGGCTACTCTGCTGCTGGGCAAGCTCTGCTCAATTTCCAGGTGCCCTTTCCCCCTTAAATAGTCTGCTGGAATGTACATTGCCTTCTCACTCCTCTGTCCTTTAGCTTGTCTCCTGCCCCCTCTTGCATGCTTTGTATGAATTTGTTTTGCCCTATGAGATATTTTTCTTAAACTTTAACCTTGGAAAATTGCTCTTGATGGGGAGGAGGTAGCTTTCTGATGGTTGTCATTTTGATTTACTGCCCATGCTACAGCCTAAGGTACCACCAGCACACGTTGCAAAAAATAAAATAAAATAAAAATACTTTATTTGCTGTACAGAAATACTGCAGAGTATTTATTTACAGTAAATAAATATTTGCTGTAAATAAATACTTATTTGCAGTATTAAATAATACTGCTAAAGTATTATTTAAATAAGTAGGTATTTACTTATTTAAATAATACTTATTTAAGTATTATAAATACTTACAATAATAAGTATTATTACTTAACAGAATTTATATTCTGCTCTTCACTGAATGTTTTCAGTCTCAGAGCGGAGAATAAAGTAATACAAATAAGCAAAGAAAAATAATACAGAAATTGCAATAATCGTATTAGCAAGCCCTGTAAGCAACAGCTCAAAAATTCAGTCATAAGGTAAGCAAGCGAAACTGCAGTAACAAAAAATTGCATTTCCAATTTAACCAAATACCTAGGTAAAAACAAACAAGACAGCTGGGATAGCTCAGTTGGTAGAGCACGAGACTCTCAATCACAGCTTTTTTGAGCCCTACATTGGGCAAAATATTCCTGCATTGCAGGTCGTTGGACCAGACGGTGTTGTGCCTTCTAATTCTACAATTCCAAGATATTCAAATAGATTAAATAACCAGTGGTCTTAGCAACAGTTCCCACCCTGTTTTTCACTTGCCATAGCCCTCTTCCTCCCTCTTCTGCCTCTCACACAAAGAAGACCCCACTCTGAGCCAATAGACCTCTGTGGCATTTGAGTAACCCAACATTTCCCCCTTCCCATCTAATCCACCCAGCCTCCCCCCACACCATGAACTGCTGCCCACAAGCATCTACAGGAAGAAACTCCAGCCCTTTATCTACAGTAGCAACAGCCATGCACAGAAAAAGGAGCGTCAACATGCCACAGCTGGTGTTTCTCTCCCTTTCCCAGTAGGGCTGCTAGATGGGTTTGCTTCCTCCTAGGGGCCAGATCTACCGAGACGAGTTGCTGTGCTCACTAGGTAGGCCTGATAGAATCATAGAAATGTACAGTTGGAAGGGACCCTAAGGATCATCTAGTCCAACCCCCTGCAAATGCAAGAACATGCAGCTGTACCTTATGGGCATCGAACCTGCAACATTGCCGTTATCAATGCCATGCTCTAATCAACTGCTCCTGACAGACATTTAGGTAAGAAGTTAGTTGTTGTTGAGTCGTGTCCAACTCTTTGTGACCCCATGGACCAGAGCACACCAGGCACTCTTGTCTTCCACTGCCTCCCGCAGTTTGGTCAAACTCATGCTGGTAGCTTCGAGAACACTGTCCAACCATCTCATCCTCTGTCGTCCCCGTCTCCTTGTGCCCTCCATCTTTCCCAGCATCAGGGTCTTTTCCAGGGAGTCGTCTCTTCTCATGAGGTGGCCAAAGTATTGGAGCCTCAGCTTCAGGACCTGTCCTTCCAGTGAGAACTCAGGGCTGATTTCCTTCAGAATGGAGAGGTTTGATCTTCTTGCAGTCCATGGGACTCTCTAGAGTCTCCTCCAGCACCATAATTCAAAAGCATCAATTCTTCGGCGATCAGACTTCTTTATGGTCCAGCTCTCACTTCCATACATCACTACTGGGTAAACCATAGCTTTAACTATATGGACCTTTGTAAGAAGTTAGTAACCATCAAAATAATTCCACAGATGATACAACATTTACTAGTCATAATACTAAAATTAAAAAACAACAGTGGGGTGTGTGTGCTCCAAATTAGAGAGTGCGGTTGAGGACTGCTTCTCATGACATTTTTCCACTTTGAGGGGGATACAGGAGTAGGACTTGTGTGCTTATTTTTTACCCTTGCACAAGCAGCAGACCAGAGCATCACTTTCCCGATTGCTGCCTTGCCTGGGGTTCATTTCAAAGCAACATTTCCACCCCTCCTCCAGATTAAAGCTGTGATTTAAGTGTCCGTACATGATTCACAGCTGATTCAAGGAGAGATCTTTGTATTTGTCGTTTGGGATGTATGTACCTGAATGCGAAACTGTCAAGGGAGAAGGAGCCCTGGAATGTAAGCAGGAGTTACTATCTCAGAACAATGTTCCTAAGGTGGTTTAAGTTTTTTAATAAGCCTTCAGTGGGTGGCATTATAGGTCGATCTATGGCAAGAAGAATAAGAGATTCACCTTCGTCTTAAGTGGGTCGTAGTTAAAGCCACAGTGTTGGCGGTGGTGATGGTAAGGGAGGCAACTGCAGAATCGGACAACAGCTACTCAAAATGCAACAAATCCAGTAGCTACTCAAAATGGCTGAACTTACTTTGAATGACACCACAGGATGACTGGCTCCATTCAGATGTTAACAAGCATGGCCAATGGGCCACGTAAATAGCTTTGATGGTAGTGCTTGATAAGTGGTCCACAGAGGACTCTTTATGTGTGGAGATGCACATGTTGTCCCTAGGAATGAATTTTCTCATGTCCAGCAAGCAAAGCCTCTTCAAACTTGATTCCGCCCCCCTTTTTTTTTGGCCAGATAGATGGTGCACTGAGAGAGATTTATCTTTTTTTTCTGTTACAGAACTGCTTTTCTTTTCAGAGGCTTCCAGGGTGCAATGGAGAATGGAGAGAGCCTGAGTGAAGACGTTAATAATTAGTTACTTGTTAATTAAGTGGCAGATCGTTATGACATCTGTAGGGTTAATATTTCCACTTTTTCTCCCCTCTGGGTATTTGACCTGATTTGAGTGCCCTGTATGCTGAATTAATATTGGTTTTATTCCAGTTGTATGATTAATACCAACTTAAATCATCTCACCAGACTAATTACATCTCAATACTCTGTGGACAGAAGCTGCTTTGTGAACTTGATGTGAATCCACAGTTTCGGGAGAGGTGTATTTAAAGTTTTAAATGATAAAATGGCCTCACTTTTGGTATATGTGTTAGGTAGAAAGGTGGGGGTATGGATTTAAGAAGGCGTCAAGGTGGTGATTATTAATCCAGAATGCGGCAGCTAGACTGGTGACTGGGAGTGGCCGCCGGGACCACATAACACCAGTCCTGAGAGATCTGCATTGGCTCCCAGTACGTTTCCGAGCACAATTCAAAGTGTTGGTGCTGACCTTTAAAGCCCTAAACGGCCTCGGTCCTGTATACCTGAAGGAGCGTCTTCACCCCCATCGTTCAGCCCTGAGGTCCAGCCACTGAGATCCAGCGCTGAAGGTCTTCTGGCGGTTCCCTCATTGTGAGAAGTGAGGTTACAGGGAACCAGACAGAGGGCCTTCTTGGTGGTGGTGCCCGCCCTGTGGAACGCCCTCCCATCAGATGTCAAGGAAATAAACAACTATCTGACTTTTAGAAGACATCTGAAGGCAGCCCTGTTTAGGGAAGTTTTTAATATTTAATGCTGTATTGTTTTTAATACTTGATTGGGAGCCACCCAGAGTGGCTGGGGAAACTCAGCCAGATGGGCGGGATATAAATAATAAATTATTATTATTATTATTATTATTATTATTATTATTATTACCCTCATGCTAGTGGTGATTTGTACCATGTGTTGGACCTCCAGATTTGCTGAGCTCCCATCAGCCCCTGCAAGCATGGTCCATGGCAAGGGATGATGGGAGTTGTAGTTCAGCAACATCTGGAGGGCCAAAGATTCCTCACACTTGCGGTAGTGAATCACTCTGTGCAGAAATACTTACATGTGCAAGAGTAGCATAAGCAGACCTTCCTCAGCTGGTAGATCTTAGGTGCTATTAAAGGTTGACAGTGTGGGAGGCACTGTTTGCTTCGTTAAAGTTCTTGCGTGTTAAGATCCCAAGACCTCCCTCAATAAATAAAGACACAATTGACACGGAATTTAGTTTAAGGCTATTGGCATAATTTTGACCACAACTTTATTGATTACAGATCATGAGTGGTTTGCTTAGGCATCAGTTCCTGACTAGTTGCACCTGACCTTAGCAGGGCAGCACTGACGCCTGGACTCCAGCAGATGTCAATAAGGGAAAACATCCTGGGAGAGCATTGGACCAGGTTCAGACTCAAGCTCACCCCAGATGCTCCCAGGGGCTCTGGCATGGCCCTAACCCTTGGAATGGGATTGGACAAAAGCAAGGCGAGCCCCTGGATTCCTTTAACGGACTACCCTAGCATTGGAGGGGCAGGCACAGCCTATCCACATCCCCTCCGCCACCATAGAACCAATGCCTAACTGCCAAACCTTACAAAGTTGTGGCGATTTGCTATGCGGCAGGCGAAACCGAAGTGGCACCAGCCAATCAGCCAAATGGGAAAATTCCTACCGGGCCCCTGTCCCAAGAACAGACGACCCTGTTGGGATACTGCCAGGGAGATAAAGTCCATCATGGCCCCAAGCCGTCTGCCGGACGTCCATCAATCTCCCGTGGTCCCGCAGTATGAGCGATTAGGGACACGAGTTTCCTTGCCACATTCCAGGGCTCGTGCACGCTCTTATCAGCAGATAATGCACAGCCAAAAGTCGCACTCAGAAGAGCATCATTTACAAGCTTTTATTCAGCATTGATCAGAACAAAGAAAGACATGACTGTTCTGCGTCAGTGTCTCCGACAGAGAGAGAAACGAAAGCAACAGAACTTAGAGTCAGTCATCCATACCCTGTATGCTCCTTTTCCGTACCCCATAGCAAGCTCATAATGAACCCTAAATATAGGGAGGGTGGGTGGGTGATCTGGTGCACCAGGCCAAAAGAGGAAGCTCAACGCAACGTGCAGCGGTATATAAAAGGCCCCTCGGTTAATGCATGGAATGCTCCCATTAGCCAGAATTACCCCAGCAACCGAGGGACCACCAATTGGGTTGTTGTGGCTATCTAGTCGCTCCCACCCACAACAGCTGTGAAGTCAGCCTTGATGATCTGACCGCAACGCGTGCTCTCTGAGAGGAAGACACAATTTCCCACGCTCCTGCTGTCAGAAAACAAGCCATGGTCTAGTTGTCATTATATCCAAACGTTGACCCATGGCTTGTTTTTTCTCCCAACAAACCATGGAAACTCAGGACAGACCTAGGCTATAGTTTGTAGTTTGTGTGGAGAGAAACAAACCATGAGCTCAGCTTCAAGGAGCATGGGAAAGTAGACTCTGGCTTGTTTCATCTGCAGTGCAACAGCAGGAACGGCGGAGAAGCATTTAAGTCATAATTCATTTTAAATTATGGTTTAATATGATGTGCACGCCAAATCGTGGTGATACTGTTGGCACTAGATGGCAGAACTGCTACAAGAAGTGTCAAATGTTATATGGGATGTGCCTTTGTTGGGTCATCAAATGTTTGATGCCATATGGTCAATAGGCTAGTGTACTATGTACGTCAGCATAAAGATAGAGGAAAGAGGATGCAAGACAGATGTTGCTAGTTATGTTGTAAAAACTGTTCCTGTGCATACTTACTCAACATTGTGCATGGGAATGCAGCATGAATAATTTAAGATGGTACATTTTTCAGTACATTTTTCTAACTCTTGAATCTTTTAATTATTCTTAACAATGTTTTTTTCTGGCTTGGAGTTACCTTATTAAGAGGCAGTGTTTTGAGTTGTACCAAAGAAACTTTTGCATTTCTTTCCTTTCCTCTTCATGCTTAACTAGTATTTTCTAGATCTCTGTTTAATAAATTAACTACTAGTTGATGAAATTTGATATCTTAGCATTCAGCTTTAAAAATCTAGGATATAAAATGTTGTATCTATTTATGGTATTGGACTATTCATAAGTAGGTGGACTATTCATAAGTAAGTCCTGTTGAGTTCAGTGGGCCTTATTCCCAGCTAAGTAAGGACAGCATTGCTGTCTTAGTCTAAAATAGTTTAATCTTGATATGATCTGGTTGTTACGGCCTCTTTGCTGTTGTCTGCAAACTTTTACAGCTATGGTGAATAGGAAGAGAAATTGTGGTTGGTTTCAGTGCTTTTCCTTTTGTAATGAATTCTCACCTTCCCTTTAGTTAATTGCTATTAAAGTTCAGATTTGCATATTATGTTTCCACACCTTGCAAAGGGGACCCTGGAAGTTTTTCATAGTTGTGGATCGTACAAGTAAGGTAGGAAAGAGATCCCTGAGCAGCAAACAAGACTGACAGATGCCCAGAAAACGTAAGGGGGCGGATTGGCCTTCAGGCAATTTATGAGATTAGAACTGCTACCTTTTCAGACTTTGCCCTCTGATCCCTGTGCAGCACGTTATAGCAAAAATATATTATTCAGCGCTGGCATGTGGGGAGACCGCATCCCATTGTCTTGGTAAGTGCTCCTATCTCCTGGCAACATCTTGCCACTGATGGCAGGAGACGGAGGACTACAGAAGCGGCCCCTTGCACCGGTGCAAACCTGTGTCAGAAAACGTGTGGGAAATGTGTCTTTCTAAAAAAGGTTTGCTGCTTACATAGAGCAAGGGCCAGCGTCCAGTAGGTGACGCCGAAAATGAACTAAGCCAGGCCTCAAGCCTGACGGGGAGTCAAGTAGGCTGCACCTTCCATCTGAGCATGCGATGTTGGGTCAGTGAGGAGGGAGGAGAACGACACTATGGGCTTTTATTAATTGCTTTGTATTCTGGGAGTCTGTTGTGGTGCTGAAAACTGATTCCCCAGCTGAGCCCTGTTTGTGCCACACCTGCTACACGAGAGTCGGCTCAGGCTGCCAAAGACTTTGCGTTTCACTTCCTGAACCGCGCGGCACCTCCATGCTTTCTGTTGCTTTTCATACACACCTGTCGGTGTGGCGGAAACCCCCCCCTCCCCACACTCACGTATTTCACGCGGAAGGTGTTAGTCTGTGCGGGGGGGGGGGAGAACGAGGTTTCTTGGTTCAAATCATTCGTTAGACAGCTCTGAGGTGTTTTTCATATTTTTAATGATAACAGATAGATTTTATCCAGACACACCCAGCGGTTCTGTTCCGTGGCCTGGATTGTATAGCAATTCACAGGCCTTGGGCTGCAGCGAATTCTGATGCATAATCTTTGTGGGGATGCTTTGCCCTCCCGGTTGCACCGCCACCATCAGTGGGGAGGGAGACATGCTCGTTAATTAGGGGAGAGGCTTTTTTTCTTCAGTTATCTACTGAGATGAGCAAAAAGAGAAAAGGGGCATAAAGGTTCTCATTTCTAGACTGTAGGCCCTTGCTGCCTTTTTTCTTCTTTTCCCTATTCTGCAAGCTATGTCAGTGAGAAAAGACAGGAGGTTTCTACTGGCAGTCAGCCTGGAAGGCTAATTAACTGGAGGAGGGGCTAGTATTTTTCCAGTACCTCTCCGGAGAGAGCTGCATTTAGTCTATTTTTTTTTCTTTAATAAAAGAAACCTTATATCAAGTTTGTTTTTCCCATAAAGCTCCTCCTCGCATTTTGCAAACAAGGCTTCATGGCACAGAAGTGAGACCCATGGATGATTATAATTTCCTGAAAAGATTTAAGTAGTAAATTTGAATATGCATTTGATCTTAATTCAGATTTCATACTCATTAAGAGTATCTGATGAACAGCTCCTGGTCTTAACTTTGCACTCTGTGTACCAGCTGCTTGTGAGTGTGTGTGCCTGATTTGTGTCTTATTACAGGAGCATTTTGTCCAAGATGTACCCATTTAGTTGCAAAGTAGATTTAAAAATAAAATAAAATATGCTCATCATTGGAATGAGTCTTAACAACTTTTTCCAATTGCCAGGCATACTTATTGTCACAGTTTTGGGAACTAGAGCTGTATGATTGCTGGGGCTGGGGTGGAAATGTCAATTTGAAACAACTTTCAGAGTTAGTTTTGTTTGCCACAACAAATCAAGACAATTTTACTGTGGCATATGCTTTTTTTTTGTACCATCAGACACAGGGAATTTAAGAATTGCCTCATGTTTTGCTGAAGTGCACTCTAGTCCATGGAAGTTAATACTATAATAAATTTGTTTGTCTTTTCAAGCAGATTTGCAGGTAGATGGGCATGTATTTTCTACATGCTAGGGAAAGAAATTTCTCTCTCTGAATACTTAAATAAACATATTGGAGCATGCCAGTTGTTGGTTCCATGGAAGCAGGTTGGCATCCTTTCTAGATGATCTGAAGGAGCACATGCTTAACACAAAAAAATATAGAATTATTTTTTTGTTTGATGTAGGTATCCTATCCTCCCCAAAGGAGGATAGACGATGACCTAGAATGGACATGTATAAAATACTAGTTTGAAGCTGTCTTAAAATGGTAAATACTATACTGGTTGGGACTGTGATGGGAATCCTAGCAACAACTGCAGGGTTCACAGGTTCTCCACCCCTGGGGTAATATAAAGAAGGGTTTGTTGCTTACACCCACAAAAATTTGTTGTTGGGTGAGGAGGGTGCCCAACTCTTGTGGGGTAGACACAGAATGCATTGGTTAACTCTTTGACACTTTAAATATTAAAGTAGAATATAAGACACTGCCTCCTCTGCGGTATATTGGGCCTGTAGATATGTCTAGAAACATAGTCTATTAGCTGTTTTACCTTAATTTATTTCTCATCTAATGCAAAATAGAGGGACTGTGATCATAATTGCTGAGATGAACTCATCCATTCCTCTCACAATTCTTAGCAAGTGTTTGAATTGCCTGGTACTTGGGTAATGATGATGAGTTCATGGTTTTTCTCCTCTTCCCCCATACTTATTATCATGTTAATTCATAGCTTCATTAACATAATTCCTCTCAAAGGTTTACTTGACCTTGTGCAGGGGTCAGCAAACTTTTTCAGCAGAGGGCTGGTCTACTGTCCCTCAGACCTTGTGGGGCCCCGAACTATTTTTTTTTTTTTGGGGGGAAATGAATGAATTTCTGTGCCCCACAAATAACCCAGAGATGCATTTTAAGTAAAAGGACACATTCTACTCACGTAAAAACATGCTGATTCCCAGACTGTCTGCGGGCCAGATTTAGAAGGCTATAGGGCCAGATCTGGCCCCTGAGCCTTCGTTTGCCTACCCATGACCTGGTGTGTCCATAACTGCTAAGGCACATTAGAACCCTCCCTGTCTTGAAAGTATTATAGGAAGACTGTAGAAAACCTCTGCTCTTCAACTGCTCCAAGGTTAAAGGCCCTGAAATACACAAGTAGTAACTTAGGACAGTTGGTTCATGCTGGAGTATAACATGACTGGAGTGTGGAGTATGGAATATCTATATTGTTCATCATAAAAAATTATCCCATGGCAATTTAAAAATAAAGACATAAAGTACAATGAGCATATAAGATAACAGTAAAACTGCAGCAGCGAAGTATTTTGTTTACTTAGGTAAAGCGTATTTCCAAATGTTGCAGGTGGGATATTGGGTTTATTTCAGTGCTTTCAAGTCTGAGCACTGGGAATGAGGTAGATATTTTGGAGTAGGGAGGCTGAATCTGTTGAAGAGTCAACTATCAAGCTTTACTCCAGGTTTGTTAACCTGAGCTAACAACTCCCAGTGAGGCGTTCCATATGTTAGTTGCATCACTGCTTCCCATACAGAGTCATTTGTGGGTCATGATATTTGCTTGTGTTATTAACACAATCACTTTATCTTTTTTATCCCAGGATGAGTCAAGAAAAGCTGTCCTTTTCAGATGATCTTGCCACCTGATTCACCCTTTGATATATAAACAGAGGTGGAAGGAGGTTGAAGCCGGTTCATGGGTGATTTTCTTGGATGAACCAGTGCATTAGTGCGAAAGATGTGTGGGACATAGAAGGGAGTGAAGTGGCTTGTTTTTCCTCGCAGTATGACATGATGGGGGATGTGGGTGTTCAGAGTTTTCAACTTGCCTGTTTCTCCTGACACCTCCTAGCAGTGATGCTTTAACATATCTGCCAGGGAAAAAATACCTCCCCAGATTTTACTGCTCCATTTACTTAGTTCGGTGTTTTGTTTTATATTCTGCCTTTCTTTCATCACAGAATGTCATGTGGGGCTCTGGATGGTCCATTCAGGCACTGATCAGGCCAAAACATGCTTGGCTTTAGTAGGGGGACTGCATTGTTAGACTTCAGAGCATAGTCTGCTATTCTTTAGTCTCTTCTTAACAGCTGCTGTTGCTTCGTATTCACTGCAACCCATTCACTGTATCTTTTAATATTAAACTGTTCAGATGGGTGAAGGATCATGGTAATTAAAATGAATATTCACAACCTGTCAAGAAACTTACCTGGACTACTGCAGAGTGTATCCAGAGGTGGATAGCTATTAGCTGTGGGCCTCTTGTGGAAGTTCACTGCCTGGCTTTTGGCCAGGCCCATAGATTGAACTTTTGTTCTAGCTGTTAGTAGCAGATGCTTCTGAACACGTGGGTCTCTGGGCTGCTTCCTCCCTCCCCAAAGCAGTTTTTTCAACATTTAAGAAGATTGACCCTGGCTGATTTTTAAAAGTACAGCTGCCATGTGGGTTGTGAGAGTTGGACGAAGCCAACCTTGAACCACAGGAGAGATCCAGAACATTTATGATCCTAGAATCATTGCACCCGGGTTGGGATCCACCTGGTGATAAAGCCAGGCCTTATGGTCTTTTTCCAGTTTGGCTCTCTGATTTTGAGGCAGATTTTGCTTTGTGTTCTGTATTTAATCCTCCCTGGTTCCCCTTGACAATGGGTGTGAGGGTTGAGGCTGGAGCACAGGAATAGTGGGCAGGATTCAACTAACGAGCCCCGTAAGTGGGAACCCTCTGCAAGGACCTCCGCTTGCGCAATGGTGCTTTCTCCTCCTCTCCCTGTGCCCCCCCCCATAATTGGCTCTGGGTGGTGTGAGAAGAGCGCATAGGGGAGGAGAGGTGGCAAGCAACAATGCTTGCACAGACAAAATGTTCGTAAAAGGATGATGTTGAATTTCACCCATTGCCCTAAGAAGCAGATTTGCAGACCATATAGCATGCTTCTTTTATACCTTGCACTGCCTCTCTTCCCCAGCCCATGGGTTTGTTCCAGATTTTATTCCCATGTCTCATCTCTCAATGGTACTGTGTTGCAAATGGATGGAAAGTCAAGCCTATAAAACAGATTGCCAAATGTGTGATTTAAACTGAACATCTGCCTTTGCTTGCCCAATCACTAACCAGAGGCTCAGAGTGATAAACTCTTAGCCACTTACGGTGTCTTTCCATCATCCACTTGGAGCGTGCAAAATGCTCAACTCCATGCGTACTTCCCCTCTCTCTTCACAAATGGTAAGTGAATCATTTTCCCGTTGCATCAAAGGTTTATGCACTCCACTGGTAGATTTCAGCGGTGAGAAATCTCCCTGTGGAGTGGAGAAAGAATGCTCAGTGGCCTCTGATGCCACCAGATGAAGTATGGAATATTTCTCTGTGTGTATATGTGTGGTGTGTGTGTGTGTGTGTGTGTGTGTGTGTGAGTGAGTGAGAGAGAGAAGATCTGAAAGACGTTAACATATCAAAGGCATATGGAATACCAGGCTTCTGTTTGTTCTGTAAAATGCAGGTGTTCTCCCTTTTCCTTTTTTCTGTTGCTGTGGTTAGCTTTGCAGGCCTCCTCCCATTTTAAAACAGAACGCAAGATAATTTTTTTTTTTACTCTGATGTTATATTTTGTGTGTTTGTGCCAAGGAGTAAGGACTTCTTTCTTTTAATCTCTTACTGAATTGTTACAACTTTATCTGTGTTCTCATCCTCCTCACCTAAAGCGGAGGAAGACAGTGACTCTGCAGGCAACTAATAATATAATGGAGTTGCTTATAAAAGGATCTCTCAAACCTTAGCGAATGCCTCAGAAGCAGTAATGCATGGGCTGTTCTTTTCCTATCACACTCCTCTTTCAGCTGGCGTGTAGGGGGACAAAATTGAGCACAAGAGGAGTGTTTGAAGGAACTGGTCTGAGCTCCACATAGCGGTACCTTATCTCTTACTCTCAAAATGGCTCATTGTCACTATGACAGTGATGGCATCTGTGTCTCTGTAACTCTTCCCACTGGTCAAAGATGGGAAGAGGCATTTCAGGTTCTCTTTTGAACCCACATACTTCTTCTGTAATTTTTTAAAAATGGAACATGGAAGAATCTCTCTAATGATCTCTCTCAGCTGCTTAACCTCAGGCCAGGCTCATTCTGTTTTTTTCCTCAGTTTCAACACACTGCGCATTGCTGCAGGCAGTGGTGTAGGTTTTCCGGAAAAGTTTTCATTGTGCAAGTTTCAGTTTATAGGATACTCTCTAGAGCGGGGCTGTCCCGAGACATTATGGCACCTGAGGCGAACCACAGAATGGTGCCCCCCCCCGGGGGGGGAGGAGAGCTACATTAGGAAGAAGGATGGGGGAATAAAGATCTACTTTGGGAACAAAGGGGGATCCAGTTAACCTTACCCAACAATTGAAGTGGGGTGGGTGTGTGGAATTGGTGAGAAAGGTGGGTGCAGAGCCCAGGAGACCCCAGACGGCAACCTCTGCATTTCCTCCCTAGAAGTAGGAGGAGACCTATTGGCCAAGATGCTGCTGTAAAGATGGCATTAGAGGGGCTGCTGTGGAAGTGGCAGATCCAGCATCCTAAGAGCACATTGCTGCCACCGCGGCAGCAGCAGTGGGCAGTGCATTGCTTGGGAGGCCAGATCTGCCCCTGTGGATCCTGCCACCTGAGGCGGTCACCTCACCTTGTTATACACCACGGGTGTAAGCGAATAGGCAATATGGAACACCCCTGCTCTGCTGAAATGAAGGACCTTGAATATGTAACCTTTTGCAACCTTCCCGTGATCTTCAGGTGAAGGGCAATATAAATATAAATACAGTGGTACCTCTTGTTAAGAGCTTAATTAGTTCCGGAGGTCTGTTCTTAACCTGAAACTGTTCTTAACCTGAAGTATCACTTTAGATAATGGGGCCTCCTGCTGCTGCCGCACTTCCAGAGCACGATTTCTGTTTTCATCCTGAAGCAAAGTTCTTAACCCGAAGCTCTATTTCTGGGTTAGCGGAGTCTGTAACCTGAAGCGTCTGTAATCTGAAGCGTCTGTAAACCGAGGTACCACTGTACAGTATAAAGAATAGAATAGAATATGCCCTCTCTTGTGGCACAGCAGTGATCCCATGTTACAGCACAGCTTGCAGCAGACAATGTCCAGCCTTACCTGCAATTCAATTGTCTTTTTAAATTTCCTGTTTGACTGAGGAAGGCGGCCAGATCGAAAGAGTGAACAACAAGAGATATCACTAGAGTGAACCAGCAGGCAGAGATGAGCTTGAAACAAGCCGTGGCTGTTTTTGTTTTCTAACCCCCCCCCAAAAAAAAAATAAAAAATTGATAAAGCAGCCTATTTAGGATTTCCATCACCCCCCATCTCCATAAGAGCAGTAACAAATGGTCTTTGTGTGCTTTAGAACTGAAAGAACAGAATGTGACGGAATCCGAGCACCGAGCTCTCCCTGCTTTTTGGAACTTCAAAGCTGCGTGCTTCTGGTGGCGGCGGATGGTTTGCAGTGCCTGTGACTTCTAGGTTCAGCGAAAGCTTTGGCTGGGTGGCCACTTAACATGCAGTATTAGGGTCTGCTGAGGACGGCGTGCCTTAGCTTCTGTTGACACATGTTTTAAGTGCAGACATTTTCCCCGCTAGAAGGGCCATGTTTGGCGAACTCTTGCGGGCGGGGAGAGGAGAATATCCCAGGATTTTTCTTGGCTCTGCTTGCTAGAGTACAGATACACATTCTCTCTTCCAGCCAGGGGCATTCCGAAGAGAGATCCATTTTTCTCGAAAGGAGAGGAACAAGGAGGACTCATCTTTAAACGGCTCTCTGCAGTGAATAGCACACAGTGTTGGGGGAACATTAACAGATGGGTATGTCTGGTAGTTGTCACCTAGCTGTGCTCATCGACTTACGAAGTTGGCTTATGCTAAGGCAGCATTCACACGGCAGTTTATTTAGTTTCCCTGACATTTCCCTGTTGCTTTGCACATTATATTTGAGCTTTCACACAATGTAAAAGCCACTTCCAGAAAAGCTAATGGAATAGAACGTAGAACAAGTTTAGCACTCATTTCTGTGCCGTTGGATTCCTGGGGAAAAAAATCACTTTGCCGCTTCCGCAACCTAGCTCAGGGTTTCCCAAACTTGGGTCTCCAGCTGTTTTTGGACTACAATTCCCATCATCCCTGACTGCTGGTCCTGCTAGCTAGGGATGATGGGAGTTGTAGTGCAACAACAGCTGGCGACCCAAGTTTAGGAAACCCTGCTCTAATGCGATGAACTCCACATGTGAGTGCAGCCCAAGTCTAAGCTATTGGTCTCTCAGTTGCGCCCAATGTTGCCCATCCCAGTTGGCAGATGTTCTCCAGGGTCTCAACACAGTGTGAGTTGTGTGTGCAAACTGCCACATCAGTTGTGCACAAGCCTTTGTGTGTGTGTATGAGAGTGGGTGCAGACAAGATGTAGCGCAGGTAAGAGGTGCATGGGTATTTGGGTGGTTAGTTTCCAGACTGGTGTAAATGCATGGCAAACCATAAAAGCAACTGTGGCCGAAGACAGGGTGAGGACCTGTAGGGCATCTGATGTTACAGGACTACAGTTCCCATCATCCCTGCCTTTTGGTCATGTTGGCTGGGGCTGATAGGAGTTGGAGTCCAGCCACGTCTTCAGTTCTGCAGGTTCTCCATGCCTGGTCTAAGAGAATTTCTTTTGCTAAGAGCATGGCTAATCTTGTGGCCACCAAAGGGGAAGTGAAAGGGAAAGAAAGGCAAGAAAGGGAAAGGATCTATGAAGAAGAAACCATCACCACTGCCCCCCCCCCCGATTGCAAATTCCCAACTTGTTTTCAGAAGCGTTTTCTTTGAGGGCGACTGTAAATGCTGATAGCTGCATAATACAATTAAGCAGAGGAATTGTTGACATCAATTATACTACAAAATCAAAAACAGGGAGCTAGCCTGTTGTCATAAGAGCCCAGTTTATTTTGTAGCTCCCTGTAGTTTTTGGACTGCTTGAATCCATCTGGATTGCTTTGATGGAACATGCAGCCCCCCAGTCTGGCCAATTTCAGTTCCTCTTTCTTTCACAGACCACAGTTTCTGGTCTGCACCCTGGTGACTTGTCTGCACAGCAGTGGTATTTTATTACAATTTGCACACCACACAGCCCTCTCTTCCGCCTGAAATGCCAGGAGTGGTTGGGTGGATTGTCTACAAAGAGTCAGCTGGCAAGGAGGAATCTTGTGCTCCTGATACCAAGAAGTAGTCTGTTTTGGGGGTCTGTAGAGGGACGCGGGTGGCGCTGTGGGTAAAACCTCGGTGCCTAGGACTTGCCGATCGTATGGTCGGCGGTTCGAATCCCCGCGGCGGGGTGAGCTCCCGTCGTTCGGTCCCAGCTCCTGCCCACCTAGGAGTTCGAAAACACTCTTAAGTGCAAGTAGATAAATAGGGACCACTTTATAGCAGGAAGGTAAACGGCGTTTCCGTGTGCTGCGCTGGTGCCGGCTCGCCAGAGCAGCTTCGTCACGCTGGCCACGTGACCCGGAAGTGCCTTCGGCCGGTACCGGCTCACGGCCTCTAGAGCGAGATGAGCACACAACCCCAGAGTCGGACAAGACTGGCCCGTACGGGCAGGGGTACCTTTACCTTATGTGAAATGGAGCCATGCATCTTGCTTCTCACTCTGTTCCTTCTCCAGTCTGGTGCCACCCTGTTGTGTTGTATGACCGCCATGCTGCCTAGGGCTGATGAGAGTCTTTGCCTGAAATATCTGGAGTTCACCAGATTGGGGAAGTCTGTGCTAGACTTCTTGCTACTTAATTGTGTAGGCAAAGCGTGGAAAGCAAATACTGTATGCAGGATGTTTACTTCTTAAGCGAAACAAAGATACTAAAGCGGACCTTCTGCCAGGATCACTGCAAGACAAACTTCAGTTGTATAAGAGTGTTCTGGTCTGTGTGCTTATTATGATCTGTACTCGTTTGGCTGTACTGCAGAAGTGGGCTGGGCAACGCTTCTCGTTTGTCAGCCTAACCCGAGGGAAAGGGTTTGGTGTGGTGAGGCAGAAATCGTAAGTTCCAGGTAAAAGAAAATGGCTGACTGGGGATGCAATTGCAAACAAAGGTGATTAGTGTTACGGTACTTCAGTCAAGACTGTGCAGCCGTATTCTTTCCATAAAATTCAAAATAAGTGAAGTGTTTGCCAGTCAGTCACTTTAGTGCCTTGGCATTCATTAGCCAGGTGGAATTATGTTCTTCATTACTACTTAACCCAGCAGTTTTGGTATAATATGGCCTGCCTAGGATGTGGGTGTTCTGGGAAACTTTTTTTTTTTGTGTGTGTGTGTGGGGGGGGATTGCACTGCTTTAAGTAGCTTGAGATCTGATCCAGTATATTCAATCTATGTTGAGTAAATTAAAACAAAAATGCTGACATATTTCAATTTTCCAGTAATTTTCAGAAGTAGTTGAACCTGAAATAGTTGATCAAGGAAAATCAGCAAATCACTTGGGCAGCAATCTTATACATTCACCTGGCAGTAATTACCACACAAACTCATGGGAACTTACTTTTGAATAGACTCGCATAGGGTCACTTTGGATTGCACTGCTAATGTGGCTTAATTCTTTATCTTCAAGCAAATTCAAAGCTTTACCTGGAAGTTCTGTTTTCATTGGAATGCAACTCTGCTAAGAAAAACAAGCCAACTTGGCTTCTTGGTTTTAAACCAGAATCTCCAGTTTGCACATGATGAAAAACCAAGAATCTGAGAAACAAAGGAAATTCTACTGAAGGTCTTCTCCTGGTTGCGTAAGAGACGAAAATGTGTGAACTACAGGCCTTACTTTGGACCCCTTCCTGCACATGCACTTAGCACTAAACCATGGTCCTACCCATATCTTCCTAGTTAATTTTAGGAAATGCCAGTTTTCCAAAGGAAAACATAGGCAGCTGACAGTGCTGCCTGTGAGATTTCGTTTCTTGGAAGTAAGAAGGTTGGATGTTTTCAGAAATATCCCTGAAAGGCCAATGCCCTCACAGACATTAGCATAGTTTCAACCCTACACAGTTTCTGCTCAGTGAGAATAGTCTTACACTTCATTAAGTACACACTTCTTAGATGCTTTGATTACAAATTTATGCCTCAAATTGGCTTTTACTAGGTGGGAGAGAATTGTGCTAGCTTATATTGAATCTCTCTTCCCTGCCTCCCCCCTTTAGCACTTTCCCTTTTAATGTGTTTTGGTTTGACTATTTCATTGCCAAGATGCAAAATAAACCCATACAAATTCCTATTTCAACATCCCTCACCTCCCCCCCCGGAGCTCTTATTTAATCTCACAAGAAAAGGGGAAATTGGAATGTATGGTTTTAGCAAAGCAAGGGGAGAATATCCAGGTTCTCCTTTTTGGCTGCAGTTTGTTCTGAGATGTCTAGCATCAGAAATGTGTGCAGTGCAAATGTCAAAATGATGTGATTAATTCTAAGACTGTTGTCAACTCTCCACTGCGGTTTATTCATCCCTCGCCTGGGGTGTTTTTGGTTCAGTTGTGTGCAATGTGGTTCGTAATCAAAGGTGGGGCAGGTGACATGCTCATTTACATTGAGAGGACATAACACCTTCAGTGTGAGCTGGCAAGAGAGCTCTTTACTCCTCTAACAAGGATCTGGAAAATGTAAAAGTTAGAATAATAAGCTGAGGGGAGGCCTTTGCTTTAATTCTCCTGTTTGGAATTCTTTGTACAGTATAGATATCCAATTAAATTTGGTGTGTTTGTTTGGGAATCAATGCCGTTTTACATTAGAAGTTGAAGATAAGCTCTCTGCCCCTTCAGTTTAAAGGATAACCCAAGAAAAGATGCATTAGAATGGAACAGTAAGTGACAGGTTTGATCTGTGGGAGGAAGCCTTGACCTTATGAACTTGCTGATCACTTTCCATGATTAGGGAATTCCAATCCAGTTTTAGCAGCAAACCATCGTACGCTGTTCTGCCCAAGTTCAACTGTGGTTTGCCACCCAGGATTGCAGATCTACCATGGTTTTTAGCAAACCATTGTTTACCAGGTTCAGATAGAATAGTAACAGTATTGTTTGCTGCTAAACCAGGATTGCATAGTTTCTCACTGAAAGCAAGGTGAAGACGAGGAAGGAGCTCATTATTCCCATGCTCCTTAGGTCTCACTGTTGTAATGCTAAAAATGGTATGTGTGTGTATATGTAGATATGTGTGTGTGTGTGTATAAATATATATGTATGTGTGTATGTATGTATGTATAAATAAATATGTGTTATGTATATGTATGTATCTATATCTATCTGTATATCTATCTTCTATCTATCTATCTATCATCTACCTACCTACCTACCTACCTACCTACCTACCTACCTACCTATCTACTATCTAGCTCCCCTCATATTATGACACAGTAGTTGGGAGGTTTCTTTAACTCTGTATTTTTAGAAAGCTAAACAGCCAAGGAATTGACAGGTAGTGAGGACAAAACGGGGCAGGTGAGAACTGCCTGTGCTTCCTTGAGGTCCTCACAGGGACACCACAGGATTAAAAATGAAATAAGTAAAACTAAGTAGATCCGTTGTATTGCAGCTGTGGGGCCTGAGGCTGAATCAGTAGCTCGCTGTAAGGCCACCTAGTGGGCTTATGGCCGAGATTACTTAAATCGGGAGCTCCAAGCTCTCTCACCCGTAGCTGCTCTGCTACAGCAGCTCTTGCCAGTTTGCTTCAGCTGTTATTGCATAATACCAGTTGTTTAGCTAAAACGTAGTTGGAGTCCATTCTTGGAAGATTAAAGTTGTTATTCAAAGGAAGCCCCTCCTGGCCATTTAATTCAGTAAATGGATTTTGAGGCCTAGCAGCTTTTGTCTTCCTTTGGCCTGGTGCACACTAAGCATCATCTCAGTTTACAGCCCCCCTCCCCCGCCCACCAAATTCTCTCGGCCTCTTTGGATCATTGCTCAGCTTGACTTGTTCGCCATTGGCAGTTGTTTGCGTTGCTTTGAAACAATTAGCAGAATGGTGAATTCCTAGGTCTGTGTGCTCTTGTGAGAAATGAATACCCGGTTTCCAGCCATGCTTCTTAGACATTTATAGGCACTGACAGCAGCAGATTTCATTGTGGCAGGCCTTGCGCTGTGGCTGAGAGGAAAAGTTAAGGAATTAATGTGAAAATTATATCCTATTCTATCCTGTCGCAATCCTCTTTCACCGAATTGGTTGAGAAGCGTAATTTGCTCAGTACCTTTTGTGAAAACCCAAGTTTTCTTCCATGGCAGAAGAATAAATCTCTTCTTGTTTTACGGTGGCTTGGATAACAAAATTGCTCGGTTACTCTGGTGTCAGACTAGCATAGGTTGCCAGGTTAGAAAAGCCACATTCCCCTCCTTTAAAAAAAGAATAAAGCTGCAGGGTATTTATTCTAAAGAGAGTCATTTTTGTTCTACATCTGCAAAGATCATTAACTTTCACAAACATTTTCTGCTAGCCTAGATCCTTTTCCTGTCCCCTCCTATATAACGGTGGTTTTCAAAATACGTTTTGGTGAATGGCAAGCTCCTCCTTTTGGAACAAGTCAGAATGTGTGAGGGTAGGAATGCAAACATTAAGCTACAATCAGGTCTCTGGTGCTTTAAATTGGCTGTATAATTGCAGTCTAGGCTCAGCTAACACTCTCTGTAGGTTGACCAGGTAGATGGGGCTGACATGGTAAAGTCTCTGCGCAATGACATCTAACTCGTGTGTGTGTGTGTGTGTGTGAGAGAGAGTCCCGTCCAATTCTTTGAAATATTTCTCTGATAGAGAAAGCCGAACAGTGACAAACAGTTTGCAAGATAGAAAGCACCTTTAGTTGCCTGGTACTCTTTTTTTTCATAGAATTCTGATCTAGCTGAATTTTGGATGCTCTCTGCACCCTATTAATATTAAATCAGCCTCAGTTCTCTTGTGGGGGAAGGTAGCCAGCTGATGCAGGTAAATGAGAAGCCGTTTGTGTGCCTCTTTCGCAGCGCCGTTGTATCCTTTTACATCTGGAGAGTATCTTCTGCAAATGCCTCGGGGATTGCACATTCTCTCTGCCAATGGATCATATGTTCTCCTGTCAATGCTACCTTCAGTTAGCCGGAAAGGAATACAGGGAGCGACTGCAGAAGTTGTCTGCAAAATAGGAACACAGTGGTGTGTGGCTGGTTTTAAAAGTCTGTGCCTACTTCCTCGTCAAGCAAAGTAGCACCAGACATTTTTGCTGACGGGTGGTGCTTTGGATTAAAACAAAAAGCCTAGGACTTGCCGGTCAGAAGGTCGGCGGTTCGAATCCCTGCGACGGGGTGAGCTCCCGTTGCTCGGACCCTGCTCCTGCCAACCTAGCAGTTCAAAAGCACATCAAAGTGCAAGTAGATAAATAGGTACCGCTCCGGCGGGAAGGTAAACAGCGTTTCTGTACGCTGCTCTAGTTCACCAGAAGCGGCTTAGTCATGCTGGCCACATGACCCGGAAGCTGTACGCTGGCTCCCTCGGCCAATAAAGCGAGATGAGCGCCACAACCCCAGAGTCGGCCACGACTGGACCTAATGGTCAGAGGTCCCTTTACCTTTACCTTTAAGGTGGTTAAAGTACATCCTGGTACCGATTGCAGTACATCCTGTCCCTGAAAGGTAGCAAGTTAACTTGTGTGTTCCTTGCACATGGGCAGTGTTGACAGTCAGTCCTTATTCCCCTCAGAGAGTTACAATTCCCAGAGTTCCCTGCAAAGAGGGATTGACTGTTAAACCACTCTGGGAATAATGGCAGCACCTGTAACAAACCGCAGCACCCAAAATTATTTGGAGGAAGCCGTGACTGTTTAAAGAATGTACCGTATTTTTCTGTGTATAACATGCCCCCATGTATAAGACTCCCCCTATTTTGGGGGACTCAAAATTAAGAAAATGGGGGGAGATTGCCCCCATGTATAAGACTACCCCCCTTTTAACATTATTTTTAGTACAAAACTAGTCTTCTACACGGAAAAGTACGGAATGTTGCTGCTTTAAATGTCCAGTTTAGTTGCAGCCTAGATGGAGAGCTGCTGGAACCCAGAGGTGATGATTTCACATAATCCCTGGTGTTTTCTGTTGGAGTTCATTGACACCTTCAGCTTTCAGCAGTGAAATGTAGAGGGCTAAAGTGATGTGCAAGCATGCATGACGCAGTTTGGGGGACTAAGTGCAGTGAGTGCGTATTTGTATCTGAAAGTTCATGTTTCGTGTTCTAGAGAAAGAATCTGAGAAGAAGATAATTTGGCTTTACTATTACTTTGAAACAAAAAGTTTGTGTAACAAACTCAACTTGACAGCTGACACCTCAATAGCCTTAAGGACCAAGTTATAGGTTACAAATAAAACACTTATATAAAGAGAGGGAGAGAGAGAGAGAGAGAGAGAGTGTAAAATAGAAATGTGAGCTGCTCATGAGAATTTTACTGTAGGAACCAGTGGCTGGTGGTGAAAGTTGAAGGTTCCCCCCTCCCCCGACTGGTTACTCCAGCAAAATTTACAGTTGCTATTAATTTTAAAAAAACTTTGGAAGTTATAAGTGCGTCACTTGTGACAATCTAGTTTTAGAAGACGTTGTGTTTGCCTTTTCAAAAAAATAATAAAAAAAATTCTCTCATCACTTGTTAAAATGATGCAGATTGGCAAAGAGATTAACTTCTGTTGTGCTCAAAACTTTCCCAGGTCTCTTCCTCCTTCTGACTTCAGCTCTTGGAAATGTTCTCAAAATAAACTCTCGGAGCTCTCCAAGTGGACAGGAGCAACTTCTACTGGCACATTTTAAGGAGATGAGCAAAACCCACCTTGAAAAAGCTGGGAAAGGCTCATGGTTTCTCTTTTCTCCCCAAATAACCTCTCCATCAGACTAAATGGACTGAGTCATCATCAAATGCATTTTTTTTACACTATACCTCTATTGCATCACTGGAGTCCTGCAAAGAAATGCTGCCTCTTAGTACTAATACTCACGAGAGGGAAGCCTAATTTTGGCCCTGGCGGTGTAAACTTCACACTTGCCTTTCTACCATCCTGTTCTGATTTACAGGGGACAAGATGTCTGGTGCATAGATGATTTTCCTCTTTCAGACTGTCTGTGCAGTTGCACCCTCAGATCACTGTGATACATTAAAGGGCCCGTGTTTTTAAAGGCCTAAAACTCAGGTTATTATAATTATGGTTTGCTCAGCCTCATACTTTTAGATGGCTTGGGCAGTTTTTGACACCAATTTGGGCCTCATCCTGAACGGTTTACCCCTTAAACTTTCCACCAGCCTTCCCTAAAACCCACTTCTTTGTAATTTTATTGTTGGTATGATTATGCGGCTGGATTAAAAAAGACAGCCCATTTTCCCCCCACTGCTACTTCAGCCTATATTTCTCACTAGGTTTTGGGAGACAGGAATAATGGTTTTTGGGATTGCATTCAATGCTGTAAAGATCTAATGCTTAAGCTGGTTCAAGCTGTGTTAATGATGGCCATGTAGGGACCACCATTTAAAAAAAAATAGAGAGAGGGAGGGAGCTGGTGAGTTCTCCTAGTTTTGGGTCTTCTTGGTAATCTGCATCATCCTAGTTAGTGGCAAGGAAGGTTTTTTTAAGCACACGGTGGGTTCTAATATCAAAAACTAAAAAGGGTTTGTGTGTGTGTCCACTTGTTTGAAGGGTAAGCCAAGAACAAAGGATAGTCTTGCTGATTGCTAGGCTGAAATTGTATAGACATGTTCTCTTCCAGGAACTTCCGTGTGAAGTGAGACTTAAATGACAGAGGCTTATGAGGCTTTCTTAACAATAACCTATTGTGGGCTATTGTTTGTATAATGATCCAATGAGTTGCCGTTTCTGATGGTGTGCCAGGGGCAATTCCTTTGTACCTTGCAAGGTGGAATATGTCGTAGTTCGGTCTTTTGCAGCACCTGCACGGTTGCTCCCCTTCCCACCTCTCCATTCCTTTTACACTAAGTTCAGCAGCTTAGAGTATGGTACTCCTCGGGCAAGTATATCATCTGTGTTCTACACCAGTGGAGCTGCTCATAAAAATAAAATTAGGGGTGTGTGTGCATATCGGCACACTCGCCACATGCCACTTAGAATTTTCCCACCTGTTAAAGCTGTCTTCTAGGGGAATGGATTTCCTCTTTTCCCTGTGACAAGTAATTTCACTCCTCCCCGCCTCCTTCCCAGTAAGAGTGCAGGTATGCTCCTTACTTTTGCAACTTTTAATGTATCCTCCCCATTGGTGTTCTGAGACCATTGTGGAACTGCTGGTTCTGGGAACTGGCTCAGTGGGCCCTTTAGCTTAGTTGGTAAAACATGAGACTCTTAAACTCAGGGTTGTGGGTTCAAACCCCCCATTGGGCAGAAGATTCATGCATTGTAGCAGGTTGGAGTAGATCGCCCTTGTGGTACCTTCCAGTTGTGCGATTCAAAGGTTCTTTGGCCTTTTGAAGCATCAGCCTAGCCTTGTAGGATGTTGCTGAAACCGATATGCTGATACAAGTCTTCTGTTATTTTCTTCTCATAAAGTTTTGTGGTTTCCTTCCCCTTCCCACACACTGCTTGTAAGTTTATGCAGTTTGCTCCTTACGTACACACATCACAGTAAATGTAAGTAGTAAGTAAGGAGGAGATACTGGAGACCAGGTTGGTGGTCACTTCCTTGTTTGATTTCCAGTAGTCCCTCTTTATACCCCCCCAAGTCTTTCCCCCCCTAATTTTAGTTGTTGCTCAAAAGCCACGAGTCCATGCCACATGGATGTAAGTATGCAGTAGGACAAAGTGAGCATTTCATACAAGGCAAAAATTAGTCAAGTAATGAAGAGTTGGGACAATGCTTAAAAACATTAAGGCCAACAACAACAAGATAATATATTAGTAGCAGGAAGCAGTCTAGGGAGGTGGTTAGACCCTAAAGGAGGATAAGGAGATTGCAGTGGTGCTGAATGAATTCTTTGCATCTGTCTTCACAGCAAAATATATAGGGCAGATCCCAGTGCCCAAACTAAACTTTTCAGGAGGTGAGTCTGGGGAACTCAGGATTTGTGAATGGATAAGCTGTGAGAATATCTTTACATTGCCAATGGTGTATAAGCTCATACCTAGAAAGAACATTAAGTGGAACAATAAATAGCAGTGAATCTTAAGAACTAAGGGTGAATAAAGAGAACCAATTTGCCACATGATTAAACTGTCACAATTAATTTATTAAACGTGTTCTGAAGCCCCCTAATATAGGCAGCCATGGCTGTTACTGTTTCCACAAGCTGTTTAGTGGAGATATTCTATTTCTCCATGCGTTTCTTCCATGTTTTGGCACCACTTCCCGATTCTTTGTCTCTGGAGCTAAACTGGCTCATTGCTGCCTTCTAATAGTACAGCAACTTGCACTGAAAGTGAAGTTTGTAAAGTACAACTGTATTCGTTTAAAATATTTAACATCCTGACGAAGTAGTTGTATGTGTGTGCATGTGGGTTGTTATTTATAAAACTACGGGAGAAAACCTTGCCATGTACTGGTTCTGTGCCTTCGTCTGCTTTGATTGCCAGTGGCAAGTTTGCAACAAGTGGACAGTGGACAGTGTGCTGTACCTTTCAGAAGCTTTAGCTGGCATGATTCGCTTTGTACCACCAAAATGCCAAGCCCAGATCCTCCACTGTTCTGAGTATTGTATTGATGAAGATTAGAAGAACAAGGCAAGGAAACTTGTGTGCTCTTGGGTTGTCTGATTATGTACTGCTGGAAGAATAAAACAACGCTCATTTATTTCATTTAGGGATATTGATGTTTCAGATGAGGTCAGTATTGCCTCCACCCCTACCCTGTAGAACAGAGCTTTCCAAGTTGTGCGTCACAGCACGTTAATGTGTTGGCCGTAGTGTGTAGGTGTGTTGTATGAACGCTTCCTGTACCCCTCCCGGGGGCTGGAAAAGGGTCCATTTAACCTCTGGTTTGCTAGTAAAACTGAATTACTGAGCCGCAAAATGATGCATGTCTAAAAATTGTGTCACCAGCATGAAAAGTTTGCCAAACTCTGCTGTAGAACCTAAGACTCTCTGAGTTATACTAGTAGTAACTCTGCCTCAACGCAGCCAGTACTTCATTCCTGCCCTTGACATGGTTGCTTCCATTCCTTCCTGCATGTGCCCCTTTTAAGGATTAATGCCTAACCCATAATCCATTGTTTAGGAAAAAGGAAGAAAACGAGAGGACAGGGAATGAAATCCATTTGTGTTGCCAGGCAAGGAAGATCTGTCTCCTATGAAGACAAGGCAGCAGTAACTATTGATGCAAGTTTCCCCAATAAAACAAAAGTGCAAGGGAATCCCTACCACTGCATCATCAAGAGTCACTCTCCTGGCTGTAATTACACAGCCGAAATGATAAGGAAGGGTTGTTCATAAGCAATAGGTCTGGCAGCCTCAGTGAGACCTGCACACGATGGTTCACAAAGTTGCAAACTTACATATGGTCCTGGCCCATTTGCATTTTGAGCCGCTCCAGTGATAGCTGTGCCCCTCTACCCTTTGATTTGGGGGTGTTCTCTTATTTCGTGAGTGCAGTTGTACCTTGGTCGTTCCAGAAGTCCATTTGACGACCAAGGCTCGGCTTCCACTTGGCTGCAGGAATTTCCTGCATGCAATTGGAAGCTGCGGAAGCCTGTTGGACATTTGGGTTCCAAAGAACATTCGCAAACCGGAACACTCACTTCCCGGTTTGCGGAATTTGGTAGCCAGAAAGTCCAAGTGCCAAGGCATTTGGGATCCAAGGCGCGACTGTATATTGCTCTGCCGAGATCCTTATTTTTGTGGGTCTTCTTCCTTGCCTGTTATATGTTTGTCCCCTAAGAGGACCAAGTGTTGCCAGCAGGATGATCCTGGTGTCTTAACACTTCCAAATTTAAAATGCTAGCATCAGAAATATATTATTGCGAATATGAACACAAGAAGAGCCCTGCTGGATCAGTGGCCCGTCTAGTCCAGCAACCTGTTCTCACAGCATCCAATTAGATACCTATGGGATGTCTGCAAGCAGGAGCTGAATGCGGCCACACTCTCCTCACCTGTGGCTTTGGGCATTCAGAAGCATACTTTCTCCAACAGCGGAGCCTTTGCTCCAGCAGTTTAATTTACATTGAAGTAAATTAATGCCAGCAGGACTTCGGCAGTTAGGAATTAGCACCGGGATCTACGAGGTATTCATAGCTGGGTGTCTGCAGTAAATTTTCTCCAGTATGCGAGCGGGGTGCGCTCTTGAATGTGTTTGCCCATTTGCACTTTAATGGGTTTTTTAAAAAAGAAATAAAACAAAAAAGACCACAGGGTGAAAAAGGGTACAACCCACTGGAGTGTGTATCAAAGCACTTGTTGCTACGTTGTGGTGTCGGTTTTGTCTGTGTATCTTGGTAATATAATTGAGTGGATATGCTGAGCTACAAGCTTTGTCTTCAAAGCGTGGCAGGGCGAAAATTGCATACAAAACATCCTACTTCTAAATAACTAAGCAAACATCAATTAACACAGAGACAATAACTTCCAGTCATGAGGTATTGTGTCAGTTCTGTTGTCCAATGGGAGGGAAGAGCGCCCTATTATTCTGGATTAGGCACGTAACTGAATTCCCATTGTAAAGCTGCGTAACAAAAGGCTCTTTATGCACACGTTGTGTTAGTTTAGGGCATGCCAGTTTTGCTGGCAGAATGAAACCTAGTGTTTGAGAAGGCCAATTGGGGTATCTCACAAGTGTGGTCTGTTCACTGAATTTGTAAAATGCAAAATAATGTATTTTTTAAAAATAAAAAAGGGGATCTTAGCAAAAACGTCAAGTGCTGATTTGTGAACCAAGCAAGGGTTACGTATAGGAGTAACAGAGTTGTATGCTGCTTTCAAAACCTTGCTTATTCACAGAAGATACTCAAGTGCTTGCAAAGTATTCCTGTTTTGCAAATTACTAGCTCGTCTCAAAGGAATCCACTCATTTTGAACCTGCCGTAGAGGATGCTTGCTTCCATGACGGATTTAACCAAGGAGCGCACGGTTCTGCTAGCTTTGGGTCCTGAATTTTTAGCTCCATCCAAAATACCACTTGGCAACCTTTGCACAAGGCTTCCATATTTCTGCACTCAGGCCAGCTTCTTATGCAATGTCTAGGGTTTCAAAGGGTCCATGTTCCCATCGGCCCTTTAGCATCTATTAAATAAACAAAAGAGCTCTTTTGCCTAATTGTCACCTCAGATGGTCCCAAATCTGAAACGTTTTTCCGTCAAGGTTGGCTTTATTCCCTAAGCTTTTTGTCTGCCATCAGTTGGGTAGGTAGGGGTGTCACTGAAACCACTGGCAAGAGAGTCCAGTGTATCTAATCAGACAAGCAGAAGTTGTGTAACTTGAAACTGAGCCCTCTTTTTTTTAGGTTCACCGAACCCTCTTTCCACAGAGCGGCTGGAAAGCTACGGGAGTTTAAAGCTTACCCAGCGAAGCTTGATCAGGGTGAACATTTTTCAGCTGAACTGTGTTAACACACTCTCTCAGAAATTATTTTCAGATGTCTGTTATTGTCACTGGGGTGCTTTAAAGAATACCCTGTTGACATCAGTGCAGCGTACATTTTCAGCCTGTAAAGGTTCTGAGTTACCACCTCCAACGCCTTAAAAAGTTGGAGGCAGGGTGGATAAAAACCAATGATTTTTATATAAATAAATAAAGCAGATTTAAAAAAAATTAAATTGGATTTTTAAAATAAAATGCTTTTGGAGGAAAAATCTTTCTAAAGATAGTTTTCTATTTAAGTTACATTATAGTCCAAAGGCTATTCATCAGGAAATAAGGATTTGTTTTAAGTTTTTCATGTGTGCTAAAGCTCAGTCAAAGTTATTTTTTTTAAAAAAAAGTTTTAACCACATCAGTCAACAAACATGGATGCATATGCTATAATGTTACTGTTTTAGTTAAATAAATTGTTTAAATTGTTAGTAAGGAAATGATTATTTTTCTCCTTCCAATAAAGTACAGCAGAAAAGTTGTCCAAATATAAACAGTTAACTTATTAAACCTCACAATAATTTCATAATTACCGGTATTTGTCTATGTATTTCTAAATAGTATAACCAAATCGGTAATTTTTGATATAACTGTAAAAACTACTCTGCAAATGTATTATTCCAAAAATAAAAACCTTCATCCCGCAAGAATACCAGCAAGAATGAATCTTTCTGTAAAAAAAAATGATTTAAATCAAGTCTTACTGACTAGTGATTTAAATTGTGATTTAAATCAAATCCACCCTGTTTGGTGATGCACAGATTATAGAGGCAGCTGGTATAGAAGGAGAACACCAGGAATAATAATAGTTTTTTACCTTCCCGTCTGTCTGGGTTTCTTCTGGGAAGTCTGCCTCCTTGTGTATCTATTATTTGCTACACTTGCTCTAGAGTTCTTAGATCCCAGCCTGACCATAACTCTGGGAAGACCTCATCTGAGGGAGGGGGCTCTGCCGAGGCCCCCAGAACCACTAGGGACCTGTGAAGAGCCTTTAGCTGCCATCACATAGCCTGAGTTTCCTAGCCCCAAAGACGCCTTCCTTGGCTCCTCTTAAGACCACACACACCTGGTTTGATCCCTTCCCTTTTGCTTCCAGGTTCATATCCAGTGGAGGCTTTGTTCACCTGGCTTCCAGAGAGGACTTTGTCACCAGGTGTCTTCTTTGGAGGAGGGAGAAGCCAGGGAAGGCCCCAGGTGTTCCCAAAAGTCTGAGAGGATGAAAACCTTCCATCTCGGCTGGGTCTTTGTTGGGCTAACAGCTCCCCATTGGGCTCCCTTCGGCACCTTTTCCTTGTCTTGTTTCCTAGGACTTGACACTGTACAAGAGTCTGCATGCAGTGCTCCTTGTGACTGCATTGCAAGTGATGGGAAGGAGGACATGATGGGCAAGATACTCTCATTGAGGATGGGCCCGAGAAGCTCCTCTGAAACCACAGTCTTTTGCAACCCGCAGTTTAAAATTTGCTGCAGCAGTAGGTAACTCTGAACCTCGTTTCTTCTGTCTCTCCCAGGTAGTGGTGCTACAGCTGTGGTCCAAGCGGCGCTATGCAAACCCAGGCAAGAACGCGTAGCAATAAAAAGGATCAACTTGGAAAAATGCCAGACCAGTATGGATGAACTGCTTGTAAGTTAAACTGAGTTGAAGGACATGTATACGTGTACATACTAGACTCCCTAGCATTTGAATGATGTTCATGAAAATCTAGTATTTTTATAACAAGGAAAAACTCTTAAAGTTGCTGCCCACCCAGAATCTTTAATCAGGTAATGGAATCAATGGCCAGTTGGCATGTTTCATCTCTGTCTTTTTATAATTCAAGAAAATTCATATTTGGGTTCAAACATTTATTCAACTTGAGGGCTATAGCTTTCTGGCCCCCTTCACGAATAATATTTGTGCACATAGGGAGATGTCCTGTGTTAGTTATATTCAGAGTAGACCCACTGAAATGAATGAATTTAAGTAAAGTTCATTACTTTCAGTGGGTCTTCTCTAAGTATAACTAACATGGCAATCACCCATATAATCTTAGTCAAGGGTAGTCAGCGTGTTGCCTTCCAGATGTTTTTGGATATCCGGCATGGCCAAAGAACAGGGATGATGCGCGTTTTGTTCCAGCAACATCTGGAGGGCATGATGTTGGCTATCCCTGATCTGAGCCATATTTTCCCACTCTGAAAGCTGCAAGTATAAGTTGCTAGTTTTTAAAAGATGTCCATTCTGCCACATAACTTAATTTCCCTAGCTCTACATAATAATGCCTCTCTTGGGTTTGAATAGCTGGAACATATCTTATAGAACATTTTTGTTTCCTTGCCAAAATATTATACTTGCATTTTGCATTACTTATAGAAAGAAATTCAAGCCATGAGTCAATGCAACCATCCCAACATAGTTACATATTATACGTCTTTTGTGGTCAAGGATGAGCTCTGGTTGGTTATGAAACTGCTAAGTGGAGGTAAGTCTCTGTAGTTTATCTAAAGTGATGCAGTGAGATATTGAGATTAACTTTAGCTAATCAAATCTGTGATCGTGAGCACCTAAATCAGTGTTTCCCAAACTTGGGTCTCCAGCTGTTTCTGGAGTACAATCCCCATCATACCTAGCTAGCAAAACCAGCAGTCAGGGATGATGGGAACTGTAGTCCAAAACCAGCTAGAGACCCAAGTTTGGAAAACACTGACCAAAATAGTGTGTTGAATTTCTTTACTTCTTTCTGTTTCCCCCCCTCCTCCGCTTCAAGGCTGCTTTTATAGTAGCATAGCTCATTATCTAAAAATATTCAATAAATCCACATCAATACTAACAATTTGGTATGTGTGGTGTAAATTTTTAAAGCTGTACAAATAGTTTTCTTTAGAAATAGGCTGCATGTTGCTACACTGACCTGTAAGAGGGTGTGTGTGTGTGTGTGTGTGTGTGTGTGTGTGTGAGAGAGAGAGAGAGAGAGAGAGAGAGAGAGAGTTTTTTTCATTTGTGAAAAGCAACACATTTTGGGGTAATTTTGGGAAACGAGTCCTGAGAAAATGAGGCAGAAGTGTTCCCTGCTCCAGAGTGAAGGCAGTGCTAAAGCCCTTATTCATGTCTTAATCTCTTACTCAGTATATCATTTGGCTCAGATCACTCCCCAGGAAGAGAGAGGGCCCTAGTTTTTAAGGGTTGTGGTGGCATATGCCCATGTTTGTGTTCGGAACTGGAGAAAAAGCATTTGGCCCACCTGAAAGCACAACCTCTATACCAAACATGTTAATGGGGTGACATTTAGCAAAGCTCTACTTGTTGGAGGTCTTTGTATGTATGTCAAGGTTGAGTTGAAAACGAAATGCTAAAGTATACATCATTAAGCTTGAATTGCAAGATGACTCCCTAAAAAGAACACTTCTCTTTTTATTCCATTATATGTATATGTATGAAAATCTAGGCTCCATGTTGGACATCATAAAGTACGTGGTCAACAGAGGAGAGCACAAGAGTGGCGTCCTTGAAGAATCAATAATAGCAACAATTCTTAAAGAGGTTTTGGAAGGCTTAGATTATCTACACAGGAACGGACAGATTCACAGGTAAAAAAAGCTAATGCACTGTGTGTATTAGTACAATTTCTCTTCCGTGATTTTCTAAAACGGCATTTACCTGCCCCTTAATTGTTAGCATGTCTAAGCGGTATGTGTAAAAACAAACCATAGAGAATAAAACAATTTAAAAATTGCCATGAAACAAGACGAACAAAAAACACTAACCTGAAATGCAAGCTGGAGTAAGAAAGTCTTTGTCATATACGTGAAGTCCAGCCAGAAGGGTGTCTGTCGAACCACTTGTTTCAGACCACAACACTGAATTGTGCCTCCTCCTTTTTGATTGGTGCCGAGAATTTGATGCTGAGAGGAACAGAGAAGGAAGAAAAATATGTGTGGCTGGGAGTACTGATGCTTCCTGGTTTCCACTTGGGTTCGCTTCCTATGTCACCTCATCTAAAGAAATTAAATGGGATGGTTGTTGGTGGAATCTTCAATCTGTTCCAACCCTTTATTTGCTATACTAGAATGGGAGCAGTTTGAAGGGCATAGCAAGTTGAGATGTGGGGGGAACTTTATATCCCGTGATCCGCAGCACTGCAGACACTTCCAGCTCGGCATGTGATTTAAAAGATAAGCTTTCAAGTGCGTGGAATAATACCCGTTTTTTGCAATCTCGTTTTAAAAGTGGCAATTTCAGTATTAACGAGAAGATCATATAATCACTGCGTTTTGAGTAGCTTTTAATTTACCCTGTGGCATGTTTCTCAACAAAAAAAATTCCGTCGAGTGTGATCATATTCTCGTTTACTTGAACTGAAATGACTCCTATTCATCCATTTTTATAGGGATTTAAAAGCTGGTAATATTCTTCTGGGGGAAGATGGCTCGGTACAAATAGCAGGTAATAATCATGATCATCAAAGCTTCAAAATGTGTATGGAGAATCTGAAATGTGCTAAGAGACCCAATTGAAGTTTTAACCTTTTTAAAATGTTACCAGGTTGAAGAGCCCTGGTGTTCATTGATGACGAGCCATAGGCTGAAGCACCCACTGTGCGCTTAGAAAATGCTTATGTGGGTTGTGAGGTTTAATTCTTGCAAGGCGTGAAGCTAATGTCAGAGCATTGGTTAAGAGTGGGAGCTGGCGAGTCCGCAGTTCAAATTTCAACACTCACAGGACCTTACTTAGAAAGCCTTAGGCAAGCCGTTGCTACGTCTTCCTTCTGCAAAACTTTATTTTTAAGATACAGTGGTACCTCAGGTTAAGAACATATTTCGTTCCGGAGGTCCGTTCTTAACCTGAAACTGTTCTTAACCTGAAGCACCACTTTAGCTAATGGGGCCTCCCACTGCTGCCACACCACCAGAGCATGACTTCTGTTCTCATCCTGAAGCAAAGTTCTTAACCGGAGGTAATATTTCTGGGTTAGCGGAGTCTGTAACCCGAAGCGTATGTAACCTGAAGCATATGTAACCTGAGGTACCACTGTACAAACAGAGAGGTGATGGATAGAAAAGGGAGACCTGGGTGGAAGACGGGTCAGAGTGGGTTTTCCTCAGGATGTGAGGCTGAGGAGGAGGGAAGCTTCTTCAGGTGAGAGAAGAGATGACACACCTCTTTGTGGATTGACGATTAAGGTATAATATTATGGTTATTATTAGTGTTACCCTCAATGTTTGTTATTTCTCTGCTTCTTTTCTTCCCTTTCTTTTCTAGTTCTTTTCTCTTTCCTTTTTAAATTTTATTTGTTCTAGGTATTATTTCACTGTAATGTGAAAACTTTAATAAAATCTTTGGGGGGGACACACACCAAACACTAGTGGGTAGTATTGACAGTTTATTTTTTAAAAATTACCGATATATCATAGTAAAGTGATTTTTTATGTACAAAATACTATGTAAGCAGAAGGATGTCCCTTAAAAACAAACACTATGGTCCATTGTTCTAACAAGCGCGGGGGGGGGGGGCGGAATCAAAACATTTTCCTTGGCCTTTTATCAAAATAGCAAGGAGACATAAATTGACAAGGCTGGAAATTTTAATTTTGTACCTCTTTTGTAGTTACTTGATGAAAGATTTTCATGAAGCTAATTCATTGTGGTCACTGATCCATCTCATGACCAGTGTTCCACAGTAAGGACAGTTTTGTATACTTTAAGCTTACATCTTGGCACAGTGCTTAGGTCTTAACAGTTGCACTAACACAGTTACGTGACTTTAAAAAAAAAACAAAAAACACATGTTCTTCATGTATTTGCATAGTTTTACTTTGCTAGACAGGCAGAGTTGTAAAGAGCTTTTGGCAAGCTGCTGGAACCCCACCTCCAGAACAATGGAAATCTTGTTGCTAGCATTTTGACCCCGGGCTCTGGGCCTTCAGCAGGTGTTGATCAACAACTTAGGGCCTTTCCCCCCCATATCCATTGGTATTGGTATGGTTTCTGGGCACAGGGGACAGTCGTACCTTGGATCCCAAACGCCCTGGAACTCAGACGTTTTGGCTCCCAAAAACCGCAAACCTGGAAGTGAGAATGGACTTCCGGAACAGATTACGTTCAACTTCCAACTTCCTGTATTGATACATCGCCCAGGACTGGTTTGAGGCTCAGAGCTCGATGGCACCTTCACCCTGCGGCATATGACGAGTGAAACCGCTTCCAAGCCCCTCCAACACCAGTACCTGGAGTGCCGAGGAAAACCCAATTTACAGTTGGACACTGGCAGCGGCAGTTTCACTCATGATATTCTGCCAAGTGAAGGTGCCATTGTGCTTTGGCCTCAAATCGCAGAGGGAGGAACCAGCTGCATTGATGAGGCGCTGGGCCCGATGCAGCTTGTTCCTGCCTCGGCTGCCCGTACCTCAGGGGAGAAGTTTAACAAATTATTATTATTATTATTATTTATTATTATTCCCCACCCATCTGGCTGGGCTTCCCCAGCCACTGTGGGTGGCTTCCAACAAAATATAAAATAAGAATATAAAATAAAACAGTAATGCATCAAACATTAAAAGCTTCCCCAAACAGGGCTGCCTTCAGATGTCTTCTAAAAGTCTGGTAGTTGTTGTTCTCTTTGACATCTGGTGGGAGGGTATTCCGTAGAGCGGGTGCCACTACCGAGAAGGCCCTCTGCCTGGTTCCCTGTAACTTGGCTTCTCGCAGTGAGGGAACCGCCAGAAGGCGCTTGGTGCTGGATCTCAGCAAAGCCCTCTGCCTCTGGCTTGCATGACCCTGAGAGACATTGGGGCTCGTTCAGCTGGGGGACAGGAGGCTTCCCCCCACCCCCAGTTGAGGGGGTTCAACAAAGCTCTGATGCTCCTCCAGACTGGGCGGTGTATTTCCGCTTCTTCTTCCCACCTTAGGAGACATTGTGATATATCAGCATATCCCAGTATTTAGCTGCTGATATATCACAATGTTGAAAACCAGGTATTGCCCAGCCCTAGTTGCTGTATTTTTCCAGATTTTTTTGGCGTGCTGCCTTTCGGCGTGTCGCCTTTTTTTAGCAAGTGCTCCAGAATAACGCACTCAGAAAATTGCTTTTCCTTCTACCATGAAAAATCTGACATGTGAAAGATCCGTAACGGATCCTCAATATTTTCATTTGTATGGCATGTGTACAAACAACATACTGGTTTCGGCGCAGAAGGGTTTGATGAGCGTGGTGTAGGAGATACCTTTTTCTTGCCGCTTCTCTCTGACTGGCGTGAGCTGTCAGTTTGCAAGATTACTTCAGAGGACAGAGATGGCAGATACAGAGACAGTGGTACTGAGTCAAAGTATTGTCCATGACAGCAGTCATTTGCCATAGCTCAGGCAGACATGTATTTCCCCTTTGGATCTCCTATATCCCCACAATACTAGATTTCCAGAATACTATCCATTAAGTCAGGCACCCCCAGACTCGGCCCTCCAGATGTTTTGGGACTACAGTTCCCATCATCTCTGACCACTGGTCCTGTTAGTTAGGCATGATGGGAGTCGTAGTCCCAAAATATCTGGAGGTCCGAGTTTCGGGGTGCCTGCATCAAATAATAATAATATAGAGCTATCCACATTCTCTTAATTCTAATACCTACTGGCCGAAATAAAGTCTTTCCTTTTTCCATGTAACCCCCTATATTTTATTTATTTTTCTATGTTCACAGACATTTGTGTGTGGTAATAACTGTATTAGTCCAGAACATGGGAGCCAACTCCTAGGGGCTGAGGTACCTTGCCCCCCTCAAAAAAATATTTGAGGGAGTGGGGCCCCCCAAGTTGATGGGCATTGCCATTCAGATGGGGTGTGTGTCGCGTCCTGTGATTATGTGGGGCTTAACTTGCCCCCCCCAATTATTTTTTTCAAGTTGGCACCCCTGGCTCAGAATAATTCTGGGAAGTTGTTTGTGGGGGTTATTGACACCTTAACAGCATTGGATAAGTGTTGGTGACTACCTCTTAAATTAATCTGTAATGACTTTATTGGTGAAAGCGATGTTTGCGGTGGTCTGCTTGTCTACCACAACACTCCATATCGTTTAATCGAGTCTTTTGTTTTCCTCCCTCTTGAACTCTTGACATTTAATATCAGGAGCAAGAACAGAGGGCTTGTCTTTAGTAAAAATTCAGAATGCCACTACTTTAAGGTGCTGTAATTTTATTCCAGGGACCAGTGAATTTGAACTGGCTGCATAAGGAGGGGCAGACGAAACAGATGCTGATAAAGGTTTCTCTGCGCTCAGGAAAAGCGAGCTGTTGTTGTTTCTTTGATCAATGTCTCACAAAGAGCATCTTGATCAAGTGGCTCTTTATTTTTCTGGAGGGTTGCATTTTTTTCCTTCCTTCATCGTATGCTAGAAAAACTCTTCTGCTCTCCTGCTGTTGTGGATATCTTTGGAGAAAACAAGGCAGTTCAGACAAAAAAGGCAAGCATGGGGCTTTGAGGATGTGGTATATCCTTGAGCACAGAACTTATAAAAAAAACCCCTTCAAAATAAGAACAGCTCCCTCGTTGTGGGCTTCCCATAAACACCTGCCTAGCCATTATAGGAAATAGCCCTTGTCGTCCAGAATTCTTTGGTCTGTTCAAGCAGCAGGACTGCTTTTATTAATTGCCTCTTTATTTACACCCACACTTAGCATCTTAATCACTTTCTCCCACAGCCCTCACATGACTGTTTAAAATTCTCCCTCTGATCTTGCAACTTCCAAAGTTACTTGAAGCAGAATATGAAATAACTGTGCAAGCAGCTCTCTGTTGAAAATTTGATGCATAGCTAAAAATAACACTCTTTAAATTCTCAATGGAGCATGTGGAAAACTGACCCAGAATGCTGCTTTGGAAGCAATAGACCTCTTGTTCATGTCCATGGGTATTGCATGCCTTAATACATAAGGACAAATATTATTTAAAGGTATGATTCACGAGGGGGAGAGGCGTCTATGCAGTTTATAGAAGTGTTATTGTTACACCTACTGAGAAAACATTTAACTTCACAGCTTCATTTAAATAGGCGTTTCATATTTTATGTAGGAATCCAAGTGGAAATAGCATAGTTACCTCAGTATAAGCTAATCAAACACTAAAAGGGTTTCCTGTCTCTTCTATTCCTAGACTTTGGCGTTAGCGCATTTTTAGCCACCGGAGGAGACGTTACTCGGAACAAAGTAAGAAAGACATTTGTTGGTACTCCATGTTGGATGGCCCCTGAAGTCATGGAACAGGTACCTGTGTGATACACCATTCACCTGGCCTTCCTCCAGTTCAGCATCTCAGCACTAAACTAACCTGTCTGTCTTATGTTTTCATGCAATAGGTGAGAGGCTATGACTTCAAGGCTGATATTTGGAGCTTTGGAATAACAGCCATTGAATTAGCAACAGGAGCTGCGCCTTACCACAAATATCCTCCGATGAAAGTAAATACAGTTCTGAAAATAAGAATGAAGTCTAATTTTGTATAAAAAGTAGCATTGCATACACGGCACTGTTGTGATTCCCCCTCCCCCCCATTTTGTTCCCCGCTAAAAGTATGAAGTGATGTTGCAAAGGGGTTTGTGTGCGCCATCTTGGAACTTAGATGTTGGGCTTACCAGATGAGACACTTAAGGGTGTTATCCTCCTCCTTCCATGTGACAAAAAAAATCCTCAGCAGTCCAGTGGTGTTCTCTTCTGTTTTGGTACAGATTGCCCAATGGAAACCATGCAGCACTATTCACAAGAGAGCTCTTGGGAGCAACACTCCATTGTGATGGACTGTTGTTCCTGTGAATAATAATAATAATAATAATAATAATTTATTATTTATACCCCGCCCATCTGGCTGGGCCTCCCCAGCCACTCTGGGCGGCTTCCATAAAAACCAAAAATACAATAAAATATCACACGTTAAAAACTTCCCTGAACAGGGCTGCCTTAAGATGTCTCCTGAATGTCAGGTAGTTGTTTATCGCCTTGACATCTGCTGGAAGGGTGTTCCACAGGGCGGGCGCCACTACCGAGAAGGCCCTCTGCCTGGTTCCCTGTAGCTTTGCTTCTCGCAGTGAGGGAACCGCCAGAAGGCCCTCGGCGCTGGACCTCAGCGTCCGGGCAGACTGATGGGGGTGGAGATGCTCCTTCAGGTATACTGGACCGAGGCCGTTTAGGGCTTTAAAGGTCAGCACCAACACTTTGAATTGTGCTCGGAAACGTACTGGGAGCCAATGCAGGTCTTTCAAGACCGGTATTATATGGTCTCGGCGGCCGCTCCCAGTCACCAGTCTAGCTGCCGCATTCTGGATTAGTTGTAGTTTCCGAGTCACCTTCAAAGGTAGCCCCACGTAGAGTGCATTGCAGTAGTCCAAGCGGGAGATAACCAGAGCATGCACCACTCTGGCGAGACAGTCCGCAGGCAGATAGGGTCTCAGCCTACGTACCAGATGGAGCTGGTAAACAGCTGCCCTGGACACAGATTTGACCTGTGCCTCCATGGACAGCTGTGAGTCCAAAATGACTCCCAGGCTGCGCACCTGGTCCTTCAGGGGCACAGTTACCCCATTCAGGACCAGGGAATCCTCCACACCTGCCCGCCTCCTGTCCCCCAAAAACAGTACTTCTGTCTTGTCAGGATTCAACCTCAATCTGTTAGCCGCCATCCATCCTCCAACCGCCTCCAGACACTCACACAGGACCTTCACCGCCTTCACTGGTTCTGATTTAAAAGAGAGGTAGAGCTGGGTATCATCCGCATACTGATGAACACCCAGCCCAAACCTCCTGATGATCTCTCCCAGCGGCCGCATGTAGATGTTGAAAAGCATGGGGGAGAGGACAGAACCCTGAGGCACCCCACAAGTGAGAGCCCAGGGGTCTGAACACTCATCCCCCACCACCACTTTCTGAACACGGCCTAGGAGGAAGGAGCGGAACCACTGTATAACAGTGCCCCCAGCTCCCAGCCCCCCAAGACGGTCCAGAAGGATGCTATGGTCGATGGTATCGAACGCCGCTGAGAGATCCAGCAGAACTAGGAAACAGCTCTCACCTTTGTCCCTAGCCCGCCGGAGATCATCAACCAGTGCGACCAAGGCAGTTTCAGTCCCATGATGAGGCCTGAATCCCGACTGGAAGGGATCCAAATGGTCCGCTTCTTCCAGGCGTGCCTGGAGTTGTTCGGCAACCGCTCGCTCAATCACCTTGCCCAAGAATGGAAGATTTGAGACTGGGCGATAATTGGCCATCGTGGCCGCATCTAAAGATGGTTTTTTAAGAAGCGGTTTAATAACCGCCTCTTTCAGCGGGTCTGGGAAGGCTCCCTCACGGTGAAGCCTTCTTTCCCACTTTAGGAGGGAATGCCACTGGCATGCTGAGGGCATCCTAGCTTCCTGTTTTGAAACAGCAGTGAAGCACTTCTTTCGTAATTAAAAAAAGAGAGAAACTCAAGCCAGGTCACCTAGATTTCTGAGAATATGCCAATCTCTCTCTCCCGCCTCTCACCTTTCATGGAGTAGCACAGGCATCCCCAAACTCGGCCCTCCAGCTATTTTGGGACTACAATTCCCATCATCCCTGACCACTGGCCCTGTTAGCTAGGGATGATGGGAGTTGCAGTCCCAAAACAGCTAGAGGGCTGAGTTTGGGGGTGCCTGGAGTAAGCAAGTTGTCCCATGGAAGGAAAGCAGGATGTCATTCTGTGGTGAATTGTCAACACAGTTTTACGATACGATACAGTAAAATCCATAAAACCCAATTATTAAAACCAAATCAAAACAATAGGGTGGGTTAGGAACCGTGAGAAAAGTAGACACCGGCGCTTTCTAGCTTGTTTTCTCTAAGGTGACTAACATAAGCTTCTTTCTGAAAAAGGATTGCCAGAATAACACGCAACACTGGCCTGTGTTGAATCCCTTGTGTGCTTAAAAGAAATCTTGTCAAGCTACCAAGTAAAATACCAGCCCTTCCTGAGCAAATCCGAAAATGTGAAGGTTGAGATATGCATTGCAAGATTGGACGGCATTGCTAGTTATTGTTGCTTGGGGCTTGTATAAGTGCCAGGTGTACTGATGTGCCAACTTGATATTTGTTTTGATTCAGGGGTCTGTTAAACATGCGTAAGTGCGTACACATGCACACACGCACTATCGCTAAGATGGCCAAAAAGGTCTGAGCAAACAGATCCGAACATTGAAAATGTCTTATAGTCAGTGTCTGCATAGCAGCTTCCTCCTAGGCTGTTGACTTGCTGAAGTCCTTCTCCTTCCTTCTTCCTTCCCTGTATCCTTTCCCCAAAGGATGTGCCAACATCAGTGATGCCAATTGCACAGCCAGTGCTAATATTGTCCCCCCCCCCCATTTTTTACTCTTTGGGTTCATGGGACTGACTGAGAATGACAAGCTTATATCAACTCGGCGCAAGCATCTTTAAGGTGTAGGTGCTTGCATGCATCTGTAAATGCTCATATGTGAATCTTTGTGGCTTTCTAATCATCCAGTTTTAATCAGAAATAAAATTTGCATATATGAAGTAATTTTTTGAGGAATTTAAAGTATTGAGTCATGTATGAATTATGTGTTAATTAAAATTATAATGCATAAGATATATATTAATCTTGCCAGTTGTAGGTATCGGGAATCTGTTCTAGGTTTCTGCTTGCAGTATTCTTGGTAATTTATACCAGGGGTGATGGACCATAGGCTAAAAAAGAAAGTGGACGACAGATACAACTTATGTTCCTTCAATATTTTATGCAATACAGAAAGAATAAGGCAGGAGTCTCTGAGGCAAAGACCCCCAGAAATACCAAAACATATGTTAGGATCATAAGTGAATTTTATTTAGGAACATAAAAGGAGCTACGAACTTACAGAAAGTGAATGTCATATTTATATAATGACATAAGAATAGTTGCCATAATATGAGCGTGTATATTTTGCAGTGGCTATTTAGATGTCCTGGACACTGCTCTTAAAAGAATGCAACCCATAGGACAAGTTTGAACAAGCTCACTCTCCTTGGCCGTGTCTGTCACAGGGCTGGAAAAACACTGCAAATTCCTAGGATCCAGTTTCACATATTCAGAAACTAACCCTTAACAGAGCTGAATATAGCAGTGTAAATTCCTAACCAAACAGGCTTAAACTTTTCGGTGCCTAAGAAACCAGATACCTGGTATGTTTTTGGTCCTGGTGTTGCAACTTCCGTGACTCTTGGCTCAGTGCTATGCTATTAAAGTGGATGACCTCTGGCCCCTCAGTTTGATAGTAACAAGAGCAGGCAGACGTTTTGAAGATGGCAGTGCCCAGTTTCGTTTTGATTTCAAAAAGAGTATGCCCGTTAGCAAGGGTGTTGTGCAAAGCCCTTAAAGGCGCCAGTGCGTAGGCTCATGACACAACTTGCACAAGTGTACAGAGTGTGTCAGACCAAATTAGGAAGGCACGGATGGCTGGGGTCTAACTTGGCACTACAGTATGTCCTGCTGCTGTGTAAGGTCTAAGGGCAGAATATTGGTCCCGGCAAAAAAGATCCAGTGCTTGGAGCCCCAGAACCACCTCCTATAGTGGGGTAGCATAGCTGACAATAATGCCAATATATTTTACACCTAGCAACCAATGTGCCCCTTGGGTTTCAGATAGTACATGGGTAAAGGTAAAGGGACCCCTGACCGTTAGGTCCAGTCGCGGACGACTCTGGGGTTGCGGCGCTCATCTCGCTTTATTGGCTGAGGGAGCTGGCGGACAGCTTCCGGGTCATGTGGCCAGCATGACTAAGCCGCTTCTGGCGAACCAGAGCAGCGCACGGAAACGCCGTTTACCTTCCCGTCGGAGCGGGAAGTACTTTGACGTGCTTTTGAACTGCTAGGTTGGCAGGAGCAGGGACTGAGCAACGGGAGCTCACCCCGCTGCAGGGATTCGAACCGCCGACCTTCTGATTGGCAAGTCCTAGGCTCTGTGGTTTAACCCACAGCGACAGCCGCTTCCCTAGTACATGGGTAGATGAGTCTAAAAAGCCTGGCACACAAATTTTCATGGCTGTACAGCGGCTACGGTGGCTCATTTTCCAGAAGTAATGTATTTAGTGTTACTCCGGAAGTGTATACTTGATTCTGGCCAAACGAGGCCTCCTCGGAGAGTTAATGCTAACTACAAGACTCTCATCATAATTTGATTTGCCTTTCATATATGTTTCTAACTGCTACCGTGACATAGTGTTTGTTTTAACCTGTTTGTCTGATACCGTTTCTCTTGTCGCCTTTGGTTTTAAAATAGGTATTAATGTTGACATTGCAAAATGACCCCCCAACATTGGAAACGGGTGTGGAAGATAAAGAAATGACAAAAAAGTACGGCAAGTCCTTTAGAAAATTAATTTCGCTGTGTCTTCAGAAAGACCCTTCTAAAAGGTATGTCTGTTTAAAAGGAAAAGAAAAGGGAGGTGGGTAGGCTAGAGTTTGCTGAAAGTTGCGCAAAGCTTCTCTGGAGTAAGGGAGAGAATAACTTTAAACTGCCTTGTTTAACAGGGTTTCTTTTGTTTAAAGGTTCATCTGAAATATATTAGGCACTGTGTTGGGTTATAAAGATGCCATTTTCATCACACTTGAGAATTTGATTCTGAGAACTTCAGGCTGTAGGAACATTGGCTATGAAGACTATATGCAGTATTTTTGCATTGGGAAGCCATGTTTCCTTTTCTTTCTTTCTTTTCATCTTTCTGAGTCTTGCTTTGGATAAACTCAGTAATTATTTGAGATGTTATTCTGAAAAAAGAGAGGGAGAGGGGAGAGCGACCAAGCATGCATGAGAGCAATCCCAGATTTTGAACAACCCAGAGCTTCAGATAACCAACCACCTCTTTCAGTCACCTTACCCAGTCCGCAGAAGCAAGCCCCCACCTCAAAAACATATTTTTCTTCTCTTTTAGGTAGCAGTGATAGTAGCAAAGGTGCCTGGTTTGAGGGAACAAATACCTCCCTTACCTCTATCCCTCACAGTTGCCTGACCTGCTGGATAATAGCATTCAGGGCTGGGTACCATATAGATCTCACAAAGGTTGCTATGATTGTTTGGCCGTCTAGTTGGGGGAAGGTGATTGGGGCAAGCAGGGTGGAGGAAGCTGGGAATTAATATTTGAGCCAGGAAAGTTTTGGGGGCTTTAAAAGCCCCCCTCTTACTTTTTTGTGTACTTTTTGTATTTTTATGTTGTGAACCTCCTTGTGATCTTTGGATGAAGGGCAGTATATATGTTCTGAACCTGCCTTTGAACAAATTCACCAGCATCACTGTTGTTATTAATTGAACGTGTATCCCTCTCTTTCTCTTGTGGCAGACACATCCACAACAAGCATGTATTTCTTAAAAATATATATATATAAAATCTAAAACAGTTTAAAGCGCTCCAGAAAACAGTTTCAGTTAAAAACAGGCAAAACAATTAACAGTTCTAAAAACCTTCTCTCATACAGTGATCTTAGGGTTGCCAGGGAGTTCAACTTATGTAAGGAATGTAGCTATAATGTGTTTGCATTTCTTAAGATCAAGGCATAAAAGAAATTTCAGTAGTTCATTTCCAGTGATCTTACTTGGGTTAATTGCAAATAAAAACGGTGAAACAAGCCACATGCCCATTCTGTTTGTTTGTTTGTTTGTTCCAGTTCAAATGGAGCAGTTGTGATCATAACTGAGAAATTTGGAGTTGCGAATGTCTGCTATAAGTTAGCCTTTTGAATTCTCCAAGATTCCCTGATTTTCTTCTCTTCTGCATCCTGTCTTCAAATTCTTTGGCCTTCCACTGTCTCTCTTATTAATTTCTTATTAATTCTCAATCTCCAGGGCATGTGCTTTGAAAGCAAAGGTTTGCCACTTGGCAGCAGATAGAAATGTGTTTAGTTATTCAGTCTGGAATGCTCTAGACAACTCATTTCTACTAAGCTGTTAACTGCGCACAAATGGCCTACTGTTTCATTGTTGGAATAAAATAAAGCAGATGAGCAGTTATCTCCTGGGAAAAGGCATCAGGACTATCCATATTTGAAAATAATAATAATAATAATAATAATAATAATAATACTACAAGTTTAATATTTTTGTTTTGCACAAGTTGTGGTTTTCCTTTTAAGTTCACAGTAGCTTGATGGATATACAGTGGTACCTCGGGTTAAGTACTTAATTCGTTCCGGAGGTCCATTCTTAACATGAAACTGTTCTTAACCTGAAGCACCACTTTAGCTAATGGGGCCTCCTGCTGCCCTCACGCCAACAGAGCACTATTTCTGTTCTCATCCTGAAGCAAAGTTCTTAACCTGAGGTACTATTTCTGGGTTAGCGGAGTCTGTAACCTGAAGCGTATGTAACCTGAAGCGTCTGTAACCCGAGGTACCACTGTATCTAGCATCTGGCATCCCACAATATGCCAACGCTTGCTGCAAAATGTTCCTGTTTTCATTTCTATTAACGGCACCATCAAAGTCCTATAGCCCTAGCTGCAGATTGAGAACTTATCTAGAACTTCCTTCCATACCTGATTGCAAACAGTGTTTGCTGCAGCTGTGGAATATTGCTGTGGATACAGAGTAAATGTGAAATCGGACTGGTATAAGGTAGAACCAGTCTTGTTTCAAAGAATATGTGCTTATGGGCAGTGAATACACACACAAAATAAGGGGTATATCAAGAGAGTCATATGTATCGGTTCAGTGAAAGGAATTGGCTAAATGCAAGGTTTCTTGGGTGATTTCATATCAAGGTTTCTTCCTTAATTTTTTAAAGTTTTACTTCACATTTGTGAAAAAGTGAAGTACTGCTGCTTTTTGAACCCACATTTTATTGGTTTTCTCAGTGTTTGCAGAACAGTTATTCCTATTCAAAGCTGCTCCCGCCCTCCTTCCCCCACTTTCCAGAGGATCACTGCATTGGGTGCTGCGCTGTAGATCAGAGGAGGCAGAGAGTGCAGTCATGGGAGACCTCAAGCATGGTTAGGTCTTACCAGATGTTGCCAGTGGTCTCATTTTCCCATTAGCAGGCAAGATCACTACACATGAGATCTACACTATTTCTGGCTGTAGTTGCTGAGCCACCAAAGTGGCTTTTATCTCTTTGGGTTGTTTTGTGAGAGGCGTCTCGAATTTCCAGTCGGTTATTTCTAGATTATAATTAATAATTTTTAAAGTATTCAAGGTGAGATGAGCCAAATGAGATTTATTAGTGCCCTCGGCCACCACCTCGAATGCTGCTGTTTATTCAGGCACGTTTAGAAGGCCTTATCTTTTTACGTATCATTTCTTAGGGGTTTTTGTTTTGCTGCCTATGTAGATCTGCTGAGGACACAATGTTTGCACTTCCCCAGTAACTATTTGCCTTTATTTTTTTTTTTAAAAAAATAAATATTGTCAGCCAACTTCAGTTTGCAAAATAAGGACTGTTTATACTGCCCTCTCTCTCTCTTTTTAAAGTACCTGTTCTTCCCTACCTAAAACAGTAAGTTGGGTTAAAATTCAAGGCAATATTTGGGTACCAAAGGACTGATAATGCATGTTTTAATAAACAATTGGAACAGATTCTCAATCCTTTTGTAATGAACTTGTTGAAAGCAGCTTTTTAAGCTGTGAGGTGAACTAGAAAATGTGAGTTTCTAGACTCTGTGGCATCTTTACATTTTTAATCTCCTATGTAGATCACAACTGTAATTGACTTTTTAAAAAAGTCATACATTTTGAAAGCTTATGTACCCCTCTCTCTCTCTTTTTGTGTGTGTGTGTGTGCGCGCACGTGCACACGCACGTGTCCAGAATGGTACATGCAATACCATTCTGAATACCTCTCTCAAAAAATATGTTTAATCACTGGAAGTTTAATGTTGGATTTTTCAACAACAGCTATCACTGCTGAATACATTAAATCATGTGTACTGAGCAGTGTTTTGAACTGTATATATTAGGAAATAGTTTTGTGTTTATACTCTAACCTAACTTTTAATCTTTCAGGCCTACAGCAGCAGAACTTTTAAAATGCAAATTCTTCCAGAAAGCAAAGGTAAAAATAATTAAGGCCACAAGTAAACTCACCCTGTCTTAATGTCAGTTGATTACTTATTTATTTATAATTTTACTTTCTTGGGGCTGCCCGGCCTTAATTATAAGCATGTTTTGCTTTGCAGACTAGAGAATACTTGATTGAAAAACTGCTTACAAAGACACCTGACATAGGACAAAGAGCCAAAAAGGTAAGGATTCTCACAATTTTTATTCCCTAAAGTGTAAGCCTCTTTGTTGGGGTGTGGCAGTAATTGCTTTGGACTGCCGGGGGTCCCAAGTTGGCCTGCAAGGCAATTTCTCCCCAAACCATGCCCACCTGTCCATTCAGGGTTCAATCCTGCTGGGATCTTCTTCACTTTCAAGTTAATGTGTATCAGCCCTCCAAGGCGCAGTGACTGTCCACTGTAATTATTTAATGCCGGATATTCAACTGCAGTTGGCAAAACAGAGTCTATAGCTGAGTGTCTTCTGTTGCGTTACTTGACCAAATACATGCTAATGTGATTAAAGCCTGGAGCTGATACTGTACTACTCTATTATTCTTAGATATTGAAAGCCAATTTCCTCTCACACAGAGATATAATTTTTTTCCATTACAAATGCATAAGATTTATCTACAATCTATATAGAGAAGCAATATTTCAGGGTGACTTTGGTCCTGTATTTTAGTACTGGAATATACAGCAGAGGGCAGCAGTGCACTTGCAAGTGTTTAATATTGGTTCAGATGAAAAGGGGGGAGAGAAACAATGGCGTTTTCCATTTTTTAAAATGTAGTAATTTGTAGTACCAATATAATTCCATTCATGTTAGAATATTTCTACCCGTTACTTTTTATTTTTTGCCCTTTGCCGACGATTGCACCAGCAACAATATAGGCTATTTAGTATTTATATAGGAGATTTACAATACACTCAATACGTTTAACGAGCGCTCCACAGTACTGCAGCAAAGCTGTCATTGTATCGGTATGAAAAATAAATGTTGGGGAGTCACTGCTGTTTATTATTAAGAACTATTCTGATAAAACCAGTCCTTGACTTCTGAGAAAAGGGCTGCTCTTCGGAAGTAGTGCCTGAGTATTTCCAGGTGCAATGTCTCAAATGCCCGAGTACAGTTTTATGACAGATTTTGCATTTTGGCCTTGATACATGTTTCTTTTTTAGGGGGCGTCCTCTGGCCCTCCAGATATTGCTGGACTCCAAACTCCCATCATCACTGACTGTTGGCCATGCTAGCTGGGACCAATGGGAGTTGGAGTCCATGCTGGCTAAGGTTGATGGGAGTTGGAGTCCCTGCTAGGGCAGATGGGAGCTGAGAGTTCAGCATAGGGCCATTATGGTGTGTTTCACCATTCCCTTCCCAGTTCATATTTACTGTATAGTCTTATGGCTAGAACTATGTACTACTTAATTGCAGTAGAAAAATAATTTTGAGATGCAGAATAGAGTGCTCTTCATTGCCCACAGTTACTTAACTCTGTTCTTCAAAGATTTAATCTGTATGGGGTAGCTCTGGGTTTATACACCTAGATTAGGTGTTAAAATTCTGAAATCAGAAATGGTGATTTTATCACCATTGATATAAAACTGAAAGCAAATGAAGAGCAGGAATTGTAGCACATTTGTATGGGTTTATCTTTCCTGTTCCCCTGATCTTGCATACTTGCTTTAAATGCCTGTGCATGCAATCCTAAATCTGCCATAGTGCTCTTTTGCTGCTGGAGAAAATTTACTGGGACATGATTATGTCCGCCACTAGAGGGGGCAGCCAGAACAGATCATTTCAGAGCCTGGTTTGAACACCATATATGTAATCTTATTTTCTTTCCCCCATTCTTCGGAACTTGATGGGAAAACTCGATTCCCTGCATGTTTTCCCTTTCAGGTTCGGCTGTTCCACTCAGACTCTTGGGCTGATTTTATCATGCATTCACAGCTACCTCTGTAAGGCATAAAGCTAGCAAGCGAATAAAGTGGATAGATGGTTAAGGGGCATTTTTATTTTATCTTAATGGGATGAAGGAGAGAGGTTCACCTGCAAACTCCCTGCTGAATGATGCATGCCTTCTTATCTGCATAGCTTGATAATGTCACAGCAATGTACTTGAAGACCTAATTATTATTATTTTTAAAAAAGTGGAGAAAGAAGATTCACAAGGCTTCTGGTTACAAATCTATATTCAGGTATTCACTTAGGCTCCCAAAATACTTGTAGCCGTGCTATACAAAGCACCAGGCTTCCAGATTATGGCTTAATGTAGAACAGGAGGAGGAAGTCCCTGCTGTTAGCCATTTCTTTTAGATCCCTTATCTTAAAAGATTAACATTGTGAATGAAACTTGCATGTCTTACCCTTGCGGCATCTGACATGTGAATATTTAAGGTGGAAAAGTAGAATACAGTGGTACCTTGGTTGTCGAACAGATTGGCTCCCTAACAAATCGGCTCCTGAACGCTGCAATCCTGAAAGTGAGTGTTCCGGTTTGTGAACATTTTCCAGAAGCCAAATGTCTGACACAGCTTCCGACTGAGTGCAGGAAGCTCCTGCAGCCAATCAGAAGCCACACCTTGGTTTTCGAACCATTTCGGGAGTTGGAACGGACTCCCGGAACCGGTTAAATTCGCAAACCAAGGTACCACTGTACATATTGCTCATTTTTTTTCAGTTAAACCTTTTTGGGCTTGTTCAATAACCCAGCCCCCCACCCCTTTGTAGCTTTGCTAGGTTGCTGCTGTGAATATTGAAAGTTTGTCAGTCAGCTGGTAAAACCTGGTTTTTCCTGATAGTTGGGAAATGTCTGGGAAGGGAGTGGTAAAATGGATGGCTTCCCAGTCAGGCAGGTCTGGAAAGATATGTGCATAAACATTGGGTTGCAAACCAACTCACTTTCTGGGTGACTCAACCCTGGAATGTTTGTTTGTTTATTTATTTAAATTTGTATCTCCCCACCCCCCCACTTCCCAAAGGAGCTGGGGCGGTTGGGAAAATCACCAAAAATGACAGAGCGATGCAATTAAAAGCAATATAATAACATAACGTTCAAAAACATTAAAACATGCCCATTGATAAACATACTGTATTTACACAACACAGGCTTGGCAGAGATTGATTCAATAACTGCTGAACTGGTGTTACCTTGAGCCAACAGTATTGTTCCGAGCGTTTTCATGACAACCACATTTAGAATTGTAGAATTGGAAGGTTGGAAGAGGGTCCATGAGGGTCATCTAGTCATCAAGGGTCATCAAGGATGAGAGGGACATTGCACATGCTACCCCTTGATGAATCATCTAGTGCAGTGTTCTCCAACCTTGGGCCTCCAGCTGTTTTTGGACTACAATTCCCATCATCCCTGACCACTCGTCTTGCTAGCTAGGGATGATGGGAGTTGTAGTCCAAAAACAGCTGGAGACCCAAGGTTGGGAAACACTGATCTAGTCTAACCCCCCAGGGCTCTTGGTTTTGTGCTGATTACTGTGTTCCTGCAGCGAATTGCTGGATTTGTTAGTCATGGATACTTTTCAGCTCGCTTGGGCCTGATGTTATGGACGGGATTCTTCGATGCAGATGCGAGATATCCTGCTTGCCCCCTTACCCAACCTGGCAGATTCCACCAAATGATACCGCATACCCACCATACATTTAAAGCACATGGCTCCCCCCCAAAAAAAAATAATCCTGTAGTTTGGTAAGGATTCCCCTGGGTTCTGTAGTTCTGTGAGTTGCAAGCTACAGTTTCCAGGATTCTTTGCGGGGGAACCATGAGCTTTAAATACACGGTTTGTACATAGCCTGAGTGAAAGGATATTAGTTTCTTCTTATTAAGAGAAGGTGTCCTACCAGAAGCTTTAAAGGAGATTGAGGTGGTGAGACTTTTGCTGAAAATGCCTTCACTAGATCCTATCTTGGCATCTAACTGTATGTAATCAGCTTAGTCACCATATCTACCCATTTTGACCAGTATAATCTGCACAGACTGGTTGTGGTTCTCCAAGGTTCTCCAGGGTCTCAAGCTGAGGTATTCACCATCACCTGAAGCCCTTTAACTGGGGCTACCAGAGACATTGGGATGCGGGTGGCGCTGCAGTCTAAACCACTGAGCCTAGGGCTTGCCAATCAGAAGGTCGGCAGTTCGAATCCCTGCGACGGGGTGAGCTCCCATTGCTCGGACCCTGCTCCTGCCCACCTAGCTGTTTGAAAGCACATCAAAGTGCAAGTAGATAAATAGGTACCTCTCCGGCGGGAAGGTAAACAGCGTTTCCGTGCACTGCTCTGGTTTCGCCAGAAGCGGCTTAGTCATGCTGGCCCCATGACCCGGAAAAGCTGTCTGCAGACAAACGCCGGCTCCCTCGGCCTGTAAAGCGAGATGAGCGCCACAACCCCAGAGCTGTTCGCGACTGGACTTAACTGTCAGGGGTCCTTTACCTTTACCTTTAGAGACACTGAACCTGGCACCTTCATACAAGTCTATGCCTTACCCCTGAGTTTCTGGTTGCTCCCCAGCGTGGGGGGGAATAATTATACTTCATTGGGGGGGTTTTGAGGCACATTTTTTCTATTGCTTTTGTTCAATTTTTCATCCCATTCTCTTGTCATGTTTTAGCAAACTTGAAGGTCCAATATTGAAGGATATAAATATACTGATTATCATCTTAGTATTAAATTAGTTATTTCAAAGACATTGTGGTTCAGTGTATAGTATAGTGGGCCTAGACTTTGACTGCAGGAGATCAGTGTTCAAATTCTGCCTCCCCTCAGACTTGCTTGTGTGGGCAAGTCACACATTTTTAATTCTCTGTCTGTAAAATGGGGCCATAAAGATATAATTGGCTAGCATAATCAAGGCAAGAGAGGAAATGACTTTTTTTTGTTTCCTTAAACATTTTAGCTTCTTCACTTGCCAACAGGACAAAAGACCGGTGTTTAAAATCTCAAATTCATTCCCCAAAGCAGGATTGCCAAGGATAGTAAAATGGCAATTCATATTTATTCTCTTTTTTATTACTTTCTCTTGCCTATACCTTTTTACGGCTATTAACAAGCAGTGTGATGTCATCAGCAAAAGTTGAAAGAACCGCTTTTAAAGCACATCTCCTTTCTCTCTATAAATTCTCCTAATTGCCTTAATTAAATGAGATGATATTCATTTTTTATAAACATCTTTTATGGTAATTAAATGTATTTAATTATAACTGAACAAATGAATATTTGATGAGTTGCTTGTAGTGCGACAATGGTTCCAATTTGCGTATACTTTAAATTGAGTTGCAGTGGCTTAAAACTGAATGAACCATGTTTCATAATCCAAAACTGCTTTTAAATCATGGAGTATTGTCAAATAATCACATTTTTCAAACCTTAACAACTAAAAATGAAATTTCTATACTAGCGGTACTGAGCAGCTATGTCAGAGTTGACAATATACATCCTTTTAATGGGGATCGAAAAATCCTAGTTGTCCAGATTTTTTGTTTTTAATGGGAAAGGTAATTTTAGCTCCTATCAGTTTTTGATTCTGGTCCAAAGATGTTTAGAACTTCTTTTTTTGTATTCATAGCTACTAAATTTGGGGAAAGCAATGTGTAGAACCATTGTTTACATCTATCTGGATTGTTACTTAAGAGTGAGATGCCTGTACAGTACAGTGGTTCCTCGGGTTAAGAACTTAATTTGTTCCGGAGTTCCGTTCTTAACCTGAAACTGTTCTTAACCTGAGGTACCACTCTAGCTAATGGGGCCTCCTGCTGCCGCTGCGCGATTTCTGTTCTCATCCTGAAGCAAAGTTCTTAACCTGAGGTACTATTTCTGGGTTAGCGGAGTCTGTAACCTGAAGCGTCTGTAACCTGAGGCACCACTGTGCTCATATCTTAGCCTGAATTTAGCATTTCCACAATCCGTTACTGAACTGAGGCATCATATATGCACCAAATTCAGAGGGTGACTCCCCCTCCCTTCCTATGAGGAACGTAAGGAAGGACAAAGGTATTGTATACAAGTACTGCAATGGAAGTGAAGAAAGGCTTGCCAAAGAACACATTCTCCAACTTGCTCAAGGCTGAAAAGAGCCCATACAGTTAGACCGAGAGCTTGCGAAACAAACGTGTCTTGTTCATTCCTGGCGGTTTGCAGTGCCTGCTGTCATTTGAGACAGTCCGTGACGGGCTACCTAATCCTAAAGGTGACCTTCGGGATCTTAGATGCACCTTCAGGTGACACTAGCTGCAGTTGTACTGCCTGCTCCGAATTAATGTCTTCTCTTTTCTCGTTAGCACAGGACTAACCTACAATGAGTTCTTAGAAATGACCTTTGTTAGAAGATTTCTGGCACCTTCTGACACAAATTGCTTGAGTAGTAGCCAGAAAAAGGGAAGAGAGAAAAAAAAGCACAAACACATCGCATCTCAGTAGAAGCTTGTGTTTTTTGTGCGGGTGGCTTGCTTTTTTGCCATTTCTGTCATTGTGGTGTCATTGTGGTGTGTGTGTTTGTGTGTGCCTACCCTCTAATTTGTCCTGCATTCTGATGTTCCAGCTGACGTTCGTATTGTCTCCTTCCACAGCTGTGGCAGTGTTGGCAGCAGCTTGCGAATTTCCCCCTCCTTCCCTGCGTGAACAGCTTTCTGTTGCACATTACCATGTGCTGAACTGCTGTTGTGTTACCTACATTTTAAATGTCAGCCGCTCTTATTCATTCTTTTTTATCACCTGCATGTTTGTCTGATTCATGTGCGCCGTGCCCTCTATATGTGTTAATTTGTCTTTCTGAGAGTGAAGGTTCCTTTTTGTTTTCTTTATGAAAGTTACAAATAAGTTTGCCTTTCCTGCTGGAAGGAACGCTTTTGTTGCAGGGAGATAATAGGACCCAAATTAGAAGCTCTTTTTTATTATTATTATTTTCCTCCTCCATCTGCCAAAGCAGTGCTAATTGTGGCACATGGTATGATGCAACTTGTGCTATTTCCAGTCCCCAAATTCCCTAAAATTCTTGATACTGGCACCCAGTTGTGCAGTGCCCTTTTCTCTCAAGTGCTGACCTTGGTGGGTTTTTGGCACCAGCTGAAAACTTATTTATTCACCCATATCCTTAATATTTATTGCTGAAGGTGAGCCCTGCCGTTGCTAGACATGCTGATTTCCCCCCTTGCTGTCTAAGGGGATAGTAGTTTGTGGTTTATAATGTGGTCTTATTACAGCGGTTCCTCGGGTTAAGTACTTAATTTGTTCCGGAGGCCCGTACTTAACCTGAAACTGTTCCGTACTTAACCTGAAACTGTTCCGTACTTAACCTGAAACTGTTCTTAACCTGAGGTACCACTTTAGCTAATGGGGCCTCCCGCGGCTGCCGCGCCACCGGAGCACGATTTCTGTTCTCATCCTGAAACAAAGTTCTTAACCTGAAGCACAATTTCTGGGTTAGAGGAGTCTGTAACCTGAAGCGTATGTAACCTGAAGCGTATGTAACCTGAGGTACCACTGTACTTTTGTGTAGTCGTTTAGTCGTGTCCGACTCTTCGTGACCCCATGGACCTGAGCACGCCAGGCACTCCTGTCTTCCACTGCCTCCCGCAGTTTGGTCAAACTCATGTTTGTAGCTTCGAGAACACTGTCCAACCATCTGGTCCTCTGTTGTCCCCTTCTCCTTGTGCCCTCCACTGTACTTAGAAAATTTATTTGATGGGGGGGGCAGGGTTCTCCAAGTGGTATAAAACTAAATTACTATGTTTTATGCATTGGGGACGAGATTCAATGAATGAGTCCTGTCAGTGGAAACCCTGTGCATGGACTTCCATGTGTGCAGTGGGGCTTTCCCCACTCTCTCCTGCTTTGTGCCCCTTAAATTCACTCTGGGGAGGAGCTGGGAAAAGACACAGGAGCAGTGCATGGAGGAAGGAGAGCAGGATCATCCCTTCCGGCAAGCCAAAATGTCTGTCCTGACAGAACAATTGACGTGGCACCATGTTGAACTCTTCCCTCTGTGCCCTGCTCTAGGATTGTATTTAATGAACAGCGGGCTAGCAGTGCCTCAAATGAATAAAAGTGAATAAAACAAAAGAAAGAATGGTTCCACAGTTCTTACTAGAGCGTCAACACCAAATCCATAATGGATCTTGCCCTAATCCCCTTTCCTCCACCTCCCAGCAGCCACTGGTGCCTTCTGCCTCGCTCTGTAGCAGCTATTATTAGCTATTGCATCGCCCGGGACCAGCTTGAGGGCCGCAGCAAGATGGCGCCTTCACCTGGCGGTATATCGCAGGTGGGGCTTGCCTGAACCTGACTCCCTCCAGTGCCCGGCGCATGGAGGGTGCAGCAAGATGCATCGCCCTGCAAGGGAGCTGAGGCAGTTTCACCCCAACGCCTCACAGCACGGGGCTGGGGCCAACGCAGCTCGTTCCTCCCTCCACTTTTTGACATTCTGATGTATCACTGTACAGTCATAGCTAAAGGTAAAGTTACACCTGACCATTAGGTCCAGTCGTGACCGACTCTGGGGTTGCAGCGCTCATCTCGCTTTATTGGCCGAGGGAGCCGGCGTACAGCTTCCGGGTCATGTGGCCAGCATGACTAAGCCGCTTCTGGCAAACCAGAGCAGCGCACGGAAACGCCGTTTACCTTCCCGCAGGAGCAGTACCTATTTATCTACTTGCACTTTGATGTGCTTTTGAACTGCTAGGTTGGCAGGAGCTGGGACCAAGCAACAGGAGCTCACCCCGTTGCGGGGATTCAAACCACCGACCTTCGGATCGGCAGGTCCTAGGCTCTGTGGTTTAACCCACAGTGCCACCCGTGACCCTCTGTACTGTCATACCTCAGGATAAATACGCTTCAGGATAAGTATTTTTGGGTTGCGCTCTGCGGAGACCCAGAAGTAATGGAGCGCGTTACTTCCGGGTTTTGCCTCGTGCATGCGCAGACAGTCAAAATGACGTCATGTGCGGAAGCAGCAAAACGCTACCTGCGCATACGCAGACGCGCTGTCGCATCTTACATTCTGTTCAGGATGTGAACAGGGCTCCGAAACGGATCCCGTTTGCACCCCGAGGTACCACTGTATCATGATCTTTGGTATCACGATGTTGAAAAGCTTGACATCACCCAGTCCTAGTGTCCATAACACCTTTTACTTAGGTTTTTCTTGGGAGACCATCTAAGTTATATATCTGATTAATTCTTGATGGTTGTTCTTTAGCTACCTTGCCAAGTTTGTTATAAAAGGGGGGGGGGGAGAAAGGCAGTAAACCCTGAAATAAAGTTCCTGTTTATAATCCTGGAAATTAAGATTAGGGCACTCATTTCCTCATCCCGCCATTTTCATGAATACTTTGAGCCTTGCCGTTTTGTATGCTGTGCTTTATTCTTCGCCCCCTGCTCCCTTCCTGTGTCTCAGTAAACCTTGGGCAATGTGAACTAATTTAATTTTAATAATTATGTCCTGGTGCATCTGCTGATTTACTGAGCATTGCTCTTAGTCATCATGTGATTTCTGAGAATAAGAAGCGTCAAGCAGCCTGGCAACCTATTATTTTGATCAAGCAGGCTGAGGCATAACACACAATCAACTAGGAGGATACTGGAAATGTACTGTAGCATCAGAAGGCCTCTCGACTTTAAATTCTGATGTGTGGCTTACATTATATTGGTACGCTTGATTGCCAGGCATATGTCCTGTCAGCAGTACATTTCTTAATAGGAATGAATCCATTTTAAATATTACATGTCATATGCACCTATTCATTTATAATGATAGAAACTTGACCAGCAAGGTCAGAATGCTATGGAAAAGCCTTTTTATCACTCTCTTGTGTTGCTGGTGGTATTCTGCCTTCACTCTTCCTTTTATAATGAATCTGTTAGAGATACAAATGCTAATGTGGAAAAAAGGAGGTGAACAGAAAAAAGCAGCTTGGAATTTTGTTTCTGCCTATAAGTTTCATATGTGCACAATCCCAATGACACTTTGAAATGTTTCATCTTGAATCTTGTGCGAGAAGAATTCTGTGTGCTTAATTCCTTCACACACACTCGCAGCAAGGAAGGTTAGGGGAAGGGATTAAGGGCCACATACTATAAATTAATTATTCTACTTAAATATTTTTTCTTTTTTCTTTTTAAGAAAAGCAATTTAAGAGCCAAAGAATTCCAAGTCTGTTTCAGGACCTTGGTGTGTTGGGGTGACAGTCTTCCCGATAAGAATCCTCTACTGTGGGTGTGAATGACATATTTGAAGGGGGGGGCATTTTCATTGGGACCATGGTGCAGAGTTAAAGGGTTAACCCGTGCACCATAGTCACAATCTGGTTTTGGCTCCCCTCCGTGTTTAAACATTAAACATTTAAAGATCTGCAAATATGATGATGCATTTAGCGTATCATCCAAGTTGCCTCTAGTTGGAAACCACAGTTTTGACCTGTACTGAGATTCTGGTGGCTCAGACATCTGTCCTGGAAACAGAAGCTGACAGGTTCATAAGCTTTGGGGGTGGGATGGGGAGAAAGATAATGGGCCAGAGTGGGAGGAAGTTGGCGCCTTCTCTTTTTCTTGCCTTGTGCGATGGAGCTGTTTTCCACAGAAAGTCCCACAGTATGGATATTTTTCTCTCAGGATAACGTTGCAGTTTTATTTCACCTACCTGGAACCAACAAGCACCCTCAACCTGCAAGTCCTCACCTTTTGCAGACCAATCTGTACAGGCATTTGGAGACCTGCATTTTAATATTACACCATAGATTTTGTACAGCGGTAGTTTTGCTGCTGTGACCTGCCCTTAGTGTCAGCATCGCCCTTGAGCCAGTGCCACCAACTGGACTCATCCACTTCAGCCCCGACTGGGCTAGGCGAGCTGGGGAGCACTTCCAGAGACCACCTTCTGCACAGGAACAGGTCAAAGTGCTGTGGACTCACAGCGTAGAGTTGTGAGCACCGGATTCACTCCCACAAGAAGACAGTCGTTGCACAGCAGAGTACAGCAGAGTCTAGCAGAGTATATAAACAACTCGGAGAGCAGCTCTGTAGAATATCTTCTTTATTCTATAACTACAACTATAATACAACTATATACAGAGCTAAATAGGTCTAAGCATAAATGAATGCTGAACCGCACTGAGTGTCTGCAGCTGCTCTTAGCAGCAACCTTATCTAAACACACAATCTCTCTCTAACACTCTTTCTCTCTCCGACACACTGACTGACTCTTTGATGTGGTGCTGGAGCAGAATAAGTAGAGAGCAGAACACACCTCCTCCTCTCTGGAGAATCAGCAGACGCCTCAGGAGATTCTTGGATATGGGAGGGGTGAAATCTCCTCACTTAGGTCAGGCTGTGACCCGAAAGCAGAAAACCAATGCCGGCTATGCCATGTCTTTGGTGTGATACCTGAAGGCTACCGGCATCCTTTCCTGGAATTGGGTCCCTGCATGAGCAATAACTGTCCTTGGAAAGCGAGACAGTACAGCAACCTGGAAGCACAAAATTGTAAATTCTGCTTTGTGAGGCTTGCTTCTGGCTTCCCTCTCCCACCCTTCTGCAGGATTGCTCTTCAATACGGAGGCCGAGACTGCTATAATAATAATAATAATAATAATAATAATAATAATTTATTATTTATACCCCGCCCATCTGGCTGGGCCTCCCCAGCCACTCTGGGCGGCTTCCATAGAAACCAAAAATGCAATAAAATATCACACGTTAAAAACTTCCCTGATATTTGTCTGGAAAGTCCAAACTCTGAGATGGGGAAAAAAGAACCTTCTGGTATAGGAATCTTCTTATCCTCTCAGTGGGGAAGATAGGAAGAGGGCCAAATCAGTTGGACAAAATGGCCGCTTTGTGAAACGTGTCTCCATATTCTTTCCCCTAGTGCAAGTGAATGTCAATGTCCCGCTGTTGGAACCCGATTGTAAAAGCCTGGATTTTCACCTGCACTTACTGGCATTTCTAAAGTAGTGATTGTGAGAGTCCTAATAGTTTGGGAATTTTAAAATATCGACCAGCCTTACATAAAAAACCCACAATACTGAACTGTACGGATTCTGCTAAAAAACAACAACACCCTATCACCCTGCTTTCCCACAAATGCAGGCCTTTAAAAGCATGAGCCTGCATTACAAAAATGCTTCCCATGTTGTCTTTTCTTAATAAAACTCATTCGATTCACTATTTTTTCCCCTTTGCGAAGTACGCTTGCCTTGTACTTTCTCAATTATTCAGCTAAGAGCAAGAGAAAGCAAACTGATCAAGGGAATGCAGACTGACTCTGTGGCAATAGGTGGACCTCACACAGAGCGAGGCTCTTTGTGCGAAACAGTAAGAAAGCTTCTGGAACGAAGTAAAAACACTCCACAGTGTATACTGACCATGCATAGGGTTTTTTGTTGTTGTTTTGAATGGTCAGTCTGTCAGTGGGCACATGATACAAATGAGCACCTGAGACTCTTAATCTCGGGGTCATGGGTTTGAGGGCCACATTGGGCAAAAGATTCCTGCATTGCAGGGGGTTGAACAAAATGACCTTCACGGTCCTGTCCAACTCTACAATTCTATAATTCTGTGATAATATTAATAATAATAATAATAATAATAATAATAATAATAATAATAATAATTTATTAAGCCACTTTGTGCGGCTTCCAAAAGAATATTAAAGTACTATAATACATCAAACATTAAAAGCTTCCCGAAACAAGGCTGCCTTCAGATGTCTTCTAAAAGCCTGGTAGTTGTTGTTCTCTTTGACATCTGAAGGGAGGGCGTTCCACAGGGAAGGCGCCACTACCGAAAAGGCCCTCTGCCTGGTTCCCTGTAACTTGGCTTCTCGCAGTGAGGGAACCGCCAGAAGGCCCTCGGCGCTGGACCTCAGCGTCCGGGCTGAACGATGGGGGTGGAGACGCTCCTTCAGATATACTGGACCAAGGCCGTTTAGGGCTTTAAAGGCCAGCACCAACACTTTGAATTGTGCTCGCAAACGTACTGGGAGCCAATGTAGGTCTTTCAAGACCGGTGTTATGTGGTCTCTGCGGCCGCTCCCAGTCACCAGTCTAGCTGCCGCGTTCTGGATTAGTTGTAGTTTCCGGGTCACCTTCAAAGGTAGCCCCACGTATACAAATGAGCACCAGCTCATCTTGCAGGACAGCTCCTACTACCACCCAGTGATCAGGCCTGTGGTTATTTTCAAGCTTGCTAGTCACCATTTACTGTTACGGAGACAAGTGTGTTCAAATTTGGTTCTTCTTCTTGAATTGTTAATATGTTCTATAGGGGTATTATTTCTTTATGATCTCTACCGTATTCTTAAAAGCCAGGCATCGTGGTTGAGTACACTGTATGAAATTGCACTTTGATAGAGGTTATTCTACTAATAATTTTGTAACCCTTTGAGAGCCCGAGGGGAAACCATTCTTTTTAAAATTATTATCATTTATTGAACGTATGATTTTTAAAATTAATATACTGCCCTTCATCCAAGGATCACAGGGTGGTTTGCAGTTACTGTTGTGAGGTATGCGTATTAAAAATAAATGCTTTAATGTTATAAGATGACCAAAGTATGCTTTAAAAAAAATGGCTAAGAGGACCAGAAAGAAAAGGCTGCGGTGTTGTTGCTTTTATATATAAGTGGTATAATGTTTTGTTTTTGTTAGGTTAGAAGAGTACCAGGTTCCAGTGGCCACCTCCACAAGACAGAAGATGGAGATTGGGAATGGAGCGATGATGAAATGGATGAGAAGAGTGAAGAAGGCAAAGCTGCATTTTCCCAAGAAAAGGTGACTTTTGGAAACTGCCCACTGTTACACACTTACGTGGAACTTGGACCTTTTGCTCGTTTTCTGAGGGCCTTTTCCATGTGTCCTCTCCAAGGGATTGTGAAAAGGGTGATGACATGAGAATGGGCCTTCTCAGTGGTGGCTCCTTGTTCTATGCAATGCTCTCCCATAGGAGACACACCTGATGCCATCACTATCTGATTTTATATGTGATCCAAAAATATTTTTATTATTTATTATTATTAAGGCCTTTGGACCTTAATCTCCTGCATATCTTTTAGTGAGTTGGGGTTGAGGTGTCTCAGTTCTTATATATATATTATTAGTGAACATTTTAGGTTATTTTTTTCTCCTGTTTTTTTTCATTTTTTATGCTTGTTTCTGTGAGTTGCTTTGGGTTCACCTTTCTGAAAAAAAAGACTAATAAATACACATAAATAATTATTATTTTGGCACTTAAAAGCATGCAACAAGTAACTCTGGATGCTTCTCTTCTAGTCACGAAGAGTAAAAGAGGAGGAGGATGCTGAGGTAAATAACTGTGCTCTTATCTCTTACGTTCTGAATAAGTGAATGGTCCTTTTTATATTTTTGTCTGTGATCACGCTAGGCATTGTTGGCATCTTAAAATATGAAGCTTTAGGCTTGTATTGTCCTCAGAATAGATAATATATGGGTGAGGTGTAGATTTCAGCTAAAAACCCTCAGCATTTATTAAACTATTTTGAAAAGGCACCACAGCAGATAAAGAACTTGGAGCATAATCTCACGCTCTAACCAACTGAGTTATCCACATAATTATACACCTCTAGAGCTTTTGCGGTTGCATTTTAAAGAAGGTTTTACTTGCTTAAATTCTGCGTGTCGCCAAAGTGGTTTGCAATCTGTCCAATTAAAACCTATCGACTCAATACAAAGCCCTTTTAAAAAAAAAAAGTCGCTCGGTTCTAAATAAAAGGAGCAAGGGAGACCAAGTGTCTACCTAAAACAATAGGTTTTATTTGCCACTGGTACCTGAAATGCATTGTGTCAAAGGAATTCCACACAACTAGTGTAGCTTCAAAAAGGAATAGGTGGAAAATGGGACAGAAGTTTAAGACTATAAGGAGCTCTCCTTATACTCTTAATGAACCCAGGATAGTTTAGGTCCATCTAAGTGAGTCTCCTGTTTCCGGCAATGGTCAACGAGATGCTACCGTTGTTGTTCCTCAGCAACTAATACTTAGAGCTTGACTGCCTCTGAACCTGTAGGATGCATCAAGCTATCATGACTAAGTATTCTTCCAGGAATCTGTCTTAATTCTCTTTAAAAGCTGCCTGTCCACCACCTCTTGTTGCGAGTTTGTTGTGTGAAGTACTTTGCTTTTGTCTGTTCTGATTAGTCTGTTGGTTCCCTAAGTTCAAGCAGTGGTGTGAAATTCCATGCAGGTGCTTAGGTTATAGTAATTGCAGACAGTGTTGTCCTTCCATTCACAGCAGGCTCTTTGATCCAGCAGAAGCTTCCATGAGTAGAGCAGGAAAGGAGGGAATGTGCACTGATTTCCTCCCTCCTGCTGTGTCTCTCCCAAATCTGCCCCACAACAGTTTGAGAGGTGGCACAGAGGTCTGGAGCTGCAGGAGAAAGGGAGCATTTGAGATTCACTTCCCTCTCTGTTCTTCTTATAGAAGCTTCTGCTGTTGCGTTGAGCCTTCTTTGAATGGGAGGGCAGCATGTTATCCATTTCTTTAAATTCTTCCTTGAACTTGTGCAATGTTGGGATACAAAAACAAGCAAATGAAATTCACCGTGCTTTCTTTTAAACAGATTTCCATGAATTCCAGCAATATCCCCGATCAAATACAGAATCTATCTATTAAAGGTTCTGAGGTACGACCACTATTAACATTACTTACGGTTTGGGTTGATGGGGTGGATTTTATGAGGTGTTTTGCACAATCAAACTAGCATGGGGTGTACGAGAGAGCACTGAGTAAGCAGCCTAAGGCTGGGTTTGGCATTCGGTGAAGTGGTTTCATGATAGCTCTCCACAACGCCAGTTTTCAACTTGCTACAGGTTTACTGTGCTACCAACTAGATTAGAAGTTATGCCATAACACATATTTTTTACCATGCGCCACAGTGATCGGTCCACATACTAACTGTGCAAAGTTAGCTGAATGTATTGGCCTTAAGCAAAATGGGCATTTGTGGTGAGAGGAGTTGAAATTGTGCCCCTGTCCAGAGTCTTCCTTCCTTTCTCTCCCTGTTCTCAGTTAGCCACAGTGATTCTTCGTTTAGAGGCCCTTAACCTCATATTTGGGATGCAGGTCCCGCTGTGGGTTAAACCACAGAGCCTAGGACTTGCCGATCAGAAGGTCGGCGGTTCGAATCCCCTTGACGGGGTGAGCTCCCGTTGATCGGTCCTTGCTCCTGCCAACCTAGCAGTTCGAAAGCATGTCAAAATGCAAGTAGATAAATAGGTACCGCTCTGGCGGGAAGGTAAACGGCGTTTCCGTGCACTGCTCTGGTTCAACAGAAGCAGCTTAGTCATGCTGGCTACATGACCCGGAAGCTGTACACTGGCTCCCTTGGCCAATAAAGCGAGATGAGCGCCACAATCCCAGAGTCAGTCACGACTGGACCTAATGGTCAGGGGTTCCTTTACCTTTACCTAACCTCATATTTTATGTGTTGGGCATATAAACAAAATGCACATTACCTGGTTTCTTACTAAATTCAATTCTACGTTAAACCAGGGGGTGGCATAGTTAATACAATGGCGTTAAACTGTGCCCTCTTAAGTGCAGGTTTGCAGTTTATTGGATTAATCTGGGAAATAGATTTAAGGTGAGTGCTCTGTTATTGTCTTGTATCCATTTTAAAGTTTGTTTTTGTAAGGTGAATTGTTTCTTCTGAAAGAGTAAGTGTGTACTACTTTCTCTTTCTCTCTCTCTCTCGTTGGAACTTAGACTCGGTCTGCTGTTAGTAATGAATTTGGTGAAGTTCCATGTGCTGTGAATCTTGTTTTAAGACTAAGGTAAGACGTTTCATCTATTTGCCTTCATAGACTTGGTGGGGTGGGGGGTCAGTGTTGTTAACTTTAATAACATTAGCAGAAACTAAGTGTTCACATAATCCTTTCTCAGTATGACCAATATGAATGGCATTCCCATGACTAATTGCTCTCTTTTAATTGCTTACTAAAAGAGAAGGGGTGGGGGTGGGGAGAGAAATAACTGAATATGACTGTAGCTCCAGGCTAAGGGTACCCTTCATTAAGTATTTTCTCTCCCCCCCCCCCCGCCTTTTTCATTCCATTGCAGGATCACAGTGAGAGATTTTTAATGAGTTTCTTTCACACTTCAGCAGTCAACCTCTGACGGAAATAAACCATGGCTGTATTACAACTCGCCTGCTCAGAACATTTTTACTGGGCAGGTTTGATCTGCAGCTGCAGGGGAAAAAATGACTGATATATTTTCAAAGAACATTTAGCCTTTTAGGAAATGATACAAATATGGTGTCAGGCTTTATAGTTTTTTTGGCAGTAGACAAAAGTTGATTTCCATTTTAAGAAAATGAGTCTGTAGTCCATTAATTGCTTCTTAACGAGCAAGTTTTTCAGAGGCCTAATTAATTTCCAGAAAACTAGCTTAACATGCTTTTCATGTAGACCTAACCTAGTTTTTCTCTTTAGCTAACCTAAAATAACTTTGGAAACTGAAACTTCTTTCGTGTTGATCTACGCCTTATTCCTTCTTTCAATGGAAGGAAGTCGTTATTTCTAATGTACTGTGGAAAGATTGAGTACTGGTCTCTTAGCTGTAGCAATGAGATTAATCAATGATACAGAAGAGCTCGCTACCACCCGTCCTCTTTGCATGTCCAAAGATCTTTCCTCTAGTTTCACATGTGATGTGGTCCTTTGCAAGTTTTCTGGAACCAGCCCAGTCGGTAGTTGCTAATATAAGGACTTCTTTTGCATTTCCCATGTACTCTGTGAAGGACGGTATTTGACATGTATTTTGACATGTATGACATGAACTCCTCATTTTGTCAATAATGCAAAAAAAAGGGGGGGGAGAGAATTTAAAAATGGAAGCAAAAGTCACTTGGGCTTTCTCTTCCTAGTCAACCTTGTGCTCCCACGCCCTGGGAGATAGGGAAAACACTGCATGTTCATGTGCTCACTTCCTCCTGACTTAAATTCTCTTTTCCCCTGATCTCAACAGGTCACCACATTTTGAAATTTTTCCTGTAGCGTGCCTATCCTGATGTCATGATGAAAAAACTTTCATTAGACATTCCAATTATGCACTATAAATGTAGGGCAGAATCCATCGTAACTCTGTGTCTCTTCTTTGTCAGTGGAAGAGTTTCTCCTTGCTCAGTGGAATATTGTCCCTGTTTTGTCCCCTCCTGTGTCCCCTGAAACATTTTCTCAGGGTTCCCTTAGCTCTTTGGAGCAAATTTGAGGAGGGTGTGGCAGGAGGAGAGGGGAAGGAAGTCCCATTGTGCAAGTGAAAATCCTTGTGCTGATGGGACACAGTAGTATACGTTATACAAAATGTACTCCCCTTGATTATAAAACAAAAATACCCTTTAAGCAGTTCTATGTATGCTTATCTGGGAGTAAGACCCATTAGATATAGAGAAACTTGATTCTGAGTAAACCTGCTTAAGATTGCTTTGTTGGTCTCTTTATTTACTCTTTTCCTCTGCCTCCATAGCAATAGTATTTTAGCAGTGCCCGAAAGAGATTTAATTTTATTGTAACTCCTTTTGTGACTATTACAGATTGTGAGACTCTGTAGAACTCTGTGTGCATTCATCTTGTAGAAGGAAAGGGCAGACAATATTTCTATTCCTGCCAAATTTACAACGGCAGTCCAAGATAAGGAGTTTTATTTTTGCTATTTCACATGTTAAAGGAAAGTGCTATAGCCAGTGTAGGAATGGCACAACCTGTTTTTGCTATTCATAGATGGGGGTTTGGTGGGATTTTTTCCCCTCCTCGTCTTTTTAAAGCCTTTGTCGTAAAACTATTTGCCATTAACAAAAGCTGTGAGAGCACAATAAGCTATAACTATTCTATAAATTGTATTCAGTCTATCTGTTGCTTTCATCAGCTCTTTCTGCATGGAGAAAAGCGCTTATATTTTGTACCCTCACAAACCCAATCTCTTGGTTTTATACGGTTTGCTTTGTAATGCGCTGCATTGAGTTGGTATTAACACGAGTTCAAGCAGCTAAAATCTAGGGTTTTTGGCTTTACCCATCTTGACTACTTTCCTCCCGAGAAATTTTGTGCCACCACCCGCTGAGCTGATAGTTAAATCAAGTCGTTGATGTGACCTAAAAAGCACATTGAAGAATTTCCACTAAGAGCTGGCTGTAGTCTGATGAGTTTTTGCCAAGGAGTAATCGAACCATTACATGTTAAACACATTCTCCTGGGAATTCCTATGCTTTTGTGATCGATCTTCACATGTACACACAAGGGCGAAGGGTGGAGAAGTGTCTTGGTGATCAAATCCCATTTTGGCTTCCCTTTTTTAAAAAACTGCTTTAAATTCTTAAATGACTAAATCTTTTCTTAAAAGCATTAGTCTTCCTTTTAAGAGGGGCAAACTTTTCTAAAGCCATTTCCTAGGCTCGTCACGAAGCAGTTCAGTATTAGTAATGCTTCTCTTACATCTGTCATTGCTGCAAAAATTGTAGGGGTTTGGTTGAATTCATGCTGGGTGCTGCAGAAAGGAAACGCTAGCAGAATTGGTGCTGTTCCACTGCGAATGGTACCCCTGTATCCCTGATCTCACCCATAAAGCCTACACTTTGTGGTTTCCAAGTATACATGAGAAGCAGTGCTCCTGAGCAGAATCCCAGCCACACTCTCTACTTGCACTCCATGTAATGTGTAAGGAGTGCTGTTGTGAAACGCAGAAACACTCTCTCCTCTGCCCTGGCTTGTGGCCATGGACTAACAATTTGATAACTGAATTATTCTGATATTTGGCAAAAGGCACAGATTTTAAACCATCTATACGGGCCTGGTGTGCCCTTAAAGCTGCTATGTTGACCATTTCTTCATATAGACATTCACATCCTGCTACCAAAAAACACTAGTAGCTAGAGAAAATTGAATTGTAGCTGCTATACTTCTGGGGTAGACATGACTTAGTGCTGCACAGCATACAGTAATTAATTGAAACACTTTACAATCTTCAAGAGCTAGTATGTCTGTTAATGGGGGGAAATATCTTTTCTTCTTGGGATCCAGGAATATTTCTAAAATATTTGATCTCCAGTTTTAATTGCTTGACTTGCCTATACTTGTTTCTTGGCATTTTGTGACAAAAATGTAATATATAGCTTGTGCCAGAGGAGGTGGTTCCCTGGACAGTTAAGTCCAGTCAAAGGCGACTACGGAGTTGCGGCACTCATCTCGCTTTTCAGGCTGAGGGAGCCAGTGTTTGTCCACAGACAGCTTTCCGGGCCATGTGGCCAGCATGACTAAACCGCTTCTGGCGCAACAAAACTGTGATGGAAGCCAGAACACACGGAAATGTCATTGACCTTCCTGCCACAGCAGTCCCTATTTATCCACTTGCACTGGTATGCGTTTGAACTTGCTAGGTTGGCAGAAGCTTGGACAAAGCAACAGGACCTCACCCCGTCATGGGGATTTGAACTGCTGACCTTCTGATTGGCAAGTCCAAAAGGCTCTATGGTTTAGACCACAGCGCCACCTGTGTCCCTTTTAACACAGAGGAGGACTCTGTGCCAAGAGCTGGTACAATGCATTTTACTGTTTTTCAAAGCATTTTAAAATTCTAGGCTTGTTTGGTATTTTCACAGATCCAGAACACTCCAGTTAGAATATAGTGATTGTTTTGGCTGTAGGAACTAAGACAGCTATTCCTAGAGTACAGTTGACAAGTTCCAAGGTTCCTTTTTAATGGCTTTAATTATCCCCCAAGTATCTGGTGTAATCTGAGTTGGACTTATTTACATAAAATAAATATAATCCAGGCCCATGCATGCATTACTTTATTTATATACTGCCTTTTTAACTATGGAAATAGTTAAGAGATAAGAGATCTGTGAACAGATCTTTGAGGGGCCAAAACTGTGTGTTTCAGCAGAGTCTGAATTGTAGCCCAAAATAACATCTCTATTTTCCCTGTAGTTTCACTTACCTGTGATACTATTGCATTCCCCTTGTCCCCATTACTGGTCATTGACCATAATGAAGAGATGGAATTGAACTGCATTTCCCCCAAGGTTTTAAACTGATCTAATAGCTGTTCACCGTGGTTTTCCAGTTTGAAGAAACTTGGAAAATATGGTTAATTCAACTATGATTTTATTGCTTGATGCATGAACCACCTGTGTGTACAGTCAAAAGGCTCATTCATATCTCAGATAATAATGGTGATTCTAAGATATGATCCTCTGAACTCTGCCCCTGAGATGCAGTTATTGGCAGTAACTGAAACGAGGGACATTTAGGATGAAACGTAAGCATAACATTCCTGTTGAAATTTGCACCATAAATGTACACTGCTTCTTTACAGCTTAATCGAAATGGTCCAAATGCAAACTCTAGAAAGTTAATTCTAATGCAAAGTTATTTTCAGTTCACTTTGATTTTACTTCTACAAAGACTTTCCCTCCACCTTGCGTTTAGGTGTATTGCATCATTTTTATCAAGGTTTCCCTGAACAGTAAAACTTAAATCAAACCATGATAACATATCTTATAGTAAAATTGACTTTGTGACACTCTATCAGTAAATCACCATCCAGAGAGACAGTGAACTCATTATAGTAGCCTTGAAATAGAAGTTGGGAGAACTGTAAAAGATTAATTTTGCATTTTCCCATCTTCCGTTCTTGGGAGCAAAACTTTTTTGAGCGTCCGAGGCTTAATATAGTAGCCTGCCCCCACAAGCGTTACCTAATAATGAGGGCTGTGCTTAACTTTTGTCAGTTATTTCCAGAATGAAAAGAAGTAAAGTAAATGCAATTATAAAAGAGGTTTGGGAGGAAAAACTGAAAGAGGAGCTGGAGCTCACAAGAGCAGTAATTTATAGCCAAATTACTGTTCCTTCCCCACTGCCGCCCCTCAGAAATGCTGTGTGTGTATATAACAATACAGAAATTTTTGATGCAGTCAGAGTAGGGGATGCTAGAGGCAGATTGGCAGTGCGAGAGAGGGATGGGCGGGGAGGAAAGAAAGAGCTGAACAGGAGGGATGGGTAATTGGAGCCGGCTCCTTTCTACTGGAGTGTTCAGCCCCTTCTTCAGCTTGCTTGCTTCTAATTTAAGGCAGCTGTCAGATGAATCCTTTACTTTAAGGCTGGATTTTTTTTTGTGGAGAGTTTTTCCCCTCAGTTGATTTTCTTACTCATGAGCTGAGGCTGGGGCCAGAGCCCCTGGGTGTTTCACATGCACATAACCATCTCGTTTCCATGATTGGAAAAATGGCTGCATTCCCATTTGACCCAAGTGCATGGCAGTGCGGATGCCCTAGGCATTACATACACACTTTGTGCACAGCTCCCACCCATGGGTACATGCAGAGAATGCCAAACAGCTTTCATAACTGATAAGGATTGCTCTCCTGCAGTGTGCAAATCCTGCCTTTCTTCCCTAATGGAACCCATTGGGTGGCATCCATCCTAGCACTCACAGTTGGCAGACTTGCCAACTCATCTGCCTTCAGACCAATTATGTTGGATTGTGGACAGACAGGTGCTCAGTAGCCTTATTGTGAGAGGAATAAGGTTACTAAGTGTGGAATATATTTTGAAACACAAGGAGGGAAGGGTCAGGATTTACTCTGTGGACAAAGGACACCCCAGTGCCAGGATATGCCGTGTGTATAGGAGATGGAAAGTCCAATAGTTTTGAGCAACTGCAAATTGGGAGTTCTCATTTGAACCTCATTAGGGAGAAGGCAATGTCTTCTATCAAATTCTTCGCTTCTATTGAAGAGACATACAGCATCACCAAGTAAAGCCACATCTTACAGCCCAAACAAGGTCTAATTCCTTAAAGGTTAGAATATGCCCATCATCTTCCCAGTGAGTCTCCAGATTCAATGCACATTAATGTTTTGTGGGTTTTCGTGTGCGAAGAAGCTCACTGGTTCAGGAGATGCAAGACTGCAATCTCTGGTTGAAACACTGGAAGCAAGTTGACTTCATAACTCCTATCAATGCTTGTGCCAATTGTTCTGAGGAATGCTGAATATTGACTTCGTTGTACCATCTTTGAACAGGCAAGCACAATGTGTGCCTGCACACATTTTCCAAGCAGAGTGATTTTAAATCTTCAAACATGGTCAAAGAGCCCTTGGAACAATGGCACTGATCTTCAGCAGACTTTGGACATACTTGAGATAGTGGTATGTTCTGATAGCTTTCATCATAACAGTCACTGGTGTTGAGAATACTTAGGCAATGACTGTGCCAAATTGGGGTGACCAGATTTAAAATGACATTTTTGAAATTAGCAGAACTAAATGATATTGAAACCAGGCGTTATGGAATCTCAGCGCTGTTGAGTAAGCCAATAACATCTACAGGCGATCTGCCACCTTCAATCACAGAGGACAGCCATCATTTTAAGTGGATAATTTAGAGAAATTAAAGTCTGGATTTTTGTAAGAGCCTAATGATGATGATGAAGAAGAGTGAGATTATTTCAACCTTTGGTGTTCTACAAGAGCTTCTGCAAATTGGGAGAAATATGAAATGGTGGGAGGGGGCAGTGATTTTTGCTTCTCGCTGTTCCCCCCACCCACCCAAAAAAATCTCCAAAGGGTTGTGGAACTGGTAGTATGTTAATATACATTTAGGTCTAGGCCTTTAAAATTTTAGGTCACGATACCATAGTCTACTGGAACAAGGTATTGGTTCAGGACCTATATGCAAAAGCAGCCATGGTTTAGTGTTATGAGCTGCAGTGAACTTTTTCACCCCAAGCCCCACATCCCTTCTGAGAAGACTTTCAAGGGCCGCGTGCTCGTTTTTTTTTTGGGGGGGGGGGGTCAACAGCCAAAGTGGGCAGAGCAATCAATGTAAATTTCATCTTTGTGCAACAGGCTAGTTTTTACACAAACTCACAGAACCCTCCATTATCCAAGCAGGCAGGCAGGGAAGAAGCATGATCAGAGTTTGTGTGCACATTCTAGCCAGGCAAAACCACTTGTGGGGTGAAACAGGGCCAATGAAGGATGTGGCCTGAGGAGAAGGGATGTACAGTGGTACCTTGGGTTAAGAACGTAATTCGTTCTGGAGGTCTGTTCTTAACCTGAAACTGTTCTTAAACCTGAAGCACCACTTTAGCTAATGGGGCCTCCCGCTGCCGCCGCTGCACGATTTCTGTTCTCATCCTGAAGCAAAGTTCTTAACCCAAGGTAAGTTCTTAACCCAAGGTTTCTGGGTTAGTGGAGTCTGTAACTTGAAGCGTATGTAACCCTAGGTACCACTGTAGCTTGCATCATCAGAGGGCCAGCTAGGGAGGCCTGGAGGTCCCCATTTGCTCTCTTGGGCCTGAGGCTCTCCACCCCTGGTCTAGCCCATGGACATGTTTGCATTGCAAAGCCTATCTTCTGGATTTGTGGTTTTATTTGTTTTGTATACTACATGCTGGGTAGCTAGAATACATAGAAATATGCTTTAAGTTCCCATCAGATATTTTCATTAGCTGCTGCTTGGGGTGTGAGGGGATCTTGCCTAATATGTGTAGCAGATAACACAGTGATTGTAAAGTAGCCACGTGGATTCATCCGCAATGTGTAGTAATGGTCTCACATTCATCACAAAAGGCATGTTGTTAGAGAACACCATCAGTTCCCTGTTGCGTGGGGATTATAAAAGAATTTTCTTTTCCTTAGGTGTGCAATTGTAAAGGCTATTCCGTTCATCCTCCTAGGTCTAACTAGAGTTAAGTATAAAACTGTGTCTTCACATTAGCATTGCAGAGAGCTGTGTGCACAGGGAGGAATTTGCGTTGGGCCTGAGGTGTTGTGGCTCCAATTGTTGATGGGTTCAATCCCAGCGGTGATTCGTTTCCAGCTGAGGGAGTGTTAACGAGTAGAGATTCATGGCAACTGCAAGCATATCTTTACATTTAATTGGTGGTTCTGTCTGTTGAGATCATGCGATCTTTCCCCCAACTTATTTTACCCAGAGCTCTTGGATAATAAAAACACAAATTGCGAATGCTGCCTCCACATAGAAAGGTAGAATTAGCCCACTGGAGAAGTTTATTGGTTTGTGTACTGTTTGGTAGTGTTCAGCAGCTAGAGGCTATGTTGTGTTTGCATTTTACAGTACTTTCCTCTTGTAGAGAGGTCAGTGTTGTGAATGGCAAGCACAAGCATTGTGCTATACTGTTATCTGAAATTCTCCCCTTTCCCCCTTTTTATGAGGAGCTGGGGAAGTGAAACGAAAGTACGCCACATCAGACATTAGCCCGGGTGCTTTTATTTCATATGCTAGATTACGGCACGTCTTAGATTGGAGACAAACAGCATCTATGCTGCCTGATAGTTTAATCTGGTGTGCATGCTCATCCCTTTATGCAACATTTGTCTGCAGCCTTTAACAGGCTTTGAGGATTTTTGAAGCACTGCCACTACAAAATACTAGAAATCTGCATGACTGGAGATGACAGTTGGAATAAGCTTGCACTTCGGTTGTGGGGTGAAATGTCTTCAGCCATACAGTCTGATCTGCAGAGTGTTTGTCCAGATGTACGTCACACTGAGTTCAGCAACACTTACCATTTTAAAGTTTAGGATTGAGGCCATGTAGCACAATCCTATGCATGCTTTGCTCCGGAGCTTACTCCTAAAGTAGATGTGCGTAGGATTGCAGCCTTGGATTGCATACATTGTATGCAACCCAAGGCACATATGTTTGCTCCAGATGCATAGTGTGGACTATGGTTGGAACCAATATTTTTCTGGAAGGAAAATGAGTGGTAATTCCAGCCACTATCAGTCCCACGAAGTTTGTGTCTAGGGAAAGATGCTCTGAATAGAGGAAGGACAGGCAGCGTGCAGAGTGCACAGGGTCAGGGTATGGAAGGAATTATGGAAGGGACAAGATAAAATGGAGGTTGGGAAAATGGACTACCCAGTAAGAAATGTTACATTCTAAATCTTTATAACAAGGAACCGAGTAAAAGTGCTGATGTACATGGGAGCCTGTCAGTTTGAAGTATGAATGTGAGTTCTAGGTATTTTTATGTGTGAGGACGCAGTCCATTTAAAAATGGGAATGAATGAGGCTGTCTATAAAAAGCGAAATGACCAAAAATCAGTAAGACTCGTGGTATTAAACTTGAATAAGGAATTATAATGCAGCGGTCTGGCAGCCAATATTTTACTATATAGATATAGAACTATGCAAGTAATTTCCTACTATATCCTTGTTGAGTGAATTATTTTAGAATGGGGCTCTTCTCTAAATAATGAATGATTAATATAAGCACTTTGCCCAAATAATTGTTATAGAACACTGCTATTCTTAAGTATGTATGGGTTTTATGTACCTTGGTTTAAATCCCATTTTTACACTCAATTTTATTCAGCTTTGTAGTGCCAGAGACATAGCAAAAGAAATATATTATTTGCTGCTCTTGCATTTCAAGTGGATTTTTAGAAGCTGGGAAGGAAAATCATGTTTGGAAAGACCAGGGAACACAATGGATCATTTATTAGGGTTTTCCTGGAGTTTTTCAAAGAATAATTGCACTATGTATTTAAGCTGCATTCAACCGGATCCAATGATACCTCTCATTGGAGGGGATTGCGAGCCAGCTTGTCTCACCTCTGAGGTCTCTAGCTGTCTGTGCAGGGGAATAAATGCTGAACAGAATCCACCGGAGTAAAATCAGCCCACTCAGGTCTGTTCCACATGGTCAATTTCCACACAAAATCTGGCAATTGACTGCATGATGTGGACCTAGATGCAATGAATTTTGGGTGAATTGCCTCTATTCCAGCATCACACCCTCTGAATGTGGGTGTCCAGGGATGTTTGGGGCGGGCACACTCCCTCACCTCTGATCCAGTCCACTAGAGATTTTCCTCCTAATTACAGGCACTCTCCTTTTTTAAAGTCATTGTTGTAAATGTCATTTATCCCATGATCAACCTGTCTCAAGGGACCAGATTAATACAAAAATGGGTGTGAACATGTTAAGTAATTTCAGTAAAAAAGTCAATATTGAGATTTGTGGCCATGGAAGGATTGTTGGGAAACAGAAGGATGGGGTTTATTGGAGGTGGGTGTAGTTGCCGAAATGGATCTTGCACACACCATTGTGCCATGTAACCCTTTGGTGGAAACTTCTGCTGTTCCGGTAGAAGTGCGACTGGCTAAGCAATCGTCGTGTCAACAAGGCACTCAGTAGCATCTAGTCAAGATAGCTCTCTGCCATCCATTGCTTATTGGCTGCATTTGACTCCCTCATAGGGCCACACATTCACTGCCCTTCCTAATGCTTGTACCAACATGTTCTGCGCACAGAGCCCAAACTTGTCTGTCTTAAAATCTGCATTCGGCTTGATCTAACCTGAAAGGAGTCTTGACCACTCTGTTGTCTGCCCCTTTTAGTGGCCTTTATCACATCCTTTGCAAGTTGTACATGGCCCGTCTTCTTAGCCACAGTGCATTGATTAGTTTCTTTGCCACAGTTTCTTCAGTTAGTTTCTTAGCCACGGTGCATTGATTAGTGGTGCCTCTTCTTGTCACTTCTTGTAACTGCTATCTCAAGGAGTACAAAAAAGAACGAAAAAGGAACTGAGAGCCAGATGAAACAAACGTCTTTACAAAACTCCTCCTGGACACAGGGAGAGATCTGGAGGTCTACAAACACTGCGATATCCTCATCCGCCAATATTCTCCCCGGTCTTGAGAGAGTAGGGATGCCACAATTCCTCCTCAATTGGGTAGGTTGGTGTGGTGTTTTGTGTTAAAACAGTGTTTATGGACTGTACCAGAGGGTCTCTGCTGTTGGACAAACAGTTTAGCTTTGGGGTTGTGCCGGAGAACGGAGAGCCTAGGAAGCAAGATCTCAAAACCCTGACTATGGGCCTTGGCAAGTCCACCTTGCATACAGAATGCATGTAGAAACACAAAGGTCAGAGATTATTGTTTCCAGGTTTGTGAAAACAGAACTTTGGGGTACCACAGATAGTATAAGTCAAGTGTTTGTGCAGGAGGTCCTAATTTCCCTGAAGCCCTAAGTAGCAAATTACAGTCAATAGTCTCTTCTCGGTGGACAGTACTGAGGATCATTTTTAATTTTTTAATTTTGCATTGTGGGATTGCACTCTGTGCTGTAAGACATTCAATTTTTTTGTTTTTAACCTTGCCGCTTTTACCTGTGTGAATGATCAATTTCGTTTTTTTCAACAGCTGAGTACCTCTCCCTCTCAATTTTTTTTTTTAAAAAAAATCACATATAAATGGTTGATGCAATTTATTAAGGTAAATCGAACTCAGTACCTTTTTGGACAGCTCAGTAACTCACGTTATACAGCTGCATGTAGACTGCTGCGCTTTCAGCATCCAAAGCCATATTTTCTTTTCTTTTTGCATATTGCATTGGCTCATACTAACAGTAGCTTCTCTCTCCGCCCCTAATATTCATAGGGACATCTGTGTGAGTCCAGATGCAAGTGAATAGATGGGGCTTTCAGCTAAAGCCCCCTCTCTCCGGCATCTTGTGAGCAGATCTGAAAAGTTCCTACTTTCCACCCTTCAAAAGAAAAGAAACCTTCTGTTTAATGGTCGGAGCTACTGAAGGCAGCAAATGAACTTTACCATTGCCTCTCACTAATCGAAACAGTTCTGCATGGTTGTTTGGCTGCATAATACTGCACTATGCAATATCCATTTGGTCTGACTAAAGAATGGGATAACAAGAAATTAATTCACCTTTTGAATCGCGCCTGCTATACTTAGCAGCTGGATACTTCTTTTGCTGCGCTCATTTTGCAAAAGTTGTATCTGTTGTCTTGCCAATCCATTTTTGTTGTTCTTGCGTGATCGTGTTTTTGTGACTGTGTGACATTTTCTTAATATGTGTTTAGCAAGTGATAATAGTTCTGAGTCATGGCTGAGCGTGCCTGGATGTTGGATTTAGTTTTCCCACAGCAAGACTTCATGGCCTGGTACACTGAAATATGAGTCTGCTTACAGTTTCCATGCTGAGGAACAGAAGAATAATGGACCGCAAAACACATTTCACTGCTATTAGCTTTTCAAGCAGATTGAGCTATTCGCCAGGAGAGGGAAAAAGTGTGCTACAGCAATTATGTTTGTATCTGGTCTTTGCCCACTTGCTGTTTCCAAAATGAGATGGCTGTCTTCTTTTTTCCTCTCCCTATGCCCCCACTTCTGTCCTCGGGCAAAGGAGATTGTTTTATTGACAAATGGGAAAGTGTCAATCAATATGAAAGTGGAAGTGCAGAATTAGCCGCATTATCAGAACATAAAGTTGTTTATGTTGTGTGTGGCACACATGTTAAACATGCTCTATCCTGCATGGGCAAGAACTCAGCGAAAATGTTAAAATAAATGATGTAATTAAATAGAAACATGTTAATGTTAACTACCTGCCCACCTTCAGGCGTATTCTAGAAGGGATTGCCAGGATTAATATCTCCTTATGTTATATGCATTCTTACATACAAAGCTGTCACAAAATCCGTGCGCTACCGAACTTCTTCTTATGGTACTAGCAAAACACCTATCACTATGAATCGAGGAGTGAAATTAGTCTCGTGCTGCTCTGGAGCTGTCTATATGCACAATACCTTTTTCTTTTTTTAGTGGAAGGTGAGGAGAGGAGGTTTTCTCTCAATGAAATGTGTCATCAGGAGCAGGACTTCAGAAACACAGGAAGTTGCTGCCTTAATCCATCTACCTCAGTATTATCTAAAGTTGACTGGCAGCAGTTCCCCCGGGGTTCAGGGAGTATGTCTCAGGTGTACCTGGACATGCCGTGGATTGAACTTTGAATTTTTTAAATGCAAAGTATGTGGTCTGCAGCTGAGCCATGGCCTTTTCAATCTTAACTGTGTGGCCTTTCTGCAATCTACGTGCCCACAGGTGTGAGGGGCAGCCATAGTAAAGGACACTGTTGGGAAGTAGCTAAACCCGGTCATCCAACTTTTGCCCAGGTGAACTGGTTTTCACTCCCCCACCCCCGAATCGTCCTGCTGATTAGTTGAATTTTACATATGTGATCTCAAGGCTGAAATCAAGTGATTCTTGCAGCCCATTCCTGAATTTTTTAAAAAATGTTTTTTTAATTTATTTATTAAATCAAGTGATTTCTTGCAGCCCATTCCTGAATTTTTTAAATGTTTTTTAATTTATTTATTAAATTTATATTCCATCCTATACCCGAGGTCTCAGGGCAGTTCACAGAACAAAATAAAAATATAAAGCCACAAAATATATAATCAAAATAAAAACAACAACCCAATAACCCCCCCCCCAAAAAACCCTCAACATTTCAAAAGGGCATAGGATGTCAATCAAATCAACCAAAGGCCTGGTTAAAAAGGAACGTTTTTGCCTGGTGCCTAAAGGTGTATAATGAAAGTGCCAGACGAACTTCCCTGGGGTGAGCATTCCACAAACGGGGAGCCACTGCAGAGAAGGCCCTTTCTCATGTTGCCACCCTCTGGACCCCACACAAAGAAGGGCCTCAAGAGATGATATCAGGGTCCGGGTAGGTTTATATGGAAAGAGGTAGTCCTTGAGGTATTGCAGTCCTGAGCCGTTTAAGGCTTTATAGGTCAAAACCAGCACTTTGAATTAGCTCGGAGACTAATTGGTAACCAGTGCAGTCAGACCAGATCGGTGTAACCTTCTTCCTCCGGTAAGCGACCTGGCCGCTGAATTCTGTACTAGCTGAAGTTTCCCAACTGTCTTCAGAGGCAACCCTACGTATTAAGTTCCCTTTACATAAGAAGGGCAGCATTTTTCAAAACAGATGTGCAGACTAATTTTGTCAGCTTTTTTGTTGAAAGCTCATCTTATAAAACTGAAAGAGAAATATAACTTAACCTGCTGACTTTAGCGTGCTTGTAAGTGCTCTACTGAGTGTTTGGGCAAGTGATAGCACTCCTCTCGTGAATTTGATTCTGTAATGCTTGTTTGTTTTCTTCCTTCTCATTTAACCTTACTCCTCTTCAGCTTAGTGATGCTGTGAAAATAAAGTCTCAAAAGAATGCCTGAAAGCTCTTGGGGCGGCACAGTGTTGTGGCTTCAGCCCCTTATGATGGTTGCCCCCACCCCCATATTTCAGCGGCAGAGTATTGAATTCGCGATGTATGAGTGGGGAGCCTTCAGCTTTCTAGATGTTCTTTGACTACCACTCCCATCATTCCTGACCATTGGCTATTCTGATGGGATTTGGAGTGCAACAACATCTGGAGGGTCACAGGTTTCCCACCTGTGCCTTAAGCATATGTATAAGCACAGTTGCACTCAGAAATAAGGGTAGAAATACGAAACAGAAACTTGGAGGAACTTGAATTGAGTTTTCTGATTGTAATCTAACCCTTTACTATTCAGGGAGAGAGTACTGAGTTATATTTATACTTCTTTTGGTGCAGAACAAAACTTACTTCTCTCTCATACTTTTTTCTTAAAAAAAATAGATGCTCATAAAACTGAATGTAAAAGTGTGTAATTTTAGATTTATTTGAAAAAAATGCAATATGGTTAAACTCCCCCCCCCCCTTTTCAGGGTTTTCCCTTGTGTTGATGCCCTTGTGCATTTGTGATGCACTTGGGGAAAGACAAGGCCATAAAACTGCAAAATACTGCCTACATATTAATAGCAACTTATTTATGAAGCTTGAATACATTTGGAATGCACAAGGCTTGCACTTCATTACATTTTGATGTGTTTACCGTGGCTCCTTTTTTTCTCCCTCCAGGAATTCCAGAAAGGAACTTAATGACATACGATTTGAGTTTACTCCAGGCAGAGGTAAGACTTTTAATTGAAATTATGCTTTTATGGCTCCAAATGGTATTTCAGAAATTGATTTCTGCTTTATAGTTTAATATAAATTAGCTCTGTGAAATCGCTTGTACCAACCAAATGTTTTATATTACGCTACTTAACTGAAACAAAACTTGTGCCAAGTGTGTAAATTTTTAGTGGCATAGTTGCGGAATGTTTTGGTTCAAGGTAGAGGATACTAAAGAGAGAAAGGGAGAGAGGGAAAGAACGAGAAAGAGAGCACTCTATCCGTCTCTCTGAAAATTAATGTAATGAAGTGCGCAGTTCAAAGCAATCCTGCTGATAACTGACCTCAGAGTTGTACAGCGTATGACTTACTGTGGCATACCAATAAGTGATGGCTATGTAAAAATTGTTAACTGCAGGGCAGAATATAAAGAGTGTGGGAGCCTTGGCAGTGAAGATTCTACTAACCGACCCCCTAGGGTACAATCTAGCAGTTTCAGTTGCAGGGAGACACTGCAGCGTTGTAGCTCTTCTCATCTCTGCAGGATGTTTCGCCTAGTGCTGACTCCTTATCGATGTGCCCCAAAGGCACCACATGGGACCATCTTGGGTACTAAGCTTCAGCACAGTTGACTTCTCATTATGAGCACATTTGCGACCCAGGGGGGGTGGGGATGAATTGGCTGCATTGTGTGCCAGGCTGCCATCTCCCAAGTGCCATTGTGGCAACCTGCCTGCATGGCACTGTTCCTGTCATCAGGATTCCTTACTTCGAGGAAGTGCAAGAAAATGGCTCTGGCATTGCGATGCACGAATCTACACTTCCTTGGATTGTTAAAAAGGGAGTCATCTTCTCGTACAGCTTTCCCCATGCTGCCTCTTGCACAATGCCACAGTTGCAGGTTGCCGGTTAAGCTGGTCAATGAAGCCCCGGGCAGTAGTGATAAGATTGTGCAAACGACGTCTCTTTGGGCCGCTGCTTCAAAGTGGGAGGGGCTGCCAAAGATGGTTCTGGCCATTTGAATCTTCTGAAAAAGTCGGGTGGGGAGGTTGCAAGTTGCTGTTCGCTAGTTCTAGGACTACTTTTGGATATTAATCGGCCTGCTGGGAAGTTTTTATGCTCACTTAATTTTATTTAATATATTTAAAATGAACTGTTACTTATAGAACTGTTAGCGCTGTAGGGAGATTGCAAGTTTGATTACCTATTAGGAGTATTTTATTTAGGCTGTTATTTTTGTAAGCTGCCTTTCATGTGGAAAATGTCGCATATACTACACTGAAACCTTTGAGGTTTTTGGTAAGAAAATTCTATTGGGGACACCAAGATACAGGGGTGTCTTTTTTGTAGTATGTTTGCTTCTAGTGCTGCTAACTTTGGGTGATAATGGCATTTGGTGGTGATATAGTAATTCAGGCCAAGATAGATACTGGCCGGGGGTTGACCCCCTTTTTTTACAAAGGTCCATACACCCCTAATGCCTATTGCTATGGTCAAGCCATTTGCAGTATTTAAGAACAGAGAACACATGTCCTTTATCACAAACCCTGGTTCTGATGAAACAAGTATGTAAAGCATGCATCTGCCTTTAAATGGTAGACAGAATTGCTGCTAGTATGCCAGCAATGCTGTGCAATGTCTGGAAACCCTGGAACATTGCATTTGTCTTCAAGTAGCAGTTTGCACATGGCAGCTCATAGAATCCTAGAATTATAGAGTTGGAGGGGACCCTGAGGATCATGTAGTCCAACCCCCTGCAATGCAGGAATAAGCAGTTGTCCCATATGGGAATCGAACCTGCAACCTTGACATGATCAGCACCACGCTCTAACCAACTGAGCTATCCAGTTTGTGTTTGCTGCATAAACTGTGGGCCTGCCTTAACAGCGTACACACTTCCAAAAGCCATCTTGATGAACTTAAACACTTTCAATATACAAAATATTACGACGGAAGGCTTTATCCAAAGCTGTTCAAGCTTAACCTTTTCAGCAAGTAAACGGTAAACTTGGACTTCATTGCCTGCACGAAAGAGAACGATGCACTCAACAGGGCTTTCCTTTTTTGAAGTTTTTGTTGCAGCAAATCTGAGGGCTGAAGACATAAGTCACTTAGGGGGGAAACATACAGCAGCGGCATGTGTTTATATGGCTGCTAGAGCTTCTGTAGTGGAAACTCTTTAAAAGACCCAGCTGTCCACATGTCTCTCTCCTTACATATCCATTTAGGGTTTATTTTTTTTTGTGGCATCAAGTGCTGCCATGTCATTGTGGTCCCAATACAGGAATACGTTACTTTTAGTTGAGATAACTAAAATGTCGTAGCATTGAAGGGTTACACAGATCTTGGAAGTCTTATACGCTACTCAGTACCTGTAGGCAGGATCGTATCCATCCTTTGCAGGGGGAGAAAGTTGTTTAGAGCGTTGTCTTTCCCCCCGCAACACTTTTACGTTGAGCCAGTTCAAACGCTTGCTTCTGAAGCTGTTGATTAATTTGGGTCTAGCTGCTCCTTGTGTCCTGAACTGAAAGCTCTTATTAAAAGTGAGGGATGGAGAAAGACCATGTGGCTCTCAGGCCCTGTTTATTTCATAGCCCCCCTTAACTTTCCCACATTCATTACAATGTGGATACCTAATTACATGGCTGAGGAGGAATTCCACTGGCTTAAACAAAGGAGCTTTATAGGATTGGTGAAGAATTAAACAATTAACCCTGTGCTTTTGAATGTGTGTAGAAAATGAGAGAACTATCAGTGGTGGAGTACATGGTGCCTCTAACAAAAATAAGTTTTGGTTTTAAGCACCCTTTGGTAATGGACGTCCATAGATTAAAATTACTTTTAAAACAAATTTCCCTGGCTTATTGATTTTTGTTTTGTCCCCCCCCCCCCAGTTTAATTATGACTAATACATATTCATTTCACGTTCCACACAGACACAGCAGATGGCGTTTCTCAAGAGCTGTTCTCTGCAGGCCTGGTTGACGGCCACGATGTAGTCATAGGTAAATCATGTTTCGTTTTGAAATTACACTATTGCTGTAACTCAGTATGGTTAAATGGATAAGGGCCCATTCACAACCTCTCTTATTCTTTGGTTTTGCACAAAAAGGACCCGTGTTATCAAAACTTCATTGACTACCATCGATTCTCAAGGGAATCCTCAGCATGATTTCTAATATAAATAAGCAATACGGTACTTCAGTGTGGTTTAACTAAGATATTTTTATTTCGCTTCAGTGATTATCTCTGCCTCCTGGTGGAATTCTTGCTTGTTTGGTAACATAAAATGTTCAGCTTCATTTGGAACTCTTCTGTATCTGTGGTGTTAGGATCTATGTGTATGCTTCTAAAAGTATGAGGTTTTCTTCTCTTCTGACCCCCCCCCAAAAAAAAACCCCACACTCCACAGCATTTCAGGCTGAGATTTTCACAGAAATAGGCCTTACAAAAGGCTCCAACATATCTTTTGGGCACCAACATCCTGTCCCTAAGAAAAATGAGGTTTCTTTATGGTTCTCATAACCTTCCAGTGTCCCCCATAGACATGAGAAGGAGATCCAGCAAATGAAAGAGAAGAGAGTGTGCAACTTCCTCTGATAAAAAGACAGGGCCTATTGGATGAACTCATTAAAGGGGGAAGATTCCCAGTGTCTGCCAAAAATGCATATAAGCTCCTTGCTTACTGGTGTGTGCTTCTTGATTTACTGACATTTCTCCTCACCAAAACAATCTTCTCAGGGGGTTTTTCCTACAGGGATTGCTGTAGAAGCTTAGTTTAGCTAAATTTATTTTTTTTAGGAAGGAACAGGTTCCATCAGTTCCCGAAGCACCCTGATTGAAAGCAACTGGTATGTTGCAATTCCACTTTTCAGCTGAAGCATGCAGAGAAGCAACCTGTAGATGATAATAATTTATTATTTATACCCCGCCCATCTGGCTGGGTTTGCCCAGCCATTCTGGGTGACTCCCAACACAATATTAAAAACACAATAAAACATCAAGCATTAAAAACTTCCCTAAACAGGGCTGCCTTCAGATGTCTTCTGAAAGTCAGATAGTTGTTTATTTCTTTGACATCTGATGGGAGGGCAGGCGCCACTACTGAGAAGGCCCTCTGTCTGGTTCCCGGTAACCTCACTTCTTGCACCAGAAGGCCCTTGGAGCTGGACCTCAGTGTCTGGGTTGAACGATGGGGGTGGAGATGCTCCTTCAGGTATACTGTGCAGAGGCCGTTTAGGGCTTTAAAGGTCAGCACCAACGCTTTGAATTGTGCCCGGAAACGTACTGGGAACCAATGTAGGTCTTTCAGGACCAGTGTCATGTGGTCTTAGCGGCCACTCCCAGTCACCAGTCAAGCTGCTACATTCTGGATTAGTTGTAGTTTCCGGGTCACCTTCAATGGTAGCCCCACGTAGAGCGCGTTGCAGTAGTCCAAGTGGGAGATAACTAGAGCATGCACCACTCTGGCGAGACAGTCTGCGGGCAGGTAGGGTCTCAGCCTGCGTACCAGATCAAAGTGCAGACAAAACTCTCAAGTTCTGTGAAAGCCTTGTGAGATTTGATCTTACAGTAGGCTTTATAGAATTGTAGAATTGGAAGGGACTCGGAGGGCCATCTGGTCCAACCCCCTGCAAGGCAGGAATCTCAACTAAAGCATCCATGACAGGTGGCCATCCAACCTCTGCATAAACACACACACACACACACACACACACCTGAAGCTACAGAAGCAGAAAGATAATGGTTTAAGATGGTAGGTGGCATTTACCTCTGCCCCTTTTTCTTCCTATTGCATCAGCCAAGAACTTCATTGAGGGAATCTGGAACAGTGTCCCATAGCACACACCAGACCTGCTGTTTGTCCTCCAAAGCCATTGGGTCATGAGTGTGCTTGCTTTTTAAGTTAGAACCTTTATTCCTGATCCTAACTTTGGTACGTGGGTGAAACGTTCATGTGTTGAGAACTAACCGGTCAGGTGAAGCCCCCTCCCCCACCACCTGTAGTCAAGTGGTTCAGTTTAGACATATGTTTTATTACTTGAGTGAGAAATTGAGCCCTCTGGTTCTAATTTAAACCTTTTTGGTGTTGACTGGCTGTCCTTCCCACCAGCGCTAGCCAGCACGGCCCAGTTCTTGGGGATGATGGTAGCTGGAGTCGTACAAACATCTGGAAGGCTACAGATTAAGCACCCCGCCTATATAAATAGGTAACGAAGATGGTAACTGCAACTGGCTTTGACAAGCTGACTGGGAAATCTCTGGTGTAAAATAAATGTAAAATATCATTGAAGGAATTTTCTCCAGTGCCCTCTTCAGCCTATGAAGTTTGTACAGCAAGCTTTGCATTTTGAATTTACTCTGAATATATATATATTTAAGATAATAGGGGGCTTATGCCTTGGTAACCAAGAGGGGTTGAAATATTATATGACATTGACTTCTGGTGAGACTTGAGTAAAGAAGAATTGTTTGTTTAGTCTTTGCGCAATGTGTTTAAAAAGAAAAGGCATAAAAGGTTAACCGAAATAGCACACTTTAACATAATTTCTCGCCATACTTCAGTCGGGTTGGTCAGACACATAAGAGTGAATTTGCTTAAGGATATGAAAGTAACAGTATTCTTTCTCTTGAAAAATCCCATAGTGACTTGCTCCATGGCATGGTTTGCCTTCGTAATGTAAAAGTCGCTTGCTTCAGTTTTATATTAAAAGAGAGATCAAAGTGTCTGCATACAGTCTCTGCCTAATTTGCAATGGCATTTGTAGTTAAAGCACAGGAGAATATTGTAAAGCTTCTGAAGACTTGCCACTTCTGCTTTCATCATTTTCCCTGCCTATTTATTTCCCCGTCTTCTACACCTCCGTCTCTTGATACATACATCTAGCTGAAGATGGAATTTAGATTTCTTTTTGCGCAGCTTTCCATCCTGCTCCTTAATGCATTGTGAATCGTTAAGATACGGGAAAGCCATGGAACAGTAACATGCATGGCCAGGGGTACAAAACACAACAGAAACCCTTTTCACAAAGCACTCTCTGTCTTAAAACTTCATGACTCAATCCTTGTTTCAGAAAGCTTTGGGTTGTGTCTTTTTTTCTTTTTCTTTTGTATTTTCTTCAGGTTGCTTCTTGGATAAAATAGTGATGTTAATTTCCCCACCTGTTCTTGATCTCCACATTGAGTGTTCCTGTCCTTCAAAACCTCGTTCACAAATCACCAGGATTCACTTTAGTTTTCCTCAGAGAGAATTTGATAATGTAACTGGGGGCTAAACTAAATTTTGGACAGCAGACCCCCTGTAACAATCTCACAGCTTTTATTTTTTAAGGAAAAGCTGCTGTAGCAGGTGACCATTTTGAGCAGTGAATCAATGCGGGAGAGAAACCATTTGACCCTTTTAGTTTTTCTGCTCAGAACTAGGATTCAAATACAGGAATGTGTGTCTGCACTTGTGCACATCAGAGGTTATTTTTAACCTTATGATGTTTCTGAGCAAAGTGTGGCTTTTCTTCTTAACAGTTAGCTGACAGTGCAATTCGCAGGGATTACTTGCAGGCGTTCCCTTGATCTGCACCTCTATCTGCCATTGCATCCTATCTCAAAACCCAAAGTAGTTTCTTCAGGGGAGATACCTTGAGTTAACAGGAATTGGTTGTCAAATAACATTTCCTGTTTTGATTAAAATATAAGGACTGAAATTTGTCAAGAGCTTCTGCTTGATCTTTCTTCAGTAGTCAGTTTCATGAAAGTGATGGTAGATGTTGACAATGGAGGCAGTGTGCCAGTATGAAGTGGCACACCTTGATTTTTAACAACCCACACAAGTACTTTATGCTGTACTGTGTATATTTTTCAAGTGTTCTCCCATGACTGCAAACCTGCCTTTTGAACCTCTCTTGTGTGTATTGACATGGAATGTAGGCTGTGGGAGAGTCTGAACCAGGGTTGTAGCGTAGGTTACCAGAGCCCGGTGCTGTCGGAGCATTGGGTGACTGGGTAACGGATGGAGTACACATGTGCATTCAACTGCCTAATGGCATCTGCGTAACCCAGGAGGTCACAGCCTTAGAGATAAGAAGAGTGATTTCCTTGTCTGGAGAGGTCACTTCCAGGTTCACATGCAGAAGCCGTTATCAATGGAGCCCACAGCTGTATTGAGGCAGCACTGGGTGTTGAAATTTTGTGTTCCTAACAATTTTGCAAGGGACGCGGGTGGCGCTGTGGGTTAAATCACAAAGCCTAGGACTTGCCGATCAGAAGGTCGGCGGTTCGAATCCCCGCGACAGGGTGAGCTCCCGTTGCTCGGTCCCTGCTCCTGCCAACCTAGCAGTTCGGAAGCACGTCAAAGTGCAAGTAGATAAATAGGTACCGCTCCGGTGGGAAGGTAAATGGCATTTCCGTGTGCTGCTCTGGTTCGCCAGAAGCGGCTTAGTCATGCTGGCCACATGACCCGGAAGCTGTACGCCGGCTCCCTCGGCCAATAAAGTGAGATGAGTGCCGCAACCCCAGAGTCGGCCACGACTGGACCTAATGGTCAGGGGTCCCTTTACCTTTAACAATTTTGCTCCCAGGGCAACCACCCCTGTGGCCCCTCCACACTACGCCACTGGTCTGAACTGTAGCCAGCACAAGAGTGTTTTGTGGCACCTTTGATGACCAGCAGATTTATTATGACATAAGATTTTGTGAGCATGGGAAAATGCACAAGGCACTTCCAGTATTGTATGGAAACTTCCTTAATCAATATCCATGGGTAATATTCAAGTAGGTTTTACTCAGAATAGACCCATTGAAATGACTGGCCCTAAGAGACATGTTCAGCATGCCTACTTTGAGTAAAACTTGGTTGACTACAAGTTCTGCATATTAGGCTCAAGCTGAAATGTTGTGAAGCTCACTCCCCCCCCCCCCCAGTTCAGCAAAGAAACTTGAACCAAGGCATTTTCATTCTGTTAGTCTCTAATCTGGGCCTACTGTGGCCCTGTTCTTTGGTGAGAGTACTGCTTTTCTTCACCTAGTGCTGCCTCAGCTGGGATCCTTCTTTTCAAGAAAACTTTGGATAAAGGCTGACTGATTGAGTTATTCTGGAAACTAGTTAATCACAAATTCAGTTCCTTCCACTCTTGCAGTGCAGCAGGTTTAATGAACCAACGACTTTCAAATGTCAAAATTAACATAGTAATGGCATCAGATCAATGCAGAAATAAGTATCTTAAAATGCTTGTCAAAGAACATGAAGTAATTTCCAATGGTTTCTTCATACTTCTAAAGCTGGCCTATACCTTGTGCTCACCACTGAAAACATGAACAGCCCAGCCTGTTGAACTCTTAAATAACTCCCAGTAATGGGCAGAAATAACAGGAGTGGGGATTGCTCACAATCAAACTCAGAGGAGAGGAGGAGCTACCGTCTTGTCTTTGTCCATTGTCTGTCTCTACTGCCTCTTTCCGGAGTGGCTAATTTTCCCAAGGATTTGGGAGGATGAGGTCTAGGGACTGTTAATTGTGAGACTTCACACCAGGAACGTTGCATCTCTATTTGTTTCATCATTATAATTTGTATTTACATATCATAAAACCCATGTGGCACAACTCACTTTTTGATAGATGCTTGAATTTATCACTGGAGGACATGGGCGGGACTAACCAGGTTTTGTTGGACTCCAGTTCCAATCATTACCAACCATCATGGCCAGTGGACAGGTATGATGGTAGTTGCACATCATTTGCCCATTTTATCATAATAAAGAGTGAAAGATTGCTTATGTAAGCACATAACTAGAAGAGAAACAGAATTACAATAAGAAATTATTGTCAACACACCGATGTTTTTCTAATAGCCAGAGAACAAAATTACTGTTTGCGTTAAAAGAAAACAAAAGGGACAGGAAGGGAGCATTGACACTTAAAAACAAACAGTGTTTGTGACTTAAGAGTATTTGACTGCATATGATCAAGCTCAGGTTGGATTGGGGTGGAGCTCATGCCGTATTTGACATGCTGCCTGAAGCATCCTGGTTGCAAAGTTTGCATCATGTTGCTGCTGTCGCATTTGCAAATACTTTTCACAAGCATGTTCAAATAAGTATATTCTTAAATGCTGTTAGGGCAGTGGTGGTGATGGTGAACTTGCCACTGGGATGCCACTTGTGATATTGTCCACTACTCTTAGAGCAGATATACATTTCTTCAAACTGACCAAGAAAAGTGCAGCCCAGGGACCATGTATTTTAGGTGTTAGAAAATGGTATCAAGACCACCCATCTTCACCTTACCAGGCAGCTGACAGCAACAGAAGGGTAATGAAGTTGGTGGTGGGGCACCAGAGGTGACAGGTGAGCTAAATTCAACTTGGTGGGTCACAAGAGATAAAATGAAAGTTTACCTCCTGGGATTAGCATTGACTAGATAAAAGCTGTAGACTCAGGAGTCAGAAGGTGCCAGCTGACTATTATTTTTCTGCTTTTAGAATATATAAAGTTCATACCTCTTCTTAGTGGGGAGAAAAACCCACACTTTCCCCTTAAAAAATAAATCTATTTCTTCTACTACTTAGCAAGAAAACCCATATAGATCTTTTTTTAAACTTGCGTTCCTACAGAAGATGATGGTCTTGTGCGTTGTGTGTTAATTACTACCCTGTTGTTTCTCCTTTTAAAGCTATAAATAATGTTCTGTTTACCCACTTAATATGCTTGGTTGAAATGGCTATTAAATTATCATAGTCTTCAGAAGTTGAGTGCAAGTGTGCAACTAATACAATATATATTTTCCCGTCTTTCTAAGTCCTGGTCCCTACAAAACAAGCTCTGCGAAAATGTTAGAACAGAAACCATATCGAGATGAAATTTTGTATTTTTCCCCCCATGAGGATCCATCTACAGAGGACAAATATTAAATTAGGACACAAGGAAACAGAGCAGGTGCTTGCCATGTATCTGTTGTATTCAAGCGAAAATTTGTGTAATTTGGGGTGCAGCTTCTTACAAGTGCGTAATTCTGCTTCTCCTGAATAAATGTATTCAATGATTAACTGTATACCATGTTGCTTTCTGTGTACTCCATTTTCTATGCTTTGTTTTCCTCAGTTGCTGCTAATTTACAAAAAATAGTAGATGATCCCAAGGCCTTGAAAACATTAACCTTTAAGCTGGTAAGTACAGTACTGTGGTCAATAAAGTAATGTAATAAATAGAAAACAATTACTGATCTTTTGAGCCAGGTCTTCTTAATTTCTAGCGCTTTATTAGCTGCCTTTCTGCACTGAACATTGACCTTTTCAACATTTTATTACCCCACACAAACTGAAATAGGAAAGCAGAAAACAGTTTTAATGGTCTCTTTTTTTGAAAAAACAAACAGTTCACTAACTGGAAAGGATAATTTGCAGAAAACAGCACTACTTAATTGCGAAGAGAAAAAAACAAACTTGGCATATGTATCCAAAGACTCAACAGCTGCTCTTGAAGTTAAGCGACTATTGATGTCTCAGGTTTATTACTTAGGAAAATAGCCAAGGCTTTCTGATTGGGACCAGCTGAACCAATGGCTCTACAGTATTTTCTATAAAGAGAGCAGAATCTGAAGTATTCTTTGTGGAGGGGACTTTCTGTTGTTTTGTGTTAACAGCGCTGTGCTTGAATTGCAATAAGCACTGCGTTGTTCCTGAGATCCAGAGTGCAGTAATAGCATGCCAGCACCACATGTTTAGTCAGATGAAATGGTGGCTTGCACTTCTTACACAGCATGCACTTAGTTGCACGGGCGCTGCTAATTCTCCATGTTCATAAACTTGCAGCTAAACGTGTCAATTCCTTCCTTGGTGCATAGTGGCTTCGATAGTAAGATAACTTAGAGGTTCATAGAAGGAAAGTTTGCCTTCCCCTCCGTCCCTCTGCAGCCACCTCAAAAAGCCTCTCCAGAGGACCCTTCTGAACAATTTGGAATGGGTTGCAAATAGCTCCTACCTGATGTGGGGCGTTTCTCCATTTGTGAGCGATTCTCCCCTTTCCCAGACCCCCACCACACCATTCGATACCGAGGAGCTAATGTTCTCTGCTCTATTTGCTAAGGGAGAGTGAAAGAAACAAGTGAGATTTATCAGCAAAACTGGAGAATTCATGGATCACTTGCCAGAAAAACGTTGTGCAGGTAAAAAGTTCCTGCTGCGGAGCCACCATTTTTAGTGATACATTTTGTAGGAGCCAAACTGGGAGACATGGATCTGAAAACTGTTTTCCTATCTTCTAATATTGTAGCTTTAACACGTATATGTCCAGTAATTTAAAATGGATCGCAGCGGTGGTTGTTCTAAAGAAGCATTCTGGTGGAGCCAATTGACTAAGATCTGTTTAGTTGTGAAAGATAACTGCGACATGTGATAGGAAGCAACTGTAGAATGGCCCAGGTGAGAGGCTGTCATACAAAGCCATCAAATCACAATAACAGTCATTTATGCCAAGGCTGTGTTTGGGAGCCATTGAACCATAGATGTAATTGGTTTGTCGGGGCTATAATGTAATATGGGTGGCATTCAGGTTTTTCAAGATAAACATGAAGCCATGATGTAGCAACAGTTGTCTTAGCGATTACATACAGTTCAGAATTTAGTGCAATTCTTAGATGTTGAAAGGGGGATTGTGGTGGAGTAGCAGCCACAGTTAAAGCTTGCAATGAGTAGATTTCAGTAAAAAGTGTTTATTATTGGATGTGCTTCTGTATTACATTCTGCACACAAAAAACCTCCTTTCAGCGCTTGGAATCAATAATGTAATTCATTTATTTGCATAAATGCAGTGCTTTTGCATTTAAAAAAGGTATTGTCTACATTGGGCTCTGAAGATAAGTGCTGCAGACACTATGGTGGGTTGCAATTTTAGATGCAAAAGAAACACAACTTACCTCATTTCTATAAGGCTTTATGGGGAAATGTATGGCCTCATTTAGGAAACAGTGCTTGGGAGGAAACTCTTCAGTTATTTATTATTTTAAAAATGGTGAGCCACGAAGCAGCAAGGAAATTACTATGCTTATACTTTATGGCCTGTTCCCAAATAAGGATTAAATAAATAAATAAATAAATAAAGCAATCCATGATTGCAATTTTACACATAACATGAATTCAAGTGCCAAAATGTTAAGGCACCATGGCTGCTGTAATCACACACATTTCGCTAACGAAAGCTAGCTGGAAGGCTCTGGGCAAGTGGGTCCAGGGAGCAATTAATGCTTCTGTGGGGAAGGCCTGGCCTGATTGAGACGGCTGTAAGGCATCTTCTCAAGAGTCCCTCCACAGATGCAGAGGTATTAGATAACAGGAGTGTGTTCGTAAGATAATTGAGAATGTGTGTGAGGGCTGGTCGACTCTGGTTGTACCTGAATGTAGTTGATTGTCTATCTAGATCAGTCTCTCTCAACTTTAGGTCCCCCAGATGATGTTGGACTACAACTCCCATCATCCCTAGCTAGCAGGACCCAGCAGTCAGGGATGATGGGATTTGTAGTCCAACGACATCTGGGAACCCAAGGTTGAAAAAGACTAACATAGACCAAGGATGGGAAACTTTTTCTGGTTGGAGGGCCAGATCTTTTATCTCCTCCTACCCCTGGAAAGTTAAAGTTGACAGTTGGGCGGAGCCACTCTTGATAGTCACCTGATGTCATAGTGATGTCAGGTGATGTGTCCCTTTGAAGCCCTGATGGTTGGGAGTTTAATGTGAACTGCAGGGCTCTCAGAACCTGCCTTGCAATTCTCCCTCTCTTTTAGGCATCCAATAAGAGACATTTGTTTCTTTAGGCAGGCTTATTGAAATAGCTGGTATAAAACCTCAGTTGTTCCCGGATTCTTTTTTTAGTTGTGAGGTGCTTTTTAAAAACTTCTTAAATTTATACAATATATGCTCTTGCTTCTTTTATCTTTTTAATGATATTTCAATGAGATAATAACAAAAAAAGTTTTGCTTTTTTTAAAGACAACAACAAAATTATATTCTGCCTGCAATAGATGAAGCCTATTCAAGAGTGGCTTAAAATGGATATATTCACAGAACGATTAGGACATGTTAACACTTGGGATCATTGACACAGGGTAGTTAATTGCAGAAGTGCTAAATTTATGTTCCTGACAAACGTATCAGTCTCTGCTGATTTAAAATGTCGGACAACTGTGGCTTATTTTTCAGCTTGCCCTCAATAGGGAGAGGGGAGTGTGTGTCTCCAAGCTGTTGTTTTAATTAGTAATATTGATTCAAAGATCTATCGCATCTTGATAAAATAAACGCGAACTTGACTTAATGAAGGTCAGCTACATTAGCCCTGTTGCATTTTCCAGGAAATTGGCTAGGGCAGGCTTGGAACAGGGGAGAAGTCCAACGCTGCATATTTAAAGGTCTTGCATTTTGAAACATAAAGAAAATAGTTTGCAGCAAGGAGCAGCCAACATAGTACCCTCAAGCTGTCATTAGTCTACAATGCCTATTGTCCCTGACAACAACAACAACAACAATTTATTATTTATACCCCTCCCATCTGGCTGGGTCCCCCCCAGCCTCTCTGGGCGCCTTCCAACAAAACACCAAAATACAATAACCTATTAAAAATTAAAAGATTCCCTAAACAGGGCTGCCTTTAGATGTCTTCTAAAAGTTTGGTAGTTATTTTTCCTCTTTGACATCTGGTGGGAGGGCGTTCCACAGGGAGGGTGCCACTATTGAGAAGGCCCTCTGCCTGGTTCCCTGTAACTTGGCTTTTCGCAGTGAGGAGACTGCCAGAAGGCCCTCGGCGCTGGACCTCAGTGTCTGGGCAGAACGATGGAGGTGGAGACGCTCCTTCAGGTATACTGGACCGAGGGAGCTTCAGTCACATTAGCTGAAGCTGTTGGGAGCTGGTGCCTTTCAAATGCTATGGGATGTATGTTGGCTATTCCTGGTTTAACTACTAAAACTTTTTCTCATAAACACACAGGTCCAACCCCCTTTTAACAGGTAGCCGCTGCCTGCTACCCATTCAGGTGTCATGATTCAATCTACATCCCCCACTCTTGTAGATACCCCTTTGGCAGTGAATATTAGCATGCAAGGGTTTTCTTAACACTTATTGGTGTTAGAAAGTAGGAATAGGAGTAGGATATACCCAGAGCTTTTTTTCAGCTGGAACTCAATTCTGGCCCCTCTCAGGTGGGCACCATTGCCATTCTAAGAGAACAAGGGAGGCATTCGTGGTGAGCTCCGGCACCTCTTTTTCTAGAAAAATAGCACTGGATATACCACGAATAAATCCTTGCTGCGATAGAGGCCAAAGGCTGCTTGGTTGAACTTAAGGCAAGAGAGATATTTTGCTCCTTGTCTGTATTAGAAGGTGTAAAAAAAAAACCATAGTTCTCACCCCCCAGTAAACTTGTTAAGATGTACAGACAAGGGTCTAATATATGCTGGAAATGCTCAGAGGTTGAGGGATCCTTTATCCATACGTGATGGCAGTGTAAACTTGCCCCAAAATTCTGGGGGATGGTTTATGACGAGCTCAAAAAATTTCTCCAGATCACATTTCCAAAACAGAAACAAAAAGCGGAAGATTTCCAATTAACGATCATTGGAGGTGAGATCCCCACAAAGGCTCATAACTTATTTCTCTATGTGACGGCAGCAGCCAGACTAGTATATGCCAGAAGTTGGAAAGGGGGAAATATACAACTAAAGAGCAATGACGGTATAAACTAAAGTAATTTGCAGAACTTGCAAATCTCACAGCCAAAATAAGAAATCAAGATGGAAAAACAAGAAGAGTGAATGGTACAGCTTTGGGGAATATTTTTTTAAAAATCCTATACTAAAATCAATCTACAAGTAAGGGTAATTCTATAAACAACAGTTAAACACAATGAAGGAATAGGGGGAGAAAACTAGGGTGGAGTAACAAACTGATATGCAGCAAGAGCTAGGTTTGTTAAGAATGCCATGGAATGTAAGGTTGGGAAGTCTGCGCAAAATTTCTGTACAATGGTAAAATGTGCATAAATAGAAAAATGGAAAATGCACAGTTGGTTTTTTTAAAGTATAATGTGCATTAAATTAAAGAGGTTATGAAGATATTATACAAGCATATAGATAGGTATGCCTCAACACATTATGGCTTGATACCTATATGTTATACTGTGTATCTGTTAGATGTAACATAATAAAGGGCTTTAAAAATGCTTGCAAAACAAACAAACCATAGTTCTCCTTACACATATTGACATTTTTGTGGGGTATCCCTCCTCCTTTTTCCCCTCCAGGCTTCTGGCTGTGATGGTACTGAGATCCCTGATGAAGTAAAACTGATTGGGTTTGCTCAGTTAAGTGTCAGCTGATGCCAATCACTTGACCCCCGGCGAAACGGTGAGATTGCGAAGAGGCCAGCTTTACATTGCAAAGGAAAATTTTCAAGCACCACACACTGAATTTCTGCTTCATTCTCTAGCAATTCACCAAGTTGGAACCCAAGCAAAAGTCCACAGCTACACTGCTTCTGCTAACATTCCAAAAGCTACTAAATGTGTCTCTAGCAATCAGTTTGGATTTCCCTGAGTAAAAAAACAAAAACAGACAGATTGGAAATGTGCTCAGGTGGCTATGTATCCATTGGTTACAAAAGGAATTTTCTATCAGAGCTATTCTTTAATTAAAATAATAATGCAGTAATAACTATTTTAGTGGATGATACCAACTCTCTTTTGTTGTATGTAGAAATGAACATAATGGTAAATGCTAGAGTTTATTAGCCAAACTTGAATTCTAGTTTTAAAACCCAACTGTGAATTTTATTTCCCCCTATATTTATGCATTATACATCCTAGGTGTAAGAAATTGATTTCTCCCTCTCCATTTCTTGATTTATGTGCTTATTGCAGTTAAACATGTTTGTTTTAAAGAGTTTCAGGTTTATCTTTGAAGTATGTGTCACTATCTCTGGTTTCCCCCGTTTTGAACTGTTGTAGGCATTTAGTTTTGGTTTTGTTTGGTTTGTGTGTCCTTTTAAAACCCGCAAGTGGATTGTCAAGAGTGTGGGAGGTGCCTTGCAGATATTAAATGTCCTAAGACTGTGCCTGAAGCTGGGTGAATCGGAGCTCATCTCATCTCTAGGCCTGCCATGTCTAGATTGCTGAGTAATGAGGAAGATTTATTGTAGCAGAGACTTGAGACAAATATGGCCTACGTTCTGCTTTGTTGGGGGAGTCTACAAGCTGAGACCTTATAAACAGTTGCCATTAAGCTAAAAAATGCCTTTACTTTGCCCATCTCTGATTTGGCTTATCTTTAAGGGATAGGAATTGTTTTATAATGATAAAACTTGAAGAGAATCTGAGCTTTACTTGAAATTCTGCAGAACACCCAGGTGGAGTGCAAATAATAAGAAAGGGCTTTGTGCAATGACTTAAAAGGTAAAAGATACAAAATTCTGTTACAAAACCTTTTAAAATACTTCAGACCGAAGTAGTCATACGCTTAACCTGTGGCATAGATATTTTGGAGCTAGTAAATGTTAGAATGATTCTCTAATCTGAAGCGTATTTTCAGAGAAATGGGTTTCTTGGATGTTATCATGTTAAACAACTTCCTTGCTAAACTTAGATAAATGGCAGCTCTCTTAACATACTGGGGGGGGGGAATGGCAAATGTGTTATTTAAGAGTTATTTATAATGCCTTGTCATAAATGTTTGAGGTGTTCTAGAACCATTTGCATACAACTCATTGTAATTCCATTCCATTCTATTGTTTACACAATGATTACTCAAAGACTGACTGCAGAGGTAAAAGGAAAATAAAAGTGTATTGCACAAATAAGTTGTTGACTTTCCTTTAAGGGTGAAGCTGCGTTGTATTAAGTCAGAATTCCAAGTAACCGTGAGAGAGGAATAAAAAATTCACCCACCCCAGGTGACTGGTTACTGTCTCCAATTGCTGTTGGTTCGGTGTATATATGGGGCCCTTCAAAATGCGCCCCACGTGTTGCACATGCTCAGTTCAAGGATGAGTCAGTCTAGCATCCTAACATTTCTTACCAACCAGAAGCAGTCTGCTTTTCTTCATCTTTATGGCGCCACCTTCATTGTTTTTGCTGCAGCAGACTTAACTCTGGAAGTTAACTCCATTTTCTTTCCATTTCCCACTTTCCTTGAGTTCATGTCATTTCTAGTTTTTTAGTAATTAGCAGTCAACCCCTGCACATGTTTAACTGGTGAGAAGCCTCTTTACTTCCATTTTTTCTTTTCTTTTTTTAGTTTTAGCTTTTCAAAAACAAAAACCACTTGTCATCACAGAACAATTGTTTAAAGCTGTTGTGTTAATAAGTACTTGGTTTTCTTTTTCAAAAGTTTTTTTGCGGGGAGGAGGCAAGGAATTCTAAAAACCCATTCCTGTGGGCAAGGAAGACCAGAAAAATGGGGGTGTTCCTCTATGGGTGAATAGAGACCATGTGCAGAATTTTTACCAGAGCCTGTACACCACCACTATAGAGTAGGTAACAGGCAGTATTCGAGAGTAATGGGGCAGAGACAAAATGCTAAAGCTATTTAAACATTGCTATGAATGAAAACAGGGTTACTGCCGACTACCTTGAAATAAGAGGAAAAGCTGTTACCTGGCACAGACAAATGATCAAGGAAGAACACAATAAGCTCAGCTGAAGTAAGAGCACGCATAGGAAATCAAACACCTATGGCTTTTTAATGAACCAGTTGACAGCTTTCTGCTGTTCAGTCTCTTCCCCCCCTTTTAAAGTAAAAAATCAGAATAGTTTAGATATGTAAGCAGTGACAAAGCACCATAAACATTGCATAAGAAGCCTCTTCACTGCAACTCTATTTATTTATTTAATTCATGTATTTATATACCGTCTTCTAAGAAAACAGAGCAGTGTACGGCAGCATAAAAAAACCTTTAAAAGGAATACAGCACAATTGTTAAAATGACTGGCTGCCCAAGACATTTTTTAAACAGTTGCCTAGGTATGTTGGCATAAGGAAGTCTTCCAAGGGTTTCCTGACAGTCAGAAGTAAAGATTCCTGCTGAATTTCTGCTAGAAGTGTTCTCCAAAGCATGGGACTGGCAACACTAAATGCCCAACTTTCTTCTGGGGCCATGGTGTAACACAAAATGGCTGCCATGTGAAAAAAGCAGAAAAAGAGACAGGACCATAAAAGAGTTGACACGCCCCCCCCCCCCATTTCTTTCACTGGGGGTAAGGTAAAGGTAAAGGTACCCCTGCCTGTACGGGCCAGTCGTGTCCAACTCTAGGGTTGTGCGCTCATCTCACTTAAGAGGCCGGGAGCCGGCGCTGTCCGAAGACACTTCCGGGTCACGTGGCCAGCGTGACGAAGCTGCAGCTGGCGCGCCAGCACCAGCGCAGCACACAGAAACGCCGTTTACCTTCCCGCTATAAAGCGGTACCTATTTATCTACTTGCACTTAGGGGTGCTTTCGAACTGCTAGGTGGGCAGGAGCTGGGACCGAACGACGGGAGCTCACCCCGCCGCGAGGATTCGAACTGCCGACCATGCGATCGGCAAGTCCTAGGCACTGAGGTTTTACCCACAGCGCCACCCGCGTCCCTGGGTTCATTGGGGGTAGGAGAAACAAATTGAGCAACCACTCCAAGAGAACAGCTATTTGCACCTCTTATTTCAGAAAGGAAGTAAACGAGGGTGTCCAGTCTTGGCATCCATTGAAACATGGGCATGTGTAAGGGGGCACATTCAAAACAGGAGAGGCCAAGCCAGTATAGATGGGAACCAAGTGGGAAGAGCAATCTCTTGTGTAGTATGGATTTCAGGTGAGATATTTACCTTATGCAAGCATCCTGTGATGTTTTGGTAGATAGCCTGGTGGTGCTTGTGGGTGCCATGTTGGAAGTCCCTGAAACAATTATCCCACAATGCTTTGCAGCACTGTGCTATAAGAAGACTTTGTTAGCCCATGGAAGAGTTCACAGTGCATCACTAATACATTTTTTTCTCCCCAAGCCTCTTTCTATTCAGCATTCCTGCAGAAATAACAGTGGTAGTCACCTGAACTCCTTACATAGTTACTATTGACAGAAGTAGAGGCCACGCTAATACCCAGAGAGCGAGCGCCTGTAATATGAAGTGAAAAGTCAACACCATCTCGGAAAAGTAAACTACAGCAGCTAATGCTCATTCATGCATTAATGATCAATGTAGAGGCGCAAAAGCTTTCAAAGGTTTTCTGAATACATAGAATGAAGCATTGGTATTGTTAAAAGCTGTTCACTTGAATACTAAAAAAGAGGAAAAATATCCAGTAAAGTTGTGTTAACATTAATTTACAAGATTTATATAACTAAGGGAAACTGACGCTGAGGTTGGAAGTGAAGATTGCTTAAACTGCAGGGGGTGGGAATGTGAAACCTTGAGGTGGCAAGATGGTTCACTTCCCAGAATGCAACACCTGAAGCCATTTTATCGAATGCTCGGTGTCTTTACTGAATTTAAATTGAGCTACAGCAGAAAGTTTGCTCAGTTTCACTTGTCAGGGGAAGAATACCCCCCACCCCACCCGGCCCCACAATTGTAAGAAACAGAAACATTTCACAATGTTGCATCTTGTTGATTTTGAGTCAGATGCGGTGGTGATTTTGTGTTCACAGACAATGTTTCTGCTCAGTTAAGACAGCTCACCTAATTTTCACATATCAGCCATCATCAGCCAGGAGCAACATTTGAAGTCCATTGGAGTTTACTGAACATCACAAGTGTACACTGAAGCACACAGGGTGTGTTTTTCTTTGACTTGTCAACAGGTAGCAAGTGCTTGTCAACAGGTAGCAAGTGACTTGTCAACAGGTAGCAAATGCTTTCCTATGTTACCGACTTGATGCTATAGCAAAAACCCAGAGGCTGAAGAAGGGTTTTGTGGGAAAGCAGTTGTCATGGACCTAATTCTTTGCAAGTGATCATGGGAAACCTCATATCACGAATTGAACAATATATGGCCTTTTAAACTCTGTTTGTGGGGTTATTGCTTTTGTTTCTTACTATGCTATATATTTTTGTGTTTTTATATTGTTAACTACTTTGTGATCCTTGGAGGAAGGACTGTATAGAAGTTGTTGTTGTTGTCGTTGTCGTCCAGTCTTGGAGTTATCGGCAGATAGTCCTCACCAGGAGCCACAGTGGGGAGAATGAAAATTGGTTTGCTTGAACTGCTAATAGCTTCAAGTATCCTGGAGGAAGGTGTGACTGGAACCCTGAGTGGGACTGATCCTGTTTCAGGGTGAGGAGGATATACTACAACATCACATTGCAGTTCCTGCATGTATAAAGCAGTATTGAAGGCTGCACAAACCCGTCCTCTCTTAAATTTATCCTGATGTTCTACATGATATGTTATTTGCACTCATGGTAGTGATATGTTAGGTGTGGTTAGGACGTCAGTTTCTGTGGGAAAATGTGCTTCCAGCCATTGACTCAGAGCGCAACCGCTGAGAATTCAGAGATTGGTCCCCCTTCCATTTGGCAAATTGCATGTGTGTCTGTTTTGCTGTTTGTACATTCTGTGAAGCTCTGATTCTGGACCACACGATTGTCACCAGAGATGATCTCCATTAAACTCGAGCCGTTGTTTTTCTCTGCTCTTTTCCAGTTGCTGGGTGTGTGTGTGTGTGTGTGTCCCACTGAGCACAATGTTTTTTTGTGTGTGGAATTCAGCGATTCAAGTGGGTCTGTGGTAATTCATGAAGCAGAAACCGAAACCCACATAGCTGGTGATAGTGAAGTATACAGCGACTTGCCTCAGAGGCATGAAGTTGAGAGCATGACAGGCAGCTGTACGAGAACGGCAGTACACAGGAGGAAAAGAGCAACATTAGTAAGCTGGCATTCCAAGGCGAGAAGGCCTTTCAAAGGCCAAATTTACATATCTCACACTGTGAAGGGGAATATCGGTGAGATCACTCTGAGTGACAATCAAAACCGAAAATGTGGACAGCGGCTCGGCTGGTTCATCGCAAGCCTGCCTCTCTAGTTCAGCTGGGTCTAATGAGCCTGTAGTGCAATTAGCGTAAAATTTGGCCCTGCTGCTTAGCATAAGAATTTAATCAGTCAAGAATGGGATAAAAGGTCAAAAGGAAACAGCCAAACACTTGTACTGCTGTGAATGCATTAGCCTTTCCTTGGTTGTGGGCTTTCTTGTCAGGGCTCCCAATTCCCCTGAGGGCACACACAGTGCCTCAGATTTTGAAAACCTTTGCCAAAATTGCATTATGTGGTCAAATAATCTGCGCGGGGCTGCCTGTTTATGCCTTTTCCATGCCTGGTATCTGCTGCTGCACAGACTGACCTGACCTCCTCACAAAGTGTCAGGCTGTGTAATAAATTTTATGTAGGAAACTAACTCCATTTGGGGGGAATAAATGAAAAGCGCAATAGCTCTGACCTGCTTCCCAACCTTTTATTTTAACTCCTAACTGCAGGGGATCTTTGGATTAGTGCTCTCATCATCCCTGATCATTGGCCGTGCTGGCTGGAAGTGATGGCAAGTGGAAGCACTACGAGAAGGCCTCATTTTTGCCCTATATAATACTTCTTCTGTGTCTATTTTGCCTTTCTTTGGAGGCATCCACAGCTCTGCAAGCAGCCCATATTCCCTCAATGTGAAGGCTATTACACTGTGAATAGCCCTAGAAGGGGCTTTTTTTTTCCAGATGGAACTTTCTGGAACTCAGTTCTGGAACCTCTCAGGTGGGCGCCATTGCCATTCTAAGCAAGAAAGGCGTTCATGGTGAGTTCCAACACTTGTTTTTCTTTCACGGCGAGTTCCATCACTTCTTTTTCTAGAAAAATAGCACAGGCCCTAGATAACCTGTGAGTTTTGCAGCTGGGCAGGGATTCATATGCAGGACTCCTTAAATCCAAATCGAGTCCTCTAACTGCTACACTATACCGCTGAGCTTTCCAAACTGTGTGTCACGACACGTTAGTGTGTCGGCTGCAGTGTGTATGTGTGCCACACAAACGCTCCTCCCAGTCTTATAAGGGGTTAGTTTAACCTCCAGTTTGCTAGTAAAACTAAATTGCTGTGTTAAGAAATGATGCATGTCTAAAAAAGTGTGTCACCAACATGAAAAGATTGGAAAGCTCTGCTATACCGGTTCTCAAATAGCATCTGCGAATGTCCCAGTTTCAGTCCTCAGCATCTCCAGGTTGGGCTGGGAATGGCCCCTGCCTAAAAACCCTGGGGATTGACAGCCATTTGGAGTAGATAATGTTGAGCTAGAGAGACCATTGGTCTGACTCAGGAAAAGGCAGTTTCATATGCAGAGCCCGATCCCTTGTGAGGAGATCTGTGTCAAAAGGTACTGGGATTCTGAAAAAGCTGCAGCTGCCCACGCATGGACTCTTAGATCACATATCCAATTTCAGCTGGAATTTCAAGGATGCTCTTGAAAGAGCAGGGAGCTTTGGCAAGGAATCTGTTTTTCTATTCTTCCATTCTCTACATTTACTGACTCTCACATAATATCCTTCATATCCTTAAGTCCTTAACTTCTGTCTAATTTTTATTTCCTCTGGGCAAGTTGAAGAACAGTTGTATGGCAAGTCTATAAAGAAAACTTGCTGCTTTGTGTTTTGTTGTTAGTTTTATGGTATTTAAATTGGTTTCTTTTTAAATGTGAGCTGCTTTGGAGGTCCATTCTGAGAGTGAAAAGTGGCATATATTTTCCAGAATGCCTTCCATCTGCTTAATGTGAAGGTGAAGCGACTGATGGACGTCAGATTAGGTTACACATATACCTAATGCCTGCTAACTGACTCACCTTCTTGCATTATCTGTTATGCATGCTTTTTTTATTTTCTGCTTGTGAAACATTTAATTGTGTTAATGTTGGCTCCCACCACATGGCTGCCCATCATTGTTCTCTAGGTGTGCAGTCTTCACCTTCTCAGAGCCAATCCTGTGAACTACCTTTAATCCAAACATGGATTTGGGGACCCTTTCTAATTTTTCAATCAGATTGGTGGTTGTGAATGATGCAGTTGTGACCCTCCTTAGATTAGACCCTACCCACCTGTTGTGTGTGCTTATAATAGCCACTTTTAAAAATCTTTTTGCCATCTTTGCTTTCTGTGATCTCTGCTTTCTCCTCCCTGGATTATAGCCACATGAACGATGCCACCCAGTTAGAGAACTTAACCCGGCAAACCAGGGTAAGGACAGATATTCAGCACTATATCTTCATTCTTCATTCTGCAGACATGTAAGAGCTACTTGTTCTTGAATTTGTGTCCATGAAAGTAGCTTTATTTTCATGCATCATTAGTTCTCTGCTAATGAACTGCAGGATTTGCCCGCCTAAGCAGGAACCGACCCCCCCCCCTTGCAACCCTGCTTTTTTCCACTAGAAAATGTCCTTTGTTTTTACTTGTCTTTCATTTACATGATGGCCCAACTGATTAGATATCCAGATTTAATGGCTGAGCACTGCGACACTCTGTAATTCATTTTGCCACTGTGAATAAACTCAACCTTACAGGGTACATAAAAACCGAGGTTTTATGGCTGTTTTTATGATTGCTGGATTGCTACTTGTCAAGCTTATATGCATAGCCAAGGCAATCAGACCTGCTCAATGAAACCAAGTTAAGTGAGAACTCCCCAATTATGGAAGGCCGGGGCAATGCTGGCTCATCATGCAGATGAGACACTGAAGAGGTTCATTCAGAAAAGCTTATGCCCCAAAGCGAGAAGTCTTCTAAACTGCTGACAGGCGGGGTTTTTTGTACAAAAAAAAGGCCACGTGTGGGTGAATTCTTGCCACCCATTATACAAACATGCCTTTGGAAATGGCATCATTCTGTTATCTCAGTAAGGTACACAGAAGGCCATTATGGCAGCTTATGTGAAGATATGGAGTTATGAGGCAATTAGATACTCCTAGACTATTTTCTGCTCATTCCTCCCCTCCACCTGTTTCCCTGTCTGCCTTACTGTTCAAACCAACATTTCCCCCTTTATCTCCTTTTGTTCTACAGTTATTAAATCCATTGAGCTTTCACTGGGGTGTGTTAGGGAGTCGGTATTACTGAGATTTGTATTAAACAATGTAGATAATATTTTATCATGCAGTCTACCACACCTCTGCACCTGGTCAGTAGTTGAATGCCCCTCACCACTTGGCAGTTTCATACAAGCTACTCATGGCTCCCTACCCCCGTTTATATATTTTGCTCATTTCCTGTGTCTATGGTTAAATGGCTCCAGAATGCAAGTCTGTTATATCTGTCCCCCTCCCTCCTCCACCAAAGAGCGTTCTTTCTTTCTGAATTCCTGGGTTTGCTTTTCAGCCTTCATTGGAGGGAAAACAATGTCCTCTTCAGAGTTAAATGGAATTAAGGTAAGTAGGGGAAACATCCTGCAGCCTTGGTTTCCATCTGAAATATTAAAAGATAATCCAGAGGTAATGAAGTGGGCTAAGCCATGATTTATAGGAGGGATTTTAAGTTATTTTAAAGATTAATAGGAAACAAACTATAAATCATCATTCCCACTTGCAAAAGCACTGTGTGGGAGTTGGGACAAATTAATGGTTCGAGGAGAAACTGAAGTGTCTTGTGTTTGTATGCTCATGTGACTGGGGGGGGAATTGAGAGAGAGAGAGCTCATGCTGGGCACAGCAATTTGGGATGCTTTGCTAAAGGAAAGCTTTGTAGCCACTTTCCTGGCTTTCAGTTGATATGCTTTTGCTTTGATGCTAAAAGCCACGTATCAGTCCCGTAATAATAACAAAGGCAGAAAACTCTGCTGTTTCCATATATAATTTTTACTTCCGCAGACTACTGCTAAGATGAATGACATACACATTTTTAAAAATGAGGGTGCTGGGCTTCTAAACTGGATGTGTGTGTATACTTGGAATGGGGAAATGGCCTGGTAAAGGGTTGGTAAAGGTAAAGGGACCCCTGACCATTAGGTCCAGTCATGACTGACTCTGGGGTTGCGGCGCTCATCTCGCTTTATTGGCCAAGGGAGCCGGATTACAGCTTCCGGGTCATCTGACCAGCATGACTAAGCTGTTTCTGGCGAACCAGAGCAGCACACGGAAACGCCATTTACCTTCCTGCTGGAGCGGCACCTATTTATCTACTTGCACATTGATGTGTTTTCGAACTGCTAGGTGGGCAGGAGCAGGGACCGAGCAACGGGAGCTCACCCCGTTGCGGGGATTCGAACCGCCAACCTTCTGATCAGCAAGTCCTAGTCTCTGTGGTTTAACCCACAGTGCCACCCGTGTAACAGGCTTGACTGACTGCCAAATCAACCTGGAAGAACTCATTCTTCCAGGGGAGTGGAAGCCATAGTCAGGGGTTGCCAATGTGCCACCCTCAGGCACACATGTATCCACAGAACAGAACAAAATAGAGTGGAATGGAACCAAACAGAACCTGAAGGCCCCCTCCAAGGCAGGTATGGATGATGGCTATGGCAGCTTGGGCTTTTTCAGTGGTGGCCCCTAATTGTGGTATGCTCTCCCCAAGGAGACTTGCCTGGTGCTGACATTATCAGCTTTTTAACACCAGGCAAAGACATTCTTGTTCTTCCAGGCTGTTTGGGTTTTTTTAGTCTGATTTTTTAGCCTGGTGTTCCATCTTTCAGTAGTGTGGGGAAATGTTCATACAGTGGTACCTTAGGTTAAGAACTTAATTAGTTCTGGAGATCCGTTCTTAACCTGAAACTGTTCTTAACCTGAGGTACCACTTTAGCTAATGGGGCCTCCCGCTGCCGCTGCGCCACAGCACGATTTCTGTTCTCATCCTGAAGCAAAGTTCTTAACCCGAGGTACTATTTCTGGGTTAGTGGAGTCTATAACCTGAAGCGTCTGTAACCCGAGGTATATCAATTATCTATATCTATGCACGCACATCTATTCTATGTTGTGTTGTTCATGGATGAACACTCATAGTATGTCTGTTTTTTTATTTTCCTGGCATTCTTGCATTTTACATCTTTGTAAGTCACTCTTAAGACTCTTGCGAAAAGCTATGAATACATTTACATAATGATGATAAATAAATAAATGCATTCAATAGAGCTTACTGCTGAGCAAATATGCACTTCACCTTTCTCAGCCTGTTTGCTCCCCTTGGTGGCCCCTGATCAACTGTTTTCACCTTTCTGAATTAGTGACATGCGTAATCCCACCCAGTTATGGATCTTCAAACTGTAAACACAACAGCACAGTATTATATTACATAACTAAGCACATTTGGCTACAAGGGGTTACACGATGATGGAAGTGAGGGCAATATAAATGAATTTGCAAATAAAAAGCTTGACTCCCAAGCAAACAACTGACTCCCGATATCCTTGAGTTGAGTTTAGGTCATAAAGGCTTTTGAAAAAATCCATTTATAAGCTATTCAATATATAAACCTGTCTCTTACTCCATTTATAAGCATATCCTAAAGGCTTGGGGGAAGTCCCAACGGGACTTATTAGGAAGCAAGTATTTTATGATTGCAAGCTTACTTTCTGATGTGCAATGAAATCATGTCCATACCATTGTGGAACTTTCTATCTGGCTCCAATGTAGCCAGCCTCCACATCACATCCTTTGCCAATGAACAGAAGCAGTGGTCACAGGAATTAGAAATCGGATCATGGTTTGGTTGCTCAGTAAGAAAGAAAACATCAAACATACTAAAACCCTATGTGAAACTTAAAAAACAACATGGCTACTGGTAGTTATGAGCCACATTGAGTTCCACCTTGATCTATCCATCTCCAGACTAGTTACCTTTGGCTATAGTCTTTGTCTGCTTGCCCCCTGCTAAACTTTCACAATGGTGTTCTACTGCCTTTTTATTCATGTCTCAGGGTATAGCTAGCTACCCCAATGATCCCCAAAGACCCAACAAGAATTATATGTATTCCCATAAAATACACAACAGTCCATAAAATAAGGCCCATTCATTTCAGAGCAGCCAAGTCCATCAGGAAAGAGAAGGGAGCCAATCTTTTCTTATTCCTTGAGTTTTCTAGAAAGTTCTGCTCATGTCTTATCTACCACATCCCCAAATGTGTGACCATAGGGAGGATCGTTAAACAGCAGCCCTGTTTTTCTGAATATAAATGGAATGAAATCCACAATTTTGCCTGAGTCAGAACAACATTAGGCATTGACAAATAGGCTGTCTGCTCTCTAGTTTTACAGCCACAGGGTGAGATTTCCTCCTGTTTCCTTATGTCTTTGCTGTAAGCACCCAGGCTTACAATATATGTCCACTAGATTTCAGCCATTAAGATCATGATAAGGTTTTCACAGCCATTTGGTTGCAATATGAATTTTTAGCATATGTGTGTGTGTGTGCATATATATATATATATATATATATATATATATATATATATATATGCAGGTTTTGGTGTCTTCGGGTGTCTTCCCGTGTAAGAGTCGGGGTGTCTGTGCGACGTTTCGACGAGGTCTCACTCGTCATCTTCAGGCTGGTGCTTTCGGCTTCTTGTTACTGGAACCAGTAACTTCTTGTTACTTGGTTCCAGTAACAAGAAGCCGAAAGCACCAGCCTGAAGATGACGAGTGAGACCTCGTCGAAACGTCGCACAGACACCCCGACTCTTACACGGGAAGACACCCGAAGACACCAAAACCTGCATTCCTGTACCCGTGAAAATCTACGAAAGCATATATATATATATATATATATATATATATATATATATGCAAATGCCTGCATATGTTAAAGCAACTGCTTGTGGCACAAAAGTGACATCAGCTGAGTGATATTAATGACAAGTTGAAATGAGGCAGGGAAGCATAGATAAAGGTGTGCCTAAAATGCTCTGTCAAATAAAAGCATAATAAATCATCCCTTTCTTCCATTCCAGAACTTCTTTATATTATTCCTATCCCACCCTGCCACTCCGTATTGTTGTTGGAATTCGTCTTTCTTGGAAGACAATGCATCTCTGGGGGTGAAGTCAAACCTCTGTGTGAGGAGCACCGAAGTGACCTCCCTGGGGCACAAACAAGCCTGGGCAGTGTGTATGGTGGCCCTGGGCTGCTTAGATGACAAGACCCCCTCTCTTGGTCTCACTGATGAGGTCCAAAGGAAAGCAAAGCAATACATTTGGCACCAGCTTGGCTGCAGGAGTTGCTGGAAGAAGGAGTACAAGATGCCATCCAACCATCTTAGGGACTCCACCCTGGATTTGTGTAGGGTTTACTCCTTAGTCTTTCTTCTCCTGAAGATGTCCTGCAAGGCAGTGGAAGTTTAGGATCTGAGTTTTGAATGGACTATCTTCCCAGGTTGATGAGCCCCTTCTGCACCTTACTTCCTTCTACAGCACATTCAGAAACCTCCTTCTAGACTGTTGGACCCACTATTGGTCTTATCTACTCAATCCACTGGAGCCATTCTTCACATGCAGGGGAAGTCCCTAACTTACCAAGGGTTTAAAACCCATTGGTTACCCTCACCTGGTTTAGCCACCCAGTCGAAGCCATTCTAGGAGCTACAGGTGACAGCTGAGTGCAGGGAGGGGACTAAAGGTGGACAAACTAGAAGCGCAATGTGTTCCCCACCAATGATACTAACCCTCCCCTAACACTCCATGCACCCCATTCCATACTGTGACCTACAGAAAAGAACCAAGCATCAGTAGCACTTTTTGCTTTTAGCCTAACAATGTCAACAGTAAAATGTGAACTAGTTTCACTCTGCATCACTTTAATGTTGAGAAGTTAAGTATCCAGTCACCATACATGGTACTCTTACAAAGTTCTGGAAGCTTCTAGACAGTTGCTCCAATGTATTTAAAAGTGGAACCCATTTTTTTCTGAGTATCAGTCATTCTTACTCCTGTCAACCTCAGAATATACACGGGAGGGTTTGAATCTGTTAACTTCATCCAGATCAGAATATGTTCATCTGTTCAGGTAAACATGAAGAGCTATAGAGCTCAAGTAATTTGGACGTCATTAAGAGACTTCAATGGGGAGAAAAGCCAAGGCACAAAGACATCTTCTGCTCTTGGGTACATTCAAGACTGAATTATTAGTGTGTTTTAAGAGTAGGTGTCTTTTTCTTATTTTAATACCTTACAGTTACAACAGCATTAACAACACAATTGTAACTTTTGTGAAGGGATTTGTGCCTTTACAATTCCTATCTGATGTATAGTTCCATTTGCAAGTTTTCCAATAGTCAGCTATTCAGTGTTTAGAACCAGTAGGCTCTCCAAATTGTGGTCTGAAGAACAGCAAATAGCAAGTATCTAACCCCCTGCCATTGTCTTTCCAAAATGGTGGCCATACCTGTGTACTTATTTCAGAACACGCACACCCCACACATTGTACACTAAATAAATAAATTGGGTACATTATAAAACTGATGGGAGAGTATTTTGATGTGATGCATGCTTGGACAAACACATCAGCATTTTGGCCCCTTCTGTGAACTATTAAATTTGGTGGTATGCACAAATGCAATAACCAAGTAAATTAAATGTGATTTGCTGGATTCCAGCAGTTATCTCATTTTCCTCTCCAGGGCATTTTCAGTTGTTAGTCCTATATGTATTTGTGACACTTTGTGAGTATCTCAGCAATAATTTCTTACTTCCATTTCCCCCTTGCTCTGAATTACAGAGCATCTATACTCACTTGGTGGTACTTAACTTTGTTTATCTGTGAGAGATGAAACTTACCTAACTTTAATCTCTGACAATTTTTTCTCCTTTTTTCTGCTACCTTATTCTCCGTAATGACCAATTTAATTTTCTCATTAGAGCCATTGTATTTTATTAGCACTCCCCAGCATTTCATTTACTAGCGCCTGTGGAGACACAAACAATCAGTATGGATTCCCTCTCAAAATTAAAACTACCCACATCTCGATAACAATCTCTACACAGATCCCCAGAGATTCCTTGCACTCCTGTGTGACTGAATTCTTCTTCTTCCTTTGAAAGTTTCCATGGCTGAGATTCAGTTGCAACCACTGTGTTGTTTATGTTCTTTTTCAAAATATTCCTCTGCTCCTTGGAAGTATGCGCCCTATGGTTCTCATCACCACTTCTAGGTTGGAAAGAAGGACTATGGACTCCCCTTCTTTGGATGTCTCCAATTTAAGCCTGGACAACGGGTGTTTTCCCTTGAATGGGAATGAGTCCCACTCAACACAGTGAGGCTTACTTATGAGTGGCTTCCAACATATATAAAAACATAACAAAAATTACACATGAAAAAGCTTCCCTATACAGAGCTGCCTTCAATTGTCTTCTAAAGGTTATACAGTTACTCATCTCCTTGACATCTAATGGGACGGTGTTTCATAGAGTGGGTGGTACTACTGAGAAGGCCCCCTCTCTGGTTCCCTGTAACCTCACTTCTCATGGTGAGGGAACGGCCAGAAGGCCCTTTGTACTGGATCTCAGTATCCAGGCTTATTCACAGCTGGTCCAGCAAAATGCTGTGATGGGTGATATCAAAAGCTGCTGAGGGATCAAGGAGAAGCAAAAGCCCCAAATGGGAAGCATACCATTAAAATAAGGGAAAATAAGATGAAATGTGAGTACAAAACTCAGGGGCTTCTGTTTTTAAAATGCACTGTAACCCATAGGAGCAATTCAGTGAATGACAAACTTTGCTGGTGTGCGTAAATTCAAATAAAATAGATTTCTGCGTGAGTGTATTGTGGTGTGTTTTTGAAAAGCTACTTGAGAACTACTAGGTACAAATGTTTACTTAGACGCCTGTCGCCGTACGTGATTATCCAGACAAGTGCTTGAGAAGAATTGCAATATGAATCACAAATAATTGTCAAGGAGCTGCCAACTATCTAAGCAGAGCCCTGCATTTGAAAGTAATGCGCAGTGATGTAGTCCAAATGGATCTGTGCTGGGAAAATTCTCTCCTGTCTCTCTTACCACTAGGTAGAATTTCAAACATGCCATTGGCACTTCTCATTCATAGCCTTGCCATGACAATGCTGGGTTTTTTTCTGGAAGCTGCAACTAGGGCAGAATGAAGGGCAGGGTTGCTAAAGGCAGTGGCTGGCCGTGTAACTGTGGACTATTGGCAATACAGTCAAACCAGCAATGCATGTTTGCTAGATAGGCACATGATAGGAGTGGAAGCTCAAAGAGTTTCCCTCTAAGTTGCTAGAGAGAACTCTGAGTGCTCTGATAGGGGGAGTATGTAGCCATATATAGTCTCCTCACCTGGCCAGGCTCTTTCCTCTTTGACCTCATTGCTGTAATGTAGAACACCTGCATGCCTGAGCTCCACAGCTCAGACACCATTTTAAATTAGACTAAAGCTTGCCTTTGTAACTGGATTACCATTTTAAGCCTGCCCGTACAAAGCTGCTGTTATCGATTACTCTTCAACAAGTATTCTGAGTGAGTAAATGCTATTTTTACCTTTGAGAAGACTGTGTGATGACTGCTTTAAGGGGGGAGAAATACCGGGAGAATCGTCTGCCTTAAAGCATCCTGGATTACTTAAACTAAAAGGCTAAAACTAGCCTATCTAAGCTTCCCCTTTAAGCTGCAAAGGGTTGCACTCTGCTCAACTCACAAACATGGGGAAGGAAGGATAATTTCTAACAAATACATTCTCTCCTACTATCTATACACATGCCAACAATAACACCATTATTAAAAGAACTGCACTGCCTGCCAGTTTGCTACCAGGCCACGTTTAAGCCCTTAACAACTTGGGACTAGCTTATGTGAAGGAACACCTTCTGCCACATAGAATCTGTCCATTCATTAAAGTCAGGGCTTTTTTACAGCCGGAACTCACTGGAACTCAGTTCTGGCACCTCCAGTGGGTGCCATTGCCATTCTAAGAGAATGAGGGAGGTGTTCATGGTGAGCTCCAGCACCTCTTTTTCTAGAAAAGTTGCACTGATTAAAGTCATCAGTTGAAGCACTCCTGACTCTGCCACACTCTGCAAAAGTTCATTTTGCAGCAAAGGGACACGGGTGGCGCTGTGGGTTAAACCACAGAGCCTAGGGCTTGCCGATCAGAAGGTCGGCGGTTCGATTCCCCGCGATGGGGTGAGCTCCCGTTGCTCGGTCCCTGCTCCTGCCAACCTAGCAGTTTGAAAGCACGTCAAAGTGCAAGTAGATAAATAGGTACCACTCCAGCGGGAAGGTAAACGGCGTTTCTGTGTGCTGCTCTGGTTCGCCAGAAGCGGCTTAGTCATGCTGGCCACATGACCCAGAAGCTGTACGCCAGTTCCCTCGGCCAATAAAGCGAGATGAGCGCCACAACCCCAGAGTCGGTCACGACTGGACCTAATGGTCAGGGGTCCCTTTACCTTTACCTTTACTGTAGGTGGAGGATCTTTCAACCTCCCCTCAGAAATAAAGTGAGTGCCAACAGTTCACTGCGTGCTAAAAACTTTCCTGTATACTGAATTGTTTGTTGTCTGTTGGCCATTTATTCTAACATCTGTGCTGACTGAGGCTGCATACACACCATGCGTTTGAAGTACATATTTAAAGCATGTATTATCCCTCACTGAGCTACAATTCCCAGCACTGCATAACTACAGTGACCAGGATTATTTTGGGGGGAAGCCATGCACCTTAATTGGGCTTTCAGTGTATGGTTTATACTCAGGCTGTTTTACTGGAATGGCTTTTATTGAAAACCACCTTGAGATGTTTTCAAAAAAGCGATTCCAGCTAACTGACTGACTGACTAAATGCCTTTTGAATTACGAGAAAGGGAGAGGTAGATATCTATCTGTATCTCTCTCTCTCTCTCTCTCCACATAATGCTGGGAAACCTTGCTACAGAGCATGATTTGGGATAACTAGCCACTGATAACCAACATGCTTAAGTCTAATTAATGCATGAAGGGGTTAGGATTATAGAATAAGCTGTCCTGCCAGGCTTAGCCAATTTCACTCCCCCTCACCTTGGGAGGAATGGCTATCAAGCTCTTTGTTCTTTCATTCCATTATGTGAACGCCTACGAATAAGGAGGTCTGAGATGGTTGCTTCAAGTTTAGACTGTGTGGCTAACAGAAGCCATCTTTGTGATTCTATACAAATGATTTAGAAACTCTAACCACTTTGGAACCTAAGTTTTACTGCCTGTGTTTTCTGACTGCTGTGTGGAAAAGCACACAAATCTGACCTTTGAAGAGTTTGTAAGCAAAACCTTTTTTAAAATTTACCAAATGTGTGGTAGAGGGGAATCTTGGAAGCAACTCAGAAGGGGGTACAGTGGTACCTCTGGTTGCGAACGGGATCTGTTCCGGAGGCCCGTTCGCAACATGAATAGAATGTAACCCGCAGCAGCGCGTCTGTGCATGCACGGGTTGCGATTCGTCGCTTCTGCACATGCGCGTGACATCATTTTGCACGTCTGCGCGAGTGGCGTAACCCGTAAGTAACCTTTCCCGGTGTTTCCGGGTCGCGGCGGGACGCAACCTGAAAAAACGTATCATGAAGCAAATGTAACATGAAGTATGACTTTATTTGAAAGGTCCAATAACCTAATTTCCATGTGTTACTTTGCTGCATATTTTGTGATTTTAAATATCTGCTGGGGTTCTCTCACCAAAGAGTACATGCACCAGACCTGGATCTTAGGCATCCAGGAAGTCTCCTTTAATTGTACCTATATTTTTCTTTAACCAAAATCCAACATAAGGTTGGACAACTTTTTGTCTGTGGAGGACTGCATCTCCTTGGGGAAAATTTGTCAGGGACTGCATGACATGTGTGGGAAGAGTCAAAGACAAGTGTGGATGGGGCTACTCCTTTTCTTCTCACTTTCTGTGATCCCCTTTCTCTGATTGTCGAGTAGGTAATTCTGTTTTTAATAAAGTTTTATTATACGTTTTATCCTTGTTCTTTTAAAAAAAGAGGAAACTGAAAAATCCCTCCTCAAAGTTTGGATTGCTTTTTAGTTTTCATTGTGCTTTTCAATCTGTAGACATCAAATAAATTACGTCTGGTGTATCATCTGCAAAAAGTCTCTTAGTAGAATCTCTGAACCATTATGTAATTTATTGAACTTAATTAACACAAGCCAATATTTTACATAAGTAATTAAATGAGTTGAAAGTGTTGCACGACTCTCCCATCTGTTGGAAGCAACAGCTAAATTGCAGTACAAATTAAAACACATAGTGTATGTCTTCCATGTGTGACTATATACCATTTTTGACTATGTGTCTATTTACATATAAATTATGCTATTGAAATGCCTCACAGTATATATATTCCTTATTGTGGCCCATTAGTTTTATTCCTGACTGTAGAAATGCTGATTCCAAGGAATATGGCGGTAAACAATAGAGCTTAAGGACCATTTAAACCAGCCTAACCTCCACCTTGACATCTGTTGAACTGTAGCTCATGGATTACTGTCGCCTTTTAAAGGTGCACCTGCCCATTGATCCTCCTGATTATATGCACCTCACATTTGCCCTCTATATTGTTTTGAAAAGCATCACTAAGCTGGTCTCATCAAACTACTCGTAAATTGTCAGATGAACTTTGGAAAATTTAGCCGTTACTGAAGAAGATTAGTATCTATCATTAAAGTACCATGGAGTCATGCCAGTTTCACTGCCCATTCAGAATAACATTTAGGGAATAGTACATTTGGTGGATTTCTCTCTCAGTGTAGAGGGCACTCAAATGTCAAGTTGTTGTTGTTTAGTCGTTCAGTCAAGTATCTATCCACTATGTTTGTGTTCTGGCCTTCCCCAAAGCAAGGTTGTCCGTCCATCTTAAAACAAAATGGAAGCTTATAAACAGTTGTACTCGTTGCTATTTTTCTAGAAAAAGAGGTGCCAGAACTCACCATGAGAATTCTCCCTTCTTCTCTTAGAATGGCAATGATGCTCACCAGAGGGATGTCAGAGTTGTGAGCTCTGGCTGAAAAAACACACCCTGTTTGTACTTCAGAATGGTCTCAAAAATATAAGAAAGCATTTCAGGCTGGAAAAATAAGAGCATTGGAAGATGAGGATCATGAAAACTAAAAAGATGGGGCATGGTGTCCAGATTCAACAATGTCACTAAACCTTGAAATACAGTGGTACCTCGGGTTACATACACTTCAGGTTACATACACTTCAGGTTACAGACTCCGCTAACCCAGAAATAGTACCTCAGATTAAGAACTTTGCTTCAGGCTGAGAACAGAAATCGTGCTCCGGCGGCACGGCGGCAGCAGGAGGCCCCATTAGCTAAAGTGGTGCTTCAGGTTGATAACAGTTTCAGGTTAAGAACGGACCTCCGGAACGCATTAAGTACTTAACCCGAGGTACCACTGTATACCTTGACACCTGCCAATATTCCCTCCTTGTTCAAGGCCAGTATTGGGATTTCGATGGAAAAACCTGTTTTCCTACATAGCAACAGCACAGGTTTGCTGCGTTCTCAGCAAGGTATATCTCAGCTTCCACTGCATCTGGATTGAGTAAACTAAATAATAATAATAATAATAATAATAATAATAATAATAATAATAATAAGCCACTCTGGGTGGCTTCCATAAAAACCAAAAATACAGTAAGATATCACACGTTAAAAACTTCCCTGAACAGGGCTGCCTTAAGATGTCTTCTGAATGTCAGGTAGTTGTTTATCACTTTGACATCTGCTGGAAGGGCGTTCCACAGGCGGGCGCCACTACCGAGAAGGCCCTCTGCCTGGTTCCCTGTAGCTTTGCTTCTCGCAATGAGGGAACTGCCAGAAGGCCCTCGGCGCTGAACCTCAGCGTCCGGGCAGAATGATGGGGGTGGAGACGCTCCTTCAGGTATACTGGGCCAAGGCCATTTAGGGCTTTAAAGGTCAGCACCAACATTTTGAAATGTGCTCGGAAACGTACTGGGAGCCAATGTAGGTCTTTCAAGACTGGTGATATGGTCTCGGCGGCCGCCCCCAATCACCAGTCTAGCTGCCGCATTCTGGATTAGTTGTAGTTTCCGAGTCACCTTCAAAGGTAGCCCCATGTAGAGTGCATTGCAGTAGTCCAAGCGGGAGATAACCAGAGCATGCACCACTCTGGCGAGACAGTCCGCAGGCAGATAGGGTCTCAGCCTACGTACCAGATGGAGCTGGTAAACAGCTGCCCTGGACACAGATTTGACCTGTGCCTCCATGGACAGCTGTGAGTCCAAAATGACTCCCAGGCTGCGCACCTGGTCCTTCAGGGGCACAGTTACCCCACTCAGGACCAGGGAATCCTCCACACCTACCCGCCTCCTGTCCCCCCAAAACAGTACTTCTGTCTTGTCAGGATTCAACCTCAATCTGTTAGCTGCCATCCATCCTCCAACCGCCTCCAGACACTCACGCAGGACCTTCACTGCCTTCACTGGTTCTGATTTAAAAGAGGGGTAGTGAAGAGGTACTATGGGCAGTGAAGAGGTACAGGGAGAACTTAGATTTAGTTCTCATCTGAAGGTGAACCTACCTAATTCTCTCTCTCTGAAACAATACACAAATTGAAAGAACAGCCATCCACAACAGGCACTTTTCTGAATTTTGCATTGCAGTTCTCCAGCCAAGCAATGTTTTCAGAAATGCACAGTCTAGGGTAAACTGCATTTTAAATGCATATGTTGGTGAAAATTGCTTTTTAAAACTGTATATTGGGCAAAATTTCATTAAAAAGGTATATTTTGGGAGAAATTTGCACTAAAATTTCCAAGAGAACTTAAAAAATAAATTCATAACCCACATAGAAATGTGGAGAACTGAATTTAAGACTGGGAAAATTAGAAATGGAGGGGAAGTGAAATGGACAGGTTTTCCATCCCTTGGTCCTGTGTTGCTCATGCTGACTGACTGATGACCCATTGTACTTCCAAGGCAGCATCTAGAGTAAAAGATATGAGTGTGGTAATTTAATCAGCTGCAACTCCTCAGAGAGCCAGTCAGAGAACAGTGACGCTGGGATGATCGAGAGGGGATCACAACTGGATTTCAAGCTGCTGTGGCAGCGAAATAAAGAAACAAAAAAAATCCATGGGGAAGGTGGACAACTCAAAGAAGGTGTACCAGACAGGGAGATAATAGCCTGCCCTCTGAACTGACCTGCACAAAACTCTATTTGTGCTTGTTAGCTCAGGTCAGGACTGGCCTCTGTGTCAGAAGCCCATTAACAAACTGGACACAGCTCAGAGGGCAACAGCCAAGAAGCCATTTCTGCTTCCTCTTTCCTTTCCAGTGGCAAGTCTTGAGTGTGGTAATATTACTCCCAGCAGGTTTTGGACCTTTTTCTTATTTTATAGCAGGGGGTGGGATGAGGGAGGCCTAGCTTTCTGCTGAGGGGATAAATCTGTAACTCTACTAATTACGGGCATGGATGCGAGTTCCCTTGGTTCAATGCTGTTGGATAATGCTGTTGTTGCTTTGCAATGTTGTGTGTGAATGAATGAATGAATGGGTGTGCATTATGTGTGGGAATGGATATATGTAGGTGTTATGTGTGGATTCTTATGAATTCTGTGGATTCTGTGTGTTGGAATGAGTGGGTGTGGGTGTGTGTATAAATGGATAAGAACTCACCTTTTCCTGTAAGGGGGAGAGTTAGAAAAATTATACACCCCACAATTCCCTTCTACGACACAGTGCCTGAAGGCAAAGGAATCCCAGGCTCATACTTCCTGCCAATCGTGGCACATCCACCATGCTTATCAAAGCATGCTGCAGACTCACACAAAGCTTTTATCCAAGGTTGCCTCTGCTTGCTGATTTAAATTCGCAGAGGAAACCTTCACGAATCCTCTGCTGCTGTTTCTACAAAATATGAACCCTCCTGAAGCAGGCAATCTGGCCCGGCATCCTGTTTCTCACAGTGGCCAATTAGATGCCATGGGGAATCAGACAAGCAGGATCTGAGTACAACAACACTTTTCCTGCATGTGATTCCTAGCAACTGGCGTTCAGAGGTATTCTGCCTCTGTATTGGAAGTTGTATATAGCTATCATGGCTAGTAGGCGTTGATAGCCTAATCCATGGGTAGGCAAACTAAGGCCCGGGGGCCGGATGCGGCCCAATTGCCTTCTCAGTCCGGCCCATGGACGGTCCAGGAATCAGCATGTTTTTACATGAGTAGAATGTGTCTTTTTCTTTAAAATGCATCTCTGGGTTATTTGTGGGGCATAGGAATTCATTAATCCCCCCCCAAAAAATATAGTCTGGCCCCCCACAAGGTCTGAGGGACAGTGGACCGGCCCCCTGCTGAAAAAGTTTGCTGACCCCTGGCCTAATCCTCTTTTAAAACAACCCAATGAGCTACAGGAAGGCTCAGGTCACTGCAAGCAGCATGGCAGTTACATAGCTGGTATAATATCGAATAAACAGACTTTTTGTTGTAAGGAAGCTAAATGTGTTTTTTAACCTTCTGCACAAGCACAAGCGGCAGCTGTGCCGACTGCCTCCACCACCTTTCTGAGTAGTCTTTTCTTCAGTTTCACAAATGTCTATTTTTAAGTCCAAAGGTTGGCAGGTATTGTTCAGGGCAAAGTTTTTCATTGCATGCATATTCTTTCGAGGCAGACATACTCTCCTGAGAGGCCTCGTTTCAGTACTTTTAAGAATTATACTGGCTTCTTGTGCAGTACTGTGGATACATTGGGAGATCTATGACAATTAACCAAATGAGAAAATAGAGTGCTTGTAATTAAGATAATCAAGCTCAGGAAAAACCCACCCTCCTAATACTAATAGCCATGCAGCTTTAAGCTGTACATTAATTAAACCCTGGATAACAGTTACAGTCACTCACAGGCAATTTGGGGGAGAGAAAAAAATACGCAAGATCTGTGGCATGGAGACAAAACTGCTGCTAAAACACATCTACTTCTTCTTTGGCGATCACTCGTAGCTGAGTAAGATATAAACACGGTTTTAACAATGAGTCTGTAAGTGACTGTGGAGGCCAGTTCTGGATCCACACGTCCTTCCACAATGGGGACATTGGTTTCTGGGTGGGAGTTGATCACAGTGTGGATTTGCCAAGCGTGACTTCCTCTTAGCACGTTTCTCCCTTGCGTCCTGAGTTCGAGTGTCTTCAAGGCCCATGACACACTGCCCCTGACTTTATCTGCAAAGGTTATTTGTCCATTTTAAGCAGTTGCCAGGATGATTTAATGTGCTTTTTGCTTAAGGTCATCTTCCTGTAAGAGCAATGAATGTGCCCAACATCTGTTTCTGATCTGCAATTCTGTTTTGAAGCCTATATATCTGGCACAATCCCAGCAGCTCCTCGTTGATCTAGAGGCTCTGATCTGCTCTTGATACGATGATAAAATACAACAGGAGATTTGTGTGAATGGTGTATGATCTCTGCTCTTTTGAATCTGCTCATCTCAAGGGAGAGCCCATTTCTCTGTTGCATCCGATCATGCTAAAACATGGCAGTACTTGCCCCAACCTGCAATGGCATCTCCATCCATGTCAAAGGACAAAAATGTGTCTGTGCTGCATAAAGATGTCCTCTCCTATGAAGTAATTGGATCACAGGGCTCTGGATATATATGGTAGTGAGCATGGGTGAAGCTACATTTGTTTGAGTATTTTGCAGCATTGGAAAGTTCCTAGTGTGTCAGATGAAATTCATCACTTTAGGAGGACTAAGATACAGAATAACTGTAAAAAATACAGGGAATAATAATAATAAATTTTATTATTTATACCCCACCCATCTGGCTGGGTTTCCCCAGCTATTCTGGGCTGCTTCCAGAAAAATATAAAAAATATATTAAAATGTCAGACATTAAAAACTTCCCAATACAGGGCTACCTTCGGATGTCTTCTAAAAGTTGTGTAGTTCTTTATCTCTTTGACATCTGATGGGAGTCATTCTTCAGAGAGGGCACCACTGCCGAGAAGGCCCTCTGCCTGGTTCCCTGTAACTTCTCACGGGGAGGGAACCGCCAGAAGGCCCTCAGAGCTGGACCTCAGTGTCTGGGCTGAATGATGGGGGTGGAGACGCTCCTTCAGGTATACTGGGCCAAGGCCATTTAGGGCTAAAGATCAGCACCAACACTTTGAACTGTGCTTGGAAACAACTGGGAATCAGTGAAGATCCTTTAGGACCTTTGTTATATGGTCCCAGCGGCTACTCCAGGACCACATGTAAAAGAAACATGTAAGATAAACATAGTGATCAGCAGAGTATATTTAATGGGTACAGCAAGCTCCAAATTCTAACAAAGATGTGCAGGTAGCCAGCAGGCGGTGCAATAAAGGGGTAAACAGGAAGCCTTGACAGTTATTTAGATATGAAGCAATTGCATTATCCATTGTTAAAAGAAGCCCCTCAAGCAGTGAGTTTATTACTGGAGAAAAAAGAAAAAGATGAGGGAAAAAAATGAAGGAAGATGGATCTTTTTGGTTTCTCTTATGAAATAAAAAGAAGAAAATAATTCAAAAGATGCTGACCAAAGGAAACGCGGATTACTTTTCTCCAGGTCTAAAGTTCATGGGAAGAGATTATCATGAGACCAAGGATGCCACTTGGGTAATGAGTTCTGCTGAGTGGGTTAGAAATAGGTGATCCATGGAGCGAGTGTCAAAAGGCAGTGTGCTGCTCAGACTGGAAGGTGCAATGCTAGAGTTTCAGTGTCCAAGTGTGCAGTGATTGTATGGGTCATGTAACTAACAGGAGCGAAGAAACATCAGTTTGCACCACTGTGATCAAGTATATGGTGCAAGAGGTGCTGCTGTACTGGAACACCTAATCTATTTTCTTGCCTCAGTAGGTGTTACCTAGAGCTATCAAAGCTTTGGTATATTAGGGCAAAAATGATGACAGGAAATCGGTACAGGGGTGGAAATTTGGGATAAATCTTGACATCGAAGATTTGTCAAGAAGTACTTAATTTGTTCCGGAGTTCCGCACTTAACTTGAAACTGTTCTTAACCTGAAGCACCACTTTAGCTAATGCTGCCTCCTGCTGCCGCCGCGCCGCCGGAGCACGATTTCTGTTCTTATCCTGAAGCAAAGTTCTTAACCTGAAGCACTATTTCTGGGTTAGCAGAGTCTGTAACCTGAAGCGTATGTAACCTGAAGCGTATGTAACCTGAGGTAGCACTGTATGGAAGTTTTAGAATGGTTTTATGCAACCGATCAGATGATTACATATATCACCAAACTTAGATGTGGCATAAATTCACCCCGCCCTGCAGAATATTGCTGTTTTGAATGAGGTCCCACTCCCTTGACAACAGTTCTGACATCCTGGTTGTCCTGATATGGGAAGCGCTGGAATACTCATTGTGTGGATGATGATGAATGAATAAATGAAAGTCAATGAATGAATACCAATGAAGGATTTATATGGGATGCTTATAAATGGCAGGCCTTTTGTGGTTGCTGTTGAGCTTGCTAGCAATGGGAGGCTGAGGATGTCAGGAAGTTCTGATCAAAGCTATATGTGCACTTGTTTTGTTTACCTGCAGCAATTATGCCACTGTGTGAGGAAACAGAAACTTGTGGATACTTAAAATGCAGTGGTATACCGGAGGAGATAGTGTTTTGTTGATGGGAAAAGAATAAGGCTCCTTGGTTTGTCTTCCATTTTTTCTCTTGAGCCAATGGGAGCAGACCAGAATGAAACAAAAGGAGTAGGTATAGAAAGACTTCTTGTCCACAAAATGAGACCAAAGATAAAGTACTGTTGATGGGGGCAGATATCCATATTGATAAAGTATTTTATTCTGTTCAACCTCATACAGAATATCCCATACACAAAATGTGCAGGTTAGCACATTTACCCTCTACTCTCAATGCAGTTATCATGGTGCAAAGGGAAGAGTCAGGCCAGATTGGCTGGCCCTGCCCCCAACATTGTGTCTTCCCCCTGTCATCTATACCAGTGGTTCCCAAACTCCCCCCACCTCCCAGCATGGACCACTTGAAGATTGCTGCAGATCTTGGTGGACCACTTAACGCTTATTCTGCCACTTGTAGAAATTCTAATTTCATAGAATCTAAAATGTAAAACAATAAAAAGCAGAACAGGAATTGAAAGGAGTAATAAAATAGAATTGAAAATCAATATACATATTCAGTGCAATGGATGTGCCATCTCCCACCTTTAACCACAAATCCACAGACACCCTGCAGAACACCTGAATGAAGCTCATGGGCCGCAGTTTGGGATTTATGCATTGGAGGAAGAAGGTCTGAGGCAGAGAGCCTGCTTTAAGTATGTTGACTCCTCTTGCAATGTAAAGCTCTGACAGTGCAGGGACCCCGCACATGTGGAGCAGGCTCTCCGTCTCACACCTTTCCCCTCCAATGCATGCAAGATGGTGAGGGCCAGGTGATGGGGCAAGGTATAACCAGCAAGTAGAACCTGTGTGGTGTAGTGGTTAAGAGCGGTAGACTTGTAATCTGGTGAACCGGGTTCGCGTCTCCGCTCTTCCACATGCAGCTGCTGGGTGACCTTGGGCTAGTCACACTTCTTTGAAGTTTCTCAGCCCCACTCACCTCACACAGTGTTTGCTGTGGGGGAGGAAGGGAAAGGAGAACGTTAGCCGCTTTGAGACTCCTTCGGGTAGTGATAAAGCAGGATATCAAATCCAAATCCAAACTCTTCTTCCCCTCACTTGTTTGAGGGTGAGCTAACATAGTACAGGGCTATGCTACTCCCAGCTCCAACAGGAAATTCTCCAAAGAACAAGAGTCAGAGCAGCTAGATAAGATGCTCTTACAACGTCCTCCCTTCTTGTGATGAACTTGTCTCCCATTCATGTAAACTTGCTTCATATTGTGCAGCTGTTGAAGCATGACCAATGGATGGTGTTTGAGTCTTGGCCAAATTCTGACCTATCTCTTTTGCCCTGGCATCCTATTCGTACTGTGAGTCAATATATTTCAGCTTCCTAAAGAGCAGATTTCACTCTTGAAGAGACCTGCTAAGTTACTATGAGAAGTGTTAACCCTGTAATTGAACTGATTTTGACCCGAATTTAGCATGGCTTACTACTAGGAGTCTTATCTGTATGCTTGCAATATATCTAGCTACAGTTCCATAGGATACATAACTTATTCAAGAAACATGAAACAACATGTTTGAGGAAAGCATTGTAGAAATGACGACTTGATACAACTTTATTTTTCCTTAATTTATTTCCTCACCCCCCCCCCCGCAATTTTTAAAAACAATCAGCAAAACAACACTCTGTCCTCCTCAGATGTGGTTATAGCTTGGCTTCGTGCTGTGTGAGTCTAGTTTACATTTCAGTAAGGAATGACAAAAAAAGAAAACTGTACAGGACACTTTCATTTTCCCCCTTCATCTTTTTTTGAACATTTATATATATGTTTATAAAAACTTGATTAGCAGCTTGGCTGGCACCCCCACAACCCCCTAGATAATACTTTTCAACTAGAAGAAATGCACTTTTAGACAATTACACTAGATAAAACAATATATACAGTTTTGACAAATAAATACATAAATACAGCCATCTGTATATAATGGTACATTTAAACTTCAGATAATGTCAACAAGTTTTCTTAGTTCATTACCTTTTTTCCTTCCTAAATTGTACTTCTCTACATGACTCTATAAAGGTTTAATCCCAATAAGGGGTCATCTAATCCACCAAATCTTAATGACTCTGGAATCCTCCAAAGTCGCCCACTAAGGAAATCTATTATTATATAGTTCTTCAGAAGATAAGACTTCTGAAAGCTTATTGGCAACATGTGCTTTGTCCATTCAAATTTCAACAAAAATCAAACATGACTTTGATTTGGATGTTGGTTGTAATTGTAAAAAAAAGAGTGGTTTGTTCAAAAGTAACGTAAGCACTTATTTTCCTCAAAGTTTTTTTTTTAAAAAACCCAGTAGTTGTTGGTTCTTTACAATCTCTCTGTGACCAAATACTTCCAAGTAACAGAACTTGTATGCAGGTTTCAGGTTCCAAAATTGGTCTCCCTTTGCTGATTTAACCCCTCCCAAATTTGCTCAAAATAATTAAGAAAAGTATAAAAAACCAGTTATTTTTAAAAACTTCTTGTACATTCAAAAATCAGGGCACTCATGCTTAAGGCTTTTGAAACACTAAGAGATAAAAAGCCTGTCGCAGCTCCATGCAGAACAAAATGTTACATTGCAAGCTGACTCTACAGACATATGCAGTGGGAAAGAGAATAAATTGATTTAAAATATATACAACACTTTCCGTGATGAATATTTACAAATCTGTCAAAGAAAAAAAAAGAGAGAGAGAGAGAGGAGAGAATGCTAAGCATAAATGCAACACTGAGGGAAATTTCAAAATCTCTTGACTTAGGAAGATCTTATTTCTTCACTGTTGAAAATGTGTTTTTCCCATAGTAATCTTGCCATTTTTAGATTTTTTCTTTAAATAGCTGCTGGATTTGAACTTAGATTGCCTTGTACTCTTTTAAAACACTGATTACATCTTGATGTATTGCTAATTGTGATTCAATACTGCATTGAAACCATATCTCTCATCTATATTCCAAGAATAATTCATACGGTAAGCCAACATACTTAGATATTTTATAGAGCCTGCCAGCTTCTCTAAGAATGTTATGTAGGATCCTATGATGTGAAATGTGCAGTTTGTCCTTCCTCCTAATGAAAGCACTCCTGTGGAGGGTTTCATCCAGCCATTCCCTCAAGCTGAGCATTTCATTTGTTTCTCCATGCCCCTGGTTTTCCATTTTTCTTGCCAACAGACATTCAATCATCTGTGGCTACTGAGGATGCTCACTGGACTCCCCTTTTTTGCCCTGTTTGTGGGTGTCTTAAATATTTTTTAAAGCTTGAGAGTTCCTTGAGATATGATACCTCCTCCTTATTTCTCAGTTTTGCCACAAATTCTGTTGAAACGTACTGAGTTTGTTACTGGAGGGATTCATGATATGGCCACAGACCAGCAGGGAACCGGTTTATATGTTACTCAGTCTATACATCCCCTGCTATTTCCGAATGATGAGTTTCCATCTGTGCACTTTAATATCTGCAAACATTCTCCATGTGACATTGTTGTCATATGGTGAGTTTTAACTCACCATGTGACAACACTGCGTCACATCTCACAGTGAATGTTTTGTTGACATTACGGTCCAAGAATGTCTCAGGCACAGGTTCAGTAACATCTCAGTCACTGTGAGTTTTCAGTCCTGTGTAATGCTGGATTGCAAATTGCTGGCCACCACTTAGTGCCTGTGTGCTAATGAGAAAGCAGCTCTCATATAAGAAAACGAATAAGCAGTGTCAGAAAAATGCTGAGGTTCTGCATAAGCTGTTAATCAAGCCGAAATACAGGAACCCTTTAACAGCCACTACAGAATGCCTTCCAGCATCTTGGTAGTAAAATGTTAGTCAATCTACCCGAAGTACCCAAAGATGAAGTGATTTATTGAAGCCGTAACTTCTTTGTGATCTGTAATGAGTTCCACTTCTTTCCTGAGACATTCTTGGGCATCAGTGCAACTGGTCATTGCTTATAACTAACGCTCACCATCACTGTCACTATTTTTTATCCTAGTTTGGGTTGTGTTACACAACCAGTAGGCACACCAACATCCAGTAGTTCCTTTACAAAATATTGAGCAAAGGTATCAGTTCTTACAGATTATTTGCACAGTACATTAAATGCATGCGGCATACTTCAAACATACTTTCTAAAATAAGTCAAACTATCTTAAAAGATAGAACAGATTTTACACTGGTATCTTTGTCCTGTAAGTATGATAAAAATCTATCTGAATGTCTCTCTTCCTGGCTAGAGAGGAGCTTTCATCGGATGATGCTGGTCTAGTGAAATGCTACTTTCCCTACTACATCCTAAAGCTGATGTATGCATCATGTGAACACATATCAGTGTCTGATATAAAAACTTCTTCTCTGCAATGTTTGACCTGTGACATACGATAGGCATTTCACACACTGAGCTATCATTTGCTATTGCAGTCATTTGGGGGCAAGTTAAAGAGAAGCCCTTTTCAAGCATTCACCATGAATGAATTAAAGTGGACACAGGCACAATCCCTGCCCTTAATGTCCTCATCCCCACAGGAAACCTTTGCACATTGAGTGTGAAGTTCAGAACGAGACTTGCAAGTACATTCAGCTGAGCATGCTTAGAAATATCTGCATGATGAGAAATCATGCATTGTTCAGATTCCCTATCAAGTGGAGATTTCTAAGCATTTATTTGCCCACTCAGTGTGGGAAAGTTGAGGTGATGTATGTGGGATGGAAACACTGAGTGAGCAAGCCTATGCACCTCCTAAATGCTGTCTCCCTCCCATGTTTCTCGGATGCCCAACTAGTCCTGAGCTTGTTGGCTGCAGCAAAATCCAGATGCATTGCTTTGAGCATATCAATTCTGAAGAAAGCCCCATCTGAGTTCAATGGGACCTACTCCCAGGCAACTGTATATAAGGTTGCAGCCTAAGTGATGACTAACTTCTGCCAGTTACTCAGCTACATGAGTAAAGAAAAAGCGCCTTGTATGTGTTATAACACTGTGACACCAGATGGCCCTGTGGAGTTCCATCTTTCGCCAATGCGATTTCCCCCTTTGAAGTGTACAATGCGTTTTTCTGAAACAATTTTTTTGATGTGTCTATATCCAGCCGATGTCCACCAAGCAGCCACAAGCGTGTGTGGACTTGCTTGCATTTTCTAGGACTGATATGGGAAGTCTCTACCAAACCGACATGCGCAGCTACCATGTGATATTAGAACAAAACACCTTTACATCTCTGATATTAGATATTTAGAATTTAAACTCTATTGATATGTTGAGATGTGCTCTGTCCATTGCCTGCACATATTCTCTTTGCCAGTAACGCCATCTAAGTTAAATGGAAATTGTTAATTACTTGGCCTGCTTTTATTTGCTGTTTGTTCAGCAGTTTTAAAATTCAGATTTATTCCCTAAATTATTTTTCAAATTTAATATAGTTATGTGTGATCAGAAGTGGGCTTATTTTTCTTTGCTGCTATTTTCAAAATTCCTAATTTGCATAGCAGGTGTTCTGTGCTGTTATACTTTTTAATGTGGATTATCACCAGCATGAATTAGATGGATATGAAACTTTTCTCTCTGCTTGGGCTAAGGAAGCAGGTGTGTGGGGTGTGTGGGGCTGGAAGTGGACATCTTCCTGGAATCTCTTGACAGAACTGCTGTACTCTGTGGCATCACACAAATGACACTAGCGTACAAGAGAAGGAGGGAAAGGAATAGGTGGTTTTTGAATGTTCAACTTGAGACACTTTTGTTAATTTCAAATCATGAGGCAATCATAATGCCACTGCCCTTTTGCTTTTTGGCAAATGCAAGGGTCAAATTTTACATGACACTGAGCCACATGCATTGTTTACTAGAGTGGGAGATGTGTTTGTGTGTGGCATGAACCTTTCCCCCTCGAATAGTATTTTAAGCTTAAGGGGGGGGAAATGACCCTCAGCTGCTTCTTCCACTGCCATGGGAAAAGCAACAGGGGATGCTGATTTTTAGGGAAAGGCATTGAATGCAACAGGGATAGAATCATGGAATGGTAGAGCTGGAAGGGACCCCAAGGGCCATCTAGTCCAACCCCCTCCAATGCAGGAATCTCAACTGAAGCATCCATGACAATCTCTGCTTAAAAACCTCCAAGGAAAGAAAGTCCACATCCTCTTGAGGGAGACCACAACCTCCACAGAGGAAGCTTCTCCTCCCATGCAGAACTTCTACCACAGATTGAAGCATCAATGGCAGGTGAAAACAACAAATGACTGAGCATCTGTAATAGATTTGCTCTAAATCTTTGAGTAGTATTCCAAGCATAAACACTTTCCTTAGTAAAAGAAGCAAAGAAAAAAATTAAATGGAACCCGTGCTGTGTAGGGGGCTTTGTAATATTTTTCTTCCACCCTTTATTTCAGAAAACATCTCCGGAGTCCAGACTATTAAATATGCATCAAAAACGTTCCAATCCCCTCAACTAAAGGAGAGCATGCTCATTAGTGTTTTAACGGACCCTGCCCCTGCTCAATCGTAACTTCTGAATTCACTTGTGGCACATAGGAAGCAGCAAGGGGGTGGGGAAAGGAGGTTGTTAACAATATTCCATTCAAACTATGTGTTGTGTATACAGAGCAAAACAAGCTGAGGATTTATCTGCTACTCTTCTAAGTGGAAAGAAATTATTGCCCATTCCAGGGGTACTAAACTGGTGCCTTTCAGATGTTGTGGACTCCAGCTCCTATCAGTTGCCAGCCAGCAGGGCCCAATGGTCAGGGATGATGGGAGTTATGGTCCACAGCAGCTGAAGGGCGCCACATTGGCTATTCCTGAACTACTCCTTCCAGAGTGCCCTGTGGTTCTGCTGTCCAGAAAAAAATTAATCAAATAGTTATGAGATGTATGAGATGGCCCATAAAAAATACTGGGAATGGTCCACAAAGTTGCTTTAGTTCAGGAGTGGGAAGGTTTTGGCAACCTTAACCACGAGCTGGTATCCAATGACACCTTGAGGAACCCAGTTTCCTTACCACCCAGCTTGAGTTGCTGGTAAATTTAGGAAAGATTTTGAGTTGAGTCCACTGCTTGATTTTGTAACAGCAATCTCTTTGTTTTTTTAATATTGGGTATCGCTGCTTTTAATTGACCTAGCGATGTGTGTGGCTTATTATTACGAAGTTGTCAATGTGTCTGTCAAATGATGATAACTGCTGGCTTCAAATCTAATTACTACTAGTGTCACTGGGAAAGGCATGCAGGGAGTAATAAACAGAAAGCCCTCCCCTTTCTATTGGTTCTCTGTGTAGCTCTTAGGCCTTTTAATTATGGGGAAAAAACTAATTATGCTTATATCTTCAGAATACAGTGCTATAATTCCTATGGGCAGCCTTTTATAATTGAAAAAGCACTTAGGCTCTTCGAAAAGCAAAGTGCCGTAACAAACGGTTTTTAACACTGAACTAGTGAAAGTGTCGGCTGAGGATTTGCTTCCCTCCCACAGCAGTTACAGATGTTTTCCAGTTAACATTACTGCGTATCCTTAATAATCATGTGATCTTTAATTCTGTGTCTAAAAATATAATAATAAAATGGAAAATCATATTTTGATAAACGAGCAAGTCACCATCTGTATGAAAACTGCAAAGTTCTAAAAGATTCCTTTTTTGCAGTTTACATACTGGAGAAATTTGCCTTTTGTAAAGAATATAATATAATGTAATGTAATGTATTTTGGCACACACTTTTTGTTCTGTATTTTAACATCATCATCATTATTGTTAGTGTATTTTGAGGCCTTATGTTGCATCTCAGTGAAGAAATTGTGCATAGTGATTTTTTTAAAAATAAAAACCCTGCACCATCCCATTTTGGGGTCTGTGTTTTAATCTCTAACAATGCATGTCTACTCAGAAGTAAGTCCAGTGGAATCCAGTAAGGCTTACTCCCAGGTAGGTGAGATTAAACACTTGCTTCCAAAGAATCCTCTGCATGGAGAGAGACTCCTGATTTTTCTACTTCTTCCAACCACAGCCCCATGTTCTGCTTCAGATCAGGAGGCCACTAGTATTTAGGGGAAGGAGAGGCTAATTTGAATAGAAGACTATAATAAAACTGCTTAGCTTTCCCCATTCAAATCCATCTCAGTGAGCATGAGCTCAAGAAAGAAAGAGCTAGGATTCTTGCTCTTTCAGACTGCTTACCCTTGCCTTAGAGGAGGGTTCCTATTCTGGAGGTGTAATAGGAATAGATTACACAGCATCTAGCAGTCATTTGTCCCCCTTATGCAGTTATGAGACTGGCCAAGACAGATGTGACCCTACCTTTTTTGACAACTGCGTTATGTGGTCTGTAAACCAGAAATCAAAGTCGTAAAGAAGAACAAAAACAAAACAAAAAATACAGAAGATCTTCTCCTCCTGAAAGTTAGCATCCCATTTTCCAATCAAAAGACATCCATTTACTCTCTACTCAATTAATTTTTTTTGTGTGTGTTTTTTTTACAAAAAGCATTTACATCTGCAAAGTGTCCTAACACCTGAGGTGCTTCTTGCTTGACATGTCATTCCAAATTCTGTGCATTTCCTCAGGTGATATCTGATGCACTGTGATAACGCGCCGGTATCTACATAGGCTGTAGGCCATCTTCCAGTGATTAAAGCCACTGTTTTGAAAAGGGTGGATGCCCAGCTTCCGCAGGCAAAGTCCCACGTACACATCTTCAAGATGAAGAAGTCTTGTGTGGAGGGAGGTTTTGTAAATCATCTCCGCTACATCCGCTGAAAAGATGTAGCCAGTGCCGGAGCAAAATGGCGGGTAGTTACTGTCAGGGTACAAGTCCCTAGGCATGTACCACTTGCTACGGACATCCCTTATCGGGCCTCCGTTGATGACGTAGCCAGTGAAGTACCTCCGCCTCGGCTTGGTATTGGGTTTTAGCAATTTGTAAATGAGGTTGTCCATATTCACGAAGATGTCGCTGTCCGTTTTCATGATGTACTTGGCTTTCGAACAAAATGTCGCCACCCACCTCATTCCCATCAACGTCTTCAGAGTCAGGTTGTGATAGGAGTCGATGAAATCCTCCACGATGATGTCATGGAAGATTTGACTTTCCTGCTCCACCATCTGATTTAACACGGGGTCTGTGTTTTTCCCCAGGAGAAAGAGAGTGGAAATCTTAATACCTTTGAAGTTGTTCTCGTCTCCCCATGTCTCCCGAATGGCTTGCCTGGCATCAAATTCTTTGTGTGTGGTGCTGATGAGAATGACCAGGAAGGGGGCATTCTTTTCGCATTTCTCCGGCTCGTTTATGAGGAAATCAAATGAGTGAGGATTGATTGGCCGAGTCCTTATATTGCCGAAGGAGACATTCTTTCTAGCTATTGAGATGGTGCGGAAACTTTTGTGGACTGTGTAGGACGAAGTGGGTCGTGTTATACTTAAGTACCACAGAGCACTTGCCCAGCAAACGACCGTCAAGACATACAAACAGGAGACTTTTGAAGCCATTGTTCCTGGAGCTCTCCTATTCAGTAGAACAAATGAATAGCCTCGCTACCTCTGGCATCTCCCACAAGGGCAGCATGTTACTTTCCAAGCCGTAAAGTTCGACGCAGAGAAGCAACTTGGAACGCATTCATGGAGCTTGGAGAAAAGCTTTAACGTCTTGAGGGGTGTTCCTTCTCCTGTGTAGTCCCCATTCCTTGTGGCAACGTGCTATTTCTGAAAAACATGAACAGAAACTGATTTTTTTTTGACAGGGGCTGGTTTATGTTGATGCTAGCAGCAAAACATTTGAAATGCTAAATGATACCAGTTGAAGGTGTTTTAAGGTTTTGTGCAGAGATAAATGAATGGTAACTATTATCAACAGGTCACGACTGCAAGGAAGCAAATAAAGCATCATTAACTTAACATGGCAAAGCAATGCAGTTCACTTGGGTACTTTGATATTTTCAATATTGCCTAGCAATTATGGTAGCCCATCTAAGATCTTCAGCAACAGGTCACAAATATCCATACCGATGTCTTTCTCTTACAACTAGTTTTGGCAACCCGCCCCGTCCCGTAATTGGCTGACCTAACATTCATCTGAACCATATGAAAAGAACCATTTATTGTAGGCTCATATAGCACAAAATATCAGCTGCCTTCTGAAGTTCAGGCAGCCCCTCACTTACCCCTCACGTTCCGAGGCATCGTATGCATTGGAAATTGCGTATAATTGAAACCCTTTGAAAAAGCCTGCAAGCACCCCACTCTGCCCGTTTAGTGATGTTTCAATGACGACCTTATGACATTTCCGGGTCACTTCTGGGTTCAGTGCAATGCACATGTAGTCATGCACATATTGTACGCACATAAATAGGGGGCTGCCTGTATTGCATATATTTATATTTGTCCTTTCCTCAGAGTTCAAGGTGACAAACATTAAAATAATCGACACTGAATAAATATAAAAAGAAACAACAAGAACATGGTTCAGCAGACAGAGAACTGATGATACCCAGTTACAAGCAATGCCTGGTCAAAGCATTTGGTCTAGGTTCTCCCCAAAAACTTGGTGCAAACTGTACAGATAAGGGCTTCAATAGCATTAAAATACAGAGACCACTAAGCAGGGCATATAAGGGAGGCTTCATCCTGCCTCCTCTCTAAGGACCTGCTTTAGGCTGGTCAAAAGCTTTCTTCCTTGGCAGCCTTTTGAACAATAAATGGTTGCCCCCTGTTAATTGTTTCTTGCCAGTTGTTTTCGAAGGTTCATCTTTTTGTATTTAACTTTGCTATACCTTTGCTCTCTCTGCTGCTTTTGTACTTTATGGCTGCTTTACTCTATTGTGGTCAAAACCTGACCCTCAAACTCAGTTCCTGTTTTAATGTATGTGAGTTGCTGCCTTGCGTTCACTGAAGAATGGCGGGGTAAAAGTGTTTGAAATAAAGAACTGGAGTACCATTTGCTACATTTGATTCTGATGGTTCTGCTGTGGGGTACCTCAGGCCACTATTAAATGCTATTTAATAGCTATATGAAGCTGCTAGAAAGAGCCAGTAGGAGATCTGGGGCAAGGTGCTACTCGTACATCGATGATGTTTAGCTCTATTTCTCCATTATATCTGAGTGAGGAGAAGCTGTCTGGGCCCTGGACTAGTGCCTGGTTGGGATGGTTTGAGGGGAAATAAGCTTAGCTTGAATCCTGGCAAGATGGAAGCACTGTGGGGAGAGTGGTTTCTGTATCAAAAAATTTGACAATTTGACAGTTGCCAACCCTGAATGGGCCACTCTTCTTTTTACACTGTGAAAAAGTTGTTGGTGCATTTTTTTTATTATTATGACAGAAACGAGATTTCTCTGTTGTGAAATACTAGAGGCTAGGGAATTTCTTTGGGGAACTTTTAAATAGTCTTAATGTTTAAAATTTCCCTTTATAGTAAATCAAGAGCCACTGTAATGAATGGGGAAATATGATTCCCAACCATATTTATCCTAGAACATAAGACTCTTCTTTATGGTTAATGCACTTACCATTTAGCACAAGACATTTTGCTTTAAAGAGATTTGAAGGCCTTTCAGGAAACGTTCAAAAACATTCTGAACAGAAATAAATCTGATTATATAGGATGTTGTTCTTGTTTTTAAAAAAACACTTAGTTCTTTTTACTACTAAATATACTTGCGTAAAAAGAGGATCATTGGCACCAGAAAAGAGTTTGGGAATTCCTTAGGCTTGTAGAAAAATTTGGAAAATCCAAAGTTTGGATCACTTTTTGGCTCCCCCCCCCCCGTTTCCCCTGAATACAAGTTATAGTATCTCCCACAGTATACAATGGAACCAGTTAATCACTGCTGCCTTATGTTAGACCCAAACCATATCTGATTCCACCCAAGTTGGTTAATTAAGCTTCTGCTGAACTTTTTCTCACTGAACTCATGGAGGCTTAAAGGTGTTTTAACACCTCTACATTTCCACTCAGATCTCCCATGATCCTCCGCAGTTCAACTAGACATGCCAGGTACTGAACCCATGGACCTTCTACCAGCGGCGTAGCGTGAGTTGTCAGCACCCGGGGCAACGCAAGTAATTTGCGCCCCCTAACCCGGGGCAAGGCAAGTAATTTGCACCCCCCTAACCCCTAACCTGCGAGTTGCCGCTGGCGCTGCCGCCCAAACGACGCCGCTTGCCCGGAGGAGGAGGGGGGCAGAGAGGTGAGGAAAATGCAACCGCCCAGCAGCTGCAGCAGCACCGGCGGAGGCGGGGCTGTGAGGAGGGGCTGCCTGGCGCGTCCTCCGCGGCGAGCGCTGAGAGCCGCTGCCTGCCGGGTGCCTTCAGCCCGGACGTGCGCACAGCTCGTCGGTTCCGCGAGACATGCGGCTCCGCTACAGCCTGCGCCCGAGGCTCTTCGGCGACTCCGGAGGCAGCGAGCGCGCCCCCCCGATGTTGCACCCGGTGCGGCCGGCACCCCTGGCACCCCCCACGCTACGCCACTGCCTTCTACTCTACCACTGAGCTTATAAGCCTTTGCATATATATTTAGGTTAGCACATCCCCCCCCCCCGATTCTGTGCCGTACTTTAAGAGTGGAATTTTTTTTTTTGGAAATTTGTTCCAGAGGCATCTAACTCTTGTATTTCCCCTCTCATTGCCTTTAAGAAATTGTTCTTGGAACTTCCACGGATTCCGTGTTGCGCGATAGGTCGCCCGTGATTACATCGATCACATTCCGCTATGGTAGTAACGTGGAAATTGCATCCTGGAGAGATTATAAACTGATGCAAATAACACATTTCACCTTCAGTTGCCATAGCCACTGTGATTATTCCTCATCACGTATGTGCCGTGCACTCCTCCAAGCTTTCTCGGCGAGCCTCCTTCCCTCTATTAAATCAACTATAGTGTTTTTCGTTTGATGGAAACTTTACCACAGCAACAGACAGGGACCCCCACCCCCATACGAGCCCTCGGCGCCTTTCTTTTTTGGGCAGGGATGTCTTTCAGTGCTATTTAATGAATTCTTCATTATCTCTGCAATACTGCTACTGACAATAATTGCCACCGGAGCCTGTTAAATTATATCGTAGTAAGGAGCTGTTTCTCTGCTCCTTGTCTTAATCTTAAGCCTATTCTTTCCTGTAGTGTTCATAAAGATGCTTGTGGCGTGGCAGCCTGGGTTGTGACTTTCAGGAGGGGTGACAATGGCCTTGGTGATATAGAAGCCTCTTGGCGGAGCAGCGCAGCTTTCAATTAATCTGTGTCAGGATGAGAGGAGCTAATACTAATATGATGGCTCAAACATCTGAAAGCATACTTACGATGTCCGGGGTGTTAGCTCACTGAACTGAATAATGAATCGGCCTCCTATAACTCAACAAGTTATCACGACAAACAATTTAAAACTTTGGCATTTACTGGGCAAATTTCTAGGAGAGCTTACACGTCAGATTATCCACACAAAATTATCCAGGTATTCCTAGTGCCTTTCACTCCAAATTCAGTTCTCCACATTTCTTTTTTTAAGTCATCAAGAAAATTCATTAGCATTTTAGCGCTAATTACCCGCGGCAATAAATTTGACAAATCCCAGCTTCCTTACTCTTGGCCATGCCATTTGTGCCATCTTATTAATTGTCATCTTATTAAAATCACTTACTTTTGATCTTGCTTCACTTACTATTTATAGTGGCACACTAACTGTTTTGGAGTTGGTTTTTTGTTTATTTTTTGCATGCTGCCATGTGATGTCATTATTCAGCAAGTATTCCAGAATAGTGTTCTTAAAAAACAACACAACCCTGCTTTTCCTTCTCTACCACAAAAAAATCTGATACTTCGAGAAAGATCTGGAATGGCTCTGTGTGTGGCATTATTCTGGTTTTTGGTGTGGAGGGGATGGGGGTTGGTGGTTGTGGTTGTGGTTTGGGGGACGCCTGTTTCATGCCACTTCTATTTGACTGGTGTGAGTTGTCAGTTTGAGAGTTCAATTCCGAGGAGACTGGTGGGAGTCAAAGTACTGCCCATGACATCAATTCTTTGGTGCAGACAAACTTTCATCAGAACAACCAGGTATGCCATACCTAAGGCAGACACATTTTCCTCTTTTAATCTCATATACTGCACACCCACATGATTAGAATTCCTGAATGCTAGGCATTAAATACGAAAAACAAACAAACAAACAAACCCCAATAAAATGGCTGTCCACAAGTGCAAACTCATAACTACAGCATTTACTGGCTGAAGGAACATGAGGGTATGTAAAGGGTGGGACTTCGGCTTTGGAACTTTTTCCAGCTTGGGCACAACTTGTCAATTGTGTGGAAAGTAAAACCCCACACTCGCTCTCTGATAACAGGGGCATGTGACCAAAGCTGCAGATACAATTTCACTCCTCAAAACATCACAACAGACAGCAGTTATACAGCGGTACCTCGGGTTACAGACGCTTCAGGTTACAGACTCCGCTAACCCAGAAATAGTACCTCGGATTAAGAACTTTGCTTCAGGATGAGAACAGAAATTGCACGGTGGCAGCGGGAGGCCCCATTAGCTAAAGTGGTACCTCATGTTAAGAACAGTTTCAGGTTAAGAATGGACCTCCAGAAGGAATTAAGTTCTTAACCCGAGGTACCACTGTATCACAATGACTGGTAAGTGCAGACAGGCCTTTCAAAAACTTTGGGTCCAAAATCAACTACAGATACTTTAAGTGTCCCTATTTTCCAGGGGCAGTCCCAGATTTTCAGAAGCCACCCTGGTTTCTGGTTTGATCCCAGAATGTCCTGCTTTTCCTTAGGACGATTCTATTTTCATCAGAGAAATGTTGGAGGGTATGCAACTATACCACTACAAATAACATCTGCAGAAGGCCCCCTTGTTTGTAAAAATAAAATAAAAAGTGGCCAACACCACTTCTCCCAAGAGCAATGCCCCACTTCATGAATATTTTACTTAATTATTTTGAAATCTGAGACAGAAAAACACACACCCATGATGTCCTTCCAAGCCACACGTAGGTGCTGGCTCCCTGCGGACCTGGGTGCCCGAGCACCCACAAAATTCCCCATGAAGTGGCTGGGCACCTAGACATTTTGGTGCCAGGGCCACTTCATGGCACCCACAGGCCCAGGCACCCACAGTTGCGGGGCCAAGCTGGCACTCCTGAAACTGCGTATTTAGTGCAACAGATAGTTTGCATTGGAGCAAAGGCTGAAATAGGGTTGAGGGCCACACACTCACACACTTTCTGGATAAGCAGAAAATTGAGCACCTAGAAGAAATGTTTTGCATCTAATACTTTGCTAGCATGGTTCCACTAGTGCAATGGGGTTCTCCTTCCACTGTGTGCCCCCAAAATCTTCTTTTGAGGGTGCACAGGGAACTGGAGGGGACAGGAAAAGAAGTTCTATTGTGTGCATGGAAGTCCCTTATGCCAATGGTCCATTCTGGTTTAGGACTAAGGAATCTACTATATATAAAGAAACAGCAATCAGAAAACCATAATAACTATTTTCATTATTAATAGAATTTCAGTTGTATTCAGTATGATGAATGCAACATTGGCAATGAGTAGAAGAATCAGACACCTTAATTTTTTTACCCATTAACTTCTATTCTTTGAAAATAATTGATCATGGAAATCATAATATCTCAATGCAGATGTCATGGAGGGCATTTAATGATGTTAATTGGCTCTCTAGACTCAGGGACAATAGAAAAATCATGTACCGTTTTGAATATCATAATCTTCAATGAATTCTGTTTGAAGCAACATACGTGACAAAATTGCTTAGAATAAAGGTCATCAGCACTGATCCTTTTCTACAGGAGACATCTTTGATTAAACTCTGTTCAATCAACAGACTCATATTCTAAAATATGTGATTAATCCATCATTTCACAACCCATTAGGATTTTCAGTCCAGACATTGTGCAGAAGGAACTGAACTCTTTGACTTTTTATGAAAATGAAACATCTGAGTTTTAGATTTATAAAGGGGAAATTGGGCAGCAATATGAATGTGCAGCAAGAATGTGTAATAATCTAAACAGGAAGGGAACCTGAAATTCTACCTTTTTGGTAACAAAAAAGAGATTGTTTTTAAAAAATGCTTTTTAAAAGAAATGATGTGTTATAGATGTAAACATTTTAAGTGCCAACAGATACGAAGCAGCAAAATATTTTATAATGTTTAAAATTGTGACGTGTAATTATAGCTTTTTATCAACATAATTCTGGAACCTACTGAAGATATATAACGCAAGGTCTCTAAACTTCCAGTTACCCACCACAAATAAAAGCAGACGTAAGCTACACAGGGAACATGCCAATCACAACATGACTGAGTGCTCTCTCTCCACCCCACCCTAATTTCTAAATAAAATTTTAATATGCTGATTCCTACCTGGAAACGATTTCTAACCTGCAAGCTGTGTTCCTTAATCATGAACGTGAACTTAGTCAGGCCGGCTATATGTGTGAATTCTGCTTGCTGGTTTCGCTGCAGCAAATGTTCAGAATGTTGGACTAGATGGGCTACTGGCCTGATCCTGCAAGATCTTTTTAAGTGAGCTCTATATGCAGAAGGGTCCACAAGGCACCACTCACTCCCCTGAGATGCACAACATTCTCATCCCTTTCCTTAACTTTTGATGGGGAGCAAACGGCCAACACTGACTCCAGTGAAAACATTGCACATTTGAGGCAACCTGAAAGTTTGCTTCGTTATTTGGTCTTTGTTCTGCCCTCTGTCACCTAAGTGTCCTCGGTTTGACTCCCAATTTCAAAAAAAGAAAAGAGAATATGGTCAGCATAGAACAGTGATGGGGATCCTGTGGATCCCACAGATGTTGGAGTATTCCACCTCCCATCAGCACCAGCTAGCATGGCTGGTGGTCAAGGATGATGGGAGCTGTAGTCCAACAACATCTGGAAGGCCACAGGGTCCCAGAAGATCAGAAAACTACAAAAACAGCAGGTAAAAGATGATTGTTGTTGTTTTGAAAGCAGCTTGAAAAGATTTAAAGGTTGGTAGAAAACAGAAATGGTCTTTTTGGCTGGTATGAAAATGACATCAAGGGCAGATGGGGAGAACATTCCTCAGGCTGGCTGACACAAGATGGCCGCCGTCTCCAGTTGCCATCTGCCTCACCTCAGGACATTCAGAGGAGAGTCTCTTGGAGTCTTCTGCCTCTTCAGTTCCAGCCATTTCCCAGTCCCAGCCTGTTTCAGTTACACTCAAGAGGGTGGTGGTAGGTGAAACACCTATATAGTTCACCCCCACTTTGAAATTGGCTGGGGTGGGTGGGTAACAGAGGTCTGGATTTTGTCCTCCTCCTCTCCTCCCATAAGCAGATGACTGACCATATCAAACCACTTCTAACAGTAGGCCTTCATGCATTAGGTCCCAACACCTGGAGCAAGTTTCTCAGTTTGGGAAAATGTATGCACGGCACCCTTGTGTTCTCGCCTGTTGGATCAGGGCACATGTCTTTAAATTGTAAGTGTTTAAAATGTAAAGCGTAAAATAGAAGTTACCAAGGGGTCTAAGGAAGAAAGTGCTACGTGAGTATTTCTGTCTCCTGTTTCCATAGCAGCGATATTAAAAAAGTCCTGCAAGCCACTCCAGAAAAAAGGTTCTTTTTTCCCAACAGAAAACTCCAAATCGTAATTCTCATTCATTGCAGAATTTTGTTCCTAGGTCTGTGTGCAGGAAATATGGTATGCTAGTTAAAAATGACACGCTTTAGGCAAAAATATGCATCTACTTAAATGCACAGCTGGCTGATTAACGAAATTTACAACCGCTGTCAGGGTAGCTGTTAAATCTAGGAACAGAAGACGGAAACTAGGTTCAGATGTGTTTAAGAGGAACAGCTATGCAAGAACGAGCTTGATGGGTCCACTTATTACTTTGAATGGGGAAGTTCTGACATCTTTGTTAAGTTCTTATTGAAAATAAGGCAGAGCTGCTCACTTTGGCAGGCCTGGAGCAAGAGGCTGTTTGTTGATGAACAGCCCAACATGCAACTGCAGAGGAGATGAAAGGAACCACAAGAACAAACTAACGGGTGGAGTTTTAGCTCCAGCCACTACCACATTCTTCTTTTGAAAGTCCGGTCAAAGAGCGGGAATTGCTCTGTAAGTTTATGTGAAGATAAACAACCTGAGTGTTCTGACTCTTCTTCCACCCATTAGATACCACAGAGGCCACGACCCCTTGTGTTTAACCAGGGTGCTGCCGCTAACCTAAATGCAAGAATGAGAGGATTCAGACTTCTTGCTCGGTCTCTTATTTCTTTCTCAGCACCATTAGAATTACCTCTAGTAGATGTTCTTGTGTTTTTATTTGAGGTGCATAAAGTTCCTGGAGTGCTGGAACCTCTGGTCAAACATGCTAGTCCAGACCTTTAATCTAATCTTATCTATCTATCTATCATCTATCTATCTATCTATCTATCTATCTATCTATCTATCTATCTATCATCTATCTATCTATATCTATCTATCTATCATCTATCATCTATCATCTATCTATCTATCTATCTATCTATCTATCTATCTATCTATCATCTGTCTGTCTGTCTGTCTGTCTATCATCTATCTATCATCTATCTATCATCTATCTATCATCTATCTATCTATCTATCTATCTATCTATCTATCTATCTATCTATCTATCTATCTATCTATCATCTATCTATCTATCTATCATCTATCTATCATCTATCTATCTATCATCTATCTATCATCTAGCTAGCTAGCTAGCTAGCTATCTAGCTATCTGTCTGTCTGTCTAATCTATCATCTTCCTTCCTTCCTTCCTTTGCATCTGCATCGTTTGATTTATTGCAATTGTTGCTCCCTGTTGAACAAAATCCCCTGGGTAATCCCATGTGCTCTGCCTTTCCATACTGTGAATTGTTTCTTTGGCAAGGTATGAAAGTGGGGTTTCTCTCCCACATCCTCATTAGGCAGCCTGCACATTATACTTGCATTTTCTCCCCCATCACACTCCCGCTAGAGGAGCATGAGCCAGGCAATCCCTGCATCCCAATCTAATTGGAGGTTTCAGAATATTCTGCACATAACCTTTTAGATCCCTAGTGGGATGAGGCAGGTGCAGTTGGGCTTAGTGCCTTTCCCCATACAAAGCAGTGTAACTATGGACTAATGGAACTGCAGGCTTCAACAGAAGAGGGATAAATTGTGCATATCTCAGAGTTTGCTTGTGCTGGAACACCAGGGAAGTATGCAGAGTACATTCCTTATAATATGGAGGTGTTACCGTTAACGTCCTATTCTTCTCCTTCACCCACATGCACACTCACTAAAGCACATGTGTGAAACTCCCCTAAACTGGCCAAGGCTACCAACGAAGGCATGACTGCCCTGAGATTTGATCCCAGCATGTTCATGTCTAGGTCTTACCCCCCTCAGCCCCAGCAACCACTTTTGGGTTTTCCCCAAATTCTTAGGATTTTCAAAGTGGGAAACTACAAACTAATTCTAGACACTTGTATGAGGCTGTGATGCTTGGTGGAACAAAACTTTTTTCAGCTGGAACTCTCCAGAACTCAGTTCCGGCACCTCTCAGGTGGGCACCATTGCCATTCTAAGAGAACAAGGGAGGTGTTCATGGTGAGTTTCATCATCTTTTCCTAGAAAAACAGCAGTGGCTAAAACTGGTGGAATGGAAGGGCAGGGAGGCCAACAGGTGGCAGGGCCAGAGCCCATCACAGGCAGAATCAGCTAATCTCTTGTTTCACCCCCATCCTCCCCACTGCTAAGTTCCAAAATGGCAACACTGAGACTAAAAAGGAGGGTATTGAAAGTCTGTGCCAGCTGCTGGACTGGGTGTAAGTAATAAGGCAGGAAGGCTAAGGGCAGACTGTGGTTGGTGAGGCAATGCTCTATTTGCCCTGACGGACCAGCCTCCCCTGGTGTCATAGAATCATAGAGTTGGAAGAGACCACAAGGGCCATCGAGTCCAACCCCCTGCCAAGCAGGAAACACCATCAGAGCACTCCTGACATATGGCTGTCAAGCATCTGCTTAAAGACCTCCAAAGAAGGAGACTCCACCACACTCCTTGGCAGCAAATTCCACTGTCGAACAGCTCTTACTGTCAGGAAGTTCTTCCAAATGTTTAGGTGGAATCTTCTTTCTTGGAGTTTGGATCCATTGCTCCGTGTCTGCTTCTCTGGAGCAGCAGAAAACAACCTTTCTCCCTCCTCTATGTGACATCCTTTTATATATTTGGTGACTTGTCAGGTGAATTGTGGTGGCAAGGCTAGTCTTGGCTGGTCCTATCAGCTATGCAAATTGAACCAAGAGAGACCTCACCACCAGCGATAGACTTACAGTGGGCACCCAATGTTAGCATGGAGCCACGTTGACTAACAACCTGTATTAATACTTGCCATGATTCCCAGCAAGCAATGTGCGGTACCTCCAATGGGAATTTCCTCTAATGTAATTTGGTTCCCTCAGGATTCCGTAATTGTCTTTTCTGAGCAGCAGTTGCTGACTTTACCTGGTGGCAGCTCTGTCCATTACTGAGCATTCATCCTGATTTGCTTGCACAAGGTTTATGCGGAGGTTAGACTCTATCCAGTCTTTATTGAGTATCCATTCTGATTTGCTTGCAGGACAGTTATAGGTGAATAAGCATTTCTCCCACACTCATTCTGATCTGCTTGTGGGGTGTTCATACATCTTTTCTTTAGGGCTTGCCCACACTTCTGCTTGTGCTGTCCTTAGAAATAGCAAATTTCCCACTTGACCCGCACTTTCTAGGAAAGGGGCCAAGTTGTTTCCCCCTTGCCCCACTCCTTTCCAAAGGAAATTGCGCTCTTTAGCAATAGATAGGAACAAATGGCAATTTGGGGGAAACCTGAACTGCTGTTTGCTCCAATTGCTCCAACAGTGGAATTTGCTGCCAAGGAGTGTGGTGGATTCTCCTTCTTTGGAGGTCTTTAAGCAGAGGCTTGACAACCATATGTCAGGAGTGCTCTGATGGTGTTTCCTGCTTGGCAGGGGGTTGGACTCGATGGCCCTTGTGGTCTCTTCCAACTCTATGATTCTATGAGTGCTAAAGAGTGGTTCCCCCTGGGGGAAAGCAATGGGAAAAGATAAAGTGTGGAGTCATTCAACCCAAACTTTTCAATGCATTTCCCCAACACTTCCCAACCACAGAATGCTTTTTTTTTTTTTTAATGGATTTGTTTTGCTAGGGAGGCAGGGCCCTTTGATCTGCTTCAAATGTGAAAACCTAAAAGTTCTGATATGTAATGGAATCTCTCCCACAAAACAGTGGTGGTGCCACAGGTCCAAGTTTGGACAACAAATGCTGTTTAATGGGGATAGCTCAGTTGGCAGAGCACAAGTCTCTTAATCTCAGGGTTGTGGGTTCAAGTCCCACGTTGGGCAAAAGATTCCTGCATTGCAGGGTGTTGGACGAGACGACCCCAATGGTCCCTTTCCAACTTTATGATTCTAGGATTGTGATGCTACTCTTTGTGTTCAGGGTTTGTTTGCTGCTATTCTTGGTTTGGTAATTTGTGTTTCTAATGGTTAGATCGCTGTCGTCTTTATGTTTGCTTTTATATTCATAAGTCGCTTGGGGAATTACCTTCCCTGGAGAAAAGCAGGGAATCTTTAGGTACTGGCCCATATTTTAATGGCCTAGGAAGGTGAGAAACAACTTTGACAGTTGTCTTTTATCAATGCAAATTTGTATTGTCTTTTACCTTCCAAGGCTTTTCAGTCCTTTGTGCAGGTGAGGAGAGTGCTATTGCACTTAGGTCCAGCTTGAGGGCCTCTCACGGGCACCTGGTTGGAGACCAGGGCTCTTACCTTCTTACCCAGCTTGCTGGTTTTTTGTTTGTTTGTTTTTTAATTCCATGGACTGCTTTTGTACTGCTCTCTTACATTACGGTGTCCTGGCGGTCTTGTTTTTATTTTAATTTGTTTTACTGTTAATGCTAACTTCCTGTAAGCTGCTTTGGGAATTTGCCGAAAGATGGGGGATAAATTAAATCAACGCATACATTGCATCCGCGACAAGAGGGGGGGAACGGCGCTGGCGTGTTGTGTCCACATTCAGAGCTGGTCCTTTAGAGACGAGGCGCAGAGCTGCCAATGCAATTTGCATCTCTCGCTTAATACTTTAATAGTGCCTTCCTTTGGGGGAAATGGCAAGGGCTTTAAAAATATTAGCTCGCTGAGCATCTCTGAGGCTGGCAGGAAAGTAATAAAATCTACTAGACCAAAATACCTCCCTTAGAGGTGGGGAAATTCAGCAGAGTGTTTTTCCTCGAGAGACATTCTCGAGGAAATGTATCGAGACAATGCATTCATACTCCATTCTGGGATGGAGTAGCCTTTCCTGAGTAATTTACTAAGCTGTGAGGGCAACCAAGAACATCCGCTCAAACAGCAGTGGCTCGGCTCTAATGATCTCAAACCCGGAGCTGCTCAGAAAGAAGCCCCCCCCCCCGTGCGTGGGCTCAATGGGGAGCCTCTCAAACTCTGAACATCTCACCTCCGCTATTCTTTGGCCTCTTTCTGTCATGCCTAGGAAGCTTCCATCACAATTTTAATCTGAGAGCTGTCTTGGAACAAAAGGTCTGTCTGCCCACCCTCCCCTGCACCTCTTGTGTCCCTTGAACCTGTTCTTTCTAACTATTCATTTCTCTGACACGAAGAGCAGCCTGAGGCAAAAGCGACACACAATTCGGCACAGCAGCTGCTAAAGCCAACTGGTATGGCAGTTCATATTGAGGCTGGGGTGGTGTTGGGAGACATTATTCAGAGTAGCACTTCTGAGTTCAGGCAGGAAAGTGAATATGTGTTTGTTTGTTTGTTTGTATGTATGTGTCAGAGAGTGTCTGTTTCATTCATATTGGAGGAAATATGAACAATATAATTACAGAATATAATTATAATTACAGAAGGAAATGCACTCTCTCTTTCCACAGTGGGTGGGACCCAGCGTTCCTGTTCTGCTACCACACAAGACTTTCACTCATGAAACAGAATTTCCCCCTAATATATACAATTTTGTACAGCTGCAGAACTTCACTGCAAAATTCAGAGACGTGCCAAAACTGGTAAGATTAATGTGTTTTGCTTTGAGGATTGGTTTGAAAAGTGTGAATTCTCATTAAACGGCAAAGGAAAGCAAAATTCGCCCCCACCCCTAACCCTGGGAGCTTTTTGGTTTCTCTGTTTTGTTTGCCCCCCCCCCCGAAAAAGTGGGGTAAGATTGCTTTACATAAACAAATAATAATTTTCAGTGTGGTCTGTTGAATGTTATGATATGCCCCACATGTATGGTAACATTAAGCCTTTTCGCACTGTTGGAAATTGTGTGGGCCTGAGTGTGGGTTAAGTCATTCATATACCACCCTTCTTCCAAACCTCACTCACATGTGTGTGTGTGTGTGTGTGTGTGTGCGCGCGTGTGCGTGCGTAAACACACACACACACACACACACACACACACACAGGATTGCAGCTTGGAAAATGAACATACTTTAAAGGGCATAATCCAAATCTCTTTCCACACATCCCCCTGGCACAAGTTCCAACAGTGTGTGGGGGAAAGCTATTATGGCTTACCACCAACTCTCTGCTATGCTTAATGTTCAAGTGGTAGTGCTCTGTGGTCTCACTAAATATATACGATGCGTAAGAAAACACCTAGAACTAGACAATTTAGCCTGGTGCTGAAAGCAAGCTGATTATTCAAACCCATTCTCATTGTAAGAGAAGTTTGTTAGAATCATAGAGTTGGAAGGGACCCTGGGGGGAATCACAACTAAAGCACCCATGACAGATGGCCACCCAACCTCTGCTTAAAAACCTCCCACGAAGGAGAGTCCACAACCTCCCAAGGGAGCGCATTTAGGATAGCACAGTTGGGTGGAATCTAGACACTTATAAAAAAACTCTGTGATAATGGTTAAAAAAACGTTTTGAAAAATATATTGAATTTGCCATAAACTCACCATCACCATCTAGTGTCGCATTTGTATAATGCACGCAAAATATTATATTTGCAGATGTACAGCTGAGTCCTTGGTTAGAGCGTGCTGCTGATAATGCCAAGGTTGCAGGTTTGGTCCCTGCATGGGATGGCTGAATATTCCTGCAACTGCAGGGGTTTGGATTAGATGTTCCCCGGGGTCCCTTCCATCACGACTGTTCTATTATTCCATCCCACTGTCAAACAGCTACTATTTTCTTTTCTTATACGATACCTTCCTTTCTGATCCTGTACAATCAACAAGAATGTTTCTTGTTGGATTTGAATTGCAACACACTGACTTTGCCCAAAAGTCTGCTGTTCTGCTAAAATAACAGGATCGCCTTATTCCAGTTCCTGGAGGAAAGTTGGCAAGTAATACAAAAGCAAGAACTGGAGAGCCTTATGCAGCTGCCATGGCTATTAAGGTTACCAGCTGGTTTGGATGTGAACCGTAATAACTTAGAAAGTGGTGGCAATGTTGACTAAGCTTTGACAGCCACAACTAGGATATGCCAGGTAAACTGATGGAAGAAAGTGTGGTGAGCAACCTGCCATTCTCCACAGCATATTAAGTAAAGGACAGAATAATAGTTGTGCTCTGCTTGATTTTATTCTGTGTACCTATTTTGAAGTTTGGGCATCCTTTCAACCCTATGCGCAGAGAGGTCAGTGAACATGCCAAATGGTGCCTGGCAATGGTGCGGGTGAGGCAAGCATCACAATCCTGCTCCCTTCTCCACTCCCTCTTACCTACTACTGAGCAAACCTGATACTACAGCATTCATTTCCTTCTTTCTCTCTGTTCCCCAAAATGCAATTTCTGGCATTCTGTATTTTTTGTTGTAAACAAATTTATGTTTTTCTGTTTGTGGCAGTGCAGTGCATATGCACTTTGTAGGAACACACCATCTGCTACTTTGTTTAACATCTAGGGAGGCAGGACAAGAGTGAGTGAGTTCACAGCACAGAAAGAAAAGTAAAAGGAGCTTATTTTTATTTTCTATGTTCAGCAGTGGGAGCGATTCCATAGCCACTCAGGAAGAGTCATGTAAGTGCCAATTGCAATCTTCTTATATAAGCTGCTAATTTAGTTCTTTTCAAACAGTTGCACATCTTGGAACATTGGAGTTTTGTAACTAGTTCGCAACTCTACTTCCACCCACTCAGAAAACAATGTTTGTGTGGTTGCTTTGTGGTTGTTGTTTTTTTAGCTTAAGGTTTGCTTCTTCCTAGAAAAGAAAAGCCCCATATTTTTTTTGCTATGTGATGATTGGCCTCATAGTTGGTTTTGTGCGAATCCCTAAAGCAATAGAACATATGACCATTAGGGCTGACCTGGAACAGCAAGAGCTGTGTCCATGACCAAAAAGCACAGTTCCTTTCAACAGTGGGCGGTACTATGGTCACAGAGATGAAGATAATGAGGATCTGATTGGCTGAGATGACCCATGTGACTCGGCCAATGCAAGAAATGTTGCCTTACAGTGACATCATCATGTAGCCATCATATTCAATATTTGAACTGAGGTCATTTAGTGGAAGAGAGCAAAGCTCTGCGAAAGAGTAAAAAGGCACTAGATGGAGAAATAGAATGAGAGACAACTCAAAGGAGGCAACATTCTCAGAAGTAAGGGAGTTTCTAGGAGACATCTCATTGAAAACGCAGCTTTTGCCCTGAAGCCCAAAACAGATGCCCACCTAGTAGTGACTGGAACAATGGGCTAAACCAAGGTTTTCTTACCTTGAAATAGTCTTTTGGGTGTCAGCACTGACATGCCCTCTAACACGTTGAGTCCCAAAATCGGGAGACACCTGTTTGTGACTTGTATGAGATCAGAGAGCCCCAAAGACACACTTTTTTCAGGGCTGTGCTTTCATGGTGCCCCAAAACACATGTTTTGGGGTGCCATGTCAGATCACAACCCTGAAAAAGCAGGGGGGTTTTCTGGGCAACATCTCAGCACAAAATCACGTGAGATCAATGACCAAAAATGACCACCATGCTCTCATGGGAAAAAACAGGATGTTCCAATTTTTTTCCAGAACACTTGCGGGGTATGCACTTAGTCCTGGCAGGTGTGTGGTACATAAATGCCTTCAGTCATGCACCTTGGAGTTAGAGGACCAGGCTTCTTGGCCAAAGTGTGTGTACATCTGGCACTTTGAGCTCTCACGCTTTCTAAAGCAACTGGAGCAGCCTGATGGCTGAGGGCTGGATCTAGAAGAGGCTCGACCACTGCATGACCCCTCTGTTGCCCACAAGGACAAGAATATGGCGAGAGGCGGAATTAGACTGGGATTCGCATCTTTCACCAATTTGCGGAGGATGACTGTTGGAAGTGGAAAGCCCCTTGTACTCCTGTGCATTTTGGAACCCCAATCTTCTGGGGTTCTAAAATGTGTGGGGAGCCTCCATTAAGGTCCTTGCTTCAGACCTCTACCCTCTAGCCCATGGAGGGCTGATAACAGGACAAAGAGGACATGCTGGAAGGAGAGGGACTTGGCCACGTACCTCTCCTGTCTCTTGTGCGCTTGCTTAATATGTGGATAATGTGAACGCCTGAACAGAGGCTGTGGATGGAGCATCGGATGGTTCTATTTGTACATCATAAAGTGCCAATCTGCTATGATAGTATTTACAATGATGTATGAACGCCTTCCATCATATAACAAGCCACTGTGATTACATTGGTTCCTCTGGCTCTCTTGGCGCCATGGAAGGCGCACACACCTTTAGAATCTCGGTAGCAGAAAGCAACAACCTTTGGCTCAGGACACAGCGAGCAGAATAATTTGGTCTGCCTTCTGAATGGCCAAGTGAAAAGAAAAGAAAAGAAAGTACAATGCAACCAATTGTTAAAGAAAACCGCTCCTAGGGCAGTACGAAGCTGTACTCAGCAGTCCTGCCTAGTCGTGTTTCTCAGGGGTTCAGTAGCTCTTGTTCTGAAAGGGCTTGAGGAAAATGTACTTGAAAAGTTATTAATGCTCCTCCAAATTGCTACCCAGCCACACAAAGTTTTCTCCTGCAATGTCATGCTGTAAATCAAATATAACACGAGAAGCTAAGTTATATTGGGAAGAAAACTTGCCAGGTGAAGATCCAGGACTACTACTTTTTTTTTAGCAGAGAAAGGAAACATGGAAAACACAGTAATATATTCTTACAGAAGTTGGGTGCCTGCCTCTCTCTCTGCTGAGCAGTGGCAAGAGCCCATGAGGTTTCCAGCACTCACCCAGGGTCTGTATCCTTTGGAGAATGGAAGACACAGCAGAGACTGTTGTGACTTTAAGAAATATGCATGGAGCGAGTCCAGATCTTACAGCATGGTCCTTTCAAGAGGGGCTTGTACCCTCACAGAAGTGCAGCCATGGAGTCCAAGGCCTCTCTCCCAGCCAGCCTGCAACCAACCTCCCCAAATATGAATCCCAGAACTTCTTCCTTCTACTTCCCAGCAACCTTTGCTTGAAACTCCCTTTTCCTGTCACCTCAAACACACACCCATCATACTGGGAACATCTGACTCCCTAGGCCAAAGGATTCTTGGATGGCCCATTAATACCTTTTGTCATGTTAATAGACTTGCTCTTCACTAAACCAGCCAGGCTGGTTTGCATAAGCCAGCCCAGGGACTCCTCTGCAGCTGGTATTTCTCCCTTCACATCCCAAATAACCAGAATCCTAGCATTTATTATTTTATAGAGTTTTGGGGGTCCCCTCTCCCAAATCTGTAACAATATAATACTCACAGAATAGATTTACCACAAAAGGTTTTCACGGTAAAGAAAAGAAAGGTCTAAGGTCTAAGGTTGACAATGGTTTCAAGTTTCATTGGAGTGGCCTGGGGCAAGTGGCTGGTTCTGCTTCATTTATTTATAAAAATGTGATTGGCATCTTACTCTGGAGAGCTGTTGTGAAAACGCTAAGGCAGGTGAGGGTAGCCAATGGGTCTCAAACCCTTGGCTGGACAGGATCTGGCAGATTGAGCAGATAATAATAATAATAATAATTTTTTATTTATACCCCGCCCTCCCCAGCCAAGGCCGGGCTCAGAGCGGCTTACAAGCAATAATAAAAACAAGATGAATGATTACAACTTAAAAACAAAAATAAAATACAACATTAAAATAATGGAACATTAAAATATTAAAATGTAGCCTCATTGCAGGAGAAGGAAAAGAAAAAAGAAAATGGGGGGGAGGGAATCAAATTGGCTCCAAGCCAAAGGCCAGGCGGAACAACTCTGTCTTACAGGCCCTGCGGAAAGAAATCAGATCCTGCAGGGCCCTGGTCTCATGAGACAGAGCGTTCCACCAAGTTGGGGCCAGTGCTGAAAAGGCCCTGGCTCTGGTTGAAGCCAATCTAACTTCCTTAGGGCCTGGGACCACTAGGGTGTTGTTATTTATGGACCTTGAGGCTCTCCGTGGGGCATACCAGGCGAGGTGGTCCCGTAGGTACGAGATGAGATCAATAGTGGGTCAAACTGTCAAGAAGGCAGTTTCTGCATGTTCTTCCCATCATTCCTCTGCATCCATCCATTCCATGACATTCCTGGTTGGAACTGGAGTCCAACAGCACCTAGGCAGCAGCCAGCTGCAGAAGGTCAGACTAGACATTTCTTTCAGGGAAGGCAATCAATCACACAAATCAGCCATCAGACTACGCAGAAAGGACCTGCCTTTAATTAGCATTGGTAACCATGCTAATAACTAAACATTAAAACTTGTCATATATTATTGGCAGACATCTCGACTGACAATTGGACTTGTTGCATTTTATAGATTAGTATTGTATATAAATAACTGGCAGATATCTCAAATGACAGACGGCTCGATTGTTTTCATAATGCTGCCCTCTTAAAACCATGTTGTGTGTAATGATACCTTTCGTTTCCCCGCAAAAAAAGTCAGTCCCCTGCAGAGCTCCGAAGTATATATAAACCCAGCAATCGAGAAATAATGCTGAATAGTAACCCCTGGCAAGTGTGAAAGAAAACCCACCAGACAAATCCAGACAAATAACATTTATCTCCGTGTGCTGTGACCCACTGTGAACAAAAAAGCAGCCGTCCACTCATGATGCTGCGTAGGCAGTTCTTTGAAATGGAAGAATGCTTGTATCCAGCACTCAGAGGTGGCATGTGCCTCCTCACGCTAGATTTGGAACTGTGCGCACAGCACTAACATGATTGACTCAATTTCCCTTCCCATCAGTGCATCAGGTTGGACTCACTTTTTCCTCTGATTCAGGTGACCATCACCAGCAGAGCTGGCAGTTCCACATAGCCGTGAGGCTGAGAAATGCAGCCAGAAACCCATATATACCTGCACATGGTATATACGGCTCAGTATACCTGAAGGAGGGGATGCGGGGCTGTGGGTTAAACCACAGAGCCTAGGACTTGCCGATCAGAAGGTCGGCTGTTTGAATCCCTGCGACAAGGTGAGCTCCCATCGCTCGGCCCCAGCTCCTGCCAACCTAGCAGTTCAAAAGCACATCAAAGTGCAAGTAGATAAATAGATACCGCTCCAGCGGGAAGGTTAACGGTGTTTCCATGCGCTGCTCTGGTTCGCCAGAAGCGGCTTAGTCATGCTGGCCACATGACTCGGAAGCTGTACGCTGGCTCCCTCAGCCGATAAAGCGAGATGAGCACCGCAACCCCAGAGTCGGCCATGACTGGACCTAATGGTCAGGGGTCCCTTTACCTTTACAATACCAGAAGGAGCGTCTCCACCCCCATCGTTCAGCCCAGACACTGAGGTCCAGCTCCAAGGGCCTTCTGGTGGTTCCCTCCCTGTGAGAAGTGAGGTTACAGAGAACCAGGCAGAGGGCCTTCTCAGTAGTGGCACCCGCCCTGTGGAATGCCCTCCCATCAGATGTCAAGGAAATAAACCTAAATCTGACGTTTAGAAGACATCTGAAGGCAGCCCTGTCTATGGAAGTTTTTAATGTTTGAGGTTTTATCATGTTTTTAATATTCTGTTGGGAGCCACCCAGAGTGGCTGGGGAAACCCAGCCAGATGGGCAGGGTATGAATGAATGAATGAATGAATGAATGAATGAATGAATAAAGACAGACAGAGAGCACAAAGGTAGATCACTTTTGCATGCCCATATTTCTGAATCATGGGGCTCAAATTTGCTTTGGAAAGCATGATGGCTAACGGTGCACCACCATTTAATTTGTGGTAGGAGGGAACTAACTGCAGCTTCTACGCAGCATCCTGAAAGCAAATTTCCTGAAGAGGGACTTGGGTTCATCTGTCTGTCTCTTTATTGGAGAAGCTAAATAGATTTGTATGCAAAATGTCATTGGCATTCCACAATGGAGATGACCGGGGGGTGGGGTGGAATCCATTCTATTCTTAGGAACAGTGGCTTAATCAGAAGCAACTGTATTCTCTTTAAAAGGCACATGTCAATATGTGGCATGTGCACTGTGGAAAAATAATTGCACAAATTAAGCGGTACTCAAGGAGAAAAATGAAACACCCCCCCCCACCCCAAAGCCTTCCAGGCCTGAAGCCCATATCTATAATGAACGGAGGCAGAAAGGTAGCACCAGATATGCAAATTATAATACATCGATTTAATATAGTTATGGGTTTGAATCCAGAGCAGCTGAGCCTCCAAAAAACACAAGGAAAAACAAAATAGAAACACAGACTGAATGCAGGATACAATTAACTCTTGGTTGACCTTGCTGCAAATAGATGCTCCCCCCCCCTTTTTTTGAGGCACTTGTGTATTTGAGAAGAACAGACCGCAATATTCCATGGTTGAAAAAGGATAGGGGCCCTCCTGTGCAGGAGTGGGTGGGACAAGAGGCAGAGTGGTATGATGTGGTGGGGGACAGAGGCAGGGCCAACATGGTCCAGAGTCAATGTGCTCTTCATGTGTTGGAATTTTTACCTGGAAGCTGGGTTCCAGTGTGGTGTAGTGGTTAAGAGCGGTAGTCACGTAATCTGGGTAACCGGGTTCGCGTCTCCGCTCCTCCACATGCAGCTGCTGGGTGACCTTGGGCCAGTCACACTTCTTTGAAGTCTCTCAGCCCCACTCACCTCACAGAGTGTTTGTTGTGGGGGAGGAAGGGAAAGGAGAATGTTAGCCGCTTTGAGACTCCTTAAAGGGAGTGAAAGGCGGGATATCAAATCCAAACTCTTCTTCTTCCCTGTCCCTACACAGGGCTCTGAATATTATGTCTTGGAGGCGTATGAAATCGGCTAGTGTTATACAGTCATACCTCAGGTTACAGCCGCTTCAGGTTGCGTTTTTTCAGGTTGCAGACCACTGAAACCCGGAATTACTGGACTGGGTTACTTCCGGGTTTCAGTGATCGTGCATGCGCAGAAGCACTAAATTGCACCTTGCGCATGTGCAGAGGCACCGAATCGCAACTCATGCATGTGCAGATGTGGGTTGCGAACGCTGCATCCCGCACGGATCACGTTTGCAACCTGAGCGTCCACTGTATAATGCTACTAATGAATGTTTTTGCACACAATTACCATATTTTTTCATGTATAACAGGCCCCCATGTATAAGACAACCTTATACCTTGGACCACAACAACAACAAAATTTGGGGGGGGGGAAATTGCCCAAAATTGGGGGGGACACAGATAGCCACAGCAAACAGTCATCTGTACAGCTCGCCGCCAAAAGACCACCTGCCCACTAAACACAACCACAGCTAATTGCACACACACCTCTATACTGCCGTAAATCAACCGCCCAATTGCCACAGCTGCAGCCAATCATCAACAGGCCTTGCCGCAGCAAACAATCACACGTCCAATCAGTGCTGCCAATCTCCTGCTGGCTGCTGCCACCAATCGCCTGTCTGCCCTCTGCTATCCGTGTATAAGATGACCTGCAATTTTTGTCTATTATTTCTAAGGAAAAAATATTGTCATATACGTGGACAAATAGGGTAGTGAGACAGGTGTCAGCCACCGGGTGTGGCAGAAGGAGACTTCCTGAAATAAGTTAATAGAATTCATCATACATTAATTATAGCTGGAATTTCCTGTCCAGGCTCTTGCAATTTATGTCTAGCCGGGAGCCTATCCCGTTTCAATATTTTGAATCTCCAGGAAGGAACACTGTCTAAGGCAGAGTTCATGCATTGCTGGAAGGCTGGATTTGATACCACTGAGCCTGCAGAGCATGTTTCAATGTGGATGGAGACAATTCTTCAGATATTTTGGCCAGGGTCCAAAGAAGAGTGACACTAGTGAGGCCAATGGGATATTACACTTGCGCTGTTCTCCAACAGTAGATTAGGCTGAATAACTGGCCCCAAGTCAGCCTGTGAGCGTGACTTGAGGGAGGATTTGAACCCGGGTCTCCTGGGTCCAAGATGGGCACTTTAGCCACTGTACCAGCCACTGGCTGTTAGACTTTGATATGGATCCGTAATATACAACAGCAGTATCTGTGACACTCACACAGTAAAACGGTCAGGGAAGGAAATAAACCTGCAGTTTAAGTGTTTAGACAATAGATCTTTCTGTTTTATTAGTTTTACATGCTAGCTTTCTTCCATACATATAAGACCCCCACAAGGCAGCGTGAAGCAGCCCCCTCTGCTGCATGAACCCCCAAAGTGACACACCTGTGGGAACGCTGGTAAAACGCAAACCTGGGTGGAATCTACATATATATATATATATATATATATATATATTGCTGTGAAAATGAATATATTGAATTTGTCATTAGCTCACAGGTGCCATCTAATGTCACATCTGTATATTGTATACATTTGTATAATAGCTGAGTCCCTGCATAACTTCAGGTGGCCTCATGTGTCTTCAGAACACACACGGGAACATTTAATGGCTACTTAACAGTGGCATGATAATAACGAACCTTGCAGGCAGATTTGGGCCTACATGTCTATATAATTTTTTTTGTTAGTCCCCCTGTATGATTTCTAATAGTTTTAAATAACATTTGTTTTTTGTTTGTTTCGGTTTTTCTTCTTCTTCTGGCAACCAGATGAATCTAGTAATTTTACAGACCACATAGCTTTTAATCACCCAGTTTCAATTTTCACGGGGCATGGAAAACAATGACTGTATTAGAATGTATAACATAGTGTAGGAAGTTGCGCATTGATTTGTGGGGTGGGGGGAGAAAAAGATATTAAAAGCCAAGCTTTGCAGCTTTTCTCTGCGATTGTCTAGGGGCCTTGGGTTATAAGCGGAAAGAGCTTAATTTTCGACAGCAGCATTGTTTGTGACAGTGTTCAAAAGCTACTTCTGTGAGGTTTCTCCTTCTACTTAGGACTCTCTTCTCTATCTTGTTCAATTATTGGCTCATAATTCCTAAGCACTATGAAAGTCATAGACTGAAGATCTTACTCAGTGAACTCGAAGTGTGCTGCATAAGCTGGAGATTTAAGGAGATTTTTTTTTTAAAAAAGCTGTTATGTACTGATGTTCTCACCCTGGGCCAGCAGGGGGATACTGTAGATAGTTATGCAAATGAAGGATCGAAAGTGACGTTATGTGATTGGATAGTTTGTATGCAAATGAAGGATAGAAAGTGATGTTCAGTGATTGGATAGTTTTAGAAAGTTGCAACAGTTACAATTGTTCTGGAGCTTTATATAAGCAGGCTGACTGAGCTCCTCAGTTAGTTCTGTTCTGGCATCTGAATAAAGAAGAGCTGTTTGAAGAATCGCTGTGTCGTCTGATATGTTCACCCACAACATAACAAAAGCCACACAAATGGATGTGGAAGAGGAACAGAATTGTAAAGAAGAAAGAAGGTGAGTTTGGTGAATGTATGGGAAGGCCTTTGGGAATGAGAAGACCATACCCTCCAACATTTCAACAATGAAAAATAGGGACATCCTATTCTATTATGAAGGGACGCGGGTGGCGCTGTGGGTTAAACCACAGAGCCTAGGACATGCCGATCAGAAGGTTGGCGGTTCAAATCCCCACGACGGGGTGAGTTTCCGTTGTTCAGTCCCAGCTCCTGCCAACCTATCAGTTTGAAAGCACGTCAAAGTGCAAGTAGATAAATAGGTACCGCTCCGGCGGGAAGGTAAACGGTGTTTCCGTGTGCTGCTCTGGTTTGCCAGAAGCAGCTTAGTCATGCTGGCCACATGACCTGGAAGCTGTACGCTGGCTCCCACGGCCAATAAAGCGAGATAAGCGCCACAATCCCAGAGTTGGCCACGACCGGACCTAATGGTCAGGAGTCCCTTTACCTTTACCTATTCTTTTATGATTGTGATTATGATTATTCCCCACCCATCTGACTGGGTTGCCCCAGACACTCTGGCTGACTTTCAACATATATAAAAACATAATAAAACATTAAGCATCAAAAATCTTCCCTATGCAGGGCTGCCTTCAGATGTCCTCTAAAGGTTGTACAGTTATTTATCTCCTGGGCTCGGGGTTGCATAACTGCATACGCTCCAACATTTCTCCAACGAAAATAGGGATGTCCTGAGGAAAACTGGGACATTCCGGGATCAAATCAGAAACTGGGGCAGCTTCTGTAAATCTGGGACTGTCCCTGGAAAACAGGGACACTTGGACGGTCTGGGACATAGGAAGATGTGGAGCAAGACCAGGACTGGTGTGAACAGTCAGATTGAGCAGTGCCAAGGGAACCAGGACTCAGGAGGGGCCCTCACTTGCTCAGTTAGAGGGATAAGGAAAAAGAAGCCCCATCCCTCACTGGTCCAACTTGTCGTCCATCCCCACCCCATCGGGCCTAGTTCCCACCCACCACAGCCAGCTTGTCAGACAGTTGGCTCCATCCTCTACATCCCTTCTTTGCCTGAGCTCTGAGTAAGATTCAAGGAACTCCTTCTTCTCAGAGTCTGGCATTTTGGGTGAGGTGGCCATTAGAACTCCTGAACTACTGCCTCAGTTTGCCTTGGTGAATAGGAAAGTTTTAAACTTAGATTTTTTTATATACAGTGGTACCTCGGGTTACATACGCTTCAGGTTACATACGCTTCAGGTTACAGGCTCCGCTAACCCAGAAATAGTGCTTCAGGTTAAGAAGTTTGCTTCAGGATGAGAACAGAAATCGGGCTTCGGCGGTGCAGCGGCAGCGGGAGGCCCCATTAGCTAAAGTGGTGCTTCAGGTTAAGAACAGTTTCAGGTTAAGTACGGACCTCTGGAACGAATGAAGTACTTAACCTGAGGTACCACTGTATATTTTTAAAAAAGCATCTCACTTTCTCCCTAATAATTAAAAAAACAGTTGGTGCCCCGAAATGTAGTTTGTACACAGAAAATGGCCGAAAACAGCCACACTACGGTGAAATTCCACATCCTGAAGGACAGGCTGCTGAGTTTTCCTTCGACACCTCTTTAAAGCCCATACTTCATTTGTATCCAGCTTGAACTTTTGCCCTGTTCCCCATCCTCAACGAATTAATAGCGATGTGCACTGCGTGTATGAAAATATATGGTTGAATCAGTATAATAAACCTGTTCTTAGTCAACTCTGGGAAATGAAGTGGTTTTAATCTTGCCTGTACATGGCCCTTAAATTAGAGTTCTAATGGGAATTAATACCTCATTAATTCCTTACAAGGATGAGCCCTGGCACTGAAAATAGATTCTAGCCCTGGCGAGTCCTGGCACAAATTAAAGCTCGGAGGGTGGCAAGGGGAAAAAAAGAAGCAAATTGAGGCTGACTTCTTCAGATGGAAGAGCGCTGGAAACGAGAACCTTTTGAAAAGATTGTAAAATAAGATTAGAGTCGAGCATGAGGAGGGCAGTCCAGCAGGAGTCCCAATTTGGCCCATGAGGCCATTTTCTCCAAGCTGCACACCCCTGTCCTACACCTGACATCACACATGACATTGCATGTGGGGCAGGTGAAGACAAAGCTCGCAGCCGAAAGTGGGGCTTGCAGATGCTGCCAACCAGCCTTTGCCTGTGTGGCTCAGTTTCAAACTGTGCAGGCAAAGGAGAATGCTTCACTTGACATCATGGTCAAAGTCAGGTGTTTGACAGGTCAGTAGCCCCAGACACCTATCAATTTGGCCCACACGGGTTGCAGACCCTCCAAGTGTCCCTATTTTCCAGGGACAGTCCTGGAATTACAGACACCATGGCAGTTTCTGATTTGAACCTGGAATGTCCCGCTTTTCCTTAGGACATCCCTATTTTTATCAGAGAAATGTTGGAGGCTATGGAGTTATGTGACCCCTGAGCTAAGGAGATAAGTAACCATACAGCCTTTAGAATACATCTGAAAGCAGCCCTGGATAGGGAAGGGTTTTTTAAAAATTTTTTTTATATATGTTGGAAGCCACCCAGAGTGGCTGGGGCAACCAAGTCAGATGCGCGGGGTACAAATAATATTTTTTTTACTATTATTATTACAGTGGTACCTCAGGATGTGAACGGGATCCATTCCAGAGCCCCATTCGCATCCTGAAGCGAACGCAACCAGCGCCTGTGTGCCTGCACAGGTCACGATTTGCCGCTTCCGCGCATGCGCTTGACGTCATTTTGAGCATCTGCGCATGAGCGAGTGGCAAAACCCAGAAGTAACGCGTCTCGTTACTTCTGGGTCACCACGGAACGCAACCCGAAAGCGCTCAACCTGAAGCGTATTCAACCCAAGGTATGACTGTATTATGGAATAGGACATCTCTATTTTCACCAGAGAAATGTTGGAGGGTATGGGGTTGGGGGGAGATCAGGATCAGGCCTGTTGGCTGGATCCAGTTCCCTACCCATGCTCTAAATTGTGTAACTTAATCCCAGTGCAAAGTTGGTTGATGCCAAAGCTGCTTTCAGACAAGCTGCACTTTTGGAGACGACAGGTGTGCTGATTCCACATACCTGGCAACCATGTGGAAAAAAACAGTGCTCTCCAGGCTGCCTTCCCAAATTGTGAGGCTCAGGAGGGGCACAGCTTGGGGCAGTGTCTGTCACACAGAGGTGATATGTTGGTTGAGCCTGTTCGAGGTACCTTCTGGTACTTCTAGTTTAATGCTTCAGCGGTAACATCTGGAAGCTGTTGTCCAGAAAGCCAGCGGCAGGAGAAGATGAAACAAACCAGGCAGTGCCTTTGACAGAGTGCGGCTTGCACATGTAACTTTCGATCACACCCTTGTGGTATTTAGTGCTCATTTTAAAAACATCATTGCATCGATGGCTGAGAGATGCAAACACGCCTAGCTATGATGAGACACAGTCCTGGTAATCCTCCTAGAAGAAAGCAATATTACACCCCAAAATGAAACCCCAAATTTTAGCTCATGCCCAGTTTTCAGCCGGGAAGCACCCTGACACAGGATGTCTGAATGCTTGGCACTGTCTTCACAGATACCAGCTGAAAATGTGGCTTGTCTCGAGTGCCCTGGCCTGGTAGCAGCAGCAGCTACATTGGGCGCCATATGTGTTTGATTACTTGCAGCGCGTTCTATGTTGGGGGAACAAAAAGCTGATCCAAGGCCTGCACAGTTACTGCAGATGGCGACACAGCAGTCATCTGTCATTAGGGGTCAGCTCAGGAGAGACTTCATGCCTGCTTTATCCCTCCATGCCCCCCAGGAGCTGGTACCACAAGTAGCAACCGTTTTAGATTACAGTTTTGACATTTAAATCTATAAATGGTTCCAATCTCCCCCTTCCCCCACCTAAATCGGCTTGCATGTCAAGTATCATCTCAGATTCTCCCACGCTGAATGGGATGATCCAACTAATCTCACAGGGAAAATAACTACACTAGTATTAAGAGATCTTTGGTTTCCAGAGTATTTATGTTCGGGTCCTAGAACAGAATGTGTTATCCGGATGCGTAAAGTTTATATAAGACAACTCCAGCCCTTTATTTTCTTCCTTCGTCCTTCTTGGTTATTATTTATAAAAATGCACAATGCATGTGATCAGAACAGTGTGGGAAGAAAGGTGCAGATTGCCTCTCTTTCATTTCCTATAGAATTACTGTAGATTCCCAGTAGTAATTCATTTATTTCGGTGCCCGCTAAATAATTTTTTTGTTTTTGTTTCAGCAAGCCTACCCAGAAATGTGACATTAACATGTCAATGTCAATGTTTTATTTTAATACACACAGTTGTTTTAAAACCGCTGATTATTATTTTTTGGTAATTTTTTAGATCAACTTCTTTTTAATATTTGCATTCATTGATATATATTTTTTAATGAGTATTGTAGATTGCTCCATGTAAACTCCTTAGAGGTTGTCGTCATCAATTACATGGTATGTACATTTTGTTAAATAAATTCTCTCTCTCTCTCTCTCTCTCTCTCTCTGTGTGTGTGTGTGTAGCACCATTTTATGGAAGTTTCTAAAAAGCTGGGTATAAATACATAAAATAAATACATAGAGTAACTTGTCAAAAAGCGCTAAAAGAAATACTTTCAAAGAAATGCCATATGATAGCGTCATTGCATTAGTGGGTGGAAGGTTAACTATTCAAAGACTACAAGATAATTGCACGGAGAGTTTAAAAAGATCACAACAGCAGGAGCAGCAAAGCTCTAGCATTCAAATGTTTGAAGACAACAAAACATTACATTTTGTAGGAGATTCTTGTACTTGGTGTTCTATCCTAACACCCCATGAGTTTTGTTTTTGAAACCGTTACTGTGCAATCCTATTTATTTATTTATTTAATTTGTTAGTCACTTTATCTTGCCCAGGACAACCCAAAGTGACATACGATCCTAAGCAAGTCTACTCTGAAGCAATCCCAATTGAGTTTGATGGAGCCAACTCCTAGGTAGAACAGCTGATTCCATTTCTCCTATTACTACACTGAACTGTTGGGCAGAGGGCATTTTGTTCAGCGCTTGCAGACTACAGCATGCAGTTGATGTCTCCTGAGTTACACAAATGCGCAGTGCATTGTATTTGTAAAGGCAACAAGTGATTCTATCCCCATTTCCCTCCTTTACTATAGCTAACAAACCTGACCCAGTACTCTTGCTGTCCCATAGCCAATGTATGTCCATCTGCACTTCGTTAGCATACATGAAACCAGAACCATCTTTTATGATGTCTTTTCATTTTGAGGGTTTTAGCGCTGCCACTTCAGTACTGAGACTGATTTCTCCCTACTACCAAGTGGTTGTGGATTATGTATTGAACCTGCACTAGGGAACCAGCTATGTTTGTGCATTTTGTAAATTTGTAAGCTGCATCACCTGCTCAGTTGATTTTTTTTTTAAAAAAACATGCTTTGCAGTAATTAATTTATTGTGACTTTGCTGTTATTTTTATTGATTATAATTTATTAATGATTTGTTATATAATTGCTGGGACTGATTTTCTGTTCAGTAATGATTTGCTGATATTTTGAGTTGATTCCCCCCCCCAGAATATTATATTTCAAGTAGATCATTAAATATGTAATTTATTTCAGTTGTTTACTTTGATAGTCATGGATGTTAACAGGATGTGTGGGCTTTGTTGTTTATTTTGTTGTTTCCATGGCTTGCAAAATGCCTTGTACATAGCAGTGTACAGTGGTACATTGGGTTACAGACGCTTCAGGTTACAGGTGCGTCAGGTTACAGACTCTGCTAACCCAGAAATAGTACCTCAGATTAAGAACTGTGCTTCAGGATGAGAACAGAAACCATGCGGTTGCAGCACGAGGCCCCCTTAGTTAAAGTGGTACCTCAGGTTAAGAACAGTTCCAGGTTAAGAACGGACCTCCAGAACGAATTAAGTTCTTAACCCGAGGTACCACTGTATAAAGCTGGCATACAAATTAAAAATGAAATGAAAAAACATACGAAACAGTAGCTCAGAAAGTTGAGATTTCCCTTGAAGCATTAGGTGATACCAATGGATTCTAACCTAATATTAGCCTTCTTAGTTTCCTCATTTTCTTCCCTAAACCTTATCAAATGTGCATGCATAATTATAATCAATGCATTCCAAATTCATTTCAACCCGTCAGCACTTTCCAAATTCATTCTAACCTGTCTGAAGTCCTTTATTTTTTCCAGTTGTGTGCTAGTTCCACTCTTGCTACAATGATTAAATTGACTATGAAATCCTGTTACTTACACTGTTGCTTACGCTTGAGTGTTTCCTTCAGCAATGCCAGCCAACCAGTCAACGGACTTAAAGGGACCTACCTACATGATGTAAGATAGCAAAAGTTGTCACCTTCCAGGGGTGTCAACTTGAATAAAATATTGGGAGCGGCAGGTAAGCCCTGCCTCACATAAGTGATTACAAGATGTGGCAATACCCATTGACTTGGGTGTGTGTGTGTTGGCCACTCAAATATTTTATTGGTGGGGCTGAAGGGATCTTGGCCCCCAGGAGTTGGCTTCCAACCAGTATTTTTTGATGACCAAGCATCCCCACGATATATGGTAATAATGAATCACCGTGACTCCCCCCCTCAGTATTTATGGTTCTAGTAGATGGTGGTAGCATAGTGGTTAAGAAACTGAGCTGCAAAAGATGAAGTATTTCACTCTACTCTATGCCATGAACCCTTAGGCATGGGAGACCAGCAAAAGTGCCTCATCGACTCTTAGCTGTGGTCCAGCCCCTGCAATATAGAGATATAATCTCGTCAGGTGGTTTGTAAATTGACAGCAATGTAATGTTGGTAGTAATGCATGGCTCAAGTACTACATGCCTGCAAAGTGGTAGTAAAGATACATTTACTTCCAGAACAATGAAAAACCAGCACTTTAAGATTACCGAGGGCCATGAGAATATGCACAAACTCTCTCGCATGCAGTGCAGACGCAACACTACTGATCTCAAACAATGATTAGATGAGACGTGAGCCATAACCTTTCCTTCCCCCTTACCTATGCAAATCTCCACTTTTCCCCCTTGTAAAAAAGAACAGCATTGTCTTCCACAGGGATGCTTCGTCTTTTTTCTAACCTCATTTCTTTCCCTGGGCAAGTCAATTGGGAGAAGAGGCTGTATTGCCATAAATCTGTGGTGTGGGGGACAGAAGCCAACACCCCACCAATGACTCTTGAGATAAGAGTGTTCTTGCTGGTGCGCACACAACATTTCCCCTCTCCCAGTCTTTCCTGGGAGCGCACACATACAAGTTCTGTGCAATTTATAGGCCTTCAACTCATAAAGCAGATGTGGGGACATCCAGATGTTGCAGGTCTACAACTCTCACCAATCCCTGGCCACTGACCATGCTTACTGGGGCTTGCCAGGAACTGTAGTTCAGCAAAACATCTGGGAGGCTAAAGTCCCCCCGTAGTTGTCATAAATGTTGGTGGAAGGATCAAGGGGCATGACCCCAATATCCCTTTTATCATGTTCACATTACACTTGGCTATGCTTGAACAGCTTATGGGAAAAGCCAATATATTTGGAAGAAAATACATCTTATTTCTTAACCATAAACCTGTGCTCTTGTTTAGTTGGAAAGCAAACCAAATGCATAATTCTTCCCAGATGTAGTTTAGCTCACAGAAAAGAAACTGTTTAGAAACTTTCAGGATAGTCTCATAAACTTTTCTGATGGATACTGCAAGCCCCTGAGATCAAGATACTTATCCAAAACCTGGGTAATTGATTTTGTCTGCAAGCTAATGCATCAGTCTTGGTGCTTATTTTTTTGCTTTTAAATTCCAGGTCACATAAGCAGTATCATCAGCAATGAATTCCTTTTCTGTCTTGGGGTGAGGTGGTGGGAACTTTCAGAGTAACTACCCAACACAATTCCCCGCCCCAAGCCAGTTAGTTACATTTTTAATCCATAACATCCTTTCCACTCTAATATTAAAATCTTTTAAATGCACAGTGGGGAGACCAGATAGGCTGGCATAGCTCTTTTAATTCTTCTCTTGCCCTGCTAACCTTGCACTTGAATCTGTAAACACTCCAAGGGCTCATTTGCTCAGCCCATTGAGGAGAGAGCGATGGGCTAAGCTTGCTTCCATGGGAAGCAAAGGCCCACGAAGATCAATCCATGCCCTTTCCATTTGGAGGCTTAGCAACATGACGCTGTTCCTCAATTCCCGTTACAGTAATTGTGGGTATAAAACAGAAACACATATTGGCCACAACACAACAGCTAATCTTAACTGTGATAAGCTTGAAACCTACTAGTTTGTCTCTAACTAATATTCACTCCCTATCCTATGTTTACTGAGATGTCTTCACTCTCAGTGTACTCAATGGGGATTACTCACAGGTAAGTGATACAGGATTGCAGCTTTAAACTTGTGGATTACCATGTGTTGTTGGTTTTTTTGAAAAGCCACATCCACAGCCTTGCTGCTCATGCCAACAAGGGGGAAGGTGGGGTGGCAGATAAATTGCTGCTCCAGCCTAAAGGGAATGCCACGTGATGCCATTGTTGAAAAGGCAATGTCCAGGAGGGAGGGGGGAGTGACAGAAACAACCACTGAACCTGCTAGAACCTGCTTTTTGAGGAACTAAGCCCCTCAAGTCTCACGGAGGACTGACCACAAGGTTTCTCCTTTCTATCAATGTCTGCCTCCTTGACTTTAGCACAGCATGCCTATGATCTTGGGTTGTTCACATGTAACTGTTTTGGGACAGTTATGCGCTCCTTTGAGTCATGCAAATTCTTTGGGTATTAATCTAATCTCATACCCTTCAACATTTCTCCGATGATGATGATGATGATGATGATGATGATGATGATAATGATAATAATAATAATAATAATAATAATAATAATAATAATAATAATAATAATTTTATTATTTAAACCCCGCTCATCTGACTGGGTTGCTCCAGGCACTCTGGGTGGCTTCCAACACATATAAAAAAATAGTAAAACTATACAGATGTCTTCTAAAGGTTGTACGGTTTCTTATCTCCTTGGCTCGGGGTTCGTATAACTCCATACCTCTAACATTTCTCTGATGAAAATGGGGACTTGTTCCATTCCCTCCAACATTTATCTGATGAAAACATGGACATCCTAAGGAAAAGCAGGACATTCCAGGATCAAATAAAAAACTGGGATGGTTTCTGTAAATCTGGGATGTCCCTGGAAAATAGGGACACTTAGAGGGCCTGTAAGCTGTGCCTTCTGCCATGACTAAATAAACTATTTGACTTTCCATCCCAGCATGTTCATTGGCTATGTTGCTCACTAATTAGTGACAGTTTGGTTGTCCATAATAAACATGCTTTATTATGGCACTTTGACCCTGAACCAAGCTACTTATTCCTCTGATGAGTTTATTTGATGAATTTACTCTGTAAACACATAACACACACACACACACACACACAGAGAGAGAGAGAGAGAGAGAGAGAGAGAGATTTGGCATGCAGGGGACTGGCAACAAGCACACATGGGGATGACATCATTGTCTCTGCACTGAAATCAATGGTGGCAGTTCATCCTTGCCCATCCCTGGAGCAATTCATACCTGCCCCTGCTGATAACGCTGTTCTCTGTGCAATTGTGCATCTGAACATGGTCAAGAGGAATTGAATGGGAGCCAATGGCATGTGTGAATTATTGATCCATTGCTTTTTTTTATCCGGGTGTTCGCTGTTAAACAAAACCTGAAGTTCAAAAGAGCCTGTGGGATGCAACTAATTCCGCACTGAAAAAAACTGGACGTGGATATATGATGTTGCTGTGTTATTTGAGCTGCCTTATTCATTCTAGGCCCACTGCTCACAATACAAAAATACCAGAGCCCTGCTAGCTGTTCCCATCCCTCTCGCACTCTGTCTTCCTGTCTCATAAAATGAATTGTCTAGTTTGCCTCCTTTGGTCTGAATAATGCCATTGCTACTGGAGCGGCTGGTGGGGGTTGGGGGGGGGAAGAGGAGAGAGACAACAGCTGCAAATCTGAGTTAATGTATGTTTATTCTTTGGGAGATAATTCTCCTCTGAAACTCTAAAACACATTCCTCCTTGATCCTGAAATGTGGCTCATGATATATGACTATGAGTATTTTTAATCAGACTAGATCTATTATTTTCTGTTTTCTCTCTCTACCCAAATGCAATGAATTTTACCACTCCTAGATGTACTTTCTCTCCCTCTCTTTACAATGTACATGTATAATAAAACCCCACATTAACTCTCAATCTCCCACCGTCACATACTCTCTTAAAAGATTGCTCCTTTGAAATGTATTTCTTTCCGCCCTAATTTCTTTCTTTCCTGCAGCCCATACCGTGCCAGAACCCCATTCTTACAAGTGCTACTGACTATTAATTAAACACAACTGATAAACATAGGCAAATATTTTGATTATGTACATATGCTAGGAGGCTGCTTCCAAAGATTTGGGTAGTTATTCTGAACCTGAACCAATATTTGAACAGCTTTCATCTCCTGCCTTCATCAGATCCTACTGAGTATATACTGTTCCTTTAGTGCCTTGGCCCCATATAATTTTTTTCCTCAGCCCCCTCTACCTGACATCCCTGCTTCTCAAATCCCCCTTGTTATCAGTCCTTCTTCACTTAGTCCCAACATGATTCCTCCCTTGCAGGGTGGAACAAAAAAATTATTTTCTGCTTCTCTCCATTGTATTTTCAGCAACTGATAGACCAGTTCCCGTTTGAAGTTAGAATGTTTGAGGACATTCTGTATCACCAACAGGGCCACCTTCTCCCACACAAACCTTCCTGTACACTGAGTTAGTCTTTGGAGACCTTTTAGCTGGGTATCTCTGCCTTCTGAGGTTAGATGGATGGGGACTGGAGAGAGGACCTTTTCAGTTGTTGCAATCTCCCTTTGGCACACTTCCCCCAGAGATGCTTTCTTCCTGCCTATCATCTTGTAAGTGCCATGCAAAGACCATTTTATTTCCCTGGGCCTTTTAAGATAGCATCTGAATTGGATTTATCATGGTGCTGACATGCTTTATACTGCTTTGGGTATTTTAATGTGTATGTAATTTTTGCTGTGATATGCTTGTTTTCTTACTTTAATAAGAAAGCCACCCTGGGAAATAGGAAAGGGTGAGATGATGATAACGATAATATATAAAAGTGACACCTTGGGCTTTTCTTCCTTGATTCCAGCTCTGTGTGAATGTAAGATTTGGAGAATATGTGTGAATGTAAGATTTAGAACAGATGGTTTGAAAAGCATTTTTATGCAACAGTTTTTAAGGATAATTTTTCCAAGGCTTGGCTTAGATGATTCCTAGCCCCTGGAAGGTTAGGGTGAATCAGTAATGCAAATATCTGTTACTGGAACTGTGGGACAAGAAATGTGGATTATTTCAGTTGGTGGTTATATCTTACAATACAGAGGGTTGTTGGGTTTTTTTGGGGAGAAAATGTCCAAAAATGATCCTAGATATAATGGGCTGGTTATTATGAATGGACCACTTGGCTATAGAACTGGAATATAAAAGAGGTTTGGAATTGGTACTAAATCTATTAATTCTGGTTTGAATAGAGTTGGGAAGTGGGTAAGAAAACCCCCCAAATGTTTTTGTCAAGTCTTTGGTTTGTGGCTGAAATGTTCAAATTAACTATTTTGTTAGGCTAAGGAGGATAATGAGTAATGATTTTCAGCTGAGATGGGAACCATTTGTTAAGTTATATGTTGGAATCTTTCTCTGTTATGCATTTCATGGCTGAAATATTTCATTTTGTTCCTTAATTGCAATGATGAATAATTTTAGATCCATACATACTGCTCAGAAAATACTGCCTACAGGTTTTCAGTGAGAATCTGAGCTGAAGGAGTATAATCTCACATTTATTTATTCAACTCCTCTGCTGTGGGAACTGGAATCCCAGAAACTAAACATCTAGAGTTTCACTGCTGCTGAAGAATCAACATGAGCTACACTTCCGACTAAAGGTCAAGACGATCAGTTTGCTACTGGCTACCAAAGGGATGGATGTACACTTAAGACGGAAGCAAGGGAATAGTTGTCTTGAGTTCCAAGTCTTGTATGCCTTTTTGTCGTGTGATCCAAATGCGGGCATCACTTACTGCCAATCACCATTTGTGTCCCAAACTCAGACACATAAAGAAGAAGAAGTGTTTGGATTTGATATCCTGCTTTATAACTACCCGAAGGAGTCACAAAGCGGCTAACATTCTCCTTTCCCTTCCTCCCCCACAACAAGGTGAGTGGGGCTGGGAGACTTCAGAGAAGTGTGACTAGCCCAAGGTCACCCAGCAGCTGCATGTGGAGGAGCGGGGAAGTGAACCCGGTTCATCAGATTATGAGACTACCGCTCTTAACCACTATACCATGCAGTTTGAAATCCTTAAGAATCTTTATAAGCACACACAATACTTCAGTGACCTGTTAAAGACGCCACATAAATATCTGTGGCAAAGCATAATTGAAGATTCCAGGACTTTAAAAACTGGACTATTGTAATGAAGGAGAAATGATGCACCGCGAAGCAAAATATCCATCTGCCATAGCAGTCTTGCATGCAATTCATTCTTTTTATGCTGTTCTACATGGAGTGCTACAAGAAACTTTACACTCCCCTGCAAACTTTACAGTGAAGATGTGGAACAGCTGTAGCTCAGTGCTAGAGCATTTGCTATGGGGGCAGAAGGTCTGGGGTGAACCCCTTGCTTGTCTGGGCAGGGCTGAGCAAGACTCCTGTCAGAAAAACCTGGGGAGTTTCTTCCAGTCAATGTAGAAAATCCTAAGCTAAATGGACCAGTAGTCTGACTCAGCTTCCTATGCTCCCATTAAAATGTCCTTTTGTTCAGCTGGTCAACCACAAAATTTGCATGTGGAATTCTAACAGCCCAGTCCTGTGCATGTTCACTCAGATGTTCTGTTGAGTTCAACTGGACTTAGTTGGCCAGGTATTAAAGGAAGGGTCTGGCAAGGAGGGGTGTGTTTGAGTTGCCAGGAAGGCAGGGTTGGTGAGGAAGGTGAACTAAGTAAAAGAATGCTTAGCATATCTTGAATCAAAAGTTCCTGAGCAAAAAAGACTTCCAGGTGCAAAAGGGTTCTTCATTTTCAGCAAAGTCTCCCTGCACCATAAATCACACCATTCCAGAGGGTTCTGCAACATGAAGGAAGAATGGAAAGTGGGTTGAACCAAGAATAGTCCTCAGAGCACTGCAGAGCTCATGGTAGATAGACAGACAGACAGATAGATAGATAGACAGACACTCACCCAACCACCTGAATGGCACAAACTAGGAATATAACACAGGGAATGTTCCTGGTCATTGTGAGCTATTGGAGAAAGACTCCCATTGATCAACTAGCCTGCTTTTGTGTTGACATTAAAATGTTTGAGAAACTTTATACCTAAGGAAGCAAACCAGACAGATGGAAAAGAGGGTTGTTTCTATATGATCTCAGATAGGATTCCACATTTTACTTTGTTCCTGTGTATCAGAATTGGATGGAACATAAATGTCCTCCTTTCAAGACCCTACAGTTCTGCAAAATGCCACAGAACCAGACTTAAAAAAATAATAATTCTGAGTTCTCACTCACAAACCAATTTGGGGACTATTGCCATTTTGCACTGCTGTTATCTGTAATGGCTACTGTTTAATTACTGCTTTATTCTCCACACAATAAACAGATAGTGACCCTCCCCCCCATTCTCAAAGTGTTTACACGGCAGTAATCCCATTGACCTTGAAGGGATTAAGCCAGAGTAAATGGTTTGAAATGTGTAGCTAGCAAAAGGTGTTTATCTCCTAGAACAACACACACACACCCCAACAAAAAAATAAAATGAAAAACAGGCAGTGAGAGAAAGCAGAGCCGAACTGATGATTTTTTTTCTTCAAAGAGAAGGGATGAGAGGCAAAACATTGCTAAGGGTCACTGACTTTCCACATTCCTTGTTGAAGTAAACTGGGGATATTTCTAGAAGGTCAGTTTCTCAGCAGGCATAAAACTGTAATGTGAGGTGGGGCAAAACACTGCCTACAATAAACTTTACTGGGTGAATTATTTAAAATGGAGACATTTTTACACTACCTCAAAGATGGTGGGAAGAGGATGCTTCTGAGAGCAGAGCTGTGTACGCATCACCAGGGATATATGGAAAAAAGAAGCAAAACTTAAGTCTTATTTGGCTTTATATATCAAGTACTAGCATCTACATTCTCTCATATTACTTCTTCTCCTCCTCTGTTTTGTCATCTGTTGCCAGAATGTAGGTACAAAACTTTATGAGTAGTGCCTTTTCTTTTTTCTCTTTCTTTTTCTCTCTCTTTCTTTAGGTTCGTGAAACTTCTGAAAGTGACTGGTTTATTCATGTATTTTATATTTAGAAGAATTTTTTAAAAATCCACCCCACTTTTCAAAGAAATCACAAAGCGCTGACCAACCTCTGACAGCATTTAAGATGACATAAGCACATGTATAAACCAGTAACTGCATGTAGAAGCAGCAGTGGGGGGGGGGGGAGGAAGAAGACCAGTGACTCCATGGTAAAAGGGGGAAAGGGGGGTGGTGGAGAGAAAGGTCTTAACTTGCTTTGAAATGGCTGCAGGATTGTTTCTTGCCAGAGGTTAATCCAAAGCATAGGGAAGGCTCTGCTTCACATAGTCCAATCCACAGAAGGTAGAATCAGAAGACATCTAAATTCTAGCCCAGCACAACACCACGGCAGGCTGTTCTGAGCTTAGCTTTGATCCCGCAGTGTGCTTTTGGCTGCAAATGTAGTTTGCAACATCCTTCATTGCATTGACAGGATTACCGTATATCCCAGTTGACTAGTAACTATAGGAGTTCTGCAGCCAGATATGTTGGTCCTTTGTTGGAAATCCACCATCACAAAAAATATAAAATAAAATAAAAATCCTACTATTCCCCCCCCCCCAGTAAGATGTCTTCTAAGACTGGAAAGCTTTTATAAACATTAATTGACTAATTATATGGTTGAATATATATGCTTTATCTTATGAAAAGAGAGAAAATGTTCATTCTGAGATACTTTCCCTACATCATACATTATTTTCTTGATGTGATTAATCCAAAATGCACCCAGCCTTTGGGTGTTTGCTATTAACACAACTGTCACAGCCTGCACTTCTAAGGCTGCAATCCCTAAATGTACTTACTAGAGGGGAGGTCCCATTGAATTTAAGGAGGTTTACATATGTGAACTCATGCCATTTTGCAATCATTTGCTATTTTAACAAATTTCCAATTTCAATTAGCATTATTTTTTTAAAAAAGTTTAGACGAACACTTTTAATACTCCCCAAAGAAACAGAAGCCCTACAACAGCGCCAATAGGTTAAATATCCCTTTGGCTCAGAGAAAAAACTCATGGTATCTTTGTAACGTTTCATTACAGTGATACCTCTGGTTAAGAACTTAATTTGTTCCGGAGGTCCGTTCTTAACCTGGAACTGTTCTTAACCTGAGGTACCACTTTAGCTAATGGGGCCACACCGAGGGAGCATGATTTCTGTTCTCACCCTAAAGCAAAGTTCATAACCCAAGGTACTGTTTCTCTGTTAGCGTGGTCTGTAACCTGAAGCATCTGTAATCTAAAGCATCTGTAACCCAAGGTACCACTGTATGTACAAAGAGACAAGCAGGGAATAGTGCAAGCAAACAGAATCCTACAGCATGCAGCACTACCACCAATCCTACTTCAGATTCTCAAGGCAATAATCTGGACCATTCACAAGCCTGAAGACTTGTAGCTAACCTAAACTCACAGCTCTTTCCCATACTCTGAAAATTCAAATTGCTTCTGGCTGTTTTTCTATCCCTTCCCTGTAAACCAACATTCTTTTCCCCCGAGGAAGGGTAGAAGATTTGCTCCAAATGCAGAAGGTCCTATATTAGATCCCCAGCATCATCAAATACAGCTGGGAATGTTTCCTATCTGAAATCATGGAGAGTCGCCACTCCTAGTCAGGGTAGAAAATTGTCTCACTCTGCATAAGGCAGCTTCTTCTGTCCCTGTTTTCTATGTAGAAATTCATCCAAGTTGGAGATAAATGCATGCTTCAAAAACTTTATGCAGCACTTTGTGCGTCTATGTCATGCCCAACTTCTTGCAGTGTAAATCTTAGCAAGAATACTCGCTGGCTGTATCCAAAAGTATTGTGTGTTTTACTTTTTATATTGTTTTATAAAGGATCCCATGTGATTCCGATAATTCTTGTACATAATTCTAACATGAGTCAAGTTTTAAATAACAAAATGCTGTGTGAATAAAATGATTTTTAAATTAAAAAAAGAAAGAAATTCATCCAAGTGAATCTGATGAATTGTGGTTTGTGAGTTCTTTGCCTACTGTGCACCAATTTCCCAATTTACTCTGTTGTTTCAGTGTCTCATTGCATCAGGATGTGAGTGCAAATCTTTGCAAAAGTTGGTTACTAAAAGCACATAGAAAAAAAAGCAACACATAATTGCTGCATCACACAACTTTCATGCAGTGCCAAACAAGTCTCACTTCCTCACAATCCACACTGAAGCACATTTCATCTAAATCAGCCCATTACCATCAAGAGAAAGATTTGGGGATTAGAATATAAGTGATTTCACATGCAAGTATACAATTCCCAGTAGTATAATGAGAGCAGAATTGGATCCCCTGGTACATATGGATAAGTTCTGTCGGTAAATAATTTCCTAGATGTTTGTGTCTTGGTCCTGAGAGAGCTTATGTCTGATGAGTCCTACTGAAATATGAATGCTTTTAATAATGAGTCTGTGAATGTGTTTGTGTGTGTAATCATTAATCAATATTAGCTCCTAGCTATTATGTTATGATCAATTGTGTGTCCTTGGATAAGGAGAAATTAAGCCAGTCACTGGTATGTATATAAAATGACAGTTTCTATTTGTGTTTCTTATTTGGAATTTCATTTCCAAACCAAGCACATAATTAACAGTTCCTTGAAAGGCTTTGGGAAAATTCTCCTTGAACCAGTGAAGGTCCAAGAGGTTTGCTGCCTGAGGCAAAGGACAAGATGCTACTCTTCCACAAAATCCCACATACAGAAGATAGTTGGACATCAATGCTGGCTGCTTCTACCACACCTGAGGTCCAGGATTAGCCACCTGAGGCAGTTGCCTGACTCCACCTAATGGTAGGGCCAGCTCTGCCTGGAACCTTATCCCACAACTGAATTATTCTCAGGCTCAATCTATATATACGTTCTGCCACAAAGGTGACTGCTTGAAGTGGAACCATATGAGTGCAGATCTGTGTGGCAAGATGGTGCCCCAGTGCCACTGCAAACTTGCTTTTCAGCGGGAAAGAGTTACCCCCCCCACCAATTGTTGCAACGATACAATCTGGTGTCATGTGGGAAGTTTTGTGGAGCCCATTCAAAAAGACCCGTTTCTAATTGGGCGGAGAGGAGGGAGAGGGAACTTCAGCATCCTATCGCACTTTCAGTGCTCACAAGAATTGTGATTAAATTTACAATTAATCCTATTTGCTAAAACGGGGTTCCCAAATTGCGGCTCATGTCTGCATTAAATAGTCATACTGATTTTCAATTGTCGTTTGATTGCTTCTTTTATTTCTTATATTGTATTTTATTGTTTTGCCATTTGAATTCCAATGCACTCACGAGTTTGGGGTGGCGGTGGCAGCTTGGGAGAGGGAATTATTCGTGATAACTTGTAGAGTTCCATTTCTACAAAGGTGTGCCAGGCACTTACATTACTTAGGACTGGGCCAGATTTTCCCCAGTCATTACTGGTATTTCAAAGGTGGAATTAATGGGGGGGGGGGGATTTCTGAAAGGCAGCGGTTTGTCCTGGATCTTAGACAAGTTAATTGAAAAATCACTTTTTGTGTGTGTATTTGTAAAAAAAGGCTCAACAGCTTTCAGGGTGTCCTGCTTTTTACTTTTTGAATTATGGCAAGCCTATATTACATAGCTTTTGACATGTGCTGAAAATGTATCTTGCTATCCTGGCCTTTGACACCTGATAAATATATTTAGGACCCACCCCATTCCCTTGATCAAAATCTGTTTTAACTTTTTTAATATTGTATTTTGAAATTATTGCACGCCCTTGAACCTCATGGTGAATGGCTGGCGAGAAATGTAATAAATAATGGTAATAGTAATATTACTGAAATTTGGACAATTATTTTGGATGCATTCCTCAAGTCAACTTATAAAACAATAGCAAAATAATAATGTAAGTTAGGCAAAAGCCATCGTCTGCCCCCACAGTACTTAGGAGTTGAAGCTGAACTGTTCAGGCACTATTGTTACTGAATAATAATGATATGCAAAGTACTAGAAAGAAATTAACAGTTAAAGCCTATTTCTCATCTGAAATATAGCAGTTAGCTGCTGGAAGAACAGCCCCCCCTTTGCCTTTGTGGAAGAAAATAAGGATGTTCAGCGTATGCATTATAAATATTCCAAATAAAGCTGTTCTTTAAATGTTACGTTAAATTGGATTTGTTTGAATAGAGTATGAATTCATTATGTTCACTGCAAGACTTCAGTTTACTTTGTGGTAATAAAGCTGAGAAATAATTGAACCAAGCTGGTATTAAACACAAGAGATCTAGAGCCATGTTTCAAGAACAAGTTTCAGATGTGAGAAGTGAAAGTTGACGTTGGGTGGGGGGAAGAGAGGGAAGAAGGCATAAAGATGTCACGACCCAAAGTTCTCCCTTTAAGAAAAAGAAAAGAAGAGTTATGCAGCCCCGTTCAAAGCTTAGCAGATGCCGCAATGCACAAATCTGAACTTGTCTAACTGTGGAATGTCCCATTCACTTTGACGGGGGGGGGGTATAGTTCGCCTATAGTTGAGTTGCCTAGTTCTGGTGGCTGCTTCTACTTGGTCTCCAGCCCTTGATTTCTGGTCCTTGCCGTCTTCATTAGGGAACTGCCTCCAGAAGAAGTGTTGGGTGGGGGGCATTTTGAGGGTGACTAAACTGCTTCTGGCACAATGAAACACTGTGACGGAAATCAGAGCACACGGAAACACTGCTTACCTTCCCGCCACAGCAGTACCTATTTATCTACTTGCATTGGCATGCTTTCGAACTGCTAGGTTGGCAGGAGCTGGGACAGAGCAATGGGAGCTCACTCTGTCGTGGGGATCCGAACCGCCAACCTTCTGATCTTCAAGCCCAAGAGGCTCAGTGGTTTAGACCACAGTGCCACCCCCCTTTTAGGTTACTCAGAGCTGGACCATAAAGAAGGCTGATTGCTGAAGAATTGATGCTTTTGAATTATGGTGCTGGAGGAGACTCTTGAGAATCCCATGGACTGCAAGAAGATCAAACCTATCCATTCTTAAGGAAATCAGCCCTAAGTGCTCACTGGAAGGACAGAGACTCCAATACTTTGGCCACCTCATAAGAAGAGAAGGCTCCCTGGAAAAGACCCTGATGTTGGGGAATATGGAGGGCACAAGGAGAAGGGGATGACAGAGGACAAGATGGTTGGACAGTGTTCTCAAAGCTACCAGCATGAGTTTGACCAAACTGAGGGAGGCAGTGGAAGACAAGAGTGCCTGGTGTGGTCTGGTCCATGGGGTCACGAAGAGAACAAATGACTAAACAACAACAATGCCATCAGCATTGGGGCTATTTTGGATGGGAAGCATTGAATACTGTTACTTGGACCATTGCTAAGCTTTATGCTCATTTTAACGTGCAATTGTAAAACCGCCTGTCAATTGTTAGCATGTTGTGATACTATAACTTCATTGGGCTGGTTTGGAGGCTTCCTCCCCCTTTTTCATAGTACAAGCGTATACCTCAAGCCTGCTGATATCTTCCTGCTTTATGTGCATTGTGCTATTTTGGTCACTGAAGCAACAGACCTCATGGTAGGACACCAGAAACAGAGGAAAGCCACTACATATCAGAGACATTTGCGCTGAGCACTATGCTACAAGGCTGAAGACAGTCACATTCCTTGAAGTCTTATAGGAACTCATGGAACATATTTGCGGAGTTGTGGACTAGCAGATTATCTCGCTGTTCTCTTAAGATATCTGTTGTGCAGCTCACACAGGTTTCCAAGTGAGACAGCCGCAAATTAAGACATGATGCATTTGTAACTCCCTGTGACACGTTATTCAGTCTTCTGCATAAGTTATGAAATAAGACAGAACAGCTCTTTATTATTTATGGAAGATCGTTGTTCATACAGAAAGCTGTAACATTTTGAAGCTGATGAGTGTTCCTGTAACTTTCTCTTTACTTCATAATGCAGCATTAAATTTTGTGGCTATTTCAGGTTTCTACAAGGCATCTTGTAGGGTAGTCATTTCATTTTGATTGTTTTATTTATTTTTGCCTTTTGGCACTGTTGGCTGGAAGTTGTGGGAGGCAAGTTTTCCCCCCTCCGGACGAGCCAGTTTTCAGACCAGTTTAGCAGGAGTGGCTCACCAGAGGTTGTTGGACCCCCAACTCCCATAATTCCCAGCCTGCATGTCCAGTAGATGGGAGTTGTAGCTGAACAACATCTGGAGGGAGGCCACAGGCTCCTCACCCCTTTTTTCAAGGGGAGCAGATGTAGGAATCATTTATAGGTCAGGCTGTTGGCAAAATAAGAGCAGGAGGAACAAATTCAAAGTTCTAAATCCATCTCATACTTCCACCTGAGTTATGAAAAGCATTCAATACGTTATATACCCAGTTAGCAGAAAATGCTACAACTGTGCATCCTTTTTGAGATCTTGTAGAATGGTTTCCTTTTGCTTGTGCATTACCAAGCATTATTAGTTTGTTGCCGTATCTACAAATACTTTTGATCTGATCAATCTCATTCTGCTGCTCTGGGTTCCTTTGGAAGGATATATTTAACAAATATATAAACAAATAAATGAGTATGTTCAACCAACAAGCCATGAAGCATGAAGGAGGTGGAGAAGGCGAAGGTAATTTAGTGAATTTGAACTGAAGGAAGGCAGGACAGAGGAGGAAAAGGCGAAATTGCGCTGAAGGAAATGGTGCAAGTTGATGAGGGAGACGGTGGTGGAAGAGATTTGGCTATGAAGGCAATGGTATTCAAAGCGATTCAAGGTGATGGTATTCAAGGTATATTGCAAAACCTGAGGAGAGGCTCTTGAATACTGCTTTGTTGGTATCTTTGGTGCTGTGAAAACCGTGTAAAGAAATGGTACCAGTCTGGCCTGCTTAGAAGGAAATTTTCCTGTTAGGCTCTGGAAACAATTCTTTCAGACTGAGCTGTTTTGTGACACTGGTTTGTCACATTTGATGTGTCTAGAGATGGAATTTTGTGTGGGGTTTCTTGCCATCCCTGCTGTATTTTCTCCTCTCTTGGGGTGCCACCAGACTGTCACTATTTTGAGGAAAGAAACCGAGCACATAAAAGCGGATTAAAGTGCCCTGTGGTTCGAGTGCAAGAAATTCACTTAAAAAGCAAACAAACCCAGACTTTTGCAGTTTGAAAAGTATGTGGGGGTGGGTGGGGCATGGGCAGTGGCGTAGCATGGGTTGTCAGCACCCGGGGCAAGGCAAGTAATTTGCGCCCCCTAACCCATGGATTTGCGCCCCCTAACCTGTGGATTTGTGCCCCCTAACTCTAACCCCCAGATGTTGCGCCCGGTGGGGCTGGCCCCCCCTGCACCCCCACGCTACGCCACTGGGCATGGGTGAACACCCCTCAAGTAAATCTGGGTGAATGCTCATTGTTTCACAACTGCCCTGCAAACAAATCATAACAAATGGACAATAAAGGCTGCTATGCTGCAGAAGCTTTGCGCCAGCAAATCAGGATGAATGCTCAATAAATAGGTGATGTGGAGGAGCCCTTGGCTGTGTGTTCCGGGGCCCAGTCAAGAAGGCCACCAAAATGTGCCCCTACCTTATAGATCTTTACGATAGAATGATTAGCAGGGCAAAGAATCATCCTGTGTTCAGATGAAGACAGGTTCAGGAAAGACTCAAAGCCATCGAGGTGATCTCATTTCACGCTACTTAAGTTAAAAGCCACCTTGCAGCCATAAAAGCAGCACAGCTTCTAATATCCTTTCCCTCCTTTCTCTAAAAGTTTATATTACAGCCTTCCCGTTGTAAATCCAACCCTTTGCCTATGTCTTCATTCTCCAGTTACTCTGATCAATATATATGAGGCATTTAGAATGAGTATTCAAGACCCCAAACTGAACCACCTCGTATGCGTTCCCAAAGCCCTACTTATTCAGTTCGGGGATTTTAATGGGTATTGCAGACCACGGGAACCCCCATTCAGAGGCAGCTGCGCTAAACTCTAATCTAAAATGGTAGGGTGACTTAAAGACACACACGCACACTCAAGCAACTGCAACTGCAACTGAGTTTCACTGCTGTTGTTTCCTCATTCCCCTTTCCTTAGGTAACTGTGCTTCCTTTGTTTGTCTCTGCCAAATGCTTAGTTCATTAATGGTGGAGAACTGCATCTGCAATACATTATACAAGGCATGAACAGGACAAATGTGAGAAATGACTCCATAAATAATGAAAATTGACATTATTACAATGTGCCAAAAAAGCAGCTAAACCAGGACTTCATCAAAGTATATCATACTAATAATGATATAATTCACAATGAATAATTTATCTGATGAATTTAGCCCCTATTTCTCTGCTGCTGTAATACTAGTAATTAGCCTGTGATTTCCCAACATCATTCAAATTTATTTGACTTTTTTGTTATGGATTGATGGCAGTTAGAGGAAAACACATCTCACAGAGCTTGACTATAGCAGCTCACTTCACTTAATTGCTGCGGACATCTGTGCTGGGATGACTCCCCTCCACACCTTCCTTTTAACTGGAAACTTCAAATCCCTGCCCCCGCTTTTTTAAAAATCTGGTCTAAGGGACCAGAGTTTATGGTGTTGATTCTCAAGTGCAAAATACAAGGAAACAAAAAGACACAAACTACTACAGTGCAATAAAAGAATATGACCTCATGAAATACAAAAGCTAACATTTGACACCAGCTTAGAGAAACTCTGTGAATAATGTAAAAGTAAGGCACACGGGTGGCGCTGTGGGTTAAACCACAGAGCCTAAGGCTTACCGATCAGAAGGTCGGCGGTTCGAATCCCCGTGACGGGGTGAGCTTCCGTTGCTCAGTCCCAGCTCCTGCCAACCTAGCAGTTCAAAAGCACGTCAAAGTGCAAGTAGATAAATAGGTACCACTCTGGCGGGAAGGTAAACGCCGTTTTCGTGCACTGCTCTGGTTTGCCAGAAGTGGCTTAGTCATGCTGGCCACATGACCCGGAAGCTATACACCGGCTCCCTCGGCCAATAAAGCGAGATGAGCGCCGCAATCCCAGAGTCGGCCATGACTGGACCTAATGGTCAGGGATCCCTTTACCTTTTAAGGCACAATTGGACATCCTTGTCAAACTCTATTCCCTCCAGATTTATTATTATTTTTTCAAGGGCAACAGTTTGTGCAGGCCTCTCTTCAACTTGGGTGGAACTGCCCTGCACAGGCTGTAATTAACTGTGGCTGATGAAGTGCTCCTGCAATCTTAGACTGCATCATATGCACCAGCAACCAGGGGCCAAGGCAGTCCACCCCCCCGATTTATTTATTTTTTGAGGGGAGTGGGCCCCCTCAATGTTCGGAGGATGTTTGGCAATGCCCCCTGGCTCTTCACCACATCAGGACATCACATCAGTTCCCTCAATCAAACTGAGAAGATGGCGCCTCTGGGCTGCATCAACAGATCCCTGCCGCATCCTGTGTGCAACCCTTGGTACCACCGATGGACAATGATCAACTGGCGTATGACCAGAGGGGGGTGACCAGGATCCCAAAGGGTCTAAAAACGAAGTCCCATGAGGAAAGTTGAAAGAGTTGAGTACAGTGGTACCTCGGGTTAAGAACTTAATTCGTTCTGGAGGTCTGTTCTTAACCTGAAACTGTTCTTCACCTGAGGTACCACTTTAGCTAATGGGTCCTTCCGCTGCTGCTGAGCCCCTGCTGCACGATTTCTGTTCTCATCCTGAAGCAAAGTTCTTAACCCGAGGTACTATTTTTGGGTTAGCAGAGTCTGTAACCTGAAGCGTCTGTAACCTGAAGTGTCTGTAACCCGAGGTACCACTGTATGTTTAATCTGGAAAAAGGGGGAGGTTAAGGAAGGACACAAGAACAGTCTCCAAGTAACTGAAGTGCTGCCATGCAAAACAGGGAGCGGGCTGTTGTTCTCAGCTGTTCCAGAAGGCAGGATTGGATCCACTGGGTGAAAATTGCACAGTAGGAGAAACTTCCTAATGGGAAGACCTGTCTGCTTCAGGATGTGGTGGGTTCTCCCTCATTGGAAATGTAATAAGCTAAGACTGGATTGCCATCTTGCACCGAGCAAGGGTCAGACTAACTGACTTCCAAGCTCTCTTGCAACTCTTAACGATTCTGTTCTCAATCGTTATTTTCCTCTTTAACTGTTTTTTTAAAAATATCTACTTCTGTTTACTCATTTTAAATAGTTTTTAAACAGCAACTTCTGCTTTAATGTCAGCTTTGTAGGTTGTCATGCACCTCGATAGGTTACATAATCCTTCAGAAAAAATCTATCTGTTTTATCTAGCAATGAGCAGCAGAGGATACAATAGCTCTGAAATCCCTTGGCATGTTCGGCAGTGTTGGCCAAATTGGCAGCTGTCAGATACATACTGTTAGGCTCAATTTACTATTCTGTTTTCATGCAAACTGACACACAGCAGGTTGCATGTCCTTTTCTGAAACATTTCTCCCAGGTGCTGGCTTCTGTGTTCCCCAAAATGCCCAAATAATTCCCTTGGGAACAGTTAGAGGGAAATATTTCAGGAATCAGTCAGAAGTAAGGGATTTCTTGCAGTATTAATGAAATGTTATAGTGCAAAACGAGAAGCAGCGTTCATGATATATGAACCTAACAAACTCCAGCATATTGAGATGCCATTTTAATAAGCATACAGAACTGCTTTACAATGCCAGATGTGCATAAGAATAGGTGTGTGTGTGGGGGGAATCAAATCTTTGTACATGACGGATAGCTTAGTTGGTAAAGCAGGAGACTTAATCTCAGGGTTGTGGGTTTGAGCCCCACGCTGGGCAAAAGATTCCTGTATTTTAGGAGATTGGAGTAGATGATCCTCGTTGTCCGTTCAAACTCTCCAATTCTGTGATTCTATCTTATGCCCAGAAGGTTTCTGAGGAAATGAAGCCTTGTTACTTTGCTACACAATGCCCCAAACCACCCAACACGTTTCCAAATGCATTTTTTTTAAATAAAAAAGAGGTACTTTTCAGCGACTATTGTCAACACCCAAGGTATCTTTCTTGCTGTACTGTTGCACCCCATCATCTGTTGCTACCCCTGGTGTAATGGTTAGAGTGTTGGACTAGGATCTGGGAGACAAGGGTTTGAATCCCCACTCAACCATGAAGCTCAATAGGTGACCTTTGGCCAGTCACCATCTCTTACCTTAACCTACCTCAGAGGGTTGTTGTGAGGATGAAATGGGGAGGAGGAGAACCACGTACAACACTTTCAGATCCTTGGAAGATAAATGAAACAAACAAACAAACTACAAACATTTGGGCCCCCAGGCACTTTGGGCTTGGGCTCCAAAGTTCAACTGTAACACCACCACTGGCTTAGGTTGTGAGACAGTAGCTCATCCATGATGACCACCCAATGGGCTTCATGGCTGAATGGAGGTCCTAGGTCTCCCTAGGCTGACATTCACAGTGGGTATACTACACTGGGTCACAACATTCACAGCACTGCTTTGTGTTTAGACTGCTGTAAGCTGCTGGTAGGAATGTTTGGTGGCGACACACTTTATCTTAATGCACAAAGCAAGTGCCACATGCCTGGAGAAGTGCCCCCCAGGTACATAAAAGGGGACACTGGCGATGAAGCAAAATGATGGGCTTAGCGGCAGCCTCTGTTTCATATGCCTGTGTCAGAACCATTCCTCTCTGCGCCAAGAGCTTTGATGGACTTTTGCATTCCTGAAGACACTCAGGGCCATTAGGAAGAAAACAAATGCCACTGTTTGCTGCTCAATGAAGCCTAACATTAAAGGCTGATGTCCGTGGTGTGTGAATCCAATTAGCAATTTGATCAATGTTCTCAGTGCGAACGGTTGATATCATACAGAGGCCCTTATTCCAGAAGCCCATTGTAAATTTAGCACAGTTCGTTACAATGCAGATGGGCACACTGTTGCAAATGTTCTCGTTATTCACTGTTTGTTTTTATTTACTATTTTAAGCAAGAAGTTTCTGTTTCTCATCAGGGGTAGCTACCAGCTTTTGTGTAAGGAAGAGAAAACCAGAAGCATCATTACTCTCAACTCGAGACAGCCCTACAGATATCTTTCTGCTGTACTGAAGAAACATTTCAGCACATCGATGTCACAGCTATCTGCTGGCATATTTATCTTGGATCAAGGAGCTTTGCTCCCTCTTCTGAAGCCCACCTCTCTCCATGTCAGAGGTACCAGACAACACAATGTTACAGCAGCAGAGACAGCTGTAGAAGGGAAGAGGGAGAAGAGGAAAGGGCAGAGGAGCCTGCACTTTTGTTAAGGCACAACAATTGGATGACCAACCTGCTGTGGATGTGTGTCCCCATTTCGGCATGCGTCGGCATCCATGTCGATTACATGTGCGGATCTTCCAGTCGCTGGACTGAGGTAGATAAATGCACAGGGCTTAGACAACCCCACAAGTTCCCCTTGAGCAACAGACTTTTCCAGAACTGCTTTGCTGGGAACCAGGCTTGGTTTGAAAACAACAAAGACTCCGGGGACTTCCGAAGGAAGGGCTTTGGCATTGTCTAATGATTTAGGCAGAGCTTTATTTCACACTTCATTTAGTTAGATGATTGGGACTGGAAATGAAGAGTAGGGGAAACGTGCCAATCTCTTTTAAATGACTTACTGTGTGTGGTTTTTATCGTCATGTCCCCTTCTGGGTTCCAGTGCAAGTTCTGGCTGTTTTGTCAGACCATCTCCTTAATTTATTATAATTAGTTGCTGCTGCTGCTGTTATTTTCCAGTTAGAAGATGTGCCTTCACTACCAGGATTGGGTATATATGTATTTTTTTAACGAGTAAGCCAATTGAACCTTGGTGGATTAGAGAAGAGAGGCTTTCATAAGATGCTTAAAAGTACAAGAGAGAGGGGTGGCAATGTACAGGCCTCTCCCCTGCTCAGCAGAAGAGGTAAAACCCACATAGGCACATAGGGTGAAGGTCTAGTTTTTCACTTTATGAGAAATCAAGTGATGCACATGTATGTGTGTACCTGTCAGGAGGTGGAGTCAGGAGCAGGTCAGCAATATGTTACAGACTGTTTGGATGCAGATGAGTGGTGCGAGGCATCAGCTGTGGATGAAGGCTCAGAGCCAGGGGACTGATGGTGGGACGATGGTGAGTGGTCAGAGGGAGAAGAGGGAGGAGACTGGGAGGAGGAGGTGTCAGAAGAGGCAGCAGGGTTTAGTGAGCAGGAAGAAGCTTGGGCAGACAGCAGCCCTGTTTCAGAGGTAGGAGAGGAAGGGGGCCAGGAGACCGAGATGACGTAGGCTGCTGAAGAATCCAGGGAGTCTCCTCCTGCTGTGACCAGCTCCCCTCTTGGCTGGTCTCCCAGAACATGCAGAGAAGTGAAAAGAGCAGAGGAGAGATTGGTTGCGAGCAGACACAGCCTCTAATTGCTTGGGGGGGAACCTTGGAGAGGAGGGGACTTAGGTAGCTGTGGGAAGGTGAGGACCTTCAGTCCTCACAACTGCCTCGTTGGGGCAAGACCTACTGAGAAGAGTTGCTTGCACTGTTTTGGTTTCTTTGAACAAAGAGCTAACTCAACAGGCACTGGGTGCTTTCTTGTTTTATTGCGAGGATATGGGAACCACATACCCACAGAGCCTCTGCTGAAAGTTGCTTGAGAATTGTTCTGCCGCTGAACTGAGTGCAGTTAGCTCAACGGTACAGCATCTGCTTTCCGTGCAGAAGGTGCCAGGTCTGTTCCCTGCACTCCTGCCTGAAAATCCTGGAGAGATGATGCCAGTCAGTGTGGACAATACTGAACCACATGGACCAATGGTCTGACATGGTACAAGGCAGCTTCCTTTGTGCCTTCTGGCTCTCATCCTCCCATGGCAGTCAATCCACACACACCACAATGACATCTTCTCCGACTCCATCCAGTCAAGAGTTTAATAATCTAGCAGGGGAGAGTAGGGTGCTGTTCATCTAATAAAAAAGGGATAATCACGAGCAGGAGTTGAAGATTACACACTCCATGAGCCTTGCTTGTTTAATCGGCAGGTTTTGTAGTGTACAATAAAGCTCGGTGCAGAGAGGCATGTAGCTTTTACCATTACTGCATTCAGGCAGGTGACTATGTAGTAAAATTTTTAAAAAGTGCACCTGCAAGGACAGCCTTGGCGAGTATAAGCAGATTAGTAGCAAAGACCTTGGTTTGCCTCCTCTCCGCTTTAAAGGAGATGTTGGAAAATGGCAGTGCTCTGCACTTGAAAGACCAAGAACCAAGTTCATGCGAGGCAATTTTATGGTCAGAAACAACGAAAGCTCTTCCAACTCTTCTTCTGCCCCCCTTTTTTTTTGCAGCGGAATAAATTCCTGGTCCAGAAGATATTAGTGAGCTTTGGCTGTGCTGAAGAATTTGAGATAAGGAAGGGAAAAGAGAAATGCTAGATCTGTATTTCCCCTTATTTTTTCCACATAGTTCCATGTTGCAACCCCTTCCCCAGCCAGGACAGTCAGTTTGCCAGATTTTGGATATGAGGCCTGCAGCTTGCATGGGTGGGCAGGACCTGTCCAGAGCCTTGAGAGGATACTTCAAGGCTACATTTTTTGAAAAAATGGCCAGTACAGAATAGTTGCACCTAGAACGAAAGACCCCCCCCAATTCTAGCCCCAGTGGTGGCTCCTCATAGTGATGGGCGTTTTTCCTGAAGTAACCATGCAACCACAATATGTCCTCATATACATTTATATAGCAATAACAACAGCTTTCTAGGGTTAGGCTTATTCTTCTTCCTCATCAGCGCTATATGTTTTGCTGTAGTCTTTACCCAAGCAGGATATATATATTTATTTTTAAAAATGTGATTCTGGAGATTCAAAAATTAATCAGGTTCTGCTTTCTTAACCACCACAGGACACTCTCTTTAATTACCTTCAGCGGAAAGCAAGTGATGATGTTGCTTAGCAACTGGAAAAGTCTCACCCTCCATACTTGGAAAAATGGCCATCCAAGCTGTGCCTAAAATGCTCTGCTCCATTGGATATATGAGATGTTTTTTGTGTGTGCTGTTCTTGCATGAGCAGAGCTCATCCCTTGTAGGACAGGGATGAATTGTACCTTTATCCATTGAAAATTCTAACACCTATATTCATACAACTCTGTAATGAAGTAGATATATCTTTATCTACTCCCACCACAAATACGTTTAGGAAATCTAGAATGAAAATCACTTGGGCTTTTCAAAACTTATAAAAAGCAGAACAATGCCTCCCTATTCTGGGTAAAGAAACGCTAGCAAATTCACTTAGATAATGCAGATGGTATCCAGAGAGAAAAGTCCTGATTGCACTTTATTGTGGAACCAGAACAAAACTGTATATAACATGAGGAGAAATAAGCATAGTTTTTGTCTTTCTTATTTCAGGCTTTGCACGTAGCAGGACAACATTCAACCAAACATACAGAGGAAAACCCCTCAGAACTACACAGCCAATCAGAACTCATGCTCCTTCAGCAAAGATCCTGCTGAACTAATCTCTTAAATAACAAAGTGAATGATCCCTGCTGTTGAACTTCCAACAAGAAATGCATAAAAAAATTCAGTAATCAATCTTACCTTGTTTTCCTACTTTTGTTAGAAAGCCTTGAAAAGGCAGTTTGGAAACAATAAACCTACAAACAACCTGGTTTTTCTTTCTTTCTTTCTACTCAAAAAGCAGCCATTTGCACGCATACCCAATCCTGTGAGAAATGGTTTCCCAAATTCACATCTCCTCCCTCTCTTCTCTATGTAATAACTCCACTCTGACATACTTATTTGTGCAGCGTTGGGGATTCATCTCAGATTCTTCCCCTTTGAAATGATGGCCCATGGATCAACTGCAAGTTGGTCATGTGACATATGATGCACTGCTAGGATATTATGGCTGTTTTATGTCTTGGCTAAATAAATTCTGCTTGGCTGATTAAGTGGCCTTCATCCTATCATGCTTGTGCCTTCTCCTCCTTTTTGAAAAAATGGAATTTGTGTGAAGGAAACTATAAATGAACACAACATAAATTCTTTATACCCTACCAGGATGAGGACTCTGATGCAGAAAGCCAAGTTACCTCTTGGGTGGATAATGCCATTGTATGGTTTTGCCATTAGGTGGCACTGGAGTTTAGTTGTGTCATGATGGAGATAGGACAGGCATAGGCAAACTCCGGCCCTCCATTTGTTTGGGACTATAATTCCCATCATCCCTAGCTAACAGGACCAGTGGTCAGGGATGATGGGAATTGTAGTTCCAAACATCTGGAGGGCCGGAGTTTGCCTAGGGCTGAGAAAGGAGTTTTCTGTTGTTTTTCTATCCATGTTTCTGGGAGATAAGAAGATTCTTGGCAAGCTTCCTCACTGTGTGTCTTCTAAGCTTCCTGTGACACTTGCCCACTATACAAAGTGTGCAAAGTTCTTTCCATTCACAGGCTTGAGAAGTGAATGAGTAAATCTGATCCTACCGTGCAGTACAGCAAATATGAGGTTTAGGCCAAGGCTGGGGTGAATAACGTCAGCACCAGTAACCCAGGTGCGCTATCCATATAAAACCTGATGGCAATCTGCTTCTGCCAAGGTCAATAGTAAAGCCACCATTGGTTTTAATGGAGGACTGCAAGCCCTGCATGTCACTTAAAACTATATGCAATATATTAAAATACTAGTGAGAGCGCTTGAAGCATAGCAAGGAAAACACACAAGCCTCTTTTAATCTAATCTACCTGATAGACCCTTTTCCTTATCTGTTCTATGATTGCTCAGTTCTCCAGAGATATTGCTGGTGTAAACCTAATTAGCATCCCTGGTCTGTTTATTTATCTTAAGTGTTTGATATAATTTGATGTGTGTATATTGATTAACTTAATGTATCTATAGAGTTTGTTTTAACCCTATTAGGAGAAAAGAAAGCGTGGGAGGAAGTTACCCAAAAAACACAAGTTTATCTCTTAAGCATTTGCTGTTAGAGCCTGGTCTACTTAATGCTATAAATTGTAAAGCACTTGCTAATTCTTGAATGAGCTAAATAATCTACAGTTCTAAATGCATATGTTGAGGATTTAAAACAAAACAAAACAGGTAAGTTGCTATAGAACAGATATATACATTCAAGTTGCAAAATATATAGCACTGGATTTTTTTTTATTTTATATTATGACCTTATCTTAATAGCTTCTTCTTATATTAATAACAAGAACATATACTATAAATATACATATGTCATAAATATGCTAACTCTGAAACTTTCTAAAACCTGGTATGCCAAGGTAAGGAATAAAACAGCTACACATAATGCAAAAAACAATGTGTATTTTAATGAGAATTAATTAAAAAGTATTAGTAATAATTCTCAATATTTTAGGGGTTTAGACTACATATATGATTTTTATGCATTCATCTCTGTATATTCCGGTGACCCAGTTAAGGTGACCACCCAGTCAACTGAATTTCCATGCTAAATAGGACACCGTTTCTGCTTAGGAACTTGGGCCAGACATTTCCAGGAGAAGCACATTGTGCTCTACAGTGGTACCTCGGGTTACATACCCTTCAGGTTACATACGCTTCAGGTTACAGACTCCGCTAACCCAGAAATAGTGCTTCAGGTTAAGAACTTTGCTTCAGGATGAGAACAGAAATCGTGCTCCGGCGGCGCAGCAGCAGCAGGAGGCCCCATTAGCTAAAGTGGTGCTTCAGGTTAAGAACAGTTTCAGGTTAAGTACGGACCTCCAGAACAAATTAGTACCGTATTTTTCGCCCTATAGGACACACTTTTCCCCCTCCAAAAATGAAAGGGAAATGTGTGTGCGTCCTATGGGGCGAATGCAGGCTTTCGCTGAAGCCTAGAGAGCGAGAGGGGTCGGTGTGCAACTACCCCTCTCGCTCTCCAGGCTTCAGGAAGCTATCTGCAAGCCGTGGGAGCCCGCGGGAGTTCCCGCCGGGCTCCCACGGATTGCAGAGAGCTGCCTGCATCCTGAAGCCAGGGGCGCGCGCCCCGGGCTTCGGGCAGATATCTGCAAGCCTGGGGAGACCGGTGCGACTTCCCGCCGGGCTCCCTAGGCTTGCGGATAGCAGCCAGTTCTGGGGGATGGGGTCGGGGGAAGCTCGGGCTTCCCCTGCCCCAGCCCCGCACCGGGGGGGGGGTAATTTTTTTTCTTTATCCCCCCCAAAAAAATAGGTGTGCCCTATGGGCCGGTGCGCCCTATGGGGTGAAAAATACGGTACTTAACCCGAGGTACCACTGTATGTCTAATGCCAAATGTACTTCATGCGTTCATGCTATCGCCGCACAAATGCAGAATCTGAACCCCTTTGTATCATGTTTATTAATGCATGCTAGAAGTATTCAGCCCGGCCATGTTCATAGTCATCAGAGGATGAGTGTGTGACAATGGCCTCCAAAGTTTATTGTGATTTTTTCGGAGCTTTGAAATTTGGTGGCGGCCTGGCTTATTTGAAAGATATAAGGTGGCAGAAGTTTGCAATTAGTCTCTGCCCCCCACATTGTTGCTAATTTTGCTGTTGCTGCAAGCAGCGGTGGAGCTGCAATTAAAAGCAGCAGCCTTGATAAATGCCCCACAGGAACCATGCTATGTCATGACTTAACATCATTCCCACAGGCATTCTTGACACACCAGTACATCTTCAGAATATATAATCAACATTTTTTCCATTGAATTAATTTTTTTAAGTGAAAGAAAAGGACCAAGTTCAGCTAAAATAATTTCAGTACTTGAAAATACTGAAATCCACCTCTCCTGTTTCCCGAACAACCACTTCCCTAGCCAAGAATCTACCATCAATAATCAGCTCCCCAACTTTAGTCAGATTATTTAATTCCCATATTCTAAAATCATCTGACCACCCCCCTGGATTGAATGTTTTATGCCACACTAACTATTGCAGACCCTCCAAGTGTCCCTATTTTCCAGGGACAGTCCCGGATTTACAGAAGCCGTCCTGGTTTCTGATTTGACCCCAGAATGTCCCACTTTTCCTTAGGATGTCCTATTTTCATTGGAGAAATGTTGGAATGTCTCTATTTTCATCAGAGAAATGGTGGAGGGTATGCTATTGATATTAATGTATATAATCTTAGATATAATTCACAATAAATCTAGATGTATGATTAATATACCTACAGGACTTGCTGCATGTTTCTATGTTAACAAATAACCCTCTTTCTGAATGGTTTTGCCCAGAAGTTTTGCTTGCGGATTTTTAAATTTTATTAAAAATACCTATTCTTGTGTTGTAGCAGCGTTTACATTTGGTAAGGCCCCATGATGTTAAAGGCTCGTTCTAGATTAATGAAGACACTCTGCTAATTAGTCAGTTCATGGGCTAAGTTTACACAATTTATGCGTTCCTTCAATCTTTTTTGTTTCTCGATGTCTTGGGAACCACAGCTTTGACGTCCAGCACCTGCCAACACTTGATTTACCATTATTATAGATTGTGTTAAGTGGAGGTTGTACAAGAAGATGATAAATGTACCAATGCGCCTTGAATTCTCAAATGGCAAAACTTCACAAAGGGCTCCCCTAACACAGAACTGTGCATTAGCTTATCTATTTATTTTGTTTTGTTTGTAGGGCTTTCTGACCCGCTCAACTTATAAGATACCAGAATCTTGTGCATCTGCAAAATAAAATACAGGGGGGAAACCAACAACAGCATGGCTGTGTCACACTGCTGGAAAAGTCTGTGTCAATGTTTTAAACACCCAAAGCATGGATGGGGAACCTTTGGCTCTCTAGATATTGATGGGCTTCAACTTCTTCAGGCTGCGTCAGGGATGATGGGAGTATATCAACAGCCAACAGGTTCCTACCCCTAGTCCTACTCATAGCACCACAGATGCTTGCTGGATACCTAAGGGAGGGATTTCCACAAAATAGTGGTGGCAATGGTAAAAGCTGTGCCCTAGGTGGTCACAAACTGTACCTCAGAAGTGTGTGGCATAGTCAAAAGCTCCTTTCCTGGGCTTGGGGCTCAAATAGGCTGGTCCCAAGTTGTTTAGGGCTTTATATACCAACATGGTTTTCCCAGTAGTGATGTATGGAAGTGAGAGCTGGACCATAAAGAAGGCTGATCGCCGAAGAATTGATGCTTTTGAATTATGGTGCTGGAGGAGACTCTTGAGAGTCCCATGGACTGCAAGAAGATCAAACCTATCCATTTTTAAGGAAATCAGCCCTGAGTGCTCACTGGAAGGACAGATCGTGAAGCTGAGGCCACCTCATGAGAAGAGAAGACTCCCTGGAAAAGACCCTGATGTTGGGAAAGATTGAGGGCAGAAGGAGAAGGGGACGAGATGGTTGGATAGTGTTCTCGAAGCTACCAGCATGAGTTTGACCAAACTGCAGGAGGCAGTGGAAGACAGGAGGGTCTGGCGTGCTCTGGTCCATGGGGTCACGAAGAGTTGGACATGACTAAATGACTAAACAACAACAAATACCAACATGAGCCTATGTGATACCATAGAGGGATGTGGGTGATGCTGTGGTCTAAATCACTGAGCCTCTTGGGCTTGCTGATCAGCAGGTTGGCAGTTTGAATCCCCACAATGGGGCTAGCTCCCGTTGCTCTGTCCCAGCTCCTGCCTACCTAGCAGTTTGAAAGTACGCTAGTGCAAGTAGATAAATAGGTACCGCTCCGGCGGGAAGGTAAATAACGTTTCTGTGTGTTCTGGCTTCTGCCATGGTTTCCCATTGCACCAGAAGTGGTTTAGTCATGCTGGCCACATGACCTGGAAAGCTGTCTGTGGACAATTACCAGCTCCCTTGGCCTGAAAACAAGATAAGCACCACAACCCCATAGTCGCCTTTGACTGGCCTTAACCGTTCAGGGGCCCTTTAACTTTTTTATGTGGTACCTTAAGCATTTTCTTGTTTTTATAGTAAGCATTATTAAATGGGCAAGACTAACTATACATTTAGCAGATAGTCGAATAAAATGATGTTACTCTCAACAGATGGGAAAAACGCTAGCTTCTGGTGATCTGATATCCACAGATAAACAAGAACAGTTTTAGACTTGAGTAACAGCACTGCCATATATGTGGGTGACTTTTGTGTAAATCCAGGGCATTAAAGATTCCTGACATGTTTCTCACTGAGATGTCAAATAACTGCAACCCCCTCCCCATTTTATTTGACAGGAAGTGACTATGTCTTTGAGAAATATGCTGGGTACCTCATCATTTAATTAATTGTGTTACTCTTTGGAAAGCAACAACGAGGTCAACTCTTGACAAGCAAACTTCTGCAACCATCCTGCTCAATGAAAATTTACTCAACATATTGGTATTCATCCACATATCTGAGACCTCCTTTTGCCTCAGTAAGGGGTTTATTATCATTTTTCTCAATGCTAAATTTCTGCGTGCTCCTGCTACAAGGAGAAGGAGGAAGGAAGGAAGGAAATGGTATGTCAGGCTGAGAGATGGCTTGTCACATTTCTGAAAGCTACATGGAGGCAGGTGAATTCATGGATCCATTTCAGATGATTAAGGTCAGCTGTTTGTCAGGGTCTCTGTTAACAGTTTGATCATAACAAACAAGTGCCTCAGCAATAACTTTAACTAGCTAAATTTTGGGAGATTTTTGTGTTCTATTTAAATAAACCAATGGCCCTTATAGCTGGCCCTTGAATTTCATGACCTGCCACCATGGGGAGGGGTGAGGGTTTAGGATGCTTCCCCTAGAGCCTTGGATATAAGCTCTCTGAACATGTCACTCTGCATTCTCAATCATAATACACATCCCTTTAATTTCAAAGTATTTAAGATGCAATCTTCATTGTCATCAAAACCTGTTGCAAGAGTTGAAATGTGACAGGTTATTGAATCATTGCTTCAAAGGAGAGCTCTCTCCCCACTGGTCTGACGCACCTCCCATACAATTATGTACCACATCCAGCAATATAGTAATATTGTTATTTTATAAAATATATTTGCATAGAGTAATAGTTTTATGTTGCCTTTGATCATTGTGCAACTGCTTACCTAGAACTAATCTGATTTCCCATAGTGTTTCTTGCTTATCTTAAACACCCTGCAACCTTTTCAAAAGACAGTCAAATAGGGCAGTTTTGCTGAGCACTAGAGATGCTTAGAAAATTCAGTATATATCAATGTCAGAACAGATATTTACTTAACCAACAGAAAGTGTTGAAGCTTGACTTAACATTATTCTTCCTGATGTAAGATGCCAAGGAGAGTATGAAATAAATGAGAAAATGTAGTGTTGTAGAACTTGGCTTTCTCTGTTCAGAGAATTTAAGCCACATTAAATACTTAACATGTTCAGAGGGATGAAATAAAATACAGTCTCTCCATAAGAATTTTTTTGAAAAGGGAGATGGAGATATACAGAAGAGCTGCTTTTTCATCTTCCCACAAGTATGCTACACCCCACATAATAAAGAGTTACATTTATACCAAGAGCATAATTACAACATTAAAGAGCTGAGCTCTAAAGAATGGCATCGTCAAGAGAGTTTCAGTGACTGCATTATACCCATTTTGCACATGGCTTTAATTAAGAACAGAAACTAAGACCGGGGCAATAAAGAAAACAAGCACATTACAAAAAAATAAATAAAATAAATTACCGTACATATTCTTAACACATTTTCCCATGGGCTTCACTGAACCAGACTCTAAAATGTCCTCTTCCAGCCCAATAATATGTTACATCCATCTCTATAATCTATCTATCCCCTGAATCTTGTGAAATGTTTATGACTATCGCTATCACTAATTTGTTTAGTGATGCTATTTTCCATGTTTCCCCAGAAATCATGTTATGGGAAAACTATTCTATGCCGCCGTCATAGTCACTTCCTAACATTCTGTCACACTCCAGTATGATTGACAGCTTGATCCTATGCAGTTTTAAGTCCCATGTATTACTGCTATGGAAAATACTCATAAACACTTTGTTTCAAGGCTTAAGAAGGCCTTCCCTGCCATTTTGTTTTGTTTTGTTTTATGGGAAGCAAGTGGAATTCAGTATTAACAGGACAGTCTTAGGCATGCTTAATCAGAAGAAAGTCCCATAAGTTCAGTGGGACTTACTCCCAAGCGAGTGTTCTTAAGACCAGGGTGTAACATGGAGGGGGGCCTACCAGAGTGATCGCCCTGGGTGCATTTTTTGGGGGAGGGGCGCTGGTCACGCCACCCTCCCTGAGCCAACCCTGTGTCACTTTGTGAGGCTGGGATCATTCCAGCCTTGCAAAGCGGCTTGGGGTTGGCATCACTCCATCATCGCTGTTGCCGTCGAGGGCTGGGCTGGTGCACGGTGGGATCCTTTCGCCCTCTGCACCTGGCCCCAACCCACAGGCCAGCCCCCACAGTGTGTGTGCACACTCTGGGCATTATTAAAGCACGCCGTGCAGCTGCTTAAGACCCAATGAAATAATTTGGAGAACGAAGGTTGGGAATGGGGTAGAGATAGACAGATCTGTCCCTTCTCAGTTTCTCATTTCCCCAGTTTGGGTTCTCACCCAGTGCCCAAACAAGCTCTCAGCAAAAATCCCAAAAGTCTCACAACAAGAACAGTTCCTAGAAACAGTGGACATCACCCTAGCATCACACTCTAGACTTGCTTTTCCAAGGTGTATGGCACTTCCTCAAGTGTCACCCAGTTCCAGATGCAGCAAGTTGGAGTATCCCAGGTGGTTCAAAGGATGGGACGAGGGGTTCCCTCCACCCCACTTTCTTCACTCTCTGTCCTCTGCTTCTCCTCCTCCTCCATCTCCAGTAGTGTTGGGGAGGAGTCTTGCCAGTCCCTCTTCTCTGCAGCATCCGTTATCCCCTTCTACACCATTCCAGAGGTTTGGGGGACTCTCCTCTCAAACAGTGTGGTAAGTGGCACTGGGGGTTACTGTGGGGATGGGAATCATTTTGGTTAAACCAACAGCCTTGTGGACAAAAGGAGACTTTCTGTCCCGTAAGGCGCTGTCTGAGCACAACCCAGGGCGTTCTTACACATGTGGCATGCACAGAAGACCAACCCTTTTAAACAGTAGCCACCTTTTCTGCCTAGCATCCTCTGTACCCACCAAAAACTGCTGAATTGCAGAATAATCTTACATTGTTAAGAGTAATTAAGTTTGTGGATCAAATTAGCCTGAAAGGCTAAGTTTAATAATGTGTCTAAGAAACATGGTTTTGAATTGGGTAATTTATTGGGATACATTATTACCAAAGTATTCCGTATGAGACGCTATATTTGTCTATATAACAAAAATAATGTGCATGCTGTTAAGTTTAAAAAGGTCTATTAAAACTACAGCGAGGGAATAAGCGTTACAAATTACTGTGCAGCCATAACAACAATAAACATTTTTGTGGCTTAAATCTGCTAATAATAACCTTGCAGAATTCAAATATGGGGTATGAGCCAAAGTCCTGTTGATGTCAGCTATTCAACTCTCTCCCATTTAAAACAACAGGACATATAAATGTACTCAGTTTTGGCTGGATTGTGTTGAGATCCCCCACTATTACTAGTAATTTAATCAGCAGCTCTGTCTTCTCCTCCCTAGCCACCAGCTTCCTAGTTTATTCAGAAACGATTCATTCATCCTCACCCCCACAGCCTGAAACAATTCTATATAATCACAATTATTAACAGAACCATGCTATTCATTCTACATCCAGTGTGGTGTTGTGTAGTGACTATAGCAAGGGGCAGGGAGTTGTGGCCCCCTATAAAGTGTCAGACAACAATTCCCATCAATCCAGACCATTGGCCATGCTGGCTGGAGCTGATGGGAGCTAGATGGGAGCTAGGGCTACAGGTTCTCACTTGACATACAGTGGTACCTCGGGTTAAGTACTTAATTTGTTCCGGAGGTCTGTACTTAACCTGAAACTGTTCTTAACCTGAAGCACCACTTTAGCTAATGGGGCCTCCTGCTACCGCCGCGCCGCCAGAGCACGATTTCTGTTCTCATCCTGAAGCAAAGTTCTTAACCTGAGGTACTATTTCTGGGTTGGCGGAGTCTGTAACCTTAAGCATATGTAACCTGAAGTGTATGTAACCCGAGGTACCACTGTATTAAGAGTGTCAGGTTGGCATCAAAGCAACTCAGGTTCACATTCCTACTTAACTAGCCTAGACTACCTTTTCAGGGTTGTTGTGAGAATAAAATGGGGGGCAGGGTGAGCATGTATACATAAATGAACTCCCTGGAGGAATCTATATGAAATAAATAAGTAAATATCCCCCTCCCGCCAAAAGTGGCAGTAGCACAAACAGATCAATCTTCATTAACCACTTCTGTGTCTTCTCCAGCCAGTCACTTCTAGCCAGTCGTTTTTTATTGGCGAAATAATGTGCAGAACATTTTGTGAATTTCCAAAAATGCTTAACATAATAATTACCATTCAGATATAAATCATACCTCTACTCTAAATTTCAATAATGTTTTCCACTGTATCATTTATGTATTTATTTCATATACAACTCACCATTTACGATGACATCTGAAGGCAATGAGCCATGTAAAATAGCACATAGAAGATTCAAAAAAGGGGGGGGGATTCATACAAAATATACAACATCCCCCCTCCTGAAATCCAAACTTGAAACACAATAAAAGTAACAAACACTTAAAAATATAGGTTATTTCTAGCACCTCTCATTTCATATTAAATAAACTGAGTCCTATCCCAAGCATACTCAGAGTACACCAGTGAAATAAGTGAACTGATTTCCATGGGGTTGTTCTGAGTAGGACATACATTGAGTTAATCACCCATTAATCTGATTTACAATCCTGATGACACTTAATACTTTCATATGTTTCATAATAAACGAGCGTTTAAAAATAAGTGACTTCGGATTTAAAACATTAATCAGGAGTATCGAGAATATGAGACCGAATGACATGAATTCTCATGTAAAAATGCCACAGTCAACATTCTATCATTTCTTACCCTGTTCTTGCCCTCTCTGACCCTCTTATTATGTTTGTTAATTTAATCATATAAACTATATCCCATATTTTTGTTACCCAGCTTTCTACTGAAGCTCTGTCCCCCCTCCCCCATTCCTGACATACAGTCTTCTAAGCTACTATTATCCAGTCTCTTCTGTAGTTGTGTCAGAGATCCCACACTCTGTGGATCCCAATAGCTGCACTGTGAAGTGGGAAGGGGGCTTTTGAGTTTTGACCCTGATGGGTCTTGCCTGTAAATTGGTGAGCTAAGAGCTCCCTGAGGACAAAGGAACTAAAAGATGGTACACATTTTCATGCGCTGAGCATATTTTTCTATGTGCATGTGAGGTGGGAATCATATTTATAAGGAGGCAGGGAAACACTGGTTGATGTCCCGTGGATGGCTCCTCAACAACAATAAAATGTCAAGGGCATGAGGACATAATTTTATTGTCAAATCTGTCTCCTATCCCCCTTGCAGAGAGACAATTCCCAGAGTGGTTTAACAATCTACCCCTCTTCCAAGGGAACTCTGAGAATTCTAGCTGTGGGAGGGCAATAGGGGCTTCCTAACATCTCTCAGAACTATTAATCAACCCAGAATTCTTTGTGGGAAGCCATGATTGTTTACAGTGGTATGAGGGCTTTCCCCCCTAGCCAGAACTCTGCCACCTCTCAGGTGGGCACTGTTGCCATTCTAAGAGAATGAGGGAGGTGTTCATGGTGAGTTCTGGCACCTCTTTTTCTAGAAAAATACTACTGAGTGGCATCATAGTGCTTTTAATGCATGGTGTGACCTAAATTCAGTGGTGGACTTGGGTATTATGGCACCCTGTGCAAAGCCAAAATTTGGTGCCGCCCCAGCCCTCATGCTGCCTTCTGAAAGGAGGGTAAAGAGGTGACCGGCTTTGGGAAGGAGACACGAGGGCTCTGGGACAGAGTCCTAGAGCTGTCTCACCTCCTCCCCAAATCTTAGAAAGCACTAACTAGGCTTTGGGAAGGAGATGAGAGGACTTTAGGACCCTGTCAGAGCCTCACACCTCCTTCTCAAAACTCCAGTGCCTCACTTACCAGGTTTTGAGACAGTGCCCCCTTGGCCCTGTGCCCAGTGAATGCTTGCCCAACCTTAAATCTGCCCCTAAGTTGCACGTCTCTGCAGTACAAAGTTCACTGTAGTGAATGTCCACCTACATATGGCAAACACTCCTACTATGTCAGCTGTTAATTGGCTATCAGTGTGCAGAATCTTGTTAAATGTCTGCCCATGCCATCCACATGGCATGAGAGAGGGTGGTGATCGGAAATGGCAGTACCATTGTACAAGATAGCAGAGAGAGGAGAAAGGTTTCCCATTTGTCGTCTCCTCCTCCTCTAAAACCTGACAAATAGCAGGGAAATTATTATTTCCCAATGTTTTTGTCAATTTTGGATAGCGGTTTGATGCAGTACCTCTCTGAGTTATTACCTTTTGCTTGACATGCGTCTGAATAAGATTCTTGCTCCTCAAATGAGACTGAATAGCCGTTTTTCATGCAAAATGCCCATGCTGACATTCAAAGAACGATTTTTGCCTATTTGTGGTCGAAATGTGCAGATACTTAAGCAGATCCTGTTATCTGGTGGTACAGCAGAAGCATTATGCTGTGATTTAGAGGGCTGAAATCTAACCAAGATGGATCGTCGGAGGCACATTAAAATGAATACTTAGCAAAAGTTTGTGATCGAAGCAGCTATATTCATTTCTCATCTGTCCTCCCCCCTGCCCCACTTAGCTTTCTGGTGTGTGTGTTTTAATTTTTTTAAAAAACACTACTGCTATACGTTATACAAATATGATAAGCAGAAATGACCTTCAATACTGAAGTGATCATTTTTTGGGGGGGATTGGGGTCAGGAGAGACACGGGCTACAGTCTTAAAGCCATAATATTGTGATGTGCATGTGGGGTTAAGAACCTTTGGAAGTTTCTACTCCATAAATGTACTGTAAATGTTGACTGCTGCTGCTAATAATAATAATAATGGGCAGAACAGTTCTATGGATTAGACTGCCCCTGACATACCCCCACCCTCCTCGACAACAGCCTCTCTGCCATTCTTCTGAAAGCACAGGGTTGGTCTCCAAATGTAAATTCCTTAAATAAGCACTTCAGAGGAACAGACAATGCACAAACCTTGCTCTTTCCTTGAATGATGTAACATTTGTGTTGTGTTTATTTCCCCCTGCATCAGAGATATGGTGATGGCAATGAGCAGATCACAAGGGGAAGGGTGCCAGAGCACATGCTTTACATAGGGATCAGTTTTCTTACATTTCCAGTCAAATCTTTCCATTTGTTTGTTTATTTATAAGAGTTTGTACTCGCCTGTTACCATAAGGTCCCAGGGCAGGTCACAATAATAGAACCATATGTTCTAAAAACAACTAAAACCGTTTCAAACTATTTTATGAAAAGATTCAGGTAATATCTATACGATACGATATCTTTATTGTCATTGTCCCTTTCGGAACAATGAAATTGAAAACTACATAAAAACTACATAAAACTACCACAAAACAACATAAAACTACATAAAAACTACATAAAACTACACAAAAACTACATAAAACATTCAAAAACCCCTAAAAACTCTTAAACCCCATTTTAAAATACACTATACTACAGAGACCCCTTATGCTGCGTTTAGAACCAGAATTGCATTAGTGTAGAAACTGTTTTTCAGGAGGCTAGTCCTGGCCTTTATAACCCTATACCTTCTTCCAGAAGGCAGAAGCTGAAAGAGATCATTTCCGGGGTGTGTACTATCATGTGCTATCTCTGCCGCTTTCTTATGGCACCTGGCAGCATAGATTTGATCCAAGTTGGGAAGAGTGCACCCAATAATTCTCTCTGCAGTCTTTACAACCCTGGATAGCATTGTTTTTTCCCTGGCCGTGCAGCTCCCAAACCACACGCACAGACCATAAGTTAGTACGCTCTCCACAGTGCAATGGTAGAATGCCATCAACAGGTCCTTTGAGAGATTGTTTTTCCAGAGGATTCTCAGAAAATATAACCTCTGCTGTGCTCTCTTCACCAGGTCTTTGCTGTTCTCTCCCCAGGTTAGGTTGTCTCTCAACTCCATTCCCAGAAATCGAAACACTGAGACCTGTTCCACGCACTTCCCCTCAATAATAAGTGGCTGAATATTCAATTTACATTTCCTAAAGTCCACAATGATCTCTTTTGTTTTCTTTAAGTTAAGCGGTAAGTTGTTTTTCCTGCACCACTCCCCCAACCGCTCAACTTCCTTCCTATAGTCCATCTCCCCCTCTCCAGCCGTAATTAAACCAACCACCGTTGTATCATCTGCGAACTTAATGATCTTATTACTGGGGTATTTGGGGGCACAGTCAGCTGTATAGAGCGTGTATAAAAGCGGGCTCAACACGCACCCCTGCGGCGTCCCCGTATTCGTGATGAGATCTGCAGAGACGTGGGAACCCAACCTGACCCTTTGGGAACGGTTTGATACAAAGTCTAATATCCACCTGCACAAACATGGTGGAAGACCCAGGTCTAATAATTTGGGCACCAATCTATGCGGAAGAATAGTATTAAATGCAGAACTAATGTCTACAAATAACAGTCTCGCGTAGTTCCCTTGCTTCTCCAAATGAGTCAGGATAGCATGTAAAGCAGTTGCCACAGCATTCTCTGTGGATCTCTTTGCCTTGTATGCAAACTGGTAAGGGTCAAGTCCCACTGGCAGACAAGATAAGATGCGCTTCCTCACCAGTTTTTCGAAACATTTCATTATAATGGGTGTCAGCGCCACAGGGCAAAAATCATTCAGACTGTCTATCTTTGATGTTTTTGGCAGGGGTATAATGGTAGCGGATTTCAGACAGGGTGGAACAGTGGCTTGGGCCAGAGACTGGTTAAAAATCTTCGTAAAGACTCCTGCCAGTTGGTCCGAACAATCTCTTAGCACCCTGCCAGCCACCCCATCCGGGCCCATAGCCTTCCTCATGTTTACCTCCTTTAATATTTGCCTCACTTCTCCCTCTTCCACCCTGGCAGCATTTCCTGTAGGTAGTGACGCCAATAGCTCTGGCATCCCTGTTGGAGTCACTGTTGGTGTCACCTCAAATCGGGCAAAGAAGGTATTCAACTCTCCCACCAAGGAAGCAGTACTCTCTACCACTGATGAATTCCTTGATTTATAACCAGTCAGATGTTGGACTCCCTGCCACATTTGTCTAGTATCATGATTTCTCAGATGGTCCTCAATTTTTCCTCTGTACTCCGCTTTTGCTTTCCTGATACCCCTCTTCAAGTTCGCTCTTTCTATGCCATACAATACCTGGTCCCCAGTTCTAAAGGCAGAATTTCTGGCCTTCAATAATCTCCTAACCTCTCCTGTCATCCAGGGCTTCCTATTCGGATACGACTTAACATACTTTTCCCTGGTGACATTTGCTGTGCAGAATCTAATATAATCCAGGACCGTTGATGTATAAGTTTCTAGATCTTGATGGTCGAAGATATTCCATCAGATACCAGGTGATGCAGAAGACCTCATTTTTGAGACTCCACAGAGATGCCGCTAGTAGATAATATTGACCAAGGTGGACATTAGCCTGAGCTGGTAGTTTCCAGTGTTTGTAAGCAGGTCCCTGTTTTCATTACTGAAAATCTGGAATGTCTGCTGAATTGGCCCACAGTCAACAGTTGGTGGGTTTAGCAAAGTATTACTCAGAGTAGACTCATTGAAATGAATGGACCTAACTTAGTCATGTTCATTAATTTCAATGAGTGTAACTCTTGAATAAAACTTAGTTGACTACCACCCAGTGTTTCTTCAGAAGAACACCGAGGCGTGCTAAAGCTTACGAAGATTGTTCCTTGGCGTTTTGCATTACGTACAAACACTCTTCTTGCTATAACCCCCCCAGTCCCTCATCACTTTCACAAACACTGTCAATATTTTGAAAAGAAGCAGCCAGGCAACTCCAAGCGAAGAAGGTATTTCTGGAGAAATGCTGATGCGGTGATACCATTCCCTGGCAATCCATTAGTATGCGGTGTGTGCCTTTTTGCTGCATGACACCTTGTCAAGAGATAGAAAAATGTCTCTTCACCCCACCCCAAATAATAACATAGATGAAATAAGCAGAGCTGGCAGGACAGGAACAATTGCATATTCCTACAGCAATTGATTAAATCAACCCCAGAATTACTGTCTCCTTAGATGTGTCTCGAACGTTGCAATCTCAGGAAAGGCATAACTGCCTAGTAGATACGCTTCGAAATGGGGGGAAAGCCAGTTATCTCTCTGATTGGCATTTCTGAGGGTGCTGAAAACGAACTCTTCCCCTGAAAACTTGCTATAATGGGCCAGACTTCCCCAAAGCAACACACAAGGGATGCATGCTAACGCCCTGTGATTTCACAGAATCAACGAATCTTAAGAGTTGGCAGTCTAGCAATGCAGGAATCTCAGCTAAAGCATCCATGACAGATGACCATCCAACCTCTGCTTAAAAACTTTCCATAAAAGAGAGTCCACCACCTCTTGTGGGAGTCCATTCCACTGCCAAACAACTCTCACTGTCAGAAAGTTTTTCCGAATGTTTAGTCGATACCTATACAGTGGTACCTCAGGTTAAGAACTTAATTTGTTCTGGAGGTCCGTTCTTAACCTGAAACTGTTCTTAACCTGAGGTACCACTTTAGCTAATGGGGCCTCCCGCTGCTGCCACCACGCGATTTCTGTTCTCATCCTGAAGCAAAGTTCTTAACCAGAGGTACTATTTCTGGGTTAGTGGAGTCTGTAACCTGAACCGTCTGTAACCTGAAGCGTCTGTAACCCGAGGTACCACTGTATTTATAATATTAGTATATCTCGCTAGTGAGTGCATCTGTATGAGTGAAAAGACCTTCCTGCCCCCCGAACCTGCATTATAATGCTTTCCTTCCTTGCCAAGCCCTACTGACACAGGGCATTATGCTGGTATCCTATGTAGCATGCATTGAGCAAGGCCATTGGTCCATCGATGCCTGCACTGATTGGTGGCAGCTCTCTGTGGCTGGAGGCATTCCTACCTAGAGACGCTGAGGATTCAACCAGAGAGACCTGATCCATGTAAAGAAGATGCTATAGCCCTTTCCAGTATACCTCCTCCACCTGTGAGGGCAACATCTCTCCAAGTGCATCGAGTAGCTTATTTACGGAGAGTGCCTATGAAGATGCAGGCCACTGTTAGAATTCCTGCTCCGTGATTGCAGTCATGGGATTTTTGTCTATCACATGACGGTATATGTTTTGACTCCGCAGAGTGGGAAGTGACAGGATGTTTGTGTTACTGTGTTCCATGAAGTGGGACTATTGTCATCCCCCCCTTTGCTGCTTGATGCTAGAGAGAGAGGGAGCCATGTTGCAGTGCTCCGTGTGTGTTTATATGTAAAAAAGTAGATTAGCCAAAATGCTGAGTTGCTGAGGTCTGTTACGCATGATGTGCAAACTCTGTGGATCCCTAAGTGTGCCGGTGTCTGTTGGCACCAGTTGCTGTGATGTCCCTCCCAGGAGGGAGAGAACATGCCAGTTGGGCATGTGTCTCTGTCAGGGTCCAACTTGAGTGTAGGCTGAGCTCCTGATAGCCACTGGGTGCTGCAGCATGAGGAGTGGGAGGCCTCAGCTTCCTCTGAAGGGCCTGAGGTGCTCCTCTGGGCCTGACATGTCCCTGATGTGCCTTGTGACTGGGCACGGGGCTGGGGAAGGAGTAAAGAGGATGACAACAGAGTCCTGTGGGAAGTTCTTTTCACTCTGCTCCTTACTTGCAGCAGTGAAAGGATTCCCCCCTACGAAACCACTTCTCACTACTCTCATTTTGTTTTCATCCCCCCCCCATTTTCAGTTAATTCACATTACATGTTAATTGCCATACACCTTCATCATTATACGTAACATGAATACAGTGGTACCTCGGGTTAAGAACTTAATTCGTTCTGGAGGTCCATTCTTAACCTGAAACTGTTCTTAACCTGAGGTACCACTTTAGCTTAATGAGGCCTCCCGCTGCTGCCGCGCTGCCGTCATGCGATTTCTGTTCTCATCCTGAGGTAAAGTTCTTAACCTGAGGTACTATTTCTGCGTTAGTGGAGTCTGTAACCTGAAGCGTCTGTAACCCGAGGTACCACTGTATATTATTTCTGCAAATTTCCCACATCTAACCCTGTAACCACCTCCCCTTATACCCAAATGCCCGTGTGACTTCCTTCACCCACATGCGTGATATCCAACTTCTTACTTAATAAAAACCTCTAATATTGTGTTCATTTTTATTCATTGCAATAGTCATTCATCTATTAAAAAAGAGAGGGAAACATAACTTCTTAACTTAATGGGTTCAGTCTATACTTCTCCAGAGATTTGTATGGTGATTTTGCAAAGGACCCCTTGAAGATCTGAGCAGGATCTGACCACAACCAAGCACTGTTTAACAATAAGTCAATTTGATGCCAACAGGAGAGATTTAAGTATGTGCTTCTCTCCATGTATTGAAGTTAATGGAACTTGACGGTGCTGAAATTTGGCTTATGTTTAGGATATTAGTCACCTGTCCTGATTATTTCTGCTCTGAATACTCCACAGGTGCTTCTACCTCCACCCTTAAGGTACATATTTCCAAACAATTCAATTTTTGTTGCAATGTAATGGCTTGGCGTTGTTGTTTTGGGACACTGCCTGGTTGGAAAGTTCACCTGAATGTCTCTTTTCAAAAAAGTTCACGCAAATTCAGTAGTTACTCTACTTGTCTTTTGATAGCTCTCTTCCCAATGGGCAACTTGTAGGGCTGAATGGATAAACAAGCATTTATTATTTGTTTATCTGCACTCTGCTTGTGAGGCTAAGTAGAGATCTTCTTACATCCTGGAAGCCTGTATTTGTTGTTCTTTGTCTGTGGACAATTGAAAACTGTATTTTAATTTATGTTTAAACCCAAGTTTGCTTTTTGAATGAAAATAGGAGCATTATCCACAGGGAAGGCTCGTGACCGACTATCAGGCAAGAATGAAGTACACACCAGATAAAGCTCCCAGCTTATACACCCTCTGGGATGAAATTATAGAAACAGATTTAGAAATAAAAGTCGTTATTTGTGCTGTGAAGTAAGCTTTTTTCTAAAAAAAAGAAGAAGGAGAAATGGAAAAAAAGATCGGTTTCTGCAGAAGAAAAGAATTTCTGCCTCCAGGATCTTATCAGCGCAGCCTTAATTTAGCAAAATCCTTCTTACGCCTAAGCCCCACATATAGTAAAAAGCAAGGAAGCTAAGCAATAGTAGGAACCTTTCTTTCCTTCCTAAAAATCCTATTTTTAGAGGAAAGCCTCCTACTGAAACAAGGTGTCGCTAAATGTTGGATGGAATATAAATCTTTTACAATGCTGCTTGCTCATTTTGATTGCTTTCTTTGATTCCCTCCAATGCTTCCTTTAATAATTTAAATTTATTTATTTATTTCTTCAGGTACCTTTTCTTGGCCAATGCTTTGAGGTTTCTTTTGGCATATTGATTTTGATCTTTGATATTGCAGCTGTTCCACAACAGCCCATGTCAAGGAGAGACAAGTATCCGATATTTACACTTTGGACCAGTGCTTAGAAAGTACATTTTTAAAAAGGAACCTGTTCCAGTTCAACTCCATCCTTTCACAAAATTAACTAGTTTCATTCTAGTTTAGTTCAAGTTCTACCCCCCCAAAATGAACTTAATTCATCTTTAATTCATTCAACAATAATGGGAGCTACATCTGAATGTGGTTTGGAAAATTCCAAACAAGTTCATCCCAAGCAAAGAGGAAATGTATCACCAAAAAAGTGGGCGAATAAGGTATGTGTACAGTTCTGGTGGTCCGTTCTTAACCTGAAACTGTTCTTAACCTGAAGCACCACTTTAGCTAATGGGGCCTCCTGCTGCTGCCGCTGTGTGATTTCTGTTCTCATCCTGAAGCAAAGTTCTTAACCCGAGGTATTATTTCTGGGTTAGCGGAGTCTGTAACCTGAACCGTCTGTAACCTGAAGCACCTGTAACCTGAGGTACCACTGTATATGCATATGGCAATTTATATGTATAGAATATGTATACAATTTTAGAAATAGTTGCCATAATGTAAAGATTTTTTGAACAAAACATACCTCATCCTAGTGTAGCAGGAAACTTGGGTTCCTGTTTGGTCTGCAACTTCTAGGCTCCACCTCTCCCTTCTCAGGATTATTCATCTTTAAAACCAAACTTGACCACCCCCGCATTTAGAAAGGCACCTGCGTAAGCCAAATTTGTCATCTTGCCATCTGCACTATTGGAAGGCAGATACAGAACTGGATTCCCCATGGCGAGTGGATCTGCCCATTGAAGAGAGGTCAAATTAAAACCGTAGGTAATGTTCTTTTCCCAGTGCAGATTTTATTCAGGTATCAGAGCCTCCTTCATAATCCCGCTTGTATGAAAAGTACCAGGGAGGATGGAGGAATATTTTTAAAGTTACTTCTTGTCTGACTGGAATCCCTATGTCACCAGAAATATAGCTAGTTTTGGTGCAACAGCCATAAGTCAAAGAAACCAAAAGACTACACGGCTCCACAAACAGTCATAATCTGACACAGCTCACAGTAAAATTCTTCTATTTTTTTTTTAAACTTTTAATGGAGTTTATATTTCCTTGGATGCATATTTTAAATCTATTGAATTAGTATATTGATTGTTAAATTCCACTTTGACCGTTTTAATGTTTACGGAAAAATGATGCTGAATTTCTGATTTCAATATGCTGGCTGTTTAGCCGTAATAATAAACATTCATATCTTTAAAACAGACAGTCCCCCAAACAGAGGACTGTAGCCTGTAAAGTAGGATACATGGCAACTATTAATTAAACAACCACTTTCTTATTTCGGTTTAAGGGAAAAGGAAAAGTCAACCTGGTTTTCAACACACTGTAAGCTTGAATAAATTCCTTAAACCTTAAAACTACTGGCCATATTCGATCCTACCACAAATAAGGATCCCTCACACGAGAAGTGACATTTAAAACTGGCTTCAGAGCTTAGGCCTGGCTGAGTGCTAGCTCCAAGTCTATTCTGTCGGGGAGCACCAAAGACAATACTATTGCTCTGAGAAAGCAGCAATGTCAACACAGCCATCAGCAAGGTATTTTGCTCCCTGAGGTGGAGCAGCAAATTCTCCCTTTCCCCCCAAAAATGAATCAAGATGGACCCAAGGTAGGTCAAGTTATTTTGGTACCTAAGGCAGAACATTCCACAAGCCTTTCTCTCGACTCCCTGGCAGTAAAAATACAATAAAGGGGCCCCTGACCATTAGGTCCAGTCGTGGCCGACTCTGGGGTTGCAGCGCTCATCTCGCTTTACTGGCCGAGGGAGCCTGCGTACAGCTTCTGGGTCATGTGGCCAGCATGACTAAGCCACGTCTGGCAAACCAGAGCAGCGCATGGAAATGCCGTTTACCTTCCCACCGGAGCAGTACCTATTTATCTACTTGCACTTTGACGTGCTTTCGAACTGCTAGGTTGGCAGGAGCAGGGACCGAGTAACGGGAGCTCACCCCATCGCGGGGATTCGAACCGCCGACCTTCTGATCGGCAAGCCCTAGGCTCTGTGGTTTAGACCACAGCGCCACCTGCATCCATGCAAAAATACAATACAATGCTTTAAATAAATGGCTGTCCTTTCATATCACCAAAACTTCACTGATGGAGGTAGCCATTTCACTCTGTCTAATGGAAGGGCCAGCATATAACTGATGCAGATGAACACAAACATCTGCATGTGCCTTCTTCATCTGCAGGGCAATACCATGTGGTCCTGACTGGAATTGCAATCATATCATACATTTAAAGAACAATGGTACCACTTTAAACAGGAATGGCTTCCCCCAAGTAATTCCAGGAGCTGTAGTTTGTTAATGGGGAGCTATAGTTTGTTAGGAGGCCCCTGTTCTTGTCACCTATCTACAGTTCCCAGAGTTCCCCATGAAGAGGGATTGATAGTTAAACCACATTTGGCTGAGGGGGGGGGAACAGGGGGCTCTTTATAACAATAATAATTTATTGTTTATACCCTGCCCATCTGGCTGGGTTCCCCCAGCCACTCTGGGCGCCTTAACAACTCTCGCCAACCTTAACAAATTACAGCTCCCTGAATTCTTTGAGGGCAGCCATGACTGTGTCAATTGGGATGATAGTGCTTTAAATGTATGGTGTCAGTGTGGCCTAGATGCATCTTCTCATATGGATGGATATGTATAGCACCACTTGGGACCAAAAGTTGCTGCGATGAGCAACTAGTTGTCTGCAACCATTGCTGGGTTAAAGCTTTTAAGTGTTTCCCTGTTAAGAATGATGGGAGAACATATGGTTGGGTGGTTTTAGCGTCTCAGTGACTGAATGTAGAGCACTGTACCCTTCAGGTAAACATCACATGGCAACGCAACCGCATTTTCCAAGCCACTACCCTCATTTCGTACTTGCAATTATACCCCTCGTTCTAATTCTGTGCAAAGGTTAACAAACGTGATCTGATGAAAACCAAGACCCGAAGCATTTTGGAGTTGTTGTTATTTAAATCTAACAATTCTGAACATGGTAAACAAAGCTCTCTTGAAATGTTGCTAATAAATCAGGATAGGAAAATTAATGGGAATTCACGAGGACTAAATCAATGCTCATCAACAGGAGCAATTTAAACCCAACCCTTTGGCTGAAGGTCCATGCAGTTTTTAAAAAGAGAGCAAAAAAGCACAAGAGAGAAGATCTGTACAAGCCATGCCAAAGTGTGAACTCTATTGGAAATCAGTGGAGATTTTGCCTACAGAACTGAGGCCAGGGTGCTAATTATGCTTACTAGGGAGTAACATGTCTTTAACAGCCAGGAGGAGGGCAAGGCTGCCCATAAGCCAACACTGAACTAGCAAAGACATCCTATTCTATCATCACCATTTTTATAACCTGCCCATCTGGCTGAGTTGTCCCAGCCACTCTGGGCGACTTCCAACATATATAAAAACATAATAAAACATTATACATTAAAAAAATCCCTGTACAGGGCTCCCTTCAGATGTGTTCTAGAGCAGGGGTCTGCAACCTTTAAGACAAAAGGAGCCACTTGGACCCGTTTCCGAAGAAAAAACATCTGGGAGCTGCAAAACCATTGCGATATTTAAAGCATGCGCGCTGCTGCCCTCCGATCTGACAGCGGGCGGGAAGGTGACGTCGGGACGGTGCGTGACTAACGCACGCACCGCCCCCACGTGACGTCACAGCCAGTACAGCACCCGCCACAGTGGGGAGTGTCGGGGCGCACAATGCGCCTCCTCCCCTCGCTAGTATCTGCCCCAGAGCCGCGGCAAAGGTGTAAAAGAGCCACATGCGGCTCCGGAGCTGAGGGTTGCAGACCCCTGTTCTGGAGGTTGTATGGTTACTGATTTCTTTGGTTCAAGGGTTACATAACATCATAGACTCCAACACTTATCTGATGGAAATAGGGAAATCCTTAGAAAAAGCAGGACATTCTATGATCAAATAAAAAACCAGGACTGCTTCTGTAAATCCGGAACTGTCCCTGGAAAAACACTTGCAGGGTCTGTAATCGATAACCCTGCCTTGCTTCCCATCCAGGTATCTGTTTGTTTCATAAAGTGTAAGACCCCTTGGGCACTCACCTGCATCAAAATTGGACTTTCTATAGGGCCTGTTGCAATGTTAGATAGCAGTCTTAGTTAGGTAGCAGGTAAGTACCTTGAACACCATGAGAAAGCAGGGCACATTAAAGCCAAGAGGACATTAACCTGAAGTGCTCCCATTCATATAGTGGGAGGATTGCGCTTGTCAAATGTTGGCAACTGCTTCTTATTTCCATCGTAATAAATACATGGTTGCAGCATTTGCTTTCAAATCCACACACTGGCAAACCACTTCTGTTGGTGGGTATGTGCGGGAGATCTTCCAGTGCAGGGCAGTGGTTAGAGGCCTGTAATGTGACCCGGGTCCAAATCCCCTCCTATCCATGAAGTTCACATGGTACCCTCGGGCCTATCACCAATGCTCAACCTCACCTACCTGACAAGACAGTGATGACATGGAGAGCCAGAGACCACTTGGAGGAAAGGGGGGGGGTATAAATACAATAATTAAATGACTAAATCTGCTACCACCAGATTCCTCTTCTGTGTTAAGAATAACTGGCAGTGGTATAACAGAGGAACATTACTCTTATCAGTGGTTACAAACAGTGCTATTTTTTGAGAAAAAGAGGTGCTGGACTTCACCACAAATGCCTCCTTTGTTCGCTTATAAAGGCAAACGTGCCCACCTGAGAGGACCCGGAACTTAGTTCCGGCTAAAAAAAAACCCTGCTTACAAATAGAGGTGTGCAACACAAAATGTGGCAGCTGAAAATTGCTGCTTTTGTGATTTGGAAAATGTGCAGAAGGATCGCGATCTCCAAGTATGCAGAGACCATTGTAATCCCAGACCTAATAAAACACCTGCCTGTCACAGTCCCTCGTCTATATTTAAACCAACAGTGCTTTATTCTTTTCTAAATTTACTTGACTGTTAAGCCATTGGCTCGGCATTTATTTTGCGCACACTTCTCAAAGAAGACATTTGATTCTGTATGGAAGTCAAATTCAAAGCAAACTTGATTGCACAGACGACACAAGCATCGATTCCCTCTGTAGCCTCAGATAAAAAAAGAGGAAGGAATATGCTAAGTATCTGAATGGGAGGCAAAGAGAACTGTAGTGGTACATCTCCCCCACCCCCTGGGAATCAAATCAACAGTGAACAACTTTCTTCCTGCTGAGGACTTTGTGGGACTTTTGCTCCCACCCAACAGGAATCAGCCAGTTCTTTACAAGTCATCTCAACTGCTTTGTGTACCCTTATCCTTCTAGCATTCCAAGTCTTATTCACTCTTTTTTTTCTTCTTCCATTGCACATTTTACTGCATACTTCCTGTTTTTGCAAACTGTCTATCTTCAAAAGCCGCTCAAACTGTTGCTACCCCCTTGTTTACACCCCTTCCCCAGTGCTCAGAGATGCATGTGCTGATTTGAGAGGACTCCTTCTGCAGTTTCACTCTATAGTTAACTCAGCAGAAGCTATGCGATAGCACAGGCAGCGGAGTGACTGTCTTTGGTCACAGAGGGCGCTCAGCTCTTCTGTGCCAAACAAAAAGCGGAGAGCCCAAGCGTGACTGCTGGCATCATTATGTTTACTTGGCAACGTATCAAGTACTTGGCAAGATTCGAATAAAAATTCCAGTGAAACTCTACAATGCTCTCTCACAAAGTTCATTCTCATGCTTTCTATAGCAGCAAAAATGCACCCAAGTTAGAAATACATAGGAACACGTAGGAAGCTGCCTTATCTCGAATCTGACCATTGCTCCACCTAGATCATTATTATCTACACTGACTTGTAGATCCTCAGGCAGAGGGCATTTCAGCCCCACCAAGAGATGCCAGGGATTTGAACCCAATACCTTCTGTATTGTAGTGGTGTAGTGGTTAAGAGCGGTAGTCACGTAATCTGGGAAACCGGGTTCGTGTCTCCGCTCCTCCACATGCAGCTGCTGGGTGACCTTGGGCCAGTCACACTTCTGTGAAGTCTCTCAGCCTCACTCACCTCACAGAGTGTTTGTTGTGGGGGAGGAAGGGAAAGGAGAATGTTAGCCGCTTTGAGACTCCTGAAGGGGAGTGAAAGGCGGGATATCAAATCCAAACTCTTCTTCTTCTTCTTCTACATGCAAAGCAGACTCTCTGCCTCTGAGCCACAATCCTTCTCCTTCACGTTCATTTATTATAACTTGCCTTTCCATTAAAAGAAGAAGCAAAAGCCACAGAAATCGTAGCCTCATAGTTAAACACAGGAAGATCTGATTATGATCCATATACTATTTAATTATACTCTGCCTTTATCTCCACTGGGCCACAAGGTACCATATGATGCCTTAGTGTTGTAAGCCCCCACTCTTGCCACGTGAACAAAATATCCACAAACTAATAATACCACAAGTTGAATTGACTGTGTTAGTTCGGTGTGGCCAATATTTTGTTTGAATGCATTCGTCCCATGGCAAGAGCTACTATCTTCCACATCAAAGAGAGAGGCCTTCATTTCAGTAGCTTGCCATGGTGTGATAAATACCAGCGCTCAACACAGGAGGGCACATTTACACAAAACATTCCCCACGTGAAACTGATATGGTACTGCTACTTTGTAGTAACTTTATCACATCACATAATACCTTCATTGCCATTACTGTTTTAGTCTTGTCAAGAACTCCACAGTACGTCGCTGAACAAAATGCATGCTAATACACGACCAAAGTGCTGTTACACTGTTAGCTTCATTCTGCTGAGAACTGTGGAGCTACTGGAGCAATGGAGCCTAAGGCCATTTTCGTAGTGGATAATAAAGGCTGGAGACAGGCATGCACAGGCCATTTTAAATAGCTGCAATGGACAGGTTGGATACAGGTGACAGGAGCGAGCCAGCAGCAAATTAAACCAAGTAAGTTGGAGTAAACTCTTTATTAGCAAAAACAAGATCTGCACAGCAGTGTCAGGCTTCATGAGCACACCTGTGGGCATCACATTGGTGACCTTCGCATAGCATCATGGAGGCAAATTGTCTGATTTACATTGGGAGCTTGGGCTTGTATCCAAGGCAGCACCAAGTAACTGTGCAAGGATTTACACTTGCCCAATGAGAATTTCCTCCTCCTCCTCTGCTGTAGGTACATTATATCCTCCCAAAATCTGCTCCAGAGGGTTGGGGGGGGCACACACATAATTTGGGGTGCATATGGGGAAATGTCCTGTGGCACAAATGTAAATCCATGGGTTGATGTGACATTTCCTGCCACTGTGTTGGATAGAAGCCTATGTGTGTGCAAATTTTTGAGATACCCTATTCACCTGTCACGGAGATCAGTATTAAAACTTTCATTGGCTTTAATGCAACTTAATTGTTGCTTTACATCTTGAGATTAGGAGGAATGATTAATATAAGCCATTCAACATTGACTTTCATTTTTAAGTAGTTCAGGCTTTTGTTATAAAATCGATAAATGGGTTGTACCGATTGAAATGCACACGTAAAGATCTTCAAAAGCACTATCCATACCTTTTAAAAGTCGTCCATGTCACTAGCGTTAATCTCCTGATGGAACTATTACTATATTTAATGGTATTACTGCAACTTTTTTTTCCTTGGTCCCATTTTCATCTTGGGAAAGTGTTTTGATGTCTAAGTTAAACTCATTGCATATTTGTAACTCTTCTTACAGCATAAAAGCTTATTTGTGTGTCAAAGGGGGAGGCGATTCATTACTTTCAATTGACAAGAATCACAGACGAGAATGCACTGCAGAAGTGTTTGATTTTGTATCTCATTTTACAGTGGCAGAAATAATCAGTTGACAAAGGGAAGGACTGTGAGGATAACCCCAGCTGTGTGCTAAATTAATTAATGCCATCACGTTTCGGAAAATACCTTGGTAATAATTAGGAATAAATTAAAATTTGATCCTGTTTGCTCTAGCACTGTAAAATGCCTAATTGTAGACAGGAATGGTAATTGTACCTTTGTGGTGGCCGCATGAGGCTCTTAAACACAATGCATAAGAGAGAATATGGTTGAGTCAAGTCCTAGTAAATCAAAAGAGACAGACGTCTAATTCCAAGGACATTCTAAGCGAAACTTCAGTTTCCAAAGAATTAACACACACTTTAAATAACTGGCTAAGTGAGATGCCACACTCTAGGATTTCACTGATTAAATAATGTTTCTTAATAAAGCACCTCGTGATAGAGAGCATACTACCAATTAACAAAGACTACATTTTAATCTAAACACGTCACATTTATATTGTGGAAATATACACAACTGGGAGAAAAACCCAAAAGGCTTACAACTAATTTCTCATGGCATATTCATGCCAAAGTTAAGTGCTTTTATAAGTTCCATTGATTTTACAGGGAGAATTGGCCATACACTTAAATCAATGGGATTCGAAAGTGCTTCACTTTGGCTAGATCACAATGTCAGCTTCTAGACTTTTATGAAAGTTCATTCCCTCTCTCCCCCCAACTTGAAGCATTCACCTAGACAAATTCACCTGCAGGAGGAACACATCCATTGCATTTGCAAGCTGCACATAGCTATACCAAGTATTCCCAAGATCACAACAGTGTAGACCGGGGGGGGGGGGGAGAACCCAACACTATCACATGTGATTACATAAGACACACAAGCCATTAAGCACAATCAAAGACGTAATCCAATTGTTTTCCATTCAGCAAAAAACAAACAAACCCCAAAACTTGTGTCAGAATGCATTCAACCAAGTAGATTGCTGTACAGAATTTAAGACCCACAGATAAATGAGTTAAGTGGCAAAGCACTTACCATATACTTGGCATCATCAAGCGAAGTTTGCCCAAAGGTCCCGAAAACATTGCCAACAGCTGATTAAAGGATGACCTGGGGTTCTTCTTTCTCCCCTTCTTTTCGTCAGAAGCGCATCATCTGGAATCAGAGCACATTTTGTTCATACTTAAACCTATCCTGCCCTGTTGTCGTTTTAAAAAGGACTGCTTGTCCATGAAATAATCAGGCTTGACAAACGGCCACCGAATGTGAGGCCGGTGCTTCTTCTTCAGAAGGCTTCTCCATGTGTGCGTGTGTGTGCGTACGTACGTAGGTGACTGATACAGGGCTTGTGTTAGGAATTTAGATTCCATTTCATGAAGCAGGATTCCAGCAGACTGAGTTAAAGAAACAGATGGGAGGAAGAGCAGGACAGATGGGTGGTGGAAGGGGGGTGGTGGAGAGAAAGCAAGCAAAAGGACCGAGGCTGAAACTGTTTTCATTACCTGTGTGTTTTGCGATTATGGAACAACCAGCATTTGGTTTATTGAAATGGGGGAGAAAATATTGGAGTTACAAAGCAGCTCTGCTTTATGGGAGATTCCATTTTAGGAGGTGCTTACTGGCACTTGGCAGTACTTTTCATTCAAGTTACAGAAATGATACTGAAGTCCTCAAAGCCAATTTCTGGGCATGATTATTGAACGGTGCACACAGCACAGTCACCAGTTTTGTTTACATATTCTGGGTTTCACCCCCCCTTTCCTAATGAAATAAAACACCAGCAGGTGTTTTGTACTCATTTGACATCTATGCCGGATCTAAGCAATGCTATCCATCTTTAGGTGCCAGATAAAGACCTGCCTTTCCCTTCAGGCCTTTGAATGTGAAGGAATTGGCTGACAGATGGCAGAGGTTTTATCTAATTGCACCAAGTTGCTTATTGTGTTTTAATGTTGCCGATTGTTTCATGTGCCTCATTGCTGTAACTGGCCCTGGGCTCACGAGAACATAAGGACAGCCCTGCTCGGATAGACCAGTAGCCCCTCTCTTATCACAGATGCCTATGGGAAACCCACAAGCAGGACCTGACCACAACACAACTCTCCACTCCAGTGGTTCCCATCAAACAGCTGCACAACAAAGGGTGGGACACAAGTCTTTCAAATGAAAATGCAACAAAATGAGGCCCTTGAGAAGGTGTGTGCCAGAGGCATATGGGGGAGGGACTTTGGATCTGTAGGATCTAAAGGCGCCCCCACATTCAATCACAGCATACCACAGATAAGGGAGATGAACTACACCAGTAGCAAATCTGAAATATTTCTCCTCCAGCTGAAAGCAACTTGAGATATATATATATATATATATATATATATATTAAGTTCAATGGAAGAGGGGGAAAGCCATTCCTGCCACCTCCTTGCTTGAGCTTAGAAAGCTACTTCACCACACACCCTAGACTTCCTCGCGATTGCTCTACATTTGAATGGTTGCAGCTACAGAGTGTTCCAGAAGCAACTGAAAATGAATGTACAGGGGAATCAGAGGGATGCGCACAAGTCCGTTCAGCCCAGTTCCACCCCCTGCTCTGCCCCTGTCTCTTTCTGCCCCCGTTCTGCCCCCTTTTGGTGCCGAAAACAGCACACAGGTCAGCGGTCGAACGCGTGCTGATTGTGCGTGATTGGGGAGGTGCCTGTCTTGCAATTTTATTGGTTATATTTCTACAAAGAACTCAAAATGGCATACATGGTTCTCCAATGGCCACATTTTATCCTCCCAACAGCTTTGTAAGGTAGGTTAGGCTGAGGGACAATGACCAGCTGAAGTGAACTTCATAGCTGGGTGGGGATTTGAACCCCGGCTTCCCAGGGCATAGTCTGATAAACTAACCACTGGACCACACTGCTTCTGAGACACTCCCTTAGCAAAATTAGAACCTTCCCCTCACCAAGAATGCAGCTAATTTCAACTGAAACAACAGTCATCATGAAAGTCATCATGGCTGTGACTCAATGTTTCATTGGCATCCCCCATGGTGCTTTGCAGCTTGAGTCCACATTTGCCAAAGGTCTTGACCCTCATGAAGTTAAGTTTGCTTTGGGACACTTAATGCATCAAAGGAGAATCCTTAGAAGTTAGACAATAATAGATCACTGTTATTCAGCATGGCATAAATTCTTCTCCTATGTTAGCTCAGATGCAAAGCCCACTAAATCCCCAGTTTCCCAGGTAAACATATGGAGAGGTCTTTATAGAAAATTAAACTGCCTTTCTTCCCTTCCTTTGCATATTTTATTAACAATTGCTGTATTAAGCTTGCATTGCACATTTCGTAATTTTCCTGTTTCCTTGCTGTCCCCTATCCCCTTACGTTGAACCACTGGTATTACTACCGTATTATGCCTTTATGCAGGTCTGTAAAACTATTCTTATGAAAAAATGTCAACAAAAGTCTTTACGAAAAGAAGTTTGCATTCAAAGGCGAATCTACCTAATTCACACTTCCCTAAACAGTATGTGAACCAAAATACAGCCATCCCTTGAAATTTGCACTTTTATGAATTTTGCAATGCTGTTTGCCAACAAAATAGCGTTGCTTAGAGAAATGCTCAGAGGAGGAGAAAGTGTGCATAAACGTGTACATTAGCATAAAACAACATACACAAATATATTCAGTATTGGGAACTTGCTTGCAAAAATATGTATGTCTGGAAAGAAATGTGTATCAAAACATGGGGAGAAATGCCCACTTTTTTAAAAAATAGATTCACAAACTTAATGCAGAAATGTGGAAAGCTGAACTTAACACTCGAAAGAAAGCAAGAAAGCAAGAAAAGAGAAACTGAAAGAAACCAAAATTGAAAGGCTCATCCATCCTTACCCTGCACCCTCCTGGAAATTCAAGCACCCTTCCTAATTTGTTCCTATTGTATTTTGTTTTAATCTGCACAGTCCTTCATGGTAGCAGCTATCAGCCCTGAGTGCTCACTGGAAGGACAGATCCTGAAGCTGAGGCTCCAATACTTTGGCCACCTCATGAGAAGAGAAGACTCCCTGGAAAAGACCCTGATGTTGGGAAAGATGGAGGGCACAAGGAGAAGGGGACGACAGAGGACGAGATGGTTGGACAGTGTTCTCGAAGCTACAAACATGAGTCTGACCAAACTGCAGGAGGCAGTGGAAGACAGGAGTACCTGGCGTGCTCTGGTCCATGGGGTCACGAAGAGTTGGACACGACTAAACAACAACAACAACAACAACAACAATGGATTCTCTGTTGTAAGGGGCAGTGGGTGCTCTGCCATCCTCCCTCCCTCCCTCCCTCCCTCAATCCTGCAACAGAGATCACCCTGCTTCAGCAAGCTGACACATGAGCAACCACTGCTTTGGACTGTAATGTTCACTTTTGTGTATGCATGTATATTGAGCCTCCTGCAGAACTACATACATGGTGTGTGTGCAAATGGCAACAATGGTGCTCACTTCTATTTTCAGTTCAGAAGCAGGTCTCCAGTGATGGTACTGGTCAGAGCGCTGTCCCAGGGATAGTGACAGGGCCCTGTTCATTGACACCCTCCTTCCAAGGATGACACGTGGCCTTTCTCATGAACCAGAAGGCACAAGGGAGACAGCCGAATGTCAGGAGGTCATATGTTTAAATGTCTCTTAAAGTGAATCCAAAGTTGAGGAGGCAGGGGGGAAGTGTAAGCCGTACTGGGAGCAAGAGAATGGATGGAATGAATCTGATGGATGACTTACAATAAATGTGTTTTTCAGGGCCTCAGGAGAATGAGCAAGGGTGAATTGATCTGTGTCTAATTGATTTAAAATCAACCTTTTTTGTGCTAGAGGAGGTAGATGAATTGATCCAATTATTAAGTGATAAAAAGTGCAAAGTCCCTGAACTGGAAGTTACTGAGAAGTCGGCTAACTTAAAGCAGGATTATCAATGAAGAGGAAAAGAAATTATCTGCAATACATTCATCTGGATATTATTATTTTTTTTAAAAAAACCTGCTGCCTTGTGGGACATCTTTGGGGGAAGAAAAGGCTAAGGAGTAAACCGTACACAAATCTGGAGTGGAGTCCCTAAGGTGGTTGGATGGCGTCTTGTATGCCTCCTTTCAGCAACTCCTGCAGGGTAAAGGTAAAGGTAAAGGTAAAGGTAAAGGGTAAAGGAACCCCTGACCATTAGGTCCAGGTACCTCAAATCTCCAATTCCTCTCTCGGTGACCTCAGAATCCTGAATTTACTGTGCTTTTAATCTAAATGGATAGTGGTGGGGGTTTGTGAAGTTGGTACTTTTAAAGCTTTTCTGAGTTTGGCCTCCTTCTTCATTTCCTCATCTTCTGAACGTATATTTCAAATTATAGGGAGCATTTCATTATGATGACCCTGTTGAATTGCTCATTTCATCCTATTTCCATCTCTGAATTGATGAATTTCATTCATCAATACTCTTTTATCCATAAAACTCTTTCCCAATCCAATTAGGCTGCAACCCTATATCCATTTGCCTGGAAACAAGTGCCAGTGAACTCAAAAGAGGATTTCTTCTGAGTGGACATGTATAGGATTGCATTGTTATACTTAGCTTTTTATTCTCTGAGAACAGGGTTTTAACTGCTTAACAGATGCTTTTCAAACATTACCTCATGAAAGCGACTCTTGGATGATTGAATATTATGCTGAAGGGTTCCCCCCTTTTCCTTTCCCCATCTTTAGGCCACAAATGAGAGGCACTTTAAGAAAAAAAATTTCCCCAGCGGTGCAGAAGAAAATCAGCAGATTTTTAGGGGCATCGGGTTCACTAGAAAAAAAATAGTGAAAGCAACTTCCTCTTGGCATCTTCTTGTAAAAAATTTCTAGAAGCTTCAAGTGGCAGCACAGTTCCAACTCGCAGCCTGGCAGCAGACTCGTTATCCCACAATGCTTTGTTACTAGGAACAACGCTAAATGTAGGGATATTGTTGAGAAAAAGATGGCCGCTTCCGCTGGCCAATGGTGGGGTCTGCCATCTTTGTTTTTGTAAAAATGTCACATTGTGAAGCATTATGGCAAAATATGGTGGCTGCTGGGCCACTGGCTGGAGCTCCACAACTGCTTAAAGTGGCGGGAAATATATATACATATATTTTCCAAGACTTCTCATAATATATGTGTGTGTATGAAAAAAAAGTGTTTCCAGTGCTGTTCCTAGGACGTCCTCTCCTGAAAATTTCCACTTAACGTTATTCCGCCCCCCTCTGTTTTCATATTCTTCTTGTTACCGTTATTACCTCTCTGTGGGATTTCTACAAGATGGTTTATGTTTCACTTCCAAACTTATATTCTATTTATGAACTTCAGCAGAGAGTGCCCGCCTTTGTGTAGTGCCCACATACAACAGGGATTTGGGGAAACTCTTCAGTTTTGGAGAATTAACAGTGAAAAACCCCTGGAATGGGGGAACCTTTCTCCACTCTGAACATAATGTTGAGATACTGAGACTGACGGCAGGAGGATGACTGACAACCAGATGTGAAGATTAGGGAAGTACAGAATGGTGTACCTGGAAAGGGAGGGAGGGAGGCAGGCAAGAGATACACAGATAAGAGTGCAGTCATTATCCTGTGACCTTCCCTGAGACCTGCAGGTATAGGGCGTTATACAAATTTAATAAATGAAAACAACAACAACAACAACAACAACAACAACATTGTGCTGGGAGAGGCATCTGCAGCAACCCTCCATATCCCTATTACAAGTTGGAGGGCTGTGCTGACACAGAGTAACTTAAAGCAGCCCTGCAATACAGTCAAGCATTAATATTGTAGGCCAGAGGTGAGACTGAGACTTGCTGTGGATTCCCAGCCCCAAACTGTCATACTTCTCAGTTTGTAGCAAAGGTCTATCAACTTAAATTCCCTGCTCAGACTCACAGATATTTTCAAAGTATAGTACATTATGGTGTTGTAATACATTCTTGTAGCCATAAAAGGATAGGAATGACTTAAAATGAAAACTGTCAGTTTACAGAGGTCCTCTGGGAACTTTTGTTTTCCTGACGTCTGCTGAATAATCCCAGTCTTGGCTCCCCCACCCCAAGTGACAGAATATATGGGCTGGAAAACACCAGCTCTCCTCAATGCTCCGTCTCAGCAAAACACTTTCCCAAGTAGTTTCTGCCAATTCATATCTATGTTTACCTCACAGAGATATCTGGGTATCAGCTGGATTGCTTTGTTCTAATGTGCAGGGATGAGACTCCCTTGAATTACTGGGCTAGTGTTTATAGACTGCTTCTTTTTTCTTAGCTTTGTAATTACAATGTTTTAGCAGCATTTTATGGTTTTAATTGTTTATATGAGCCACATGGTAAAGGTAAAAGACCCCTGGATGGTTAAGTCCAGTCAAAGGTGACTATGGGGTGTGGCACTCAAGTCACTTTAGGCCGAGGGAGCCGGCGTTTCTCCACAGACAGCTTTCTGGGTCACATGGCCAGCATGACTAAAATGCTTCAGGTGCAACACAAAGCCAGAGTGCATGGAAATGCCATTTACCTTCCCACCGCAGCGGTACCTATTTATCTACTTGCACTGGTGTGCTTTTGAACTGCTAGGTTGGCAGGAGCTGGGACAGAGCAATGGGAGCTCACCCTGTCACATGGATTCAAACTGCTGACCTTCTGATCAGCAAGCCTAAGAGGCTCAGTAGTTTAGACCACAGCGCCACCCTTAAGGAGCAATGGCCGGTGGTGGGGGGGGTGAGGTATAAGTCAGCTTTCTTCTCCCTTTTTCCTCTTAAAATGAAAAGTGAATGGCTTTCAAGAACTGCATTAATAAAAGGGAAAAAAGTAGTTCATAAAATGGCAAAGCATTCCTGCTGGATAATAACACAGGTAGAAGGAAAGGTGTAATGTTGTCAAGGGCGATGGCACATGAGTTGTCCAACTGGTGCTTGTGACACCCTCACTCATTCCCCCTCCCACACCAGCTCAATGTAAGTACTAGCTGGGGGAAAATTTGCTTTTCCTTGGCAATAAAACATTGTGCTTTTGAGTGCAGTGAAAAGGTTTCCTCGAAACAGTTCTGCCACAAACAACAACTGTACATTTATTGTGCAATAAAGCAATCATTTGGAAGTTCTGAAAAGCTATTCAGCTACTATATTGCTTGCTGACTTTCTCACCTTCCCTTACATCCATTTTTACCCTACAGCGAGGGAAGAATTAGTTTTGCTTTGTATTCATTCTTCACACATTCATTCAGTCTTCACACAAGACACACAAGTATCACTGAGTGGAAACTGGCATGTATTCGCTGTGTATACACTCGTCATGCCTTATGGGTCCTGACACGTTCGTTTCATTGCACAGACATGCTGTAGACACACATGGACAACTGCTGCTCTCCCCATGTGCACATGCTGTCAATTATTATTATTAGAATTTATATACCGCCCTATACCCAGAGTTCTCAGGTAGGTCTCAGTTAAAGTCTGCTCTCAGTATGTGATGGTGTGTTGTTGGCATCTGCCAGTCTCATCAGACAATGGAGTAGATCTTGGGGGGGGGGGTGAAGTCAAACCACTGCATTAGCAGCACCAAAGTGACCTCCCCAGGGTGTAAGCCTGGGCATTGTATATGGGACTACTGGGCTGCCCAGACAACAAGACCCTCCTCTTGGCCTCACTGTTGTGGCCCAAAGGAAAGCAGAACAATATTTTGGCACAGTTTGGTTGCAGGAGTTGCTGGCTGGAGGCATACAAGGCACCATTCAATTGTGTGTAGGGTTTACTCCTTAGCCTCTTCTTCTCCCAAAGATATCCCAGAAGAAGAAGAAGAAGAAGAAGAAGAAGAAGAAGAAAAAGAAGAAGAAGAAGAAGAAGAAGAAGAAGAAGAAGAAGAAGAAGAAGAAGAAGAAGAAGTAGTGGAGGAGGAGGAGTTTGGATTTGCTATCCTGCTTTATCACTACCCGAGGGAGTCTCAAAGCGGCTAACATTCTCCTTTCCCTTCCTCCCCCACAACAAACACTCTGTGAGGTGAGTGGGGCTGAGAGACTTCAAAGAAGTGTGACTAGCCCAAGGTCACCCAGCAGCTGCATGTGGAGGAGCCGAGACGCGAACCCGGTTCACCAGATTACGAGTCCACCGCTCTTAACCACTACACCACACTGGCAGAAAGCATATGTCAGGCAGAAGTTTCTGTCCTAGCCTTCTCCTTGATATGCCAGCTTTCTCTCTCTGTAAGGTCTTTTTCAGATGTGAAAACATTCAGACGTTCCCCCCAACATGAAGTTTGAAATTGTCTAGCTCAGCAACAGCTGCATTGTAAGAGACTCTTGACAGTGTTGCTTGACTGTTTGGGGGTGGGGGAGGAGGAAGGGGCCAAGAAAGCACCCCGTTTGATTAAACACAGCTTTGTAAGGTGGTTCTCGAACCCCCTCCTCCAAGGCATCCTCAAAGGAAAGAATTATGTATTGAATGAGAGTGGCACTTGGAAACAAAAGCAAGCCCAAGACTCCAGATACTGGAGAGATGAAACAATCTGCTTTTGCTTTCGGAGCTACGTCAGAAGGTCGCTATTCCCATGTGCTGGGATCAAGAAAAACACTGCGGCTTTGATGACTTGCCTTCAAGAGTACACCACTGAGTCAGGTCTAGAGATGGACTGGGGAGCAGAGTACTTTGCAAAATGAACCGTCATTGATTTGATTTTGTTTCGGCTGTGAATGCTACTATTCCTCAGGCATAATGACACCTAATCCCTTCCGCTGGGGATTTCTTCGCAGAACTCTCTATCTCTGCAAAACCCTTCTTACTGCTCCCCTCCCAACCTCCAAATCTCCAGCCTTTCCCGTTTCTGCATCTGAAGCGGAAAGAGATGAAGTAGCCCATATATTCAATAGGAGAATGAAGACATCCTGTTCCTTCCTTCAGACAGCAGACTGAATTTTGAAAACTGTAACCCAATGAGGTCTTTCCAAAACACTGGTAAAGTCTTCGCAGTTATTTGTAACTTAATTATAGAATGCGTTAGTCTTGTAATTCTGCTTTTAAAAAAAGAAAAGAAATCCCTGTAAGATTGTCTTTAAAGGACAAACGAGACAGTACCCAATTGCTTTCTCTGTGCCCGAGTTAAATGTATTTTCTGAAAGGTAGCTGTTATTACTGCATCACTGTGTGGCTCTTAGATCTCTGCCATACAGCAATAGTGAAATCAGATTTGCATGGGAAGAGAGCATTGGTTAATTTTTACTAATTCAAATCAAGAGAAGCATTCCTACAATTGTTGTGGGTATGCTGGAGTCCATACACCTTTTCTGCATGAAGAAAGCAACGACGAATCTTGTATTAATATAATACATAGAAAGGGTTGCATTCAATTTTACTTCGACTCAGAGTAGACCCATTAAATTAATGGACATGCCTAAGTTTAAGTCCATTGATTTCAGTGGGTCTGCTTTGAATACAACTTATACCTGTATACCTGAAGGACCATTTCCACCCTCATCATTCAGCCCAGATACTGAGGTCCAGCTCCAAAGGCCTTCTGGTGGTTCCCTCATTGTGAGATGTGAAGTTACAGGGAACCAGGTAGAACGCTTTCTCAGTAGTGGCACCCACCCTGTGAAATGCCCTCCTGGCAGATGTCAAAGAGTTCAACAACTATATAATTTTTTTGTAGACATCTGAAGGCAGCACTTTTGTCAAGCTTTTAATGTTTGTTGTTGTTGCTGCTGCTATTGTTTTCCTGTATTTTTGTTGGAAGTCCAGAGTAGTTGGGGTAGCCCAGTCAGATGAGCAGGATATAAGAAATTACTATTACTATTACTATTAGTTGGATGCAACCCATAATATTGCACAAGATTTTGTGGGCCATATCCCATTACGTGAAATATATGAAGTGGGAAGGTATGAATACCTACAATTATAAACAGAGGACAGATCCCCACTCCCAACCACAGTGCGCCCCAAAAACCAAGGAATGCCGCAGGTATCAGGTAGGTGTGCCATAAAGTGAATATTAGACCCAATCAACTGAATACTAAGACTAGTAGGTCCAATTAGTGTGGGTAGCAGCTGCTGGTAGTAAATGGGCATAGCTTGATGTACAATGTAAACCAGGAACAGCCAAGCCTGATGTCTTCCATATGTTGTGGACTAAAATTCTCATCAACCCCAGGCAGCATTGTCAATAGTCAGGGCTCATTGAAACTGTAGTCCAACAACATTTGTAGGTCGTCATGCTGGCTACCTTTGATGCAAATAAACACCTAGAGGGACAAGTACTTTCTTAGTGAGCTGCTCACTTCTCATCTTCTTGTCTAAGTTCTACATTTTAAGGTTTGATTAATGATTTTAACTTTTGGGTGGCTTAACCTTGGGATATCCCTTCATCAGATCACTATTGCAGTAGAGCGTCATAATAGAAATGGACGCACCAATTGAAGCCTAGACTTTATTTCCTCTCTCCTTCCAAGCTATTTTGAGCTACTTCAATACAGAAATGTATCTGCTTCATGTCCCAAATATTTTAAAAATATAAAACAAAAACCTTACCTATATTCTAACTTTAGCCATAAAAAAGGACTGTCAGACATCACCACCTGTTCTTGCTGTATTCTGAAATGAGGCATTCTTGGGAAAGTAAGCTTCTACCATAGTTTGCAAAGACTCATTATGAAACTTAATATCAGATTCAAATTGTAATTACCAGACTGAAACAGTCTTCGCTGATTTCTTTCCTCTCCCATCTTTCTCTCTTCCTTAATTGGGTATCGACTGATTAACTTGAAATAAGCTGATCTATAAGGACTCGAGGAGCATCTAAAAATTTGCTCCCAAATGTGGCCAGTGTTTACAATCAAACCCATCAGAGATTGCCTGATTGCCAGGAATGGCGTTACTTTATCCATTAGTAACTTTAGCAAAGCAGATAATCCATTTTTAAAAAAAGTTCTTAATTGTCGAGAAAGAGGAGGGAAATGGCAGGGAGAAACAAACAGCAAGGGAGGTGTGTGGATAAAGGCTCCAGGTCTGTAAATAATGAATGCTGCTGGTTCCATCTATTACATCAAGAGTTTTTGAGAGTCAGAGCGATGGAACAAGAGATAAGCCCTGAATGTGGGGTTGATGGATGGGATTCGAACTTGCTCAGCTTGCACTGCTCAGACATACTGAGTGCCCTCCAAGAGTTCTTTTCTAGGCTGGATAATACTCTGAGCCACGGGACCCATCAGCCCCGCCCTGTTGCCCTCATTCCATTCAGTTGCTGTATCAATGAGGACAGTGGTATGAAAGAAGGAGATTGGGAGACTGAAGTGATTGGGCAATTTAAGTGCAAGAGACTCTTGGGAACATAGTTTTCTACATGCCAGGGAGGAAAGGAAGGGGAGGGGAGGGAGGCCTCCAAGGCCTTCAGATCTCTCTCTCCACTACCCTCATTTTTGTTGCTCTAATGGCTGCCACTAGGCTAAGCCAGGTAACTGAAGGAGTAGAGTATTTGGGCAGTATTTGCGGACGCCCTGGGAAAAGGGGACAGGGAATCTTGCAAGACATTTGGAAAACCTAATGAGCTCCTGATGATGATGATGACGACAGAAGCATGGCAGGGTTGTCAAATACAAAACCAAACTATATATATATATATCTTGCACCCTGCCCAATATATTGGTAAAATTACTTGGTTTACTAAACCCAAACCCAAGTCAAAATGGAGCAGGGAGGGAGGTATCACTGAAAACCTTTTGCAATCATTAGTGCTCATAAAGAAGTCTTGGTGTTTAAAAGTCATCACCTTCATCTGTGCATTCTACTGTATACTTTAGGGAACAGTGGTATTTATGGGTCACAATCCAAAAGCAGCAATGTGTAAAAGCAAAAAAACCCCATGCTTTTCTGATGCAAAAGTTTATACTACACAATGTGTTCCTTCATCTTTAACTGGACTCGCTACAACCAGGTACCCACTCTGGAATTTTACATTATGTGCAAGGTTGTTGCATATTTTACAATGGATTTCTTTTTCTTTTTTTAAAAAAAAGAAGCTTTGAGATCTACTTATTAGATGTATATCCATCTTATTATTCCTTTATTAATGGCTTATATCCCAGTGCTCTTCCTTCCAGGTCTGATCCAGCCTGTATTGCTTTGCTTCCACATTGCAAATGCTGCAACACTGGGTCTACCATTCGCTGGGATCTATGGGAGCTTCCGCAAACCTTTACAGAGCTGGAAAACACATTCAAAACCATCTGCCATTCACAGACTAGGCACTCAAAAACACAGCTGCTATGTTGGTGTTTCGTTGGCCATTCACTGCTGAAGTTTTAATTGAAAAAAATGGGGATGTAATTTACAGAACAACATTGTGGCTTTTCACATTCACCTGCAGGGCTTATACCTGGCTCACGTGTTTGTGATCTTTACAAAATAAAAGGCTACTCTTGTCCTGTGGACTGAGAGGTTTTCTTGTCTGTCAGGTTTTCTTGCTTGCTTCTCCAAGTGTTTTTTCTGGAGGAGATCTTCTGCTGAGCTGGCATTTGCTTCTTACCGAACCAAGGTGGCTATGTACTGCCTCCAACACAGGGATATGGATTTTGCTGAATCAAAACAATTGTCTCCCTAGCTGGGTATTGTCATTACTCACCAGTGCTGTCTTTCTCTTCAGATATGTTTTTTTCTACTTCCTGGAGCAGACTATCCACGTGTCCCTATTTTCCAGGGACAGTCCCGGATTTACAGAAGCCGTCCCGGTTTCTGATTTGATCCTGGAATGTCCCAGTTTTCCTTTGGATGTCCCTATTTTCATCAGGGAAATGTTTGGAGGGTACTGAGTTAACTGACCCCCAAGCCATCTGAAGGCAGCCCTGGATAGGGAAGTTTTATAATGTTTTATTATGCTTTTATATATGTTGGAAGCTGCCCAGAGTGGCTGGGGCAACCCAGTCAGATGGGTGGGATATAAAAAGTAAAATTATTATTTAGAACATTGTTATGGAATAGGAGACCCCTATTTTCATCAGATAAATGTTGGAGGGTATGCTGGAGAGGTCTGGAGGATGTCAACATGAGCAAGGGCCTTTTCTGCAGTGGCTCTCCATTTGTGGAATGCTCTCCCCATGGAGGTTCATCTGGCGCCTTCATTATACACCTCTGGGCGCCAGGCAAAAAATGTTGATATTGCAGAGTCCTTTGCACAACGGAATGACGAACAGTACGTGCCACATGCTTAAAGTTGCTTTATTTTCAGTTCAGAGTTGAGAAATTACAAACATGCATCTTGCCTCTGCGGGAGCAGAGAAGCAACCGTCCTTCTCCTCGGAAATGAAGAACACCGAGAGAAAACAGTGAAAAACAGGAAACCAGTGTACGTCACATCCAGCTTCCCATTCCCGTGGGAAAACCCAACAGTGCTCTGACTGTGGAATGTAAACATTGTCTTGTGACAAGCACTTCGCTGCACAGTGAAGAGAGCAGAAACCAACATCCTCCCCCTTTCTGTGAACATCACTGGGCAGCGTGTTCGTACAATATCAGTACAAACCCAACTTCTGTACATAGGTACAGTGTTGATCCCTTGATACAATCTTTGACAATACATCAGCAGGAATTTCATTACCTGGCATATAGGACACCGTTACGAGTCCCTTCTGAATATGTTCCCTAGCATGTTGCACCTTCAATTGCAAGTGCGTCGTGCTTTGCTTACAACCTTCCGAATTCAGCAAAGCCAAACATGCTTTGTTGTCCTGGTAAACCTGGATTGGACATTTGACAGGAATTTTCATGTCTTTGCACAATTGCAACAACCATTCACAATCCTTAAGTGAATAAGACAGTGCATTCAGTTCAGCTTCACAAGTACTTAAGCTAATTGTTGTTTGCTTCTTGCATGACCAATCAAATAGACCCTGATTGTACATGTAGCAAACTCCAGACGTACTTTTCCTGTCTGTAGTGTCACTTCCAAAACTTGCATCTGCAAAAATCTCAAGACCACCAGACTTCTGATTGTTAAATCTCAGTCTGTAATGCATAGTGCCTTTCAAATAGCGTGCTATGTGTTTCAGAGCTTTCCAATCCTTAACAGTAGGATTGTTAACTTGTCTGCTTAGCAAATTACAGCTAACAGCAATGTCAGGTCTTGAACATCTGGCAATGAAGTTTAGCTTGCCTAGCACACTTCTGTACAGTGTAGTGTCAGAAAATGCTTCTTCAGTGTCTTCTACCTGATAACCTGTTGTCATCGGTGTGTCTACAGGGTTAGCATCCATCAGGTTTAGTTTGCTTAACACATCAGCAATTTTCCGTGACTGGTGTACTAGAATGTTACCACTTTGATCTCTTTCTATTTCCAGAGATAGGTAGTTGTTTACCTCACCAAGATCTTTCATGTCAAAGTGCTCTTTCAGTTGAGCGAGGGCATTATTATACATTGTGACATCTTTCCAAAAGAATAAAATATCATCAACATAAAACAAACAATACAGCTTCTTTTGCCCTTCCTCTTTGACAAATACACATGGATCAGCTTTCCCTTGCTGAAAACCTAGAGAAAACAATGCTTCAGTGAGTTTTGTGTGCCAGCACCGTGCACTTTGTTTGAGACTTCTTCAGAGCACAAACAAATCCCTGTTTTACCTGTACGCCATCAGGTGGAAGCATATAAAGTGATTCACCTAGAGATCCGTACAAAAACGCTGTATTCACATCATGGTGACTAATGTGTAGATTCTCCTCTGCAGCTAGCTTGAGCATAAGCCTAATGCTCTCATATCTCACAGTGGGTGAGTAGGTCTCGTGATAGTCTTCACCTGGTACCTGTGCAAAACCTCTGGCTACCAATCTGGCTTTGTGTCTGACTATCTTGCCATTTTGATCAGTCTTCGCTTTGAAGACCCATTTGCTTCCAAGCAGTTTCATTCCTGGAACTACTGGAACTAGCTCCCAAGTTTTGTTCCTTTCTAAGGAATCAAGCTCAGCCTTCATAGCGTTTAACTATGGCTCAGCTTCCTTAGAATCCAAATCCTGGATTTCTTGGAAACTTGAAGGTTCAAATACCTTCTTGGAGCTTTTAACAGCTGTTACTGCTGTCTTAGCAAATTCATCAGCAAATCTCTTTGGAGGTCTGCCTTTTGTGGCTCTTTGTGACCTGCGAATCAGCCTTTGGTCTTCAACACTTTCCTCTTCCTTCTTAGGAGAAAAGTGACCTATTGTGAACAATGGTTCTTCCAATTCCTGATCAGAGCTTTCAGAGGGTCGCATAGAGGCTTTCGCACTCTTGAAATCCTCTGAAGTATCCGATTCAGTTTCAGACTCAGAATCAGAACCTTCATCAGTGGGTGTGGGTTGTTGTTGCTTATCCTCAGTCTCATCACTGTCATCAGGATAACATTGAAAAATTCCCACATTCTCCCCCCACTTGGCATTGTACTCAACACTTCTTGTGAGTTTAATTGTCTTAGAGTCAGTCATCATTATTCTGTAAGAACCTTTCTGATAACCTAGAATGATACCATGCAAACCACGTTTGCCTAATTTGGAGCTTTGTGGTGAATGAATCCACATGTCAGAACCAAAAATTTTCATGTGTTTGATGTACGGTTTCTTGCCAAACATCTTCTCATACGGGGTACAACCAATCGCTGAAGATAACCTGCGATTGTAACTGTAAACAAAACATGAGAGAGCTTCGGCCCAATAACTCTCTGGAAGATTGGCATCATGCAGCAAGGTTTTTAAACCTTGAAGCAATGTTTGATTTGCCCTTTCGCAAAGTCCATTCTGCCATGGCGAGCGAGGACTGGACAAATCGTGTTGAATTCCTTTCTCAGTCAGAAAAGCTTCAAACTGCTGAGAAGTGAATTCTCCCCCGCGATCTGTGAAAAGAATTTTTATCTTCTTACCATGCACATTTTCCAACCAAGCACAGAATTCCTTAAACCTTGGAAAAGCCTCTGATTTCTGCTTGAGATTATACACATAAATATACCTGGAAAATGCATCAATGAGAACCATGAAGAACCTATTGCCGCCCAAAGAGGGCGATAGTGGGCCAACTAAATCAGCATGAACAATCTGGTATGGTTCTGTAGCTTGCCTACTAGACACCTTACCTTTTGCAGCCATTTTCACCTTGTTTGCTGTGCATGCTTTGCACTTCATGTGGTACCTGCAGGGTTTAATAGTCATACCTTCAACCAAGGTAGGCATTTTAGATACTGCCTCAAAATGCAAATGACCAAATTTCCTGTGAAAATCATGAATACATCCTGCATGCAAACTTTTGTTAGAACCTGCAATGCAACAAGTATCATTTTGCACAACATCATCATAATACAAAACAAACAAACGATCAACACATTCAGCATGCAATACATAATCGTCTTTCTTTGTGATGGTGCATTTCTTGTTCTTGAAGGAAACGTCAATGTTGCGTTCATTCAGCTGCATCACGCTGAGAAGATTGTGTGTGGCATCTGGAACATACAGTACATCATGTATCTCTAAGTCCAAACTGTGAAGTACAACAGTTCCGTAGCCTTGACTGGGGATCGTGTGGTCATCCGCCTGGTGAATCGCACCTTCCTGCGGTGTAAAAGACACGAACAGTCTCTTATCGTTGCACATGTGGTGGGTAGCTGCTGAATCAACAACGAAGAAAGATCTAGACGTCTTCTGGACCTTTGCCACCTTTGGAGTGAAGCGTGAGGCCATTGCCTTGTGCTGCGTTGTCCTGGACACCGGACCTTTGCCTTTGCTTTGGCCTTTTCCACGCGATGAGCTTCCGCTGCGCTGCTCTGTCTTGGCCCTGGGATATTTGCATTCCCTCTTCATATGGCCTAGACGTCCACACGAGTAGCATTTCACTGCCTTCAAAGCTTTGGCGCCCTCTGGTGGTTCCACTGCATTCTGGGATGTCGTCTGTGAAGACTCCCCCTTACCCATGCAGCTAGCACCCTGGCGATCTGCTTCATTCTGGATCACGGCAGTAACATAGGCTACTGTGAGCTGAGCAGTTGGTTGAACAGCAATCTGAGTGGCAACGGACTCCCAACTTGGTCCCAAAGAATGTAGTATCATGAAGGAATACACAGCCTCTGGAAAGTTGAGTCCTCTCTGTTGCAGCTCATGTCTCAGATTCTGCATCTCCATCAGATGTGTACGCACATCTCCACCTTCAGCAAGAGCCATATCATGCAGCTTGGCATAATAATACATTGAGGAACCAGCTTCTGTCCTCAAGTGAGCCTCTCTTAAAGTGTTCCAAATTTCTTTGGCTGTGGTCTTTCCACGCAACAGACAGAGCTCTTCTGGGGATACTATCAACGTAAGCGTCCCCCTTGCTTTGGAATCCTTAGCAGTCCATTCAGCTGTAATTGGAGCTGGGGGGTTGTCTGTAATAACATTAAACAGACCTTCTTTCCGCAGAATTGCCTCTGCATAAAGCACCCACTCCGTGTAATTTTTCTTATTGAGCTTAGGAATCCCAAAAGCATCAATCAGCTTTGCATTAGCCATTATTGCTGCTTTAATCAAGCTGCGTCACTGTACAGCAACTTCTTCCAAAAGCACTTTTAAAAAGTACTTTCGCTTTCTCAGCCATTGCCTGTATCGTGGCAAAATGGCTTTATAAGTTCAAAGTCCAGCCATAAAGTCAAAAATTATAAGCTGGCAGGCTGCCAGGCTGCTCCGGGCAGCATGAGCACATACCCTCATCAATCAAACTTGACGCGCAGAGCAGATAACGCGATCCGTTCCTCTGTACCTCTGCCGGCATTCCGACTCGACTGCTGGAGTCTTTGTTCCTCAGTTTGATTTACGTCTTTCTGGGCCCGATAACCAGAATGTTGCAGAGTCCTTTGCACAACGGAATGACGAACAGTACGTGCCACATGCTTAAAGTTGCTTTATTTTCAGTTCAGAGTTGAGAAATTACAAAAATGCATCTTGCCTCTGCGGGAGCAGAGAAGCAACCGTCCTTCTCCTCGGAAATGAAGAACACCGAGAGAAAACAGTGAAAAACAGGAAACCAGTGTACGTCACATCCAGCTTCCCATTCCCGTGGGAAAACCCAACAGTGCTCTGACTGTGGAATGTAAACATTGTCTTGTGACAAGCACTTCGCTGCACAGTGAAGAGAGCAGAAACCAACAAAAACATTCCTCTTTGACCAGGCCTTTGACTGATTGACATACAATGCCCTTTTAAAATGTGCTGGGGAGGGGAGATTATTGGGTTGTTTTTGTTTTTGTTTTTATTATGTATAGGGAGGTATACAATAGGGAGGTATATTATTTAATAATAATGCTGCAAAGCACTGAGACATGGCCCTTACCTTGTCTTTACCTTCCACTTGTGCTTCAGGTCTTAAGGGTTTGCTTGTTTGTGTTAGGGACAAAGTACCTCATTGGGACATGGGTGGCACTGTGGGTTAAACCACAGAGCCTAGGGCTTGCCAATCAGAAGGTCGGCGGTTCGAATCCTTGTAACGGGGTGAGCTCCCATTGCTCAGTCCCTGCTCCTGCCAACCTAGCAGTTCGAAAGCACATCAAAGTGCAAGTAGATAAATAGGTACCGCTCTGGCGGGAAGGTAAATGGCATTTCTGTGCGCTGCTCTGGTTCGCCAGAAGCAGCTTAGTCATGCTGGCCACATGACCTGGAAACTGTATGCCAGCTCCCTCGGCCAATAAAGCGAGATGAGCGCTGCAACCCCAGAGTCGGTCACGACTGGACCTAATGGTCAGGGGTCCCTTTACCTTTACCTCATCACACTTCATTCTCCTTCCTGTCTCCTTGGTTGTGGCATCAATGGAAGATAAAGAGAGGGCCAGAAGGCAGGAAGAAAAGCTTTTTGTGGATTTTTAAAAATTTCACTTGGGAAAAAAAATCATTCTCCCCTGCCCCAGGGATAAAAGAAAGGACAAATGCCTGTGGCTGTATTTAACAGAATTTACAATGATGTCTCAAAGCAATTCAGATCAGTTGGGGAAGTCTGAGGGGGCGAGGGAAATGGATTTAACAAAGTGATTATTAAGACAGGTGAGAAAAATGACAAGAAGTATGACCCGACCTCTCCGATACTTGAAATACCAGATTTTTCGCTCTATAAGACGCACTTAGTTTTAGAGGAGGAGAACAAGAAAAAAAATATTCTCTCCCTCTCTGTGCAGCGCCCCTTCTGTGAAGCGGCAGGAGAAACGGAGCCCCTTCTGTTTCTCCTCCCGCTTCGCTGCAGGGGCGCTGGCGCAGAGAGGGAAAGCTGCGCAGCGCCTCTCCAGCGAAGCAAAGCCAGGAGAGCAAGAGGGGTCGGTACGCACCAATCCCTCTTGCTTTCCTGACTTCAGTGAAAGCAACGCAAAGCCTCTGGAGCACAGCGGGACTCCCGCTGCTTTCGCTGAAGCCATGGAGCCTGCATTCGCTCCATAAGATGTACACAAATTTCCCCTTACTTTTTAGGAGGGGAAAAGTGCGTCTTATAGAGCGAGAAATATGGTAATAGCAAAGGGTTGAGGAAGAAGGACAAGCAAATAAAGACAGAACAGGTGGTGGAGAGAGGAGAGCTCACTAAAGAAAGAATCCAAAGGCAAAACAGAGAATTGAGGAAGAGCTCTAGCACAGCTGTAGAGCTTGTGCCTTGCATACAGAAGGTTGCAGGTTCAATCCCCGGCATCTCCAAGAAGAGTAGGGGATATGCCAGCTGTCTGCAATCCTGGAGAGCTGCTGCCAGTCAGTGTAGACAACACAGAGCTTGATGGACAAATCCTACAAGGCAGGCATCTATGCTCCTAAACAAGGAGGGGAGGCAAAGAGGTAAGGGAGAAAAGAGCAGGGCAACAAGATGCAGAATGACAAAAATGTAGAGGAAAGAAGTAGAGGACAGAAGTGGGAAGAGGGGGAAATATTAATTCACTTTTCAGGGAGCCATTTTTCTTCTAAGAACAAGGCTTCTTCTCTGTTGTATGTGCAATAAACAATGTATCATTCACAGGGAAGGGTGGCAGGTTTTTAGAGATAAGGATGAATTTCATCTCATGCACGCAATGTCAGATAGCTGGAGGCTGAAAATGTGACAGAGCCCTTCACTGTCGATATTTTGGAAGAGAAATTGTTTACCCATATTGGGTCAGCCCTCCTGCTCCACTTAACTACCTATGTAATGCAAACAGCACCCACTGTTGGAATGAAGTGAACAGGGATGCTTATTCTGGATTCACCCCCATACTTCTGTGCCCTGCCGAAGACGGTTGGCCCCAGGAATTCCAAACGGCAAGTCATTTGTAATGAAGGCAATCTCTTTTCCCTATTAGGTGAATGTCTGCGTTGACTCTGAAGGAAATACCTTAAGGAAGGATGACTGGACTTTCAAATTCAGATTTTGAGATGGCTCTCAAAACTAAATGATCTACCAGGATCAACATGGAGGAATATAACAATGATTGGATGAAATAAGCATCAATAGCACCCAATCCTCAGGCTAGATAGCACACATTCATTCACTTCTTTTGACATAATCAGAGCTAGAGAAAATGCATTGGGTTGTAGACATTGCTGCTCTGCCAGCCCAAAAGACTTCCACTTGTGCAATGAAACTTACCTCTCCTCTCCCCTCCCTTGCCCCCTCAAAATGTGCTCCAGAGGGTTGGGGGACAGGGGAAGTCCTGTTAGAATTTTGCACACATGGCATTAGATACAACCCTTAGATCTCCCTTTGGCCTCCTTGATGTTGTTAGGCCACAGCTCCTATCACCCCTCAGCATTGGTCCTATTGACCTCTGGCCATTCCTTAGCCACAGTGATTGGGGCTGGTGAGAGTAGGCAACCAACAATATCTGGAGGGTCACAGGATGCCCATTCTTGACTTAGCCTATGAACCAGTTCACACAGAAGTCTTCTAAACGAAGCCTCACATGTACTGAGTTCTCAGTGTTGAGTCGTGAGCTCTTCTTGAGAGAGAGAGAGAAAAGGACTGGTGACTTAGTAGGTTGGACTACTGTAATACTGTACATTATACATTGGGCTGCCTATGGAGACTATTCGGAAAGGGCAGATGACACAAAATTCAGCAGCCCAACTGTTGATTAGGGCAGGATGGTTGGAACATATAACACCAATGGTCATGACTGCACCCTCTAAGGCAGCGGCTCTCAACCTGTGGGTCCCCAGATGTTGTTGGACTACAACTCCCATCATCCCTGATCACTGGTCGTGCTGGCTAGGAATGATGGGAGTTGTAGTCCAACAACATCTGGGGACCCACAGGTTGAGAAACACTGTTCTAAGGGTTTCAGTGTTTGAAGGGGTCCAGTTCCTCCCTCCTCAGGTCAATTAGCCTCCTGCTTTGCTATCCCTGTGCAGAATGTGCAAAGAGACCCCTTTGCCAACTATGGTCCCTTTCCAGCAGCCTCGGTCGTTGCTGCTGCTTTTGATCAAGGCACCACTTACTCCCTGTCTGATTTCCAATTGTGCCACTCTTTGTCTCTGTAACTTTTTATCTCCTTTGATACTGCAATGACCGGTGCTGAGTATATTTTAAACAATAGCTTATCATAATATTTTACAGTCTCATTAAAACTTCCTCAAACGTCTAGCCTGCAATTTCATCTCTCTCTTTTCTAATGTGTTCCCATTTCCTAGATATTGCCTGCACAGACTGAATTTAGAGGCCAGCACGCCTCATAAAAAGGCTCGCTTCTGCTTCTCCTGCAGTCACTTCGTATTTGTTTTATCATTACGCACGGTGCGTACTGTGCATGTCATTCAGTTTTGTGGCGAGCGCCGATTCCCAAGTTAAAATGCAATTTGCAGCTATTGCACACTCCAGGCAGGGGGTACGGGAAGGAAGCCTCAAAGTAACTAGATGATCCCTCCGCAGTTCATTCTGCTTCTCGACCATTACAGGAAAAAAGCTCTTGGTAGTATTCCTGGCTGGCTGTTTTATCCAAGTCCTCGATTCCTTCCTAGGTCCAAGTCCAAAACCATTTTGTTGCAATCTGATATGGCACGGAAGGCTCTTTGAAAGTCCAACCTAATTTACTGATACAACAACAACACTTAGCCCGATATTGAGTTTTTAATTAATAAATCATTATAATTCCACAGTTGCTGCGAAGGAGAGCGAACTGCAGTGGTATGATGAAAAAGAAAGTACTTAAATCTTCATTAAAGGAAATCCGGAGACCTAATTAAAAAGCATTTGGGGATTTTTTGCCGGAGTCAGAGTTCACTGGTTATTCAATATATCCCACAAATTTGAGAAGAAAACTCAGCAGCATACCAAAGGAATAAAGCAAAGTCACTGATGCTTTCAACACACACTTAAAAAAAATAAAATTCTACCAATGGAATTCAGGAGTTGTTTACATAACTGACATTTCATTCATACCACACTGAGAAGAGTGGGGGGTTTGTAATATTTTTATCTGTAATGAACCGAGAAGGTTCATTAACTTCAAAGTATTGCTACAGTGACTTGTATACTCTGCAAATGAAATGCATATTTACAGTACAATGCATTTATCCTTTCCCCTGTTTCAAGCCATGCACTCATTGTACAGAAAACCAAGTAAACAAGTAATAGAGCTACAATTAACTTTACAGAAGACTAATTAGGTTGATTCCATTACACTATCTTCACTGAACATATTTCCTTCCGACAAAAGACATTTCCATGCAGTGAAAGAGAGAGAGAGAGAGAATATGAGCATTTGCTAGTTAAAAAGGTAATCATAGAATAATGCACTGTGCCTCTATGTTCAGCCAGATGGTAAGAACTGAATCTACTTAATTGTGAGTAACTTCACAGAATGCAACACCAGAGACTAAAGACCAATTCAGATGTTACTGGTTGTCACGTGGGGGTCTCATACTTTCCAGAGGATGACCTGCCCCCATGGGGTGAATGGTATCCATTGGCAGGCTAGCTTGCTGGGGTGGGGGGAACCTGAACAGAGTTTCAGCCATCTTATGAGAACAGTCATTTGATCAAAGAAGCCTGTTTTTTTTTCTATTCTATTAGAGCTTTTAGCAGCTGTTGAAGCTGGTAAAGAATTAAAGGAAGAATAGAAGGCTGTCCAGGAAACCAGAAGAGCTCCAAAATAGAGATGGATGCACCTGTCAATTTCGTTTTCCTTCAGTTTCCTTATTTCCCGAACTTCAGTATAAAGGTAAAGGTACCCCTGACCGCTAGGTCCAGTCGTGGACAACTTTTGGGGGCCTTTTGCAGGAAAAACAGATACTCTTCCACCAAGCTACAGCCTTTCATCAAAGAGGTACTTTGACTGAGTCAGGTGAGTAACCACTGTAGACACAACGCTTCCCAGACCTGCAGCACCAACATTTTGATATGGTTCCGTGAATCAGCTCTAACTCTCTTGTACTCCTCAAGCTTAAAAATAGAATACCTTCATCTCACCCGCCCGGAAAATCAAAATTTTAAGTCATAAAAAGGTAATTTTAAAAGGGAAACAATTATGTCCCTCTTAAGGAGCTAATTGACACCATGCTACAAGAAGGAACAAATCTCACTAAAATGTATTTCCAGAGTAAAAGGAAATGTTCTTTGCTCATCAGACCTTTGAAACCGCTAAGATTTTCCAAACACAAAGGATGCACAAGAACGAGTGCACGGGGAGGCTTCTATTCAAAGGATGGACTAGGCACAACCTTGGTTTTCCTCCATATCAGATAACACCAGCCTCTGTGCCTGTTTTAAGTATTTGATTTTCCTCTTCTGTTTAAGGCAGTCGGCTCCTGCTGGTTTCCATGACCACAGCTAGGCTGTTCATAACTCTCTTTTCAAGATCAGTTAACTTCTTACTTTAACAAACATAATTATGATCAATGACCTGTCCAATAAAAAATCCCATCAGCACTCTTCCCCAAATACAGAGATCTGGAGGCCCTCCACCCCACCAAACAAGCAATGCTGGGTTTTTTTTCCCCTTGCAGAAGGGGTTATCATCAAAACTATATATAAAAAAGCCTACATTGACTGAGCTTTCATCAATTGTTCAATTAATTAATTTTTTACCCCTGAATACATTTTGCATTTAAAGAAAACAATACAGGTTGGTTTTCAGGCTTAGTCATGCCTACAGTAGGCCCACTGAAATCTTAAATCACATTGATTTCAATGGGCCTAACTCAAAGCATGGTTAATAGTGCAATCCTAAACATGTCTATTGAGGAGCACGTCCAATGTTGAGTCCAAAGGGGTGGGAGTGGGAGTGGGGGACGCTTGGCATCATTTTTAGAAGTACGGTTCATTCTTCATTCTCTCACAGGAGAACCTCCTAAGATGACTTTTGCAGTTTATAAAAATAAAAAATAAAACAAGCAGTTGTATTAAATACAATGGTTTTTATTTAGGTAAAAAATCTACTGTCCAATTGATGAAGGTTTTTCTTTTTAATTACCATAAATGCATTGCAGTCACCTACCCATTATTTTTATTTCCATCCTCTGGTGTAAGGACTGATAAGAAACATGCTGTCCCAGTCTTTCCTATGTACTCAGAGATGCTTCCCACTGAGTTCAATGGGACCTTACTTACAAGGAAGGGTACAGAAGACTGCAGCCTTCCTGTGCCACCCTATGCATGCTTACTCAAAAGTAAGCCCCTAAAGCTGCCATCAAGACACGTACCTGGAAGCAAGCCCATTGCGCACAGTGGGACTTCCTTTCGCAGTAAACATCCACGGGATTGTGCCATTAGTTCGTGCTATTTTACATGCCACAAATCTTTCCCCCAATGATGCCTTATTTCCCTCTCTGTATTTTGATGTGATTTGGACACTTATCACTGGACATTTAGGCTTCCCCGTCACATAAAATAAATTGTCCATAGTTATGTATATGCAATCTGGCAAATAAAGCAAATCACCCACAGAAGCACATATTGTGAGCCTCATGCATACTTGATCTGAAACCAGAATTTAATAATCACAAGAGAAGAGGCATCCATTGCCTTTTACAAAAACATTAGTCACCCCAAGGTATTAATAAACTAACCAGAAAGTCTCACTGGAAATTATGCACCTAAGCATCCAAATCATTTTGCATGCATTTACAAACTCCCAACACAATCCATTTGCTTCAGTGGGATGTGCTAAACATCTAGGTACGCATCTTTTAAACAAAGCATGTAATTATACACTTCAGTTGCACTATAATTATTCCAAGCTGCTATCTCCAAAGCATGCCAGATCTGATGGCGCTAGAGGTAAAGACCAAAGGGCAGTTTCCCCTGACTGTTAACAGTGCAATTCTTCGTATGTCTACCCCAGGTGTCAGCCTCACTGGGTTCAATTGGACTTAAACTATTAAGCAAATGTGTACAGGACTGCAGCCCTCAGATCTCCACCAGATAGTTTATTAACACTTTATAGGACATCTGAAGTGGAGTGCACACTTAGATGGCAGTAAGTCCCATTGAACTCAATGGGGCTTACTTGTGAGTAGACATGCATAGGATTGCATTGCATTTCAAGTCTCACAGGTTTCAAAGGAGAGAGGTCATACTCACATCTATAACATCTAACGGGTATCTATAGCATCTAAAAGTGCTTAGCTGTCTCAGATCACCCTCTGAGTAATGAGGGAAAACATAGTGGCAGTGTATCTTGAAAATTAAGGGTGCTAATTTTCATTTATTCAAGTGGGAAAGAATTGAGCAGCTTCTTAATTCTGTGGTTGAAATTGGAAATCCTGTTCAAATATATGCAGAGGTAAGTCCTGTTGAGATCAGTGGGGGTTACTCCCACTTAAAGGAGCATAGGATCAAAGCCTTAATTAATTAAATAATAATAATAATAATAATAATAATAATAATAATAATAATAATAATTTTTTATTTATACCCTGCCCTTCCCGGTTCAGAAAACTGGGCTCAAGGTGGCTAACAACAAATTTAAAACACTTAATTGTGATACCAAAAAAAAAAAAAAACAGCATAAAATACAGTATAAAAGCATGAATAACAATAAATTCAAAGTTCCAAAATCAATTTAGGGGGAAATCCACCCAATAAACATTAGATGATCACCAGGGCTAGCTGGCTAAATTAGTCCTACTTGGGCCAGCAAGGAGGCCAGGAGAAAATTAGCTGTGGCATATCAGAGAGGGTAATCTTCATAAAAGGGGAGGGGGAGGGAAGGAAGGGGAATAAAAGATCAGGTTAAGTTCAAATTGAAAGCCAGGTGGAATAGCTCTGCCTTACAGGCCCTGCGGAAGGAAGTTAAACCCTGCAGGGCCCTGGTCTCAGGGACAGAGCATTCCACCAGGTTGAAGCCATCACTGAAAAGGCCCTGGCGGAGGATAATCTGACTTCCTTAGGGCCAGGACCCCTCTAAACTATGATTATTCATGAAGCTTAAGGTCCTCTGCGGGGCACACCAGGAGAGGCGGTCCCGTAAATACGAGGGCCCTAAGCCCCAAGCCTTAAGCAGGGCTGGCTCAAAACATTTTGGCACCTGAGGTGATACACAAAATGGCGTCGCCTCCTTGCCAGGGAAGAAGGGATGAGTGAAAAACTACATCATGAACAAGGTGGGAATAAAGATCTACATCTGGATCTGCTGCCCCATAGATCCTGCCACCTGAGGCAGTCACCTCACTTTGCCCCATGGGTGGGCTGGCCCTGGCCTGAAGTGGCTAACATAGTTTGCATTGTGTTAAATGTAAAGAAGGAAAAAATGAAGACTAAATAAAAATGGAACAGGATAAAGCAGGAAAGAGTAACGAAAAAGGGAAGTGGCAATGCCAGTTCTATAGCTTTTTATTAACTGTGAGGTTCCAGTATATGTTTTATTTTGATTTACCGTGATTTTTCTTTAGTTGCATAGTATTACGATAGTAGATCATGAAGCCAGATATACTAAACAAACTTTTGTTGCCATATTGCTTCCCTGCAATTGTTTCTGGTCTTGGATACTGCCTGACCCCCTGCAGACATTCCGCTTAGAAACTTCCAAGGAAACTTCTTTGGCTTTTTCACCGGCCATGTATTTTTATGGTCCTGTGCGTTTCAAACTGGTGATGCAATGAAGCTTTGCAAGAGGTGTAATTGAACTGCATTGCTCACTGGCTTTCTGATTGTGAAAGAACAAACTAGCCAATGAGCGCCGAAATTAAAACACAATTTCTGGACCAGCGGACCTGAAGAGAAAAACTCCTGTAAGTAAAGGGCAGCCCAGCCTTACCTTCTGTTCTGTTCGACTCTAACGAACACAAATGTCATCCCATAATTCAGATATGCCAAATAAGCTACTTATTCCGAGTATTTATGCTGCTCTGCTTTACGCTGCTCTTTCTCCCTTTCCGCACTTATTTCAGTCATTCTTTGCAACAGCACTTTGAGGTAGGCAAGGAAAGGAACACAGGAAGGTGCCTGCTGACTTTTAAAGCCCTAAATGACCTTGGCCCTGTATAACTGAAGATCCAACCCCACTGCAACCTTTTTTACGTGAGGGGTTGAATCTCCTGGAAAATAGCTGAAATGCCCTCCCTTGCCTGCCTTCCACTGGGGCAACACATTTTATGGAAAGGCAGTTTCAATTAGGTGTGTAATGCCCTGGTCTCAAGCTTACCGTCACAAGGACTGCTGTGTCACTGGCTGAAGAGCTAGACCTGGCTCACGGCTTGCTGAACCAGAGCTAACCTTCACAAGCGCCTTCCCCAGAGTCTCTATTTCCATGCCTACTCAGGAATGAAGAGAGAAACTGTGGGAAGCCACAGAAAGATGAGGCAGCACCCATCTCCAGATCAAGTGGTTGGTCTTTTTTCCTGAGAAATGGTTTAGAGCAGGGTTTCCCAAACTTGGGTCTCCAGCTGCTTTGGAACTACAAATCCCATCATCCCTGACCACTGGCTCTGCTAGCTATGGATGATGGGGGTTGTAGTCCAAAAACAGCTGGAGACCCAAGTTTGGGAAACCCTGGGTTAGAGCTTAGGAGGGGTGAACTGGAGACCAATGCTCAGAAGATCTAAGTTCACTTTTAGCCTGGGGGGGGGGAGAGGACTTGTTGCACTCAGAATTGTTCATGGTGCCCTAACTTGTCTTGCTGCCTTGTGGATGTCCTCTCAGGCCGAAGACAGGATAATCCTTAGAGAAGGGATGGGGACTCCTATCAGTCCCAGCCAGCATGGTCAAGAGTCAGGGATGGCAGGAAGTCTAACAATACGTGGAGGGCCACAGGTTCCTCACAGCTGCCCCAAAATCTATGGAGCCTCTGTCTCGGAGCAAAAGTCTGTGCATTAGTATTATTGATGGAACATAGCCTTAAAGAGCTGGCTGGGTGTTTTCTCCTAGGCCCCCATTATGTAATCGGCATTCTTTGAAGATAAACAAGCAATCTCATTGTATAAAGTCAACTTGTTATGATGTAATTTAAAATAAGGCAACTAACAAGACACTTATCCTGAGGGCACTGATATAATGTAATGTAAAATATTGGCAATATAATTTCATTCTTCCCATAAATATTTAAGAGCTTAGGGAATTTATGAATGTGTAAATTGCTATCGGTTAAAGAGAAATCCAGCCTAGGAGTTAGAAGTACAAGGATGACTTTTCTTAAAATAATAATTAAAAAAATATGCGTGGTGTTTGTGAGATTATAATTAATCTCTGCAACAATCACACCAGAGTCATGAAGCAGGATTTATATTACACTTAGTTTACATAAACAAGAATAATGCCAGAGGGAGGCATAAAACCTAACCATGATTAGAATGCCTAATACCTTGTAGATAAATCTTCCACATGTCTGATTAAAACACAGTCGTCTCCCCACCAAAAAAAGAGTAACAAGTGAAAATATTCCAAAAAATGATTGCGTCCAACACTCTGGAGAATATACATCTGATTTGACTATTCCAGCCTGTACACTGATATTGCACCTCTTGCTCCTTTACTCCATTTAGCACGGAGGAGAGTGATGAGAGTCATTTTTGGCTATCAATTGTCTGTCTGGAACAGACCAGAGACCCAACAAGCGCAGCACCTGGTTTCTGACCCTGGGCACTGGGTGCCCTTAGGATTGGCATTGCCAACCTGCTGCCCCCAGATGTTTTGAACTACACCTCTGCTGGCCCCAGCAAACCCAAAACCTCTGGAGGGCTCCAGGGTTCCACATTTTTGGCATGCAGGAAGTCCCAGGTTGCAATCCCTGGCATCTGTAGGTAGGGCTAGGAATTGCTCCTGTCTGAAAACCCTGGAGAGCTTTTGCAGTCAGTGTTGGTAATACTGAGCTTGGTGTGACTTGCTACAAGGCTGCTTCAAAGAATTATAGATTGGAAAGGACTCTGAGGGTCATCTAGTCCAACCCCCTGTAACACAGGAATCTCAACTAAAGCATCCATAAACATGACAGCTTTATAAGCTTTGTAGCCAGTAGCCAAAGGAGGTGTGCAAACATTTCTCTTTCCTTCAATCCCAAGTGCATAGTGTTATGTGCTCTGTAGTGTGTGGTTTATGGTGCTGACAAGGGACAGGCAGCAGACAATGTGCTTATTTCTGGCAGGCTATTTGTATCTTTGGGATTCCTCCTCTGGGGCTGATAAATCAGCTGGCCTTGCTCCCTCCCTATCTGATTGATCTGATCAATTGCTACCGGTGAGATCTGTGTGTCCCATTTTAGAAATTATGTTGGGCACAGGAAATCCAAACTGCAAGTCATTCATAATTCAGCAACCTCTTCTCCACATCTGATGAATGTTTGCATTGGCCCTGAGGCAAGGACGTTAGAGAACGATGCCTGGGCTTTCAGATCCAGATACTGAGATGGCTTCTATACATGCAAGAGCTGCGTAGAAGGGGAAATTTATTCTCCAACCCAGTGTTTCCTAGATGTTTTAAACTACAGCTCCCGTCATCTGTGATCATTGCCCATACTGGCTGGGACTGGTGGGAGTTGTAGTGTACACTAGTGGCCAAAACTGTGGAAACCTTTTGGGAAAAGTGTATTTCTGAGGTTTGATGGCTCATAAAACTCCCTTTTTTGGAGTAATGCCATAGAATTATATATCAATGGAATGATAATAAAGAATGTAAAAAAGTTTGTTCAATTATCTGTATTCTATCAAAAGCTATAAGCCAAATAACCAGAAAAAGGAAGCACAACTTGCTTAGGTTGATTTGCAGTAGTTTTCCTTCATTTGAATGTAGCCAATGAGAGCCAATCAGATGTCATCTTGTTTTGGCAATGATTCATTCAGGTCACAGTAGAATTCAGCTACTGGAGCTGAGAGGAGGACATTTTCCAAAAGGTTTCCACAATTTTGGCCACTAGTGTAACAACTGTGCCGTCCCATCACAGAAGAGAATTGCACCACAAGGAAATTGTGCGATACTATCAACATTTCCCTTGGCGTATCAGGAGAAGGATTTAACATTGCTTGCCATCTGAAACCTATGCTTGTAGGGTGCTAGTATGAATCTGTATATTTAGCGGTTACTCTGTAGAAAATAGTAGGATGTCACTTGGCTGACAAACAATGCACTAACTGGGTGGCTCCAAAGCTGAAACTGGTTTAGCTTAAAACCATGAGAATATCTACAGCAGACCTCCCTTTCCTGAAGAAATGCATGTCGCCTAGGTGGATGTGATGAACACACCAAACAGCCTTGCCAGCATAGTGCAACAATATATAAGAGGGAAGAATCATAGAATTGTCTCTCCTGTAGATATACATCAGAGTTGGAGAAGCTGTGGACCTCTGGATGTTGCTGCAGTACAAATCCCTGACCAGTGGCTGGGCTAATGGAAGTTGGAGTCCAACCACTTCTGGACTCCTAGATGGCAACAGGTTCCCCAGCCCTGATCTAAGTTTATACACAGGGACATGTGGACACCAGCAGTCCTTAAGGGCTTTCTTCTACCAATCTGTTTTCAGTTAGGATTCCTTACCTTTTTGGTGTAGGCTCTCTTCCCCCACCCTTAATCGCAAGAGCAAATATACCTTTCAATGACGCAGACATGAGCTAGTTAAATGTTGCGAGTCTCTCACTGTTCTAATATCTCACAGGCATGTGAATTTTTGTTGCTGCTGTTTTTTTTAAATGGCTATCGAGTCTGGAGCACCGATAGTTCTCCAAAGCTGATTAGTGCTACCTGTGTTACGAGTTCTTTATAATGTTGTCACTGCTAATTGGCTCGTTAGCACCAACAGCACACTAATTACCTCTTTTATCTAAACCTAAATTATCCAACAAGTTGTAGTGTCCTTAAAAATGCTGGATACTTAATGAAACTGCTGCAGATGGGGGTAGCTTTCGGTATAATATTATGAAAAAATATGCAGATCGTGTCTGCAGTTAAGCTCTACAGCTCCTACCTTCTAGTATTTTGATGTATAAAATGTTGTATCTTTCCTGAGCGAACATATCACCAAGTTCTTCAAAAGGATATTGTTTATTCCCTGTTGCTATTTTTATTAATCATAGCTTCTACAGCTAACGCTCTCTCTCTCTCTCTCTCTCTCTCTCTCTCTCTCTCTCTCTCTCTGTGTGTGTGTGTATGGTTATATATAACAAACAGTTGCCCTCTTTCCCACTTTGTCAAATATCAGTGACCTGATTACAGAATGGCCTCAATTTGACTTGATGTTAGTAAGAGCTGCTCAACCCCCCCCCCCTCAGTAATGGGGAAAAAAAGCTGCAGTAGGAATGTGTGAATTACAGTGTAATTCTGTACAGCAGGGGCAACCAAAGTGGAACACACTAGATATTGTTGGACACCAACTTCCATCAGTCCCAGCCATCTCTGGCCAGTGCTCAGAGATGATGGAAGTCATTGGTCAACAGTATTAACTAATACAGATTAATGGCAACATGGCTAAGTGGTTTACAAAACATAAAAACCAATTTGCACAATGTTGTTAAAATATGGAATGAAAAAACACACCCTCAATAAACCACACAATAGAATGACCCCATCAGAACATAGCCACTCATGATTAAAATATGCAATAGAACAACCCCATTAAAACTGAAGCAGGAGACTAAGGTCAAGAGATCAAGGGGAATGCCTGTGAAAACAGATGCATCTTCAAAAATTGGTGGACTGCCAATTCAGATGAGACAACACTGTTCATCCCTTGTGTGCATGTTTCTCAGAAATAAGTTTTTTTCCTAGTTCAGTGGGGTTCATCCCCAGGTAAGCGGATATAGACTTGTACTCTTAGGAAGCAGAGGATTCTCCACATTCTGCAACTCTGGGTCACAGAGCTACAAATTCTGTGGCTTTTAATAGCCAATCCCTTTTCCTTGGGAACTCTGGAAAGTGTAGCTCTGTGAGGAAATATAGGGTTTCCTAACACTCTCAGCACCTGAAACATGGTTCTTAAAAATAAACAACCAAACAAACAAACAACCGAAGGGTGCATTTATCCGTCCAAGCAATCCTGCTATTTCAAATCCTTCATCTTACTTCTAAATACCTATTTCCCATTGAGCAGAGTGCCTTCCCCTCTAAGTTCAAATGTAAAAAAAAAAGGGTCTGGTTATCCCCTCTCCCACACCTAGGCTTTTTGGGCCTTTGGAAGATGGACTTCCCTCTCCTATAGTATATTTATGTAGTAATTCTGGTACTGGAGAGGGCTCAGGGCTGACGGCATCTTGACAGCAATGGGGAAGCCATAGTGGCAATGCTCCATTTCCCCTCAGAGCCCAAGTCACCTATGGGATCACGAGCTACAGCATGAATCAGTTTGCAAGAATGAATTCCATGCAGATCTCTGCCATGAAGCAGCAGTCACTTAGCAACCACGTGAATCAACCAGTCTCTGCTGAAAAAGTTTAATATAGCTGCCTGTCTTCTGCAATGTTTTGAAAATCAATTCCGATGTGAATTTCTGTGTTGATGAACAGGTGCCAACAAGATGCTTGTCAATTAGCATGCTGTGTTTGCGGGGGAAGCTAAACCTTATTTTAAGATGGTGTTTTTCCTTCCAACGTGTGACATCTTATTTTTTTAAATAAATAAATAAATATGCAGGCATTATTCTGCACCTGAAATGTTTTCATAGTCTCCCCCTGCCTCCCCACACCTGATTGAAAAAAGGAAAGAAATTAGCATTTAAATAGCACCGTGTAGTACATTGCAGCAACAGAAGTTTTGTAAGCTGGTTAGCCCTTGTTGAAGGGTGTTACAGAATGGAAACATACAATGATGTCTGGAGAGAGAGAGAGAGAGAGAGAGAGAGGAAAAAACACACCCTGGAATTATGGTCTCTAATTTACAACTGTCTTTGTAACTGGAAGGGAACCGAAGGTGCTCAGCTGGTGATAAAAAGACCACAAATGAGAGAGAGAAAGGCTAGCTATTCAAATGTGATAAGGACCATAAGGGAAAGGGCTGTAGCTTAGTGGTCAAACACCTCCTTTGCATGCAGAAAGTCTCTGGTTCATTTCTAGGTAGGGCGAGGAAGGAATCCTGCCTAATTTGAGACTTCCATAGAATTGTAGAGTTGGAAGAGAGACCACAAGAGTCATCTAGTTCAATCCCCTGTAATACAGGAATCTTTTCCCCAACGTGGGGCTCGAACCCACAACCCTGAGATGAAAAGTCTCATGTTCTATTGACTGAGCTATCCCTCTGAGTATCCTGAATCCCTGGGAAGATGCTCTCAGGCTTTGTAGATAATATTTAGATAAAGGGAAAGAAAGGGAACAGTTTCTGGGCCTCACAGTGGGATAGAGCCAACCTTTCCCCTCCAGCCCTACAGCTCAGTAAACTAGGGGCAAAACCAGACAAAACTACACCATATGCAGCACAAAGGAGGCAGGGAACGTGTATATGAAAATAGTGAGTGTCAAAGAGCACCAATGCAGGTGTGGCCCACCAGATGTTGTTGCACTCTTATTTATCCCTGACCATTGGTCATATATGTTGAGCAACATCCGCAGGGCCAGAGATTCTCCATCCTGATCAAATGATTTGGACAAAGTCACTCCAGAGTTGCCCATCACTTTCTAAAAGCACACGCCTATAATAAGTACAATAAGTCTAGGATCAAGTACCAGGTTTCAGAACCGCCATGCACACATGGAGAAGACCATTTCCCACTTATGCCTACTGGCACTGCAGGAGAATATATGTGTGTATCCCGAGAAGAATTTCCTTTGGCCTCATCTCTGAACCTAGCAAAATTAACTGCTGCTCACGCTGCAAAGCAGAGCACGGTTTCTTAGAATGCAGCTCAGCAGGTTGGTTCTACGTAACATCCCTCAGCATTCATGCTGCCAATAAATAGCAGCCATTGAGACATTGGCGACACCATCTCTGTGACAAATTCCACCCTTTTAATCACTGTCATGACTTGGAAGTCACTGAAGGAGGAGGACAGCAAAATGTCTTGGTGAGAGGGCATAAGAAGAAGGAAGTCTCTTGAGGTGTGGCTGAGGCTTCCCAAAAAGCTAAATGTATTATTCTGGACCTTAGCACAACATGATGCTTTAATCCAAGGATGGGGAACCATTTTCCACCAGGCTGAGGGCCACATTTCCTTCTGGTGAACCTTCCAGGGGCCATGTGCAGTGGCAAAAGTAGATTAAACAATAAATATAAAGGTTTTTTCCATTTAAAATGACTTCCGAAATGTTCTGAAACCAAGGCGCGGCTTCTGATTGGCTGCAGGAGTGAAGCCAATCGGAAGCTGCGCCGGACATTCGGCTTCTGAGGCAAAATTCGCAAACCAGAATACCTACTTCCGGGTTTGCGGACTTTGAGTTCCAAGTTGTTCGTGAAATAAGCTGTTCGGAAACCAAGGTATGACTGTACTGCCATGCAAGTGTGTGCGTTTTAAAGTGTCTTTGCGGCCTACACGCCTTATAGCTCTTCCTCATCAGGCTGAGTATCCATGTTTCCAATCATGGTATTAAAATGAAGATATTAAAATGAAGTCTTCTGCCTACACATATTTCCCCCCCCCCCCCGCCCAGCAAATAACAAATGCGCTCTTAATGAAATTCATTAAGGGCAACCTAAGGGAACATTCCCAGATGGAGGAGACACTGACAGGTGTGAGGGCAGCTGGGCAGCTGTGGAACCGTGGGAAGAATGACGAGACTCGAATAAATGCTTGAATGCCTCAGGGTAAGAAGTATAAGACACGGAGACAGGCAACACCAGGAGAAAAACATTTAAAAAGTGATTTGTTTGTAAACAGCTTGCAAGATTTAATTTGGTACAATTACAACAACTAAGCCTTCTCCCAAATGGCTCCTTGTCAAAAAATGAAAGCCTGGTGGTTTTTCTCTCCTTTTTCTTTTTCATTGAACAAGTTGCATTTAAACCTAAAACTCTTAATGTACAGCAGCAGCAGAAGCAGCTTTGAGAGAAATGGTGAAACACACTGTTTTCAGCCAAACTCATACTTATAATGCTTTTCAGATGAAGAAGAGACATGCTTCTTTTTTTGTTGCCTGCTTGCTTCTCTATTGTGCTCCACCGCCAATTTTGTTGTATAGAATCCCAACCATTTCTAAATTACAGTGTGAAGAAAACAATAGCAGCATCAGAAGAATGATATAACCACTGTTATTTTTTTATTAATTTTTTAGCAATTTCTTTTCATCAAAAAGCCAGGCCCCCAGAAAAAGGCCAAAAATGAAAAAGTACTTTGAGAGTAACGGTTATTTGTCTTTATATAAAAGCCACTTCCTGTGTCCTCTCACAGCCTAGCCATGACCACAAACATAAGTTTGTGGTTATGCAGATGTTATATAAATGGAAATATGGCACTGCGCTCTGTGGGTCTCGCTGAGTTCCAGTCAACAGACTGTTATTTGGGATGGTGGGCATACCACCTGCCCCAGTCATTGGAGTTTGACATGGGTGGGGGCAAGTTTGGACCCCCTCCAATGGTATATCTGCGTGCAACCCTTTATTTTCTGCCATTGAAGTGAACGGCTGAATTGATTACAGTAATGATGTTCCTTATACTAAACAGAGCTGGAATGATGAATAATAATAATAATAATTTTATTATTTATACTCCTGCCCATCTGACTGGGATGCCCCAGCCACTCTGGGTGGCTTCCAGCATATACAAGAACATAATAAAACATTAAACATTAAGAACATCCCTATTCAGGGCTGCCTCTAGATGCCTTCGAAAGCTTGTATAGTTACTTAGCTCCTTGACATCTAATGGGAGGGTGTTCCACAAGATGGGCACCACTACTAAGAAGGTCCTCTGCCTGGTTCCCTGCAACCTCACTTCTCACTGTGAGGGAACCACCAGAAGGCCCTTGGAACTGGATCTAAGTGTCTGGGCTGAGCGATGGGGGTGGAGACACTCCTTCAGGTAGACGGGGCCAAGGCCATTTGGGGCTTTAAAGGTCAGCACCAATACTTTGGATTGTGCTCTGAAACATACTGAGGTTCAGGGGCAAAATCTAAGAGTGGCCTGTCGGAAGGAGGAAAGCCCACCATGGACAACTTGTGAGGGTGGATTCCCTCCCCCATTCTTAGTTCTGATCCCTGCAGCTCTTTATTCTGAACTCCTTAAATGCCAAAATACATTGAATGAGGTTAGAATAAAGAAAAGCAAGGACTAAACCTGACAGCAGACAGGGAAGCACATGCCACAAGCCCTCCATGAGGGATGGTCTCCAACCCCACCTTTGGCTCCCCTCTACCTGCAGGGTCTTAATCTTCACCAGTTACATGTAATGGAGGGAGGAAACATCAATGCTGCTCCCCCGTGGATTTTAATTCAAAGGGAAGCATTATGTGATTTGAAGAGTTGACATCTTCCCTGAGGCAGGTTCAACAAACCCACCAAATTCATTTCTAAGCCTAGCTCAGGAGGATCTTCCTAGCATCTCAAAATGGCAACTACTGCAAAGGGTTGCAGCCCATTGTGTGTATAAAAAAGAAAAACCCTGGAAGAAACATGGTAGCTTTTTGATATCACCCATTTATTCATTACTTCAGGGGTGGGGAGCCTAGGGGCCTCCAGATGTTGCTGGACTTCAAACCCCATCAGCTTTGGCCAGAATGGCAAGCGGTCAGGGATGATGGGTGGTGTAGTTCAAAACCTGTCCTAGTTAATCCATCATGAAATTGCCTATGTCCTAAGTTTGTCCTTAGATGCCCTGTTCTCTGGCCTGTCATTCTTAAGAGATTCAATGGAGACATGGCCTTTTCAGTGGTGGCACCAAAGATTTGGAAGGTTCTACCTTGTGAGATCTGTCAGGCTCCTTCTCTTCCTTCATTCACATGGGATTTGAAAACTCACCTATTTAAAATTCAATCAGGCTTTAACGCAAATGTTCATATGCCTATATATGTTTGTGTGTGTATCCAACAAAGTAATTCCATTAGAACAAGAACTTGTAGCTTCACAATGGAATTTCTCCTCCCTCTCTCCTTGGGCACTCCCAAAATCTGTTCTAGTTATTCCCCCACCCCTCCATAGCAGATTTGGGGAGGATGTTGATAGTTCTATTGCACAAATGGAATTGCACTAATTAAACAACTTCATTTATTACTGCCCTTGATTTTTGAACACACTTTAATTATCTGCTGATTTAAAGACTGTATTAGTCCAATGTCAATTAGTCCAATCTCTTATAATTTTAACAGCAATGGTATTTTGGTTTTAACTGTTCAAATTTATTACTGCCATTTACAAGCTGTTTTGGGTTTAATTCCTTATTTTAAAAAGCTGGATACAAATAACAATATATTTAGGGTGTGAGATCAAACAATATTTTTTAAGAGCTATGTGCAGCTACTAACTGGCCACAGTAATACTGGCAAAAGCATAAAAGAAAATATGGCAAACATCTGCTGGCCTTTTTCATGACTAATAGGACATTTCACATCACTCTTCCGAACATGCCAGGAACATGGGGGTAAACATGCCATTTACCTAATAGCTACTGGAAAACACATGGACACCATAATTCTAAACATTCAGAATAAACTGCTTAGTGAGTTTTGAGCCAAGATTTATTTTCCAAATTATCAATAAATACAGAGAAATCACTATTTGCTTAGGCACTGTTCATTAAAACAGAAAGAGGGGAAAATGTGAAATAGATTATTTATAAACTTGTTCATCTGTAACATTTGCTGTTGAGCATATCTTTAAAAGATTGAAATGTCTACCACAAAGATTTTACATTGTTTCAGCTTGACTCACACAACTACTGTCTATCTCCCTCCCAGCAATTTTGTAATTATTCTATGGGTGAGATTCATGCAATATTTAGAGTTGTCAATTAAAAACAACCCCAAATGGATCCTTAGTTGTCATATGAACCAGTGTTTCACATTGCTGTTTACACAGTGCCTGAGAATAATATATATGGATTTAGAATCCTTTCATGATGGAAATTCATGTGACTATCGTAGTTGGGATGAACACAAAAATAATCCCATGGTGGGCATGGATTGACCTTTCACCTTTTTTTTGCCTTAACTGAGTTCTGACAGCAGGCCTTGCACTACTGAAATACTGCAAATTCCAACAAATATTGACAATATGCATGCATATTTCCTGAACTGAAATACATGTATGCATGTTTGTTCATATGTGTAATCCAATGGACTTCAAGTGGAGAGTGCTGAAGCTGAGCACATCACAAAACTGTTAAGAGACTAAGCTTCAGCAAAACAGTGGCACTGAAGCCTGGTTCATGGCAATGGTATGGGACTTGATTTGCTGTGATTTCTTTCCTTGCTATCCTATGAAGAATTCAGGAACCATGTCAGCAGCGCCAATGATGTAACATTTCCCCCTATGTTATCCAAGAGCCACCTTTTGGAGGGAAGACTGTGTGTTTTGATTAGTAAAGAACCATATGACTGGCCCTGATTATGAGGTTTCTGGATGTTAGAAAATGAGTCAAAACGTCCAGATTAATTGCAGTCTTTTGGCATAAGGGAAACAAGGATCCAAACCATCAACTTTCTCAACTCACTCTCTTATAAAATTCTCCATGATTTTGAACTTGGACTGAAAATGCTTGATGGTATTGCACTGATGACCTTACAACAACATGGATCCTTAGTCATCAAATGAATGGATGTTTCAAATCTACTTTCAATCCACTGTAGATTTATTTTCTTGCATGTTCATTTATCTGCACTGATACACTAAAACAGCATGTAATGGGGAGAACCACTGATTGTTTGAAGTATTTCTAACATAGCATGTTCCCAGTCTTCATTAACTTTCTTGCTGCAACTATGATACAGTACATAGTAGAAATGCGTCTCATATTTCCTAAATCCCGAGCTTAACTTGCAATTCAAATGGCCTTGTAACATAAAGAAGCAAATAGATGCCATGGCTTTAGAAGAATACTCAATGCTTTCTCATTTACAAAATGTGAGATTTAGCTTCTGTTCAACAGCAAAGCAATCAACTTTTTCAATGGTGTATAAAGAGGATTTTTTTTTTCATATTTAAAAGTCAAAGGAAACACAAAACCTTTGCAAAGATTAGATAGTCTACAAAGATCACAGAAGTCTATGGAGAGCTTTTGAAATGCATACATCACAGAAGAGACCAATGTGTACATTTACTGAAAAGAAGATGTAAGAACCACTTTTCAAGAGAGCCGTGACTGATGATTTACCAACTGTATGCACCAAAGGAGGGGGGGAAATCAGTTTCCTCAAATGAGCTATTCTGTATTAGTTCCCCAAACTTCTCAAAGGAATATGTGCTCTAAAGCTGTATTGTGCTGTAATTTCTTCCTATTTAATGCATGAGTAGATATGTTTGTTTTTTTTTTAAAAAAAGATAATCTAATTATGCATGTATTTCTATGGTCTGATAGCTGTGTATACACGGAGGTGAAAGGGTCTGATAATTATGCGGCACTAGATGTCAGACACTCTGTATTATGGCTTTCTGTTGTCCTGGAATCAAAGAGTGTATCGTGAGGGAAAACTGGCCTGGCACACCTCAGCCTCATTCAGATCAAGCAGTGCCTCCTTTAACAGAGAATTTTCCTGACAGATAGGTCAGTAAACAGCCTGCAACTAGGCTGGATTATGTTAAAAAAAGAATTACGTTTGAACAACTGCCCCTTGCCTGGCTTCAGCTGAGCCTGAATTACCGTAGTTAACTTTTTCACTTCAGCATATTTTGGATCAGTTGGGAGCAATTTCTGTGTGAGTTAAAAAAAACAAACAACTATGAGAAAACAATGGGAGTATCCTAAAACACATGGACTATGAGGTCTCATAAAATTAGATGTCTTGGAAAAGGAGGTGTGGCCAGGATCCTCTTGCCTAGAAATGAAAGCTCAGGCTTCAAGCTTCAACCTGGAACTGCTGAACTGATCATTTTAGTCTATTCCAGCAAAACCAACACTATAAAGCACCTTAAAGATGAGCAGTTTTATTATGGCATAAGCTTTTGCGGACTAGACTCCACTTTGCTAGATTTAGTGGATTCCAGTCAACAAAACATCTCTGTAATAGATTTTCTTTAAGATTCTTTGCTGGTGTTGTTTGAACTGTCCACGGTGCTGAAGCCTACCGCAGCCAGCCTGCGTTGTGGACGATGTGTGAGAATTCCCATATATTTACCAAAAACTGAGGACCCTTTGCACTCTCGTTTGCAATTCAGGGGTGGCATTAATGGGCAGCAAAGAAGCAATTCCTAATGTGTCCAGCATGAGCGAGTGAGTGGGCTTGAATGCAGGAGATAGGGTAGATTATTTCAGCTTTGGTGAATAACATTAGCAGCATTCCAAGTTTGATTGCCACGGTGGCGCAGAAAACAGGAGGAAAATGTTGCAGATCCCAGACAATCAATTAGGAAATACTCTTCAAGCTGTGTAGGATTTATTGGCCCCAGTGACTTTAGTTTGATTTAGAATATTCCCCCCTCAAGAAAAGCAAAGCAAAACAAAACAAAACAACATACAGTACACCTAAAGAATACGGAATAAAAGAAAGAAAGGAAAGAAAATGCTGCAGACAAAATATTCTTTGAAGATTGATGCCTCCTGCTATTTTAAATAATTTAAATCAAGTCAAAACAGAGGCCCCAGGACCCTTAAGATCCTGAACAGCATTTTTTACCAAAGCACTTCTTCAGTGGAAGCAGATCCTGCCTGCACGCTATAGCATATGATGAGGGGGCCTTTGAAGTCACTGTGCCTTGGACTGCAGCTGTTCCCAATTCCGCAGAGATAACTGACAGCTGCTTTCTGTTTCTGTTTTAACTTTTTCTACTGACAGGCAGCTTCAATTAAGGGTCACAGTAAAATCAGAAACACAATTAAAATGGCCGAAACAACTGATGTTCCAATAGTTTCAGACTGGAAGAGCTGGCATTAACACACATAAAAATGAGGTGGTGTTTTTTGTTTTTAAAAATAATAATAACAACAAAATGTTCCATGGTATCTTCAGGTATATATTTTGGGCTGCCCTCCTTTACCCAGACATAGGTTTTCTGCCTTCTCCAGCTAGGGAGAATGCAGGTAATGTTTGTTCTATATATTATTGCACAACACCCAGTGTTAATCAACTTCACCATCATCAGTGATTGTCTTCTGCAGGAAAGAGAATTGTATCTTTTGGCAGAAACTAAAGAGAATATAGAAAATTGCATGACTTGAGGAAAGGAATACATCATTATCAACAACCGAAAAACGATGACAACAACATCCAGACTAAATTAGTCAAACTTAAGTTTCCTTGAAATCAATGGAAAAAAATATTATAAATTGGCTTAGGTTGCCTTTCGAACCTCATTTACTTGGGAGTAAGTCCCACTGAATCCAGTAGGGAGGGGGTTCCCAAACGGTGATCTAGATGTAACTGAACGACTGCAAGGAATCATAAAACCCACTGACAAATACCCCTTCCTCTTGGTTCATGTGGGAACCAATGACACTGCAAGCAATAGCCTCCAGAAGATCAAAAGAGACTACGAGGCTCTCGGCAGGAAATTGAAGCAACTAAATGCACAAATTGTCATCTCATCTGTCCTCCCAGTTGAACGACGTGGCCCAGGGAGAGAGGGGGAAATAGTGGAAGTGAACAGCTGGCTTCGCAAATGGTGTAAACAGGAACGGTTTGGATTCTTAGATCACGGACTGCAGTTTCTTGAAGATGGACTTCTGGCAAGTGATGGGCTGCACCTCACAACGGTTGGGAAAAATGTTTTTGCCAAAAATCTCAGAAACCTCATCAGGAGGGCTTTAAACTGACTAATGTGGGGGAGGGAGACAGTGCTCCTGAAGGTAGGAGTCTATCAATTGATGAAGATGATCATCCAAATGTCATAGACCAAATGGAGCAAACAGCATGCAGACCTAGTGGTGGGAGGAAAAAATCCTTAAATAAGAGACACGGGGGAATGATTAATGGTCTTCAATGTCTGTACACTAATGCGCAAAGCATGGGAAATAAACAAGATGAGCTTGAGCTCTTGGTACAGCAAACTAAATATGACATAATAGGCATCACTGAAACCTGGTGGGATAAGTCCCACGATTGGAATGTAATAATGGGGGGATACAATCTATTTCAGAGAAACAGACCAGACAAGAAAGGAGGAGGAGTGGCGTTATATGTCAGGGATGTGTATACCTGTGAAGAGATCCAAGATTTAGATCCTCAAAGCCAAAGTGAGAGCATTTGGGTCAAAATTAAGGGAGAGAAGAATAACAGAGACCTCATTGTGGGAGTTTACTATAGATCCCCAAGCCAAATGGAGGACATAGATGATGCCTTCCTGGAACAGATGGCCAAGCATGCAAAAGGAAGGGAGATAGTAGTAATGGGGGACTTCAATTACCCGGATATTTGTTGGACGTCAAACTCAGCCAAGAGCATAAGGTCAAACAGATTCCTCACTGGCCTTGCAGACAACTTCATTGTCCAGAAAGTGGGAGAAGCAACAAGAGGAACAGCCATTTTAGATCTGGTCCTAACCAATGTTGATGACCTGGTTAGTGGGGTAGAAGTGGAAGGATCATTAGGCGCGAGTGATCATGCTCTTCTGAAGTTTACTATACAGCGGAAAGGAGCAGCCAAGCATACTAGGACTCAATTTCTTGACTTTAAGAAAGCCGACTTCATAAAACTTAGGGAAGTGCTGGGTGAGATCCCATGGACAACAATACTAAAAGGAAAGGGAGTTCATGATGGCTGGGAGTTTGTTAAGAGGGAGATACTAAAAGCACAACGTCAGGCAATACCAATGAGACGGAAACATGGAAGGTGCCTAAAGAAGCCAGGGTGGCTATCTAAAGAACTTTTAACTGAATTAAGATTAAAAAAGGATGTGTACAAAAAATGGAAAAGGGGGGAAACCACCAAAGAGGAATTCAAACAAATAGCCAGCACGTGTAGACACAAAGTCAGAAAAGCTAAAGCACAGAATGAACTCAGGCTTGCTAGAGAGGTTAAAAGCAACAAAAAAGGCTTTTATGGGTATGTTCGTAGCAAAAGGAAGAACAAAGAAACAATGGGGTCACTCAGAGGAGAAGATGGTGAAATGCAAACAGGGGACACAGAAAGGGCTGAACTACTCAATGCCTTCTTTGCCTCAGTCTTCTCCGATAAAGAAAACAATGCCCGACCTGAAGAATTTGGAGCAAATGATTCAGCAAAGGAAACACAGCCCAGAATAACTAAGGAGATAGTACAAGAATATTTGGCTAGTTTAGATGTATTCAAGTCTCCAGGGCCAGATGAACTGCATCCAAGAGTATTAAAAGAACTGGCAGATGTGATCTCAGAACCACTGGCAGTCATCTTTGAGAATTCCTGGAGAACAGGCGAAGTCCCGGCAGACTGGAGGAGGGCAAATGTTGTCCCTATTTTCAAAAAGGGGAAAAGAGAGGACCCAAATAATTACCGCCCAGTCAGTCTGACATCAATAACAGGGAAGATTCTGGAGCAGATCATTAAGCAAACAGTCTGTGAGCACCTAGAAAGGAATGCTGTGATCACCAATAGTCAGCATGGATTTCTCAAAAATAAGTCATGTCAGACTAACCTGATCTCGTTTTTTGACAGAATTACAAGCCTGGTAGATGAAGGGAACGCAGTGGATGTAGCCTACCTTGATTTCAGCAAGGCATTTGACAAGGTGCCCCATGATATTCTTGTAAAGAAGCTGGTAAAATGCGGTCTTGACTATGCTACCACTCAGTGGATTTGTAACTGGCTGACTGACCGAACCCAAAGGGTGCTCATCAATGGTTCCTCTTCATCCTGGAGAAGAGTGACTAGTGGGGTGCCACAGGGTTCTGTCTTGGGCCCGGTCTTATTCAACATCTTTATCAACGACTTGGATGATGGACTCAAGGGCATCCTGATCAAATTTGCAGATGACACCAAACTGGGAGGGGTGGCTAACACCCCAGAGGACAGGATCACACTTCAAAACGACCTTGACAGATTAGAGAACTGGGCAAAAATAAACAAGATGAATTTTAACAGGGAGAAATGTAAAGTATTGCACTTGGGCAAAAAAAATGAGAGGCACAAATACAAGATGGGTGACACCTGGCTTGAGAGCAGTACATGTGAAAAGGATCTAGGAGTCTTGGTTGACCACAAACTTGACATGAGCCAACAGTGTGACGCGGCAGCTAAAAAAGCCAATGCAATTCTGGGCTGCATCAATAGGAGTATAGCATCTAGATCAAGGGAAGTAATAGTGCCACTGTATTCTGCTCTGGTCAGACCACACCTGGAGTACTGTGTCCAGTTCTGGGCACCACAATTCAAGAAGGACACTGACAAACTGGAACGTGTCCAGAGGAGGGCAACCAAAATGGTCAAAGGCCTGGAAACGATGCCTTATGAGGAACGGCTAAGGGAGCTGGGCATGTTTAGCCTGGAGAAGAGGAGGTTAAGGGGTGATATGATAGCCATGTTCAAATATATAAAAGGATGTCACATAGAGGAGGGAGAAAGGTTGTTTTCTGCTGCTCCGGAGAAGCGGACACGGAGCAATGGATCCAAACTACAAGAAAGAAGATTCCACCTAAACATTAGGAAGAACTTCCTGACAGTAAGAGCTGTTCAACAGTGGAATTTGCTGCCAAGGAGTGTGGTGGAGTCTCCTACTTTGGAGGTCTTTAAGCAGAGGCTTGACAACCATATGTCAGGAGTGCTCTGATGGTGTTTCCTGCTTGGCAGGGGGTTGGACTCGATGGCCCTTGTGGTCTCTTCCAACTCTATGATTCTATGATTCTATGATTCTATGATCTATGAGCTTCATTCAGGTGATTGATGGTGTGTCTGTGGATTTGTGGTTGAAGATAGGAGACTGCATATCCATTGCATTCAGCAGTGTGATTTTAACTGTATTTTTATTGCTTATTTTATTTCTTATCATTCAAACTGCAATAAAATACAGTACACAGGAAATAAAAAGCAATAAAATACAATTAAAAATTATACAGCATTGTGCATTAAAATTGCTGCAACTGGCATAAAAGTCATTAAGTGGTCTGCCAAGACCCTTAGCAATTTTCAAGTGCTCTACAGGGAGGAAAAACATTTGGGAGCCACTGCAATAGGACTACTCAGTAAATATGGTTAGGATTGCACTGTTAGTTCCCATTGAAATCAATGGAACTTGAGTTTAATTAGTTGAGGGGGCAATCCAAACACAAAATCCACTGGGATGAGTGGAGTTTGGGGACAGGTGGGTCTACAGCTGAACTGACTGATCCTGGGCTCAAGCAGAGTTATGTCAACCAAAATCCCTCATCCTGGCTCAGCCAAAGATACACAGGCACAGGTGCTCCACCCAGGCTCAGCCACCACAAGCAATGCCAGCTGAGCTGAAGACAGGATAAGTTCCAGAGAGTCGCATTCTGGAGGAGTGGCAAAGGAGTTGTGTCGTAGAGAGAGACTCCTGTTCCAAACTCCCTTCAGCTCAGTCACAGGATCTTAACAACCCAGGGGACGCTACACTGGAAGGGAAGGTGGTGTTAAATCAAACACTACCTTAAAGGCTTGCTTTTTCTCTGCCAGGCTCTGCCTGTTCCTGAATAGAGTTTGGAACACAGGAAAGTTACACTAGCGGTTTAACAACCAACCCTTCTTCACTTGGGAACTCTGGGACTTATAGCTCTGTGAGGGGTATAGGGGTCTCTTAACAACTCTCAGACCCTTTAAAAACTACACATCCCAGGATTCTTTGGGGGAAGCCATGTATGGTGTGGGTGTGACCACAGCCGTGTGAACCAACCATCTACTCTTCCCAGCAGGGGCGGAGGAAGGGGGGGTGAGGTGGGGGGTGTCGGGATCTCTGCTCAGCCAAGCTGATAAAGCTCATCTTCCTCTGGCCGAGTCCTTCAGAATCGCCTCCGACGTGATTAACGACCTGAGCCTTTGATGAGGCCTCAGGCACATTCCCATCCAGCAGAGAATCAAAGCAGCACACGGAAGTGAAAATGAGATTTATGGCTACATTGCAAAGAGTTTTATTTTCCTAACTACGCAGACAAAAAACTCTCTGTGAGAGCAGAGAGCAACTGAACAACAAAGGAACAGGAACAGGAAACCACTAACGTCACATCCGTCTCCCGTGAGACTTCCAACAGCCTGGACTGTGTGGAATGTAAACAGAGTCTTGTGACTCCAAAGCACTGCTCAGTGGCAAACAGAAACTAACAGGGGGGTGGGCCGCCCTGAGTGTCACCACTGAAGGGGTGTGTGACAAAATGCTGGGCGGCACTCACCGTGGGGCCTGCAGCACACCTGTGCCATGCGTCTCTCCTGGGAGTGACGTGGTGGCTTGGCTGCCCCAGGCTCCGCGCTGCCCCAAAGAGTCTGCTCACTGCCTCCTCCCCCCAGCTGTAGGGCGGCTGAGTGGGAGGAGGCAGGCAGACTCCTCAGAGGCCCTGCGGAGTGTCCTGCCCTGGCTGGCCCCGCCCCTGGGTACAGGGCATGCGGCTGCTCCAGGCATCCAATCGGCTTGCTCCGCCGCTGCTTCCCCAGTACATTCAGCTTGCACACTTTCTCCTTCACACATTTCCCTCTTCTCCCCTCTGGCATGGCAAATTAGTTAAATTACCCTGCACAAACCAGCCTTCCAGTGCCAAGTGTTATTTTATATACATATATTTATGTATTGGCGAAAGAAATGTTTTGATGGGTTCTTCGAAGAATTATTAAAAATGACACAAAAACTGTGGTGCTAAATGAACAAATAGACCCATTCAAGGATTGCTCAGGTCAGAATCATGACAGCGCAGTTTAATACAGCTTGAAAGGTTAATTTGTCTATTCCTTTTACTTCAGTGGTATTTTGTGGCCTTTCCCAAGCAATGATGGCCTTTTGTGTTGCAGGAGGGGAAAACAAAACAAAACAAAACAAAAACCCAGTTAGACTTGGACTTTGGAAAGAAGCACTTTATGTGTTCTTATTTTTCAACCAACCAAAAACCTTCTAAAATTAAGATAATTTTCTTCCCAGGAATGAGGGGGAAACAAGCTATCATGATTCATACTTGGGGAATTGCTCCCTGCTTTATTCTCCTGCCTTCTTTTCCTTTACAGAACACAATCTGGCCCAGGGGACAGTAAATCCTTTGATGTGATAGGAAATCACTAGCTGGCTGATCAGGTGGGATTGTCCAATCTGTAAGACAATGACTTAGGCAGATTTATTATTAAATAGTAGAAAAAAAGAGGAACAATTATAGGCCATTTCCATTAATATATCCCTGTAGGCCATAGATGTTTGCCGCTTATACTGTTCTATTGAATATCAATATCATTATAAGGAAATGACAGACATTGGTGGGGGGAAGAAACATTCGTAAACTGTGTGGCAGTGGACAAATGCTGGAAAAGATTGAAGAGGCCTTCTTGTATATTATTTAAAACGATGATTCCAGGCTTGGCATTGAGGTTCAAATATGTCTCTCCCCCCCACCCCCCACCCCGCAAAACGTGCTTTTGCTGATCCTGATTTGGAAAGCAGCCAAAATGATTCCTTCCTTGTGTCACAGCACAAGAGATTTATTACAGCAGTGGTGATGCCAGATACTGGCTGGGATCCAAAGTATTATGAAGTTACACAGGGGGCTTTTCTGCTACCCCTTTTGGCAACAGCCCTCCCCCAAAAAGCCTATCCAGAGCAGCTTTAAGGGAGTGTGAAGGACTGCAAACATGGTGGTGGAGTATTGGCAACTCTCATGCAAAGGCATGCCTTCTGTTTGTATATAGCTTGGATCCAATCCATTGTTCTTTCTTGCTGGGAGCTACAGCTATCTTGAAAGAGGATGCAAATATTGTGCTTAGCTGCAAAAAGGCTGATTAGGCTTAGGAGATGGAAGAAGAGGAGGCATGACTGATGCATACCTGGGATCACCAGATTTTTGTAACTTCCCCTTGTTTTGAAGGATATCCAGAGGACACCAGTCTTTCAAATGCACTCTCTCTTTCCCGTAGCAGTGGGAATTCTAACTATGCCTTTCACAGAGAATTGCCAGCTATGATTCTGCTCAGGATCGGCTGATATTGAAACCTTGAGAATGGATAAACACTGATAACACATTCAATCTAGGATACGAGCTACAAGAGCTACAGGAAGTCAATTTGGCTTAATTGTCACACACACACACACACACACACACACACACACACACACACGTCCCTTCCCCTGCTTATATCTTGTTAATCACGTGAAGTTGGCTTCCATTCCATAATGTTCTTATATGCTCAAGTAATAAGCCAAGGGCAATTTCATCAAAAGTGGAGATGGTGGAGCTCCAGTTGTTAGGAGCTGGACCCTCTTGGTAGTTCTACCACCCTCAGAAGCTTGTGGGTAGCAGCCTGGGAGAAGGCATTCTCTGTTATGGAATTCCCTCCCCACAGAGGTGCATCTGGTACATTCATCATGTCATTTTTGAATTAGGCTGAAGGTGCACAACTTTACCAAGGCCTTACGCACACACAAACATTCTTTTGACTGGAATCCATTTTATGGTAACTCTTTTTTATATTGTAACCCGCTCTGGGACTTCATGGTGAAGGACAGATAAGACATCTACTAGACAACAACAACAACATCATGACATTCTCAGTTTCTCTGTAATGTTCAGTCTGTCTTTCATGGAGAATTTAAATAAGCCCAAGTTTTATTTTTAGTTGTTGTTGTTGTTTAGTTGTTTAGTCGTCTCCGACTCTTCGTGACCCCATGGACCAGAGCACGCCAGGCACTCCTGTCTTCCACTGCCTCCCGCAGTTTAGTCAAACTCATGCTGGTAGCTTCGAGAACACTGTCCAACCATCTCGTCCTCTGTCGTCCCCTTCTCCTTGTTTATTTTTAGTAGGCAACCATTACTGAATGCTATATATCATCAATATTCTGACGCAGCTTTTTGAGTCTGAACATTCTTGTCTGACAGAAAGCTCCTTTAACACATAATATTACTGGGAAGAGCAGCATATGCTGTAATAGTCCATTTACATCTCCTAATGTTTTAGGAATGTGGTTTTATATCATGCAGTGCTCTAAGATCCACTGGATTAAGGTATATAGCCATAGAGTATGAGGCGCACTTAAGTTATTTATTACGTTTTGCGTTTAGAGTTCCCATGTTTACATACACTGCATATTTATTGGTGGGGAAGGGGGGAAGCACATTTCTGAGCCAGGAAATATTTTTAAGAATATTTCAACATAAAGAGATGCATGCATATGCTGTACATAGCTGTTCTAATTATATGAGGCTGGGAGAGTAATATGGTACGTCTTTGCATCTGTTTACATCAAACATACATCTGCAAATAATGTGATGCTACAAACATGACCTTTCAGTGTACAGAAAATGCCGACTATTAAAGCAGGGGCAACTTTTGCTAATGCTCATTCCTTACTTTGCCTGGCCTTTTTCATTCCTTTTCCAGTTGTGACACCTCTCTCCTTCACTGTCCAGACCTAAATTGCAAGGTTCTTGGGAGCCATGTGCAAACAACACACAGGTAGAATTTAAGAACAGGGGGCCTCTGAACACATTCTTAGCCTAGGAATTCATCATCAGTACCAGAACTGAGCTGAGCTCACAGCCCAAAGCCCACCCATGGCTAGCTTTCTTCATTTCAGCAGCCCAGTTTAGGTGGGAAAAGTCTGTTTGTTGTTGCTATTGTAAAACAATTGGGAGTCAGAACCCCTTGATTATCTATTACCCAGAGATCTACAAGTAGATCCTGATCTACCTTCTTCCCACCTCTGCTCTCCTTTCCAAAGAGCAATGGACCTGTTGGTGGTTGGGCCAGGTACAAATCAATATTGGGTTTTTTTATCCCAGGATAATTTTTGCACCAGGAATGGGGAAACTGCTATCCTCCAAATGTTATTGAATAAACTTCTCATCATCCCGGACTGCTATCCATGTTGGCTGGGTCTGATGGGAGTTGGGAGTCGTCAACAAGAACAACAACAGCTATACAGGGCTGCCTTCAGATATCTTCTAAAAGTTGTCTAGTTATTTATCTGATGGGAGACATCTTTCATGGGGGGATGCCACTACCGAGAAGGCCCTCTGCCTGGTTCCCCATAACTTCACGTTTTGCAGTGAGTGAACTGCCAGAAAGCCCTCACAGCTGGACCCTGAATGTCTGGGCTGAAGGATGGGGGTGGAGATGCTCTTTGAGGTATACAGGGCTGGGGTCATTTAAGGCTTTAAAGGTCAGTCCCAGGTCCCTCATTTCTGCTCTATACCATAACTAGGCAGCCTGTCTACAGAAATGTGTCCATAAGTAATTTCACCAAACAGAAAACTGACAAATTGAGTAAGGAGTGGAGAATCTCTTACTTATACTGTCAAATGTAAGCATTAGCAGTACATAGATCTTTTTCCTAAGAAGCAGAATGAAAGAAGAAATATGCAATATTCAGTACGATCATGCAATATTAAACATTATAGAGCTGTGGCCAAGTATAGCACTTTTATGGGTTTAAATTTTTATACCTATATCTCTCATCATTCACAATTTCCTTGGCATTTCTTAATCCCAAATTCTCATTGCCCCTCAGACACATGTAATATGTTATCAAAATATTAATAGTCCATTTCTTTCCATTACAGTCTTTCTTGGAACTCAAAGGCGTTTTCTTAGATCCAGAAGTTGTGAAATGTAGTGGGGAGCATTGCAGGTCACAAGTTCTTTTAGAGATTCAGAAATAAATCAAGCATTTGAGAAACAGGTTTATGAAACTTCCCTTGAATTCATTGCGGAACTAGAGATTGACATGCACACAACTTCTCTTTTTGCTGCCCCAAAGCGATGCAGCAGTGCCTTGAACTTCTAAGCATACAAGCTTGGTTCATACACCATCCACGCAACACAGCTGCTGTCTCACAATAACTGCATTTTATACCACTCTAATAATGTATAAAACAGCATTAGCAGCTTGTGGAGTGGGATGGAGCCAAGCTCCTAGCAGCAACATGGTTGAGGAACCTGGACAGGCCTAGGAAAGGTCTGAAGCTCAGGGAGAGAGCATCTGCTTCACCTGCAGAGGATCCCAGGTTCAATTCCTGGCAACTCCAGGCAGGGCAGGGCAGGACTCCTGTCTGAAACCTTGGAAAGCCACCGCCAGCCAATGCGGATGATACCGACCATGGTGAGAGGAGTTCCCTACCAGGACAGACTTTGCTCGTGTGCTCAAGACATTGATTCCATAAAACATATTTTGTTGCACTGTGCAAAATATGAGTAAGCCAGGGCTGAACTGATACTACCCTTGCTGGTACCTTCCCCGGGAAAATCAGAGGCTCACTATGTCAGGTTCCTATTGGAAGACTGGACAAATGCTAGAACATTAGCAGTGGCAAAGTTTTTATCGGTGGTTGCAAGAACCAATGATCCCTATACAGTGGTACCTTGGGTTAAATACTTAATTCGTTCCGGAGGTCCGTTCTTAACCTGAAACTGTTCTTAACCTGAAGCACCACTTTAGCTAATGGGGCCTCCCACTGCTGCTGCACTGCTGGAGCACAATTTCTGTTCTCATCCTGAAGCATAGTTCTGAACCTGAAACACTATCTCTGGGTTAGCAGAGTCTGTAACCTGAAGCGTATGTAACCTGAGGTACCACTGTATGCTGAACAAAATGCTTGTTTAACCTGGAGGTAGGCTGTATGAACTGTGCATTGCTTTGTAACAATTTGTTGGGTCTCTGGACCGTAATAAAGATTGTTGTTGTTGTTGATACTGACCATGGAAGAATGGTCTAAGGTAGCTTCCTGCATTGCTGTGTTTGGGATGGGGCAGGTGGCAGTATGCGCACCAGTAGAGCCAATCTGGCATTCTCATCAGCGCACCTGCCCAGTCCTGGCATCACCACCACCCTGCCCTGCCCCAGCCCTGCTCAGGTAAGGTACGGCAATGCCATTGTTGGCAGGACAACTCCAAGGTTTTGTCCCTCCACGTAGGCCAGTACTGGAAAACGGGGAAGTTTCATGGAAGGTGAAAATACCATAGGAAGTTCCTCTGTTGTGCAATCTTGTAGCACTTAAACACCACAGTTCCACATTATTCTTTCCACCATTCCACGCATTGCTCTGAACGCCACACAGAACACAGCCACAGAAGGCCCAAGATATGGGGGATCTGAAGTAAGAGTATGACAAATGGAGGGTGGCATTCAATGCAAGTTTTATTCAGAGTAGACCCATCAATACGACTCATTTAGGTTCATTAATTTCAGCGGGTCTGCTCAAATTAGCTGAAGGCCACCTGAACTCTCCACCACCAAATGGTAAAAATGTAACTAAAGATTTGACAGTTTGCTGTCCCTTCTTAGTACAGTGGTGCCTCTGGTTGTGAATGGGATCCATTCTGGAGGCCCATTTGCAACGTGAAAAGCCCACAACCTGAAGTGCCGTATCTGCGCAGGTGCGAGGCGCGATTTGGTGCTTGTGCGCATGCGCGAAGCACGATGTAATGCTACTGCACATGTGTGAGCGGCAAAACCTGAAAGTAACCCTTTCCGGCTCGCCACGGGACGTAACATGAAGCAAACGTCACATGAGGTATGACTGTACCCTCAAAAGCTACCATCTTCTACCTAAACCACAGGGTCAGCTCTGATTACCGAGACCTGAGGATTCAGCAACTATGCCCCTCAGCAGATGCCCCTATAATCCTTTAAACCACCATTTCCTTTGACACATTTCTGGCATGATGCAGCATTTGATTTGCTAATATTCATTCTGGCTTTATGTAGAACGTGAAGTACCAAAGCCTCTTGGTGTGTGTCTGTGTGTGATATTGCACAAAGGAGTCCAAAAATGTGCAACCCCTTACTGACCTGGCTGTGGGTGATTTTAAGCTTGCTTATTTTGTCCATTTCTAGAAAATCTGTTTACTATACTGGGCATTTGTTCTCTCTCTCCTTGCTAAATAATGGTTTCTATATTACTGAGAATAAATAGCACTGGGACAGCATTTCTTTCATTTCAGAATGCTTTGCTTCTCTATCTTTATACCGATCTTGTATGCATATACCACTGGAGTAAGGGAAATTAAGCTGTAAGAGGTCACAAAGCAAAATACCTTGCCTCCTTGTTGCATTTCCTCTGTGCTTCGCCCATCAGCTCTGTTCCCTCGGTGTTATCAAACAGCTCCTCATTTCTTTGTTTGTGGGTGTTCACACAGCGATGCGGAAGAGGAAGTTTTGCAATTATAACGCCACAACAAAATATTGGCAGGAGACTCAGGCAGCTGAAATGACTTCTTAAGAATCTCCTCAAGAAGGTACCCTGGAGCATCTAAGCATTCAAGGCAGCAGCATGCATTTGAAATATATATTTCATACACACAGGCTGCATGAGGGTGTATCATCAGCCGAAAGTCAGAGAGTGTCTAACAATCATGTCACTGATAGTTCAAGGCTTCTTTCTGATAAGAGGTAATCCCAGCTTATATGAAAAGGGAGCAGTGCAGCGATTCAACGAACAAATGTTGTACTTCAAACCATTAGAGGAATAATAATAGGTCTTCTTCAAAGGCTTGGCAGTTGGCATCAGGAGAAACCCGATGTGAGCTGTCCCTGCAACAAATGACTCGCATTTGGACAATGTGAAAAGTACTGACCTCCATGGAAAAGTATTGGTTTTTGAGGTGATACAGATCTCTCTGCGGGGTTAAGCAACAAGGACTGTTGTATACATGTCTAGGTAAAGTTTTCCAATTTAGCATCTCTTGAAGATGATGATTTTCCCCCTAGCACAGCTTCTGAAATAAATCTGCAACTTTTAAAATATAAAAACTGCATAGTTCTCTCTCTTTCTCTCTCTGCCCTCCCCAGTTTTCCACCTATCCAAGAATCAGACAGAGCCTCATTTGAATGTCTGCACCTCCTCCCACAATCTGCCTCAAGACTCTTCAAAGAGACTCACATGACAGCTACTAGGAGTGTGATGCCACAGGAAGGCTACTAGGAACACCATGTGCAGCATTCTGAAATGACACAGCATGGCACTGTCCTGAATGATTGCCAGTTCCCGCATCACAAAGTCTTAGAAGTAAAGGTAATCCTTAGCGACCGTAGTTTTTTCTTTTCTTTTTAACTCCACAGAAAAACAGGCAGAAGTGCCCATATTTTTCAGATGCCGTCTGTGGTGTGTCTGACCCACTGTGTGGAAGCTGATCACTCCTTGACGAGAAGCAACTTTTCATTTTACCTGCTCCACTAAAAACATGTACAATTATTGCACATGATTTGCATGATTACAAACAATATTATATCCAGTGCTATTTTTCTAGAAACTCACCATGAAGGCCTCCCTTGTTCTCTTAGAATGGCAATGGCGCTCAAGCTGAGAGGGGCCGGAACTGAGTTCCAGTGAGTTTGGGCTGGAAAAAAAAGCCCTGATTATAACTATAATATTATATGCATGTTGTACACATACACATTCTAGGTTTCCTACAGTAACCAATGCATTATCAGATATATATTACAACACATATTAGGGCATTGAAATACCTATGCATGAAAACATGTAATTTTATGCTGCAGAAATATAGTACTGCATGGGACTAGACTCTTTTGTATATATTATATATACAATATACTTTTTTGTTGCACATACCGTATTTTTTGCTCTATAAGACGCACTTTTCCCCCTCCAGAAATTAAGAGGAAATGTGTGTGTTTCTTATGGAGCGAATGCAGGCTCCATGGCTTCAGCGAAAGCAATGCGAAGCCTCCAAAGTGCAGCGGGAATGTTCCCGCTGTGCTCCGGAGGCTTCATGTTGCTTTCGCGTTGCACCAACACCTCTTCCTCTCCAAGCTTCAGGGATAGCTACCTGAAGCCTCCGGAGTGCAGCGGGAGCTCCCGCTGCGCTCCAGAGGTTTTGCGTTGCTTTTGCTGAAGCCAGGAGAGCAAGAGGGATCGTTGCACACCGATCCCTCTTGCTCTCCTGGCTTCGCTTTGCTGGAGAGGCGCTGCGCATCTTTCCCTCTCTACGCAGCGCCCCTTCAGCGAAGCGGGAAGAGAAATGGAAGGGGCTCCATTTCTCCTGCCACTTCGCTGAAGGGGTGCTGAGCAGAGAGGAAGAGAATTTTTTTTTCTTGTTCTCCCCCTCTCAAACTAGGTGCGTCCTATGGTCGGGTGCGTCCTATAGAGCGAAAAATACCGTACTTAGTTGGACTGGTTTTGTTTTGGTTTTGTTTTAAAAAGCTTGACAAAGCATAAGCAATTTGGACATAAGCAGGTCTTTGAAGCAAGATGTAATCCGATCCAGGGATTGGTCAGAACCACCAAATTCTGTGCAAAAAGTTGCATGCAAAAGAATGTGCAGTTTCTCCCATCACAGAGCTAAAATTCCCAGCATGCTTAAAAACACACAGTTCCCAAGATTCTGTGTGTTTGTGTGTGCGTGTGCACACACACACATTTTAAATGTATGTTGTGCATGCAGCTTATTATGAGGTGGAAACAGATTGCTCCCCCACCCTTATCCCCCCCCCACCCGCCCCATGCTGGTCCTGCTTCCAACTTCACAGCAAGCTGACGTCATCACAATGCCAATGGGGAAAGCAACTGTGCCACAGGGGTTTATGTTGACTGCTAACAAATGGTAACTTATCCCAGTGGGCACACATCCACGTAGATCACCAGGCTGCATTTACATGGCAGTTGACTCCATTCCCCTGTTAATTTTGGCCCTATATTTGAGCTTTCACACAATGTGAAAGTCACTTCCGGAAATATAATGGAATATACTGCCATGCTGCACCTCAAGCACAGCGATTCTACATACCTGGAAGCAGGTAATCCGTTCTTTGCAATAGGCTTCATGGGGGAATGGGGGAATTGGCCCCAGTTTCCTGTGCAGCAAGAAGCATACACCGAATACTTGCATTTTTACTGCATTTTTAAATAACAAAATAACCTTTTCCCTTAATTTGGTTTATGTGCAGCCTGACCTATGAGGTTGTATTTATGTGTGCGCTGATTGACACATATTCATTTTTTGTTTGTTTTCTCCCCTCAATCCCTCTCAGTACATATGTGGGTCCCTCAACGCTTTGGAAAGTTCTGCTGTTAATGATTATATATGAAGACATTTTTATCAGCTGTCTTCGAGTAACGTGGCAAGAGAAGGCAATCCATCAGCACTCCACTTGCGCTATCTTTCACATTAAGCAATCTGTTAAGCAGCCATTTCCATGCAGAGTAGGGTGGATTTTATTATTTCCGAGGACTGCAAATGACTTCAGAGGCTCCCAATCTGGAGCATTCGTGACGGCAGATGCAGCAATAACTGTGAAATGGCAAGGCAAATATTTTAATAATGTAAACTCCAGAGTTTCACCACGATGGGAGTACCACTCAGCAGCTAACACTTTAATAGTCTGTCCTAAGGGCAATTCAGATTTCTCTCCCCCGCCAACCCCCGGATTGTTTTGAAAGAGAAGACAACAAAGCACTTTTGCTTCCTCTCCCAGATGTACTAAGGCCAGATATAGATGTTATGGAAGAGGCTGCTTCTCGGCCTGTTTCTGACACTATTTTAAAAAAAATAAGTTTAGCTAAAAAATGTATACGCTACCTGGAAAGGAGAAGCCTTAGACCAGGGGTGTCCAACTTCCAAGAGACTGCAATCTACCACTCCCACTATAAATAAGCTGGCAGTGATCTACCCATTGGATTGGCCAAAGTTGTTGAGCTTTTTTTTGGAAGGCTGAGCCAAAGTTTTTGGTCGATCAATGGGAAGCGGGGGTCAAAGACCTATTGCTTTTTCTACAGCAGGCTCCCCACTGGGTCCCTGTCTCCAGTGTTTTAGAGCTGCCCAGTGTTTTAGAGCTTTTAGGAACACTGCAAAACAGAAGATGCTTCAGTGTCAAAAGAATTGTGTACAGCTTCTGTTACATACCATGGAACTTCATGGAAAACACAACTTAAGTCACTCCAAAAAACGGTATTGGAACCCTCAAAATCATTTGCCCATGTACAGAAAAGAATAGATCTAGCTGAAAGGCAACACTGGCCATCTGTACTGATCATGGCAACATATCCCTAATTATTATTCTTGCATAACTGTAAGATTTCTGAATAATCTTAGAAAGTTGTATCATCTTAGAAGGGGTGTGGCAGTGACTATCATGAAGGGACTCTTTTGAATTTGTCACTACATTACCATGAAGGGGGAGAAACTGTAGTGGAAGGGCACAGATGTCTTCATTTGATCCTACTTGCAGAAAGGGGTGCAGGTGGCACTGTGGTCTAAACCACTGAGCCACTTGGGCTTGCCGATCAGAAGGTTGGCGGTTCGAATCCCCGTGATGGAGTGAGCTCCCGTTGCTCTGTCCCAGCTCCTGCCAACCTAGCAGTTCAAAAGTACACAAGTGCAAGTAAATGGGTACAGCTGCGGTGGGAAGGTAAACTGTGTTTCCGTGCACTCTGGTTTCCATCATGGTGTTCCATTGTGCCAGAAGCAGTTTAGTCATGCTGGCCACATGACCCGGAAAGCTGTCTGTGGACAAACGCCGGCTCCCTCGGCCTGAAAGCGAGAGGAGCACTGCAACCCCATAGTCGCCTTTGACTGGACTTAACCGTCCAGGGGTCCTTTACCTTTTTACCTTACTCGCAGAAAGCTCAGCTCTACAAATGGGTGTGCCTGGGAGGGCACTGAACTAATCAAGGTGCCATGATAAAACCTGGAGGTAGGATGGTGACTTGTAGCCCTACTTGGAATTGATAGGAGGACAGATCTAGAAACAAAGCAAGAAATTAGGACAGCATGAGCAACGTGTGTGTGTGTGTGTGTGTGTGTGTGAGAGAGAGAGAGAGAGAGAGAGAGAGCGCATGTAAAGGACAGAAGTCAATAGACTAATAGAACTTCGACAAAAGATATGTTAAATTAGGAAGTAGGGAGAGGATAAAACTTTGCTCAAGGGGATTGAGTTTCATGTCTGAGAGAGCCTGAAGAATAAAGGCTGAGAGTTAAAATGTTGGGTACTGAGTTATAAATTAAGCAGCTCAGTGGAGTTAGGAAATTGGTTTTGACTTTGCATCTGTGGCAAGCCTCCCCAAGGCATCTGTGGGACTCTATTCCTTTGGGGCATTCTCACCAAGCAGAAGCTGGGTGAGAGGACTGATCAGGTATTCTGAGAAGCTGCTACTGCAAATGCGTAACACGGCCTGTTTTCAAAAAGAACCTCAAGGCAGCAAACAAATACAAACATCACTATGACATTCACATACATCATAATCACCATTCCAAACCCCACCATAAATCAAAATTATTAATAGTGAGAACAAAACTAGAACGAGGAATTTCAAAATAGCCACTAGAACTATCTCATCATAGAAAAACCAGAAAAAGAAAAACAGTTCAGTTTTCTTTTTAGAAAACTAACACAGGAATCTCAGTTGAAGGCCTTTTTTAAAAACCAGGTTTTCACCAGCTGCCTAAAACAGTACAGCGGTCTGATGCAGCTCCCCTGATAAGGTGCCATGGTAGAAAAGACAGCCATGAACACTTGCCTTTACATTGTCAAAAAGTTCTTCCAGATATTTAGTCAGAATCTCCCTTCTTGTAACTTGAAGCCCTTGGTTTGGCTCTTACTGTCTAGAACAGGAGAAAACAAGTTTGCTCTATTTTCTTTGTGATGCCCCTTTAGATATTTGAAGGGGACTATCGTATCTTCTCTCAGTCTCCTCTTTTCAAGGCTAAACATACCCAACTCTCTCATAAGGCTTGGTTTCCAGACCCTTGATCATCTTGGTCACCCCCCCCCCCCGCTGCACACATTACAGCTTGCCAATATCCTCCTTAAATTGTGGCACCCAGAACTGGACACAATATTCCAGATGTGGTCTGATCACCACCCTAGATGCAAATACCAACTTTTTTTTAAAAAAAAATAATTTATTACGGTCAAAGACCAGCTCACAATAAAAACAGCATTCATAAAGATAAAATATACCATCAGAGCAGATTGCAGCAATAGCTCATGAGTTAAAATTGAGATATACACATAAACCCGTACAACTGAGATTTGGGCTACCATAAAAATTGACCCTGAGGCACCCAAAAGGGAGACGTCAACATTTCCCTAGTAAGCTATTTTATTCTAGAGGATGATCTGTGCCTACAAACCTGGGCGCAGAATCTGGCTACCAGCCAGGTTTTTTCCTCGTGATCTTTGCCTAAGAGGAGAGAATTACGATTAGACTTGTCTGAAAGATCGGCGAGCCTCTTCAGCAAAGGATCAGTGGTGTCTCTGCAAATCTCAACATAAAAAGGACATCTAAAAATATATATGTTCGGGGCTTCCTATTTCCCCTAATGGGCAGGCACAAAATCTCTGTGTGTACGGGACTTTTCGAGAGAAGCCTTCCAGAACCGGTGAGGGCAAGAGTGAAAGCCCTTCTTGCGTTTCTGGATGCGATGCGAATACCAACATGAGAGTGGCACCACTGACAGGAAAACAGGGAAGGGGAGCGGGAAAATGACTACCCCTTGTTCCTTCTCTTGCATTGACTATTTGCTACCCACAACATGAAAAGAAAAAAAATGGATAACAATTGAAATACAGATCACATTTAAGGCTGCTTTGCATTCATCACATCATGACGGCAGCATCAAATGGTAATCTGCATGTGTGAATGGACAGGTTGATCATTGGTGGTCCTTCCACACTGCCTATCACCACTGCAGCGGTGCTGTTCAGCGGAGTCAGTTCACACACACAGTTGAAAATCAACCAGTGTGGAACAGTGCAGAAGCAAGTGTAGACTGACCCTGTCAGAAAAGAAGGCCAATCAGCATGGAGACAGATGCTCCGATTCTTTGTCAAAATTGCACATGATGCTTGGTTGTATCAAGTTGGAAGGCTGGCCATTATAAATTGCTGAGAATTATGTTAGGTGTTCAGTTTAATTGGACAAAAACCCATTTTCTCAGATATTTGGGTGGCATTCATTATGAGATCACCAGGACCAGAATCCCTCTCCCCCTTGCCAGTCAAATGCTAGAGTGTATTTGTTACCCAGCTTTTCACATAATATAGTAGGAGCCAGAAAATTGTCAAAAATCCCAATAGAGTTATTTATCTAACTCACACAGGAAATGGACGTGTGTCACACATCACACTTGATGAGCCATTTAAGTGAGTTATGGGGAGAGGCTGATAGATACTCCAGGAGGGCTGATAATATTCTAGCATGTATCTCTGTCACTCTTCGTTCCTTACCTTAAAGTGCATGTACTTTATTGGAACAGAAATTTTGGAACAGAAATCCATCACATCCTGAACTTACTTTTTTAATTGGAAGCAAATATCATTGAAACAAACAGTAGCTGCTTCCAAGTAAATAGGTTTAACTTGGACTGTAAGTCAGCTTCGCAAAGAGAACTTTGATAGCACAAACTTTCCTAAGTATGGGGTTTTTTTCTTTGAAAAAGAAAGGGTGTATGTGTGGTTGATTTCATTTAGACACCGAGATGCAGTATGGGTGGGTGGGTGGGTGGGTGGGGAGAGACCAAAATAGCCCAGAGTTCTGAGAGAAATCTTATCAAAAAGACAAGAATGCTCGGGGCAAACAGAACTTCCCTTTTGGGTAGGCTCCAGGTTTTGATCAAGCTATTCATCCCCTGCACTGATCGGTCTGGTCCTCCTTCACTTAAGCCAAGTGATGCAGCCCTTCCTCATCACTTTATATATGTTCTGATTCCAATCACTTTTTGAGCCAAACCACTGAAGTCTGCATGGCTTCCTTCCTTCCTCCCCCACTGCCTCTCTGTTACAAGGGCAGATTCTGCTGCCAAAGCTGGAGCAGGCAATTGATTACCAACTAGCCTTATCATGGAGCAAAAGGGCATCCCGCTGCACAGCTGGCATCAGGAAAGCAGAGTCCGCTTGTTTGGATCAGCACTACATTTCCATTTTGCCAGGACGTTGTACTACCAAGAGTATGCAGTGGAAACTGTCTGTTCAAGTCTCTTCTTCCAGGGGCAAAATCAATTTTATAGGTGTACATAAGAGCATAGCAACCAGTTACTTTTAACAGAATCAGACCATTGGTCCACCCAGCTTTGTATGTCTAGACAGACCAGCATTGGCTCTCCAGAATTTTCATATATTCCAAGCCCTACCTAGACATGCCGAGGATTGAACTTCTGCATGCAAAACAGATGTTTTATCTACCATAGAACCTTGGTCCTTTGCCCTATGTGAAAAATTCGACATTGCCTTTGTGGATTCTTTTCTGAATATACACCTGGCACCTCAAAATGTGCATCCCTCAAAGGCAGCCTGTGTATTTTGCAGTCCTCAGGTATTTACTCCCCAAATGTTAACGCTCTCCAAATGTTTGCCCATCAGTTCAGAAACGCTTGTTTGCTATTCAAAATTTGATCGCAGACCCTTTTCCGTTTTACTATTATTTATCATTTCTGCTCATTTAGGCTGCAATCCTTCACACTGTGGACACAGAAAGCAGGGCACGAAGTAGCTCACATCGAGATCTGCTGCAGCTCTTACCTTCTCTGCAAAAACCTCTGTGTGGGATGCATACCTGGTACAGTAGGCGTGCCTCAGTGCAACTTGGCAGTTAAATCTGAGTCCCACACTTACCTAAGAGTATCCAGCCAATTGCTTGTCACCAGGCAGTGACATATCCCCCCCCTGAAGATGTAGCACTGTTTATCTAAGAGGCCATTTCACACATTGCAATAGTACACTTGCCAGAGGGGTTGGGGTCGGCCAAAGGTATTGTTCCCTGAGAAGGGCAGCAGTAAGAAAAGAAGCGTTTGCCACATTCACAGTTTTAAACAATCACACAAAATAATGGCAGAAACATTACTGTCTTAATAGAAAAGCACAGTGCATGTGTTAAATAAATCAAGGCAATATTCATGCCAGTCATTTAAAACACTATGCTATTACTTTAAACCAGGCATGTCCAAAGTCTGTGTTATCTGCCCCTGTGGCAGTTTGTTTATTGGCATCAAATCCTTTAAAAAGCTCAACAACTTTGGTCGACCCTCACGCATGTTCACTTCATCAAATCTGGCCCTCTTTAAACAGTCATGGCTTTCTCCATGACTCCTGGGAATCCTGGGAACTATTGTTGGTTTAAATGTGCCTTAAAAGTGTGGGTGAATGTGGCCTACACGTTATATTCAATTCTATCTATCTATCTATCTATCTATCTATCTATCTATCTATCTATCTATCTATCATCTATCTATCATCTATCTATCTATCTATCTATCTATCTATCTATCTATCTATCTATCTATCTATTGGGTTTATATACTGCCCTATACCTGGAGGTCTCAGGGTGTTTCACAGAACAAAATCAGAATACAAAACCACAAATATATAATCAAAATAAAAACAACAACCCAATAACCCCTCCAAACCACATTTTGAAAGGGTATAGGATGTCAATCAAATCAACCAAAGGCCTGGTTAAAAAGGAATGTTTTTGCCTTGTGCCTAAATGTGTATAATGAAGGTGCCAGGTGAACTTCCCTGGGGTGAGCATTCCACAGACAGGGAGCCACTGCAGAGAAGGCCCGTTCACATCATTGTAAGTTTCTTTAAAAAGTCATTAGCATTGGCATGCAAATTTCTCCTTACACAGTTTCCCCTAATTTTTTTGCTAACTAGTTTCCCCTAACATAATGCATTTTTGTTATGCTCTTTTAATCAATATATGCATTTACATGAACACTTTGCCCTAATGGATGCATTCTCTGTGCACATGAGTTGGTTGGAGAAAATAAATGCACACAGGGGCACAATTTCTCCAAAGATACAGAATTTCGTATATTAGGTTGGAAAATCACTTTGCAAAATTCAGGGAGGTGACAAGAGAAGGATGGATGTTTTGGTTTGCAAATTGTTTTGGGGTATGTGAATTAGGTAGGTTTCCCTTTAAATGTGAACTGAATCAATTTCCTTTCCATTTATGCTCCTCCCATATTGAAGTTCAAACCTTTGCCAAGCCCCATCCATCCAGCTAATCCATTTCCCCCTTGTCCAAGATACCAGGTAACCACAATATTAACAACTTTGCTGCATCTTTTTTTAATTTACAGAAGGAAGTAGACATAGTGGTGTGTCAGAATGTCTTTTTTTTTTTAATGATGTCTTTAAAAAAAATCTTCTGAGGGACGTTCTTGTCAGCACTCAAGGTAGCCATGGGTGAAATGCCCTTTCTTATTAAATGTCACAAGATTTAATGTCATAGTATAATTGGGATGGAAGGATAATTGAACTCAGCTCAACATGTCTTTTCCCACAACCACGTTATTAATCGGCAGGAGAATTGAAATATATTACGGAAAGGCCCAAGTCTCTCAGAAATGGTTGGCAGCTGTGAGGGGGGTGGGAGGAGAAATTACAGCATTTCACTCTGAAGCCCAGACATGAAGAATTTGCAGAGAAATTTGATTTGCAAGTGGAACGTCAAACAGGAGGGGGCCTGCGACAGAAGTAGGCATTTATTCGTCAAGCATATGATTTTCAGGATATAAAATGCCCATATGCTTGATCTATAATATCTTGGTGTCAAGGCAGTCACTGCGGAATAAGCTCGAGAAAAGGTTTCAACACAAAGCTTCTATTCTCTCTCCTCCCCCCCCTTCTCATTTTCTATCTACCTTCATGTATAAAAACATGAGACAGAGGTTGAAGGGGCGGGGAAGGGGGGAATTCTCACCCAGAACTGTACAGAACCAAATGACATAATGTATTACTCAGAGTACTGTTTGCAATTAAATGCATCCATTCATCTTTCTCTCAGGGTTCTTATTGCCAGCCATCACCAAAGTGTTTGAGTGCTTTCCATGAAAAATTCATTAGGTAAGATCTGAGCGTATTTTACAGGGCTTCCATCTCTCTTTTGGAATTTGGGAAGAGACAAGGGGCTTGATAACATTTTTGCTTATGCAAGGGTTTCAAGTTAGGGCTTCACTTCAATTAATCCCACGTTGCCCTTTCTTCTCGGTGCATTTATTCAACTATGTTTTTCCCCCACTTGCTTTCCCAAGACAGCTTTGTTGTCTGGTGTGCATCACGCTGAACACCCCCCTTCCTTTAAACTTTCGGCTTCTTCCTTCCATTCATTCATGGAAATCCTTTACTTATACAAGCCAGCAGAGCTCTGTGTTTCCAGCCAGACGACATCGGCAACCTGGAGTGCTGCATCTGGACCTTGGAGAGTTTGTAAGTGGCACTTTGTGGCTGTGACGTGAAAGCTCCCAGGCTGCATGCGGAGCTGGTTCCCATGGGTGGGCCAGAACGAAAAGGAAGGGCCACAGCTCAGTGGTGGAGCATCTGATTTTCATGCTGAAGTCCCAGGTTCAAACAAGACAGTGCAGGGAATGTCCCCAGCCTGAAACCCCGGAAAGCTGCTGCCACGCAATATTGAGCTAGGTGGAGCTTCCTATGTCCCTATTGCCCAAGAGTGCTTAGCCTAAGAGTATCAATTAAAAGCTAACATGTTTAGAAGCATGCCGTATTCCGTGGGGCATATTCCCAGGTGTAAACATATCACAGGTATTCCCAATAGGCATTGCATAATGAGTAAATAACACATGAATGGCATCTTAGGAATACGTCTCACTGAATACTGTATAGGAATGGAGTCTCAGGCTGCAATTCTGCGCATTTGTCCCTGAGAGCGGGGACCATCACTGCCTTTAATAGGATAGACTTCTGAGTAAATACAAAGAATGCAGGGCCACCTGGGTTATATAGTTCCCCCCATCCCAAGTTCTGAATGGTATAATAAGAACCAGGGAGACAGATGAGTCACCTCCACAAATGCAGTTGCTATCCCTTCCATTTGTATATATCAGGGGTGTCCACCAGCAGGTCAATTGTGATCTACTGGTCGATCATGAGGTGTCCTGCAAAAAAAGCTCAACAACTTTGATGGGTAGATCAATGCCAGTTGTTTTTTTTATAGTGGGAGTAGATCGCAGTCTCTTGGAAGGTATGTATGAAGATCAACAGATCACTTGCATGTGCTAGCAGCAGCTGATTGTGAAAAGCCCTTTGGGGAAAAGCAAGCAAACTTTAAACCCCCAAACATCATGTATGAAGTTGAGTCTTGCACCCTGCTTTTTCTCCTCAGCAGCCAGTCAGCAGAGTACATTATTATTATTATTATTATTATTATTATTATTATTATTATTATTATTATTATTTCTACCACTATTATCAACCACCACCACTGTGTTCACAGCCCTTGCTCTTGGATCAAGGAGGGCAGCTGTTGGATCTCTTCATACCCAACCAGATGAGAATTATACACACAGAAGCTTCCTTTCACAAGCACTTAATTCCTAGCCAGTGTATTGAGCTGCGGTAGCAAATCTCTCCAAAGACAGCCTGATTGAAAAACAGTAGATGCTTTTCAATCTGATATATGTTTGCATGCATTTGAATATACCGTATTGGCCTGAATATAAGCCTCACTTTCCCCCCAAATTCCGACTGTGAAAAGTTGAAGTGCGGCTTATATTCGTGACCTTACGGTATGCAGCCAGGAGCGCAGGGCAGTGTGTAGTTCCCCACTCTCTCCCCCAAGATTGGGAAGGGAGCGAGGAAGGGGAAAGGCCTCTGGCGACGCAGTGTGGCACCCCCCCCCCCAGTATGCAGCCAGGAGCAGCGAGGAAAGGGGCGGCTTATATTTGGGCATTTCCCCATTTTTCCTCCCACCCCCCCAATTTTAAAGGTGCGGCTTATATTCGGGTGCAGCTTATATTCGGGCCAATATGGTATTTTCAGCTACCTGAGAATCAAAATTGGACACCCTCTCTATCTATCCCCTATGAGAAAGAAAGATGAGCACACTGGGGAACCTTGAGACACCCAGTCTTTCACTTCACATAGAATGTGATGTGAACTGTAGAGTTGGAAGGGACCCCAAGGGTCATCTAGTCTAACCCCCTGCAGTGCAGGAATCTCAGCTAAAGAATCCATGGCAGATGTCCAGCCAACCTCTGCTTAAACACCTTCAAAAGGAAGGACCATCCACAACCTTCCGAGGGAAACTGTTCCACTGTTGAATAGCTCTTGTGGTCAGAAAGTACTTCCTAATGTGAAGTTGGAATCTCCTTTCTTGTAACTTGAAGCCATTGGTTCGAGTCCTGCCCTTTACAGCAGGTTGCTATGAATGTTGTTATGAAGACAAAAGGGGGAGGAGGAAAACCATGGATTCCACTTTGAACTCCTTGGGAGAGAGGTGGGATATAGAGATAATTATGTAATAATAACTAAAATATCGTAGGCACAATGTGGATGGTGAGGGGTGAGGTTGGGGCCAGGAAGTGTAACCGCATTCCACACAATTTGCTATACCCAGGATCTGAACTCTTGCTGACAGGATAGCATCTTCCACTGTACCTGTGGATACCAAGTTAGCTGAGAAGCTGCATAGCACACACTGTCCAGTCCACCAACCATCTGCTCCCACTCTCCAGTCCCCAGCATCTCCTGCCTAAGGCAGTTTCTTCACGCTGTCTAATGGCTGGGCCGGCCCTGTGTACAAAACTTTAATCAACAGACAAATACTTCCTTCTCTCATAATGGCTGGGCAGGAAAACTCTTCCTCAGCACCTGAACATTCAAAACCAACCTGCTAGCTAAGCCAATCAATGCCAGAGGCACAATTTAGTATAGATATGAAAGGTATATCTCTAACCCTTAATTTATTTCTCTCTTTTTTCATTTGTTAGAATATGAAGGAAGTGTAGAACACAAATCTACCTTTGCTACTGTTAATTTTCTTTATTCACCACCCATAAGAAGGGGGAAATATGAACTTGTCTTCATAGCCAAAATGTCCATTAGAGTTTGTTCCATATAATTAAATGTGACCTCTTCAGATTTGTTGGATTATAGTGATCCATAAGGAAAGGATCAAGGATCAGGGATTGGGCAAAATGCACCATACTAGAACTTCTGTAGGAAAAAAATGAATAACACTTACATAAAGCCAGATGGCTCAAGCAAATAATCCCTGCCATTTACCATAATTTAAAATAATCCCCAGAGACACCAACAAACTTTGACCCTGAGGGGAAATTCCTATCCAGTCAGAAGGCATGTTTTGACGTGAGAGAAATTCTTTCCTGAGACCAAATAAAGATTTAGACTGTGGTCACATCTGCACTGTGGATTTAAAGCACTTTAGCAGTCATGGGAACTCCCAAAGAACCTTGGGAATTGGTTAAGGGTGCTGAGAGTTCTTAGGAAACTCAAATCCTCCTCACAGAGCTACAATTGCCAGAGTGGTTTAACAAATCAATCCCTCTTCCCAGACAATTCTGGGAACTGTAGCTCGGTGAGGGAAATCTCTTAACAACTCTCAGCACCCTTAACAAACCACAGTTCCCATAATATGTTGCGGGGAGCCATGACTGTAAAAATGGTATAATACTGCTTTAAATGTGGCCTTTGGGCGGAATTCAGCACCTCACTGTTCTGATCAATGCAAGTATTTCGGCTTGCCAGAAGAAACAATCCCCCTAGTCTCCCCTGCGTTGCTCTGGGGGGGGTCTTCTGTCCCCCCAAGAAAGAATTTGTGGGGTGCAGGGAGTGCACAGGGAAAGGAGGGGGGAAGCCCCACTGCACAAGCGGTAGTCCTTGTGCAGGGTTTACCGATTTCCTTCAAAATGCTAAAGTATACCTGTAATACAAACTTAAAATCTCTATGTGCATTACAAACATATCCACTTTGTACGTGGTATTATAATGGGTCCAAGTCGTTTTGTTCCCTCAGCAGGAACAACATGTGGGGCAATCCAGTCAGGGTGCATAGTACCCAAAGCCAGCCAAGTTGCCGGTATTTTCTCACCAGAGGCAGAAAAATCCCACAACCGCCTGCTGCTTGGAGGAGAACACAATGAAAATAAATTAAACAACTAACCATTTGCTGCCTTTTCATCACAACCCCAATCAGCTGCGTGAGGCTGTCTGTGTCAGGATGAAATTCCCACTGGGGTCTTCAGCACCTGCAAGTATCTTTGTGTATTTTAAGTAGCAGAGAGGTAGGGAAAGGGAGAAATCCTCAGCCACTTCATTTGGAATATTGAGCTAGATGGAGCAACATTAGGCAGCTTCCTAGGTTCCTAAGATTTTTTTTTGGGGGGGGGCATGCCCTATGCTTTTAAATGGCAAGACAGAATGGAAGGCACTTTTGATTGAGGAGATAGAAAGAGTGCACAATTTATGTCAATTTTCCACTACAGGTGCAGTTCCATGCAGGACCAGGGAGGGGCAAATCTGCCCATTTCAATTTATCATTTTTTCCCCAGTCCTAAGCTCAGTTCTTCACATTTTTGCATCAGTTTGCGCTTCCTTTAAAAAAAGATTAAGTCCTCGTGAAAATTCACCAGCATTTTATTGTGCATTTCTCCAAATATATCTTTGCATGTGCCTTTGGTCTGAAATGAACATTCTGGCAAGCAACGTTCCCTAACGCAATGCACTTTATATGTTCATTTCCTCATATATATGGCTCTTTATGCACACCCCTCCCCTGATCTACACATTTATTTATTTTTGCATGCATCATTTGCTTCCAAAAAACTGCACTGCAAAATTCAGAGAAGTGATTTTTTTTGTAGGATAGCTGCGTTTTGTTTTGCATGTTGCTTCAGGATGTATTGATTAGGTTCCCGCTAAAATGCAAACTGAACCAAATGTCTCCTCCATTCCTATTGCTCTGAGGTGGGCTCAGTTCTCAGGAATGGCTTATTTTTGAAGGGGGTTCAATGATGGGCTCCAGTGGAATGGAGGAGGAAGGCCTGCAGCTCTATGGATTCTGCCCATGGTGCACCAGTTAGCCTGTTCTAGTATATTATTTGAGAAAGGGGCATTTCTCAGTGTTAGAGAATTTGCTTTGCCTGCAGAAGAACACTGCTTCAATTCCTGACATCTCCAGGTAGCGCTGTGAGAAAGCTCTGTCTGAAATCCTTGGCATCTGCTGCCAGTCAGTGTGGACAACACTGAGTTAGATGGACTTGGTATAAGGCAACTCCCTGTATTCCTATGATCCTAGTTTATCTAACCGCATGACTGGCAAAAGGTTTCACCTTGCCTATTTTGCACCTCCCAGTTTGGTTTTCAGCATTCGATGCCTGGGAGGAAGGAGGTGGCTGTGAATGTCTTGGTGGGGGAGGCAAGTACCCTCCTGATGCCCACAGGCTGCTGTTGTCAAGTGAAACCTGTCAATCCATTTGTGACAACCCCATGCAATATCAGCAAAAAGGTATCTGTCATCCTGAATACCGGAGCGTAGCCAAGCGTGAGCGGAGTCTATAAGAACTGAGACGCCTGGAGAATCGCAGAAGAAGAGGTGATCATCCCCAGGGAATTATGCAACAATTCTTGCAGAAGAGTACACTCCTGCTTGGTGAGCAGGAGGGAAATAGCTACAGCTCTTCTTGTAAGCTCGAAAAAATGTTTCTTGGGATGTGTGGAGAAATGGCAGATTCTATTCGCCTCATAGTTTCTTCATCTGGAAAGTCAAATAAATCAATAAATGGAACCCCACCCCTATCCTGGCCAACTGATTGCAATTTGTAAACCAGCCTATACAGTGGACGCTCAGGTTGCAAACATGATCAGTGCAGGATGCATGTTCGCATCTCGCAGCATTTGCAACCCACGTCTGCGCACGTGCAGGTTGTGATTTGGCGCTTCTGCGCATGCGCAAACAGAGATTTAGTGCTTCTGCGCATGCGCGGCTGCCGAAACCCAGAAGTAACCCGTTCCAGTACTTCCGGCTTTCTGCAGTCCATAACCTGAAAAAACGCAACCTGAACCGTCTGTAACCCAAGGCATGACTGTAGTTTGTCTAGTTTTAGTGTCAAGCATATGTGGCATGCTAAGATTTAGGGTTTGATTTTTTGTTTTTGTTTTGCAGGGATCACTGGCATGATGAAGTTCCCACAGGAACGTCAACCCTACTGATTACTAGGGCTGGTTGAGCTCCACACTGAACTTGGTCTTGCAGCCACGTCTCAAACATCCCCAAACCTGATGTCACATATGATCTCACGAGTGGAGCCGGTGGGCGTTTTGGGAGGGAAACAGCTTCATGGGCCAAACTAGGATGCATGCTGGGCCAGAGCTGGCCTGTGGGCTGGAGGTTCCTCACCTCTGTTGTAAAATGTCTCTGATGTAAGCAAGATGGGCAGAGTTCTTCTGAGACCAGAGCAGTGCAGTTCCTGCTTCTGCACACTTGCATGGTCTTGCAACCCTGCTAATGGTTGATACATAGAGACCCCAGGGGGAGACGCAGAGGTGTGAAGGCAGCACAATCTCTCTCCTGTGTTTATGGAGTGCTTTTCTTCTATTTTCAAAGGCAAGCACAGGCTCCAGATTATTGTTGTTTTTGCTGTGCCCCTCGTACCCCCAGCCCCTAATCTCCACAGTGCTAAGACATTTTTTGTTCACAGTGACTGTGTGTGAGCAATGGAACGAGCTGGGGGCATTTTCAAGCTCTGTGAAATGGATGTGAAAACAGCGCTGGACATAAATTGCTTGGGAAAGAAAAAGAGACACGGATTCCGAACGCAGCTATAAAAATAAGAGTATGTTTCACTGAAATTCAGGTCAGTGCCTTCTGCTCTTCCCCCACCTCTTGCTAGAAGACACCACTGCCGCTGGCACTCTTTTACATGGTCACAAAAAATCTATTTTCTCCCAGGCTAAGAGGAGGAAATTTAATTTTGCTCCTCAGGAGATTGAACCAAGTGCAAGTGCACCAAGTAATTAACCATCGCCAACTGATGCATGTTTCCAGCATTGGAGAAGGTACTGCAAAGAGTGTGAGACAATTATCTCCTCCTTGTAAAGCTCCCAGGAGCCTCCCCCTCCTTTTCCACTGTAAGCTACAACAGGAACTGGAAAGGAGAAAGTTCAAAAACTCTGCATCCTGAAATTTTACTGACCAGCTGTATGCAAGCATCAGAAAGGCTCTGGCTCCTTTCTCTATAAGCAACATCAGCATCACCCCATCTAGAGACGTTGCGGTGGGGTGCACATCTGCCACAATTATGCTAAAGCAAAGAGCAGTACTATTTTATAAAACTGAATTATCAACTGTGGCATACATGGAGCTTGTATCTAGATTTGTGGAGCTGCACATTTACCTACTTTCTCCATAAAGCCACAGTGTTTTATATTCTCTCTGGCAGAGATGGGCAACCTCTGGATAATTTTGGAACTTCCGCTGCAATGGCCTGTTGTTCAGGGATTATAAGAGTAGCAGTCCATCAACATCTGGAGGGCCATCCCTGCTCTATGACATTTCAGCTAGGCTGCCAATCATTTGCCTGAGCTCACAGGAGGTGAACGAGAACTCCAGGAACAAAAGTCCCTGTTCAGGGAAGTTTTTAATGTGTGACATTTTAATGTATTTTTAATCTTTGTTGGAAGCCACCTAGAGTGGCTGGGGAGACCCAGCCAGATGGGTGGGGTACAAATAATAAATTATTATTATTATTATTATTATTATTATTATTATTATTATTATTATTAACAAGCTCCAAGCAACAATGGACTCAGGACAACAGTTTGTTTCACTTATTATTCCCTGGCTCAGCTGAAGAAGATACTGACCTCTCTTGGTCAGTATCTGCACAAGTGCAGCAATGGTGATGGTGAAGGACCAGGACTAGAATTGGTTTCTCTCTCTATTGCAAGGAATATCCATCTGATCTCAAAAACCTGGAGATACGACATGGAGAGGTGGTGTGTGTGTGTGTGTGTGTGCCACTTCCACCTCTGTTGATTAGCAGTACTTTACACTGATGTAGTTTTTGAATGTTCATTCCCATTACATTATTCTGAGTTTTCTATTTCTGCTGGGCCCAACAGATGAGTGTGACAGCAATTATCTGTCCCCAAGAGTAGATATTCATTGGTGAGCTAACAACCCTCTCCAACAGTGCAGTAATTACCTTTGTATAAAAGGATAATAAGCTGGTGCCATTGTCAGTCCTTTTCTGGCTAGTTATGAATATACCAGAGAGTTGGCTCTTGTAGACTGAAGGCTGTCATAGGAGGAGGACTTGCAGGGTTAAGGGGATCTGTCAGGGGAAAATTAAGGAAGGCTGTAAAATTATTTTCTCGACGCTCCTAGAAGAAAGATAAATTCTGATGTTCCTGGGAAGGAACTGTCAAGAAGCTGGAAGAAATCCATAAGGTGCCTTTGCTGGATTGCTTTGAAAACTTCTAACAACCCAGTGAAAAAGTTGAGCATTCTTGAAGCCAGTTTTCTAACACGAAAGCTATTTAGCCATCAATTGTGGCTTTTGGTGGGATGTCGCAGAGTCTGTATCCAGATGGTCAGCCTGAATGCTTAATTGGCACAATGATGAACTACCTAAAGTTAAGGGACATCCCATAAGTTGTTGCTGAAGTAAACCTGTTTATATTTTCACAGGATTATCATGTTGAACTCCAGATGCCAAACAGGTGGAAGGAGAGCAAGGAAAAATAGAGAGAGGTCTAAATACAATTACCGCAACATGAGAAAGCAAGGCAGCTACGTTAGGAAACAAGGCTAGTTAGGGACCTCTGGCTTCTTAAGACACTTTAATTGCAGCTCGGCACAGAATACTAATATCTTGCCAGATACACCATTTGTCCCATCTTATATCTGAAGAACTCATTAGGACTTCTAGTGCTCACAATGTTCATTTTTTGGCTGTGACCCAATGCAGTGATTTATTATTACTTGTGATTTACTCATGAGTTATGACACAGGATACACATGAAACACACACACACACACTGCAGGTTCCACTACCAAGGAGGCAAACTCATGGTCAGATTAGAAAGAGGGAATCACAGAAATAATGGTCTGGTTTGCACATGATGGCTTATTGGGACTGCACAGATTTACCAGTTCCAAGAGATAAGCCCATGCTCCTCTTTGGTCTTTCCTACTGTTGTGCCATGCTGAGCTAAACCAAGGTTTGGCTAAGTGTGCCATCCAAATTTAGGCTTGTGGTTCTGCTCTCCCTTGGCTAACCACAAACGGTAGCCAAGGTTTATTCTTCCCAATCCCAATAAAGCATAATTTATAAATTATGTGCAAAACAGGCCACTGCAAGAAGCTGCTGGTATGAGGTTTGCTAAATTATATTTGGATGTAATATCTGTGGAGGAACGATCAAGGGAAAACATTTCATCAGAAGGCATATTGGTCATGCAATTCTATTTGTCTCTGCTCGTAAGTAAACCCAGGATACAGGGTTGCAGCTCTATAGTACTTCCACACTTGATGTTTTAATTTGCCTCTCTTTGCTCTGTAAAAAGTGTGAGAACGCTGGCATGACAGAAGATAGCAGGATGAGGAAAGTGTGGAAAGTTATGTACCTTACAGTGGAAGAGCAATGAGTGGGCAGTGCTCACTCCACCTGGAAGCATCCTTAAGAGCCAATTTTGCAGCATAATACTAATATTAATAATAAAATCACAGGCAGAAGACTGCCTAGTTTGCATTGATCCATACTCCAAAATCCATACAGATTCTGCAGTAACATTCTCCATGTTTATTCCACCATGAACATTTTTCCACAAAGAAAAACATTCTGGAAGAATTTATCTAAGGCTGGATCTAGACACATCTAAGAAGTGTTTCAGTTAAATGCATTTTAAATTTTGTATGAGAAATCGGGTTGGCAAAAATGGAACTCCACAGCGCCATCTGGTGTCATAGAGTTAGAATGCATAAACAACACATACAGGGCGCTTTTCTTTACCAATATAGCTGAGTCCTGAGTTACATATGGAAAATGAGAGAGTTTGTGATGCAGAAAAAAAATGAGGCAACATTATCTTTACTTTTGTGTTGTTCCTTTTGCTTTTGATGAGGCATCGCTGATGGGCTCCCCATCCTGTCACTTCTTTCCTCACGGTGTCAAGAACGAACACAGGAATAATAGAGAGCCTACTTGTGCAACTCGCTTCAGAACTAAGTGGCACAGAAACAAGCAGCAACTAAAACAAGGAACGGATTCAAATTACAGGAAAAAAGATTCTGGCTAAACATCAGGAAGAACTTTCGAAGAGTAAGAGCAGTGGAATGGACTCCCTCGAAAGATGGCAGGCTCTCTTTCGCAGGAGGGTTTTCATCAGAGGCTGGATGGTCAGGGATGCTTTAGATGAGATTTCTGTGTTTTAGGGAGTTGGGCTAGATAACCCTTTGGGAGTTGGGACCTTTCCAATTCTATGGTTCTATGAATTTGAGGCTGTGGTATGTATTGCATTTTATGGTTTTAATGCTGGTTCTTATCGTTGCAGTCCTTGTGTTGTTTGCTGCGCTGCACTCCAGGCCCTGGCGGGGGAAGAGGAGTGCGGGGGGACGTACTGCCTGTAGCAGTGTGATTCTGGTGGGGTGCCATCGTGGCTGACCCACCACCCGCACTGGGTGCCATGCCCCTACGGGTGGCGTGCCACGCCCCTAGGATGCATGCCAGCCCTGCCCCCGCCTGCTCTCCGCCCCCCGGTGCTGGAGCATGAAGCTCTGCCACTGACTCCAGGTTGGAAGCAGAGTGGGATATAAAAATATGAATCAAAGAAGAAGAGCTGTTAGATCAGACCAAAGGCCCCTCTAGGTTTTAGTTTCTGTTTCCCATTGAGCAGCTGCTTGGAGTCACTGGACTCTGTTTACATTCCAGAGACCTTCCAGTCTCACGGGAAAGGAGACGGGATGTGACGTTAGTGGGTTTCCTGTTTCCTTTGTTCCTTTGTTCAGTTGCTCTCTGCTCTCACAGGGAGAGGATGTATATTTCTTTGCTCTCTGCGTAGCTAGAAAATAAAGCATAGCAATGTAGCTCATACTATCTCATCCGTCCGCATGTTGTTTTGATGCTCTGCTGGGACGACGTGCCTGAGGCCTTATCAAAGGATCAGGTTGTCAATTAATCGCCGGGAGGCAATTCTGAAGATGAGCCTTATCAGCTCGGTTGAACAGAGATTCTGACATAGGTGAGCACCCTCTTCTCCTAAAAGCCAAGCAGATGGGGTGCCTGCAAGCAAGTCACGAGAGCAACAACACTCTCCTCACTTGTGGAGCCCAACGGCTGGTATTCAGACGCACACTGCCTCTGGCAGTGGATCAGATCTATGCTCTGTCACTGTGAATGTAAAAGAGCCCACCTGGATTGGGGCAAAGGCTCATCTAAGTCCAGCATTATGTCCCCACAGTGACCAACCAAATGCTGACAGGAACTGCCAATATGGATGACTTCCTTTGTTCTCTCCTCTATATTGTGTGGCTCCTCACCACTATAGCATTAAGTGGTGCACATGAATTCCTGAATATATGCTGCATATGGCATAACTCTTGCTTTGCTCTTTTAATGCATCTCCTCCTCCCTCAGAAGCATTAGCAGAAGATGATAGAAAAGGAGCAGAGGCATTTGTTACCTTCCCGCAAGAGCACCAAAGTCCCTAATGGCAAGAAATTTACCTTTTCTTAACACTCAGGAAAAACACCTGCCACATTTCCAAGGCCAATGGTTTCCTAGGGACTAGTTCCATTAGTTAGAATGCACCTGGTAAAAATGGAGAGAGAGAGAGAGAGAGAGAGAGAGAGAGAGAGAGAGAGTTGCCAGATCCAGTTGAACACAGAGATGAACATCTCTGTCTCCCTCAACAGCATATAAATACTTCATTTTCATTCATTAGTGAAGAAAATTAAATATAAGTAATCCTTCATACACTTCGCCCACCTGCTTGCATGATAGATCAGGGCCTGAAAAACCTGAGCAAAAATTAGCAGATGGGATCTGGTAGCAATTTCCCTTTGAAAAAACATTTTTGTATCAAATACTCAAGAGCCAGAGTTGATCTGGCTCTGCAGGGCTAGCTTCTCAAAAGGAAATAGCGGGGAGCAGGCAGCAGACATGCAAGAAGGGTCCAATGGCTTCCTATAGGCATCTGGTTGGCCACTGTGGGAAATGGCAGGTAGGATGCTGAACAGGATCTGATCCAGTTGTGCTCTCAATATATTCTTAAGGGTGTGCTGCTTTGGATCACTGGCCACTCCAGATGATCTGGTTTGCCAGCATGATGCAATGTCAAAGCCATCTGCTGAAGCTTCTTCTTATTCACATACAGATGTGTTTGTGTTCTTATATTATTGGTGGCACCTGTCTGTCTTGAGAGATAATGGAGTATGACTCCGTTGGGTGGGTGTGTGTCAAACCTGGGCAGTGTGTATGGAGGTCCTGGGCTGCCCAGATGACCAGACCCCCTTTTGGCCTCACTGATGTGGTCCAAAGGAAAGCAGAGCAATACGCTGCAGGAGTTGCCGGAAGGAGGCGTACAAGGCGCCATCCAATTGTATTGTGGACTCATCTCCATATTTGTGAAAGGTTTACTCCTCAGCCTTTTCTCCTCCCAAAAATATCCCGCAAGGCAGCAGAGGTTCAGGACCAGAGTTTTCCTTGACTTAGATGGGCTACCTTCCCAGGTTAATGAGCCCCTCTGCCCCTTGCTTCCCTCGTTCAGAAACCACCTTCCTGATATTAACATTAATACAGCAAGACTACATATGGCAACCTCAATGCTTATTTTATAAGCTGACAAGACAAATTTACCAAATTCATATTTTTTTTAAAAAAAAATCCTCTGTGCACTCACTCAAAGACACAAGCAGAGCTGCCACCCAGTTAAACAAATCCTAGTTGAGTGATCATGTGATCAGTTGATCAAGTTGACTACTCAGTTAATCAGATAATTAAGATGAATGCGCAGATAACACACAAAATAGTTTTGAAGTAGAAAGCATTTATTATTAGATGCAGGCCTGTTTTGTAGCAGATATCACCGTTAAGAGGGTATGTCAAATACTTCATTTAGGATGGTGCTTGCCGCTGGCAATTTTGAAAAGTAGTAGTATTAAAGTTTTCTATATAGTCAGTATCCAAATCTCAATGAAAACAAAAGTGAAATATTCCACCACATCTGAACGACAGAAGGCTACACACTGCAGTGTCTCACATTAAGTCATTTCTGAAAAATAACAAAGGGTTTCAAAGTGTCAAAAGTGAACTCCCTGCTCAGAAACATGAATTGATACCTCAATTAAATCCATGAAATAATGCACCTGTGATCCTGAAATTATAATATCAGCCCTTTGGCTAACCCTTCAAACGAGCCTTAATTAAATACAGTGGTACCTTGGTTTTTGAATGGAATCCGTTCCAGAAGCTTCCGAAACATTCGAAAACGGAGGCGTGGCTTCCTGTTGGTTGCAAGAGCTTCTTGCACTCAGTGGAAGCCGCGTCATTCAGGTCCCAACAAAGTTCACAAACGGAAGCATTTACTTCCAGGTTTTTGGTGTTCAAGAACCGAAACGGAGGTGTTCGGGAACTGAGGTACCACTGTATATGTTCTCAAAAGGCAGCTTATATTGGTCAATAGCTAACGTTTTCAGTTTTGCTAGTTAAAACATGTCCTAAAAAACTTACTTTATCATATTCAAGTACACAGAAGTACTTGATTAGTACATTACTTTTAGTTTGCTTAAAAACTGTAGCTTGACCATTGTCCCATAAATAATATTAAAAGTCAAAATAAAAAATTCCTTCCAGTAGTACCTTAAAGACCAACTAAGTTAGTTCTTGGTATGAGCTTTCGTGTGCATGCACACTTCTTCAGATACACTGAAACAGAAGTTGCCAGACCCTTCTATATAGTGAGAAGGTGGGGAGGGGTATTACTCAGAAGGGTGGTGGGAATGGGAGATAGGCAGATAGCTGAGGTGAGCCTGTTGACGACTCTTAACGACTGTAATAGGTCTTACAGGAAAAGGCAATGGGAGAGACCTGGTCTGAACAAAGACATTGGATTCCTATCTCATTATACATGACTAAGCCATTTCTCACCCCTTGCCTTTTCCTGTAAGACCTATTACAGTCGTTAAGAGTCGTCAACACGGCTATGGCAGACCAACACGGCTACCTATCTGTAACTAATATTAAAAGGTTTCCATTGAAATAAAATCCCAATGATTTTCTAGGCTTCAGGGGTGCATCTTTCTTTTTATTGCTTCAAGGGTGTCCATTTCTTCCTGAAGTACCAATATTTTGGAGAACAGTCTGTCTGACTGTTCAGCTCTGCCGGAGGCTGAAGGAGCAGCACTCCCAAAAGCACTTGAGGAGTTTCTTCTGACTGGTTAGTGGAAGAGGGGAAGAATGTACTCTCTGTGAAAAGGAGGGAAGGCTGTACCCACTCCTAAGGGAATGTGGAAATGGGCTTTATGAGTGCAGTAAGGGCTGTGCAACTTGAAGACCTCTGGATCGGAGCCAGTGTTGCAGGATACAAATCTACCCCTCTCAGTTGGGAATCCTGGAGGAATTCAACTGCTGAGAAGTCCCGTACAAAACTTGTGGTTCTGCACCATAATAATAATAATAATAATAATAATAATAATAATAATAATAATATAATAATAATAATAATAATAATTTATTATTTATACCCCGCCCATCTGGCTGGGCCTCCCCAGCCACTCTGGGCGGCTTCCATAAAAACCAAAAATACAATAAAATATCACACGTTAAAAACTTCCCTGAACAGGACTGCCTTAAGATGTCTCCTGAATGTCAGGTAGTTGTTTATCGCTTTGACATCTGCTGGAAGGGCGTTCCACAGGGCGGGCGCCACTACCGAGAAGGCCCTCTGCCTGGTTCCCTGTAGCTTTGCTTCTCGCAATGAGGGAACCACCAGAAGGCCCTCAGCGCTGGACCTCAGCGTCCGGGCAGAATGATGGGGGTGGAGACGCTCCTTCAGGTATACTGGACCGAGGCCGTTTAGGGCTTTAAAGGTCAGCACCAACACTTTGAATTGTGCTCGGAAACGTACTGGGAGCCAATGCAGGTCTTTCAAGACCGGTGTTATATGGTCTCGGCGGCTGCTCCCAGTCACCAGTCTAGCTGCCGCATTCTGGATTAGTTGTAGTTTCCGAGTCACCTTCAAAGGTAGCCCCACGTAGAGTGCATTGCAGTAGTCCAAGCGGGAGATAACCAGAGCATGCACCACTCTGGCGAGACAGTCCGCAGGCAGATAGGGTCTCAGCCTACGTACCAGATGGAGCTGGTAAACAGCCGCCCTGGACACAGATTTAACCTGTGCCTCCATGGACAGCTGTGAGTCCAAAATGACTCCCAGGCTGCGCACCTGGTCCTTCAGGGGCACAGTTACCCCATTCAGGACCAGGGAATCCTCCACACCTGCCCGCCTCCTGTCCCCCAAAAACAGTACTTCTGTCTTGTCAGGATTCAACCTCAATCTGTTAGCCGCCATCCATCCTCCAACCGCCTCCAGACACTCACACAGGACCTTCACTGCCTTCACTGGTTCTGATTTAAAAGAGAGGTAGAGCTGGGTATCATCCGCATACTGATGAACACCCAGCCCAAACCTCCTGATGATCTCTCCCAGCGGCCGCATGTAGATGTTAAAAAGCATGGGGGAGAGGACAGAACCCTGAGGCACCCCACAAGTGAGAGCCCAGGGGTCTGAACACTCATCCCCCACCACCACTTTCTGAACACGGCCCAGGAGGAAGGAGCGGAACCACTGTATAACAGTGCCCCCAGCTCCCAGCCCCTCAAGACGGTCCAGAAGGATGCTATGGTCGATGGTATCGAACGCCGCTGAGAGATCCAGCAGAACTAGGAAACAGCTCTTACCTTTGTCCCTAGCCCGCCGGAGATCATCAACCAGTGCGACCAAGGCAGTTTCAGTCCCATGATGAGGCCTGAATCCCGACTGGAAGGGATCCAAATGGTCCGCTTCTTCCAGGCGTGCCTGGAGTTGTTCGGCAACCGCTCGCTCAATCACCTTGCCCAGGAATGGAAGATTTGAGACTGGGCGATAGTTGGCCATCGTGGCCGCATCTAAAGATGGTTTTTTAAGAAGCGGTTTAATAACCGCCTCTTTCAGCGGGTCTGGGAAGGCTCCCTCACGGAGGGAAGCATTCACCACCCCACGAAGCCCATCGCCCAGTCCTTCCCGGCTAGCTTTTATAAGCCAGGATGGGCAAGGATCCAGGAGACAGGTGGTTGGTTTCACTCGTCCAAGCAGCCTGTCCACATCCTCGGAGGTAACAGATTGGAATTGATCCCACTCAACTTGACTAGACAGAACTCTAGCACTCTCCCGCCCCGGCCCTGCTCCCACGGTGGAGTCTACTTCTTCCCGAATCTGAGCGATTTTATCTGCAAAAAACTTTGCAAAATCATTGCAGGAGAACATGTGGCCCGTACTGGGCCCTGATGTTGCAGGTGGTTCCGCTAAATTGTGAACCACCTGAAAAAGTCTCCTGCTGCTGTTTTCTGCAGATGCAATAGAGGCGGTGAAGAAATTCTTCTTCGCCGTCGCTATCGCCACTTGGTAGGCTCGACGTTGAGCTCTAACCTGTGTCCGGTCAGATTCGGAATGAGTTATCCGCCACCGGCGCTCTAGCCGTCTCAACGATTGTTTCATTGCCCTCAGATCCGTGGAAAACCACGGGGCTGTCCGGGCTCCATGCAATCGGAGAGGGCGCTTCGGAGCCAAACAGTCAATAGCCCTGGTTAACTCCACATTCCAGCGGGCCACCAGGGAATCAGCTGAAAGGCCATCAACATGGGATAAAGCATCCCCTACCACTCTCTGGAAACCATTTGGATCCATTAAGTGGCGGGGGCGGACCATCCGAATTGGTCCCACCTCCCTGCAGAGGGGATGGGTCGCAGAGAAGTCCAGTTGCACCAGGAAGTGATCTGACCATGGCACTTCTTTCGTTTCGCTTTTACTTAGTGTCAGATCACCAACATCCATAGAGGTAAACACCAGGTCCAAGGCATGTCCACGGCTATGGGTTGGGCCAGACTTATTCAGGGACAGCCCCATGGAGGCCATGCTTTCCACGAAGTCCCGAGCGGCCCCTTGTAAGGTCGTGTCGGCATGGATGTTAAAATCCCCTAGGACGACCAAGCTAGGTGTCTCCAGGAGAACATCCGCCACGACCTGAAGCAGCTCGGGCAGGGAATCCTTGGCGCAGCGGGGAGGTCGGTACACCAAAAGGAATCCTGTACTGCCCCTATTGCCCAACTTCCAGAACATGCACTCAGAAAACTGGGTCTTCCCAATAGGACGCCTGGTGCAAACTAATGACTTCCTAAAAATCACTGCAACCCCCCCTCCCCGCCCACATGACCTGGGTTGCTGTGCGTAAGAGAAACCTGGTGGACAAGCAGCGGCAAGGACAGGCCCATCTGCTTCATCCAACCAAGTCTCTGTTACACATGCCAGGTCAAATCCTCCATCCATGATCAAGTCATGGATGGCAGTGGTCTTATGAATCATTGACCTGGCATTGCACAGCAGCACCTTCAGGTCATGTGGGTATCCCTTGCTGATTCTAGTATCCATCCGGTCAGGACCAGACCCGGAGGCAGGGATAGTCCTCAGACAACGACTAAACCTGCCTCCTCTGTAATGACATGGTCTGGTCTTAGCGTAACTCCTCCTCCTGCCCGTGATCACTGAGATCGGTTGTCCCAGTGCATCCCCCCCTGTGGAACATGCCCCAGCCATTTTGTGGGCTGGGACCCACTCCCCGGCAGCCCTGACCTCTCCCCCTAAAAACAGAATAACACCTTAAACAAACAAACAAAACCAATAAAACAATACAAACAAAATAATGTAAAAATTACAAAAACATCAAAATAAAAAATAATAATTCCCCAAGCCCAACCAAACATCCATCCCACCCCCACCCCCCACATACAAAAAATCCAGAGAAAATTTTTAAAAACATTTTAAAAACACTCTGTGCCTCTCCGGCAGTAACAACTGTCCTAGTGAGGCCTGTCAGGCCCCGCCCTGGGCCAGGTGGTCAGTAGCAGGGAGGAGCAGGGCCCTCAGGCACTCACTCAGGGGAGTCCTCCTGGGCAGCAGGCCGCAAGCAGCACGCAGTTCTTTATGAGGCCCCAGGCCCCGCCCCAGGCCAGATGGTAAGTGGCAAGAGCAGGGCCCACAAGCACTCACTCAGGGGAGTCCTCCTGGGCAGCAGGCCGCAAGCAGCACGCAGTTCTTTATGAGGCCCCAGGCCCCGCCCCAGGCCAGATGGTAAGTGGCAAGAGCAGGGCCCTCAAGCACTCACTCAGGGGAGTCCTCCTGGGCAGCAGGCAGCAAGCAGCACGCAGTCCTTTATGAGGCCCCAGGCCCCGCCCCAAGCCAGATGGTAAGTGGCAAGAGCAGGGCCCTCAAGCACTCACTCAGGGGAGTCCTCCTGAAATAATAATTTCTACCCTGCCCATCTGGCTGGGTTTTCCCAGCCACTCTGGGCAGCTTTCAACAGAACATTAAAAAGAGAATAAAACTTCAAACATTAAAAACTTCCCATTTGAGACTAAGCTTGAGATCAGAACTTAACTATGCAGCGGAATCAGCACTTGCTTGAATGTTACATTGCGGCTCAACAGAGGACCTATCAAAGCATATGTTTGAATATTTATTCTGAGAGAAGACACACTTTTAAATGCATATTTTGAGATTAACATAGAAGTGGAATATGTGCAAAGGTGACATGGGCCGAAATGGACGGATTCATATATGCCTTCTTTTAGAGAGTAGGAATGTGAACTTTTGGGGTGTGTTGGTGTGCCAATCTGCAAATGGAAACCTGTTCTGCATATGTATCGTTCCTACTGGGTGAGGACACTTGTGGGTTTGAGAAAAACAGTCACAGGAAAAGAATGTATATACACATTCCACTAACATTAATTAAGCAAAAATCAATGGAAGAAAGGGACACAGGGAGATTCATAGGGATATATATATGTATATGGTTAGGAGCAAAAGAAAAATAAATGTCTAATTGACTGGGAAAGTGGTCACCAAAAATAGGCTACGGAATCTAACAAATAAAAGAGCCTTTTGTTAGTTGTTTTCTAGTCTTCAAGCTTAATGCAGAGTTTAACATTGCCGACAACCAAGACCATTTTGGAGAGAATGGCTTTGTGTTTCCACATTTTACAAGGTTAAACTGGCATTCTGAAGCCACTTAGCCCTGGCATGACTCTAACAGACATTAAAGCAGAAGAACGTTTTCCATTGTATGGTTAGACAACTGTAGACAAGTTCTGTTTCATTTCTTCAAAACAGTGCTCATTTCCTAATTAACGAAACAAAGCTATATAATTGAGACAGTCAAATTTGTCCTCTTATGTACCCCAAAGAAGCTTTACTTTAAAAGCAACAATTACATACAATTGTCTGTTTTTGTTGTTTTCTTTTAAAAGATGATGCCTACAATAATGGCATTTCTGCAGAGAAACGTATATGTGTGATTAGTGTGATTACAATACAACAATAACCCATCACTGCTAACTATTATAAAACCGTAAACTATTATTCAGTACACTATAAAATTCAAAGCCTAATTGAAAATGCTAGTTTAGCATAATTCCCACAAGCCATCATTCTTTAATATTGTGAAATGAATGAGGTTTTCGTGGAGCTATTAATTGATACTGACAAGCAATAACCACTGGAATGAAACTCCAATTATGAGAGGCAATTAATCACTTTTACTGTCATCTGTGGTGTCAAACAAAATTCAATAAAGTTCTAAACAGTAAGAAAAAAAGAGAGAGAGAAATGTATACCTCTTGTGGATGAATGCAATTCAAGCAAATCAGATAGCCTTTTGTTGAGGGAAATCATGTCAGTTCAAACATGTTATTTTTGCAGAAGTAATAGGACATTTGACTTTCTGTTGTATTCCCCAAGATTAAATTTCCATCTGATTTAGACTTGCCATAATAAGGGTTTGTTCTGAAGCAGCTGGCATTGTCATGGCATAATTAACAAGCATGGGTTTGTGGCAGATAAATCATTAACAAAAAATAATCTACGGAATCCAACTAAGTCATTTCTAAGATTCTAATTGCAGTTCTAAGATTCTAATGCTGTCCATGACTTAGTTTTGGGGCCAGGGTTGGCATAGTCTCTAATGAATATGGCTGCCAGGAGCTGCCAGGGCTCGAAATGAGAATTTTTGGTACTGTTACAGTTTCCCTGTGTGTTGAAGCATTAGAACTGTTGCTTGGAACATCTTGTTTGTAATGAACTAAACTGGGGAACTGGACTGCCCCCACCCATCAATCTAGGTCTATAAGAGACTTCCTGTTTGAGTTTGGAATTTACAACCAACATCAACAATGGGCTCCTTGGCTCTGGCAAGTTTCTGTGTATCTGTTTCCTTAGCTTTCTCTTCTAGCTCAGCCCGTTGGCTCTGACTATTGCCTACAATTCATCCTTTGCAAGAGTCAAGCACCAAACTGAGAGGCACTTCCATGAAACCATTAACCACTATATGCAACTCTTTGAAGGCCACAAGACAGTCAACTTCGCAGTGGATCAGAAAAAGAGAAATGTTGTGAGCCATTGGGCAAGTGGGGCCATCAGTTACTCACACTCTTCAGGACTCTTCCGTATAAAGATGACTAGCTGATATCAGCCCAATCAGTACCTATATTAATATAAAGCAAAAAAAAAAAAAACAAAAACAAAAAAAAAACAAACAAACCAGGCACCAAGGATATTAGATTTTGTAACGTGCCTTGGGTTCATTTTCTTGCAGAGGGGTAGGATATACCTTTAGTTGCCATTCCAGAATGAGGCTTCTGTTAAACTCCCATTTCAAATATGACTGAATCTGCTCAGTATGCTGTTGGTTGCTTCCAGCCAGAACAATTGCCAAGTTAAAATATATGAAAATATTCACAACTTGTACTCTGGCCTTCAGAGGGGAGAAGAAAGGTACATCAAATGGATTACAGAATAACACAGTATTGATCCAAGAGACTACCCACACGGCCAGGAAAATGCGCTCAGGGCAAAACCACCCATTATGCAAAGAAACCTACATCTGTCAACCTGAATTGTGGAGTGGGAGGCAGAGTGAAGATTTGTTGAGGAGAACTGTTGGATGGGAGCGGGGAATGGCAGTGTCAAATCCTTTCTGCACCTTCCAACTCTCCCCTGCAGGTGGCTCCCCCAGTTATTTCTCCATGGAGCCAGCCTTTGAGATAGGAATGGGCAAATCCGGCCATTCTGGATTTTCCCAGGTTCTCATTTTTTCAGCCAGTCCTCCACATTTCCATATCAGTTTGTGGTTGCTTTTTTTTTTAAGATCCTTATGATTTTTTTTTGGAAAATCCTTTAAAAAATAGGCATTTTAGTACAAATTTCTCCTGAAACACAGAGAGTAGTGCAAATTTCAGCTAATGTACACATTTTTGTATACAGTCTCCCCCAGTAGGATTCAATTTTGTGCATTCTTTTCACTCATAGGTGCATTTTCAAATGCTTCTTTATTTATAACCCTGGTACATGCATTCGCTTGCACATTGCTTGGCTGGAGAACTGCACTGAACAAATTCTGAAGAATGGCTGTGTTTGTGTGCTGTTTCAGAAAGCACAAATTAGCTAGCTTCAACTTGCTGGTGGAATATTTGCATGTGCCTCCTTTGATGTTGCCAATGGCTCTGGAGCATTTTCTCCACTGACCTATCCCATTCCTTTCCACCTTCACTAGCTGTGCTTGCAATTCATCAACCCCTCCCCCTCCCTGGATAGGTAAAGGGCTATTCTGCACCAAGTTTCCCAAAAGCCTTTCCTCAAGAAGCTAGGGCCAACCCTCTTTCATAGTTTTCAAAACTGACAAAAATGTACTGTACAATTCCAACATAGCTTAATAACACAGGTGCTTAAGGAGGGGTTGAGGGAAAGCCAAAAGCAGTTGAACCATCTCATCCAGCACCTTGCCAGGCCTGCTTGGAGATTCAGAAGGCATCAGATCCTTCAGATCCAGGTCAGTCCCAGGCCACCTTCCAAGCCACCCATAGCATGACCCCTTAGTACTTCTGTCGACACCAGAGCTCTGACATTAGTAGGACAAGGATGCAGGTGCTTCTATGGAAAAGAGGCACCTGACACCAGACCTCTCTTGCTTTGATGTCTTTGCGTTGTTTCTTATGACCTTGGGATGCCCGCCTGAGGACGACAGCATTGCAGAACGAGAAATGCTTTAAAGCACAACTACAAAATGCAAACAATAAAATATCTTATGATGCCATATCTCTTTTGCCACCTCCAATAATTAAGAAAAGAACATTTCCAGTAACAAACATCCTTCATTTCATCTCTGCATTTTTTCTTTTCTTTTTAATTCTCCCTTTCAACATTATCTTGGATTTTTCCTAGCCAGCCAAAGACAGATGGAACACTTTGTCCTGTCTGGTATCTAGCCCACACAATCATTCCAGCAATAAACACATTAGCACTATCAATGAAGGCCAAATTATTATATGAGCCTAAATCAATTTCTGCAACATTTTTCCAGAATTGTCTTTTCTACTATAGATGGGGTAAGGAAACAGGTGCGCCGGGACCTTCTAAGTCCATAAATTCAATCCATAAATTCTTCCTAGAGCAACTTCCTGCCTTGTGCTGGCCACCAAGAAAACTCTTAATCTTGTCTCCAGATTCTCCTGTGCTCTTGAGGTTCTCCTCAGTGTCATGATACTCAGGTCACTTCCAGGTAACCTGCTAATTGAGCATTTATCTTGATTTGTTGTGGGGAGGTTAGAAGATGTCGGCTATCTACTGAGCTTTCATCCTCCTTTGCTTGCGAGAAGGATATATTACATTGTGTCAAGCAAAGGTCACCCCATACTTCCCAAAGCATCTCCCCACGGCTTTCCATGAAGCATTAGGAGAAGAAGGTTTGCTGTGCAAGACCTCCAAATCAACTTTAATTGTGCTACCTGAATTTGCCAGTGCGTGATTCACTCCTGCCTTAAAATAGCGACAGTCTGGAAGCAGCCTCTGTTTGTGTGTCTGCTTGCTCATTCCTGCTCCAGCTCTTCCAGTCACCCAGCTGGATCCTCCTGGGGAGGAAACCTACCGGTAATTCTATCACCCACTTCCTGTCCGTCCTCTAAAGAATAAGAGTAGCTAAGCCCAAAGGAATCCTTTAATAGCTTGCGATATATGTAAATAGGTCAAGCCATTGGATCTCACACTGTTTAAAATTCCATTATCAAGAAATCATAATCGTCCTTGCAGCTCACAGTCCTTCCAATATTAGACGAAACAGTACTGAGATTCTACATCATCCCACCCCCAAAAAAACACTTGGGTTTTTTTTGGCACCTTTCTTTCCCTTTACTATGACTTCAAATGAATTGAAAAACCTTTAAGAGGAGGAGAACCCATCACACAACTAATATGCAGTACGTAATGACAATGGTTTTGTCAGCGATTAAATTAAGCAGACTTCCCATTTGACCTCAGATGCTTCCAAGCATCTGAGAGGGAGAAAAGTCTCTCTCTTGGCTGGGAGTTAAAGACTCTTGTGGCTTTACTACTTAGATGTTTTGATATAATTTGGGGTCATTACAAGACAACCAACAGGCTATAATCAAAGGAGTGAGTTCTTTTGAGCTGCTTCCAAACAAGAGTCAATATTTTCAGCAACTTTAACATAGTAGCTCCATTCCATTCCGTATATATATGATTTAAAAATTGAGTTTCTCTTGTTCAAAGGCCAACTTTGGCTGTCCACACCGAAAAACAGCAAAAGCCATTTCCAGCCTTTTCATCTTTTTTACATTTTAGCAAAGACAGTTTTATTATCAGGGTAACTGACTTTTGCCAAACACTTGGAAAATTTTAATACTGGGGAGGGGGGCGCACCACAAAGGAAATATTCAATGTGCAGCTTTCAAAGAAATGTCTGGTCTGTCAAACATCATTTTTCTCACATTCACTGAAAAATAATAGGGATGCAAATGCAGATATGCCAAACGCAACAAAACCCCAGAGCTTTAAAAGAAATCATTGTGCTCTTCTCTTAACTGGCAGACAAATTAATTTTAGTGGGATGATTCTGAAAAGTTCATGCTCCGGCAACAATTGCTTATGACATTTTAAAGAAAGGGGGTTCTCATTCCAGAAATTATTTAAAGTTGTTCAAATTCTAGTGGCTGCTAATGTAAAGAAAGCAATCAGGATGGCCATAGATTTCAACAATAGAGGGCAGCAGTTTAAAAATTAGGGCTATCCTGTTGTAAAACACACACACACACACACACACACACACACACACAGGAGTTGTATCTTCTGATGATTATTGGAGACTATTGGTGTCATGTAGAAGCACAGTGGGTATAAGGGCTATTAACTTACTTCCTATGAGATTGGGTGATACTATCCTAAGAAACTGCCTTATACCATGTCAGACTATTTGTCCATGTGGGTCAGTATTGTCTGTTTTGACTGCCAATGGCTCTCTAGAGTCTCAGAAAAAGGTTCTTTTTATAAATAAATGTAAAAGTCATTGGTATGTGTTGGTGCGGCTGTCCTATGAGTTACTTACATGCAAGCACCATATTGTAGCATTGTGCAAAGGGAAACGAGCTACATGATTGATTGCTATGGGAACGGGAACAGTGATATTTAGATTTCTGATACTAAGGTTATTACAGATATGCACATTATAACAACTAAATATGAACCATACATAAGGTATTTCTCATATAAGACATGTGTTGCCATTTTCTCTTATGCTGTCTTATGAGGGGGAACATCTGTAACAAGAGGGGTTCTATATGTGTTCAACTCACACCCAGGACACACAGACAGGCTTTGCATCAGATTTTTTTACATCCCAGATTCAGAACCTAATAAAGTAGGGCTGCCACAAGTCTGGATTTTCCCGGATATTACCAGGATTTCAAAAGCGGTATTGATGTCCAGGGGGGATTTCTGGAAGGCGGCGCTTTGTCTTGGATCTTAAGCAAGTCAATCGAAAAATCGCGGGGTTTTTGGTGTTTTTGTAAAAACAAAACCCAAACCCCCACGCTCAATAATTTTAGGGTTTACCCCAAAAAGCTCATATTTTGGGGGTCTTCCTAAAAAAAGTTCAACAACTTTTGGGGTCTCCAGGTTTTTACTCTTTGAAATATGGCAACCATAAATGAAGTGATTCAGCTCAACCCATAATTTGTCCAGAACAGGTAGAGGCAGCCCCAGATCACCCACCGACCAGGGCTGTCAAAAGGATTGATGGACTGGCATCGAGGGGAGGGGGAGCAGATATACAAGCAACCTGCATGCACCCCCACCTTCCAACGACATTTAATTAGGGGTTTAAGCCCCAATTAAACACTGTGCAATGCCCCTGAATTGGGTCAGGTCAGTCAGAGATCATTGTGGGTCAGTCTGGGGCTGCTCCAAAACACCTGATACGGGTCCAAAATTGGATTGCAGGGCCCAATGCATAGCCCTACATACTGCTTAAGTGACCAATTCAGGAGCTGATAAGGTGAGCGCTAGCCCATGAAAGCTTACAGCAAAATAAGTTTTTAGGATGGCACATGACTCACTGCTGTTTTTGTGGCAAAAGGCCAACAGGGTTACTCCTCTAGAATCTGTAGCAATAAAAGATAACCCCTGGAGAACTTAGCCTTTCTAAATAAACCAATAGTATGGTAAGAGAAACTGCCGTGCTGAGCTCCACATGAAGTGTCCCTCATAGGCTACATGCTCTGAGAACACGGGGCACATGGTGTCCTTTTCCACAGCTGGCCATGCATGCGCATCACCCGATGGTTCATAGCCAAAGTTTTCCACTGAATACACAGCAACTTTCTTCATTGCTAAAAGAACCCACTTAAATCTTTCATGCCGTGAGATGCCTTTGGAATGTGCTGCAGTATTTAAAGTCCAAACCCACAGAATTCAATTTGGTAGCGAGGGCAATTTCTCTTTTTTCCATAGCCTGCCAGTTTATTACATTGCAACAGGATTATTTTAATGCAAAACACAGAAACTTGACTAAATAGTTCACCGTCCAAGAAGGAAACGCGGCAGAAGATGAGGAGCAAATCAAATACAGTTGTTCCAGAGCTTTATTCCCAAATATTTTATAAGCCTTCAGCCTAACTCCAGCAGATGGAATGAGGACAAGTCAGGCTCTGAGCTGATTTTTGCAATAGGTAAAATACAGCCTTAAGACTACAAAACCTATGGCGCATATGAAAAACACAGCAGCGACAACAAACAAGGAGAATCTTTACTTTGCCGGGGGCTCTTTGTTAAATCTTGAGTTTCACTCCTCTGCCTCTCGGGAGCCAGCAGTGATGCTCCGTGTTCGGAAGGCAGGTGAGCAACACCAGCTTGTCCTATTGAATGCCACTGGCTTCCAAAACACGTTTTGGGCACCAATTAACTTCAAGCTGTTATTTAAAGTGTGTGACCCTTTACGTTTTAACTGTTGGCATTTGCTGCATCTGGAAATCAATGTCGACATACCCTGACATATTCTGATATCAATTAGTGGATGTGGATAAAGCATTTGCCCTTTTGTTTTTTTTGTTTTTACTCCAGGAGAATACACAGGCAAAAACTGAAATAGCTCTGTCCAGGTAGGTTCTGTCTTTGGTTCTGTATAATGTTACTATGACCACCGTTATGCACATGCCTTACATCACAGCTTTCCAAACTGTGTGTCGCGATACACACAGTGTGCCAGCTGCAGTGTGTCACTCGAATGCTCCCCGCGCTCCTCCTGGGGATGGAAAGGGGCTAGTTTAACCTCTGGTTTGCTAGTAATACTGAATTACAGTGTCACAAAATTATGCATGCTCACAAAGTGAGTCACCAACCTGAAGTTTGGAAAGCTCTGCTTACATGCATAAGAGTCCTAGATTCACTTCCAGGTATGGAGTACTGAGATTTAAGGAAGGCCATGGGGTTTCAAATAAAACAACAACAACAACACATTGGAAGGCCATGGCTCATGGGCAGAGCGCATGCTTTGCATGCAAAAACCCTCAAGTTCAACTCCTGGAATGTCTAGACACAACTGGGAAAGACCCCTGCCTGGAATCCTGAGGAGCTGCTGCAAGTCAGTGTTGACAATACTGAATTTGGTGGACCAGTGGTCTGATTTGGTATATGGCAGCTCGCTATGCTCATTTCTGTGGGTATTTGCAGGCAAAGAAGCTCGCTGTCCCTTGAGCCCTGTGACACAGTGGCACAGTGAGTGCTTCGGTTCTGTCACTGCTGCAGAAGGTCGCAAGTGGGATAATGAGATGGAACGAAGCTGCATGAAGACGGAACCCACTGTTTAAAGGCACAGTCTGAAAGTGAACCAAGAATGGATGTGGACAAACTCTTTGCCTTTTTTTAACACCAGGATAATGCACAGTCTCCCTGCTTATTTAACTTATATGCAGAATTCATCATGCGAAAGGCTGGGCTGGATGAATCCCAAACTGGAATTAAGACTGCCGGAAGAAATACCATCAACCTCAGATATGCAGATGACACAACCTTGATGGCAAAAAGTGAGGAGGAATTAAAGAACTTTTTAATGATGGTAAAAGAGGAGAGCGCAAAATATGGCCTGAAGCTCAACATCAAAAAAACTAAGATCATGGCCACTGGTCCCATCACCTCCTGGCAAATAGAAGGGGAAGAAATGGAGGCAGTGAGAGATTTTACTTTCTTGGGCTCCATGATCACTGCAGATAGTGACAGCAGTCATGAAATTAAAAGACGCCTGCTTCTTGGGAGAAAAGTGATGACAAACCTAGACAGCATCTTAAAAAGCAGAGACATCATCTTGCCGACAAAGGTCTGTATAGTTAAAGCTATGGTTTTCCCAGTAGTGTTGTATGGAAGTGAGAGCTGGACCATAAAGAAAGCTGATTGCCAAAGAATTGATACTTTTGAATTATGGTGCTGGAGGAGACTCTTGAGAGTCCCATGGACTGCAAGAAGATCAAACCTATCCATTCTTAAGGAAATCAGCCCTGAGTGCTCACTGGAAGGACAGGATCCTGAAACTGAGGCTCCAATACTTTGGCCACCTCATGAGAAGAGAAGACTCCCTGGAAAAGACCCTGATGTTGGGAAAGATTGAGGGCACAAGGAGAAGGGAACAACAGAGGATGAGATGGTTGGACAGTGTTCTCGAAGCTACCAGCATGAGTTTGACTGAACTGGTGTGCTCTGGTCCATGGGGTCATGAAGAGTCAGACATGACTAAAAGACCGAACAACAACAATGCACAGTCAAAACCAAAACCAAAATACACTAGGATCTTTAGCTAGCAGCTTTCCTTCAGGCAACTGTTTCATTTATTAAAAGCCACTTGCATTTTTAAATTAGATTTGCATTATTTTCACAGTGGATTAACCTGACACTTTGTTTTAAAAAAGAATCTGTGGGTTTTTCCACTCTTTCCTTGCTAAATCCTTCTCACTTGTCCCAATTTTGAAATAATTTAAGAATATTTTTCTTTAATCCCTTTCAGTAAATGAATTTTTGTTAATGTTAATACCACTCAGCCTGTGGACATATTTGCTACAGCTATGCATATGGAGAATCTCTTTTGGAGATTATTGGATTAACATTTTTTGGAGATTACCCTAGAAAATCTGATGCATAGTTGCGTTGCAATTGTTGAAAAGCTTGGGATTTCTCAGCTTTGATTACTTTTGATTTGTCTGAGGGGCTTTTAAATAAAATAGTTGGGAGATTTCTTCCTGTTCAGATGTTCCTAATAGGATTACATTGTCTGTTCAGCACTAGGGCCTTGAAAATCGTCCACCAAGCTCTCTGTGGTATTTCACTCCTCCCCTCTGCCGTATCTCAATTAGATATCACACTGGTGTTATCAAGGACTACAGTAGGTTAACTTCTGATTATCATTCTATTCACCTTGAAATGTTCACTTCTCTTTTAATCCTTAGCACATTCCCAGAGGAAATAATAAATAATATCACGCCATATGGCAAATGGGATCAGCTGCAACTCCATGCAGCTTGTAGCTGAGGAGTACTGCCTCTCGTAACCCAGCCATAGCTGGCATATAAAACCTGCTCCTGAATTCTCAGTAGAAGACAAAGAACTGGGCGAACCCAGTTGTGTACAGATCTCTGTACACAAAGCCAGGCAGAACTTTCTACTGTTCCTTCCCATTATGGCTCAGTCCATAACCTACTCTCCTCCAACTGAACCAACCCTCAGTCAACCTCCTCTCTAGGTGAGCAAACCTATGGACACCAACAATAGAATAATTTCCATTTTCGTCAGTGACATTTACAACTAATTCAGAATGTGGCAGCTAGACTGGTGACTGGGAGTGGCTGCCGGGACCATATAATACCGGCCTTAAGGATCTACACAGGCTCCCAGTATGTTTCTGAACACAATTCAAAGTGTCGGTGCTGACCTTTAAAGTCCTAAACGGCCTCGGCCTTGTATACCCAAAGGAGCATCTCTCAACAGATACTGTCCAGATACTGAGGTCCAGCTCTGAGGGCCTTCTGGTGGTTCCCTCACTGCGAGACGTTACAGGGAACCAGGCAGAGGGTCTTCTCAGCAGTGACGTCCTCCCTGTGGAACACCCTCCCAGCAGATTACAAAGAAATAAAGAACTACACAGCTTTTAGAAGACATCTGAAGGCAGCCCTATACTGGGAAGTTTTTAATGTTTGATGTTCTATTATGTTTCTATATGTGCTGGAAGCTGCCCAGAGAGCCAGTGTGGTGTAGTGGTTAAGAGCGGTAGTCTCGTAATCTGGTGAACTGGGTTCGCTTCCTCGCTCCTCCACATGCAGCTGCTGGGTGACCTTGGGCTAGTCACACTTCTCTGAAGTCTCTCAGCCCCACTCACCTCACAGAGTGTTTGTTGTGGGGGAGGAAGGGAAAGGAGAATGTTAGCCACTTTGAGACTCCTTTGGGTAGTGATAAAGCGGGATATTAAATCCAAACTCTTCTTCTTCTTCTTCATCAGAGTGGCTGGGGCAAGCCAGACAGATGGGTGGGGTATAAATAATAATTTTTAAATTATTATTTACCCAAGATTCAGGACAGACCAAAGAAAGTACTTCTTCACATGCCTAAATCATGGAATTTACTCTCAGAAGAGGTAGTGATTGCCACCAATGGGAAGCTATCAATGGCTCCCAGCCACAATGGCTCTGTTCTGCCTCTGAAGGCCAGTTGCCGGGAAACAGAAGTGGAGAGAGTGCCATTGTGCTCAAGTCCTCCTTGTGCGCTTTCTTTCGGTATCTGGCTGTTCACTGTGAGAATAAAATTCTGGAGTAGATGGGCCACTGGCCTAAGCCAGTAGGCTTTTCATATGTTGACGCTTAGGATTGTGTTGTATTACAACCTGATCTAGTCCTCTTTTCTGTCACTCATACCGCAAACCCTTCTCATAACATGGTCCCACCTCTCTCTCTCTCTCTTTTCGTTCAAATCCCCCAGTCTCAAATAAGTCCAAGCACATTTAACACACAACCGCTTTAACACACCCGTCTCTTGTTAACTGTTGGCCTCAGGCCTTGTTCTCACCACCCATGTTTTGGTCTTGGCACATGAAGGCTTCTCCCATAATTTGGAATCCTGCAAGATTAGGATTCTACAGCACAGAAGGAGCTTGCACACATATACTAGGTTTGCCTTTAAAGAGAGCCCTTTCCGAAGCATGAGGGGCAGTGCCAATGGGAATATGGAGGTGCATTGGGAAATACATAGAGGAGAAGACCTGAATAGAAATAGATAGATAGATAGATGATAGATAGATAGATAGATAGATAGATAGGAGACACATAATAAATTAATCTCTTGAGCATGGGGTGTGTGTTGTTGTTGCTGTTGTTTTTTCAACATTAGAGAAATGTTACACTGTTTCCGCATAATTACATTTTTCTATGCAGCTTTCTGAATTACTCACCTAACTTCTCAAGACGTCCTGTTTTTTCTGCTTCCGTTTAAAAATCTGACATTCTTGCCATTGCATCGCCACACCCATCTTGTCAATAGTTCTTCATTCTCTGCCATACTTGACTGTGTCCACCCCACTTGACATCAAAAAGAATAGGGCTGCCTGAAGCCGAACCTGTTTTTTTAAAAAAACAAAAAACAACAAGAAACAAACCAAGAGAATGACAGTTTATATCAGAAAAGCTCTTAATGACCTGTTTAGAGAGCAGACATTAAGATAATCCCAGCATGAATGAAGGAGAAAATAAAATCCAGTGGAACCTGCCTGTGAGGGGGTTGCCTTTAACTGATGGGCTGGTCAGCTGATTATCTTTTGGTGGAATGGGAGGAGTGGCTGAGAAGACAAGATGCTGTTTATTGGTTATTAGCTCAGCAGTGGTGCTAACTGTACATAATGGTCAGCAACAGCTCACAGTCTGTTGAAGTTGCAATAGGGAATAAGCTTGCAGTTTTCCCTTACTGAACATGCCTGTGTGTTGGGCACTTGAGACTAGCAGGCATCCTTCTGGAAGATTTAGGGCAGGGTAGCTTACTCCTCAAGATATTGCTGGACTACAATTCTCATTCTCCCTGACCATTGTCCAGGCTGGCTGAAGCTGATGGGAGTTGGAGTGTAATAACATCTGGATGACACCATGTTAGCCACTCATTAGTTAAGGGGAATGGAGATGGGGCAAGAAATTCTGCAGTGGGGCAAGTTCTATAGGATTTCTATCAATGTCCAAACAGAAGAGAGTAATGAATGGCCTTTGCTCTGTGGCAAGCAGTACTGAAGGAGCATCTTTCTCCACCCCCATTGTTTAGCCTGGACACTGGGATCCAGCACTGAGGGCCTTCTGGCAGTTCCCTCACTGAGAGAAGTGAAGCTACAGGGAACCAGGCAGAGGGCCTTCTTGGTTGTGGCACCCACCCTGTGGAATGCCCATCAGATGGTATACAATGAGTAAAGGTAAAGGTAAAGGACCCCTGACAGTTAAGTCCAGTCACAAATGACTCTGGGGTTGTGGCGCTCATCTCGCTTTACTGGCCAAGGGAGCCGATGTTTGTCCGCAGACAGTTTTTCCGGGTCATGTGGGCAACATGACAAGCTGCTTCTGGTGAAACCAGAGCAGCACACAGAAACACCGTTTACCTTCCCACTGGAGAGGTACCCATTTATCTACTTGCACTTTTGGGGCGTGTTTTCGAACTGCTAGGTTGGCAGGAGCAGGGACCGAGCAACGGGAGCTCACACCGTCGTGGGGATTCAAACCGCTGACCTTCCTATCAGCAAGCTCTAGACTCAGTAGTTTAGACCACAGCGCCACCCGCGTCCCTATATAATGAGTAATTATATAACATTTAGGAAACATCTGAAGGCAGCCCTGTATAGGGAAGGTTTCTAAGGCTTAAATGTTTTACTATGTTTTTATATATGCTGGAAGCTGCTCAGAGTGGCTGGGGGCAACCCAGTCAGATGGACGGGGTACAAATAATAAATTATTATTTTGAATTGCCTTAGCTCTGCATTTCTCAAAATTTGCCTAATTATCTTCCCCTTTGCCAAGTTAGACAAAGCTAAGGGATGGGACCTGCTCTCTGGAGAGTTAAGCACACTTTGGGATTGTCTCCCTTAAGACAGAATCAAGGAATTGTAGAGTTGGAAGGGGTGTCAAAGGCCATCCACTCCAATCCCTGCAATGCAGGAATCACAGCTAAAGGACCCTTGACAGATGGCCACCCAGCCTCTGTTAAAAAGCCTCCAATGGAGATGGTATCTCCATCCTGACATCAGTAGAAGGAGGAGGAGGAGGAGGAGGAGGAGGAGGAGGAGGAGGAAGAAGAAGAAGAGGAGGAGGAGGAGGAGTTTGGATTTGATATCCCGCCTTTCACTCCCTTTAAGGAGTCTCAAAGTGGCTAACATTCTCCTTTCCCTTTCTCCCCCACAACAAACACTCTGTGAGGTGAGTGGGGCTGAGAGACTTCAAAGAAGTGTGACTGGCCCAAGGTCACCCAGCAGCTGCATGTGGAGGAGCGGAGATGCGAACCCAGTTCCCCAGGTTACGAGACTACCGCTCTTAACCACTACACCACACTGGCTGGCTCAGAGGGGCCTTCTCTCACGCATGGACACATAGCAGTGGACACTACTGTTGAGCTGATTCCCAAGGAACTTGCCATCCCCTCTTGCGGCATGCTAGTTTGCTCCCTTGGCACATAGCTTGGGAAATGCCGGCTTAGCCTGCCAAGCAGAATGCAGTAGTAAGCAAGCCACTCCCAGGCATGTGCAGAACAAATGAGCTCCAATATACAAGTTTCAGGACCCGACTTCTTAAACCTCTTTTTGGAAATTGTGCCTCGGGAAGAAAGCTCATCATTGCCTGCACCACCTCAAATGCTCCACAAAGCACACACATACCCAGATTCCCAAATCAGCAAGCCACTGTTATCTGTAATGTTGCTTCTTACAGAGCACCGGGTTTAATCATGTCTTAATGCAATTTGCATTTGTGTGGGTCCGCTGTGCATTTCCTTGGAGCATGCCACATTCTATTAAAGCGTCCGGCTTCTTGCAGGGAGAATATTAAATGAAAGCAGCTCGTAATTTGCCTGGAAATGCATGTACTACACGAAAAACACACACAATGCTATCTGTGATTAGTTTGCAGAAGCCATCTGTCATCTCTGCGCGCACACGCACACACCGCCTTGCACTCAACCAAACCAAGGATGACAGAGGAACTGGGAAAGAAAAGTATATTTACTTTTGACAATGGAATCTACCAGCTTCCTTTTTTGCTATGGTTATCCAGCTTGGAGGAAAATGTGTTGGAGGGAAAGGATGTGGATTCTAATTTACAAGAGGAGAGGCATGCCTAGTCCAGACCAGCAGTCTTTTAACATCTTGAAGAAATGTGTCTGCAAAGTTCACGGCAGGCAGGTGCGCATTGAGTCTATTTACAGCTGGAAGCAAGAACCGAGATGCTTGATGAGGTTGGGTATATCAGGGAATGTGTCTTTTCGGCATCCTTTCCTGAGAGAGCAAATCATTTGCCTGTAATGAGAATACTCGTTTCGAAATTAAACGCTGCAGGTGGGGAAAAATCTTTCCTATTTATGCCCCAAAATATGTAGCGAACAAAGCCAAACAAAGAATAGTGGATACCAATCTTCAGAGTTTGGGGGCCAAAGAGGGGAAATGGGAAAAAAGGTTGGATGCATGTAGCTGTCACAAGCAAAGAGGAGGGGTGAACAGCAATCAAGCAGTGAGCAGCAATGGTTTGCTGAGCTGGTATTGTCCTGGGGGAGGAAGGGAAAGGAGAATGTTAGCCGCTTTGAGACTCCTTAAAGGGAGTGAAAGGCGGGATATCAAATCCAAAACTCTTCTTCTCTCTCTTCTGGGATTCTCAAGTCTTACTGCAACTTACTGTAGTGGTTAGAGCATGGGTAGGGAACCTTTTTCTCTGAAGGCCAGGCAGAGAGGCTTAGAGGACTAGGTTTGAATCCCTGGGTCTGAAGTTCTGTAATCTATACCACTGGGTCAGAGTGTCAGGCAAGAATCAGGGAGATCCAGGTTCAAATCCCCCCGGTCCACTGAGTGACCTTGGGCCAATCCCTATTTGACAGCCTAACTTTTCTGGCAGGATTGTTGGGAGGATTATGGGAGAGGGAGTGGATGATGTATGTTGCTCTAAGCTTGCTGTGGGAAGCGCAATATAAAAACTGGAGTAAATAAAGATATAACACCTATATATTTTTTGCATAAAACTGCCCCTCCCCCACAATATTCAGAAATGCCAGAGAAAATGGCAGCGGAGGCCAAAGGGAAATATGAAGAGCCTAACCCCAGAGTTTCAGGCAGGCGTCTTTCTAAGCCCACCTTGGGATCCCATGGTTTGAACCCAGGGCACAGCATGTGCCTTGCCACTGAACAGTGTTCTGTAGTCAGAAAGCTCCCTGTTTTCCAACAGCCACATAACAATCCTTGCCTTGCCTACTAAAGTTTGTATTTTATTTCTGGAGCACAGCCTTTGGTGGTTCCTGCTAATAATCTATTGAAATTTCCAGTCACAGAGATGAAAAGTAGGGGAGCCAACAATAGGCATTCTGCTGTTCTCATAAGGGATGTGCTTATGTACCCAAAACACACCCTTCCGTTTTTGGTGCCGGAGGATGAAAGGCAAGTTTCTTTGTTTTGCCTGGAAAGGGGAAGAGCTGCCACAGAGGGCTGGCTAACAGAAGTGGCATTCTCAATCTTAAGCCAGAACTGAATTCAAAGGTGCTGGCTTGCAACAAGGGGTTCTATCCAACTAAATCTACTCAGACGAAACCCATTTAAATGAATAGACCAAAGTAAGCTGTGAAGAACCTTTTAATGAGGGTGAAAGAGGAGAGCGCAAAATATGGTCTGAAGCTCAACATCAAAAAGACTAAGATCATGGCCACTGGTCCCATCACCTCCTGGCAAATAGAAGGGGAAGAAATGGAGGCAGTGAGAGATTTCACTTTCTTGGGCTCCATAATCACTGTAGATGGTGACAGCAGTCACGAAAATAAAAGACGCTTCTTGGGAGAAAAGCAATGACAAACCTAAAGGTAAAGGTAAAGGTACCCCTGCCCGAACGGGCCAGTCTTGACAGACTCTGGGGTTTGTGCGCCCATCTCACATCTATAGGCCGGGGGCCAGCGCTGTCCGGAGACACTTCCGGGTCACGTGGCCAGCGTGACAAAGCTGCATCTGGCGAGCCAGCGCAGCACACGGAACGCTGTTTACCTTCCCGCTGGTAAGCGGTACCTATTTATCTACTTGCACCCGGGGGTGCTTTCGAACTGCTAGGTTGGCAGGCGCTGGGACCGAGCAGCGGGAGCGCACCCCGTCACGGGGATTCGAACCGCCGACCTTTCGATCGGCAAGCCCTAGGCGCTGAGGCTTTTACCCACAGCGCCACCCGCGTCCTATGACAAACCTAGACAGCAGCTTAAAAAGCAGAGACATCGCCTTGCCGACAAAGATCTGTATAGTTAAAGGTATGGTTTTCCCAGTGGTGATGTATGGAAGTGAGAGCTGGACCATAAAGAAGGCTGATCACTGAAGAATTGATGCTTTTGAATTATGGTGCTGGAGGAGACTCTTGAGAGTCCCATGGATTGCAAGAAGATCAAACCTATCCATTCTTAAGGAAATCAGCCCTAAGTGCTCACTGGAAGGACAGATCCTGAAGCCGAGGCTCCAATACTTTGGCCACCTCATGAGAAGAGAAGGCTCCCTGGAAAAGACCCAGATGTTGGGAAAGATGGAGGGCACAAGGAAAAGGGGACGACAGAGGATGAGATGGTTTGGACAGTGTTCTCAAAGCTACAAACATGAGTTTGACCAAACTGCAGTAGGCAGTGGAAGACAGGAGTGCCTGGCGTGCTCTGGTTCATGGGGTCACGAAGAGTCAGACATGACTAAGCAACAACAACAAAGCTGTGCTCATTCATTTCAGTGAGCCTACACTGAGTAGAACTAACATTGGCTGCAACCCAGAGTGAATCTGTATTTCAAACCTGGCTGCAAATCTGCTCCCAAAAATAACTGAATTATCTCATAATGGTGAAGTGGGGATCTTAGTATGTCTCATTAGGAAAGATATTCTAACTGGGATTTTAATATACCTGCTACCTCCTTGCTTGCTTGCTTTAACCATTAATTTCTAATGGCAGACGCTTGTCAAATTAACAGTATACTAAATCTATAGGAGTATAGCATCTAGATCAAGGGAAGTAATAGTGCCACTGTATTCTGCTCTGGTCTGACCACACCTGGAGTACTGTGTCCAGTTCTGGGCACCACAGTTCAAGAAGGACACTGACAAACTGGAACGTGTCCAGAGGAGGGCAACCAAAATGGTCAAAGGCCTGGAAACGATGCCTTATGAGGAACGGCTAAGGGAGCTGGGCATGTTTAGCCTGGAGAAGAGGAGGTTAAGGGGTGATATGATAGCCATGTTCAAATATATAAAAGGATGTCACATAGAGGAGGGAGAAAGGTTGTTTTCTGCTGCTCCAGAGAAGCGGACACGGAGCAATGGATCCAAACTACAAGAAAGAAGATTCCACCTAAACATTCGGAAGAACTTCCTGACAGTAAGAGCTGTTCGACAGTGGAATTTGCTGCCAAGGAGTGTGGTGGAGTCTCCTACTTTGGAGGTCTTTAAGCAGAGGCTTGACAACCATATGTCAGGAGTGCTCTGATGGTGTTTCCTGCTTGGCAGGGGGTTGGACTCGATGGCCCTTGTGGTCTCTTCCAACTCTGATTCTATGATTCTATGATCTACGGCCTTCCTCTCATCCATCACGGTAATAATATTCTTCAGATGACTCCTATGTGTTAGCAAAGCATGACCTTCTCTGCCTGAATCTATAGAAGTGACTCTTAATCAAACTCTTCATTCCCAGGTGTTCGCTGAAAGCGTCTACTTAAAAAAAACCTATTTTCTTTCCACAGCTTCTGGGTGACGACCAGTTTTTTTCAGCACAATCCTAGGCGTGTCTACTCAGAAGTAAGCCTCATTCAGTAAGCTCAGCTGGATTTACTTCTATTTCAGGTTAAGTGCGCATGGGATTGAGGCATTATTCTGATGGTATCCTAACAAGAAAATATCCTAATTGTTGTCTGAGCTCTTGAAAGTTTATCTCCTTTTTATTGCTTTTTTAATTAATTTATAAAGATTTCTTGGTTTATAAAAGTATGTGCAATGTCTCTTTTTTCAAGTTACATTTTCTGCAGGTCAATTTCATTTGTTGAGACGTTAGTGTTACATTAGGAAGAAAAGGGGGGAAGAGGTAGAGAGGCAATGATGGGTGGCTTTGTTTCTCTTTTACTTAATGTATGTTTGGGGTTTTGTGTCGTTTCTGCAGGTTATCCTTGCCAATCGCATTGTGTACCAAAAATGATGGCTATTTAGGGGATGATTGCTCAGTATTAAGATTTATGTATGCATACACTTAAAACACTTCCTAGCTAAAAGATACCAAGGTGGGGTAAGAGAGGTGCAAATAAAACTTAAATATCAATGCAATATAAACAATACACAATATACTGGCCAGAATAGAGGGAGAGGTGGTGATGGTGGTCCACTTTTCAGGCACTGCATATACACAACTGAACACCTGAACAATGCAGGTTGCTTTGGTCATGCTCATCCTGTGAGGGTAAGGATGATGTGAAGGTACCGTATTTTTCGCTCCATAAGACACTTTTTTCCTCCTAAAAAGTAAGGGGAAATGTATTTGCGTCTTATGGAGCAAATGTGTGGTCCCTGGAGCCGAATTGCCCAGGGGCAAAAAACAGATCGTGGAGGGGGGAGGGAAAGACAGCGAACTTGCAAGGAGAGGAGACTGGAAGATTAAAGCAATGAGGAGAGAAATTAGAAGAAAAGGAGGAGCAAAAAAATGCTCCAGCTAAGGAAAAGACACTAAGGCAAACAAGAGGGAAGGGGGTATTGAAACAAAGCCACTGAACAGCTGATCGGCAAGGGATCGGGAGGGAGATAAGAGACTCTAGAGATAAAGGAGGCTGCCTGGGAGGGGGGAGGTAAAAGCACCTGGATCCTCAGGATTTTTGCATTGGGTCACCCCAAATTCTCCATCAGATTACATAGCATGTCCGTGGCTACAGCCTGCACCAAAACACACACACATCCACTGTTTCGTGGGGCCGTAATGGTGCAAAAATGTGGTTACAAAGCACGGGTCCACAGGGATCCTCAGGATTTTTGCATTGGGGTACCCCAAACTCACCGACAAATCACATATCATATTTGTGTCTACAGCATGAACCACAAAAATCATACACCCACTGTTTCGTTCAGAATATTTTTTTCTTGTTTTCCTCTTCTAAAATCTAGGTGCGTCTTATGGTCAGGTGCGTCTTATGGAGCGAAAAATACGGTGCCCTATTCCTTCTCCCTTCTCCCCCAACAGGGGATCAGCAGAGTCACATCTGAAAACTGATCATTTCTGTGGCGTGAAGGTGATTCTTAAGAGTAAAATAGTGATGTTTTGCACAGAACTCTGGGTATGCATTGCTCCCCTTGTTTCATTTTTCCTTTTTTTTGCAACAACTCAAAATTCAGCATATAAACTCATATTTTAAGAAGTTTAATGCAATAACAGCAAAACATTATGGGTCTGCCTAGATTACAATAAGAAATCACGGTCTTGAAGATAAGTTTATTCAACTCTATTGTGGGTATTTCCAATTATTCTATTTAAATTATGGTGGGCTCTCCCCCCTCCCATTTCTTTGTGTATTTCTTTCCTCTAGTCCCATGCCTCTTTTTTTATTTCATTTGCCTTTTCTACAACATCAGCTTATTTTGTGCTCTCTATCCTTTGAAGAGGTATTTATCATCATTTCAAAGTGGGGGATATTGTGATTATAGAACAAACAAGTTTGCATAAATGAGTAAATGGATCAGATTGACTCTTTATTCTTTTGCATTACATAGTTCAGTAGCCACTATTGCTTGTTCAACTTCTAAATAAATGTGTGTGCTTAAATAAACACAAGCCCATGGCAAACTTGATTTGACATTCAGGGTGCATTTCTGTAATTCTCTGTGCCAAAATCCTATCCCCAATGCCTTTGTGGTCATCTCCCACAAAAGTGGGAACGGCTTGGGGACTTTTGTGGAGTTGGGATAAATTTCTTAATTTGTGGGGGTCATGGGGTCAAATACTTCATCCGACCTCCAGTAACCCCTCGAGATTTTGTTTGCTGGCTGAAAAGTACAGTTCTATTTCAGCAGAATTTTGACTGCTGAGTATAAACAGTGGAGGTTATTTTTCACCTGTGATCTTGGCTCTTGCTACTTTTAAAAAGGATGTTAAATGCCAAGGATTTTATGTAATGCTATCGTTGTATTATTTGTATTTCAATGCGTTTTGATTTTATTTTGATTTTAGATTGTCACAAGCTGCCCTGTGTGGTGCACGTTCATTAAGAGGGTGGGGGAGAAATAGACAGATAGATAGCTATGAATTGAAAATGAAGACAATGAGAGTGAAGTAATTTGATGCATTTCCCCCCGAGATGGAAGCCCTGTGCAGATATTCTTAAAGTGGGTGCACTCACTGCATGGAGAGGGTGATTGGGATAACAATGCCAGCCCTCCTTCGTTCTCTCTGCATGGATCAGTCATTGTGCATCAGAGGCTTCATATGCAGGATTGGTGTCCTGCCAAAAGTCTGCAGACTTTTGGGTACAGGATCCAGAGCCTCCACATACTGGTTGCATGCAAAAGGTCCGATCAATGCAGGTGAATCAAGACAGGGCCCAGTTAGCAAGAACCACCTTGAATTCACAGGCCAGTCTTTTGTTATCCCAGTTTCTACACAGTACAACAGATTAAAAGAGATTGTGGGCACCCAAGTTTCAGCCATGAAGCTCCTTGATTGGTCATAGAGAAATAAAGCATGCACTTCAGAAGGCTATTGTGAGAACAAAGTAGGACAACCTCATATGTGCTGCCTGGAGCTCCCCAAAGACAGAAAACAAATGAAAGCACACCAGCAAGGAAGTGATTGAATGGATGGTTGACCTTTGCGACTGTAACTGCTCAGCTTGTATTGAATTATGAAATCACAGAGCAAGGTCTTGCAAAGAATCAAAGCAACATTCAACAAATAATGAAGAAGTGCCTCCATCATCTTTAAAAGAGATAGAATAATGTGTTGGGGAAAAGACAGGATCATTTGACCCTGCTGACTAGCCTTCCCAGACCTGGGGCCTTCAGATCTTTTGGACAACAACTCCAAAGAGTCCCAGCCAGTGATCTGGGATGGTGGGAGTTTTGGATTAAAATCATCTGGAAGGAACCAATTTGCAGAAGGCAGTTTTAAACCAAAGCAGGAGACAGGTTTTTGTTTTTTAAGGGTTTGGGATTTATTTTCTCACTTTTACTTGCAATGCTCAACAGTGCTAAGGCATTAGTGATTTTTTCCAGTGAGAAGTCACAGAAACGTTCATTTGCATTCTTTGGGTACTTCTTCTAAAGCCTGGAAAAATGAAGGAGGCACAAATGAGTCAAAGGATCTGGGTGAGGAAATTACTACGTTGAAATATGCTGATGAAACCTAATATAATTTCAGGTGTAAAAACCCTCCTTCAAGTGCTCTCCTTCATTTCGGTAAAGCTTACTCAGGAGAACCTGCCAACAGATTGTGTCCTGTGTCATTATAGCACAGGGCTACAAATGTAGTTTCCGATCATAAGGATGACTCCATGTTGGGCTGTAGAAGTTTAACACCTTTAAAACAACATCTGGAATCTAATTAGCAATTGCAGCAGAAATGGGGAAACATTAGTGTTGCCAGCTGCCTTTATTTTGCGGGACAGCTTGGATTTAAGAATCACACAGTTCCATAGGACAGAGTGGGTTAGAACTCAGAAGGCATCCCATATTTCAGAGACCATAGATCAACAGCAAGGGTGGGGAACCTGAGGCCTCAGGGCGAAATGCAGCCCTCCAAGTGTCTATCTTGCCCTTAGAATGCTCCCTAGCTCATACCAATTCTCCCCAGGCCACATCCTTGCTGCCTCTGTTTTTACCATGCTGGGATGTATCCTTGAACTCTGAGGATGCTTTTTGACTTCTTGAATGGAGGATGGAGACGGGTGTGTGAGTGTCTAGAAACTAGCGTGCTGTACAAAGGTAAACGTTTACATTTGCTGTTAACAGCCATGTGCATCTCTGGCTCTGCACACCACTGACAAGCAGCTCTTGGATGCTTGTTTAGAAGGAGATGTAGCTCTTGGGTTGAAAGAGAGTGAAAGAGCACTGGGAGATAATTTATAATGAATTGAAAAAAGTGTTTAAGAGTACTTTTCCAAAAACAAAACAAAACAAAACAAAAAACAGAGTCCTTTTTGTCGGGGATAATTCAGATGGGAATTCCCAGGTGTCAAAAAAAGCTATTTATGTATGCCACTACTGCGGCCCGTGTTTTGTTAGTCCCAAAATGGAAAATGAGTGAGGTCCCAACTAAAGAAGAATGGCAACTTAAACTGATGGAATATGCACAGCTTGCAGACTTGACTTATAGAATAAGAGAACAAGAAGAATATACGTTTAAAGAAGATTGGAAAATGTTTATTGAATATATGGTTGAAAATTGTGTACATTGAAAACATTGGCAGCTTTAAGATAAATTCAACAGTGTAAATAAGTTTTGGTGGATGTAAAAATGCAATAAATGATTTAGTTTATGTAAAATACGCAGGGATCTATGGCATGAAAACTGAACCATGGAAAGAGAAGAAGAGTCACTGATATTTTGAGGTTGTTTAAATGAATATTCTAAAATGTAAAATAGAAAAACTTAATAAAAATTGTACCAAAAAAGAAAAGAAACAATAGTTCTCACCTCACTCTACAGTGTCCCTCACTAATGAAACTTTGTTCTGTGATGCTGTAGAAGGTGCAACAAACACTGCAGGCCACAAACAGCTGCTGCAATCTTTCCCTTCGAATTGGATCATGTAAAGACAAGGGAATCTGAATGTCATTTCAAATGCCTCTGAAATCTAGAAGGAATATGGAGCAAGGATCCAAGACAAAAGCCAAATATATGGCAATATATAAATGGCAATATATAAATGCACACACACAAAAGTATGACGGCATTTGCTTCCTTGCTTCCAGTCCATGGCACAGATCAGCACCAGCCAAACCTCCCTTTGCAACAGGGGAAGGAATATAATAACTGCAATTTGTCAGAATTAGAGAAGCTGTGGGAAACACTGGGCTGAAAGTGGTGAGCGATTTTGTTGCAGTCATTGCCTGAGAGGTTGACAGACCACAAGGGAAAAGCACAGCATATTGTGGGCAGAACTATGGAACCCATCAGTTTAGGATTATTAGAAACACAACAACAAAAGCAAAGGGCAGCCTTCCCCATCCTGGTGTGTTCTAGACATTTGGGCCACCAACTATCACCAGCCCTAGCCAACATTGCCAGTCATCATCTGGAGGATACGAAGTTAGGGGAAGGCTGATTTGAGGGACAAAATCACAAGCCATTTCACTAAGCAGTCAATTTACACAAGTAGCACTTGATTGACCCTGTACAGATTGTGTGGGTTAATCTACAGGGTTGCCTAAAACTGGTGGTTAGGCATGGTGATTTATGATGACCCACCTTTTGCTGGGCTTCTCTGGGAAGGAGATTTTTGAGAAAAGAAGGTGGTACGTGAAGTTCGTGAAGTGCAAGGATGATGGGCCTATGCTATTCACTTCAACTGAAAAGAAATGGCTGAATTAGGATAGGACTTAGAAAGAAACGTTTCCCAATGTGTGTGGATTTATTTATTTATTTATTTATTTATTTATTTATTTATTTATTTAAAATCTTAATCTCTGCCTTTTATATGGCTATGTCTGAAATGAAATCTCATACTTCCAAACATAAAACGGTTGCCACAGATCAAACACCTCAGTCAAAGCTTTCACATCACCTGGATTCTGTCAAACTTAATACTTTTCAGCAGTGGCAGTTCACCTGTTAATCTGGTAGTCATCCAGAGATAATTCCTGGAGTGAAAGCTGAAATATCTAGTGATGCATGTAAACATGCAAATTAGCTATCAGTTAGATGTGTAAGCTCTTTTCCTCACCCCATCACTTATCAAAATTATTTTAACCACCTTCCACATTTCCTCTGAGCAGGGGAATCCCCCCCCCCAATTATTTTTACCACTAGGTAAAATTTCTATAGACACACAAAAAGCCCCGGAAAAAATTCCACAAATCTCAGAATAATTTTACTTTACCTCCCAATTCCTACAGATGTTTAGCTTGACTATGACTCTTCAATAGCTCACTTCAAATCTTGCCGTAGGCAACATTTGATGATAATTATAGCTGTGTTATACCCACACTCGGAGTGAACAGAAAACTTCCAGAACCAAACTTCCAACATTGTGTGTGTTATTTGAAGCCCTTGAACTGGGAGATTTTAGAAACAGGATTCAGACTTTTAAAAAATGGTTTCAATGATGGTGGGAAGAGAACAGTGATCTCCTGTTCTTCTATTGCTGAAGTGTTTTTTTGTTTTTTTAAATAGTTTTGCAGTTGTTTGTGGTGGCATCTGAATTTATTTGCAATGAACAACCGGCAGCTACCATTCCAATGTCCCTGTTGTGTTTTGGTCCAATGTTGGATCTCACAGAGTCAGTAGAGTGGCAAGGCAGAAGTTGCTGGACCATGGATAACTCTAAATAAGTAACTTACTCTGGCAAAAGTTGGGAGCAGACTGAGCCCTTTTAAGTCCCTGTCTCCAGACTATCTTTTCTAGGCTTCACCCTCTTGTAGAGAACTTCAGAGCTTTAAAGGGCCAGTCCTCTGGCCTGTAGACAGGAACCCCTCCTCTCTTTCATTGCCTCCCTCCTGGTGCACTCCATGAGCCACTAAGTTGATGACATGCAGTGGGAGGTACCCGGTCCAGGAGAAGGTGCCTGTGAGGGTCCAGGCTCTAGCCCAAGGGTTTCCCAAACTTGGGCCACAACTCCTGTCACCCCAAAACAGCTGGAGACCAAAGTTTGGGAAACCCTCCTCTAGCCCTACAGGTGCCAGTGATTCTGGGAGGTTCTTCTAGGGGCTGAACTTGACCCAGCTCCCTATCTGGTGCCTCTGCACCCTCCGATTCGGTGTCTGCATTGCTGCTGGATTCAAGGGTCATGACAGTTCCCCACTCCTGGAATTCTTTCTACCACCACCGTAAGTGGCCAATACTGACAAAACTATTCAAAAATTCTAGGGTCCTGAAATCCCCCCTTCCCTCTGTTACTGGAATTTCTGTTCCACTGATTTTTAATGCAGTCATAGTTTAGGCATGACGTGGTAAGCAATTTTTAAAAAGAAGTCTAAAACCATATTTGAGGTGGGTTTTTAGAAGGTCCTTTTCACACTTTCACCCCCTACTGCCAACATTGGTTTGTTTTTTCCCCAGAGGGGTGGGGCTGTACAAAAAATTGCCTTCAACAATCCCATCACTTGCAACGGGCTGAGGAATTCTGGGAGGTCGTATCATCAGACGTTGTTCAAAACAATGAAGGGCTAGGTTCAGCCACAGGACCTGCTAGTGGAAGTCAATGCAAGGACTTTTGCTAGCACAGTGTGTCAGGAGACCCTCTAGAATAGCATAGCGGGGAGAGGGACAAGTGCTCTATAGGGCAAGGAGAAATGCTTGCACTGATGGAGCCATCTCCTTATTTCTGCATCGAATTCCTCCTCAGATATTGTTTAAGGGAGGCTTTACACAGAAAGGCATTCCTCATATGCCAGAGTGAAGTTTAATCACCGTGAGAAGCCCGTAGAAACGTTACGCAAATAGTTAATAGTGAAAAATTTTTGTCAAAAGTGATATGTGTGCACTTAAAATGCAGCTCTTTGCTTTTTATTATTCATAAATCTCATAGCCCACCTTGTTCCATTTTACCTCCCTCAGAGAAACTCTTTAGAAAAGCAAAAGTTGAAAAAAGGACAGAATCAGCCAAAGGGAAGCCTGTGCTGGCTCTAGAGAATATTTGACATTCACATCTTTTCTCTTTGCAAAGGGGGAAAAAGTATTAACATTTTTCCAAATTACAGGTGTGAAAATTAAGTCAGCTGGAGGCATGTGTCTGAAATATGCATTATATATCTGAGAACCTTTGGAATGTTAACAGTCAACCTAGGAAATGCACAACAAAAACAAATAATAATGAGGTGATTAATGAACTAGAAAATCACCAGTAGTGGGGTACCAAGATTGCGTGGTGACCTGAATGAAAAGCGATGGCAGGTCCTAGGCCCTTATTCATTGTGGCTATGTATAAGTGAGTCACCACTTGACAAGCTTTCAGGACAGCTATTGCATTTGCCGTAGAAAGTGCCTAAATGTTTTATGCCTGAATCGTAAAATGAGTGAATGCACTTTAAATCAGAATATGAAATTTCTCTGGTGGAAGTTATTCAAATACTTATGAAATGACAAAACATTTTGGAGCAGGCAAAAAAGGAAGGAAGGAAGGAAGGAAGGAAAGAAGGTGGCTACATTTTTTGAAACCCCAATGATCTGTAAAACAGAAAACATTTAGATATAGCATACAATTGCATCTTGAGCAGAGGTTATGTTTCAGGTATGGCGTGCATGTCCCCAAAGGTGTACACCTGAACTGTCCCCATTGGAATTGTCTTGTACAATTATCCCTACCATCCAAGCAAAGGAAGAGGGCTTTTAAGCTGTATGCCCTGCTTATTGGGTTCTGGGACACTCTTGTGAGATCTTGTGGGGCCATCCAAGTTCCCACAAAAGCCTCCCAAGGCCTAGGAAGCAAGCTTGAAAGCTTACATGCTCTTTCTGCACCAGGAAAACCCAGCACAAAAGGAGCTTTTAAGATCTCCAGCTTGCGTGCAATTAATTTGCAGGAGTTCAACTGTCCATCTTTCAAAGTTGAAATTGTGCAGGTTGATCGCACCAAATTTTGAAAAAAATAACACAAGGAGTTATACAACCATACAAATGTCTTTAAGTGAAAATGGTTTCAAAACAGATTTGGGGGTTCAGAATTCCCTTCCTCCTGCCTCTCCATTTCTATATGATTCTCCCAATGTTAGGATGCATGGAAACTAATGGATGTTAGTTTATGGAAACTAACAGAAACTCAAACGACTTCAGAGTCTAGCAGGGGACACTGAGTCAAAGCCTATAGTGCCATCAGTTAAGGAGCCAGATTCCATTCCTGATCTCCCCTGTTGGAGATCAGGGGAGCCTATGGCAGAAGCTCACTGAACCAGATGCCACATGATTCCCCACAAGTTGCTCACTAGGAGCTCTCCATGGTGCTGTAGCAACCAACCACCCTTGTCTAAGGGCTCCTATGTGAGGCACAGAACAGGGCAGAAACAAATATGCCTTGAAGGCACTGTTCCTCTCTGTGCAGCAGCCATTTTAAAGGTACTGGGAGGGAATCAATGTTGCATTAAGCTGATTGCACCATCACAGCATGCATTTTGATTGCCTGGTATCACAGTCTGCTGCCCTCTCACCCCTCTGAGATTTTCTCAACCTCCTGAGTAAATGTGTGGAGGCAGCAGGACTGCACCTGTGGGAGTCTTCGTTCTTGCTTCTGCTGGTGGGGCTTGTTTGTTGAATCCTGCCCACTGTATACACGAACACTGTGTTTAATTTGGCACCACCAGCATAGAAAAGATTATGGTGGTAGCAGGGATGTGGAAGCTGCAGTATGGCCAGAGACAGGAACATCTGTTTCAGAAAGGTGAAAGCAAAATTTTTGTTGTGGGGTGTGTGTGTGTAGGACAAATGAGAAAGACTGGATGGGAACATGGGGTCAGGTACAAATTTTTGACTTACACCTTCAAAGCTAAAGCTACCTTTGATTATGCAGGTAATGGAACAAAAGACGGGATGCTATGTTATGCAAAAGGCTGAGAGCAAAGTACCGTGAGGTATCACAACCACCTGAATGCTAAACATCAAATACTGGAAAATGGTCTCCCTAGTAGAGAGAACCGCTCAGAAAAAGATGTAGGCTATTTCTTCCCTTCTTTAGCTTGCCAGTGCTTTCATCACTATTAGCTAAGAAACGGAAGGTAATCACAGAGTACCTGGTCATAAAGGTCATGAAATCACATATCATGCATCTCTATTCCCTCTGCTTTTCCAAGAAGAAAACAATACGGAGGTTACAGTCCGGTTGTTGCTACCTTGTGCCATATCAAGGACATTGAGTGAGCTGTTCATCATGACTTTGTATTCACTGTTGAATCAAAAGAGCTTTTCAGTAGGGGGCAAGGGAGAATGATCTTCAAAAGAAGTCATGTGGAAATACAACGAGCCAGGCTTTGAAGTTACCAGTACATGAGAAATGCCAAAATGAAATGTGTGTGTGTGTGTATATATATATATATATATATATATATATATATATATGTATGTATATGTATGCAGGTTTTGGTGTCTTCGGGTGTCTTCCCGTGTAAGAATCGGGGTGTCTGTGCGACGTTTCGACGAGGTCTCACTCGTCATCTTCAGGCTGGTGCTTTCGGCTTCTTGTTACTGGAACAGAGCAGAATCTGGTGTTTGGGTTCCTATAAATACTGTTGAGGGGTGTGGTGTATGGCCTCCAACGTTCTGGGCAGAGAGGAAGTTCCTAGATTAGTGTGCCTTTTCTTCTTTTGTTCCTTAATTACTTGAGGGATATCTTGAGTGATTTCATGAGTGATATTCTGAATACCACTGGGTGGGTCATTAATGACCCACCCAGTGGTATTCAGAATATCACTCATGAAATCACTCAAGATATCCCTCAAGTAATTAAGGAACAAAAGAAGAAAAGGCACACTAATCTAGGAACTTCCTCTCTGCCCAGAACGTTGGAGGCCATACACCACACCCCTCAACAGTATTTATAGGAACCCAAACACCAGATTCTGCTCTGTTCCAGTAACAAGAAGCCGAAAGCACCAGCCTGAAGATGACGAGTGAGACCTCGTCGAAACGTCGCACAGACACCCCGATTCTTACACGGGAAGACACCCGAAGACACCAAAACCTGCATTCCTGTACCCGTGAAAATCTACGAAAGCAAACATGTATATGTATATATATATATATAGCAATTTTATGAAATTAAGCAAAGTTGGTTGTTTTCCCAGTTTGAGCCAACTAAAAAGATCTCACTTCTCTGGATCAATCCCCCCCTCCTCTTTATGATGTGGTGTTACACAATGAGTTAGCAATACAGCTCAGTAATTAGATTTTTCAAAGTAGAAATATTTAGGGGAGGAAAGCGAGCTGAATATTAAACCTTCATCCCGCTTTTCAGTATGGAGCTAAAGCTTGGTCTTCTGAGGTCACCTCGAAAATAGTCCATTCTTCCCGCTGGCATCAATTTCCTAGATCAATTAAATTTAATATAGCCCATTATTCCCTGCAAAACTTCCACTCCTCCTTCTAAGCTCCTTGCTAAGAATTGTTAAATGAGGTTTTGCCTTCATCAAATCACCAAGGAGATGAGTAATAGAAAAATAAGAAAAACTAAACAAAAGCTTCCATTAAACTCGTCCTCTCAATTTTGCCTTCCTTCTTGATAACGCTATTTTATAAAGGCAGTCTGAAGCCAGGTACAAACCCTAAACATTTCAAGGGAATCCAATAGAGACTCTCCTCTGAACACTTAGCAAAACCCGAATTTGTCGCTCATGGCAAGGCTTGCCCCTTGTTCTTTGTTTCTAGGAATGGTCCTTTATCTGAATTTATTTAACAAAATTTATGTATCACTTGATTCTATAATTGAGATCTGGCTTGCTAGCATGGCTCAGCTAGAAACTAGGCCTTTATGGAAGCGGCTCCTGAACTTTGAAATGTTCGCTCTGAGACAATGATGAAACTTTGGATGATTTTTTCTTCTTATACTTGTTAGTTGTATTTACTGTTCAACATTGGTTTTATGCTCTTTGTGACCACTACTTGGGGAAAAAACAATTTATAAATATCTATTTATCCATATCTACTTTAGTAACTTTGTAACGGCAGGAGTGCAATTACATAAGAAATTGAGGGCAAATTCTGAAGTTGGCATCTTTCGAGCCCAAATCCTTATTAAACAGAAAAAGGGGAAACTATGTTTTGTTAATCTCTTTTGTGAAATTCAAATCATGTTTATACCTCAGGGAAAAGGCCAGAGGCTAAGATTGCAGGCATGAGCTTGGAGACGATTAACCTACTTTACATTGCTCTTGTTGCATTGCATTCAGTTAATCATTAATTTTTTACTGCAGTTTCTTTAACAATTAGGCAAAATCAGTGTTTATCTGCTTGCTATATTTAGAATATGAAGCTAAGCACTGTTTTCTGTTCACATTTCCAACAGGATATTTCATATGTCAAGTCCTGGAAGTTCAGTTAGCAAGCAAAACGCATAATTGTGGTTCCAGTGACTTTGACTGATGAGCTACATCTTCCTTGCTGTTAAGTCTTCTGTTAACATTCATGTTTAAGGAGTAGGTGTGGATATGAGCAGCAAATGGGTCTTCCCCCCCATTCAGCTTCACAGCCAGACAGGGATTCCCCCCCCCGCCCCGTCCAAAACCTATCTCTATGTCCTTAAATCTTTCTAATCTACTGATAACTAATATATGGGAAATGACACTTATCCTGGAGTAACCTATACAGGGTGGCCTAAGTGGAATGGAAACTATTTTCATTCTGTTTCAAATCAGGCAGCCACCGTGCTGCAGCATAAATGGGAGGGTTTCCAGTGCATGCTCAGACTACATTTAGCACAGGGAAATGTCCTATTCTTGTCGAAAAGTTGGACCATTTCCTTCTTGGCATGTTAGAAATTCTGCATGGTGCTCCTGGGGCAAAGACTACAGGATAGTACAGAGGTCATTGGCCACTAGCTCCTAACTCCCAGCCCTAGCTAGCAAAGCAAATAGTCAGGATTGTTGAAAGTTGTAGTCTAGCAGCACCTATAAGGTACCATGTTGGCTATCCCTGGGTAGTTCCTTCACTGGCAGCATTTTGTATGCAGATCAGAGCTCCACAGAGCTCTGGGTTGTGCCTAGGGCAGGGGTGTCAAACTCAAATTAATCGGGGGCCGCATCAGTAGTTTGGTCACCCTCAAAGGGCCGGTTGTATCTGTAGGACTATGTGTGAATGCATGTAAAGTGGAGGTTTGCTGTGTAGAACGGCCGGCGCCATTAGAGGGCAGACGTTCTCTGGCTTGTAGGCTGCCGCGCATGCGCTGAAGAGGCGGCTTTCTTGTGCAAAAAAAAAAAAAGCGAGAATAAAAGGTCAAGGCTGGCGGCCGCCGGTGGCTACATGGGCCACATGACGAGGTCTGGCGGGCCGGATTCGGCCCGCGGGCCTTGTGTTTGACACCTGTGGCCTAGGGTGAGTGAGTGAGGGAGGGAGGGAGGAAGGAAGGAAGGAAGGATCTGGCCCTGATCTGGCCACAGTGATCCATGCGGCGGTCACTTCCAGGCTTGATTATTGTAACTTGCTCTACGTAGGGCTGCCCTTGAGGCTGCCCTAGAAACTCCAGCGGGTGCAAAATGCCGTGGCGAGGCTCTTTACGGGGTTCTTGCAGCGGGATCACATTCATCCAGTGCTTTACCAGCTGCACTGGCTCCCGGTGGAGTACGGGGTCAGGTTTAAGGTGCTGGTTTTGACCTTTAAAGCTCTATGCGGCCTAGGACCCATGTACCTACGGGACCGCCTCTCCTGGTATGCCCCGCGGAGGACCTTAAGGTCCACAAATGACAACACCTTGGAGGTCCCAAGTCGCAAGGTGGTTAGATTGGTCTCAACTAGGGCCAGGGCCTTTTCAGTACTGGCCCTGACTTGATGGAATGCTCTATCACAAGAGACCAGGGCCCAGCGGGACTTGACATCTTTCCGCAGGGCCTGCAAGACAGCTGTTCTGCCTGGCCTTTGGTTTGGACTCATTCTGACCCTTATGTTTCCCTCCCCTTATGGTTTTGATCTATGGGCTACTTTTAAAATGAGGCTGCATTTTATATTATATTTTAACCTGTATTTTATTTTTTTTTTATTTTATTGTAATTTTACTGGTGTTAGCCGCCCTGAGCCCGGCTCTGGCTGGGGAGGGTGGGGTATAAATAAATTATTATTATTATTATTATTATTATTATTATTATTATTATTATTATTATTATTAAAAGAATCTTTATGTTTGCTTGATGTATATATTCATATGCGGTGTTGCTTTTTTCTTATATAGAATTATAGAGCTGGAAAAGTCCCCAAGAACCATCTAGTTTGACCACTTGCAATGCAGGAATCTGAACACAAAGTCCCCCATCCAACTTGAAACCATACTGGAACCTGCTTAGCCTTGTGATTATGCTAGCTGTTTTATCGCTGCACCGCATGCTACACAGATTGATCCAACCAAGGAGTAGCTCCTAAAATAGGTGTGAATTTATTTGTTGTTAAGGGTGTATGATGGGGTATTAGGGGAAGGGTGGGGGACACGTTGCACACTTTTTGGGGTAGTTTGTCCACTTTTGGTCCCCACCCTGCACTCAGCTCTCACCTAGAAGCTCCTAGAAGCTGTCAGCATGCGACAGCAGCCACACTCTGAGGAACGGCTTTGACTGCCTGGCAAAATCAGGTGAGGGTAGCTGATGGGTCTCAAACCCTCAGTGAATTAGGAACTTCCTCCGCATGCAAAGACAGGCTTTGGCAGATTGAGCAGATGAGAGAGCAAGAGTGGGTTCAACGGTCAAGAAGTTGGTTTCTGCACATGCTCTAGAGCAGCAGTTCTCAACCTGTGGGTCCCCAGATGTTGTTGGACTACAACTCCCATCATCCCTGACCACTGGTCATTCTGGCTAGGAATGATGGGAGTTGTAGTCCAACAACATCCAGGGACCCACAGTTTGAGAAACACTGCTCTAGAGGAAAGTGAGAGGCTGGTGGGTCTCGTCAACCTGGGAAGGTAGCCTATCTAGGAGAAGGAAAACTCTGATCCTAAACCTCCACTGCTTTGCAGGATATCTTCAGGAGAAGAAAAGGCTAAACCCTACACAAATTTGGAGTGCAGTCCCTAAGATGATTGGATAGTGCTTTGTATGCCTCCTTCCGGCACCTCTGGAAGCCAAGCTGGTGCCATATTTATTGCTTGGCCTTCCTTTGGACCAGCAAGGTCAGGAGGGAGATACTGCCATCTGGGCAGCCCAAGATTTCCATACAGCCCAGGATCTCCCAACTTGTGCACTTTGCTGCTGCTAACACAGCGACAGACGGATGCTGCCCAGCTTTGTAGTTATATCTGTATTTCTTGTCTGCAGTTTGTTGGAGGTAGAGTTATTAACGGCTAATCAAATTTTGGTGACTTCAAGCTCTATTAGTGTTTTTATATAGCTTTTCTATAAGAAACGCTAACTACTATATTGGCAGGGCTCCGAAAAGTGTGGGGCAAATGCAGGGGACCAGGGGAGTGACCCAGGAGAGGAGAGGAGACCAGCGATTGGAGTTTGGTGCCACCCAAGAGGCAGGAGCCAGTGCAGGGGGAGGAGGAAGAGTCAGGGCAGTCCAAGAAGGAGGAAGGCATCTAGGATGTGGCCGAAAATAAAAGGCTGTTCTGCCGACAGATGGGTCAGTAGCTTTTTTTGTCAATAAAGATTTAACTATCAAACGTAGGCCTTTCTCAGGTGTGGTAGGCCAGAACACATTCACACCAAATGTACCCATTCTTATGATTAGTCCCTCATGTGGACACAAAGATTTTTTAAAAATGGCATATTTAGTTTATGATCATCTAATGGAAACCCAGACAAAAGCAGAATATATTCTAAAGGGTTTTAGCTCTCTCTTATGGCAGATCTGATTTATAATTCATTTCTCAGTTATGAGCCTTTTGCTTTGTAAAGGAAACCTGACGATAATCCTTGGCATATGAAGCAAAGTAATAAATTGATATTGCAACATCTCCGCTGATGAGAAACAGCCCAGCTCCATTCTCATTAAAAATTAAAAGGGGACTGAGATGGGACTTTAATCTTAAGATTTTGATAATGCAAAAAAGTAAATATAAGGATAATCAAAATACTAGCTGGCATAATAAAATGCAAGGCCCCCCTCCACTCAAAAGGATTTCGGATTAATTTTTGTGAGTGTCTGGAAATAGGTATATATTTCACCTTTTTTTGAGTATATACACAAAAATTTGACTTGAACTTAGATTTTTCAAATGTTCACTATATTTGGAATGACCATTCAGGTATGCTGACAGTGTAAATAAACTACAGTCAGTCATGCATATCAAATAATGGAAAACAGATGTGGGTTTTGAATTTTGACTCTTGTTTAGATTCTGAAACCTCTGGTGGAAACTTGTAATTTGGGTAAGGGCCAAAGCGCAGTTGCAGAGTACCAGCTCTGCATGCAGAAAGTCCCAGGCTCAATCACTAGCAGTTAATGTAGACAGTATTGAATGGAACAATGGTCTGGCTCACTACAAGGCAGCTCCCCATCTTCCTAGGATGCTTGTATTCTGTAGCACTGAACGTGCTGTTGGTTATAACTGAACATGCAAGAGTATAGTTGAACTTGCTACCACCATCAAAACAATACCCTTTCCCTGGAATATTTGGCTGAACAGTGCAGTTCCACCAAAAATCTCCTGATAACTGAAAATATGCTATGCCTGCACCATTGCCATGGTTACAATATATGCTTTGTTGAGTTAGAGTTCTCTATTTGCCTAGTATCTGCTTTCTCCTGATACAATGCTGTCTCCAGCTCTTGGAAGGCTCTTGGGTTGTGGGTCTCTGTTTCCCTGGGCTTCCTTATTCCTCTGCAAGGCACTGCTGCCCCTCACACAGCTACAATTCTCAGAGTGGCTTAGCAATCGATCCCAGGGAATTCTTTATAGCTATATTTTTTCCACCAGGACTGCAGTGACAAAGGGAAGAGAGGAAGGGGGTCTTCTTTTTCTTAAAGTACTAGAATTTGGTTTGGATAAGTAAGAAGTTCACAAAAGTTTGTGGTCTGCCTTGTAATAGACTGTAAAACGGCCTCGGTCCACTCCTTGTGCAGCCAAGCTTTAAATGAATAATTGACAAAAAAACGACTGGAGCGGTTAAAAGAACTAAAGGGCCATAAATTCTTTGTTAGGAGATGATAGATTGCTTAATATGGTACATGATTAGTTTGGAAGCATGCCATGTTTATATCATAGCTGAAATCAAGGTGTAAATGAGGCCCCTTAGAGTGAGGCCAATGGCAATGATGGGTCTGTTGCGCCATGGAAAAGAAAGTTGTGCCATCTTTACAACTGTTGTAAGGAGTCTTGGCTTTGTCCAGGGCAAATTGGGGCTTTCTCACTGATACTGTTGTATTTTTGTGCAAATGCTGGAAAAAAGACCCAGTGGTTGCACCAGCAGAATGTCAACTGTGCAACCAATATTTTGCACACACCCTGATCAGCTGCCCAAACAATGGGAGCCATACATGGGAAAGGGGGGGGAGGGGAAAACACCAGAAAGCAAACAGAGGAATCTTGAACCACCAGAACTACCACTGGATCTCTCCCCTCCCCCCAATTTACAGGCAATCCCTCTGCAAATAGTAGCCTTCAGGCCTTCTTAACCACCCGGAGAGGGATGTGAAATGGAATTAGTGCTGGGAGAGAAATTAGATTCAGTTCAAATATACAGGCAAACTAAACCTAAGCTGCACTTCTAAAAACAATACATAAAACTGTGTATTGTCATTCCCCAGCCACGTAATGGGTGCAAAAATGTACACACAGGGGTAAACTGTGAAAAAGTGTGTGTGTGTGTGTGTGTGTGAAATAACATGCACCATCCATTGTATTAGTGGAAATTGCTTTGCAGAAAAAGTGAGTAGTGGGCAAAATTGAATAGAAACGTGTGTACACAAGGAGAAATTTGCACTAAAATGCGGTTGAATTTTCATGAGGTTTTTTTATAAGAATGCAGATAGATGTGGCAATGTGGAGAAATGAACCCAAGCCTAGAAAACTGAGAGAAACCAAAGTTGGCGGATTCACCCGTGGCTAGTAGGATATAGGGGGCTGCAAGAAGTGAGGAGGGAAAGAAAACAAAGATCAGTTGTGCAAGCTGTCTTCCATGCATGCAACTTTTCACACACTCTTGTTCTTTGCAGTGTCTCTATGCACCAGTTAATTAATTATACCCCTCATTTCCAAGCAAATGGCCCCCACAATGCGACTGCCCTAATCTTCCTGCAGGCCCTGGTGGACACTAACTTGCACCTTATCTGACAGCGGAAACCTTCTTTCACCCCACACCCCCGTTTTAGCTACATAATAATGCAGGCTGCTTAGTAGTAGCCTTTGAGGATTTAAAATTATAAACCGCAGGAAGATATCTCTTTGCATAAAAGAGTTGACACAATGCTTCTCTCCTGCTTTACTCTGGCATTCTATTTTATACAATTCCTAGTGGGGTGGAGCGTATATTTTTGGGGATGGGGTGGGGGGACCTCGAGCGTGTTGATCAGTCGTGCATTGTGATTTGGAAAGATTGAAAGCCTGTGTGCCTACTCAACTATAATACTATATCCCCATCGTGAATTATTACTTCTTTCCAGCAAGGAAGAATTACTATACATAATGCATATAAATAGCCTCGTGTGGAATTTTGTTGGGAACAAAGGAACGGTAAGGTATTCATGAGAAATGCTAGACTGTTCCGGTTCAGAAAGTTGCTGCGTGTTGGTCCTAGGGAACGAGAAATACAAGTGGATAACAAAGCAGCATCCCTTTTCCTAAAGTTATTGCCAAATCGTTGATACTCTGGTGTACTTACTCTGGGCACCACTTGCCTCTGAGCATCTACTGAAAAATATTTTGAGTGACCGCTTGCCCAAGCTCCCTGCTACCCGATACGTGCATTGCTGTGTTGCCAGAGAACATTCTGACTGAGGGGGCGTAGGTCTGTTTCCAAATGTGGAGCTGGCGGCCCCTTCTTGGGGGTGGTGTGGTGTCAGGGACGACTAGACACTGAGAAATGGTGGCTGGATCCTGAGCAGGGAGGCAGGGGGTTTAGAGACTGACTTGGGAGAAGGGATCAGTGATCTGGAGGAACCTGTAGCAGCTGTGAGATGAGAGTCTGAGGCAAGAGAAGCTGCAGGATTGGAGATCGAAGAACAGATGCAGGAGGAAAGAGAGAGATCAGTCAGGCTAGTGCAAAGGCAAGGGCTCCCAAACCTCCTCCTCCTCTTCCTCCTGCTCCTGCTCCCACCTCTCCTGCGCTCCACTGTCTCCCAGGACCAGGATAGGATTGAAGTGGGAGAAGCAGAAACAGGTTACAAACAAGTAAACCCTCTGCCTGCTTGTGTGCAGCACGGAGAGCATAGCTGTCAACTTTCAGATTTGAAAATAAGGGATCAACAGCCTCGAAAATAAGGGATCCCTATCCCGGGGAGCCTTGAAAGTAAGGGATCAGCAACCTCACCTGTCCTGGGGACAGTCTACGGGATATCTAACAATCCGGGATAGCAGTGGGAAGCAGCGCTGGAATAAGGGAATTTCCCGCAAAAAAAGGGAAGGTTGACAGCTATGGCAGAGAGGGGAGATACATAAGCCAAGGTCAGAGGTGGGGGCCCCTCTCTGTTGTGGCAACTGCCTCATCGGGTGTACACCCAGGAGTAGCTGAGAAACAAAGAACTGGTGGACATGCCTTTTCCTAATTTGTTAAGTGTACTTTTGACACTAAAGAGCCAAATCCTCACTCTGGACACTCCTTGCCTGACAGGTGGAGGTCAGTCCCATGGGATCCTCCTGCTCCAGCTTGTCCACTCTCCTTTCCTGGCTGATGTCCTTGTCCGTTGCTAAGGATGGAGCAGGACAAGTTGCCAGTGGCACTGCCTCCCCAGCCTCTACAGGCAAAAGGGCGAAGCCTCTGTCCACCCTCCTGGGCCAACCCCTGCCAAGGGCACCCTCCATGTCATCCTCCTTCTCTAATAGCTAATCTAACAACAGCTGCCACTCCAGCCGGTTGGGATCATTGGGTGCACAACAGAGATGGCCTGGCCTGTGCAAAATAAGAGTGGACCTATTACTTCCCACGATTTACAGAGAGGCTGTGGGTTAGAGCACTAGCTCTGCAAGCAAATCCCTTGCATTGCCAGAAATCCTGGACAGCTGCTGCCAGTCAGTTTAGACAATACTGACCTAGATGGGCCATTGGTCTGATTCAGCATAAGGCAGCTTCCTAGGATTCCTTTAAATCTGGACACAATGCAGCCTAGAACTGAGTTAGCTTTTTAGCAGCTGCAATGCACTACTGGCTCATGCTGGGCGTGTGATCAACTGAGATGCCTATATCCTTTTCATATGCTTCCAAGACACACCTCCACCATCCACTGAAACACACACACACACACACACACACACACACACACACACACACACTATATGAGGTGCCTCAGTACAGGATTTTACATTTATCTCTCTTTAATTTTATCTTGTTGGTGTGGTTCAGTGCTCCAACCTGTCAAGATGGTTTTGATCGTGTCTTCGGTGATGGTGTTAGCTATTCTTCCTAGCTTCATGCCATCTGTGAATCTGACTGGCATCCTTTCTGAGGAGGCATCATCAAAGTCATTTATAAAAACCTTATGCAACTTTTCAGATACTCTACTTGTGAAATAATACCCACTGAACCCCATGAGGCTTACTCCCAAGTAAGCTGCAGTCTGGATCCAATAAAATCAGTGCCAAACATGTAAATAAACCAAGCTATAGACTAGAATGCAGAACATAGCAAGGCTGCCCAAAGACTACTTAAGTGAACTGGAATTTGAATCCAGCTTTCAAAGAATCACTTCCAGTCTTCAGCCCACTGGACTGCACCAAGAACTAGGCAGGAGAGTGAGGAATGAGTATCCCTGGCAGACTGAGAACATGATGGAGCTCAGGGGAAGCCGACATGGACCACAACTCCCACAACCCACAATAATCTTGGAAGATGGAGCAAGCTTCTTTTCTGCTGCTTCAGAGGTAAGGACCCCTGGAGATCCCTTCCAACTCTACAATTCTATCCATGACCATTCTATCCTTGACTCTTGACCCATGTGGGCTGGTGGGAGTTGGAAACCAAAACATGTGGAAGGTACCAGGTAAATCATCCCACTTATAGACCATTTGCTAGTGAAAGGAAACTGCAAAGCTAAACCCTCCAAAACTTTGGCAGGGGAAACAGGAAGGCTGTAGGACAGGGAGCTGAAGCAGCACAGGTCCTAATGAGGCATTAGCCTTTATCCAATGTACCTGTATGGAAAGAGGTGGGATTGAAGCACCCAACCCAGGTATGTTTGTCCTAGATTATCTACACCATCGCTATGCAAATGTAAGAGAAGCGCTATTCCGTTGATGAGAAGAGGTGCAAAGAAGAGGCAGGAGTGAAATTCAAAATAATTGGTTAGTATTTTGATCTGGGAAGAAAGAGAGAAAGAGAGAGAGAGAGTTGAGTGGCCGAGGTGCAATGTAAAGGGAAAAAAAACTTCCCCCATCAAATTGAAATCCCCAGCCAAAACTTCACCCCGCGAGGATCTAGCACATTTTCATTCCTGAGCACATCTTTGTACAGGTGTTAAACAATCTCCCTTTTTAGCGCAAGAGATGGGAGATCAGAGAGGAAGCAATCATGTTGACAGGCATGCTCAGCCACAGGTGAGACTAGACCAAAATAACTTTCTTCAAATGATGTTTGTCGGTGTGCTCCTTACTTCTATTAAATTTGCATTTTATTGCCTTTAATAGCGATCCAATAACAGGCTCTCTTCTAGAAACAACAATATCAATCTGGGTTTATTATTTATGAAGCGCCTCAGAGATCTGAGGTGCTGTGCCATAATTAAGTTTTAAAAGAAGAAACTCTGCCTACGGGCTCTGCGACCTTAACAGACAAATGCAACAAGGGGAGGAGCAGGGAAGCGAGATGGAAGGGGGGCAGGGAGAGGAAGGAAAAGAGGAGATCAGAGGTTAAAACCTTGGGAGAGGGGAGCCACATTCACAGAGACCATCTAAAAATCAGCAAGGAGAGGGAGTGGTGTAAATAACAGGGACGATGAGCACCACAGAAATAGGCAGAAGAGAAGAGAAGGAAATATTAGTGACCCTTCAGCCATCATTTTTTTAGTGTGGCCTCATGATTTGTGTTCATGAGGGCAATCCCGCTATCCAGGCTGCTTGCACCCGCTAAAATGTTGGGGGCGGTCCCATGGCTGCCTTTCCAGTCAGTGCACAGCCTGTAACTTCCTGATGAATCTCCATAACTTTTTATACCGCAAATGTTCCGGGGGCTTGTTTTTGCCTCGCTTTGGCTGTGCTGTAGCCTCTCCGGGCAGCAATAATGTGATTTTGGCATTGGGGAAAGCATCTCAGAACAAGCTGAATCAGAATTAATCCACCATTAAGGCACTGTGATTGTTGTCAACATCATGCTGCTGAAGACACCCGCAATAAAACACCTGTCTGGAGAGGCTGTGTGTGAAGATGATAAGAGGGCGAATAAAGAGAAAGAAGATAAGATAAGGAAGAAAGGGCCCCAAAAGGAAAACTTCTCCCAAGACAAAAGGACCAACCTGAACAGAGAACGCTCATGTTCTACCTATGAGAGAAACGTATTGCATTTGTACAAAAATTATCCACCCTGAGTCATGTATTCAGTACTTTCTGGGACACTTCCTCCCAACTGAAATCAGACAGGCAGGTTGTTGGACTACAATTCCCATTATGCATGACCATTTGCCATGCTGAATGGGGCTGATGGGAAATAGAGTCCAACAACTTCTGGAGGGTACCACATTGGCTATCACTGAAGGATAGGATGAAGCTGAAAAAAAGGCTAACTAGAGAGAAGAGAATTGATCCACTGAGAAAAGAGACAAAGAGTAAACCATGCCGTTAAACTCCGGCTCCCATAAGCCCCCAACACTATAGTCAATGATGAGGGATGCTGAGGGTTGTGGTTCAGCATCTGGAGGTTCCCCCTCCCCTGGAATAAATCAGAACTTTGCAGGAAGTGGAGAGCAAATAATAATAATAATAATAATAATAATAATAATAATAATAATAATAATAATAGAAGAAGAAGAAAAAATATTTCTTGCAATATTGAAAAATTGAACTGAGAAGACTTTGCAGCAGTTCAAATAAAAATAGAAGAAAGTAAGATGTGGTCTAAGTGGCTTTGGCTTTGACATATATTCACTGAATTTCAAAGCATTTGTTTTTCAGGTAGAGTGTGGCCTGGTTTGCACGACACAGCAAGCCAAACTAGGGCTTACTGGAACCATGTAAATGTGTAGGACTTTGAAGATGACCTCACAGCTGCTTTGCTCCTATCTGGTCTTTTTGCTCCGGCACTGTGCTGAGCTAACCCAGGTGCTCTTCTTGTGGACTTCCATTTCTTCTGAAAGAGTGAATGCATGATAAGCAGCAAGGTTATCCTCGAAGATAGCACACCATTCACTCCTGAGGCTATTGGGTGATCCACCGTTCCTAACCATTTGGTTACGTGTGCCATTTCCTGATTTCTTCACAATCAGGTATGGTCTCAAAATAAGATTCCAGCCTCCAGAAAATGCCACACACCCCCAAGCACCATCGATGTACTATCACAGAGCAGGACTGCTTCCCTATTAATTAATTTATCCTATTAACTTCAATGGGATGAAGTGACCTCATAGTCTTGTCCATTGTGCTGCAAGGGTATAACTGAGTTTATTCGGCTTTAGTCCTGTTTATAACAAAGAATACATGGTCCCTGCGTAATGCTCCCCCCCATCTATTTCAGATGAGGCACACACAAACAAAAAAATAGGTTTAAGACTCCACTTACACAGATCATTTGAAGCACAGCTAGACAATTCAGTGGCACTTAATCTGCATTCTAAAAGATGTATGCATTTTATGACACATCACTCCTTAAAAGCATCTTAATACTTCCAGTCTTAACTGTACCATATTACTCATTTTCATTTGCCTGGGTTTTTCTTATTATTATTGTAACTCTTTTTGTTCCCCCGTTTGCATTTTTTCCCTTCTCTTCCTCTTCTTTTTTATATTTTTGCCTTTGCAGGCATTCTATCATACGGCAGCCTCAGTACCTTGCTGTTTGCTTCCACCCCTTGGGGAGAACTAAAGCAAAGTGCTCAGGACAGGTTCAAAGTAATATCTTGTCATATGGCCCTGTAGCATTACAAATGTACTGCTTGTGCAAGTCATCTCACCGCCCCACTCCCAAGTTACCCTATGCCATTAAAACAGTGAAACAGTGACCCTTTACCCTGAAAGCAAGCACAGCTACGTTTCTCCCACCTGGGACAGTGTTCACATGCTTTTCTCTCTCTGCCCCCCTTTTTTTTGGGGGGGGGGCTGAAACCATGGCTTTTATTTCCAAAGACCAGCAGAACATGCACTTTAAGAGTTTAACTGTTCTAGATTTTTATAAGACAGTCCCCTGGAGTGCTTCTAAAACAGAAAAGTTGAAGTGCATAGCTCAGAAGCAAAGCACTGTTTTGCATGAAGAAGATCCCAGTTCATAGAATCACAAAATTGTAGAATTGCAGAGCTGGAAGGGACCCCAAGCGTCACCTAATCCAACCCCCTGCAGTGAAGGAATCTCAGCTAAAGCATACCTTTTGACATCTCTAATTAGGAAGCACAAGCACTTAAGACCTTTGTAGCACTTCAATGCTCTTCCCGGGAGGTCTACCTGCTACCAACTTTATCATAATTTCAGCACTAGGTGAATATCTATTTGTTTTCCTGGGCATCTGAGCAGCACCAATAGTTGAAGGATTACCGGTATATTCCAACTATGTTTCTAACAAGGGACACGGGTGGTGCTGTGGGTTAAATCACAGAGCCTAGGGCTTGCCGATCAGAAGGTCGGCGGTTCGAATCCCCGCTACGGGGTGAGCTCCCGTTGCTCGGTCCCTGCTCCTGCCAACCTAGCAGGTCGAAACCATGTCAAAGTGCAAGTAGATAAATAGGTACCACTCCGGTGGGAAGGTAAATGGCGTTTCCGTGCGCTGCTCTGGTTCGCCAGAATGACCCTGGCCATATGACCCGGAAGCTGTATGCCGGTTCCCTCGTCCAGTAAAGCGAGATGAGCATCGCTACCCCAGAGTCAGCCATGACTGGACCTAATGGTCAGGGGTCCCTTTACCTTTATGTTTCTAACATGCCTATTTGTTTTTATTATTGCATTTTTACTGTGGGTGTAAATTGCTTCCAGACTTTACGTACTGGGAAGCAATACATTAATTTAACAAACCTAATCCTAAAATTTTGTACAGCACAGTTATTAGTGTTTGAGTGACGCAAACCTCTCTTCTTTTTGCAAATGGCATACTGAGTCCAGAAGATCTTGCTTGCAAGCCCAGTTAATGCTTTGCTATCCATGCAGGAAATATTGGATGGTATTCAACCACGTTTTACTCAGTGTTGTCCCGTTGACGTTAATAGATCCAACTGAGTCATGCCAATCAATTCCAGTGGGTCTACTTTGAGTAAAACTTAGCTGACTATTACACTAAATATGTGTCATGTACTTTTGTTACTTTCTTTTAAGGCGGCATCATATTGATAATTCAGAGTCTTCTATCCTCTTTGCCTTTTTCCACTTGGCAAGACTCCAGGACCCAGGAAAGAAAACCACTTATTGATTGCTTGTTCCTGAACGCATGACCTGGCTCTTTGTGCTACTAGATGTCACAATGCTCCTTTCACTCTAGAACACATAGTCACCCATTTCATCCTGGATTATTTACTGATGAGAACCTGAAGGTAGCACAGGATAAAATGAATGTTTTCCACCATCAGTTTTGATCAACACGCCTCCACTGCCATCATTAGCAAAAATATTTTGCAAGGTATGTTGCAAGACTGAATGGGTTGCAGCCCACTCCTGTTACAAGATTGCCTGAGATGACTGGAATTATAAATATAATGACACAAAAGTGGAGTGGAAGCCACCTAAATGGAGCTGATATCTGTAATAATTGGTACTGGCACAAATGTCAGTCCACTGCCAACCTGATATAAAGTTGCATCGGTGGCTGAATGCTGACTATTCAGTCTGCAAAGAAATTTTCTGTTCACTCTAATTAAACTGGGTAAAGAAATTCATGAGCTGTTTCTGGATCATTGCTTCTCTTACTTTAATGGAAATCAATGAAAAATAAGTAGGCTTTCTGAAGAGGAAGTGAAAGTGCATTCTCAGGCACAGGGAAAACAAAGCATGACCATTGTTCAATTGGACTGGAAGGTATCAGTATAAATACACATGATGTAGAGGATTGTTAAAAGCCACCAAACTCTGCATGGTGTTTGGGTGACATTTGAGTGACACCTATATTCGGAATACTTGGCTTTATCTTAGTTGCACGTGGCTGGCTTTTTATTTATGTATTTCTGGGACTGTAAAAAAATGAGCTGTGTCTGCAATCGTTTGAAACGAGCTCTCTCATTTAATGTTCGTTTATGCAGCTGCAGTAGTGGAAAAATAACACTCGGTGTTACATTATCCTGAGTCCAGTTCATTAATACTAAGAAAGTTAGAAGAGCCCAACTGCATTGGGCTATTGTACTCAGGTCCTGTTTCCAGGTTTCTCATCAGCATCTGGTTGCTGGATTAGATGGGCCTGTGGTCTGATCCAGAAGCGCTCTTCTTATGCAGTTAAAAATATATAACTTATTCTGAACAATAAATAATCATAACCTCAACGTGGGTCTTGCTGTCACACATTTTCATAACTTAAGTTTTATACACTTTTAAAATCCTTTCTCAGTCTTTTGTTTAACAACTACACCGCCATCAACAAATTGATTGAATGCATAAGCTGTTCTGAGCCCGCATAATAGGCTTTTTATCTATATAATTTCCCCCTGCAAGGTGTCTGCCACAGGATGCAAACCACATGAATAAAACATGGAAGTGTTGGCTTCACTGAGATGTAGACCTGCAGATTGGTGGTGGTTTAAGATATCGACACTGAATTTGTTTGCCAGTCTCATGGTAAATCTTCCTGTGGAAGAGTTGAATGTTGGGTTTCATCCTAAGCGCCTGGTGTGCCAATATTTACACACACACACATGGTCTGCCAATGTGTGAATGATACTTCATATGCTACTGTACATACATGAACCTTCAAGAGAATTTCATCTCGCAGGACATGCAACAAACTTCCAGTTGAACTAGACCTCCCAATCACATTTCTGACTTATGTGGATTGACACCTCTGTTTATTTACTTCCCGTCCCCTGCATACACACACAACTGCCTTATCATAGAATCATAGAGTTGGTAGGGACCCAAGGGTCATCTAGTCCAACCCCTTGCAATGTCTTGAAGTACTTATTTAAGCAATTCACCTTAAAGAATTCACCTGGATCAGATGTAAGAGAGAAAGGGAACTTGGTGTTAATAATAATAATAATTTATTATTTATACCTCGCCCATCTAGCTGGGTTTCCCAAGCCACTCTGGGCGGCTTCCAACTGAATATTAAAAACAATACAGCATCACACATTAAAAACTTCCCTAAACAGGGCTGTCTTCAGTTGCCTTTTAACATCTTCTGGGAGGGCATTCCACAGGGCAGGTGCCAATACCGAGAAGGCCCTCTGCCTGGTTCCCTGTAACCTCACATCTCGCAGCGAGGGAAACACCAGAAGGCCATCGGCGCTGGACTTCAGTGTCCAAGCTGGACGATGGGGGTGGAGACGCTCCTTCAGTATTCTGACAGCACCATACCCAGAGGACTCTGTCCCAAGAATGAAAAAATGGAAACGCACAGGAGCCCCACAGGACAAATCCCATGGGGTGGAGTAGGCACCTCCCAGCATCAACACTAGAGTTTGGAACCTGCCTTTTAGTCAGGATGGGAAGCGCTGTCTAAATGTCAAACCTAGCCAAGTGATTCAGAAGGGAGCCACGGTCAATGGCAACTTTTCCCAATCTGTTTTGGACTATGGCTCTCAGGATTCCTGACCATTGGCCATGCTGGCTGGGGCTGACGGGAGCTGTACTTGAAGGATGCCGGGTTGGGGAAGGTTGGTCACCAGTAGCAAAATTGGCCAAGAAATCTTTGCCGCGCTCCAGCTTCTAAAAATGTTATATAAGGACATGACTGAATTTGAGGCTACCATAGCTTTACCCCCCACCCCAACCCAGTCGGTGTAATTTACATAATATGCAAATTAAGAGAGCTAATTACACAATTTGGGTGTGCTAAATTAGCTTGCCTTATTTGCATAATTCCCAGCCAGCATTATCCCTCTTCTTACCACATGCTGAACGCAGCAGGGGAGGGAGCAATAGGAGGTCTTAAGTGTCTCTTACAGCTGCTAGAAGGAAAGGTCTACTCAAACCAGGTTTACTCTCAAGCTGTATCCATGTTTTCTGGTGACATTTTGCCCCACCTGTGTATTTCTGCCTTCACTCTCTGGCCTCAAGTCAATGTCTATGAAATTCCAGCACCTCAGATCCTGGGCTTGGTATCTCGGTTCAAAGCAGTTATTCTCCTCTATGGTGGTCCCTCAGTTATTGAACTCCAAATCCATAGAGGTGCATTTGTCTTCTAGAGAGCCAGTGTGGTGTAGTGGTTAAGAGCGGTAGTCTCGTAATCTGGGGAACTGGGTTTGAGTCTCCGCTCCTCCACATGCAGCTGCTGGGTGACCTTGGGCCAGTCATGCTTCTTTGAAGTCTCTCAGCCCCACTCACCTCACAGAGTGTTTGTTGTGGGGGAGGAAGGGAAAGGAGAATGTTAGCCGCTTTGAGACTCCTTGAAGGGAGTGAAAGGCGGGATATCAAATCCAAACTCTTCTTCTTCTTCTTCCTCTATGGTGGTCCCTCAGTTATTGAACTCCAAATCCATAGAGGTGCATTTGTCTTCTAGAGTGGCATTTTTCTCACCACCAGTTAAAAGCACACTTGCTTGAGCCTGTGAGGAAGAGTGACTCGGGCTCAGGTTTTTTTTATCCCTGGCCTCCTTTGGAGGAAGGGTGGGGTAAAAATAGAAAACTATAGAAAATTATAGTCTTCCCCATCACAAACTTGGATGCTGTGGAGGTTGACTGGAGGATGGCTCAGTCAGCAGAGCATGAGACTTTTAATCTCAGGGTCAAGACCCAAATTGGGCAAAAGACTTCTGCATTGCAGGGGGTTGGGCCATAGCTGTCAAGTGTCCCTTATTTGAAGGGACAGTCCCTTATTCCAGCGCCATGTCCCGCTGCTGTCCCTTATTGATAGATGTCCCTTAAATGATGTCCCTTAAATTTAAAAGGAAGCAGCTCCTCTTCCCTCCCTCCCTGCTGGCCAGGGAGGAGGGAGGCTCCAACTGTGTTGCTTGGCTGTGTTGCTAACCCAATAAGAGGTTCTTAAACGACTGGGGGGTGGAGCTTGCATGCCTTCTGTGTGGCTAGTTAATGCAAGCTGAGGGGGGTTTTGAATGTTGGACGCCATTTTGTTGCGCGTGCTGCTGCAAACTTTGCAGTGCAAAGCCAGGCCGGGGAGCCATCTTAAGTTGAGGCTGCATAGGCCTTGTGGTGCATGTGATTCGGATTCTATTCAGTTGAACCTCTGGTTACAAAGTTGGTTGGACAGTGTTCTCGAAGCATGAGTTTGACCAGATTGCAGGAGGACAGGAAGACTGGAGTGCCTGGAATAGGTGAGGCTGCAGGTCCCTTATTTTGTCTGCTGGCCCCTTATTTTCAAGGCTGCTGGTCCCTTATTTTCAAATCTGTAAGTTGACAGCTATGGGTTGGACTAGATGATCCTTGGGATCTCTTCCAACTCTAAAATTTTATGATCCTATATGGCTCCCCACTTGAATGTACACCGTGGCCAGGGGTTGAGTTTAAGTCTTGTTAAAACCCCCCTTTTTTTAAAAAAAGGTATACATTAGTTACAGCTTCCACACAAGCATCAGCAAGGACGCTGCCTCAATCTGAATTTACTCCTTACAGCAATCCACCAGCTTTACTAGTTACTTGAAAGCTTTCAAGTCGGCCCAGGAAATGAGAAGCCTTCATTTAATTCGGCAGACACGATGTTTTGGATGCTTGGTTGTTTGTGCCTGTAAGCCAAAGTGTTACGCTCGGTGCCTTGGTATCCAGCTAATTCCCGAATCTTGGTCGTGTTGGCAAAAAAACCCCACCTAATATAAATTATATGTTCCCAGGAGGGTCCTCTGCACATCTTCCAGCACACCCTGTGAAACTATTTTCCGGGAAGGTTTAATAGGTTATGCCACCTGACATTTTATGCTGTCAATCATCGTGCCTCGTTACAATTTATAAAGCAGCGCTCGACATGAAGGATTTTGAAGCGCTCTGCAAATTAGAGCAGTCTCCAAATGGCCCGCCATGCCAGCTGCATCTCCTTCCCACGAGCCAACCAGGCTCACCTCAGTGTCAAGTCAGCCATAGCCAGCAGGAACGCTGCAGGCTTCCTTCCAGAGCTGAAGCTCCAGCCTTTCCCCTTTCTGCCCCCCTCAGCCATATGGCTCAGAGTCAGCTACCACCATCCTGTCAGGGCCATCTCACACTTTACTGTGCTGGCATATTATCTGCTGCCCTTGCAACATTGCTTGCTGTGGGGAAATACGCAAAGTCTGAAGGGATGTGCCTCTCTATATAGTCAAAGGCCGTGTGGTTGTGGAAGGATGAGGGGAGCAGGGTTGGCCAAGACTAGGGCTGCTTTTCAACATTGTTATGCATCACCAACGAAACATCACAATGAAGGGATATATCATGATGTCTGAAAATGAGGAGAAAGGAGGACTTCAAAGCTGTTTGAACTGGCTCGGTACAGTAGCCAGCAAGCCCTCCATAGCCATTCCTCCTTTGGAGGAAAACCGGGACATTCGCAGGGAAACCAAATGCATGTTTACAAAGCTATTCTACTACCAACCGTACTGTACGCTTGTGAACCAAGGACCACTTATAAACGCCATCTCCAACTCCTTGAAAGATTGCATCTGCGGAAATTTTTATATATCACTTGGGAAGACAGGTGAACTAATGTTGGTGTACTGGATGAAGCAAATATCACCAGTGTTGAAACAATGGCTCTTCAACATCAGCTTTCTTGGACTGTTCATGTTGTTCGAATGCCTGATGATCGTCTTCCAAAGCAACTACTCTATTCCCAACTTAACAATGGAAGGCGTAATGCCGGTGGACAACAAAAGAGCTTTAAAGACACTTGCAAGGCAAAGCTAAGAAAATGTAGTGTAAACACTGACACCTGGGAAACACTGGCCTACGAGCGCTCCAGTTAGAAAATAGTCTCTACCAAGAGCTTTGAAGAAGCACTAACTCAGGACAAAAAGGAGTAACAAGCTAAGAGGAAGGCACATTTGGCAAATCCTCACCATGATCAACTCCTGCCCAGAAACCTATGTCCCCACTTTGGAAGGATGTGCAGATCCAGAATTGGCCTCCACAGTCACCTATGGGCACACTCTTAAGATCATGTTCGTGGAAGACAAATTTACTCGGCTACAAGTGATTGCCAAAGAAGAAGAAGAAGTAGTAACTGCACCAATGGGACAGCATACACCAACAGCATTGCTTCACCTTGGTACCTCTTGCCACCCCCAAGCAGACACACCAACTCCCTGACTTACCCCATGGCCTTTGCTGCCTCATGGTACACCCACTACCTCCCACTACATGGTCAATCCCGCTACCTCCATCTTTTGGGCAGGGGCTTGAGGGGAAACAAGCTACCAACACTGCCAATCCAACATGGTTCAGCCTGGAGATGAGGTAGAGGAGCCAGAACTGATACTGATCCCCATGTGCTCCCACCACAGGGACTCGCAGGACACAGTCATGTTTCCACTTCCCGGTGCCTGGCGGAAAGGAGGAAGGAGGCAGCCAACTTCCTCGGCCGGAGAAGCAATGGTGACACCTGCTGGAATTGGCAGTATATTGCCTGGCTTAAAATGGTGAAATCGTGACCATGGTGCAGCTTTTGAAACCAGTTTCAGTACATTACATTGCGTGGCTATTCCCTCCCCCACCACATGTGGATAAATGAAGACACAGGACACCAGAATTAAGGTTAATTGGGTGAAAATGGCCACAACTTTATTGATTACAGGCAAGAGAGGTATTGGCTTTAGGCATTGGCCCTACCAGACTAACCGGTCTAACCGGTGAGGGTTAAGCACCAACAGGGGGAGCCACCCGAGATGCATATCCCTAGGCGCTCCCCGAGGGGTTACCGCTCGGGGGCGCGCTTTAGGCCCTAGCCTCCGTAGGTTTCGGACGAGGCGTCGCCCCTCGGAGTCCTTTAACGAACTACCCTCCAAGCCTTGGGGGAGGTGATGGCGCTCCTCCCCCCCGATCTCATCTGCATGACAATACCCCAGCCAATGCCTACCGCCAACGCCCAGAGTTGTGACGTTTTGCTACGAGGTAGGTGAAAAAACCAAGTGGCTTCAAATTCCAGCCAATTAGCCAAATGGAAAAACTCCTACCAGGCCCCTTGCGGCGACCAGTCGAAACCCATAGCAAAGTCAAGGGCAAACCTAAAAGGGCGGGAGGGTGGGAAACTGCGTGGGAAAAGCCGGAGAAAGGGGCGAGCCAAGGGCTGCCCCGACCTTAAATGGCCCTAAAAGATCCGCCCCCGCCGCCAGCCGATTGGCTGGCAGGGCGTGGGTATGCTAATAAAGGGAATCCCCGGCTCCCGCGAGGCTGGGGCCAGCCTCGCGGGAGTGTGGGCGGGGTCGTGAGCCCGCAACCCCACCCCCTCCTGAATTTCGGTAGTGGCATTGCCCAGGCCTAGCCAAGACCCCAGGAACTGTTGCTGGTTGGAGCCAGCAGTACCAGGTTCAACCTAGGTGGCATTCACAAGACTGTTCATTCCATTTTCATGACTTCCCCCTAACTGCTAACCTCTGTGTTATATTTCAGCTTTCAGGTGATGTGAAAGCCACTTCTGGAACTATAGTGGTATATAGTGCCAGTTTAGTGCTCACTTCTGTGTTGTTTTCAGAAAAAAATCATTCTTCAAATACAGTGGTACCTTGGAACTCAAACATAATCCATTCCAGAAGACTGTTCAACTTCCAAAACATTCGAGTTCCGAGGTGCAGCTTCCGATTGGCTAACAGCTAGGGTTTTGCACAGAGAGTGATAAGCATCTCCTAATGTTTCGCAGCAACTGGCAAGCTGCCTTGGATCCCGGAGACAGAATGAAACCATCATGCTTAGGAGCCACTGATAGACTGATTCTCCATGAACTCCCCTTTAAGACTGTCCAAGTTGGTGGCCGTTGCTACATCCCGTGGAACCAATTTCCACAGTTTGACTATGCACTGTGAGAAGTAGTGATTCTTTTTGTCTGCGCTGAATCTCACACTGTTCAGCTTCACTGAATGACCCCCTAGGTTCTAGTACTAGGAGAGAGGGAGGAATTTTTTTTTTATCTATTCTTTTTCTCTGAACGGTGCATAACTCCATATACACCTCCATCGTGTCCCTTGTTTGCACATCTCCCCCCCCCTTCTAAACACTCCAATTGTTGCCATCTTCCGTCATGCAGGGAGTCTTTCCAGACCCCACGTCATTTCGCTTGCCCTTTTCCAGCTCTACAATTGCCATTCAAAAGAGAGAGACAACATTAGACTTCAGCATTCATGAACCTGGATTTATACCTCGTTCAATCTGTCAATGTTTATAGCTTTTCAGCAGCTGCCATCTGCAAAACAAGAAACACTCTTTTCTGCCACTTAAGATTTATACATTCTTGCAAAACTGGGCTTCGCTATGGTGACAAGCTATAGGTAAACAATGAACAGAGAGAGGGGGAGAAGTTGTTTTCACTCCCTGATGATGATGAGAATTGTCTGGCATGGAGAATTACACTGAGCTGTTCCAAGAATAGATGTTCCTATGATCCTCTGCCTGCCGGATGCGGTTGTCTGCAAAATGGAAAGTATCCCTGCTGCCTTCTCTTAATGCGTATTGCAGAAATGACTTGAAAAGCTTCTAAGCTGAAGTGGTGGTGGTGGTGGATTTCTTTGGCCTTCCTTATATCAGCTCCAAACAACCATTTTTTAAAGGTTTGCAGAGCTGGTTTCCTTTGGAAACCAATTTCAAAAACAGTAGTAATTTCACTATCATGCATCATGAGGATCCATATTTTTATTGCTTTGGATAACTTGGCATGGAGCAGAAGCTGCCTGGCAGATTGCCACAAAATCCTGACTGCAAAGATTTAACAGTTTTGTACTATATTTTTTTATTCTAGTTGGTATTACAAATGTCATCGCTTTTAAAAACAGCAGCACTACTGCAAACTTCCCCGAGGCAAAAAAATCAGAATGAATAATAAATAATAATAAAAAATGAAAAGATAGGCGCGCTGAAAATGTTCTAAACTGTCTAGACAGGATTGGTCAAAGGCACCATTTCCCAAACTCGGGTCTCCACCTGTTTTTGGACTACAACTCCTATCATCCCTAGCCAGCAGGACCAGTGGTCAGGGATAATGGGAACTGTAGTCCAATTAATATTGTATTTATATATTGTTGTAACCTGCTCTGTGATTTTATGATGAAAAATGGCTAAGGACCTGAAATTACTGTTATTATAACAGTACTAATATAACTGTTGAACTGTTAAGTTTATATCATATTATATTTTAATTTAATTTAATTATGGTTATGCTATTAAAACTGTTTATCCTGTGAACTGCTCCAAGCACAATGTATTTGTGGAAACTGCATTATACAAATAAATGTGACTTTGAGGCTTGTGTTTGAAATGGACCCTAGTTATTCCTAGCAGGTCTTATCTGCACTGCTAACAGAAAGAAAGAAAGAAAGAAAGAAAGAAAGAAAGAAAGAAAGAAAGAAAGAAAGAAACTTCTATGGTCCCTTATGGAAAAACTAACATGTGTTTTCATTACTTAAAAACATAGTGTTTCATATCATTTCTCTCTCCTTTTTTAAACTTCAAAGGGCTGCAAGAATGGACTCGGGGTTTTAGTTGTACTGCACATTTTGGATTCTCCATTCAAGTGTCAGGAGAGCTCTTGGCTTTCAAGTGTAGGACAAACTAAAAAGAATTGCAGTGTATCTAATTTACGTTTATTGTCAGACAGCGTCTGAAAGAAAACCAGAAGGGAAGGAACGTGATTGCAGCTGAGTGTGCTAAAATATCTCAATATGTTGAACTGCAGATGATGCAATTTCTGGTGATGTAGGGAAGGGAAGGGCAAGTGTTAATGCTTCACATTAAAGATGGAGGCGATGTACACAAGCTTCGGACTCAGATACAAAATTTGTGATCATAAATTTTCATATTATAGAAGAAACAAGGGAGCCACCATATTCTTCTTCAGCTTGGATTCAAATCTGAACCAAAGAACTACTCCAACCTTACTCCCGCCAGAGCCCTCAAGCCTTCTTCCATACACCAATCACCAACCCTCTTCCTTGTTAAAAAGTTCCAGTGAAGAATCAGTGGCTGTGGTCCTCCTGTCAATATGTGGAGAGGAAGGAAGGGAGCCCTTTGGGAACTGTTTTGGATGGAATAATTCTCAAGGGTCAGCGGAAGTGCAAGGGAAGGAAGGGTAAGACCTTTCTCAAAGAAAAGAACGGAACTGGGTAGGGAGATGTAATGCAGGGTGGGCAGTTCCTATTGTCTTAGAAAATAAGCCAAGCCATTTCCAAATTTTTGAGAAGCAGCCTGGTTTATTTTTCCAATCCAATGCAATCAGACACAAGCCCAAGGGAACTTGCCCATCCCTACTTGGTTAACACAAGGTCCTTGGTGCAATTCCCAACATATCCAGCTTTTTTTTTTTTTAAAAAAAGGACAGCACTAAACCTTGGATGGTGAAGAATGGGGAAGAGCTCCACTTAAGAAATGCGGGAGGAATAGACTACAGTCTGGGTGAACGTAGGGCTAGATGAGCCCCAAAGGTCTGGTTCAGTACAAGTCAGCATAAGAATATATCACCCAACATAGGGGTTTAACAGATGTTCAGCTATGCTTGAGAATCTTTTTTTGTTGTTGTCTCCAGTTGAAAGACTGTCATGTGTTCTATCTTCAAGGCTGCCATCTTATGCATACCTACCTAGGAGTTCGTCTCATTGAACCCACAGGTTTGCTCTGTATAACTGCTTGACGATGCAACCTTACACATGTCTACTCAAAAGTAACACCCATTGAGTTCAACAAGGTTTGTTTTCTTGTATATAGTTGCTGCCTGAAAGCTGTGCAAAATGTGAGGGTAATGGGATTAATATTATCCAATCTGCAGCTTGAAAAGCGGTTGCTTTTCTCCACCTCTGCTGTATGTATTAAATATGTAACAGGAAGAAAGACATTCTGGTTGCGGCAAGTCCTTTGCCCTCCACACTTCTACACGGGCAGGAGAAATTTGTGTGTTATGTACAGAGTTTCTATGAGAATCACTTGGCCTTTGTTAGTATGATGGAAGTCGGAAACAGCCTTAGGTATTCTACCTCTACTTGCGCAATGGCAGAAAAGGCATTTCAAAATTAACAAGGAGATGTTTGGACCTGAAGGCAAATGAAAGATGACAGCAAGAAAATGTGCATTTGAAAAAATATTTAGTGTGCCTATTCACCAAAGTTTTGTTTTGAATGTTTCTTAGGTTCTCCTCTTAGCACCTACAAACATTCATTATAATTCAGACAATTAAGTGGAGAGGAACAAGATTAACACAAAAGAAAACAAATGGTTTTTGAGTTTAGGGAAATATTGATACAGTGGTGCCCCGCAAGACGAATGTCTCGCAAGACGGAAAACTCGCTAGACGAAAGAGTTTTCCGTTTTGGAGGTGCTTCGCAAAACGAATTTCCTATGGGCTTGTTTCGCAAGACGACAATGTCTTGCGAGTTCCTGTTGGTTTTTTTTCCCTCCCCCCTTTTTCTAAGCCGCTTATCAGCTGATCCGATCAGCAGATAAGCCGCTAAAAGCCGCTAATAGCGCTAATAGCACTAATATGCTAATCCTTCAATGGGCTTGCTTTGCAAGACGAAAAAACCGCTAGACGAAGAGAATCACAGAGCGGATTCTTTTCGTATTGCGAGGCACCACTGTATTGCACATCTGTTTCTTGGAATTGAATTTTGTTTGCGGCTTTCTTAAATGTTTATGGTAGTTGCTCCAGTTTTCTTTGCCAGTCACTTAAAAAAAAACAACCTGTTTAAATGTATTTTAGTTTTCTATCATTTTAATTAACTTTAAAAGATTTTGCATTTTGCTGAGTGACTGAATATATGCATACTGATGACCACAGTTTAATTTTGTGTTTTTAAAAGATGAGTACAGATGCAGCATATTCTTGTTTGTCATTACAGTATTTTTGTTTGTTTGTTTGTGAGGGGGGTAACAGGTAACCTGGAATCTGTTAGGAAGATGAATACAGTGGTACCTTGTGTTAAGAAATTAATTCGTTCTGGAGGTCTGTTCTTAATCTGAAACTGTCCTTAACCTGAGGTACCACTTTAGCTAATGGGGCCTCCCACTGTCGCCGCACAATTTTTGCTCTCATCCTGAAGCAAAGTTCTTAACCTGAGGTACTATTTCTGGGCTAGCGGAGTCTGTAACCTGAAGCACCTGTAACCTGAAGCATCTGTAACCCGAGGTACCACTGTATTAATTTGAAATTGTCAACAAGCTAGGATGTGTTTGCCTGTTCAGTTCTTGCAATGTAAGTGTAAATAGTTTATTTTTAACAATCTTTGACCCTGCTTTATGTATTGTATTTCTTTTGCTTTTATGTTTTAGTCTCCAAATTAATGCAAAATATTAACATTTGAAATTTAATTGAATATTACAGATTTAGCTGTTAAGCTATACTCGGGAACCTTGGCTTCTCCTGGAGAAAATATCTGATGAGTTCCACTTCTCAGTTAAGAGAATTAAAAGCTAATGGTCTTCAGAAGGCAGCCAACAGGAAAGGTGCGCACACCCCTGTTCCTTTCATCACCCTCTCTTTTAGAAATTCAGCTGGTGAATGCCAACAGGAAGGACTCCAAAATGGGGTCATTGAGAAACAAGGTAAAAGTAAAGCACCCCTGGATGGTTAAGTCCAGTCAAAGGTGACTATGGGGTTGCGGCTCTCATCTCGCTTTCAGGTTGAGGGAGCTGGTGTTTGTCCATAGACAGCTTTCCGGGTCATGTGTCCAGCAGGACTAAACTGCTTCTGGTGCAAAGGGACACTGTGACGGAAGCCAGAGAGCACAGAAATGCCTTTTACCTTCCCGCCGGAGCGGTACCTATTTATCTACTTGCACTGGCATGCTTTGGAACTGCTAGGTTGGCAGGAGCTGGGACAAAGCAATGGGAGCTCACCCCGTCGCGGGAATAGGAGCCGCCTACCTTCCAATTGGCAAGCCCAAGAGGCTCAGAGGTTTAGACCACAGCGCCACCTGCATCCCTATCATTGAGAAACAAGAGGGAGGTGGTAACACATTCAAGGGAAACCCAAGTTTTGAAAAAAAGTTATAGAAATCCAAGCCCAATGAGGACTGAGGATGTTCAGTTATAGCAGGATATAGAGTATTTGTTGGGGATGGGAGGTGCTCTTCCAATGCTGAACAGGACTGGAGATGAGAAGCCTCTCACATCCTTTATGAAGTCTCATATGGGGTTGAAGAAATAGCGATGGCAGCACTTGAACAGGAAGGTCCATAAGAGAGAAGAGGTGCAGCAATAAAACTGCTAGCACATGCACAAAGCTAAGCAGGGTCCAGTATGGTTTCAAATTGGATGGGGGACTGCGAGTTGAGATTCCTGCATTGCAGGGGATTGGACTAGATGACCCTCGGTTCTGCTGACAACAGCAGCTAGAATATTATATGTGCAGAAATTGAAAGAAGAGAAGGTTCCAAGGAAGGGGAATGGCTTCTGAAATAATAATAATAATAATAATAATAATAAATTTTATTTATATCCCGCCCTCCCCAGCTGAGCCGGGCTCAGGGCGGCTAACAACAATCAAATAAACAATCAAATAATCATACATTCTAAAAATATTTCATTATAAAATTAGTTAAAATCAAATTGATGGCAACCCGATTAAGCAAAATTCTGTGCAGGTTGCCAGAGGAGGGAGTCAGGCTGCGCCCTGACCAAAGGCCTGGCGGAACAACTCTGTCTTGCAGGCCCTGCGGAAAGATGTCAGGTCCCGCAGGGCCCTAGTCTCTTGTGACAGAGCATTCCACCAGGTTGGAGCCGCAGCCGAGAAGGCCCTGGCTCTAGTTGAGGCCAGCCTAACCTCTCTGAGGCCTGGGATCTTGAGGATGTTATTATTTGCAGACCGTAGGTTTCTCTGTGGGGCATACCAGGAGAGGCGGTCCCGTAGGTACGAGGGTCCTAGGCCGTATAGGGCTTTAAAGGTTAAAACCAGCACCTTAAACCTGATCCTGTACTCCACCGGGAGCCAGTGCAGCTGGTATAGCACCGGATGAATGTGATCCCGCAGCGAAGACCCCGTAAGGAGTCTCGCCGCGGCATTCTGCACCCGCTGGAGTTTCTGGGTCAGTCTCAAGGGCAGCCCCACGTAGAGCGAGTTACAATAATCCAGTCTGGAGGTGACCGTCGCATGGATCACAGTGGCTAGGTCAGGGCGAGAGAGATAAGGGGCCAACTGCTTAGCTTGGCGGAGATGGAAAAATGCCGCCTTTGTTACAGCTGTAATCTGCGCCTCCATAGAGAGGGAGGTATCGAAGATTACACCCAAACTCTTAACGGACGGTGCTGGCACTAATTGGACTATGCAGTAAGTAATGGACTATGCAGAAATGGCAAAACCGACAGCGAAATTAAGAGATCAAAATGAGGAACTTTTTGTAGAAGAATGGAGGCCTTTTGTGGACTATTTTTTTAAAAAAAAAATACAGTCAAATGAAATCACGGGCAGGATTAGAGATTAAAAAATGACAGAATAATTGCAACAGAGAAACTTTTTGTATTAGATAAAGATTTAAGGCAGTAGGAAAGGTTTGAGTAAAAATATGGTGGAGGTGAATGTAGGAAGTCAATTTATGATTTGACTTCCCTATAATTTGAAAGGAATTGTGTAAATGTTTGGAAAAAGTTAAAAATTAAATATAGATGACCCTCAGAGTCCCCTCCAACTCTGCAATTCTATGATTGTCTGTGCTGGGTGTTTGGGAAGGATGCTGCAGAGTAAGGAATGCAGCTCAGGGATAAAACATCTCTTCTGCACGAAGACGGACCGAGGTTCAGCCCCTGGCCTCTCCAGATAGGGCTAAGAAAGACTCCTGCCTGGAACTGTGGAGAGGCACTGCCAGTCAGGCTGGATAGTACTGAGGTAGATAGACAGATGCACAAGTACAAGACAGCTTCTTATGACCTTCCTGCATAGGATCCTGCTTCATCCTTGGCATAGCAGATTCCCCAGCTGGAGCTTGTTTCCGCACACAGAGATCCGTTCCCAAAATTGGGCAACAGTGTGTTTCTTTCTCCCTTCATGCATTACCTTGGTCCCAAGACACCCCTGTCTTGTCATCAACTCCACAGCCAGAGGTCCCACCACATCCAGTTGTATTAAATTAAGTGCCACAATCGCATGTGTTAACCCCGGGCACTTCTATAAAAAGGCTGCACATGGTTTCAAGGAAGCAGCAGCAGCAGAAGCAGAGGAGCGAGCTACTAACTTGACACAAGTCCTGAGAGGTAGAGGGCTCTGTAAGAACCTAGCAGAAGAGAAGTCATGCGCTGTAACAGTTGCACTGCTAGCTTCAAACATGACAGCTTCACAAATCTTCAGAATGGTTGCCTGATGTTGCCTGAACGTTACACTTACAATCAGCCCGCAGAGAGCCATTGTCCTAGGGTCAGGTCTACCCAAGGAAACCAAATCGCTGCCATTTTGTTTCCCTTTCTAATGAAGAAGTAAAGTAAGATGTCAACAGATGTCTCCTCAAAAGTGACTCTTGCTGGAAACAAGCCACCAACAGAAGGCTTTGAGGCTGTGCAGTGCCTCATTTTATTGGGCCCCCCGAAAGGATCTCGGTCTCTAGGAGTTGGCTCCTATGTCTGTTCTTAACACTTGTGTGCTAAGTCTGACAGAAATGGTTCCCTGTAGACATCGCCAGATGTAGGGATAGTGAGAAGGTGTGACATCAGAAGTGGAGCTAGTCTGTGTGAACCTGGGAGGAATGGAACACAAGACCCATGGAACAATACAGGAAAGGAACTAGAGGAAATCTTCCCAAATATGTTGCAGTGTTCTTGAGAGGTTGAAGCATGACTCTCACCCCACATCAATTTTTAAATTATTATTTTTTTGAAGCGCAATTCAATTTTCTCTGCAAATTAACAAGAATAATTGTGGGACATGTCTATACAGTGGTACCTCTGGATGCGAACGGGATCCGTTCCGGAGGACTGTTCGCAACATGAAAAGAATGTAATCCGCAGCAGTGCGTCTGCACTTCGCCACTTCTGCGCATGTGTGTGACGTCATTTTGCGCATCTGCGCATGTGTGAGCGGCGAAACCCAGAAGTAACCCTTTCCGGTACTTCTGGGTCGCTGCGGGACATAACATGAAAGAACGTAACATGAAGCGGATGTAACATGAGGTATGACTGTATTTAAAAGTGGGTGTGTCTATCCTTATTGTATGAAGGAAGGTCTGTTTAATAAGAATGAAAATAGATTTTGCCAAAGCCTGTCCTTGAAAAGTTGAGGTCTCTAATATTATGATTTATACACCTGCTCAAAGTTGTAGACAAGACCAAAACATTAAAAAACAAACACATGCACAACAGTCCTCATGTCTCCTTGCCTGCAAATTGAAATCTTTGGTTCCTGGCTCTTTACAGCAAAATGTAACCTTCAAGTACTCCAATACATAAACAACAAACCTGCAAGCTCCCCAAAGCTACTCCCATGCCCTGTTACAGAGAATGTTCATTACAAGCCTGATCTCCCTCCAGGCCAATCTGACAAAAGGTGGGATGGCTGTGTTTCTAGCTTAGGCAACAGAGGGGAAAAAACCAAGGTGGTAAACTCCTCCTTCTACCTCCACACTGAGCGGCCTGCTTCGCACAGACTTTACGAGGCAGAAACCCGTTGTTCGCCCCTTTTAAAAAACAAGGCTCTAATTTGTGTGTCAAAAATATCCATTTGCAAGTACCACTCCTAGTGCTTTCAGACCTGCAGATAGGTGTATCAATTTAAACTCTCTCCCACGTTGTCAAATGTGCCAATTATACCAACACTGAGAAGCTACTGAACTACTCTGTCTTTTAAGCCTGTTATTACAAAGTAGCTCTCAGTGCACTAGGATGGGCTGAGCCTGGCACTTCCTCTTAGTAATAAATTAAATCCAACAGGGTTTCTTTTATCACCAGCAATCCTACATCTTCCTCCCCAAGAAGGCAATCGCTTTGCCATAGATAATTCATTAAAAAACACACACAAAAACCAAAGTCCTACAGATCCGAGATTTTTGAAAATTGGTTTGCTTGCATCACAGAAATAGTGAGAGAAACATGAAAGAGGAAATCTATTACGAGGATGGAATGATAGCTAGTCAATGCCTCAAAATTCTGTCCTGCGTAAAGGGGGGTGCATGAAACGAAGAAGCAGCCCATCAAACGCCAACGGTGGGAGGTAGAGAGCTTCCAGCTCACAAAAATCTTGGTGCAGCAGCCATATTTGCTTATCATTTCATTTCCACAGTGCAAACAGTCTTATTTCTTTATCATTTTATACTGCTTAACACCTTAGTCTCTAAGCAGTATAAAGATAAAAAGATACAGTGAAAATAAAACCAGTTGAAACTACAGTGGTACCTTTAGATAATAATAATAATAATAATAATAATAATAATAATAATAATAATAATAAATTTTATTTATATCCCGCCCTCCCCAGCCGAAGCCGGGCTCAGGGCGGCTAACAACACTAAAATAGTGCAACATTATAAAAACATCATAAGAATTAATTAAAATCAAAATTGATGGCAACCATAAACTAAAGTATTGTAAAGATTGCCAAAGGAGGGAGTCAGGCTGTGCCCTAACCAAAGGCCTGGTGGAACAGCTCTGTCTTGCAGGCCCTGCGGAAAGATGTCAAGTCCTGCAGGGCCCTTGTCTCTTGTGACAGAGCGTTCCACCAGGTTGGAGCCGCAGCCGAAAAAGCCCTGGCTCTAGTTGAGGCCAGCCTAACCTCTCTGTGGCCTGGGACCTTCAAGATGTTTTTATTTGAGGACCGTAAGTTCCTCTGTGGGGCATACCAGGAGAGGCGGTCCCGTAGATACGAGGGTCCTAGGCCGTATAGGGCTTTGAAGGTTAAAACCAGCACCTTAAACCTGATCCTGTACTCCACCGGGAGCCAGTGCAGCTGGTATAGCACCGGATGAATGTTATCCCGCAGTGAAGACCCCGTAAGGAGTCTCGCTGCGGCATTCTGCACCCGCTGGAGTTTCTGGGTCAGTCTCAAGGGCAGCCCCACGTAGAGTGAGTTACAATAATCCAGTCTGGAGGTGACCGTCGCGTGGATCACAGTGGCTAGGTCAGGGCGAGAGAGGTAAGGGGCCAACTGCTTAGCTTGGCGGAGATGAAAAAATGCCGCCTTTGTTATAGCTGCAATCTGCGCCTCCATGGAGAGGGAGGTATCGAAGATTACACCCAAACTCTTAACGGACGGTGCTGGCACTAATTGCACCCCCGCAAGAGATGGGAGTTGCCCCCTCAATCCCATATCGTCCCGTCCCAGCCAGAGGACCTCTGTCTTCGAAGGATTTAACTTCAACCGGCTCCCACGTAACCATCCAGCCACAGCTTCCAAGCATCTGATCAGTGTGTCTGGGGCCGAGTCAGGATGGCCATCCATCAACAGATAGAGTTGGGTGTCATCAGCATACTGATGGCAGCCCAGCCCAAAACTCCGGACAAGCTGGGCGAGGGGGCGCATAAAGATGTTAAAAAGCATCGGGGAGAGAATCGCACCCTGAGGCACTCCACACACCAGGGAGTGGCGGGATGACAGTTCCCCCCCAAGCGCCACCCTCTGTCCCCGACCAGAGAGAAACGAGCGCAGCCATTGAAGGACTGTGCCCTGGATCCCCACGTCGGCGAGGCGGTGGTCCAGAAGTTCGTGATCGACCATGTCGAAAGCTGCTGACAGATCTAGAAGAATCAGCAGCCCCGACCCGCCTCGACCCAGCTGTCTACGAAGATCATCTGTTAGGGCGACCAGAGCCGTCTCGGTCCCATGACCAGCGCGGAAGCCGGACTGGAATGGATCCAGAGCCGATGTTTCATCCAGAAACCTACCAAGCTGTTCAGCAACCGCTCTCTCAATCACCTTACCCAGGAATGGAAGATTCGAAACTGGGCGGTAATTGGATAGATCTAAGGGATCTAATGATGTTTTCTTTAAGAGCGGACGCACCACTGCCTCCTTCAGTTCCCCTGGGAATGTCCCGGTGCCAAGGGACAAATTGATGATATCCCCCAGGGGGGCCCGCACCTCGTCTGGACATGCTCTAATCAGCCAAGACGGGCACGGGTCGAGAGGACAAGTGGTGGGCTTTCCAGCTCGGAGGAGTCTGTCCACATCGGCTGGGGATATCCGGTCGAAGTGGTCCAATACTGGACCCGAGGACAGTCGAGGGGCCTCCAGTTCCTTTATTGTATCCAAATTGGCAGGGAGGTCATGGCGGAGCGACAGGACCTTCTCCGCAAAAAAGCTCGCAAATGCCTCACAGCTGTGTGTCGAATTGTTATTTAAATTTGGCTGTCCTTCGAGGGACGTTAAAGACCGAATTATACTAAATAATTGTGCCGGGCGAGAGCTAGCGGATGCAATGGAGGCCGAGAAGTAGGACTTCTTAGCGGCCTTCACTGCCATCTCGTAGGTTTTCATAAAAACCCTATAAGATGTTCTTGAGGCTCCGTCACGGGCACCCCGCCATACTCGCTCTAGCCGTCTGAGGTCCCGCTTCATTTTCCGGAGCTCCTCAGTAAACCAGGGAGCCCGGTTTCTGCGGGGTCGCAGAGGGCGCTTAGGTGCGATCTCATTGATGGATCCGTTCTAGATCCGTTCCGGAGCCCCGTCCGCATCTAGAAGCAAACGTAACTAGCAATGGCACGTCTGCGCGCACACACGCGCCGCTTTTTGCCACTTCTGCGCATGCGTGTGACGTCATTTTGAGCATCCGCGCGTGCGCAAGCGGCGAAACCCGGAAGTAACGCGCTCTGTTACTTCCGGGTTGCCACAGAGCGCAACCTGAACACACTCATCCCGAAGCACATTCAACCCAAGGTATGACTGCATCTGTAACATAAGGAAACTTACTTAAAACGGCTGCTGAAATGAATCCCAGTTATCCTATCTAAACTATATAAGTGATCCTATAAAAGAAATATAAAATTGTTTGCAATTTGGGCATAACAAGGGCATATCTACAGTTCCGAAATGGAGGCACCAATGGTTCACAGCAATTGCACTACTGCATGGATGTGGCCCTTCCAGAATCCCAGTGGTTCTATAAAAGCAAAAACATTTGCAAAAACAATGTGCAAATTGCTACCACAATATGGAGTTGCAGAAATCCTTGAGCACTGTTTGGCTGCCTACGTGCACAGCTTTAGTCACACTTAAGTCCTATTGATTCCAGGGTAACTTGGGATGCCTAGGAAAGTACCTTAAGGCCGGAGTAGGCAGTGGTTGTTGTTTTTGAGAGAGCTGAAAGTTGTTTGAAAGTGATGGTAATTGTGTGTGTGTCCTTGCCAGGATCACTTTTACATTGTTTTCACCATCTCACCGAATGCAACCACCTAAACGAAGGAGACAAGACAGTGGCCTACTCATGGGAACTGCAATGGCAGAGATCATAAGTGGATTCTTTGTGGAAGGATCTCTGTTAAACTAAGAGCTATATAAAAAAGAGTGTTTCCAAGTGAGGTCATCTGCCTGTCTTGTATGCCCTTCTGCAGTTCCTATTCTTTCTTAACTTGCTGGACCGAGAGCAATCAGTGGCCTTTGTTCTCTACTTATTTCTAACTACAAAATACGGCTCGCTCACTCTCCCCATTATCCTCTCTCTTTGCAATCTGGAGAGGCAAATACTTTCCCCATTTGACATTCATATTAATTCAGCTCTGCCTGAAGAATAAATTACATCTATCAACAATTACTTGCTCACCTTCCCCTAGACTACATTTTACACTTCAGTCTCATTAGTGAGCGAGAGCATGTGTGTAAAATAATTCCAGTTGGATAACCGCTTCTAGTTTGCTGCTAGCCTGCTTACAACCATTCCACGGCATTATGAAATGTTGCAGAGTATGTCAGGGCCCTTAATTGCCTCTTCTCCAATTTCTTTTTTATGATCTGAAATACACACTGCCACTCCAGCTGCATCATAGAGAGGTGTTGCAATGCTAACCAAAGACTGCCTGATAAATTCTGCTCCCAGGCTCCTCAGTCATGCTTTCTCTGCCGCCACCAATACAACTCAAAGGCATTTCCTCCTTTTCCCCCAGTCTAGCAAAGAAAAGTCACACTTGGTAGCAGCTGACCACAGCTTGCTGTAATGGAATGAACTCACTGACATAGGTCTTGGCAAAGCTCTTCTTTCTACCACCAATCTCCTGTATCTAAACCTTCCTCGTTAAACAAAAAAAGTTATTAGAAGGATCTAAGTTCCAAAGGGTAACCTTTCAGCCAACTGCCTGTTCAGCTGTTTGAATTCCAACTAGGCTGTGTTTTAATGTGCAAAAGGAGCGAAGGGGAACTTAGCACACATCAAGGCGACAGCAATTGTTTTTCCTCTTTGGCTGGCTTACATTAACCCACTGAGTCCAGTTCTCCTGAAGTTAATGGGAATTTTGTCATTGGATCAGGACTGCTATTCAGAGTCCTTTGAATTAAATGGGTGAAAAATGGGTGAGAGAATCAAACACACCGCAGTTGTCTAGGGCAACTGAAAGAGGGGAAAAAGAAGTGTCATGGCAATTCAGTAACAGAAAGGTTAGGAAAGTGGAGAATTTGTAAATGTGGGGCAGGGGGCAGAATCAGTGGCGTAGCGTGGGGGGTGCCAGGGGTGCCGGCCGCACCGGGCGCAACATGGGGGGGCGCGCATTTGGCCGGCCCTTCGCAAGACAAAAGTCCATAGGGAAATCTCCGGGACAGCGGGGCAGCGCAGCGCGTCTTCCCCACTGTCCTCGGACCTCCTCCGAAGCCTGGCGGTGGGGCAGAGAGACTGCTCCGAAGGCTTCAGAAGGCTGCTCCGAAGCCTGGCGGCGGGAGGAGGGCTCTCCACCCCACTGCCAGGCTTCGGAAGGCTGCTCCGAAGCCTGGCGGCGGGAGGAGTGGCGTAGCGTGGGGGGTGCAGGGGGGCCTGCCGCACCTGGCGCAACATCTGGGGGGGGAGGAAGAGACTCGAGTGCTAAAATCCATGGGTTAGGGGGCGCAAATTACTTGCCTTGCCCCGGGTGCTGAGAACCCACACTACGCCACTGGGCAGAATCTACTAATGTGAAATTGCTTTGATCTAGATGGTGTGGTACTGCATACCTGGGGAACAATTTCTTAAAATTCTTTGTGCGAATCGTTGAGATCAAACAGCAGTGGAATGACATGGAAAGACTTACTAGAGTCATGAGTGACTGACAGTGTGATCCTATTCCTGTAAATGCACATGGAAGACACACTGTGTTCAATGGGGCGTACACCCAAGTAAGTATGCATAGAACTGTAGCTGACTGCAGTCATACACTTACCTGTGAGTAAGCTCTTTGAATAAAGTGAGACATACCTCTGAGTAAGTACGCATAGGACCACACTGCAAATTACATACCGGGATGTGAGATAGGTTCAAATGAATGCCAAACCAAAGCAAGATGCTTTGCAGGCATTCTGGGCTTGTCTGAGTGGCATCCGCCCAATTCACCAAAGTGAGGACCTCTGAAGTGCTTTGTGGCACCTTAGCAAATCTGACATAAAAAGCCAACGTCCATACAAGCAGAAGTAATGTTTTAAAGCTTACAGTAAAAGCAAAATGCCAAGGAGAGCAGAGCAGAGAAGATGCCCGTCATTGTTACTGACAGGTCTAGCTCTCCAATCCCAATGCTTTGAGGAAGCGGTGCTGAAGCCTTCAAGAGAATACAAGGGAATGATCAGAGTCAACAACTAAGCCTGGAATCTTGTTAGTCGCCTAGCTGCTGTTGCATAGCAGACGTTGTTTTTATTTTATTTTAAAATTAGTGACTTGGAAAGAAACGTGCTTTTGCTTGTAAAATGGGGATGTATTGCACTGCAGGGGGCTGGACTAAACGACCCTTGTGGTCTCTTCCAATTCTGTGATTCTATGATATTTTCTTATCTTCATTGGTGGGGGAAACCCCAAACCTTGTTGGAAGCTCTGCTAAAGGTTTAGAAAGCTGAATAGATGTGTGTGTGTATTTGTTTGTGTGTATGTGTGTGTGTAAGGGTGTGTGTGTAGCTCACACCAATGAACAGAGTATCAGGGATTTTTGTATACAGTAGTTCTTTGGTAACAGATTTTTTGCATTCAGTGGTTCTTCCAAGCATCATAACCATCATCTTCTTAAGCAATAGGCATCTCTAATTAGCGACTACCTTCAGCTCAATTCAGAATTGGTTCAGTAGCTACCAGCTCTGAGGCTGGTGACTCCCACCAATGAAGGTTTGTATTTTTCAAAAGTCAGATTATGCGGGGGTGAAGGGGACTCAAGCTCATACATAAATTGTAATAAAGTTTAAACTAAGTACATTAATGCTCTCTTATGAGTCAGAATGTCAATTCAGTAGAGGAAGAGGCTGAGATTGCAGACATAATACACTTTTAATTGCTGTGCTTTTCCCATAGAGTTAGTTTATTATGTTCTTAATTCACATAATCCTCAGAATACTAGAGAGAATCATTCTACTTCATATACGATAATCTGTTTCCACATGGCTCTCATTTGGGCATTTTATTAAGTGGCACTTTCTGCTAGGGTAAATCTACTAAGGTGGTGGTAACCAAATCTACACACAGCCTGAAGATCAAGGGGGACCAGTCTTTAGCAGCCAGGAGATCTCCTAAAAACCTGGATGCTTTCAGGGAGGAGCAGATGACTAGTTAAAAAGGGAGCATTGACAAATGGTTCTAATAACCCTGCTGCAGTAGTCGCCGCAGTCGAATTTGTAATGCACTCAATTATATTTTGTTAGACATGCTCGTCTGGTGGCATTATTTTCCATAACACGGTCTAGTAATTTATAATAGAGATTAAATGATAGCAATCAATTATGGAATTACTCTTGCATTTTCCCCTGGACACTACTTTTCCTGCTATTATTCCAAGCCTGATTATAGTGTCTCCCCTTTTCTTTCAAGCATCCATTGCTTTGCTTTATTGTCAAGGTTCACCCACTGTCGCCACTTAATATGCAGCATAATTCTGGGGGGAGACGGTACTGCACAACAGACAAAAGCTTTTGCTTTGCACTGACATTCCATCTAATGAGGTAAAATCCTGCAGCTCTTGCTCTGGTTCTTTACTATGGCCGTCTTCAAGCATCATTACTGTGAGTTTAGAAAACTGCCATCAGTTTTTAGCCACCCTCCACCTCATAGAGTATGATCTTCTGAAGCATGATGCCCCTGTCTCGCCACACATTCTAGAACCTAGATTTTCTAGGGCTCTATAACATGTTGGGAGCTTCCATGAGTACCATGGGGAGGAGGGGGACTTCAGAAATTCATTTTTCCATTTGCGAGGGCAACAAGAATGGCAATGGAGGGGTGGAGCTCATCACTGTTTCCCTTCCTTTTGTGTTTACTAAACTTGCCGTAGGGAGGAAAGACTTGCCGAGTGTTGGGAAGACTCGCCTTAATAATTGGTTTCACCTTCAAAAATACTCAACAACTACAACTAGCTTGGTCACAAGGCTGTTTTTTTATCATTAAAAAAAATCAATCAAATTTACCCATTATACAAAATACCTTATAATATGTGTGCTTATTCCTTGAAATTATTTCTACGCTGATTCCCTACAATGAAGCATCCTCAAGGCAATAAAGCTACAATTTATTTCTTAAAAGAAGAAGTATAAGCACAACAATGAAACAGTAAGAAGCGGCAGCAATTGAAACACCATAGGCCAAATTTAGAAAATGCTTGCTGGAGTAAGATTCTTTACCACTCACCAAAAGACGGGGATTAAGCGTGCAATGCACCAAGCATACCTTCCCATCACATCAGTTTGTTATCACTGATATTCTAATGAATTACTCCTATCTTTATATCCTTTCAGTTCATCCATCAATAATCCTGTCCTTTGATACTCTTATTTACCCATGTATTTCTTATAGCAAATTGCCCAACATAGTGAGAGGGGTGTGAGTGTGTGTGTGTGTGTGTGTGTGTGTGTGTGAGTGAGAGAGAGAGAGAGAGAGAGTGCAGAGTGTGTGCGAAGAAAAATGCTACAATGGCCTTTGGGGTAGTGATGGAGAACCTGTGTCCTACCAGGTATTGCTAGACTCCAACTCTCATCATCCCTGACTATTGACCACATTGGTCATTGGAGCAGGACCTGCAACATCTGGGTGGTTGAAGGATCAACACTCCCTGCTGTGTTTTACAAACTACTTCAGAAGTCTTACCAATGAGGGTCTGAGTATTAGGGATGGGGGAGCAGACTTTGCCCTCACTAGGCCACTATCTTCTTTTGCAGGGCTTCATTCTTACACATTGGGGTGGGACGATTCATTATATGTGATAAGCCACTGGAGGGCTATAGTATTCCCACTGGGGATGTCAACTACTGAGCCCAACTACATGACCACCATCCAAATAGTAGCATTCTGTGTTCTGCTTCCTGCATGCACCAGAAAGGCTCCATCCCGATCTACTAATCTTTTCAGCCAAGAGGACCAGGGCACCTGAAAGGTCTGCAAGGTTGGAGACAGGCAAGTTCCTGAATAATTTACTCCTTGCATCCACCAGTTCTTTGCAACCTTGTGCATGGGGCTATCAGCACCCTCCTCTCCAGATACAAGGGAGGGGTACGTAGCCTTGTGCACCTTTAAGTATGCAAACCCCATCCTGTGTTGAGATTTGCAGGTAAGTATCAGCACCTGTCTAGTTTGAGTTTCAGTTCCCTTGTCATATTTTTATGTAAATGTGGGTGGGTGGGGGGACAAATTACCTGAAACCCTGTGGATGTATTACTCATTCGCTTTGTAAATGGAGGCAAAGCTATTAGAAAGAGGCTTCCAGTTCTAGCCAGCTTGCTGCTCAATTAATAGAGCAGAGTACATGTATTTAAGAGAAAAATAATGGATGCCTTCCAGCATGACGCCTGCTTCACAGCACACATGCGGAGAAAGTAGCTGAGTCAGTCTTTTAAATAAGGGGGAAGGCAAACTGTGGCCAAAAGCACCTTAGAAACAAGGTGGGATGTTCTAAATTCAACGCTAGTTTTCTTTCCCCTGGAACACAAAGAAGCACCTTTGACAGCGATCAACTCCCTGAGAAGGATTCCATTCTGACTTGAACCATAGCGACTCCAGGTTAGATGGGCCCAGCCCACAGCACTGCGGCAATACAAGTACATGCAGTTGAGTTCTAAATCAATTGGTCAGTTTTTATTAGGATAGGGACCCATGACCCCCCCACATATTGTTAGACTCCCATCATGCCAAAGATCAAGGATGATGGGAGTTGGGAGTCTGGCAACATCTGGTGGGCCACAACTTCCTCATTTCTGCACTAGGTGCTTCCAAATGCTATCTTTACCTTGTGACCATAGAATCCTTGCAGAGTTGGAAGGGGTCCTGAGTGTCATCTAGTCCAACCCCCTGCATGATAGATGGTGATCCAACCTCTGTTTAAAAACCTCCAAGGAAGGAGAGTCCACCATATCTTATGGGTGTCTGTTCCACTATCGAACAGCCCTTACTGTCAGAAGTCCTTCCTGATGCTTGGTTGGAATCTCCTTTCTTGTGACTTGAATCCATTGGTTCAGGTCCTGCCCTCTGGAGCAGGAGGAAGCAAGCTTGCTCCACCTTCCACGGGATAGCCCTGTCCATATCTGAAGATGGCTATCACATCTCCTCTCACTCTCCTCTTTTCCAGGCCAAACATACCAAACTCCCTCATCCATTCTTCATAAGGCTTGCTTTCCAGATCCTTGATCATATCGGTCACCCTTCGCTGCACATGTCCGGCTTGTCAATATCCTTCTTAAATTGTGCTGCCCGAAACAGGTCTCAGTACTCCAGGTATGGTCTGAACAAGGCAGAATAGAGTGGGGCTATTAGTTCCCTTGATCAGAACACTGTAAATGCAGTCTAGAACAGCATTAGCATTTTTTTTGCTGCTGCATCATTCTGTTGACTCATGTTAAGCTTGTGGTCTACTAAGACCCCTAGATCCTTTTCACATCTACTACTGGCAATCAAAGTGTCCCCCATCTTATATTTGCGCAGCTGGTTCCTTCTGCCCAATTGTAGGACCTTCCATTTGTACCTATTGAAATTATTTTTGTTAGTGATGCTGGTGACTATCACAGCATAAGGCCAACACTGAGGAGGATGTGAACCTATCCAGTGAAATTGAAAGGTTACATGTTGCTGGTTTTATGAAAGCTTGCATGCTTTATGATGCATATTTTGGTGGCAAAGGCACAGTAGAAGTACAGTGATACCTCGGAAGTCAAATGGAATCCGTTCTGGAAGTCCGTTCGATTTCCAAAACATTCAGAAACCAAGGCGCGGCTTCCGATTGGCTGCAGGAAGCTCCTGCAGCCAATCGGAAGCCGCGTAGGACATTCGGGTTCCGAAGAATGTTCGCAAACCAGAACACTCACTTCCACGTTTGCAGCGTTCGGGAGCCAAAACGTTCAACTCGCAAGGCGTGCGGGATCCAAGGTACTACTGTATATACATGAATCAACTTCTGTCCTCTAACTTCCTATTGTATCAATGCTGCAAAAGGGGAAGGTGCTGACACAGGCTGATTCTTAAATACCAGCTGGCTTCTGGCACATTTATTCACTAGATTTCTGAAAAATATTCTGGTACTTCTGAAACAACAGTGTTAACTCATCTGCCAAAATGATGACACACTATTGATTGCAGAAGGTTACATCTGTCTTTTCGGAAGAACTGCCGTGATGTTGACTCTGTAGCTGCCAAAAATCTGTCCTTGGGCGAGTCTTGAAAGGGCCAGAATTGTGAATATAAAAGGATGGTTCACCAGGGAGAAAGGAGATAGGATTGTAAAGTTGATATTTAGTCTTCATGTCAGTCAACTTGCCTCTTTAAATAGCAACAGAGACATTGATAATGAGTATTAGATGCCACAAAGGCTGCTTACAGACTTGGTATTTTGCGTGCAGGGTGAATTGCACACTAGCAAATTGACCTTGCATATTTAAAGTGAACTTGGCACTCTGGTGTTTTTTTATTTTTTAAAAAGCAGATTTGTTGCACAAGACTTTTTGCTGTAAGGACAGTGGCAGGAAAATTCACTGGAAAGTGTAGGGTAATAATTGCTGTACATGACATTGTATAACCTCCCCATAAACAAATCAGAATTATTGCTCAACAAACAGAAAAGGGGATGGTAACAGGTGTTGCCTGTCATGCCAGAGGAAGAAAAGTGGCACTTGCTGGGGGGGGGAGGGACCACACATTTCCCCCCCTACAACAGACCTGTTATTTGCCAATGGCCTCTCTATTGGAAAGGAACAAGAGTTTGGTTCTGTTCCCTGGGAATAAAGTGGACAGCCATTGATGTTTCCATTACTCGGGGCTGGCCTAAGACATTTTGCTGCCTGAGGAGCAAGTCAAGATGACACACAATCCATATACAGAAGCAGACTAGAGTAGAAGCTGAATCTGAATTCAGTGCTGGAAACAGGACAACATCCTTCACCACACCTGAAGAGTGCAGGTACACACCACCATCACTATCCTTTATATCCCCGCTTTTCTCCCCAAAAAGCCCAAGCTGGCAAACACACAAATGATAAAACACCTAAAAACAATTCTAATACAGACTTAGGGGGCACAGGGTAGGCCACATGGTGAACACAACTCCAACAGAGGGGAACAGCTGAAGGCGGAAACAGGAAGTGTCAGGAGCTCGTCCTACACCCTGGCAGAGACACATGCCCAACTGGCATGTTCTCTCCCTCCTGGTCAATCGTTCAGGAGCTTCAAAAGCTTTATTCAGCTCGAACATCACAGCGACTGATGCCAACGGACACTGGCACACTTAGGGATCTGCAGAGTCTGCGCAGTTTTCATGACAGACCTCAGCAACTCAGCACTTTGGCTAATCTACTTTATTTACAAATAAACACACACGGAGCACTGCAACATGGCTCCCTCTCTCTCTAGAATCAGACAAGAAATAATAAGAAAAAAGGACAATAGTCCCACTTCACAGAACACAGTAACACAAACATCCTGTCTCCATCACTTCCCACTTTGTGGAGTCAAAACATACACCGTCATGTGAAAGACAACAATCCCATGACTGCAGTCATGGAGCAGGAATTCTAACAGGAAGATGGTCCGGATGCCACTGCTCCATCGCATACTCCAAGTATCTGACGCCTGAGGCAACTTCCTCAGTCTGTCTAATGAAAGAGCCGGACCTGCAATTTCTTCATGAGTGTGCCTGAATGCAGACCATCTTGTTTACTCTGGCTGGATACTACATACTGCATACTGATTTTGAAAACTTATTTTGAACAAGATAATGCTGTGCTATTGAAACACTCTGGTTTGGGGAAACTGTTGCAATGATATGCAAGCTTAAATAAAAAATGCCTGTTGAAAATGACTTTTTGGTCACATTTCTTGCATTATTCATCAGTAACAAACTTCTGTCAGAACTGTTTTTTTAATTAAAGCATATTCTGGACTATCTTAAATGAGTTTTGAAATTAATTAGAAAATCCAGCCTCTTTATCACCTCCTGTCAGAACTATTTGCAGAAATAAGGTAATAACCAGAGTTATCTTTTTATGAAAATTTGCAAGCGTGACATAAGGATTCCATTTGCCTAATTAACACCTTGAAATAAAAAAGATAATATTTACACATGATTTATGAACAAAATCCAAATTGTTTCCAATTTATTATTGGCACACATGCAACTTGTTCTAATTAAGGAGGCCCCGTTCCACGAGAAATACCTCCGATACGTTTGTGCTGGTGATAAATCCTTGGGAACGTCTTATGCCAGTGAGGTGTTTGGGTTATTTTCCCAGGTAGGAAGACTCTTGCTGACTTTGCCTATGCAAGAATTTCAATATGTGGTTGTGGCTCACACATTCAGCTCAGGCAGCATAAATGAACTGCTGTTGCTGCAAACACAGTGACGTGGCATGCCCAAAATGCAGCACTCATATAGCAGAAGTCAAGGGCAGCAACAACAGCATTATTCCAGGCCAAGTGAACGAGCATGGGGGTGACAGGTGGGAAACCAAACACCTCCGTGTTTAGCTTTTGACGACATAAAATGCATCAATAGCCATTTTATGCCCTGCTTGAGTCGCCACCCAAGGAAAGATGAATAGCATATACTCTTAGCTAGAACTAAGTAATGAGTGTGGGACTTATTTCTCCATGCGACACCACCTTCTTTTTGTTCCAGGAAAGCTGACTTTTAGCATCAGAGCACACCTTGGGGAGAGAAGTTTGGACAAAGACAATGGACACTAATGCATACAGTACAGTACACATAGATTAAGTGTGACAGCAATGACTACTCCAAGTCCACAATGGGTTTGTGCAAATTCAACAGAAGCATGGCAGATTTCAATATTTGAAGAGCAGGAGTCAGATTTACTGGACCAGTAATACCCAAGGTAAAGTGGGCAGTATTTAAAAATAAAATAAAAATCCTGTAATATTTATAATCTGGGGTATCAGTTATTTAACCCCTAATTGTTTGTAACATTTTTACGATATCCATCCCAACGTGGAATAAACCCATCAAGATTGTAATTTAAAGGAATTTACTTCCCATACATCTCTTTTATGGTTAGAAGAATACAATTTTATATATATATATATATATATATATATATATATATATATATATATATATATCCCAGCTATGTGTTCAAGCACATTTCCTCAGCCTTGGTTCACTCTTATTTGTTCTTTTCCAGTCTCTTGATTTATACTAGATCATGTTTAGTGCCTCATTTCACTCAGGGCCAGACCTCACTTACCTTGAAAGATATGAAGATGTTCAATTTAAGCAAACAAAATATTGCTTTTGGGGTATAATAATAAATTCCAACCCAATATATTTCCTCCCAAAAATCATTCACACCTGAATAACGCAAAGCCCTGTGTGGTCCATTAGTCTACGCAAGCCAGCTTAATGTATGGAAAACACATAAGGCTGTGATATATTATAGCAGCACCATCTCTAAATGTGATGGGGAGAGTGAGATGGGGTGAAAATATTTGAAAAAGACACCTAGCATAGGCAGAAAGGAGGCCGCTGGCATAGGCATTCCTGCTATCATGACAAACAAAAACAATATATAAACTGTCACCCAAAACAAAACTCTTCATCTTTATCATATCCAAAAGTGATGCACATTGCTTTATCTAGCTTTTGAGCATGGAATGCCTTCCATTCCTTTGCAATTCAGACAACTTCAGCATTCATTTTAAAAATGTATGGCACTATCCAGCCAAAAATAATAACTTTAAAGTTTTATGAATTTCAGTGGGAGAGAGGGAGGCCTATGGCCAACTCTTCCACTAAAATCAAAGGGATTTAAGTATGACTGGATCGCAGCCATATATTTTCTCACTTCAAAATAATGATTTCAAAATAGCTCAGCTTCTCCTGATGTTTACTTATGAAGAAGTGGTTCTAAAGCAAACTGATTAGGAATTCTTCAGCGTTGAGATATTCCCCTTCTCCCACCCCAGCAATACTCGAGAGATACGAAAGATCTAGCAATGTGAAATCCATGAATACAGAGATTACTTGCCAAATACTGAGGAGTTTTAAGAGATCTTTCTCTTTCAAACTTGGTAGATGCCAAACTAAAAATCTCTTATTTATGAGTTACTCATTGCATTTTTAGCCCACCTTTCCTTCAAAGAGCTGAAGGTGACATGCTTTTTTCTCTCCTTCATTTTATCCTCAGAGTGAGAGAGTGAGTGCGTGACTGGCCTAACAAACTTCATGGCTTATTTCGGATTTGAACCCAGATCTCTCAAGTCTGCTCCACCACACTGATTCTATTACTCTATGACACTAGACTGGTATAACATGAGGTTATTGAACTTTTTGGCTGTAATCCATTCTACACACACCAACCAGAGAGAAAACTGCATTAAACAGAAAGGGGCTCAGGTCTGAATAGGCACCTTCCAATTATAGGACTCTCGCTATTCTGTTATTAAAATGAATGGAACACAGAAAAGAAAATTAAAGTAATTTTCAGTGCTCACTGTGTCAGTTATAAAAGATAGGTTTTTCCTACCTTTGTTTTTAAAATAAGTCTTTCCCTTGAACTTGTTTCCAAATCACAAATATGTTATCATGGCAGGTTTTCGATAGCGTTCAGTAGAAGTGGTTAGAAAAAGTAATAATGCTAAGAAGCTCTAAGTATCGGCATTGTTAGCAATATAAATTACTCACGTTAGTTTATTAGCTCAGAGAGATACACACATTGTGCCTGCTGAGATTTGTAACAAAATATCAATAGAAAACAAAGCACGATGGCTTCACTCCCCTAAAAGAAACAAAACTACCAGTTGGATCTGCACACACAGAGCTAATTCCTTAACCTTCCTCAGCAAATTCTCATTCTTAAGGGGCAACTGCAGGTTGAGTCATGTCATCTAAACAGCCAATTACTATTTGGGTTGAGTAAAAATTGCCCTCAGGTGATCGGGCAACGAAACACTTCTAAACGGGAAGAGAGCTGGGGTGTGTGTGCTTAATTCTTTTGGGCTTTCAGTGTATGACAGCTTTATTTCTTTAAAGCATACATGTGCCTCTATTAAGGGTAAAGACTCTCCCCAAGGTTGCTTCTGTCATAAAACACTAGCAGGCAGCATGTGATATTTTCCACAACTCTCATAGCAGTCTCACCACCAAAGGTCAGAGCTTAGAGCCACTCTTGGTTCCTGACTGTAGACCTAGGAGCCCAAAGCTCATCATGACATAGGATTCGGGACAGCAACTCCCTCCTACAAATGGGCGATATATCATGATGTTGAAAACCAGATATCTCCAGCTAAACACAGTGATATACAGTGGTACCTCGTGTTACAGACGCTTCCGGTTACAGACGCTTCAGGTTACAGACTCCGCTAACCCAGAAATAGTACCTCAGGTTAAGAACTTTGCTTCAGGATGAGAACAGTAATCGCGCCGTGCGGCACGACGCCAACAGGAGGCCCCATTAGCTAAAGTGGTACCTCAGGTTAAGAACAGATCTCCAGAATGAATTAAGTCCTTAATCCGAGGTACCACTGTACTGATATATCATGATGTCTGAAATAAGGATGGAGCTATGTAGAGACGGGAGGCAGGTGGCACTGTCGGTTAAACCACAGAGTCTAGGACTTGCCGATCAGAAGGTCGGCAGTTCAAATCCCCATGACGGGGTGAGCTCCCGTTGCTCGGTCCCTGCTCCTGCCAGCCTAGCAGTTTGAAAGCCCGTCAAAGTGCAAGTAGATAAATAGCTACCGCTCCGGCAGGAAGGTAAATGGCGTTTCCGTGCACTGCTCTGGTTCGTCAGAAGCGGCATAGTCATGCTGGCCACATGACCCGGAAGCTGCACGCCGGCTCCCTCGGCCAATAAAGCGAGATGAGTGCAGCAACCCCAGAGTCGGTCACGACTGGACCTAATGATGAGGGGTCCCTTTACCTATGTAGAGACACTGGCTGACTTCATGGTTTTTCCTGCAACGTGATTTTTGCCAGCGCCCGCTCTTGTGATTTGCTGCTCCCTGAAGGAGGCAGGCAAGAGCTGAGCCAGCAGAGTTAACAGAGGCTACAAAAGTCCAGAGAAGCATTGGCTGGCTTCGTCATTATTCCCACATTGTGATTTTTTGCGTAGAACACTGAGACACATCATGATTTGAAATACATTGCCAGGTCAAAAATTATGGAAAGTGATATAATAACATGGACTTCAACTTGGTTTGGGACGATATATCTATATTTCGCCCAGCCCTACTATACCCCTTGAGATGACACCTCCCTTGCCTCTGCTCTTCCAACTCCAGCCTCCAGCAACATGCCTGGGCTTGATTCCAAACCACTGGAGCGGGTAGGGAGTCAGAATGGACAATACTGGACTGGGTGGGCAGATAGTCTGACTCTGAACTGAGCTAAAAAATCTTCCTATGTTCCTCTCAGAACTAGAGCACTAGTTGCCTCAGGTAGTTGATTCTGGTTTTAAGACAGGACATCAAAACATCAGTTATTTTATCATATGTGTATCGTATACGTAATGTCGTATCATATACATAATGACATATTGTGTTTTACTTTGTTGGAAGCCTCCTACAGTAGCTGGGGGTACCCAGTCAGATGGACGGCATATAAATAATAAGTAAAATGTATTTTAATGCCACCGAGGGGAAAACAGGCTTGTAGGATTTTTTGCCTCAGGTATCAGATTGGAGAAGGGTCACAGGTCAGTGGGAGAGAATATGTTTTACACAGAGAAGCATCCTCTGTGGTAATCCTCACAGAACTCTAGCCCAACGGTTGCTATTGATTTGATTTGAACTGATTTTATAATGAATTGATTTTAGACTGCTGTATTATTTTATTTTTGTTAGCCGCTCTGAGCCCGGCTTCGGCTGGGGAGGGTGGGTTATAAATAAAAGATTATCATCATCATCATCATCATCATCATCGTCGTCGTCGTCGTCATCATCATTAAGATTCAACCCCCAGCATCTCCCTGGCAGGAGACCGCCTCAAATTCTGACCAATCTAGCTCAATATTTTCTGCATTGGTGGAGAACAGGTCTCCAGAATTTGGGGCAGTCCTGCCAAGCTTCCTGTGTAACAAAATAACATAGCTGGACTGGCATACTAGACACCTGACAAGTGGCGACATGTCGAGGGATGACACTGCTGTTCTGTCACACCACACCTTGCTGGCGTGGATGAAAATTTAGTATGGCGTGTCAGTATAAGTGACCAAAAAGTTGCAGTTTCATAATGCAAGAAGCAATCAGGTGTAAAATAAGCCTTGGAAACTGTGACAGACGTGCTGGCATTGTAATGAGGAAAACTAGCACAATAATCCTCACATCGAATGCAGCCACTGGAACTTCGTTCCAAGTTTATCTTCTGCATGCAAACCTGCTTCACTAGTACCAGACTTCATTCAGGAGATCCAGTGCTAGTGATGGCCACATGGACACGAACATATTCCATGTATCCAACATAAGCATGTTGCAATGAATTCCACTTTGCCTTCTCCAACTTCATTTCCTTTTGAGGGGTTTCAGTTTTGCTTTTCCTGAGCGGGAAACCTGTAATCTGGATTCAAAATGTTATTCAGGTTTTAATGAGAAATCCATGTAGTTTTTGAAACTCATGGAAGACTTCATAACAAGCAAGGGAAAGAGCTCATATTTGTGTGTTTCCGTGCAGCGAAATTCCAGTCATTGTTGGGAGTTTTTGCTCGTATTTTGTTTTACATTTCTAGTGCCACTGGGACTTTTACTAAATTAAAAGGTTTTCTAAAAATTAATTTCTCTCTTGCTAGAGCCCATAATGAATTTCACATCTGAGTTAGTACAATTATAAACATCAAAGAAAGGTCAAAGCCCACAAGTGTTCCTAATGGTACTAAAATTCTCATCTAGGAAGTGAGACTCTCGTTTTATGAACTTGCATTTATTACGCTGCCATCCTATCTACTGTATATCTCTTTCAACATCTCTCCCCACTACCAATATATTTTCACAACTGTAGACAAATGTCAAGCAACGTTATGTATTTTCTTTGGATCACTGAAATCTGCATCATATTGTAATTAATCATGTTTAAAACTATTATTTAATAATCCCTAACTGTAAAATTTGTAAGGGCTACATTACACTTATATTAAAAATATATTAAAAATTGCGGTGTGCCTTGAATACAGTGCTGTCCGTCTCCTAAACTTGTGTAGTATTTCCTTCTTGTTGATTCTGTACAATAAAGAAGCATGCTAACCTTGGAGTAAACTCCGCTGAATCCAGTGAGACATACCTCTGAGCAAATACCCTGGGGACAGTGCTCTCAGTAATGTACACACAGGTACAGGGATCCTATGCAAGAACTGTAATCAAATTCCACATAAAGCAAACTTTACCAATTTAACAGCTCTGTTACAGGTACTGTAACAGCTCTAACTCAGTCAAAATAAATAAAAATTGTCCAGTAGCACCTTCAAGACCAACTAAGTTTGTTCTGGGTATAAGCTTTCGTGTGCATGCACTTATATCCAGAACAAATTGAGTTGATCTCTAAGGTGCTACTGGACAATTTATTTATTTATTTTGCCTGTGTCAGACCACCATGGCTACCTACCTGAAGCTCTAACCCAGGCACATGAATTCCTGCTCATACTTAATGTTTTTCAAATTGCTGTCACTTCTAAACTCTCAAAAGTCTTTGTAAGCCCAACCAAGAATGCAGAGCTACTTGTGATAAGGTAAACTTATGTGTGTACATATTGGAGCTATCCAGATCAGAACAGGCGTTTTTAGAAAATAAGTCATGCACGTCTGCAACATTTCTGGATATTATGTTTGCATGGAAACTTACCTTTCCAGATAAATTGTCTAGTATGTGGTTTTGGAAGTTATTTTCAGAAGCAAAAGGTGGGATTTGCTGAATAAGCCTCATCAGTTGAAGCCCTGTGCGAGGACTTATGCCTGTGTGATAGGGTTTACAACCTCTCCTCCTCCTCCTGCACCCCCTGAAATTGGCTTTGAGTGGGTTGTGAGAATCCCTAAAACAGTTCTTCAATGTATTTTAAGGTCAATACCCAATGCAGAACTCCAAAGCAGAGAACTTTTCGATGTGGTGAAGAGACAAGCTACTGTTCAGTTAAAATAGGCTAAGAGTAAGTGAGTCTCTTTGACAATGGAATTTTCTACAGTGAAACCTTTTTCTCTCTTGCGGTCTGATAGCCTTTCTTTTGGAATACAGCAGAATGGTCATTCACTGTATGAGTTGTAAACCAAGCATCCCCCAGTTTATGCCACACCTCAGCCATGAGTTCAGTAAGTGGCCTTAAGCGAGCCATCGCCTGATCCTTACATGGCTTGATCACTTTCTAAGTGTTATTCAATATTGTTAAATATCTAGCATATGTTAAGAAAGCCACTAAGAGCACCAGAGTAGATTTTTGTCATCTTGCAGAATGGAAGCCACAAGCACAATTGTATCTGCCACTCCTAATTGAATGCCGAATGATTTCAATGAATAACAAATAAATTTTTGGACGGTTAGTAAGATATTCATAGATAAATTGCAAGCAAAGTGATTAGAAGTACCGAATTATTCACTGCAAATTACTTGCCCAACTCTTGTTAATTATCTGCAAGTAGCAATTCCTGTTCTATCATTTGCAGTCTCCTAAAAGGGAAATTAGAATCCAATGACTGGGCAAGAGGGAAAGCCAGCAAGTTTAAGAGCCTCTCAAGAAAATCAACATATTATGAAATAAATGACAGCCTAAAACATTCAGATAGCCTTGGCAAGGGCTTGGTTTCTAAGGTGTAAAGTTCCTGGATATGCCTTTTAATAATCTGTCAGTGGTAATGTGTGTGTTCATATAAAATAATGATTTATTGATGTTGTGCTGAATAGTATGGAACACTTTTTGCTACTTTGGTTTATAGTTGACATATGAATTCCATCTACTACCTTTGCCATCAGTGTATATATCTGAATCAGTAGCGTAAAAAAGATGGCACTGAATCACAATGTGCATATCTATGTATAAAATACGATGGTCGATATAATATGGATGATACGTGTAGGATATTAGATCGCCTCCCATCTCCATTTCCATATTTTACAATGCAACGCTTCTTTAGTTTTTCTTTCTTTTTGGTAATACATATAGCTATCCATCCATCTATCATTCCAGCTGCAGAATTGGGGGAGGCAGTTAGGTGATTTGGGTACTGTGCCATGTAGGAATTAGAAACTGATTCCCTGGGTAAGGTTAGAATAGTAAAAGGTAAAGGGACCCCTGACCATTAGGTCCAGCTGTGGCCGACTCTGGGGTTGCGACGCTCATCACGATTTATTGGGCGAGGGAGCCAGCGTACAGCTTCCAGGTCATGTGGCCAGCATGACTAAGCAGCTTCTGGCGGACCAGAGCAGCGCATGGAAACGACGTTTACCTTCCCGCTGGAGCGGTACCTACTTATTTACTTGCACTTGGCGTGCTTTCGAACTGCTAGGTTGGCAGGAGCAGGGACCGAGCAACGGGGTCTCACCCCGTTGTGGGGATTCGAACCGCCGACCTTCTGATCAGCAAGCCCTAGGCTCTGTGGTTTAACCTACAGTGCCACCCGCGTCCCTCCCAAGGTTAGAATAAGAGAAGGCAAATTACTCTTGATGTTACAAACATCTAACACACCTCCCCTACCTATTCCGTTTTGTAGAGAGCGTCCCCCAAAGGTCGCCATGTCTGAGACTTTTATCATCATATCTCTGATTAGATGTGGTGATTGTATATGCAAGCTGCTCTGCAATTAAGGACATGCAATGGGCAGCAATGATTCTGAGCTGCATTCTGCTGGCTATAGAGATGTCTGTGCTTTTTAATGGGGAACGTGAGTGGCAGCTAAACCAATTCTGGATAATATTATTCAGCAGCCATTTGAATCTGCATGTCTCATGTTCTATTCAGCACCATTTGGGATCGAGGACAGAGCTGAAAACACATGCAGAGGAGGATTATAGGGTGCGACTCTTGCTGAGTCATAAGCATGCCAGATTGCAAGTCTTCTTTTCTTTTCTTTTTTAAAAAGAACCTCACTGCATATAGAAATCTGGAAATTAGGACCCTCCTCCCAGACGTGTCCCCCCCCCTTGTATAGGCCTATGATGGGGTGTTGAAACATGTTATTCCTGTGCTTAGACCACAATCTGAAATGACTGGTGGGATTTTAGAGATTTTGCAATCTGCATCCCTACCACCACCAGCCTAAAATACTGGGCAGCTAAAAAAGCCTGTGTCTGCTCATTGTCAGCAGCTCAGACTTTAGGATGATAGGACAATCACTGACTCACCAAGATTTCTTGCCTCAATAAAACCGGCACTCAAAAGAGACTGACTACCAGGGAAGGAAAACAATAAAACCACAGACTGGCTGGCTGACACAACGAAAGTTCGCTTGCATGAGAGATGACATTCAGACAACTAATGTTCTAAAAGTGGGGGAGGGGAGCGACGAGATTTGGGAGTCCAGGGGTGTGCGAAAGGGGTGAAAGATGTGAGATCCAGGTGTCTGATAGTGGGATAGAACAGTGAAGAACAGAGAGATCTGAGCCTCAGCTGTGAAACGTCATCCCATCCTGGCATCCTGGCAAAGGAGATCTAAGTTGAGGATCCCACCAGAGCTTCAGAGAAGTTTCACTTTGACACTCAAAGAGATAATAAAGCAACAGCAAGAAATCCTCCCTCCCCGAGCAAATGTAAAACTGACAGTGCAAATAAAATGTATAAAGAAGTGCAAATAAACAGATTGTTTAGGAAAATTTAAGGTACAGTGGTACCTCAGGTTAAGAACGTAATTCGTTCTGGAGGTCCGTTCTTAACCTGAAACTGTCCTTAACCTGAGGTACCACTTTAGCTAATGGGGCCTCCCGCTGCCGCCGCACAATTTCTGTTCTCATCCTGAAGCAAAGTTCTTAACCCGAGGTACTATTTCTAGGTTAGCGGAGTCTGTAACCTGAAGCGTCTGTAACCTGAAGCGTCTGTAACCCAAAGTACCACTGTATATGAAGGGACAATGGTTCAGACCCATACTAGAGCTCTTGGGCGGGGGGGGGGGAAGGCTCTCCTTTCTCTACAGAACTGACCATCCCATGGTGAGACCCTTCAAGGTTGGTGCCATGAATTTTTATTTGATTCTTCCCCCCACCCCCCCAATGTCTTTTGCTATTACCTTTTAAAGTCATAGTCTGGCCTTTTGAAAACACTTAGAACCTTAATAATTAGCAAATACTTGATGTCCTTCACTTTGCTGTTGCTAAAGCAACCACCGGCTGTCTTGTGTTAGGAGAGGACAACAGTGACGGCCAGCTGGGTGGCATTTGGGCAGCTGTGACAAAACTAGAGAATTAAATCCTCCCAAATAATCTTGGGCTGCTTCAGACTTGAGGCTTGAGCTGTGAAAGGATTTCATTCCCAGGAAGCCCATAGAGGGGATCCTGGGCAGCAAAAGGAACTTCTGGATGGGTGGGCGATAGGAGGATCATTCCAGGGCAGTCCCTGTCACTCTCTCGATACTGTGGGACTCCAGCTCCCATCAGCCTCTGCCATGATGGAATGATGGGTGCATACCCTCCAACATTTCTCCAATGAAAATAGGGGTACCCCATTCCATAAAGATAAGTTTACTATTTATAACCCACACATCTTACTGGGTTGCCCCAGCCACTCTGGGGTAGCTTCAAACATATATAAAAACATAATACAACATTAACCTTTTTTATATATAACTTCCCTATACAGCTTGGGGGTTGGATAACTCCAAACCCTCCAACATTTCTCCAATAGGGACATCCTACCATACCCTCCAAGATTCCTCCGATGAAAATAAGGACATTCTAGGGGAAAGTGAGCCATTCCGGGATCAAATCAGAAACTGGGACGGCTTCTCTAAATCAGGGTCCTCCCCGGAAAATAGGGGCACTTGGAGGGTCGGTGGGAGCTACAGGCTGACCCTATGTTCTAGAGCAGCAGTTCTCAAGCTGTGGGTCCCCAGATGTTGTTGAACTACAACTCCCATCATCCCTAGCTAGCAAGGCCAGAGCTCAGGGATGATGGGAGTTGTAGTCCAACAACATCTGGGGACCCACAGCTTGAGAACCGCTGTTCTAGAGTGTAGTGGAAGGGAAATAAAAGGCAGTTTGTACCAGTACTGTACATATAGCAAGCAGGATCTCACCTCAATAAGGTCATGGATGCTTCTGATTCCCACCCTAGTCTTCTGGGATTTAAGCTGTGGGAAGAACAGGTTCAGCCTCATGGTGTGGCCCAGTGTGAAACTTCTGAGCATGTGTTTCCACTCTTAGACTGGTGATGAGTGCTCCTAGTGGGAAGGAAGGAAGGAAGAAGAAAAATACAGCATTTTATTAATGTTCTCAGCTTTTGGGAACCTGCACTTCATTATTTTTTATTTTTGCCTCTGCTCATTGTAAGCATTCCTCCTCCCTCCTTTTTAATTTTCCTGTTCTCTAATCTTCTCAATCCTCCCCATCCACTGCTTAGCACTGAACTAATCTGTACTGTCTGAGAGAGTTGATGGCCCAAAACAGAGAATTGTTGCAGGAAATGACATCATGTAAAGACTGAAAGGGAGGGAGGATTTTTTAAGAGAAAGAAAGAAAACAATTTAGGAATTTGTTTTCATTCGACTTATTAGTTACCACTTTATAGTGCATCCTTTCCCTGAATAAGTTGTCCCCACGCCCTTAGCTCAGTCTGGAAGAACTGAAAAGGGAGGGAGGATTATTGAAATTCAGAAAGCATTCCAACCTTTGAAAGAGCTTTAAATGTGAGAGGAGCTTTTATCAGCTCATGGGTGTAATTGGTTGCCTTGTAAAAGCAATGATATGGAGTGATAGGACAGCCTCAAATGCAATCCATCCATAGTAACTACAGATTATGTCTGGACTTTCTTTGGGATGCTCTGAGTAAATCTTTAACTCCGGACATTCCAAATCAGCGAGAGTACTATTACGCAGCTTGTTTCACACACAGCAATAATCTTCCTCAACCTTGTGTACCTTGTAAACCACACGGCTGCACTGGTAAATCCTCCTCTTAATCTAGGCTGGAAGTAGACCCTCTGGTTCTCACAGTTCATCTCTCTGGAGAGTCTAGCCCAGACCTTTTCCATTACTCCACAGGTGAAAGAGACATTTACGCATTCTTGCACTGAGCAGCATTGCTCCCCCCCCCCCACCATAATGTGAAAGTAGAGGGCCCTTCCCCAATCTAGCACCCTTCAGATCTTATGGGCTAGAACTCCCAACTGCTAGAGGACCTTCTCTGACTTTTATATCCTCTGGTTCCTGAACTGCAGAATGTTGGATTAGCTGGAGGTCCTTTCCAGCTCTACAATTCCATGACTTTTGAGTAGCTCAGCATCTTGTGCTGCTCTTGTTTGCTTTGCAGTGGCATATGTATATTGCTCAAGGGCCGCAATCCCTTTCGAGGGACGCATGCCAATTCTGGGGAGGGTCAGGTGAAAAATTGGGCAGGTCAATTATTGTAAGTTTTCCCTTTGCGAAGTAGGTTGGTTTCTACTCACACCCTTACATATTTCATCCTTCATCCAGGCAAGCAAAAAAGAGAGAGAGAGAGAGAGAGAGAGAGAGAGAGAGAGAGAGAATAGAATAGAATAGAATAGAATAGAATAGAATAGAATAGAATAGAATAGAATGATGATGATGATGATAAATAAATAAACATTTTTTTATTTATACCCCACCCTTCCTGGTTCAGAAAACCGGGCTCAGGGCAGCTAACAACAAATTTAAAACACTTAATTGTATGAAATACAGTATAAAAACATGAATAACAATAAAATTCAAAGTTCGGAAATCAATTTGGGGGAAATCCATCTAATAAACATTAGATTGTCACCAGGGCTAGCTGGCTGAATTAGTCCTACTTGGGCCAGTGAGGAGGCCAGGGGAGAATTAGCTGTGGGGTCTCAGAGCGGGTGATCTTCATAAAAGGGGAGGAGGAGGGAAGAGAAGGGAAATAAAAGATCAGGCTGAATTCAAATTAAAGGCCAGGCGGAATAGAATCAATGCTCAACACAAAGAAGGGTCACAGAGCAGGTGTGGCCTTAGGAGAATCTCAAGGGTCAGACAGAAAGTTCTAGAAGGCCACATTTGGCTCTGCAGCCAGGGGTCCCCCATCCCTGCTGTCTTTGTTTTATATTATTCTATGTTGCATTTTTATTTCTTTTAAAACTCATTTTGCTAAAGAACTCTTCATTCCATCAGTGAAGTGACTTTCTCTGCATCACTTTGGCACCTGTACTCTTTCAGGGGGAGGAAGAGGGGGTCATTTTCCTTACTATTCCTGTTTTGTCTACTTTTCTGGAAAGAATTTCAAAAAAATGAATTATTGTAACGAGGTTACAGACAAATGCAAATACTAATTTAAGCAACCGACGAACAAATTAAAATAATCTCTCATACTTCTTACTAGCAAATTTCCCAAAGGGCATTCCCAAAATCTCCCTCCAAATTAATACATGGTGCTAAAAATCGGGACGCATTCAAAAGCTGACATTGCATATGATCATGTTAAACGAACGCCAAGATTCAGAGCCTTATTTCCCCCTTAGTAGTGATCTTTTTCGCCTTCCACCGATGATATGCATTAACCGGCAAAGCAGGAGACAGGGTGTTTATTCTTTGAGTGGAATTATTATTCCTACTCCACCGAGGAGACATTAGTGCCAATAGATTCCCTTGAGTAATTTTCAACACACTGTATTAGGTATCACCTAATTCAGCACCCGGAAGTGCAGAAAAGCCAGCAAGTTCACACAGAGCATGCTTCTGCTGCGGCAAAGTTGCACCAGAGAAATTGCATTTGAAGCAGCTCCCAATCCCCAGCCATTACATGTGGGGAGCAGAGAGCATACATCTTTCTCCACCATCTGCAAGGCATACAGGATTCCAAGTTTTTATAACCATGGCAGCTGGCAGCAGATGTCTGGGGGGGGGGGTCGATGCTGCCCGTCCCCTAAGGAGAACATTAGCACCAAACCCGTATACACCAGTCAATTCAAATTTATTTGTACTGTAAGATTCAGATGTACAATAAACAGGGGCCTTGGGGGAGAATTCACTACGTGCAGCATAGTGGGAGAAAAAAGAAAAGGAAAAAAGAGACAGTCCAGAATCTAGGATAAAACTATTCTTGCTCTCCACTCCTCCTCCTTTAACTGAACCCATTTCAGATCAACATCCTTGTTAAGAGAAAACATTTCTCCAGAGATTGATGAATGGATGCCATATTTCAATGGATTTGTCCGAGTCCTGGGTGTTATTTAGCACGTTTATGTGTTTAGTCAATTTCTCCATCAGGGCTCTCCTGTGTGAGATGAAGATGGTCTAAACACTTTCAGTTCTATTCAATAACTTGCCTTGGCACTACAAGTAGGGAGGATATGAGTTCTTTATGAAATTATTTATGCTGCTGTTCTTTGTGAAGCATAAATACTGTTCTTCTCCAACACTGCATTCATAGCATACCTCATAGGCCTTATTTTTCTCTTGAATCTTTCTCTTGTGGTACAAAAATTCCACTCTTTAGACTGCCTGTTCTCATGGTTTCACTAAACATTTATAACTAGGGCTGTATCCAAGTTATACTCAGACCCATTGAATTTGACGGGCATTTAGCTATGTCCAGGGATTTAAATGGGTCTACTCTGAGCAGGACTAATGTTAGATACAACCTACAGACTGTGCCTATATAGTACATTCAAAAAATTCATGTCAGTTTATCTGTTCTGATCTTAATTCCCAGAAGTGTCAATTTAGCTTATTTTGCTTAAGCCATGGAAGTCCTCGGCTGCCCAGACAACAAGACCCCTCTCTTGGCCTCGTTGATGTCCCGTCGTCTCTCGAGACAGATGGATGACAGAAAGAAGGTTAAGCCATTCACCTTATTCTCTCCAGTTCTATTTGTATGCACAACTTTATTTGTACAGTCACTCCGAAAACAGGATGCTAGACTAGATGAGCTTTTCGCTTAATCCAGCAGTGTTCATTGTTCGTTGTACCCGAGAGTAAGGCACGCAATTAGATTGTGCTATTGTGGTTACCGAAGAACAAAACACTGTGATGATCATCTAGCTATGACACCTTCTGGCGTGCCAGGTGTTTAAAATATATCAGTTGCCAAGGAGAGCTAGTCTAGCTTCACAACAACCTGTTCCTGCAATCCTATAAACACTTACCTGGGAGTAAGTTCCACTGCACTCCATGGAACTTACTTCTGAGTAGGCATGCCTAGGCTTGTGCTGCATCATGGAGCCTTCTAGCTCCCCAGCACCAGCTACAGCAGTCTAGTTGCAATGTCTAGCACATGGTCCGAAGAGAATGGCCCTGCTCCCAGAGCTTTGTATCTGCTTCAGAGGGTTGTTTTGAGTTTCAATTTGCACAAAGCAAATCCCCCATTATATTGAAGAGAAATACAAGGCTACTGCTGGTGGTGGTGATGGGCAAAGGGTGGGTGGATAAGTTTTGTGATAGCTTAAGCTTCCGATCCAGAAACAACCTTTCCTGTGCTTTCCAATCACAGTGCTTTAGGGAGGAAGTAACTTGCCCAAAGTTGTTCCATTTCTATTGACTCTACTTGGCACAGCAACTTTCAGAGTTGCGGAGTTGCGGGCAGTAGTGGTTGAACATGTATGATCTTATTGCAATCCAGATCAATTCTTTCCTAAAATCCAAACCCTTGTTGTTGTTGTTCTGTTGGTTTTACTCTTGCTGTTGGTTGCTTTTAAGTCACTTATATTCTTCCCAACCCCAATCTCATTCCTGTTCTGGCCTTGGTTGCATTTGATTAAAGTTTGGCATTAAATCATTGCAGAGTTCTGTATCTGTGAGTTATAGTAGAGTATCTCTCTCTCTCTGTGTGTGTGTGTGTGTGTGTGTGTGTGTATACACTATACTATGTACAAGCAGGCCCGTGCAAAGCTTGTCTGAGGCCTGCAGCGGAAGCCCTGTCCATGAGACTCACCATTGCAGCACCGCCACCTAATCTGATCTGACGTTACACACTGGTATATAGCAATGCAAGTCCAGATTTTACTATTGAAGCCTTGCGCCATGCAGACAGACAGGCGTGGGCATTCCGCCCATGGCCATTTGACTCATTAAGTCCCCAGTTGGCTGGGAGGCACAGGGCATTCTTGGCATGACAGTGTAACTCCGTCAAGCCCCTGGCAGGGTCCCCTGACTGGCTTAACCCTCCAAGACCTGGGGGGGGCAAGTGAACCTGGCTGCACCCCCACTGCACAGGCCTGTGTACAAACACTGTATTGGTGTACCCTTTTAAATTTCAATAAAGTGTCATGCACTCCATCAAGCAGGAGCCTGGCATGGTTTGTTCTGTCCCTGCCCAAGGTAGATGTGTATTTTTGGAGGACAATCTCAATCCTCTCCCCCAAAATCAACTTTAAATGTGCCTGGTGTGTGTGTGTGTGTGTGTGCGCGCACACACACACACACACACACCCTGCACTTATTTGCCTGAAATTTGGCAGGTTTCATCACTTCGGATAGGTCTATAATGCCTGTACATTCCATGCAAATCCCATCCCATCCTCCCTCCCTCTCTCTCTCTCTCTCTCTCTCTCTCTCTCTCTCTCTCTCTCACACACACACACACACACACACACACACACTACAGCAATTTGTGGATTTCCCAACTACAGTTATTTGGGAGACATACAAAGATTTGTATTTTCTGAAGTGAGGCTCTGCTTTGAATCTAAAACATAGTGAAACAACCGTCTGAACCACTGAACCTCAATGACACACTATTTGAAGTGCTGAAGTGGGTTCTTAAGTGATTCCCCCCCCCTCCACACCCCAGCTGGAAACGCACTTATGAATTGGGGTCGCTTATTCAAGGATTCCTTCTGTTTCAGAGTATAAGCCAGTATCTGCATCAGATCTTTAAAATGTATATTATGTTTTACATAGATATCCTATACAGTGGTACCTTGGGTTAAGAACTTAATTCGTTCCAGAGGTCCGTTCTTAATCTGAAACTGTTCTTAACCTGATGCACCACTTTAGCTAATGGGGCCTCCTGCTGCTGCTGCGCCGCTGGAGCACAATTTCTGTTCTCATCCTGAAGCAAAGTTCTTAACCTGAAGCACTATTTCTGGGTTAGCGGAGTCTGTAACCTGAAGCGTATGTAACCCGAGGTACCACTGTATTATCTACCCCAAATTTCCCAGGGTTGCATTCCCCCCCCATCAGTGTGAAACTCTCTGATGTACAGGGGTTACTTGTGGACCCCCATGTACATTGGTGGGGCCTGCGTAAAGCATTCTGCCCCACCCCACCCCCGCTCCACCCTTTTAGTGATGCTTTAGTGACATTTGGGGGTCACTTCTGGGTTTGGCACTGTATGCGTACGCGCAATCACGCATCAACAGGACACTTGTAAATCGACCATCGCCTGTCTTTCATTTCTTCCATAGATGTGAAAGGATCCCACCAATTCAGGCAGGATAAGGTGACTCCCAGTGTCATTGAGGTGACAGCAAAACGTGTCTCCCATTCTTACTAAGATGGACAGAAGGGCCTAAATCTGCTTTTACCCACTAAAAAGTCTTTTTGATTTACATTGTCTAATAAAAGTCAATGGGAGCAATTGGTGAGGGCAGATGAAACCTCTGCAAGTAGGGAAGCAATAGGTCTCACCTCTTCCCTAAGGGAAGGGTAGCCACACGTTGCCCTCCCAATATTGTTGGCCTGCAGCTCTCATCTGTGCTATGGCTGTGCTTTCAGTGACTGAAGGGAGCTGCAATCCACCAGGTTATGGAGGGCACCATGCTGACTATCCCTGCATATCTTGTTGACTTTCCGGCATCTGCACACCCCTTCCAGCAGAGGAGGGTCCACTGCATCGAACACCCAGCATGACCAAGCCGCAAACACTGAACTGCCAACCTATCGTCTTCATCTCTTCCATCTCCCCCCACTCCTGCTTCTCTGTAGTGGACTTTCTTACTTCAGGCAGTGCTAACACATTACTTTGTTGAACCATCTCTACAGAATATGAGTTTCACACCGGGGTGCTCATAAATCACCCAGAGAACCCATTCAGTACAAGATACATTATAAGGAAAATTATCTTTGTAGCGACAGAGGAGAAGTTAAAATCTTGTGGGCTGCAAAGAAAATGCCAACCAGCCAGCTAAGTCACTGAAGGCCATTAAATCAGATTTTAAGTATTGTCCCACCAGGGGGAAAAATCAATCGGGGCTAAGTCCTTAACTTTATGACCTAAAGGCTTTCTAAATTATCAGCAAGTGACTTGCATAAATTGTAAGCAACACCATATAATCTACCAAGAGTGTCGCTAAATATTGCAGCTTCTTTCCCTGACTCTTCTGAGCAACATGCACAGTCGTAGGTGAAACTTATTACTAATGAAACCATAAACAAACAGGCCAAGTGACCCCAACACCAAGCCACACACTCCAGTAAGGTTTCAATGGCAGGCTATGGCTGACCATCCTCTTCCATAACTAGTGATGGGAAAGCCTGCCATGTGCTCCTGGGCCCACCAAGCCAACAGCTCTTCCCTCCTCCCCAAACAAGAATTGCATAGCTGTGAGCTATGCTGTGACGCACAGGTCATAGCCGAAAGTTTAAACTAAATGTGATCCACCTGGAGAAGGAACTGGCAAACCACTTCAATATTTTGCCAAGAAAACTCCGTGGACATAAAAAAGGAGACGCTTTGAGAAGAAAGTGAGAGTTTCCAAGGCATGCTGTGGTTCATAGGGTCACGGAGAGTTGAACACGACTAAGACGACTAAACAACAAGCAAAATGAATCATGTAAGTATTTACTACATGAGGTGCCACCATTCTGTTTCAAGTCTCAACACTCTTCTTTCAAAGGCTAGTGGGGCCTTGAGATGCACAGTGTGATGGCAATGTTCCCCATAGAGCAAAGCGTGCAAGGAGGGAGCACCAGGGCATATACAGTCATACCTCATGTTACGTTTGCTTTAGGTTGCGCGTTTTCGGGTAGCGTCCCGCGGCGACTCAGAAGTACCATAAAGTGTTACTTCTGGGTTTCGCTGCCCATGCATACGCACAAAATGACGTCACATGCATGCGCAGAAGTGACGAATCGCGACCCGCGCGTGCGGGTTGTGTTCTTTTCAGGTTGCAAACGGGCCTCCAGAACGGATCCCATTCACAAACAGAGGTACCACTGTAGCTCATTCCCACACCGGGTGACTGTTTCCACAGCTTCATTAACATGCAACCCCAAAATTCTGGATCCCCCCAAACTGATGCCAAAGCTTAGTGCCAGTTCTGTGCTGTTTTGTGCCATGAACCAAAAAACCCAACCTTGCCTGGTTGACTCCAAATAGGTGCCAAAGTTTTGTATTACGTTTGTGCCGTTGGTTTACAGTTTTGTGTCTTGGCAAACAGTAATGGCTGTCATCACCCCTGGTCTTCCCATTTTATCTAGTTGCCTGTGCATCTTATCCTGCTTTGGATGTTAAACACAGAGAAGATGTGAAACACACCATGAGGGTGACTTCACAGATCAACGTTTTTACAACCTCGTGTCCTGCTGGACTCCTGTCGGCCCTATAAAGACCAAAACATCTGTAGAGAGCCATGTTCAGGAGAGCTGTCATTGCCACAAACAAATAAGCTAAATACTGTGTGTTACTTGCTTGAAAAGCAGAACCACAACTGATAAAATGAAAATGTGGCCACTTTGAAGGCAAACTAATTCTATCGCTGTGATATTCAGTAAACTTTCATTTAGGCATTAGCGGCATTTCCTACTCACAGTATGGGACAATCTTTCCTGCCAGTAGATGTACTCAGCAATTTAAAAAATTGAGCCATCGTTGTATTTACTTCGCTGTACTGTTCGGACTGCCAAGTCTAGAGTAAGCCTAAGGCACAACCTTTGACCTGAAAGACACTTAAAAAAAAAAAAGCTGTAAGTCACAATGGTCAAGTTAAGCCATCTAAAAATTGATTCAATGTTTCTTTTTTATCACACTTGCTTTAAGGTAAGGTGAACTGAAGGCACTTAAGAGATTTTAGTTCTTGCTATTAAAAAATATTTCATTAAATGGGAACAATTATGTCTCTGGCTGATGTATGAGCTAATACTTCCAGTTGTGACCTAATTAAACGGTACTTCATGGCAAGAGTCCTGGAAAAAAAAGAAATTATTTGTACATTCACAGTTCATGTTAGAAATCTCAGGAGTTCTCATTAACTGAAAATTACAGTAGCGCAATCATCAGCGCCTTTGTCATTTGCAGCTAAAATAGTCTCTGGGAAGCTGTGAAGTATTTCAAGGTCTCTATGATTCTGTCTGAGCCACAAAAGCTAGCTGTTACAACTCTTATTTACCTTGCCGAGCGCTCATTTGCTGGAGGAGACAGAGATAGTCTGTCTTGCGGACAAGTTTGTCTCACAACAAAGCCCCACAGAAAGTGGTTAGGCTGCTTGCCACATATTTTAGAAGGCAAGTGGGTATGGAGCCAGACACAGGATGGGGAACCCCAGGCCTTGGGGCCAAATGCAGCCCTTCAGGACTGAACCCTCTGCACCACCACCACCTGTCCCTAGGACTTATCCCTCATGGTCCCTGCTTTCCAGTCTGCTTGAAACGTGTCCTTGAACTTTGATAGTGTCTGCTTGCCTGGGTAGAAAATAGAGGACAGTGTGCATGCAGAAACTACTAGTCTACTGTACAAACATATCCTTTAAATATTGCTCTCCCTACTTTTGCCTTTGGCCCTGCCCCTCACTGGCAAAAGGCACCTGGAAAGTTGCCCATAAGGAAATATGGCCCTCAATGTTGAAATTGGTTTCTCATCCATGAGCAGAGCTGGGCTGTGAGACTGGGGACTTTGGAGGCAGGCTTTTAACTATATCTAATGATAACTTTAATATTTCTTGTAAACCGCTTAGAGGTTTCATTATAGGCATTTTGCTATAAGGAATAAATAAAAAGACGGCCAGTCATGGGAAGATGAGTACGTTGAACAGCTTCCCCAGATTGCACAATGGCTCTACGTGCAATGTAAAAACACAGATTTATGGCTGCAGGTTCCATTTATTAATGAGAACATGGGTCCCCCCCCCAACCGTGTGGAATCCTGGTCCATGTTTTTGTGCCTTGAAACCTAACTCAATGTTAGGCTGGAGGAAGAGTCATACAGCTGGGTTATTCTTATGCCAATTTTGGATTCCCAGAGTTTGTTTGGTTATTATTCTTTATTTATTTTTAAAAATAAATAAATTGCTGTGAAGCGTTTGGGACAAGTTCCAGTATTTTTGGAACAGCCTTGCCACCATCTGGTACCTGTACCCACAAGGGTATTCAGCTCTTACTCAAAGAGGCAACACATTCATTAACAATTGCTTGTCTCTGCGAGGACACAGATGTGTCTGGGACCGAGCTTCATAGATTATAGCTCCAGGAGATTAATGATTCTATTTCATGTCCCTTCAATGGGCAATGGACCTCACCTCCGATTCTATGCAATGTTCGAAGCTCCAGAAGATGCCATCCTCCAGGGTAGTAGCAGCTGAATGCAGGAAAGAGGTGGCATCTGTGCATAAGGATGAAACATTGATTCAACTGAACATCTGAAACTGCCTTGGATGCAGTCAGATTATCCCTCCATCTATTTAAAACCAAGATAGCCGAAGCTGATGGGAGCAACTTCCCAAGCTCTGTCTGGTAGAAATCTTCCACAGCCCTACAATCCAAGTTCTTCTTAAAAGGAGATGTTGCCTTAGAAGGAAGCTAGAACTTTCTGTATTTAAGGTATGGACTCTGTCGCTGAGCTACAGGTTCCTCAAAGTGCAACTGACACAATATTCCAGGATTGCAAGGAATGTTGTCTCGAAAGAACCTCCATGCAGCCAACATTTCAGATATATGAATGCAGGGAAGGCACTAGGGATGTCACTAGAGTTGCAGTGCTTTAATTTCCCCTTTTCACAACATCTCTCTAAGGATAGGCAACCCCTGCCTTCAAACAGCAACACACACAATGGAAAGGAGGCAGCAGGGTGGTTGTCGGCAGTGCTGCAAATGTTTGTGGATAACAGTGAGCAATTTTGGATCAGCCCTAATGTTGATGGTAAAATCAAAGTGTGGCAATTTGCACATTCAGATTTTCTGCTGAAAATTCGTCTTAGTTCCTCAGACACACCCCTCACATCGCTTCTTTTTTATTTTCTAGTTTTTATTTTTTCTTCTTCCTACCCGCAATCCTCTGAGGTAACTTTGTCATTCAACTTCAACACTTTGATTCCACAGTCTGCAAGTACTCCTATGTCTTTTACATTTATCTCTTCTGAGATGTTTACCTAGCATAATTTTGTTTTCCCTTCTGTCTCTCTCCACACAAACACACACCTTTGCATCAGCCTGCCTGCATCCTAAAATCAGCCACAAAGCCCCTATTCAAAAGCTTAGAATCACAGAATTGTAGAGTTGGAAGGAACCAACTCTTTTGCCCAACGTGGGGTTCGAACACACAACCCTGAGATTAAGAGTCTCACGCTCTACCAACTGCGCTATGGCTTGCCACTAAACTCCAGACTTGTCCTCCCCTCTCCCTGGCTCCATCCTTATGCAATGCCCTCCCATGAGAAAGTCTGTCAGGCCCACTCCCTGACTACTTTTAAATTGGCCTTAAAGATCTGGAGACTTCTGTCCACTTTTAATTGAATAAAGTCTGCTGATTTACATCTAGTAGTAGTTTTAACTGCCACTTGTAGTTTTTGGTTTGTATTGACATAGAACACTAATGCTGATGCTCAGTTAACTGTATTTTACAATGTTTTTGTTTTACATGTGTTATTTGTAAATTGCCTTGAAAGGGGATATAACATATTTTTAAAAATAAGTAAGTAAGTGCATATGCATGAGATATTCTCTCTCTCTCTCTCTCTCTCTCTCTCTCTCTCTCTCTCTCTCATATTTTTCACCTCTGTTCAAATGCTGTTTACTCTTCCAGCCTAGTCCTTTTTTCATTCTTCTCATACAGAGGCAGATGCTATTTCTCCAGTGCCACATTCCATGCAGATTTATTCCACATTTATTTTATTTATTCAAGTTTTGCTCTTTGGAAAATGTCACTAGTGCTGCAGCAGGTAGAAATTATTTTAGTTGTTTAAAATTCATCCCTTTAATGTTTTGTATTAACATTAAATAGCTATGCAGAGTGAAAAGGGGGCACAGTGCCCTTGCTTGCAATCCAAAACAACAGAAATAAATAATTTATTTTTTAATCTTGACAACTGCATGATTTACTGTTTAAAGAGGTTTTAAAAAGAAGGATGGGGTGGGGGAATAACAAAGATTCTACCAAGGTATCATAACCATGGTGTATTTGGAATAGTTCAGCGTTAGCAGAATGAGTGAGAAGTTCAGAAAGCTCTCTCACAGGAAATGGATGTTTCTCCCCACCAGGCACCTATACAATTTGAGAGTGGAACTGGGCACACTCACCAAACAACCAGTGCTGAAACTGACCAAATATTCAAACTGACAACACAAATGTAAGTGGTATAAAGAGCAGTGGTGGACTTTGTCTCTCAATTTTCAGTGGCACCCTGTGTGACTAAAATTTGGCATGCCTCCGCCTCTCATGCTTCCCTCAAAAGCGGATACCCTAAAACAACTTCTGTGAAGAGGATTCATAAGCAAAAACATGACTGGTTGTCTGCTTTTTAAATCCAAGGTCTTTCTCCTTCAGTAACTGGGTCATTTTCTATTAAAAAAAAGTGAAGTGGTGTCTGTTGCATTAAGATGTGTTTACACATTGTGGCATTATCCACTGGTGAGGTAGGGTTGGGAGGATGTTTTCATCTTTCTGTTTGATCACTCCAATTTTAAGTGGTTGCTGGCAAGCTGTCCTACTACGGAATTTAGAAGTGCTCTTCCCTTTTTACAGATTGCTTTTCCATCCAGAAAAAACTCACCACGCTCAAGACAAAGAGCAATCGGAAAAGATAAATATCACTTAGCAGATTTACACATCTTATTTGAATAGCTTGACTTCCAGCAACCCTGTGTGAAATTATGTGTGTTTTGCATGAATCTTGACAAATCTAGGTCTGTGAAGGTATACTTTGCAAACCCAAAAGTAGGCCACCTGTAAATATTTATTACTGTTGCTACAGCCAAACAGATTTGAAAACAATCCTCATTGATGTCAACTTATCTCTTTCCAGCAAAAAAACCAAAACCCAGTCCTCAAATGAAGACGTGGATTAGTCTGCCATTTTTAAATTAACCCGCTCCAACAATAAGACATTGTAACAAATTATTCCTCTGAAATTGAGGTATTTCTAAGTTAATTGCCTCCCAGACCTTTTTATTCTCACTCCAAACCAGTTTCAGTTTATGGTATTTCCTAGCTCAGTGTGGCTTTGCTTTTATTTTTAATTAACTCTGTTGCCTTCTTTTCTTCATTGGATGTTGCAGTTGCTGTGCTGCCTTGGAAAGTAATTTTTGTGCTAGATATTCCTGCTCTCTCTCCTGCCACGGCTGTGCTCTGAGCTGCCAGAGAAGTGTGCTATGGTTATGGTACCTCTTAGCATTGTGGTGGAGTGGGAGCGCAGAACCCTTGTTTCCACAACTGTCATCCCTGGCCACTGGCCATGCTTCCTGAAGCTGATGGGAGCTGAGTTCAGCAACATCAGGAGGATCAATAAGTTCCCTCCAACTGTAGTAAAAAAAATGGTGGGGGGGAGGACCCCTGGATGGCTAAGTACAGTCAAAGGTGACTATGGGGTGTGACACTCCTCTCACTTCAGGCCGAGGGAGCTGGCGTTTGTCCACAGACAATTTTCCAGGTCAAGTGGCCGGCATGACTAAACCGCTTCTGGTGCAACGGAACAGTGTGATGGAAGCCAGAACGCACAAAAATGCCGTTTACCTTCCCGCCGCAGCAGTACCTATTTATCTACTCGCACTGGCATGCTAGGTTGGCAGGAGCTGGGACAGAGCAATGGGAGCTCACCCCATTTGTCTCAATCATTCACGATATGCAGCAACACTCCATCTTATGCAATGCGTGTTTCCCATGCTGTACAACATCAGAATATGTTTTCTCCAGCCCACGACATTCAAGGGGTAGGGAAATAAAATATATAATGTGATGCCTTGACATGGACATATCTGCACTTTTGGGGGGTAGAGATAGTCTAGTGCAGGGTTTACCAAACTTGGGTCTTCAGCTGTTTTTGGGCTACAACACCCATCATCCTTGCCAACTACTCCTGCTAGCTAGGATGATGGGAGCTGTAGTCCAACAACATCTCGAGACCCAAGTTTGGGAAACCCTGGTCTAGTGAGAATGTATTGGATGGGCCACAACATAAATGTGTTGGCATCTTTCTATCTCGGGAGTAAATGGAGGATTGCACCTTTGCTGATGAAGTCAAACTATTGAAAGGTTGCAGTGCCTCTTGTGGCTGTAGAGACTGATAGAGAAGAGACACGTTTTGTTGCAACTGGAGCAGATGAATGTTTCTGGCCGTGCTGCTGCAGATGCACCACGGCATTTCTTCTGTGTGCTTCTCCCAGTGGTCATTCCTCCACTGGTCACTGCTGTGGATACATGACCTGTCTGTCTGTCTGTCTGTCTCCAGGCACTGTGGTTGTCTGAAAGCAATTCGAACATAGCGAGGTTGATATTGGCAACCTTCCTGTCATGTTTACAGACAACTTTGTAAAGCAGAGCTGGTCTGCCAATGGGCCTGGTGCCTGAAGCCAGCTCCCCATAGAGCACATCGTTGGGGATTCTGTGAACATGACCAAGTCAGCATAGATGTAGCTGAGATAGGAGTGCAAACATGCTGGGAATGTCGGGAGAGCACATCTTTGTTTGAAACTCTGCCCTGCCATATGATAGACTAATTATGTTCCTGATAGATTGCATGTGGAAGGCATTGAGGTGTCACTCCTGACAGCTCATCTTGGTATTGGATGTTAGCATCAAATTCTCCCATATCCTTTTTGAGAGGTGAGCCATTGCTGTAGTTGCCTTGCCAATATGCTTGTCCAGCTCGGTATCAACAGAGAGGCTGCTGTTTAGGGTGGAATCCAGGTGGTAGTAGAATAGAAAGAAATGTCTATGAATTACAGGGGGGATGGGACTCACACACCAGTAAATATTTCTCTTCACAAGCCAACTTGCTACTTCCTCCCTCTAAAACCGTGAATTTTAAAAATGCTTCCCTTGTCTTCCTCAACTCTTTCATTTTGAGCAAAGTAGTAATTTGAAGGTGAACACAAGCTGTAATTTAATTTGAGATGGTGCTGTCATTAAATAATGCCACACAGTTGCCTAACAAAATCCTGTGTAAACAAAAAGTAATTCGGCAAATTGGGTAAGTGCATCAGCAACGCTAATGTAGTTGTGCTGCGTTCCTTTATAAGCAAAGTGAATAAAAGTAATAATGTTGACAGATGTTCCCTTTTTTAAAACCTTAATAGCTTATTCCAAAATACTTAAACTCTACAAAAAAAGCCATAAAACAGGACTGCAGGCTGCTGCTCATGATAGGACCTGGGATAGCTCAGACTGCAGAGCAGGAGACTTGATCTTAGGGTCATGGGTTTGAGCCCCATGTTGGGGGAAAGAGTCCTGCATTGCAGGGGTTGGACTAGATGATGCTTGTGGTCCCTTCCAACTCTGAGTCTATGATTCTGTGAGCAAGCAGCTTCCTTGCATTTGATTGGAGTAGCTACCAGCACTTTGTTGCTTAGTCGTTTAGTCGTGTCCGACCCATGGACCAGAGCATGCCAGGCACTCCTGTCTTCCGCTGCCTCCCACAGTTTGGTCAGACTCATGTTTGTAGCTTCAAGAACACTGTCCAACCATCTCACCCTCTGTCGTCCCCTTCTCCTTGTGCCCTCCATCTTTCCCAACATCAGGGTCTTTTCCAGGGAGTCTTCTCTTCTCATGAGGTGGCCAAAGTATTGGAGCCTCAGCTTCAGGATCTGTCATTCCAGTGAGCACTCAGGGCTGATTTCCTTCAGAATGGATAGGCTTGATCTTCTTGCAGTCCCTGGGACTCTCAAGAGTCTCCTCCAGCACCATAATTCAAAAGTATCAATTCTTCGGCGATCAGCCTTCTTTATGATCCATCTCTCACTTCCATACATCACTAGCTACCGGCATTATACAGGGGTAAATCTTTCTACTGACCAGCTGTTAAGCAAGAGGATTGAATCCTGCAAGGTGCTGCTTCAGGGGTGAGAAGGGGGAGAAGCCTGGCAGGAAGAAGAAAAGCTCAGGTGGGAAAGCAGCCGCCCACCCTCAACTTCTACCATGAAGATGATTGCATCTCCTTCTTCATGTCTACACATCACCCTTGACAGCCGTGAATTAATATGGACCCTGCAACCCAGCCAAGGGTATATCAACCCAACCCAACTCACATTCGGAGCCCTCCAAATCAGTCTAATCTGTTGCATTGTCTGAAACATGGAAATGTTCTATTTTCGTGTTCGCATTACTCTCTTTCCTGTTCAGTTGAAGCTATTTAATTAGGTTACTTTATACAATGTTTAGTTTAAACTGTTGAAATAGATTAGTGTATTTATATCATTTTCATACAAATACAATTTTTTGTATTTATTGATATGCTTATAGCTAATTGTTTCTAACATTTCTCAATGTTTATATTTATTGTTGCCCGTTTTACATGTTGTGAGCCACTTTGGACACAATTTTGAGCAAAGTGGCATATAAACAAACAGATGATGTCCCATTTAGCAGAATAAGCAGGCGGGCCCACAATACATAGTTCAGTTGGTTAGAGGGTGGTGCTAATAATGGTAAGGTTGCAGGTTGGATCCCCATGTGGGAACACTGCATATTCTGCATTGCAGGGGGTTGGAATAGATGAACCTCAGGGTCCCTTCGAACTCTACCATTCTGTGAGTAGTCTATGAATCTGGTGCACAGCCCTAGCAGAAACCTGGTTTTCAATGCTACCCTAGCAAGAAAGGGCCACAGTAAAGTAGAGAAGTAAAAAGATAACTCCACTAATACACTATCATTCCACACTGTATAAACACCTTATTTAAGCTGTAACTAACCACCCACTTTTCTCTGTACTGACAAGCCCGGGGTGACTAAATAGAACAACGTTTTTAACTGTAACTGCTTTTAGATGTTTTCAACTGTAATTGTTCTTAGAATGTTTCAATTGTTTTGGAATGTTTTTGCTTTCAATTGTGTATCTGTTTGCTGCCTTGGGCTCCTGTGGCAGGAAGGACAGGATATGAATTCAGTAAATGCCTCAGTGCTGTTTTACTCACTGTTTTCCATGTTGTGCACATAAATGCTTTAATCATAATAATTGTGTGTTTCTTTGCTAAATTTCCCCTACTAATCAAGGAAACGGAGACAGAGTATTGGTGTTCACCGTGATAATCTCTGCAGTACAGAACTGTCTTCACAGTTCCATTACCACACATGTTAAGGCAGGAGTTCACACACGTTGTGTGCATATGTATATAAGCAGACCAGCAAAACTGGGTCACTATTTTTGAAACTTTAATCCAACAACCCAAGGCAGGATAGCTGATTTACCAGAGTATCATGTGACTCAGTGACGTGGTCAACTGGCCTATTGAAGCCTTGGATGACTGCTTGGCTAACCTATGGAAGCCTACTGAGGGAACTTGAGTGTAGTCAAAGAAAAGGGAAGCAGAAAGGCTGAATAAGGAATATAGCCCTTTAAAAGTATAGCTGCCAAGCAGCGTTGAAACTCAGATATATAAGCTAGGCACCAAATGGCTCCTTAAACCAAGGTTACAGTCGCCAATACGGAATTGTCTAGTTGCCATTTTGGAGCAAGATGGCTCTAAAGTATTTTTCAATTGATGCACTGACTGGGATTATCAGCTAAGCATCTGGCTAGTTCAAATGACAACCTTGAGCTAGGTTAAGAACTTTGAGAACCCAAAGATGAAAAGTCACTTGATCCAGGGACAGTCCACACATATCTATATTGGCCTATGCCTACCTCTCTTTCTGAATGGCGACACGAACCATTCATAACGTAGGGATAATTCTTCTCAACTGTGAGCAGGACAAGGGACAACAATTAACTATAACATTATTCACTGCTCCTGCTCAGGCTGCACAGAAAAAGTATTTTAATTCCTGAAATTCAAATGTGCAGATAAAATATAACTGCTAGAAGTCTGCAGAATGTAGTATTAAGTGTGTAAAAACAGGCAAGATCCAATGATTCCCCAGACATGTACCTTCAGATGGCGGAGATGTCAGGAACCATCCTGGCACCCAGGCATATTCACTTGCTTGGAGGTGGCCAATAGTCAGGTGCAAAGTTGCGCCTGGCTAATTTTGAACACTGCGATTAAGTGAGGAGTCAAAGAAATCTGCTAAGCAAGCCTCACAGCGTGCTTGAAGTTGACGGAGTACTCAGAAGTCTTTGTGAAAACCACGTTCTTACACACTTTCACACAAAAGTGGTGAAAAAGAGGGGCCAGATGATTTCAGAAAAGTCATTTTTCAAAGTGTACAGCTGGCACCAAGACATTTCACTACCAGAAATGAGCTTACAGCCCCCTACACACACCTATCATACTGTGTTTCAGGGGTGATGGAAATACAGCTTAAAGGTGTAAAGGCAGAGTAGGATCAGCTTTAAAATATGCATTATCCAAATAACCTCCATGGGAAGGAAAGGTAAGATCCAGACAACACCTGTCTCATCCAGTCTTCTCTAGGCTGGAACTGCAATTCCCAGCATCCCTGGGCATCGGTTGTGCTGGCTGCAGCTGATGGGAGTTACAGTCCAGCAACAAGTGTAGGACACCAGTTTGAGGAAGGCTGCCTATAATCCTACAAGTTTTGATGGTGGCTCACCAGGCTCCTGATTAAACTGAAGCAGAGGTCATGTGGGCATTTGGGAGTCCCACGTCCCCCTGGATCTTAGCCTCTTGACACATTTCATTCTGAAGGAATACATGAACGAATGGCGGACACTGTCCAGAAATCAGCTTTATAGACTATCTGTTTCGATAAATCAAGATGCAAGAATACTGCACCAGCCAGTTGTCAAGAATGAAGAGTTGTACCTGCTAGCAGAGATGTTTTCCATTTCTTAACCATCCCGGTCCATGACAGAACTGATTGGCTTTTCGACATATTCTTCTACACACGGAGATAAAAAATGATCCCTCTTCAAATCACTATCTTTACGCCAAATTTGTTCAGGTCAGACCTGCTCAATATTGTAAATGTTTTGTCTTTTGGAAACAGAGAAGTGCATTAATCCAAAGCTACAGGGCTGTGGCGTTTATCTTTGGAGAAACGCATTTTTTCCCCTAAGCAGAATCTGCAGAAGGAGAGCATGAGAAAGAGCTTGTGTATTTGTCATAATGCAAGCACAGTGCATGGGATTTGCTCCTCCACCACGGTGTTAACCACAAACCCACATTTTGGGACTGAGATGGACGTTAAATTAATCAACTCCAATCTCCAGCTTTGTAAATGGTTAATATACAGCAATATTTTAGTAAGGTTGATAAATATGCACTATATAAAGACTGTGGTTAAGGCAATCATTTTAACTGGTTGCAAAGAGATAAGCCAAAAATTAGAAAAAGTCCAGCATGAATTGCCTCCTTTGTCTAGATGGGCCATGTTCAGATTTTTTCTAAAGCAAATGTGAGTGCTGTCCATGGAAATCAATCTGGAACTGTTGTTTGACTATGGGTAGACACTATCCTGTCCATCCTCAAGTAAACAGAAGAAGCAAGCAGATGTGTTCCTGGCAAAACAGTCAGAGCATCAATGTAAAGTCCTCTCTCCCCTAGGGGTGACGATGGTAGATTTGCTCTGGGGCAGGGCAGGGGGTAGTCAGCTGTCACTATTGCTTGGAATTCCCACTGGGTATACAGCAACCTCCATCTTTTTTGTGATGACCATCCTAACCAATCAGTACAGGTCTACCTGTGCTCACTACTACGAGGAATGACGGACCTCCTCCAGCACCTCTCAATTTAGAAATAAAACACTGATGAGCAAGAGAATCAAGTTCATTGAAACCTTGTATTTTAGAACATCATTTCCGATCGCTATGAAGTTGAGCTTACATGTGCAAAAGGAAGCTCAATGAATAGGATGACTGAGCTGGAGGAGCCACCGGCCATTGAAGCCATGCCATGCCACACTGGGCTCCACACTTGGCCTCCTTCCAATGTTGCAGGCATGATGCTGCATGCGCGCAATGCACACCAGGCTCCCTCAATCTTGGGCAGAAGTCGGCGCCTCTGGTGCTTGATAATCCCACTTGTGGTTCCAGGCAGGCAACAGAATCAGTTGGTTTTTAATCAATGGTTTACCAATCCAAACAGTAGCTGCAAAGGAGTGGTGCTGTGGTCAGTTGAAAAGAGGATAAATACAGCTATATCCGGAGGACCACATGCGTCTTGCTCTTATGCGGAGGACTGCATGAGTAAGTCATTCAAATTTTGCTCCAAGGCCCAGTTCAAGGCTTCTCGGTTGCCTGTCCTTATTCCTATCCAAGGCAGGTTACATTATTGTTTCTGCAGTACAGGAGCAGTTCATCAGTGGAACAGTCTGTCCAGATTGGTTTAGGAATCTTCCTTGGAGCTATTCAAACAAAAGCCAATGAAGAGTAAAGGCATCCATCAGGTGTGCTTTAGGTATATGTTCTGCAGCCTCAGGACCGTTGTCTACTACTAGATGAATGATGAATACCTAACATTTAAAATCTATAATCCCACAATTCAAGAAATATAGACACCTACAAGCCCTGCATACTTCAAATTAGACTGAGTGATAAATAAAGGCTAGAGCATTGTTAACAGGGACACTGGAAAGCCAGGTGGGTTGCGAGAATAGGATTTCTCCCAATGGCACTTGCCAATTGTTGGAAGTTTGGGTGCAAACTAAAAAGTTTTCTATCCAAGTTATGCATTTCCTCAGTAAACAACTTTATTATTTTCTTACCTATAAGCATATCACTGTGTGTGGTCGTAACAGGTAAAGTCTATTCTCTAAGCAAGCTTCACTAGTCAAATATTGCTCATTCTGCACAGAATCACAGAATTGTTGGAAGGGACCACGAGGATCATCTGGTCCAACCCCCTGCAAAGTAAGAATCTTTTGCCCAACATGGGGCTTGAACCCAAGACCCTGAGATTAAGAGCCTCATGCTCTACCAACTGAGCTATTTCAATGAGTAACTGACCCAGTTATCCCAATACAAAGCCTTATTTCAATCAGACTTTTCCTGATGACCTTAAATGAGTTTTTCATGTAGCGACATTAAATAGCAAACATGCTGCCCTGAAAGTAATAAAATTATAATGAAAACAATCATAAGAATATTTTCCTGTATCTTTTGACACATACACTTAAAAAAAAAGTAAAATAGAAAGGGCTTACAACTTTGGAACATTAGATTTGGGTCATGTTAAATTACACACACTTTCTGCATTTTAAAAAATTCCTTTCTCGACAACTTTACTTTTTCAACCCACTACTGCAATTCCTTTGAGGCAGAGAGGCAAAGCATAGATCTAATTATGCAAACATGAAGCAAATGTGTGGCTCACTTTTTAAAAGTGTTCTTGCATGGTCATAGTAAAGAGAGAGCGAGAGCGAGAGAAAGAAGAGAAAGGAGGATTGAAATTGTGGTTGCATAGAGGATACCATTCCTGGAGAAAAGACCTTCTACAACATCTCTCAGCAGTTCTGTTTCACAGCAATTCAATACATTAAAATGTTTGCATTTGGAGGCTACCCATGAAATGCCATCTATAAATTTGTAACATTGCAGGATTATAAATTTATAAACCTACAAATGTTGTGAATTCAATAAAGCATGGGAGAACTGTGAGGTTCTGATGTGGGAAAAGGAACCATAGCCCGGATTCAGTAACACTGCATTTCCTCAGGCAAAGCGCAAGGTGTGGAACTAAGGGATCACCACAATGCCACAAAGCTGGAAGGAAGCCTTCATGGAAAACTGCAACTTGCTTCCCAACAAATATGCACAGATAACATCAAGCTGTAAGCAGAGATGCAGGAGAATTCGGATGAAAACAGACACAGGAGCAAATTGCCAGTATTTGCTTATATGCCCCATGTCCAGAACTGAAACCTATCTAGCCAACACAATCAGGATTTGCTGTTTAACAAACAATAAGTAACTGATTACATTCCTCTCCATTTGTGCTCTGTTTTCTTTGGATTGAAACAAATGGGGTGGACTATCATAATGACAGAGCCACTTATGCAATTTACATAATTATGTTACATCATTTCATCACAGCAGACAGTGTGATGAATAATGTAGGGGTGGGTTGGCAGAAGACAAACTGCAGCAGAACAGAAAGAGCACAGCATGCGATGAATAGAGGGTGGAACAGAAAATGGTGCATGTTTACATTCCCAGGTGTAAGACCATCTTGACTGTGAGTCCTGGAAGCCCTGCTCCCTGTATTGCAGGCCTTTGCTCACCTGGACTGAGAGGACAGGGCCCAGACTGACTCCAGCTACAAAAGCTGAAGCTGCTGAAGAGACCAGAGACCATCTTCGCTGTATCTTAGCACAGACCCAGATCTTCATGCCTGAACTACCACTATTGCTACCTACCTTGAGCCACCATTGGCAGGATTGGCAGCAACAGCAGCGGACATGTTCTATGCTTATGATAACATTGTATTCTCTTGCTTATTATGCTGTTTCAAGTCTGCATTTTATATTTGACTTTCTTTAGTAATGTTTTCCTTTGAAATGTTTACAGCATTTTTTTTGTTAACTTTGATGCAATAAACGTGCCTTCTGTAGTTGGCTTCCTTTGTAACATTTTTTTTGAAATCTTTAAAATAATATTTTAGGTAAAGGTAAAGGTACCCCTGACCATTAGGTCCAGTCACAGACAACTCTGGGGTTGTGGAGCTCATCTCGCTCTATAGGTCGAGGGAGCCGGCATTTGGCCGCAGACAGCTTCTGGGTCATAGAATCATAGAATCATAGAATCATAGAGTTGGAAGAGACCACAAGGGCCATCGAGTCCAACCCCCTGCCAAGCAGGAAACACCATCAGAGCACTCCTGACATATGGTTGTCAAGCCTCTGCTTAAAGACCTCCAAAGTAGGAGACTCCACCACACTCCTTGGCAGCAAATTCCACTGTCGAACAGCTCTTACTGTCAGGAAGTTCTTCCTAATGTTTAGGTGGAATCTTCTTTCTTGTAGTTTGGATCCATTGCTCCGTGTCCGCTTCTCCGGAGCAGCAGAAAACAACCTTTCTCCCTCCTCTATGTGACATCCTTTTATATATTTGAACATGGCTATCATATCACCCCTTAACCTCCTCTTCTCCAGGCTAAACATGCCTAGCTCCCTTAGCCGTTCCTCATAAGGCATCGTTTCCAGGCCTTTGACCATTTTGGTTGCCCTCCTCTGGACACGTTCCAGTTTGTCAGTTTCCTTCTTGAATTGTGGTGCCCAGAACTGGACACAGTACTCCAGGTGTGGTCTGACCAGAGCAGAATACAGTGGCACTATTACTTCCCTTGATCTAGATGCTATACTCCTATTGATGCAGCCCAGAATTGCATTGGCTTTTTTAGCTGCCGCGTCACACTGTTGGCTCATGTCAAGTTTGTGGTCAACCAAGACTCCTAGATCCTTTTCACATGTACTGCTCTCAAGCCAGGTGTCCCCCATCTTGTATTTGTGCCTCTCATTTTTTTTGCCCAAGTGCAATACTTTACATTTCTCCCTGTTAAAATTCATCTTGTTTGTTTTTGCCCAGTTCTCTAATCTGTCAAGGTCGTTTTGAAGTGTGATCCTGTCCTCTGGGGTGTTAGCCACCCCTCCCAGTTTGGTGTCATCTGCAAATTTGATCAGGATGCCCTTGAGTCCATCATCCAAGTCGTTGATAAAGATGTTGAATAAGACCGGGCCCAAGACAGAACCCTGTGGCACCCCACTAGTCACTCTTCTCCAGGATGAAGAGGAACCATTGATGAGCACCCTTTGGGTTCGGTCAGTCAGCCAGTTACAAATCCACTGAGTGGTAGCATAGTCAAGACCGCATTTTACCAGCTTCTTTACAAGAATATCATGGGGCACCTTGTCAAATGCCTTGCTGCAATCAAGGTAGGCTACATCCACTGCGTTCCCTTCATCTACCAGGCTTGTAATTCTGTCAAAAAACGAGATCAGGTTAGTCTGACATGACTTATTTTTCAGAAATCCATGCTGACTATTGGTGATCACAGCATTCCTTTCTAGGTGCTCACAGACTGTTTGCTTAATGATCTGCTCCAGAATCTTCCCTGCTATTGATGTCAGACTGACTGGGCGGTAATTATTTGGGTCCTCTCTTTTCCCCTTTTTGAAAATAGGGACAACATTTGCCCTCCTCCAGTCTGCCGGGACTTCGCCTGTTCTCCAGGAATTCTCAAAGATGACTGCCAGTGGTTCTGAGATCACATCTGCCAGTTCTTTTAATACTCTTGGATGCAGTTCATCTGGCCCTGGAGACTTGAATACATCTAAACTAGCCAAATATTCTTGTACTATCTCCTTAGTTATTCTGGGCTGTGTTTCCTTTGCTGAATCATTTGCTCCAAATTCTTCAGGTCGGGCATTGTTTTCTTTATCAGAGAAGACTGAGGCAAAGAAGGCATTGAGTAGTTCAGCCCTTTCTGTGTCCCCTGTTTGCATTTCACCATCTTCTCCTCTGAGTGACCCCACAGTTTCTTTGTTCTTCCTTTTGCTACGAACATACCCATAAAAGCCTTTTTTGTTGCTTTTAACCTCTCTAGCAAGCCTGAGTTCATTCTGTGCTTTAGCTTTTCTGACTTTGTGTCTACATGTGCTGGCTATTTGTTTGAATTCCTCTTTGGTGGTTTCCCCCCTTTTCCATTTTTTGTACACATCCTTTTTAAATCTTAATTCAGTTAAAAGTTCTTTAGATAGCCACCCTGGCTTCTTTAGGCACCTTCCATGTTTCCGTCTCATTGGTATTGCCTGACGTTGTGCTTTTAGTATCTCCCTCTTAACAAACTCCCAGCCATCATGAACTCCCTTTCCTTTTAGTATTGTTGTCCATGGGATCTCACCCAGCACTTCCCTAAGTTTTATGAAGTCGGCTTTCTTAAAGTCAAGAAATTGAGTCCTAGTATGCTTGGCTGCTCCTTTCCGCTGTATAGTAAACTTCAGAAGAGCATGATCACTCGCGCCTAATGATCCTTCCACTTCTACCCCACTAACCAGGTCATCAACATTGGTTAGGACCAGATCTAAAATGGCTGTTCCTCTTGTTGCTTCTCCCACTTTCTGGACAATGAAGTTGTCTGCAAGGCCAGTGAGGAATCTGTTTGACCTTATGCTCTTGGCTGAGTTTGACGTCCAACAAATATCCGGGTAATTGAAGTCCCCCATTACTACTATCTCCCTTCCTTTTGCATGCTTGGCCATCTGTTCCAGGAAGGCATCATCTATGTCCTCCGTTTGGCTTGGGGATCTATAGTAAACTCCCACAATGATGTCTCTGTTATTCTTCTCTCCCTTAATTTTGACCCAAATGCTCTCACTTTGGCTTTGAGGATCTAAATCTTGGATCTCTTCACAGGTATACACATCCCTGACATATAACGCCACTCCTCCTCCTTTCTTGTCTGGTCTGTTTCTCTGAAATAGATTGTATCCCCCCATTATTACATTCCAATCGTGGGACTTATCCCACCAGGTTTCAGTGATGCCTATTATGTCATATTTAGTTTGCTGTACCAAGAGCTCAAGCTCATCTTGTTTATTTCCCATGCTTTGCGCATTAGTGTACAGACATTGAAGTCCATTAATCATTCCCCCGTGTCTCTTATTTAAGGATTTTTTCCTCCCACCACTAGGTCCGTGTGCTGTTTTCTCCATTTGGTCTATGACATTTGGATGTTCATCTTCATTAATTGATAGGCTCCTACCTTCAGGAGCACTGTCTCCCTCCCCCACATTAGTCAGTTTAAAGCCCTCCTGATGAGGTTTCTGAGATTTTTGGCAAAAACATTTTTCCCAACCGTTGTGAGGTGCAGCCCATCACTTGCCAGAAGTCCATCTTCAAGAAACTGCAGTCCGTGATCTAAGAATCCAAACCGTTCCTGTTTACACCATTTGCGAAGCCAGCTGTTCACTTCCACTATTTTCCCCTCTCTCCCTGGGCCACGTCGTTCAACTGGGAGGACAGATGAGATGACAATTTGTGCATTTAGTTGCTTCAATTTCCTGCCGAGAGCCTCGTAGTCTCTTTTGATCTTCTGGAGGCTATTGCTTGCAGTGTCATTGGTTCCCACATGAACCAAGAGGAAGGGGTATTTGTCAGTGGGTTTTATGATTCCTTGCAGTCGTTCAGTTACATCTTGGATCTTAGCCCCGGGGAGACAGCACACTTCCCGAGACATCTTGTCAGGCCCACAGATCACTGCTTCTGTTCCCCTCAGTAGGGAATCCCCTATCACCACTACACGCCTCCTCTTGGGTTTGGTCGGGGTTCTTCCGTGAGCTGTCCGTTCCAAGGTCGCCTGCACATTCCCTGAGGACTGACTTTGCTGCTCGTCTTCATATACCTGATCGACTGTAATGAGGGAGAGATCCTCAAATGGAGTCTGCTCTTCGTCTTCCATGCTAGGGGAGAGGACCTCAAAGCGATTGTGTATTTCTAAGCAATCAGAGTCAACCCTGGGCCTCCTACTTCTTTGAGTCACGTTTCTCCATATATCTGGCTCCTGTGTTGGTGAACTAGACTCCTTCTCAGGGGAGTCCCCTGTCTCCTCCTTGGTGGAGACGGTGTGCTCTGTTGCTTCCAAGAAGAGCTCCAGCTCTCTAATTCTTTGGAGCGTAGCTACACGTTCCTCCAGTTGCTGGACTTTGTCTTTTAAGAGAGCAATCAACATGCAATTGCTGCAGGTAAAGCTGCCTGCAACCTTTGGCAAGATGGCAAACATTGCGCAGGAATCGCAGGCGACTGCAGCTGTTCCCTCCCCTTCCATCTTGAGATCGTGTCGTTGGGGTTGGCTACAGAGGTCCTCCATCATAAAAAGCTTGAAGACAGGACAAATAACTTCCCCCACACAAAAAAACACCTAGATCTCCCCCCACAAACGTTTGAGACTAGCTCCCCTAAATCTAAAAGATGGATCTAACTGCGCGCGCCGCTGCCCTGCAAATTCTGATAAGCTCCTCCCACAGCTAATCCCCTGCCTCAACAGAAACCCTGCTCCCTCTGACCTTTACACAGGGAAAACAGCTAATGAGCCACAAAGAAACACACACACACAAGAAAACCCTTTTTGCTCCTTCTTCAACTGATGCCCTGCAAACTGATGTGGCCAACATGACTAAGCCACTTCTGGTAAACCAGAGCAGCGCATGGAAACGCCATTTACCTTCCCACTGGAGTGGTACCTATTTATCTACTTGCACTTGAAGTGCTTTCGAACTGCTAGGTGGGCAGGAGCTGGGTCCGAGCAACGGGAGCTCACCCCATCATAGGGATTCGAACAGCCGACCTTCTGATCGGCAAGCCCTAGGCTCTGTGGTTTAGACCACAGCGCCACTAAAATAATATTTTAGTTTCCTTTTAATTATGTTGCTTTGAATGTGTACTTTGTGTGTTCCACCCTGTGGAATGCTCTCCCATCAGATATCAAGGAGATAAATAAATACACAACTTGTGGAAGATATCTGAAGGAAGCCTTGTATAGGAAAGTTTCATTATGCTTTTATATTTGTTGGAAACCACCAAGTGTGGCTGAGGAAACCCAGTCAGATGGGCAGGGTACAACTAATAAAAGTATTATTATTATTATTGCTGCTACTACTACTTTATAGTTGACATTCTTCAGTAATGTTTTATTCTGGATAGTTTTATTTGATGTTTTAATGTGTTGTAAGCTGCTTTAAGATTTTTTCCCCAGAAAGATATAAAGTGATATAGAAATGCAAACAATAATAAGTCCACGTATCATTTGGAGACTTTATGTCTGTTGGACAGAAGCATACCAAGGGTTTGTGATTTGGCATGGAAGAGGAGCTACTGTTCAAAAGGACACTTTCATATTTCCCACGGGAGACATCCAAAACAGTGCCCTCTGGATAATCTCCAGTCACATGTTTAAGCACGCTTCGCGGCTGGGGGGGGCGCAAGGAGGCATATAACCAAAGAAAAGACACATTAGGTCACACCGTATTTTCAAAGCCTTGGGAAATTACCAGACTTAAAAAAAACCCAGAAGCATAAAAATGAATGATATTGAGTGCGCTAACAGTACGACGTTCAGTCTTCCTTAGGAAAAAAATGCCAGTGTAATGCTTCCAGGAAGATTGATTGGTCTGACTAGTAAATTTCAAAAGAAATAAAAGATTAAATTACTTTTCTGCAAAAAAAAAAAAGTGTAAAGACTTAGTGAGATCTTAGTACAGTTACAGGAAACCAAGCACTTAAACACATAAGCTATAATATATTGTTGAGAAAATAGCAAAATTCATTAGCTACTGTGACTATGAGATGTTTGCATAAAGAAAAATGAAAGAAGTTATTTGTCCAGAGAAGCAGGGTCTCTATGGCTAATTTCTTGACAGGAAATGCATGCACTATCAACATATCCTGGAGAGTTGTCCATTGATCATTGCTGGATTGGATCTTTAACTGCAGCCATTGCTCTGACCATCTGTCAATCAGTTCTGACAGTTCCAATCACCTGCTGCGAGGGCAGAAGCTGGACCTCCTCTTCCCAGAACAGGAGATCACTGCTGCCAGACCAGACACCCTATGTTTGCTGACGGCACATAAGAATCTGTTTACAGAAGCCTGTATGTCAAAACTCTATTGTGTTGAGTTGTGTGTGTGTTTTTTTTAAGCAGACTTTTTAAGAAATAAAAATCAAGAGTTAAACTTGATTTGAGACCACTATCAGCCCTGTCGCATCAGAATCAAAGGCAGCAGAACCATTATGAACAGGAATGTTAATCTCAAAAGGGAGAGTTGGAGAAATCTGAAAATAATCAGTTCTGCTGTTTAGATTTAGACACAGAGGGACAAAGTCCAGAACTACTTGGGTGTCTGGTCTTACTATTTACAGTGGTGCCCCGCAAGACGAATGCCTCGCAAGACGAAAAACTCGCAAGACGAAAGGGTTTTGCGGTTTTTGAGGTGCTTCGTAAGACAAATTTCCCTATGGGCTTGCTTCACAAGACGAAACGTCTTGCGAGTTTGTTTCCTTTTGAAGCGGGAACTGGGCTGGCAGGGAGCGAGCGAAGGAGCGATCTACCTTTTCCAGAGGGATCCTCTTCTGGAGAGGGCACAGAGGAGGTAGGGCTGGGACCCAGCGGATCTGGTTGGGTCTCTGCGCCGCTGCTGCCTCTACCTCTCTCTCTCTCCCCCCCTCCCCATGTGGCTGCTCCATTTTGCCCTAACTGCGCGAAGGCAGGAGGAGGCGGGACAAAGGAGGAGGAGGAGGCATCCACTGCGCTTGGGCCGCCGCAAAGGCGCCTTTGCGGGGGTGTGAAGAAGCCGGGAGCAGCTGCCGAGACTGTGGGGAGCCTGGCGGCGTGGCGCAAGGTAACGGGGGGAGCAAGGGAGAGTCTGCGCCGGGCGCTTCGTGCGTCCGCCCTCTGTTCCTGGGCTCGAACTTCCTTTGGCACCTCGTGGAGAGAGAGGGAGAGGAGCGGGCTGGGGCTTTGATGTGGGACGCAGTTTGGTGGAGCGAAGACGCGGCAAGGCTTGGCGACAGAGGAAGGGGGGCTGTTTTCGTGGGGAGGTGGGAGGGGGTGTCTTTGCCTCTTCCCAGCAACAGATCCTCCAGGCTGGGGAAACTCCTCCTGCTGGGGAGCGACCCGCTTTGTGCTTTGCCCGCTATCCCATTATAATACAGTACCAGGGTGCATCCGTGCTTCGCAAGACGAAAAAATCCGCAAGACGAAGAAACTCGCAGAACGGATTAATTTCGTCTTACGAGGCACCACTGTATAAGGTAACTCACTGCACCTTAAAAATAACTAAAAGCAAAATCACAAAGCCCCTCTTAAAGTTATATTAACTAAAACAGAAGCCCTAAAAAACTATGTACAAACCAGGGCCAAGGAATACCCTTTTACAGCTTCAGGTTTCACAATGAGCAGCATTAATGAATAGGTCAGTTATGTAGTTTTTCTGCCCTTATTGCACCTGCCGATCTTGGTGGCCACAGGCTCTACCTCAAAGGGTGAAATCCCTGTGGCTCATGCCCTTTGGTTCCCGCTAGAACCTCATGCATGAATTTTAGTTACCCAAGGGAAACAAGAAATGCAGAGCTTTCTGAAACAGTCCCAGGTGAAGTCAAGTCAGGCAACTGGATTCTGGGTCAGGCTTTCATATGTGGCAGAACAGCTCCCTCAGTGGAATCTATTGAAGGAGTAGGCCTATTGCAATGGAGACATCATTACATTTTACTAAGTCAGTAGGCTGAAAAGGATGATAAGGACTATTAACGCTGAAGGATGAAGACAGCTTCAAATGGCAATTTCTCTAAAGTCTTTTGAACATTTTAAGAAGTCAGCAGAGAAGCTAACTTGGAGCTGTAGGTTGGCTAGAGGTGAAGTACAAGGGGGTAAATCTTCTGAAATACGGCTTCCTTCTACTGCATATGTTAACCGCAATGGCAATGTGCTGCAACCCTCAGCCTTTCCAAGGTCTGTTTGGTTGGATTGGCTCACAATATAAATTACTGCTAGTGCCTGGTACAGACTGTATCACTGCAGACATACTGAAACTGCAGGTATCTACTGTTGAATTATTGCTTTTGTTTATTATCAAAATTCAATTAAAACATAGAAAAATGAAGAAGAGGGTTTTCCCTTCTCCCCACCAACCACTGTCTTCACCCACTGCTTTCCCTTCAGTGCTGCTTTGTGGAACTTTTCCAGAAATGAATTGCCTGTTAGTGGACTCTGTTGAAATGTCAGGAAAGTAGTTTCTCCTAGAAACAAGTTGCCACCACTTAGTTACAAGCTGATGAAATATGTTTTTTGTGCCACTGTAGATCGCATTTTTTTGTTAGAACTAGGTATAATTCAGGCCAAAGGCTTAGCTTTTAAATTTTAAAAGGAGGAGGAGGAAAAACAAAACAAAAAAGGCTAAACTGGAAGGCAGCCTGCAAGAAAAACATGAATAGAACTCATCTACTCACACTAGCCAAAAGGCGCTGTGCAGAAGTTGGGTTGGCACAAGCTGTTAGGAACCAAGAAGTGCAAAGTGCCAATAGCAAGCATAGCAGCAAGCACTTCCGTCAGAACAGAAAAGTCCAAGCTAAATACGCAACAACACAGGCTGAACAAACACACACACACACACACACACACTTTAAAAAATCTGTCAGAAACACAAGCTATGGAAATTTGTAGTTTGAGGGATTTGCAAAGTACAGTATGTCAAAGCCCACAATTTGCAAAGCACAGTATGTCAAAGCTCAGAATTTTCTTTGTGACAACATTCCTCCCTCTCCCTCTCCCTCCCTCCCTCTCTCTCTCTCATACACACACCCCATGCAATGTGAGGCAGACTAGTGGTTCATTCCTATGCTGAACAATGCAGGATCTGGTACACTCTAGGATTCCTATTGCCAACACAAAGCTGCAGTGGAAAATGGACCATAAGGGCTTCCTAAGACCAATGAAGCTGAACTCTGCAATTTGGCCACACGTGGCCTGACATGGGATGCCGCTTTAACTGCCCTGGTGCAAGTGTGTGCTTGGCTGCTACAGCTAAGGTGGCAGCAAAAGCCATAAAGCAGCAGGTGAGGATGTTATGGCTGGAAGCATTGCCCTAAGGATGAAGGAGTGCACCACTGCTTAATACTGATAATGGTCAGAAGAAGCATCATTTTCCATCTGACCTTGTCAACTAACTACAAATTGCAATCCGAGCACAAGTGTGTGTGTGTGTGGCTGTCAATCCCATCTACATCACCATTACATTCAGCGGGGGAGGAGGGGGGCTTTAAAAATCCAACACAAAAAACCCCAACATTAAAACTATAAAAACGTCGTGGTAGCTAAATAACTTGCTCTGCTGTTCCACTTGCATCAGCCAAGGAATTCTAGAGAGACAGAAACTCAACTTTAGCTCAGTAAACCACAGTTTATCAAGCCGATCTCCATTGTACCCATAAACTCCCTGCTCCTTCCCTCTCACATGCCTTAGTTAATGCAATATTTCTGGGGTATTTTTAAACACAGTTTCTTGTTGCCTCTAAACTGGGAAAGTGGATTAAGCTTCTAACAGAAGTCACGATCAGATCTGGATCCAAGTTCTCCACCATTATTATTATATATATTTTTTGCCTTTTCAGGAACCTGAGTTATCGCAGGAGATTTATGTTTAATTTTGCTTGATTTCTGTTTACTAAATGATATGTAAATTCTATCAAAGAGAGACAGCTGCCACAGCATAACTTGTTATCAGAGGAAGTGCAATTAGGAAAGTTTCAGAATGCAAGCTATCATTTACTGAGCAGTAGTTTAATCAAGTTTCACCCCCCATAACAACTCTTCAAAGAAATCTTTGTGCAAGATGAGTATGAATGAGAGCAGCAAAAAACAACCTAGGAGACTAGCAAGCAGATCATACAATATGATTAGGAGACATGGCTGCATTTGCACGTCACATTTAACCATACTTAATGTTTAATTATGGTTTAATGAAAATGAGCAGAATGCCGCTCTGTGCTGCTCAAAAGTCCCCACTTCAGTCCTCCTCCTCTCCTGGCCACTTGCCTTGGCCTGTCAAGTCATTTGAACCCAGACTCATGGCTTGTTTCCCTCAAACAAACTACAAGTGGAAAGCCAAGAACAAACTTTGATTGCTGCTCATGGTTTGTTTGGAAGGAAAAAAACCATGAGGACAGGGCCAGACTACACAACAAGCCAAGGTTTGTGGTTTGTTGCTCCCAGTGCAGTGCAGTCAGGACCAGGAGAGGGAAACCGTAATTTTTGAATAGAATGTGCACCTTGAAAATAAACCAAACAAGCATTAAGTAGGGCTTAAAGCAGCCTAGGGGGATGCGGGTGGCCCTGTGGGTTAAACCACAGAGCCTAGGACTTGCCAATCAGAAGGTCAGTGGTTCGAATCCCCGCGATCGGGTGAAGTCCCGGTGCTTGATCCCAGCTCCTGCCCACCTAGCAGTTCGAAAGCACGTCAAAGTGCAAGTAGATAAATAGGTACCACTCCGGCGGGAAGGTAAACGGCGTTTCCGTGCGCTGCTCTGGTTCACCAGAAGTGGCTTAGTCATGCTGGCCACATGACCCGGAAGCTGTACGCCGGCTCCCTTGGCCAGTAAAGCGAGATGAGCGCCGCAACCCCAGAGTCGTCCACGACTGGACCTAATGGTCAGGGGTCCCTTTACCTTTAAAGCAGCCTAGAATTTCTCAGAGCTCTGGGTCAGAAAATAAAAATGTGTAAAAGGAGAATTCAGGGCGTGCCAGTGGTGGGTCCGGACAGATTGCTGGGTCCCTGGCAGGTGTCTAACAACACTGGGTACCAACGCCAGCCCTGCACAGTTTTTTTAGGGAGTTTTAGGGAGTTACACCAACGCAGTGCAGGAATTTTGTAGATCAGGACATAATGTGGAACAATCCATGAAATGCAACAACAACTAACTTCTAACTTGTGTAGACAATATGGAACGTTTTGGGAATTTTTTCTGTCTGGGAGTATCAACAAGGGACATTGCACAATTGAAATAAAAAGTGTTCTGACTTTAATTTTCCACTCAACTGAGCAGTTATTTGGGAGATAGTTTTCAGAAATAATGCCATCTCAAAATGCAATATAAATAAGATGTTAGTGTTTATTAAATAAAACGTTACTATCCAAAAGGCCGATTCTTCTCCTTTGATGCTGCAAACTCAGCATATTTTGCAATATTCAATTTATTAAGAAAGAAATGAGCCCATTTCATCTGGGAGATTTGAAGTGTCTTTAAAACTCATTTTCCCTTTGTATTATATTTCTCCCAGGGAGGTGTGTGTGTGCCTCGACTTCAGTAAGGAAGCTGATGCATTTGATATGTCTTCAGAATAGAAACACAACATCTTCCTCTTTGATCTAGTGTGCTCAGATACCTTGTATAATAACACTGGATATTTACACCCAGATATGCTCGGTTCTTGATAGGTGTCAGTGTAATTGCACAATTCAGTACAAACACTGCTGGAGTTATTCTCTGCATAACCCAGGAACTAAAATTCACTTCTCATCTGCTTTCTCCAGAAAGTTGTGAAGAAAAGGACCTGCACATGACTTCTGTAATCCCTCTCCCATTAATAGGAGGTAATTAACTGCACTAGAGCTTCTAGGATGGCATTACTGAGGGGTTTTACAAGGAGGGATCCTGGGGGAACGGAGGTGACACTAGGACCCTGCAGATTTAGTGATTCCCAACATACCTCAATACCCACCACCAATGGGGCATGTATGTTTGAGGAAATGGGGAAGACTCCAGCAGCATTAGTGCCATCCCAATTACAGGCCCCTCTCTCTCATGTTTATGCTGCTTTGCACGGCCCCAAGCCAACTTTTGGCCAGTTTTAAGATAAAGTTCTATAAATATTTATGCATGTGCATCTCCTGCCTTGAAGTCTATCCCAGCCATCAAGGGTCCAAAGTATTCATAAAATGCAATCGAGTTGATCTGCATAGCAAATTATAACCCAACCACAAAAACAGCAGCAAAGTAAGCTTGTTGGAGGCACTGCACAACAACAACAACAACAATTATAAAAAACAAAAACAAAACCCTGATGTTCTGATTACATTCATGATTTAAAAAGCATCTCAACAGTCTAAAAATAAATGAAATATAACAGTAGTCACCAAAATAAAAAAAAAATCCTTCCAGTAGCACCTAAGAGACCAACTAAGTTTGCTATTGGTATGAGCTTTCGTGTGCATGCACACTTCTTCAGATACCAAACATGGGTAAAGGATATGAAAGCCTAGGGGGAAATGGGAAAGGCTGTGGGAGAAACAGAGCCCCCTCCGTTTTTCCTGAAACATTGGCAATCGGGGGAAACTGGGTGGTGTTGGGAACCACTTATCAAGGACTTACTTTGGTCTTTCAGACTTCCACGGCACCCTGTGCAAGCCCAAAATTCAGCACCGCCACCTCCCGCCTTCCATTCAGTTCACTACATCACCCTCTAGGCTCAGCTTCCAGTGTGGCGGAACTGCCCTAAATCTGCCCTCTGCTCTTTCGAATCATTTTCTCTTTTACAACAACATGGGAAATGTTTTATAGATTTGAAAACTGTTTTAGTTGCACTTTGCACCCTTAAAATAATTTGGGAGGCAGTATGTCGCATTAGGAAATTACATTAGGAAACGATTCCTGTATATTGTTGACGTGAACCAGTCTGTGGTCAGAGGCAGTAATCTTTCTGAATACCAGTTGCTGGAAAACGCAGGAAGGAAAGAGTGACGTTGTGTTCGAGTCCTGCTTGCGGGTTTCCCGCAGGCATCTGATTGGCCACTGTGAGAACAGGAGGCGGGACTAGGTAGGCGGGACTCTTCTCAGGTAGAGAGAAACATTCTTTTAGGCGAGTAGAAAACTGCTTCAAAGAGAGAGGGACGGTTATAGCATGTAAAAACATCCTAGTCACCTCATAGAAGTATGTGGTTTTGGGGGTGGTGGGGGTGGTTATGGATATTATTTCTTCTGTTCCTGTATAATACTGAGTATGGATATTCTTTCTAAGCCCAAATAGTTTTTTTACTTCTGTTTTCCTTCTGTGCAAATTTTCCTTCTGTTTACTACAATGTTGATGGGTTCTATTCTTAAACTCTCATTTTCCCTGTTTTCATAAATATGGAGCAGCAAGCTGTTATAACCTAACACTGAATATATTTTTAATGATCGTTTGAACAAAAGTAAAACATTCAAAATTTTAAACATAATTATTTTAGCAACTGTATGTGCTAAGTTATTCGTAATGCATTTTATGTTCTTAAGCAGTAGTTTACAACAGAGAAGAGAATAGTACTGCAGATATTTCATTTCCCCCATTTTTTTTAATTTTCAAAAAAAAATATGAGGGTGTGTGTGCCTACCTGGCTTCAAAATGTCTGAAAACTCCACATCTCTAATCTCTAATACCAACAGCAGCTGCTAGAACATTGTTGTTGTTTAGTCGTTTAGTCGTGTTCGACTCTTCGTGACCCCATTATATGCACATAAATGGAAAGAAAAGAAGGTTGCAACAAAGGAGGAATGGCTTTTGAAAGTAACGGACTATGCAGGAATTGCATAGCTCACAGAGAATGGAAGAGATCAAAATGATCAACTTTTTATAGAAGACTATTTTATGGTGGACTATTTTAAAATATATTACAGTCAAATAAAATAATGGGCAGGATTTGAGATAAAAGCAGTGGAAAAAATGATAAAATAATTATAATAGAGAAACTTTTGTAATAGATATAATGCAGAAGAAAAGATTTGAGTAAAAACACTGTGGAGGTGAGGGTAGGAAGTCAACTTACAAAACAATCTAATTATTTGATTTGAAGGTGGTTATTGTTAAAATGTTTGAAAAAAATCTAATAAAAATTACACACACACACACAAAGATATATCCATCCATAATAAATGGGCAATTACAGTGCAATCCTATATGTACCTACTCAGAAGTTAGCCCCATTGGGTTCAAAGTAGACTCTACCACATGAAAAGTTTAATACCCCAGTTATAATAACACAGCTTATCAATCAGTACTGCATGTCGGCAGAGGCCAAAATAAGAGTGTTATTTTTTGGAGGGGGGGGGTCAATATTTAGCTCGATTGACTTTCTAAGAAGCTCACTGCTTCAGTTGGCACCCTGATCTGTGAAAGTCTCTTTGAGGTTGAAAGCTTCGCATAATGTCATTGATGATCATCAGAAAGAAGTGGAATATGTCAAGTGATTAATGCCGCTAAGATGCAGAGCAGCCCCATGGCTTCAAAAGATCAGAACTGGCACTCTGCAGAAAGAAAGTTACAACTTCCTAGAAGTGGCAGATGAGAACAAGACTGGACACTGGGCAACACAACCCAGTTATCTTTTGAAGTAGATAAAAAGAACAGATATAGTTCTACATGAGGTCTAGGGCTAGATTAAAGAGGCCAACCCCCTGTTACCTTTCACGGGCCTTTTACATGTTGGCTTTAAAAAGAATTTGAACACAGTGCTTTCTAAAAACTGTATGCCTTCCAAACCAGTGCCTTTAAATTCCAGTGGCAGAGGATGTGCTATGCCCTCCTTGACCCCTGGCTCAAACCTGCATTGTCTCCCATTGAATGACCTCAAGAAGAAAGGGCATTGCTGAGATCCAGCCATATATATGCGCATCTGCCAGGTGTAAGAAGAGTGACCTGAGATGGGCAGATTCACTGACCTCAAAAGGAGCAAGCCAGTCCTTATCAAAGACTTTTTAAAAAAGTGTAGGAAACCAGAAAAATTGCACCTGCTGTTGCCCATTTGTTCAGGGTTTGGATCAACTTCACTAGATTATGAAATTACAGGGTTTCATTGCAGTTTTCTCCTTGCAGACACTCAGCCCCATAAACAGAGCTGTTTTCCTCACCTCTCTTAGAAGTAAAATGTTTTCTGAGGACAGAAAGGAATGGCAGACTTCCAAATTCTTCTTACAGATACAGAAAGCGTGAAGGTGTGTGAGAGAAAGCAGGGTGGGGGTGGACGGAAGAAAAGAAAGCAAGCCAAACATATCTGGTCAGCAAGAGCTAATGTATTATTGGAGTGGGTATTGGTTTTTATATGGGGTAAAGGTGGGGAAATAAATGTGATCAAGCTTCCAACTAGTTTTTCTCAGTATATAAACTTTTTATATATATAACCGCACAAAGGAGCATACAGTTGACTTTCTGTTACATACAGGAGTCGTAAACCTTGAGCGCTGCCCAGCCAAATTGAAAAAGATGGCTCAAATTGGGTTTCATATTTGCCACCAAGTGTATTAGAGCTACAGTGCAGGAATATTGAGCTCAATGGGGGGCTCAAACGCATGATTAAGAGTCTCATGCTCTACTGACTGAGCTGTCCCTCAGGGCTGAAGAAGTGGTGAGGAACCCTGGACCTCCAGATGTTGTTGAACACCAACTTCTATCACAGCCATCGTAGCCAATAGTCAGGGAGGATGAGAGTTGTATTTCAACATCATCTAGAACAGGGGTAGCCAAAGTGGTATCCTCCAACTATTGAGGATCACAACTCCCATTATGAGGTTGATGGGATTTGAGCTCCAAAATATGTGAAGGGTACCACATTGGCTATTCTATATCTAGACATTTTTTGACTACAACTACCACCCCACAGGTTCCTCATTCTTGGTATACATGTTCTTATATCCAAAACCTGGTTTTCTTAAAAATATTGAAAGAACCTGCTAAGCATCCAATCCGTTAGTGTGGCCTACAAAGCCTTTCTACAGTGACCTTTCCCTACTGCTGCTCTCCCCCACCCTCCCTTGACACACGTGACAAGGATATGTTGCTTGGAAAGGGGAAGGAACTAATAGTGGGGCTCAAGACAAGCTCTCTCAAGCTTGGCATTTCTGAAACTCCTCAGGGGGGGAAACTGAGCCCCACCCCCACCCCACATCCCATGATTTCTCTGCAAAAGCAAAATTAATTATGAGGTAAGCCTGAGGGAGCTCACCCATCCCTATTTATTTTTCCTCATGCCAGTGCTCTAAGCATAGTTATTTTCAGCTATGTCCATGGTAATAACTATACTGAGACAATCGCAGATCCACAAGTTGTAATTAAGGCTTGTTAGTTCCCAAGAAGCTTTTGCTGTTGCTAAACAGCAGAAATGAAGGCCCCTTTTGTTTGGCAGGAAGGAGAACATTTGCTCTTTTTTCACCTCCTGCTGCTGAGTTTGGTGTAGAGCTGAAAGCCCAAAGACAACCCTTTCCTTGCTTGGTGCTGTTTCTGGGATCCTACAGACCGGTACCCATTAGAAACCTTAACATTCCCAGAAACATAACCAGCAGATCAGCTTAGAGATGGGCACATTACCTCTTAAGGTCTTCTCTCACTTAATATTTCAGCCCACACCTAAGACAGCAATCTGGAGAAAAACAATCTGGGGATGAAAAAATGCTGAGAATTGATTGGATCCAGATGCCTGCATACATAGCAGCCAATGCTGCATATGTATAGTTCTCTGAAGAAATAGGGGTGAAATCTACCTGGCTGGTCCCCTTCCAGAATGGCACCTTTTGGCACAGCCAGTTCTTCCTCCTGAGCTCTATAACGAATACACAGAACAGTAGATGCCTATCCTGGCTGGCCATAAACAAGACAGGCCAAATGTCCCCTGGATGGAAAATGAGTATAATTTTATTGATTTATAAGAAAAAGGATAGGAAGGATCCACAAGCTATAGGTCAATTGGCTTGTTAGACATATCCTCAAAGCTATATGCGCGGCATTGCCTTCAAAAGCGATCAGACCGGTTGCAAAAACAACAGCATTATTCATGAAGAACAAATGGGATTCAGAGGAAGACACAGTACCATTGATCACTGTTTTACTCTGAACCATATTGTAAGGAAATATACTAAGAGCATTAAGAATAATCTTTATGTAGCCTTTATTGATCTTCCTGCTACATTCGACTCTATTAATCGAAACAGACTGTGGGGGCAATTTCAAATTGTTAACATCAACTCCAGACTTTTGCTATTGATCCAAGAACTATAAAGCAATACAGAAATGAGGGTCAGTGTAGGTTTAAATGGTGGCGTGGCTGATGCTTCTAAAATGTCACGAGGCATGAAGCAAGGCTGAATTCTGGCTCCCACTCTTTAACTTTTATATTAATGATTGATGCCAATGCAAACTCCCTCTCTCCAATAATTAGAAACAAAAAGATCTCAATCTTGATGTATGCAGATGATTTAGTGCTCCTCTCTCTTTCTTGACTGGGCCTCAAAAATTGCTTGGAGGTGTTCAGCACATAGTGTAACCAAGACCAAGATTGTGGGTTTGGGCAAACATAGTCCTGGGAATAAACGGAGCTTATATCAGCAAGCTACAGAACAAACTCGCTTATTTAGATATCTGGGTGTATCATTTAGTGAAACCCTCTCTGCCCATCCCATCTTGGATGGTTGCTACAATAAGGTCCCAAACCCAGACAGACTGTATTTGTGGTCAAACTCAGGTGGAATACATCACACATTATCTGTTAGCCTGCTCCTTATACAGACATCCAAGAGATCACTTTCCAAAACCTTTATTCACACATGTGCAGAAATGGTTCAATTTCTTTTCAGTGACAATAATAGCTTCGTAACACAGAGAGTAGCCCTCTATGCACTGGCTGCGAAAAACAAAAAACAAATAAATTAGGAAAAAGGAATAAATTAAAAAAATTAAAAAATTGCCCAGTAGCACCTTAGAGACCAACTAAGTTTGTTCTGGGTATAAGCTAAAAAAAAAAAAAAAAAAAAAGGAATTTGCTAAAATTGCTATAAATTGATGTGGTGATTTGGATGTTTAATCCGAAATCAAGCTGGCTTTGAGTTTGTTGGTGTCTCTGGTAACTTCTCTCTCTTACACCATGGAAGTTGGCAAATTGGATTTTTAAAAGGCAAAATAATATTAGAATTGGAGCTGTCAGATATGTACAAGGGAAACTTTTAATGCTCGGAACTTCGCAAAATCTTTTTTTATATTATGGAAATTAAATAATCAGTCAATGGCCATGGGTAATGGGAATTGTAGTCTAGGGGTAGCCAATATGGTGCTCTACAGTTGTTGCTGGACTACAGTTCCCATTATTCTTGATCATGCTGGCAGGGGCTGACAAGAACTGTAGTCCCACAAAATATCAAGGGCACCCCATCGGGTACCCCGTTGTAGTCCGATAACATCTGCAGTGTCATCTCTGGGTTAAACCGTTATAATGATTCATTATCCTTATTCAATCCTTTTGTGTTCTGTATTCAATGGGATTAAAAATTTTAATTCCCAAGCATTTCTTATTCACATTTCCTCTTATGATAAGGACTAAGAGCTTAGAAAGAGAGAGAGAGAGAGACTGAGAGGATGAAAATAGTCAGGTTGGGGGAAAATATTATGCAGCAGGCAACTGTGACTTCTTTCCTCCAGAAATGCTACAGCAACATGTTGAAAACCCAACTACCACTGCATGCACAATAAACATATGCAGCTAAGGAAGTAGTTTCAGAATACATTTTCTGAGGCAAGAAAACAGTATGGTAATCTAAGGCCACCAATCCCTACTTTGGCAGGTCTTTAGCCCTCCATGAGCTTTCTCCACACCCTATCTTTCATTAACCCCTCTTTTTTCAACTGTGCTTTATCTGCTGTTGTTTCCCCTAGCCATCTTCTGCACCTGCCTTCCTTAAGGTTGATGTAACTCTCTCCACTCTGCTACTTTCTTCAACTTCCCTATTCTAACTTCTCTGCCCCTTGGATTTCCCACCCGCTGGGATATTGCTACACTCAACTATCTAGTATTCAGGTTTGTTCCTGGGATGCCAGACATACGGACATATTTCCTCACACCTGCTTGAAGGTCCATAAAAATTCCATGATACCACAGAAGCGTAGCCCATCTCTGCCAAAGGCGAAAAACTTCAATGCCTTCATTACAATCTAGTTATAGAAGAATCCTTCCAAAGCTTATATGGACACTGACAGAGACATATCCGCACCTGTCAACCATCCTTGTATTGTGACTTTATTGAGCTTGATTTCTCATGACTCCCTCCCCCTTCCCCTCATCACTTTATGATGGATTATGGCACAGCTACCTTTGTACCAGAAAAACTGCCACCACCTGACAAACATATTCTCTTTTTATCTTTGTTTACCGCATCTTCAGATTTTGCAAGAAGACAAGCTTTAAACTTGCAAATAGTACTGAAAGACGATTCCAAAATTTAAAATGAAAATACTAATGGATACAGAATACCACCAATTTTAAAGTTAAATTATGTGAAACCACATGAATACAATGTAGAGTTGAGCATTTTGTTATCTATATCTATAATTTTCCTGATATTACTCAAGTTCTATCTCTGCATCACCAAAAAAGAATAAAACTTCCGTTAGGTTAAGAATGTCTAGGGAACACAGCAAATTTTCTCACAATGTTCCCTTACACAATCTGAAGAAAGAAAAATCAGTTTTCTTTCAATGCCTGCCTTAATATACATTGAAAGCAAAACTAAGCTGTAAACTATTTTTCGGGAATATGGTTTTTGAACTTCTTTGGCCAGCTGTGTCAAATGTTGCGAGCAAACAAAAAATAAATAGTGCCCCTTTCCGAATCTTTGTTTCTTTTTTTAAAAATGGTTTCTCACAACAAAAATGGACTTGTATGTCCCTGACCTTGTTTGGATCTCAAGCTGAGCACATGAGAGAAATCTGTACTAGCTCCCTGTGACAATTTACCATCCTCCCACCAACACTGAAAGGAAGATTCTCTGCATTGATTTTACAAAAGGGTATCTAGAAGCCCTCCTGTCACTTGTCACTCACTCTCTATCCTGTAAGAGTGATGTGAGCAAACATTTTAACCCCGTCCAACTAATGGGATATTATCTGAGAGGAAAGCAGCTTTTCCAAGATGTCTGCCTTGGAGAGCAACAGTGTGAGGGAGCCAGTGACAGCTGGATTCAGAGCCCATTAAGTGTAGTTCTGTCCCCATTTCACTCTCTGCAGAATTCGGTAGTTTAACACTTAAGACTAAGGGGTGGGGGACCAGATAACCAGAGCTACCCCCTGGACTGGTCGCAAGGAAGAAGGCAGGCAACTGGGAGCTGGCTGAGGGCAGGCTTTGGTTGGAGGAGCAGCTCCCCATTTGTCCCAATGGACCAGCCTTCACTAGTGTAAAATCAGTTTAGGACTCTGCATATGAGAGGGTGTTAGCCAGACCTCTGTCCAGCTGGCTTACTATGATCACTCTCCTTGAAAACATCCGATGAAAATTTTCCTTGAGCACTGTCTGGCTGCTAATTAACTTTCAACAGAACAGCAGAAAGTGGAGAGAGATGAGACGATGCTTAAACACTTTCAAATATCTGCAGAAGACTCTCTTGGGCCCCATTTACATTTAAAGCAGTATCATGCCACTTTAAACAGTCATGGCTTCCTCCAAAGAATCCTGGGAACGGTTGCCTTCTCAGGGTGCTGAGAGTTAAAGGTAAAGGGACCCCTGACCATTAGGTCAAGTCGTGGCCGACTCTGGGGTTGCTGGCCGAGGGAGCCAGCGTACAGCTTCTGGGTCATGTGGCCAGCATGACTAAGCCGCTTCTGGCGAACCAGAGCAGCGCACGGAAACGCTTTTTACCTTCCCGCCGGAGTGGTACCTATTTATCTACTTGCACTTTGATGTGCTTTCGAACTGCTAGGTTGGCAGGAGCAGGAACCAAGCAACGGGAGCTCACTCCATCGTGGGGATTCAAACCGCCGACCTTCTGATTGGCAAGTCCTAGGCTCTGTGGTTTAACCCACAGCACCCGCGTCCTTGAGAGTTGTTAGGAGAGCCCTATTCCCCTCACACAGAGTTACAAATGACAGCCAATCCCTCTTCCCCAAGGAACTCTGAGAATTCCCAGGTGGTTATTTTATTTCTGAGTGGGTGGAGATGCCACTTTCTGAATGGCAGTCAAGCTATGTTCCCATCCACAGTGGCCTCCCGCCATTTTAATTTACCCAATCTATGATTTCACAGATCTATAGCGTAGGGTAGGGCATGGCATTTTGGGTAAATAAGGATGGCACTGCCATTTTGGGTAAATAAGGTGGCACTGCCATTTCCTCATTGCTAAAACACTGCTTGGGGAAGAGAGTGAGTGATGACAGAAATAGATTAGATAGATGATAGATAGATAGATGATAGATAGATAGATAGATAGATGATAGATAGATAGATGATAGATAGATAGATAGATAGATAGATAGATAGCATAGCCACATTGGATGGGGTGGGTGACTGGGACCATGACAAGGATTTCCCAAAATCTGGCCCTGATCAACAAACAAGGAATGCGTTCCCTCAAAATTATATTTTAATCAACTCTATGGTCAACTGTGAAATACATGGAAATGTCTTGCCAAGCCGAACACCACTGAGCCTAGGAAGCTACTTAAAGTTGTGCCCAAAGCTGTTTACTGGTATAATGTGTAAGCAAGATTCCTAGGAACCAAGGCTCTCAATTTCTTATACCAGTGGAGTTGTAGGCCATGCAACTTTTATCCATTCAGAACCATCCTGTTACTCCTTGGGACAAGTGGACCTCAACTGATTAAACTAAACAAACACGAACATGCCAACAAACAATTACATTGCCATCTGACAACACATTTTCCTCCCAAATCATTTGCTTTTAAAAAAAATGGTATACAATAAACTGAAAAAGAATTACTCTGTTCGTCTCTAAAGTCTCAAGGGTAAAAATTTATTGGGCAGGCTTTTGCTAGCCGAACACACATCTGTTGAGCTACATCAGGTCAAATTGCACTCCACATTACCAATTTTCTCTGATTTTTTTAAAAAAATATTAGAACAGGATGCAAGCTACAACAATCTTTTGCCAGGTATTTCCAGATTTTTTTAAAAAATAATAATAAATGGGACTGAATAAGAATGAAAACTGTTTTGCAATTTCGGTAATTGTCTTTCTACCATATGGTGTATATTAAGGCAAGAAATAAGTAACCACCAGCTTAAAGCTGCATGCAACCCCTTTGGATAGTTGTTTCAGCTATATGATCTCTATGCACAGCTTAGGCCATTCACAAATCACTCAGCATCTTTATGGCAGCCGCTAAGAAGCAAATCACACACACCAAGGCTTTATATGATTACTTATCCAAGGAAGGAAGAGAAGTATGAAAAAAAATAAAAAAATAAAAATTGGTGGATGACTCTTTGGAGCCAACGTCAACTTCTGAGGCTTGATTCACACTTTGCAATGCAAACTTTTCCTCTGATGTTTGCACTGCCACAGACAGCACCGTTAAATATGAGATCATTGTTAGCAGTAGAATACCAGGTATCATGGGATGCAGGTGGCGCTGTGGGTAAAACCTCAGTGCCTAGGATTTGCCGATCATCAGGTCAGCGGTTCGAATCCCCGCGGCGGGGTGTACTCCCGTTGCTCGGTCCCAGCGCCTGCCAACCTAGCAGTTTGAAAGCACCCCCGGGTGCCAGTAGATAAATAGGGACCGCTTACTAGCGGGAAGGTAAATGGCGTTTCCGTGTGCTGTGCTGGCTCGCCAGATGCAGCTTTGTCACGCTGGCCACGTGACCCGGAAGTGTCTCCAGACAGTGCTGGCCCCCGGCCTCTTAAGTGAGATGGGTGCACAACCCCAGAGTCGGACACGACTGGCCCGTACGGGCAGGGGTACCTTTACCTTTACCTTACCAGGTATCATTCAATTGGTAACCTACGGGTTAATTCTCTTGACAGTCAGCCAACCAACCAACCAGAGGGTGATGATGGAGGTTTTGCCTAGCAATGAGTCAAGATTGCCATGATCCTTGCTGAGGTAACTTGTTGATTCTGAGGGAGTTTTGCCCAGTATGTGTAGTTGTATGTCTTCCTGCTATGTACTAGTCCTGAACTACTAAGAAATATAACTGCCCTCTGTTTATTTCTCCTCAAGTAATAGACTTTTTCAGTTTGCTCAGTGAAGTATTACCAGTTTCATTTAGTCTCTGGACTCTGGCTGCATTATTCAAGTGACTCCACTAACACTTATGTCTCACCCTAAACATGCACTGAACCAGAGTGCCCTCCACATGTTGTTGGACTAATTCTCCCATCAACCTTGACCATGCTGGAAAGGGGTGATGGGAGTTGAAGTCCAACAATATCTGCTGGGTTCCCCATTGACAAGCCATGCACTAGGGTGCAGTAATCATTCATAGCTCCCCAGCAAAAGAGCTGTTGTGTTTCCCTATTTGAATGTCTCCCATTCAGAAGTTATAGTGTTTGTCAGGTCTAGATGAGGTATTTGTTCTTATAGTGAAGAAGCGGGACCTCCTCCTCCTTGGAGTTCACAATATAATGTGGGTGATAAATCCTATCCACATATCCATCAGTGTGAAGGACCAAATCACACAATTCCCCTCCCTCTTTCTCCTGCAGCGTTAGGACTATAATGTATATGAAATGCGAATCAGTCCTCATTCATGCCCTTGATCATTTTTATAAGGCTGAAGGAAGTTCAGTGGTTGTTATCCCAGGAGAACTGATCTTATGAACAGGCTCAGAAATGGGACACAACCCAGCACAAAATGCTTGGTTTTAGCTCCTGTTCCCAAAACTCTGTATATCAAAAGTAACCAATCTTTATTCAGAGAAATAAAACTCAAACCACATGCCTTTTTAATCATCAGTGTCTTGTATTTCATCAGAAGTGTCTTGCAGGAAGGAAATAACACCAGTATAAAACAAATAAACCTCAATATTTACCTCCTCTGTTCTTGACTTGATATGTAGCTTGCACGTCTAGTGATACTTTGAGTTTCCTATTGACGTTAGAAACATTTCAAGTGAAAGAGAAACCAGTGGTTTGTCAGCATACTAATCTGATGTGAAACTAATATGAAAGGAATGCTGACAGTCTACAAAATATTTCTCTTTCCTGAATACATGACACTGTCTCCTCTAGCTCCAAATTAAAAACTGACTCAAACCAATTTTCAACAGGACTGGTGTGTAACTTTTGAAAACCATGGTACAGCTGCATTGCAATAAAGATTCTCAATTTTGGAAAATGCATACCGCTAGGTTTAAAACATAGAGGTTAGTTCACCTCAATGTCCACTCAAAACCCTACAATGTGAAATAGCCATCAAGGCATTTCTTTGCTTTATTTCACTTTGAAGGAGAAAAAAATTAAATGCATTAACATTTCTAGCATTATCCAAGTTTTAATTGTATTGGTCACTGGCAGTCAGAAACAAATGCATTTCAATTATTTAACAGAGTATTTTAATTATTTAATAAATTTCTATGCCATCCATCATAAAGAACCTCAGGGCGGCTTACACAAACAATACTTGTTATTAAAACTACAAAACACTATTGAACACAATACAACTAATTAAGATCAGTACCAAAATCCATACCAAACCTACAGCAGAAAGCAGTTGCTCATTATAAATGGACTACACTGATGACCTTGCCAGTTGCCTTCAGCTAGCATCAATCCCATACAATGTAGAGGGGCTGAACATATTGCTGATGAGAGGGAGTTCCACAGCTGGGTGCCACCACTGAAAAGGCCCTATCTCGAGTCCCCACTCATTGTATCACAGTTACTGGCAGGACCTCCAGAAGGGGCACGCCTGCAAATCTTATACGGCAGGGATAAGAAACCCTTTTCAGCCGGTGGACTGTATTCCCTTCTTATCATTCTTCCAGGGACCACATGCCACTGGTGGATGGGTCCATATCCAAAAGTAGAACAATGAATGAATATTACCCTCGTACATTAGATTAGTATCTACATACAGACCTCTCTCCACCCTTCAGCCATGCATGTGAGAAGCATTATCAGCATCCAAGTACACATTCCAGCCAGGCAAAAACACCGAAGCAGGGTGCAAATGAGGGGTAGTGACTGGTGTAGCTGAGGAGAGTCAAGAGCCAGATACAGAGGCCCACATATGGAACCCAGTTCTGAGGCTCCCCATTCATGTTATACAGTGGTACCTCGGGTTAAGTATACGGTACTTAATTCGTTCCGGAGGTCTGTTCTTAACCTGAAACTGTTCTTAACCTGAAGCACCACTTTAGCTAATGGGGCCTCCTCCTGCTGCAGCAGCAGCCTTCATCCTGAAGCAAAGTTCTTAACCTGAGGTACTATTTCTGGGTTAGCGGAGTCTGTAACCTGAAGTGTATGTAACCTGAAGTGTCTGTAACCCGAGGTACCACTGTACACCCACAAACATACCCCACACACCCCAATTCAGGCATGGTTGATACATCTCACACTCCCACACCCCACGTATTTGCCTTGATAGGATTTTCAGAATTACATTTTTCTCTACCCGCATCATTACTATTCTTCAGCCTGAGTCCGTTTCTTACACGTGAACGATGAATTCCTAGAGCTTAACCTTCTTGCCTGATGCATGCTTCGGTTAAAAGCATCTCATTTCCGCATGTTTCCACTAATCAAGGCACGTTTAACTCTGCAGCAAATTTAAGATTTTTATTTGTTGCAGAAGTGCTTCGGAATACCGATGTCAAAATGGGTGCCTTCCTCAGATGATTGACTCAGACCCTAAGCAGAAGTGATGTTAACTGCGGGTTTTTGGCACCTAATGAGCAGGTTTTTGAAAATGCAAATTGCACCCACCTACCTGCCTGATGCTATTTGTGTTTAAAGAAGCTGCACCTTAGATGTGAAGGAAGGCACCTCCATCTCATGATGCAATCCAGACTGCAGCCCCTTTTGCTTGGGAGGCAAAGCTGCACTCGTATTTTTTGCTTATGCAGTTGCTGTTTGCAGAGCACACGTATGGAATATAATGCTGGATAAAGGCAATTGTGTGTTGCAGGCGACTGGGGAGTCCAATAATCATGTCTACTGTATTGTCCCACCATGCAATATAGGAAGTGTGTGGTGCTTGAAAGGCCACTCCCCCCCCCGTACATCCATGTGCACTTCCACACCTGCCCAGATATGTAATGCACATTAACAGATTTATCTCTCCCTTAACTTGCATAGGGGAAAAGAAGAGGCTCCATCCCCAGAAACAGCTGGGGAGGAAATCTCACCACTGGTGTATATGTGCTAGTGGGGAGATATTCTCCACCAAAACCAATCATTTCTGAAGATCCAGTCCCTTCTTCTCCCCATGCAAGCTAAGGGAGGAATCGCTCTCTCAATTAACTTGCATTGGGGTAAATAGGAGGCACCCCCACTTCCCCCAGAAAGGGTTGCAGACTGCATGCAGCTACCACCACAGTCACATTCCCCAATCCCTGTGAAAGCTGAAGATCTGGATGAACAGGGCTTTTAAACTTAAGCACAGCTGTGCAGTTGTGCATTAAACATTTCCAAAGAAACTATGGCTGTCCAGTCAGAAATGTGGATAACACTAGGTTTCCCGTCTATTGGCAATGCAGGCACAGTTCCTGGAAGCAGGAGGGAGCAGAGCTCTCTGAGGTCTGAGCATCCCCAGATATGATCGGGGACAGGGACTGCTGTTGTAGTCGAGGGCGGCTGGTGTTCTTCCATGTTGGTTTTGCTTAGCTACTAGTTATTATATGATCACTGGGAGAAGTGCAGAGAGAAGAAACGACATGGGGCACTTGTAGCAGGAAAACCAGGTGCCTTCATCTGCCCCACCTACAACAAAACATGTCTCTTCTGCAGTGTTAGAAACTGAGATATGAAAGCTAGGAGCTCAATGGCACCTTAAAACTAGGTTATGGGTGCAACAATGGAATGCCTAGGCACACTTTTTTTTATAAAAAGAATACAAAGCTAATAATGAACGAGCTGCAGCTAAAATATGTTCATTTTTCATATGGTCTAGTCCTTCCCTTGCCCACCCCCCTAATATTCTTAAGAGGGTCTCTTCTCTAATATTCAGAGAGTATATGGAAGTGGGGAGGCAAAAAAAGGTCCTCCTTTCCTTCCACTCTGCAGTTTTAATCTGAAATCTTAAGTGCAGTACTGTGCTCAGAGCTCAGAAACTGCTCGCGTGAATGAAATTCCCTATTGCAAAATGCGCCTAGAACATCGGGGGTGTCGGCCACTGCTCTCCTGTATTGGTCTCTAAAGCCACACTTCTGCTGTCTCCCAAGACAGACGGATGGCAACAAGTTAATATATTTTTCTCTCTTTGTGCATATGAGTGCAGTCAGCTCATTTCAAAAATATTGAATGTGATAGTTTATAGCTTTATACTTTGCCCACTAAATAAGCTGATGTCATAATGAACATGAAATGTGGGCAACATTCATCATGCCCTCCTGACTGCCTTGGGCATTCTCACCCACCTAAAAATACTCCTGGTGTCCATCAATATAGACAGAGGCTAGATCTGAATAGCTAAAGCCTCAGCTGCCAGGGGGACACACTTGCATTGCACGGGGGGGGGGGGGGGAGCTATGATAAACAGACAACAAATCTTCCTTATCAGAGCCATCTCCACTATATGCATATAGCTGGCAGCAAAATATCTATTATTAAAATACTCACATTGCCCCCATCTAAGTAAAAGGCTTTGTTATTGTTCCTGACAGGGTTTTCTTCTCCCACACTGAGCTGTCTTAGAACTTCAGAATTAATTAAAAGGGGGGAAGAGGTTTTCATTTTAAGCAGCAACCAAGCTTGCTCTTAAAAGAAACTTTTCAAATCTGCTAAGACGACCACAGTGGAGCCACTCTCATTAGTGGTTCCATGTTCCAGCCCACAATTAAGCCCCACAGGTAAAGAGGACAAATTATCTCCAACAGATAACACACAAGCCATCCATTTCAAGCACATGACTTCCTCTCAAAGAAGCCTGGGGACTGTGGTTTACCCTTCACAGAGCTACAACTCCCAGCACCCTTAAACTACAGTTCCCAGGATTCTTTGGGGGACAGACACATGGTTTAAACGGACACTGCACACACAGCCAATATGTGAGGAGCTAACATCTTAAAAAGGCTGAGGAAAGTTCGGAAAAGAGCGAGACAGGGAGACCATAGCAACACAGAGAAAGCCAATGCATTTGTTTTGTTTATGGCATGGAGGCAGTTCTACACAGAGCAATTTAAAAATGCCTCAAGTGCATGCAAGTTATTCACTCTCACCTTGTTTTGCTGCCTTTTAACATACATCATTTAAAAATATTGTGCTTTTGGCAGCCCACCCTGTGTTGCATGTCTTGTATAACTGCCACAGATGTGCTGTCTGACAGTTCTATCAACATCTGCATTATCTTCTTATTTTAAACCAGAAGATTCAGACTTTTAAAGGCAACCGTCAGCCATAACCTGTTTCAGAGAAATTATCAGCCTCCTGTGTTTCCCATTAACACACTGCAAGCAGCTCCTAGCAACTGTAGCAAATGGAAAGAACCCACACCTCCCTCTTTTTGTTCTTTCTGCAAGGAGATTACTGTACTTAGCTCTTTTCACATTACAAGTACATGTTGCCTTGCTTCCATTATTCCGATTCACTAAACATTACTTAAAAGGGGGTAAATGTACATTTTCAAAAGATTAGGAAGTGAACAGACTTTATCTCCCTGTCTCTGTTCCCCACCCCCACCCCGCCAAGCAATTGACAGGCAGACCCACAACATAAAATCAGCAATCTGCACTCATCAGAAAACTCCAGTTTTAGTAATGGCCTTCAACGCAGTACGCGACAAAATGTGCTTTAAAGGATTCTCTAGCCTTCAGCTGGTCATAAGCAAGTCATGTTGACTTGGTTTGCGTCGCCACAGCAGCACTACCACCACTGCCAAACAAATTATGAAACGAGACCCCAGTTTGGGTTCAAGGTGGGTCCTTTCAAAGGGGACCCTACCTCCATTTGGTTTGTCCTCTCACAGCAGTGCAATTTCCATTGCACAAGGTGAAGAGGCTAATCTGCAGGCAGGAGAGAGGCTGACCTTCTGGCACAGAGAGCAAACTGTACTCAAGGAAGCTCCCTGCATGATCAACAACCCTAACCTTCCAAGCTTCTAAGTCAGGTGGGTGTCATAGTCTCGTTGCTGAGCAACAATGTGCAGAGTTCAGTTGAATGGGAGGCCAGCCATCCAGAAGAGTCTTTGAGGTGTACTTGCCTGGAGTCAGAGTCAGCATCTGAAGTCAGGTCCAGTCCTAGGGTCGGACGAAAAGCAATCCACGTGGTCAGACAGTCCAGGGGTCAGGGAATTTGATGATCATGGGGTCAAGACGAGCACCAAGATAGGACCAGGAACTACAAACGTTGTTACCAGCATCTGACTGCTGCTGGAAGCTCTGCTTAAGAAGGCTGAAGCCAGCTGGTTCTCATCAGTGCCTCCTCCTCTGGGTCCTTGAAAGCTGATCAGCTGCAGGTGGAGTCACTCCACCTTCTCCACCTTCGAGCAGCTGTTCAGCTGACTCCTGGCCCATGATAGTGGGGAACCTACACAAGTAGCAAAGGCTCCCTGCTGCCCCCTCCTCTCTCTTATTGAGAGTGCTCATTCCTTGCTAAAACAGCGCTGTGAGGAGGTTAAGGGGCTAAAAGATTTTCCACTGCTTTTACCACTCACCTGGGGGTTCCACCCCTTCTGAAAGAACGAATGCTGGCCTTTGAAGAGAATGGAAAATGGGTGTCCCTTGGCTGCCAAGACAGTTGCCACTAGCATCAGTTGTAGCAGCAGCAAAACAAGAGAAAAACCACCACTGCTAATGGCGAGCCTCATATCCAAGAAACTGTTGGAACATTTTGCTAGGGGAGGAGAAATGATTCCCATTTGTCCACTAAGAGGGTGGGGTTTCAAGAGGCCATCTGACACATCTCCGGACTTCTGTAGCATAGGAGTTGCTTGGTAACACTTTTGAATCAACTTGCAACATAAACTCAGAAATAATAATAATAATAATTTTATTATTTATATGCCACCCATATGACTGGGTTGCCCCAGCCACTCTGAGCGGCTCCCAACAAAATATTAAAACACAGTAAAACATCAACCATTAATAGGCAGTGGCAGGGGATGGGGTGGGAATGACCCTGGCTGATGTCTCCCAATCAGGAAGAGTACTAAATGCAGTGGTACCTCGGGTTAAGAACTTAACTCGTTCTGGAGGTCCGTTCTTAACCTGAAACTGTTCTTAACCAGAGGTACCACTTTAGCTAATGGGGCGTCTCACTGCTGCCGCACCGCCACCGCGCGATTTCTGTTCTCATCCTGAAGCAAAGTTCTTAACCTGAGGTACTATTTCTGGGTTAGCGGAGTATGTAACCTGAAGCGTCTGTAACCCGAGGTACCCCTGTAGCTTCCTCTGGTTGCCATGCTGTTCCCATGGACTCAGAATCCGGTCACCCAAATGAGGTGTAGAGTCAATGGGAGCACAGCTCCACCTGCTCCATCATGGGGTGAAGGACTATGGTTCTGTGGTAAAGCACATGCTCTGTGTGCAACAGGTCCCAGGTTCAAATCTGGCATCTCCAGTGAAGGCTGGGAAAGATCACTCCCTAAAACCTTGGGGAGCCCTTAGCAGTGCATGTAGATGCAACTGAACAAATGGATCAATGGTCAAACTCCATATAAGGCACTTCCCTAGAATCCCAGCTGGAAGATTTAATTAGGCTCCTGCTTAAATGTCGCAAGCTTTAGACCATGCCATTAATAAACTTTGCCCTTTATGTCTACGTTAACTTGTATTACCTGAGAACGCATAATGATGCTCACAAAGAAACGTTCATTGAAAAGTGGATAATGTTTGCAATGTACTGGAAACACCACATTCCGGGATAATGCTCACCTATAATCTTTCTTCAATTATTATAAGAATAACCTTATTTTTATTTTTTAAAAGCTGCACATTGACGTAATTAAAGTAACTTGCTCCTCCAGAAACAACCAACTTTCAGATGATAAAAAACTTACTTATCATTCTTCTGCTACCTAGGAAAAAAATAATATTGCCTTGCCATGGAATAAAGTAAATAATACAATAAAAAGTAGTAGTATGAATTTCAGGAAACTATTTTATATTTCTTCATTATGGGTTCATCCCTACAAAGATACACCTAAATGGATCCCGACTCAAAAATACTGTGTGTTAGTGAGTCTTGTTTAAAATACTTCTCTTCAGTGAACCAGACTAGTATATCTTAAGTGCAGAACCAGCGAACAGGGAAATTCAATTTGTGGGTGTGCTCCAAGGGTGGCTTACCCAGTGGAAAATGTTTTAATTGCAGCTCCAAAGTGAGAGAGTTCATTCTTAATAACTTGCATTAACTGCATCAGGGCTAGGCAATGGAGAGGAAAATATAGCAGCCTGCTCCGCCCCTTAATGACTGCAAAGATTCAAAGGTATGCTGAAATGTGGCAGCTTCCTTTCACCGCAGTACATCTACTTAGCAAAGCTCCTTCCATATATCTGCCCAATGGAGGGGAAGTGGGTCTGTCCCTCTCCAGTGTCCTCTCTCTTCCTCCCGTGCCCCCAATGACCACAGACTGAGAGGAATGGTGGTGGGGGAACTACATTTTGTGATTCGAGGACCCGTCCCCCCACCTGGGAATAATAAAGACACGTGGACACAGTATATTAGGTTAATGGGCTAGAAAAGGCCACAACTTTATTGATTACAGCATGTGAGAGGTATTGGGCTTAGGCATTGGACAACAGAAAATCTTGACTCCACCCACTCAGAGAGGGATGAGTCTAACGAGGGTTAACCACCAGTAGGGGGAACCTGTTGATGCAAATCCAACTATAAGCTCTCCCCTGATGTCACCGGGGGTCGTGCCATGGCCCCCAGCCACGCGGGGCATCGGACAGGATCCACAACCGCCAGATTCCTTTAACAGAATACCCATAAGTGAAGGGGTAGGCGATGGCCACATCCTGCCCTTCCATACACCAACAACACATTCCAATGCCTAACCGCCAATATCGGGAAAGTTGTGACGATTGCTACGAGGTAGGCGAAAAACCAAGAAGCCAGTGCCAATTTGCCAATTGCGTAAAAACACCTACCAGGCCCCCCGGGCAACCAAGGCGACCAACCATGGGTCCATAGCAAGGTCAAGCGAGAAGCGATGAACTAAAGGGAGTGGTGGGTGGGTGACTCGAAGAAATCTGGCAGCGCAATGAGGGGGAGAGCTGCCGCGGCCGCATTTGAGCAGCTAAACCCCGCCCCTGAGCTTCCCACTGATTGGAAGCCTATCCAGGGAGCGGCGAGCATCAGTGATGACGGCAAGCAGGGGCCGGAACGCTCCGGGAGGAGAGGCTTTTCTAAATGAGCAGACATCTAAGGGTAGGGACAAGAAGCACACAGATGTCTGGGACATAGCTAAGAGGTGCAGTCCCATACACACAATCATCCTAACACCCCCAGGGAGACTTACTCTATTGCGTTCAAAGCATGCAGTGCCAAGGAGTGCTGCATCCTAGAAGTTTGAAAGGAGAGAAATCTCTTTTGGAGGAACAGAAGAAATGCTGCAGCCTTCAGACCACCTCAATCCCAATTAACTTTTAAAAGATGGAAGGATGGGAAGTCACCAAGATAAATAAACAGATTTTGATGTAAACTGTATGTTACATCATCTTAAAGTAAATCAATGTAAAAGAATATTTCCAGAAAACAACAGCATAAAAATACATTGGGTGTTTCCGTATGATATTTTAAGGGTTTCCCCTAAATATTCTGCACGTAAATGGGATGGACTTGCCAACACCCTTGCAGAATGGGGGTGAACCAGACTTTAATAAGGTCTATCCATCCCTAGATACCAATTAGTTTATGGGCCAGATGGGATCGTCATTACCATATGGTTGAATAAATGAGGTAGCTTAGGTAATAAGTTGTTTCACTATGTGTGAGGAAGGTTGATTATGTTCAATAAATAGCCAAAAATAAATAGTTACCTGTTGGGGGCTATAATTTTCACACATTCTGCCCAATTTGGGCCCAAGACAGCTGAAATTGAGTGCAAAACATCCATAATTTAGTGACATAATTTTTAGAAGCAGCACTGAAAAAATGTTGGACAGTGCAAAACCTGTAAATAATACAAGGGTTGGGGGGGGAATAAATATTATTATTTAGATTTCACTTACAGACAAAATGCTACACAGGTGCTGAAGTGTGGTCTGTCTTCTGCATAACATACACCAATATACATTTAGCCTGCTAACATTGATCAGTGGCTGGTCATCTCTCTGGAGTAACATTCTTGATGTAAAACAATACTCCTCTCTGGTCATCTCTCTGGAGTAACATTCTTGGTGTAAAACAATACTCCTCTCTCCCTTCACCTCTCAACACAGTTCATTCCAATTACACAGGACTTTAATTTGGGTGGTCAGTACCATTTTGAAGGATTGAATTAGGACCTGGTTTTTTATTGTCTAATAAAATTATTTTATTATTATTATTATTTTATTCAAAGCTATAACAAAACATATTTTCCAAAAACATATCCTTATCCCCCCCCCCATTTTTCCTCCCCCACCCCCACAAAACCCATCCCCCACCCCACCCCCGACTTCCCTCAGTTCCAGTCTTTGGTTTCTCCAATAATGCTATTTTCTGCATGTTACAGAGTTGTATAGATCCTCCAACTGTTTAGCTAATTATTATCAGTAAAAAATTGTGGATGTTTATTCAAAACCTGCCAAGGAGTCCAGTTCACTTTGTTGTGTCTTCAAATACTTTGTGAAAAGTTCCCATTCATCCTTAAAGTCACAGTTATCCTTGTCCCGTAGCTTATGTGTCAATTTTGCCAGTTCTGCATAATCCACCAATTTTTCTTGCCATAATTCTTTAGTTGGGATTTCTTCAGTCTTCCATCCTTGTGCTACCAGAACTCTCACGGCTGTTGTCGCATACATGAAGATGTTTTTCAACTTTTTTGGCAGGTCTTTCCCTACAATCCCCAACAAAAATGCCTCGGGTTTTTTAACAAATGTTAAATGGAACATTTTCTTCAGTTCATTGTATATCATTTCCCTAAGTTTTTTAATTACTTTACAATCCCACCACATATGATAAAATGTTCCCTCCATTTCCTTACACTTCCAACATATGTTTGAACTAGTTTTGTACATTTTCCCTAGCTGCACTAGTGTTGTATACCATCTGTACATCATCTTCATGTAGTTCTCCTTCAATAGTGAACAATCTGTAAATTTTAAGTCAGTTTTCCATAATTTAACCCAATCCTCCATCATAATGTTGTGACCTACATCTTGTGCCCATTTAATCATAACTGATTTTACCTCTTCATCTTTCATCTCCCATTCTAATAGTATGCTATATGCGGCCTATAAAAATAAAATTATTAATCATAATAGTTCTCAGTAATGAGTAGCTTACATGGGGCAGGGAGGGAAAGGAACCTTAGGTGCACAGAACAGCAGCTCAGCATACATACTGTAATGGTAAAGGTAAAAGGTAATGGGTCCCTGGACGGTTATGTCCAGTCAGACTTGACTATGGGGTGGGGCGCTCATCTCGCTTCAGGCTGAGGGAGTCGGTGTTTGTCCGTAGACAGCTTTCTGGGTCATGTGGCCAGCATGACTAAACCACTTCTGGCACAACAAGACACTGTGATGAGTGCCAGATCACACAGAAACCCCGTTTACATTCCTGCTACAGCGGTACCTATTTATCTACTTGCACTGGTGTGCTTTTGAACTGCTAGGTTGGCAGAAGCTGGGACAGAGGAACAGGAGTGCACCCCATTGCATGGATTCGAACCGGCGATTTTCCAATCGGCAAGCCCAAGAGCAGGGGTGGACAACCTAAAATGCGGCGCAATCGCCTTCTCAATCCGGCCCGCGGATGGTCGGGGAATCATTGTGTTTTTACATGAGTAGAATGTGTCCTTTTATTTAAAATGCATGTCTGGGTTATTTGTGGGGCATAGGAATTTGTTCATTCGCTCCAAAAAAATATAGTCCAGCCCACCACATGGTCTGAGGGTCGGTGGACCAGCCCATGGCTGAAAAGGGTTGCTGACCCCTGCCCAAGAGACTCAGTGGTTTGGACCACAGCACAGTGCCAGCCACTCCCTGGTCACACTGTAATACTCAGCTATGAGCAACAAAACAGCAAAATATCTTGACAAACACAACGTATTCTACAGCCAGAGAACTGAAAATAGAAGATAACTCAATTCCATGAGAAATTGAGCACGTTGTTACTATACATTCATTCACAAATCCACAAAAACAGCAGAGCTGGAGTATGTTTTGTCCAGCATTTTAATGAAGCATAAAACCATTGTCACCATTCTCTATTTAAAAAGGGCAGGCTCAAAGTCATATTCAGCAGCTTGCTTGTCACAATGGCTTACTGTCATGCACATCAAATAACTCTTCTTACAGGTACATATAGAGGACACTCTCCTAGAGGTACAGGCATGCAATTTGTAGTAGTCCAAACTCACTTCTATCTGCTTATTCTCTTCTTCGTATTTTGCCTATTAGTGGCATGGGGCTGCCATGCTTGACAGTGTCTGGTGCCCAAATGATGCACTGGGCCAGATGTCATGCCTTGCGATTTTGTAGAAGACACAACCCTGGAAGTGTGGATGCATCATTTGTTGAGGACCAAGAAACTGAAGTTCAGTTGACCCAAGATGGAGGTTCCACTGGTGGGCAGTTTAATGAAACAGAGAGGTGGCACTCAAATTGTGTTGGAGAGGTTTAGAAAGGTCAGGTTCATGGATTGGGGTTATTCTTAGATCAGCGGTGGAGAACCTGTGGTCCTCTAGGTGACCCCAACTTGGGTCTCCAGCTGTTCTTGGACTACAATTACCATCATCCTTGACCACTGGTTAGTTAGGGATGATGAGAGCTGTAGTCCAACAGCAGCTGGAGCCCCAAATTTGGGAAACCCTGCTGTTGGTAATCTTTGATCCCAATTCCCATTGTTTTCAGGAAGCATAACCCATAGGAGGTGCCGCTTAGAAACAAGCTGAAGGACACTAGGATGGGGAAGACTACTTGATCGCATCAGAGTTGCTCAGACAATGGCTGTATGCATATAAACAAGCCCTTGCAGTCCCTTCCAGCTCTACAATACTATGATTCTAAGCAGGTGAAAACTTTTTTTTCCCTGGGTCTTTGATGACATGACTGTATTAGACAGATAGCAAATAAGTAAACTAAAACTGAATCTGATTGTGTCGTTACAGATACATTAAAAATATTACAGACATGTAGTACAAAAGTGATGTTGTCCCCATACCATAAATCTTTGCAATTATATTGACTGAGGCAGTAATGGAGCACAAAATGTGAGGGCCAACGATGCAGGATTCAGGGCCAGCTTCCGCTCTGAAGTATCCTTAGTAAAGCTCTTCTCAGTGATGCCGGTAGGCTCCCAGCCAAGAGGTTTTCCTCACAGCAGCAGTAGCAGCAAATGAACACTTTCATTTCCCACAGTGCCTGCATGACACTATGCAACGCACTGTGGGAAGATAAAACACCTCCTTGATGCTGCCACTCACAGATAAGCCTGTGGCCATCAGTCCAGGACTGGCACCAACATGGATGGACCATGCTAGGGTTCCAAGGGTGCTGGGCATGGATGCCAAGCCTGCTGCGGCCTGGCAGGAATGGCTTCTTGGGTTTCTTCCCTGGCAAAATGCAGCCTTTTTATGGAAAGAAGAACGAATAAGAAGTGCAATGGAGACTAAAGTTCCCAACTCTTGCATCGCTTCCTCACAACAGTTATTTTATAGCCTTCTTTGGGAATGGGCCACTTTCCCTTCTTCTTTAGTTCCTCTATATTTCTTACTTTTATGCAAATTTTACCCTAGATACAAAGAGAGAGATGAAAGTCCTGCATCAAGGGGAAAGCAGCTCTGTGATAATCAAGAGCAAATTATACCGAGGTGTCATTAAAATGCAGGTTGTTGTTGTTGTTTTTTTAAAAAAGAGATCCTCATTAAGACAATAGTATGCTTTCCATACTTACTATGAAAACATGCTATCAAGTAAACAGAGTGTTGTTCATTTTTTTACAGCGTGCCTAATTATTTACATCCTTTCTTTCTTTGTCTTATGTGGTTTAGATGGGCAGGTCTGCAATAAGTGGAAAGCCCCTATTAGCACTAATGAGAACTGAAGGGGAAATAGACTCCCCACCCCACAAAAAAATATATTTTAGAAGAAAAATATTTAATCATCAGTTTAATTATGCAGTGTCCTCCTTATTCTGAAAAGCCTCTTTTTCTTAAGAGCAAGGCATGGGATGGAGAACTATATCACAAAGATCTAAGCCCTTCCCTTAGAGAACTGAAAATCCCTATTTAAAAATGGGGGGGGGGCACTTGTGTTCATGTTAACATACATTAGGTTTCCAGTGAATATTTCTAACCAGAACTCATATATTTTCTCCGTCTCTACCCCATCATATCTTCCATTTCTATCAATATTTTGGCACATTTCTACATTGGTCTCCTGGTCAGATTGGATTGCAAGCTTAATTGCAATGGAATGAAGAGATTTAAGCACACAAGTAAGGACTAATGGGCTGTTTCGGATATACCGTATTTTTCGCCCCATAGGACACACTTTTCCCCCTCCAAAAATGAAGGGGAAATGTGTGTGCGTCCTAAGGGGCGAATGCAGGCTTTCGCTGAAGCCTGGAGAGCGAGAGGCATCGGTGCGCACCGACCCCTCTCACTCTCCAGGCTTCAGGAAGCTATCCGCAAGCCTTGCAAGCCCGGCGGGAGTTCCCGCGGGCTCACAAGGCTTGCGGGCAGCAGCCTGCAGCCCCGGCGAGTGTCTACAAGCCCTGTGCGCCCGGCAGGAGGTCCCGCCGGGCGCGCGAGGCTTGGGGCGGCAGCCTGCAGCTCGAAGCACGCGGAGCCCTCCAGAGGGTGCCCCGTGCTTCAGGCAGGTGTGTGCAAGGCTTGGGGCGGCAGTCGCAGCGGGGGGGATATTTTTTTTTTATTCATTCCCCCCCCCAAAAAAAAACGAGCTGCGTCCTATGGGCCAGTGCTCCCTATAGAACGAAAAATACGGTAAGTCCTGTTCTGACCGAAGTGGGGTGGGGGGGGAGGCAGAGAATGAAAATACCTTAAGGGAGCTGCATTGTGGCAGCAGACTCTTCCCACCACCTAGGCACATTCATTCAAACATGTAGAAACCCTCCTATGATATATAGCTTCTATGTGTGGGAAATCCCCATTCTAAACAAACGTGTGCTGGTTGTGGAAGGTGCCTTGCTGCTGGGATCCTGATCCCTCCTTATAAATCTCTATAATGTGAGTAACCCCAGTCGTCCCCAACTGCCTATCCCCATGCTCAAACATAATGCAGGAATCAGGCACTGACAACAATTTCAAAGAACAGGGTCGGTCCTACCATTAGATAGATGAGGCCTCTGGCCATTCCCTTCTGTTAGGGATCAGAGCTCTGTGTGCGCGCGTCACACAACCTGTCATGCAACCTGCTAAACTGACCCGCTACCTTCAGGTGCAGAAGATGAGGAGGCTAAATTGTTGGTAGCGTCAAGTAAGATTCAACTGCTAGTCCAGCCTGCTTCTGTACAATGAATAGGAAAGGGAACCTTCACCTGGGGCAGCAGAAGGTCTTGAACCAGCTCTATCTAGGAAGAGGGTGATACAATGATTCATCAGCTTTTGAGATCATCCATACATGCAGCAAGTGGACATTCAGACAGCCAATGTAGCTTGTGTGAGCAGAGGATTGCAGGAGCTGATAATGTCTTAACTGGTTTTAATATTGTATTTCCAAATGGTTGTGACCTGCTCTGGCCCCTCACAGCAAAAGGTAGGTAAGAAATCTAATACAGTGGTACCTCGGGTTACAGACACTTCAGGTTACAGATGCTTCAGGTTACAGACTCCGCTAACCCAGAAATAGTACCTCAGGTTAAGAACTTTGCTTCAGGATGAGAACAGAAATTGCGTGCCGGCGGTGCGGTGGCAGTGGGAGGCCCCATTAGCTAAAGTGGTACCTCAGGTTAAGAATAGTTCCAGGTTAAGAATGGACCTCCAGAATGAGTTAAGTTCTTAACCCGAGGTACCACTGTAAATAACAGCAGCAGCAACGGCGATTCAAATCAGGTGCACCTACTATTCTGCAAGAATTCAGGGAACTCTGCTGAGAAACTTTCCTAAGTGCATTTATATTGCTTTGCCATTCGCCGAAATTCCTCAGATGTTTTTCTTGATGAGAAACTCTCTCCCCATCCAGTTCACTTGATTTCCGCTGCAGGTAGCATTTCCATGCCAAAGCTGCTTCTTTGTGTCTTGAAGGCATTAGTACTGCATTTGTATGTGATGGATCTGAGCAAGCAAGGGGACAAGACATGGTCTCTCTTTCAACATTTATTCATTCCATTTCTAAAGTGCTTCTTAGCAAACTCCACAAACAATGTCAAATAAATAAAAGAATGACTCTTTGGTTCACCCAACTACACCAATACTAAGTAACATCTGGCCTGATGAAAAGTTCTGGAGAACTTTAAAGCTCACAGTGTATTTGTGATGTATTAATTAGTCCTAAAGGCATTATCCAACTATGGTTATTTTTTTTAGAATAAACCAAGATCCAATAAAATCAAAATACAAAACATATTTAAGACCATAATTGAAATCCAAAGTAAGAAGTGTTAAAATAAAGTAGATCAGAAACCAGCCCACACTTTCAGGATCTAATTAAGCTTTTGGGAAATCATCACTTTCTCCACTTTTGAAAAAGTTTTGCTTTTTAAAAAAGAAGAAGTAAGGCATATGAGTCATGTAGGACAAGAAATCCCACCAATTCCAAGGGCCTGTACCACTGATGAGCGATGAACTATTTTAAATTTGCACATAAAACACGCACATGTGTATTACTGCCTTTTGCCATTATGGAATTCTAACCAGTTCACTCCCAAAAACATACCTCAAGAATCAACTTTTTAAAAGAAATCTGCTTCCCAATTAGCAACAGAACAAGTCATTACTGATAATATAAGCACTTCCATAAACTGCAGATGGCAGGCATAATCTTTGAACAGACATCCCCCTTCAGTTTCACTCAAAAGCAAATGCATCTTTTGTGACATCTACATGCACCACCTAAAAAGAAAGGAGCGTGGTTTTGATCAAAACTATTGTTTTAGTCGTATGCAACTGTATGCAGCCTTAATCAAAAATTAAAATTACTTTGATTAGTTGACAAAGATTTCTTTAATTGGATGACATCCCTTATCTCTCTCTTTCTCCCAGCAATTACATTTCTTGGTATAGCCTTTCAGACCAAGCTGGCAGCAAAGTGCTGTAAATCATCCAGATAAAAAAAACAGAACCATCCAATTCTAAATCCCAACACCATTCCAAGCCTGATATTAATTAGATAAAGAAAGGTTAAAAGAACCGTGCACATTCATTCTCTGTGAATCCTGGCACTCAGGTATTCAATGGGGGGGGGGTGGACAGCAGGCAAAGGAAACAATTCTTCCCTGGCCCAAGGAAGAGGGCCAAAGGACTGAAGCAGCATCAATTTAGATTGAATAACAACAGCTAGGAAATTGAACATGTTGCCCAGAAAAGCTATGGGATCTCTTATCACTGGAGGTTTTAAGGAAGCTAGATAGAAATCTCAGCGGGATGCTTTCGGTACAGAATTTCCTCCTCTAAGCTTGGCCTGGATGATGCCTGCCAGCGTCTTATGTTTTAGCGATTCTACTGGGCTTCAATTTGCAATTCTGGCAGCAAAGGCAGTAAGCAGAAATTTCAAGCAGGGTTAGATGAAATGCTGTGAAATGGTACAGAAGACTTGTGGGTCTAGAAGCCCGACAAACCACATGAATAAATCTATCCAAGAAGCAAGGACAAGGGATTTAGCCACGAAGATTTTGCTATTAGTCATAAATCATCAAACAAACAAAAATAATTAACATTTGACAAAAGAGCAAGATACAAAGGAAAGCTCCCTTCATCAATACCATGGAGTGAGCAATATACCAGATTATAGCAGCGTCTTCTCAGAGCCCATTATTCAGCTACCCCTATTGCACAGAACGAAGCCCACTTGTTATATAGTTCAATGTGTTGGGGTTCATTTCTCTATTGCTTGAAGTCAACAGCAGAACTTTCCACTTGCTCGAAGATGAGACGTTATTGATTCCAAAGATGTACCACAGACACAAAAACTTTAATGGGGAAGTTACTGCTACATTCTGGGTCACACCATGGGAAAATGAGTTGTATTGTTCTTGGGGCAGAGTTGCAATTGGTCAATTATCTGTTTGGAGTATTGTAGCTATTTGCAAACAAAACTTGTATTTTCCATTTTTATATGAAGTTTCTGTTTTAGGACTGAAATCCAGGATGGAGGCAAGGGTGGGGTGTGCTCTTCTACTTCACCATCCTTTGTGGGCATTTTATTTTATTCTATTTTATTTTAGTCGGGCAGCAGCAATGAGAGAAAAATCAGAGGGTGAGAAAGGTTTAAACCAGCTCCTGAGCTGGTTTAAACATCTCCATTTTCCAGAAGTGTTATGCACCAAGGCAGCATTGGGTGAAAGCCATTTCCTGTTCCTCCATTCTTACGCCCCCAAACTGTCCTTGATATCCCAAACATTTGGCCCTACCAATAATGGTAAGCCACTATCAGTTGAGCCAAGACACCAGAAGTTTCACAGTAGCAGGTTGTGGCAGATCTGATATTGGAGCTCTCACTCCAACGTCAGAGTGGGAGACCTGGAATATTCTATCACGCCTATGATGCCAAGAGAACCAGGATTACGGGGCAAGTAACAAATGCAAGGAACGAAAAAACAAAAGAAGCAGCAGCATTTTGTTTTGAAATGCCTGTTTCAGAAACGTATCACTATGCTGACAGTCTTTTCTCTGGAAGCATTCAAGTTCCTGGCATTAATTCATTATCACAGAATAATATGTCTTCAAAAAAATAACAGCCACATGTTTTTAATATTACCTACTGCAATTACTCCAGGATTTTGTTTCACCGTTAATCCTGGATATGATTAAATTGCTTCGCGTGGTATCACCAGCACAAATCTTAATAATTTTTATTTAGTGGGGACTGATACAATGTATCATTATGACTTGACAATACAATTGGAAAAAGCAATTAAATTTGTAAACACGTTACTGTGCTCCACAGGAAACATTTGACCAATAAATATTTTTCAAGCAGGAATAAAAAAATTAAGTTGATAGTTCTTTGTTCAAAAAAGACCTACTAAGAGAGTTTCTCAATCTGACAATCACCAGCTTAAGTTCCAATTTAACCATTTTCATTATTTCATAGTTACCCATATAAAGGAATGCTATATCTTTTGTCCTTCTAGAACAGGGTTTCCGAAACTTGGGTCTCTCACTCATTTTTGGACTACAACACCCATCATCCCTAGCTAGCAGGACCAGTGGTCAGGGATGATGAGAATTATAGTCCAAAAACAGCTGAAGACCCAACTCTGTTCTAGAAGGTAACAAGTGATTACATGTGGTCAATTTTTACTGACAATAGCTATTCGTTCAACAGCATTTATTTAGTACCTATTTGCCCCTATCAACAGGATGGCGGCCTAACACCCTGATCCCAAGAGCACAATCAAAACCCTGGTGGTGGGAGGCAGTGTTGGGGTTTAATGGAGCAATGGAGCCACTGCAGCCCCACAACTTGCAATGGTCAGGATGGAAGGTAGCAAGGGCAGGAAAATGTTATACCTTTACTGCAACAACTTCAGAATGGAACAGCTGAGAGCCCCGAATCAGGCCTACTGCTATTTTATGGTGGCTGGTCCATCTTAGGATTCAGTCTTTGCCCAATCCAACTCCTCCCTGTCCCCACCAAACAAAAGTCACTGAACTCCAACTCCCATCAGCCAGCAGGGCCAATGGGTGGAGGACAATGGGAGTTGGGAGACCAAAACAAAAGGCTGCTATACTGCATTCTTTCTTCTTCTTTTTTGCTGCTGATAACTGTGTTCTCTTTCTCCAGCTTTTGGGCAGAACCATGTAGAAACAGGAGAAACAACAACCCAAAATGCCCTCACACTGAGAAGTTTGCATTTTGATGACGTGGTAGGTGATTTGTTTAAATACTGTATTTTTCTGTTTGTAAGACTAGCCCCCCCCCCCGAAAAAATAATGTCAAAAATTTGGGGGCGTCTTATACACAGAGACCCCCAATTTTCTTAAATTGGAGTTCCCCAAAATAGGGGGCGCCTTATACATGGGAGTGTCTTATAGACAGGAAAATACGGTAAATAAGTAACTAGCTAGCTCCTGACAATCAGAACCATGCAGCAATTCAAAGGCTTCTCCGAGCTTTCGGTGTCTCTCCTCCAAGACCTCTCTGGTTTTAGCATTTGTAATTATTAATAGCTTCAGAGAACCTGGAACGAGGTATGTGGGTAGGTGGGAGAAGACTCTACATTTGCCGATATTAATCCAGCCCTGGTTGCACTGAAGAGTGGAACTACAGTCCTGAATCCTTCAGGCAAGAAGAGGGGTGCCAGTGAGCTGGCTTCTAGTATTCAGTGAATAGAGCTCAGTCAAATGCCGTTTTGACCTGCTTATTGATATCACAGCCACAGCCACGGGGCTCCCTTATGCTCAAACAAAAGCCTCAAGTGATGCCACTGAAAGAAAGAAAACAGGGAGGGAAGCTACTTTTGAAAAGATACAGGAGCTTCTTCTCCCCACCCCACCCCCCCACTACTAAGGCTGACTTTTGGCTTTCAAGAGACTGCACAAACAATGCCTCCATCCTGGAAAAGACAGGGCAGGTTCACAGACATGCTCACAGTTGTGAAGACTATCCCTACACTATGAATGGTCCATGCCACCTTTAAGAAAAAGAGGTAGGAATAGGCTGATATACAGAGGGGGCAAGAAATGGAGGCAGTAAGAGATTTTACTTTCTTGGGCTCCATGATCACTGCAGATGGTGACAGCAGTCATGAAATTAAAAGACGCCTGTTTCTTGGGAGAAAAGCAATGACAAACCTAGACAGCATCTTAAAAAGTAGAGACATCACCTTGCCGACAAAGGTCTGCATAGTTAAAGCCATGGTTTTCCCAGTAGTGATGTATGGAAGTGAGAGCTGGACCATAAAGAAGGCTGATCGCCAAAGAATTGATGCTTTTGAATTATGGTGCTGGAGGAGACTCTTGAGAGTCCCGTGGACTGCAAGAAGATCAAACCTATCTATTCTTAAGGAAATCAGCCCTGAGTGCTCATTGGAAGGACAGATCGTGAAGCTGAGGCTCCAATACTTTGGCCACCTCATGAGAAGAGAAGACTCCCTGGAAAAGACCCTGATGTTGGGAAAGATGGAGGGCACAAGGAGAAGGGGATGACAGAGGATGAGACGGCTGGACAGTGTCCTCGAAGCTACTAACATGAGTTTGACAAAACTGGAGGAGGCAGTGGAAGACAGGAGTGCTTGGTGTGCTCTGGCCCATGGGGTCACGAAGGGTCGGACACAACTAAATGACCAAACAGCAACAACAACAACAAGTTCTTAACCTAGCTCAAGGTTGTCATCTGGTGTAGCCAGATGCTTAAGTGATAATCCCAGTCAGTCCATCATTTGAAAAATAAGGTTTTAGAGCTGTCTTTGCCCTAATATGGCAACTAGACATTCCTTTTTGGCAACTGTAGCCTTGGTTTAAGGAGCCATTTGGCACCCAGCTTATATGCCTGAGTTTCTAACACTGATTGGGGGCAATTCCGGATGTCAAATTTCTGGTGCACCATATTAAAGAGTGCTTTCCACCAGCACAAAGTCCATACTAGATATTGCCCAATGCATCTACACTTTTTAAAAAATCTTGTTTAATGATCCTTCCATGCAGCTTTTTTATTGCTTTTTTTTTTGCATGAGCAGACTTTTAACAGAATGTGGCTAATTATGTCAAGTGATAGGCAGTGATTTTATAATACAGAGACCAGCCTGCTGGGGGGCAAACGGAAGTCATCTAATTTGTTTAACTAAAGACAGAATGTTCTATGAACAGCATCACCCCCAAAGAGTTGAAAGTGCAGCCCCTTCTTCCTGCAATTCCTAATCTTTGACATTCTTCCCTGTTTAGAATTTTTATCACCCATTATTTCAATAAAGTTTCTATGGTTACAAACCTATTAGAGTTTGAGCAGTAGATGCTAGATAATCATATGAAAAATTCAAATTTTCTCCTTTCCTGGACTATGCTAGAGGCAGAAGATACCCATGTATGATGCCCCCCCCAAGTAGCCTGACAGGACATTTGAAGCAGCTCCTTAATTCTTAGACCTAAGGTGTATTGTTTACAATGGTCTAATGGATAGAGGACAGTTGGGAGTCAAATCTCCCATTGGTGGGATTTTCCCAGCATGCCTTGTGTAAGGATGAATGAATCTGTCAATTTCAATTATATCCTCTCAATTTCTTGGCATTTTAATGCTAATTTCTCTTAAAATAGACATTTTTGTACAAAGGTCTGATGAATATGCATGTTTTTTGCAAGCAATTTTCCCTAATATAATCCTTCCTTGTATGTTATTTTCATGAATGCAATGCATTTTTTGCACATCCTCTCCCCTAATAAGTTCATTTTTGTTCACAGTGGCTGGAGGCCCACATCACAAAATTCAGAGAATAGCAGATTTCAAGGGATAACCATGTTTCGGTCAGCATACTGGTTTGAAAAGTGTAAATTGGGTAGTTTCTTATTAAAATGCAGACAAAATCAATTTTCTTCCCTATTCAAAATTTATGGGTCAGCCGTGATCTCTTAACCTCACCTTCTCAGCCTTACAGAACCGGGGGTTTTTTTTGGGGGGGGAGAATGGAATCACCCCCATTGTTTGCTGCCCTCAGCAACTTAGGTGCCATCAACACTATACATTCAAAACCATTATCATATCACTTTAAACAGTTGTGATTCCTCCCCAAAGAATCATGGGGACTGCGTAGTTTGTTAAAGGTGCTGAGAGTTGTTACAGACCCTTATTTCCCTACAATTCTCAAGAGTTCCCTGGGAAGAGAGGCTGATTGTTAAACCACTTTGAGAATTGTAGCTCTAAGGAAAATATGGGTCTCTTAACAACCCTCAGCACCCTTAACAAACTACACTCCCAGGATTTCTTGGGGGAAGCCAAGCAGTATCACAGTGCTTTAAATGTATAGCACAGATGGTGGAAGGATAGGAAAGATGGTGGAAGGATAGGAAAGAAATGTGAGCAACAGCAACAGCCATAAAAATCTGTGTTGTACTGCAGGCTGCCTCTGTTGTGTTAGTTCTGTGGAAAGCTCATCCTCGAAAGGCCTCTCTTCTTTCCAAGCAGAGTTATTTCGTGCCCTGGCTCCAGGGACAAAATCATTGCTGAATGATGCCAATAATTAATATGAGTAATTGGAGAGGACCTGCGCAGGGCAGTCCTAGAGAGCCGGAGCAGTTTCAAATGCCAGACTCCTTGAGCCCTGAAGAAGACCTCACTCAGTCTCAGAGCTCCAACACCAAGATGGACTGGAAGACCGAAAGGAAGTCCCTTTACAAAGAGGAGGATACAACAGGAAAACTCTGACAGAGCTGTGACGAAGTTCCAAGGTGAGCAGAAACTAGGAGACGCGACTGAGCAAGAAAACCGTATCAACTATGAAAAGCCAATGGTTGGATCTAGAATTGCCCCTCTGTGACTAGAAGGGAATGATGGAACTGTGTTCAACACCATCTTCCATGCAGGATCCTCAATCTCCGAGTTCAACTTTTCAGGGTTGCAAAGGGAAGGAGGAATAAGCAAAAATAATTTCACTACCCCTTCCTCCATCATGAGCAGAACTCTGCTGAGGGCTAATCTGGATCTAACCTAATCTGGATCTAATCTGGATCTAAATTTATTCCCAGTCACCAGTACGGAAAGCACTCTGTTGGGGCGGGGGGAGAGTACATGCTTAGAGAACTCTGAGAAATTTAAAAATCTTTCTAAATAAAATAAATAAAAACAGATTTAAAGGGGGGGAAGGAGGTCAAGATACATCTCTTTATGGCTATACAGTGCATTTTTTTTTTTCAAATATGGAAATGTGCTTCTCAGGTTCCTCAATCAAAGCAGAGGGGTGCTTCCTTACTTATAAAATGCAGTAAATAAATCTGCAATATAATTTAATGTATTGCAGAGGACATGCGATTTGAAGGTAGAGGGAGGGAGCAAGGTGGTGCTTGCCGACCCCAATCCGTTGTGAGGAAGACCTGCTTACCATACAGCAGAAACAAAGAAGGAGCTGTGCTCAAAATCACTTCAAAAACTGTGATTGACTGGAACTGATTAAAATTCAAGCATTCCAAAAAAATAAAAAAAGGCTTCATTTTATCGGGTTGTGGCACCATCATGGATTCAAAGCATCACTCCAATCAAAGCCTAGCACTGCAGACATCCCACTCTCGCTTGGAGAACATGGGAGTCGCAATGGCCCATTTCATGTTACAATTCACAAACGTCTCTTCAAAAGAAGAACTACCCCCGCCCCCACAAAAGAAATCCCTGGGGAAAAGAAGAGAATTTTTAAAACCTTGCAGTTCTCAGGGTTTGTACCATAAATCATTTCATAAAAGCAAAAAATAACAATAAAAAAAAAACAAAATCACATCCACACCTGCTGTGTGGTGCATAATAAAAGCAGAAACCCAAAAGAAAGGCACAGAAACGAGAAGGAACACAAAAAGAAAAACTTGTTCTCAAAAGTGCCGGCTTGGGAGGATTTATCATAGCTCAGTACATTTCAGAACACAGATCCCATCTTCTGGCACCAATACTTAAAAGAGCTGAAGCTACTACTTGCACAACTATGGCTGCCTGTTTGGCATCAAGCAGAAGACAATAGCAGCAAGCCAATAAGGCATTTAAACAAAACAAAACAAAGCCTGAAAAGGGCCAAACAGCTCCCTCCAACACACTGGCAACCCAAATCAAATTCACAAGCTCTGACATGACTTCTCGTGGTTTATTAGAGCTTTAGAGAAAGCAGCTCATAAGGTGAGGAATGCGAAACTCAGGTCACTACTCCAAAACAACCCAAATATAGTAGATGCTGGGTTTCAGTCCAACTCCTCAGTATAGGCATGCTAACTTTCTTGGGGTCACAGAATATAATAGGGGCAATGGTGAGGAATGACAGCAGTTGTAGCCCAACAACATCTCCACCCCTAGTGTAGAGACAAGGAACCAGAAATACAGAACACAATTTCTGGAACTCAGGGACTGCCCAGATAACTCCACTATTATTTTAAAAGAGGCATATAATCAATACTCACATTCAACCCTTTAGGGAGTAATTGAATAAAGCCTCACAATCTTCTCTGCTTCTTTCTTAAGAAGATTTTTCTTATGCCTCTCTTTAGGGGGGTATTTGCTCTATAATAATACAACAAAATACAAAGACTCCATCAGCAGGAGAGGGGTGGTTGGGTTTTTTTTAGCAGAAAGCAGCAAGCTCCGTAGCAAAGTTCAAAAGTCTGATCTTGGATATATTTAAGGATATATGAGAGAGGGTGGAGTGGAAGAAGCATTGCATTCCAATGAGAATTTGTTGTGTTCCTTGTTTACATGTAATAATAACCATAGCAATGCCTTTTGAAAGCAAAAGAGGATGTGGGGTTTTTTTTTGGGGGGGGTGTCTTTTGATACCTAGTACATAGACCGCGGGTGGTGCTGTGGGTTAAACCACTGAGCCTAGGACTTGCTGATTAGAAGGTCGGCGGTTCGAATCCCCGCGACGGGGTGAGCTCCCATTGCTCAGTCTCTGCTCCTGCCAACCTAGCAGTTCAAAAGCACATCAAAGTGCAAGTAGATAAATAGGTACTGCTCCAGCAGGAAGGTAAACGGCGTTTCCGTGCGCTGCTCTGGTTTGCCAGAAGCAGCTTAGTCATGCTGGCCACATCACCCGGAAGCTGTACGCCAGCTCCCTCGGCCAATAAAGCGAGATGAGTGCCACAACCCCAGAGTCGGTCACGACTGGACCTAATGGTCAGGGGTCCCTTTACCTTTACCTTACATAGACCAAGTTCAGCAGAAGGAAGACTGGGATCTATCAGTGATGCTCTGGATGCTTTTCAACCAGTTGACAAGGATATTTGATTCCTAATTGGCTAACAATGGCAACATATCAGATTCCCACAGAAACCTGAGGGAAAGTCAACTGTTTGTCAGTCCTGTGTATTATCCCTACACTATGTCTTAGGTAAAGGGACGCGGGTGGCGCTGTGGGTAAAACCTCAGTGCCTACAACTTGCCGATCGCATGGTCGGCGGTTCAAATCCCCGCGGCGGGGTGAGCTCCCGTCTTTCGGTCCCAGCTCCTGCCCACCTAGCAGTTCGAAAGCACCCCTAAGTGCAAGTAGATAAATAGGTACCGCTTTCTAGCGGGAAGGTAAACGGCGTTTCCGTGTGCTGCACTGGTGCTGGCTCGCCAGAGCAGCTTCGTCACGCTGGCCACGTGACCCGGAAGTGTCTGCGGACAGCGCTGGCCCCCGGCCTCTTAAGTGAGATGAGCGCACAACCCTAGAGTCGGACACGACTGGCCCGTATGGGCAGAGGTACCTTTACCTTTTTATGTCTTAGGTACAAGCCCATGGCCATTCTCAGTGTTCCCTACCCATGCCACTGACTTCAGTGTTACATTCCAGACAATGTTGTGTCCTGTACCAGCCAGCTTAAATCTGTCAATTCAATTAGTCTTCATCTCATCTAAAGAGCAGTCAAAAATGTTTCCCGGGTGAGGATCGCTCCTCCTGCCCTGAATAACTGCTCTCTAAGCAAACCATTCATTATAAATAGACCCCATCTTCTGCGACTAAAGAAAACTAACACTTTGCCAATTGAAAGGCTTTTATGGTACAATGATATTTTAATTATATTGCAGGTGACAGTTACTTAAATGAAAAGCAGTTTCTTTGAAAGTTATCCACACTGTCACTATCTATATTCTGTTATTATTGATATAATACGATTACTTCTTCAGTATGATGCAGTTTTCGTAGTGTCAACAGAATTGCTGCTGCTTTCTGTACCCCAATTAGATATTTATATATATATATCAAGTGGTAGAGAAATGGTCTAAATCAGGCACATCCAACAGGTAGATCATGATCACTGGACGTCTGTGGTAGATCATTGGTAGATCACCGGCTCCCCCCAAAAACAGACCTTCCTCCTCTCTGAACCCCCCAAAACAGGGCTTTCCTTCCTAAAAATAGCTCAACAACTTTGACCTGAACAGTCTCACAGTCTCTTGTGAGTTGGCCACCCCTGATCTAAATAAATATTTTCTTCCTTCTCCCGCCCCTTTTGAAGACAGGACACAATACCCTAAGAAGACGACAATTGCAGATTTCCCCCATACTGTGAATATGGCTGATCTCATACGTCACACAATAAAGATACTGTAATTTCTTATAATTTGTATATTGTAATGTTTAATTGCTCAATCCACTGTTGTCATTATTGGGTGTGTTTTTTTTTTAAAGCCACACACTTTAGCAGCAATTTATGCATCTCCTCAGAAGCAAGCCCCACTGACATCAATGTCCCAGGAAAGTGTACATAGGATTGTAGTCTTTATCACTTATCACATTATCAAGTTGCCCTTGTGAAATTGGGCTGCAGGTTTCATATTTACTTATTGCTAGTATGCTGATTAACCACAAAAAACCTTTAAGTGGTTTACATAAAATATACATTAAAATTGTTGAAGAAAAACATAGTTAAAAACAAATTAACAAAAAACCCCTAAAATATAAATAACATCAGCAGTTAAAAATAGAATAAAGTCATATACTGTATTAAAAGACACGTCAACTCCACATATCTAGGTAGGTTCAGCTAAACAGAAAAGTTTTCAGTAGCCTCCAAGTACAGTGGTACCTCGGGTTACAGACGCTTCAGGTTACAGACTCCACTAACCCAGAAATAGTACCTCGGGTTAACAACTTTGCTTCAGGATGAGAACAGAAATCATGCGGCGGCAGCAGGAGGCCCCATTAGCTAAAGTGGTGCTCTAGAGGGTAAACAGGAAGCCAGCCACACATTGTCACATCAGATTAAATAAGGCTTTGGTCGACCCAAAATTCCAGCTGATACAGTATGTCTTTTTCTAGGTATGTTAGGAGGGAAAAGCCAGCATAACCTATTTGGAGCTGTCCAGGGTCCTGTTGTGCTTCATGTAAGAGAACTTTGCTCTGATTTTGCCTTCATTGACTGGGCTGGACCTGCTTGCTCTACCCTTACCTACCTATCCCTGTCCAGATAAAGGTGCAGCTGGGCCATAAGACAAAGCTGATGGAAGGCACTCCATGCTACTGAGGCCACCTGAGCCTCAAGTGACAGCAAAGAATCTAGAAGGACCCCCAGGCTATGTATCTGCTCCTTCAGAACAAGTGTAACCCCAGCAAGAGCAGGCAGCCTCCTAACCATCCAGTCTAGTGAACCACCCACTAACTGTCAGGAGCTCGTCCTACACTTGAGTAGGACCCTGGCAGAGCTATATGCGCAACTAACATGTTCTCTCCCTCCTGGTCTTTCGTTTGGGAGCTTCAAAAGCTTTCTTCTGCCCCAACATCACAGCGACCTATGCAAACAGACACCGGCACACTTAGGGATCTGCAGAGACTTCGCAGTTCACGTGACAGACCTCAGCAACTCAGCATTTTGGCTAATCTACTTTATTTACATATAAACACACATGGAGCACTGAAACATGGCTCCCTCTCTCTCTAGCATCAGACAGCAAAGATAAAAAACAAAGGACAATAGTCCCACTTCATGGAACACAGTAACACAAACATCCTGTCTCTGTCACTTCCCACTTTGTAGAGTCAAAACATACCACATCATGTGAAAGACAACAATCCCATGACTGCAATCACGGAGCAGGAATTCTAACACTAACAGTGCCTATCTGGATTGAGCATCAGTTTGTTGGCTCTCATTCAGTCCATTACCGAGGCACATCCACTTACATACTTGCAGGTGTAAAGCACAGCTGTATGTCCTCAGCATTTTGCTAACAAAATTCTGGATGTTCCAACTCAGCAGTTTCATGTAGATGTTAAACAGCATAAGGTAGGGGATAAAATCGAACTTTTGAGGAACTCTACATTGAAGGCTCCACGGGGCCAAAGAGCCCTCCCCAAGTATCATGCTCTGGGAACGACCATCCAAGAAGGACCAGAACCGCTGCAAAGTAGGGCCACCCACCTACAACTCAAACAGCCACTCCAGAAGGATACCATGGCTGGTGGTATTGAAAGCTGCTGAGAGGTCAAGGAGAATTAACAGGGACACATTTTCCCCAGATTCTCTCCCAACAGAGGTCTTCATACAGCTGGTCATCAAGCAGTTCCTGTCCCAAAACTGGGCCTAAGCCCTGTTTGAAATGGATCCAGAAAATCAGTTTCCTCCAAGAGTGCCTGGATCTGGTCCACAATCATCCGCTCAGGGATCTTGCCCAAGAAAGGGAGATTGGCAACTATATGCACACTTTCCCCATATGTATTTTTGTATGCATTTTCTATTGGATAACAGCAGCATTTGAGTAAGTTTGAACTGTGAAAGATAGAACTGTATTTCAGTTTGCGTATTGTTTCAGGAAGTGCATATCAGGTGGGCTTGCCTTAAAAAGAGAACCAAATCAGATTTCTGCCCCCAACTCTACTCTTGATAGAATACGATCTGGGCATTTCATTTTCCCCAGTACTTGGATTCTGCCATGCCTTTTCTCTCCCACCACCAGGTGCCTTTTGAAATTGTAGTAAAGCCTCTCATGTTGGGATACTGCCAGGGAGACAAAGTCCATCATGGCCCCAAGCCGTCTGCCGGACAATCCATCGATCTCCCGTAGGCACGCAGTATCAGCAATTAGCGACATGAGTTTCTAGAAAATATCTTGCCACATTCCAGAGCTCATGCACACTCTATCAGCAGATAATTCACAACAAAAGTTGCACGCAGGAGAGTATTATTTACAAGTTTTATTCAGCGTTGATCAGAACAAAGAAAAACATGACTGCCTGCATCAGTGTCTCCAGACACACAGAGAGAAAATGAAAGCAATAGGAAAACATAAACATCCTGTGAACAGGAAATGCGCAGACTCCGTGACTCACAAAGCCTGCTCCCTTTTAAGGTGGAACGGAAATATCCAACTCTACTCTTGATAGAATACGATCTGGGCATTTCATTTTCCCCAGTACTTGGATTCTGCCATGCCTTTTCTCTCCCACCACCAGGTGCCTTTTGAAATTGTAGTAAAGCCTCTCATTCAGTCAGCTTTGGGGCTCAGGGTTAAGTTGACTGAGGATGGGAATTATATTTAATGATATTCTAGCATGACAGAATTCTATTCTGTTTTGCTGTGGAGGGAAAGCAGCTGTTGCTACCTTTGGGTTGACGTTAGCTCTAAAGATAAGAAATTGGATTTTTTTTTAAGTGTCTAAAGTAAGGAAATGAAAACATAACTCTTCTCTGGTAGAAAAATAGCAAAGAACCTCAATAGGGTAGAGGGTATTCTGATTTTTATGTTAGGTGGTTTACTTTGAGGTTGATGTGTTTTGTTTTAACATGTAATTTACAAACAGGTGGGTATTTTTGATGCATTGTTTCATATTTTAAAGTAAAATTAACCACAAAAGCAACTAAGCTGAATCAACACATAACGAGACCGAAAGATGTTGATATTCACTGAAATGTTTGAAGAGTTCTGACTATTTCTTCAGTCATCACAAAGCTTACGGAATCAAAGGAGAACACAATAACTGCATGATCAACCTAATTATTCATCCTCCTTTAATTTAGTCATTTATATGGATGCCGTGTGCATGAGCCCAAATATGCTATGCCTCCAATTCTTTAGCCAAAGCAAAATCAAACATGCATTTTAAAGCACATGAATCACCACTTAGGTATCTTACTCCTGTCCATTTTATGTGCATTACTACCATTTACAAGATAATACCTTTTCCAGTTCAAATGTCACCTACACATTCCTTCAGCTAATTTAAGAGTATCCCCTTGACTTTGCCTATCCTGGAATCTAGAAACATAGGAACATAAGTAGCTGGAGAACATCCGGTCAATGGGTAAAATTAGACCCACCAGGGGTTCTAATTCAGCCTGTGGGACAATTTCCCTCAGCTATGCCCACCAACCACACACATCAGCTGTAGGGCAGGTAAAATTACTACTGCAAAAGCAACAATCAGAAACTTTGAAATAGATTCTCAGTTGTTCTTGCATTTGGTGTCTTTTAAATCTGGCCTCAGAAGCAAGCCCAGCTAGGATTGATTCCTGAGTGCAGCTGATCCCTGCCAGAAGTAGGGCTTGCAGCTGCCCCCCTAAAATTCATTCCATTCAGGAGGTCCCAACTACAAGCTCCCAAGTGGAGCTGAAAACAGCGAGCTTAAATTCAGCACCGACAGCAGGTCCTGCATTCAAGTACTCCATCATTCAAAGTTGATCCAAAATCAGCACATCTGTCATTTTGTAAATAATATTCCACACAATGGAGCTACGATTAGCAACGTGAAATAGAGGAGAGAGTAAAAGGATTTGGATTATAATAGGATAGAAGCTGCCAAATGAGCCTTTGCAAAAATTTCTGAGGCTTCTAAATGTGTTTCAGAGATGATCTTGTCTCTCTCATCTCCTCCCACTTGAGACTTTTGATGGATATAAAAATTCCATTATGTTGACCATCTTCTAATTGAACAAATCTGCAGCTGTTACAGGCTTTAGGGTACAATCCTACTCCCACTTTATACTTATTTCTGAGATGTATTGCACTGTTAAAATATGTATGTGTGTGCATATATATACACACACACAGACACACATGAAATCAAAAGGCTGGTTGATTCAATCTATTTTTGGCCCCTGTCTCTTTCATGATAATTATACACCACCCTCTGAGTGCAGAGAGGACGTCTCTATTGCATGTATCTAAGCTCCCGTGACCGTAAACGGGAATCTACTAGGGATGAATGAATTAGTGTATTTGTGGTTCATATCACTTTTGCATGCACTCACCTATAAGACTGTCCCATCCTGCATGTACATTAATTCAGCATTATTTGCTGCTTCTTTTCACACACACACAATCTACATGAAAATTCACATTTAAATTTCTAAGCACATTTTTCTCCCAGAAGATGCATTTCTAAACGTGATCATGTGGACAGAAAACATGGAGCATCCCAGAAGTGCAAAAGTTGCTGGATAACCACATTCCTATTTACACACTAGTCCAGGAGGGGTGGATCAGCAATGAAAGATTGAATCCTCCAACCATTCCTACCGCTATGGCAAAAAAAATTACTCATTTGTTGCAAGTTAGCCTAACACTCTCAACCTAGAATCAGAATGTGCTCCACAGCAGGTTTAGCACTGAAGTGGAAATGAGCCAACAAAAGGATAGCATCAACAAAAACTCTTCCTGCAAAACATCAGCAGAGGCTTGCAGAAGAATGTCATCTCACATGCTTCTTCAAACAGGCTAGAGCACAGAAACAGAAAGCAGCTTTATATACTAACCCATTGGGCTAACTAACTCAATACTGTCCACACAGACTGGAAATGGATATTTGGACAGGGTTGTTTTCCCAATCCTGTCTGACAATGTTGGGGATTGAATCTGGGAACTTCTGCATACAAGGGAGATGAACTACCACTTAGCTACATCATTTCACCTCTCAGGTTAAGCAGCACTAGCCATGGGTGACACTTGGAAAAGCCACCCACCCACTATTGCTGAAGGAAGACAGATGGGAGAATTACCACAGCCAGAGGCATCTCTCTCTCTCTCTCTCTCTCTCTCTCTCTCTCACACACACACACACACACACACACACACACACACACAAAGTCAAGGTGGATAGAATCCAAGGCTGGCCAAGTTATTATGGTGCATGGTTTATATTTTATAAGATACCACATATGGTGAGAAGAAAACAACTCTCCTAAGCATTTTAATTTCCATGGCAAAACCTCAAATGGTTTCAAAGTAAACAAATGTGTCCTTCCTTTTCAGCCCTGTGATTAAAATGTGCCCTTGATTAATCAACAAAAGCATAGTAATTGGTCTACCAATTACACCAGTAAAGACTGCAGCCTTGCTTGCTGGACATGCCTTGAATGGACAGTATTATTCCTAAGCATTCCATCCTAAAACATGCTTGCTAGCAAGTCAGCTCCATTGAAGATAATGGGACTAATTTATGGGTAAACATGCATAGAATTGGGCTGCACAGCCAGCCCTCTAAATATCTAATTATATTTTTTAGAGACATAGCCTCATAATTAGGAACAAAGACTTTCTTCCCATCCTTCCTTTCTCCCTGGCTCAGCTCAGAAGCACTGCTAAAAGACACAGCTTTAGGTAGACAATCTATTTGTAATGTCTTCCTGATTGAATATCAGCGCTTTCTTCTGTCACACTGAACTAATTGGTTTCCTGGAAAACAAATTTGCGACCCTAACTTTGCTTCCTCTGCTTCTTTGTTAAGAAATGTTCGTGTAGAAATACTGTGGAATTCCAACGGAAATGAAAAGATGTTTTCTTGCCTGTAGCAATAGAAACTGGATAAGGGGGTCAGCCATAGATGTCCATGAACGGCAGAGGTACCCAGCCTCTCCAAAATGTCAAAACCTCACTTTTAGCGCTGTTTCCCAAATTCTAGAGCGGTGGTTTTCAAATTTACAACAGGGAAAACCTTTGCCTGCCAAAGGGCCCTTTTGTATTTGTCTCTGGAGTTGACAACACACAACAGAAACTGCTCAACATTCCCCAGCCACTGGCCTTTGCAAGGGAAGATCAACAATAGCAAAGAAACAACTACTTAGGGCATCTTGTCTATCAGTTAACAAATTTTCTCATTAAGAAAGCCATAAGAAACTTCCAATGAAGTCCGGGACCCTAGAGGATATAGTTATTGATATTGATTAAAACTGTATTTGCAAAATTTAAAATTTATAATTTTTATAAATATAAATGACTACATCATCTAGGGGGTTTCCTGCAAAAAAAAACCAAACCCCAAAACTTTCTTATTAAATTAAAATCCATCATTTAGTGTAGTCCTTTAAAAAAAAATTAACAGAGGGAACACAGTTTGAAAACCATCATTATAGAAAAATAGCAATAAGAGTTGCAGACTTTTTATTGCGGTGGTAGTGTGATCCAGTTGCTTTTGTGGACCTCACTAGAAGTTCTTCTGACATTTTCTGCATCTACATGTCATTAGTAACTTCCTATGGAACTTTTCTTTACCTCTTATTTATTGCTCTCTGCATACAAAGGATTTGGGCAGTTAAAATACTGTAATCAAACTGCAACTATGGCACTCAAAATTCCCCTCTTCCCTCCTTATACACAAAGTCAACTGGAAATTCCACTGCTTCCTGAAGACAATCACATTTGCATCTGAATAAATCAACAAAAGAATCAAAATCCAAAGTTAAGAAGCCATCATAGCCTCTCTGCCTATATGGCTTTGCTATGTATGCCATATTGAATCCATTCTTTGGGGAAAGGTGGAATATAAGTCTTTAAAAATAAATAAATGCCATTGCAGCTTAGTGTATGGCTTGTAAACATAACACAGCATTTCCAGTTGGTCTTCCAGGTTGTGATGGGACAAAGGGGTGGATATGTTCTCTCAGGTATGATGAACTCAAGTCACTTAAGGCAATATGGGCCATCACCAACATTGTCAGCTAAGAGAAGATGGTAATAGAGAGACCAATTCTCTAAGCCTGGGGTGGGGGATCTGTGGCCCTCTCGACAGTACAGAACCACAACTCCTGTCATATTTGGCCATTGGCTGAGCTAGATGGGCTGGACAGAAACATCTGAAGTCCAACAACATCTGAAAGGTCAAAGGTTCCCCACCCCTGCTCTAAGAAGAATGATAAAGAATTTAGTTTGTCAAAACACACTGAAAACAATAATATACAACAGATAGGTAGCAATACTACAGTGGCATCAGTCTCCAGAACCTTCATATACTCTGTGTTTCCACTCTTTCTGGAGGTTGAGACTACTAGATGACAATTGTCCAGCTGGTCTTTTTGAGTTGTGCACTGATTTTGCAAGCCATTACATGGTTATGCATCAAAACACCTGTCTTGATGTATGTGGAGAGACTTGGATGAAGAATCCAGACCTCAGACTAGGTGGTGGTGGGAGGGCATCAGAGAAATTAGGAAAATGTTCTTCTAACCAAGATCAAAGTTCCTTCATGCAAATGAAGGATAATCTATGCATGTCCCAAAGAAAACCATCAAGTAACTTGGAAGATGTAAGGCAGCAACTGACAGATCAGTGTAGTTTCGTCTCTTGGTTGCCTTGGTAGCCCGTGGGAGGTCTGCTGAGTGCCTGAAAAATGTGCATTTATAAAAACATCATTTCAATGGGAGACATAGATGTCACCAATTAACTTTAGTTCAAGAAGAAGAGTAACTTTCCCATGTCAGTCAGATCGCAATTTTGAAGGGTTCATAAAATTACTAAATTAACAAGAAGAACACCTCTGCACTTCTTAAAAACCACTTTAGTAGTTCGACCTGTTGTATACAAACACGATATTTAAGGGCTTTGTTTTCTCCTGCTGTACCCTTGTAAGTCGCTTTATTGCTGCCAATTTCACCACTGAGATTTTAGTGCTGTGATATAATCTTTATTTGGGCAATTAAATCAGGCAGCAGGTTGGCATGTGCAAAAATGACTGTTTCATTCCATTTTTTTTAAAAGCCGAACACATACATAAATTAATTGTTTACATCCCATTCGTGCAATGAGGAAAATAAGGAAGTTTCTTTTTCAAAGAAATATAGTAGCTTGCTAATTATCCAGGCAATAGGATTCAAATATATTTTCAAAAGAAACTTATATTTCTTCTACCATTTTGAAAGGCAGAATGGAAACTGAATGCTCTTTTTGACATTTCATACTTTAATGCAAAGACAAAACACAAAAAAATATGGCAAATATGCCCTGTGGTAGTTGAGTCATTTTTATTTTTTAAAAAATAGTTATTCTGTAGTAGTGGCATTTACAGCTTTATTGTGGTTAAGTTTGTTGTATTCAACAGTTTGAACACAAAGGATTGTAATAATGTAAAAAAAAAGTTCTTGATCCATTAAAATAACAATACCATACACTGAGGAAGCAGTCCTGTGGCTGCTTACCAGGGAGTAAGCCTCAAAGAACTTGGTGTGCCTTGGTTATTTTATGTATCTGCATTGCACATGGTCTTTTAAGGGCTGGCTCCCTACTAGATCCATTTCATTTAGGGCAAAGAAATGCCCCTTTCATCAGGCCTTTGAAATGGAAGCTTTTGTGTTATGAATTACTTTAACGTTGCTTTGATTTTATTCTTATTCTTATAATATCATTCTTATTTGCACCAAGTAGTTTTCAATGCTAGTCCTACTCAGAGCAGACCCACTGAAATTAATACACATGCCTAACTTAGGCCCCTTCGTTTTAATGGGTTTACTCCAAGTAGGGCTAGCATTGTTGACAACCCATTATTTTGTAATTCCAAAACGAAATAGCTGCCCAGAGGACCAGTAGCTTAAGAGGTAAGGCAATACAATAAAAATAAGAGAGATTTCCTATATTTCTATTCAGATGAATAATTGCGCTGAAGTAAATAGGATTTCCCAAGTGAGTACGCAGGAATCAAATGAACAATGGATTGAAGCCCCAATATACAATGTAAGGCACAAGGAAAATCAGTTTGGGGGTTTCAACCTTGCCTTTTGACAAAACAGCATTTGTCTATGTCACTAAACCGCTAGGAAAAATTGACACTGACTGCACCCAGTGGTGTAGGTCAGGAAAAACTAGAATGGAAGCACTAGGTAGGAATAGAACAAACTGCACACAGCTCTCTGCAACATACCTAGCTACCAAAAAAAAAATCTTAAATAGATTTCATTAACTGCATCACATCAGTTTAACACTTTTTTAGCACCATATGACAAAAATTCATAAATCTGATAAAGTACCATTTCAGTTCTGTTTCCTGTAAATAAATATATTTTTCTCTGATAAGTGCATTGCAGGGCAGAAGATTTGTGTTTTATAGGAAAGCATTGAGTATTAAAACCTACCCTTAATATTTACAATTCAGCTATAAAAGCTTATTAGTGCAAAACACAAACATGCTGTTAATGACAACCTGATTTGACCAAAGGATTAAGTATTCTAAAGCCCACTGGTGTCAATATGTAGCTTTCATTAACTTCCCATTAGTTTTTCAACTATTATGAATGGATTTGTGCATCCAACCAAGACACAGTAACCCAGGTTGCACCATGTTTTGGAGGACTGGGAGTGTATTGTGGGTTTAAACACTCCATCCTCTTCCCCCTCCCTGATACTTCAATTACTCATCCATTTCTAAGTTGCCCTAACCACAGCTTTCTAATGTAGCATCCAGGTCTGAATCAAGTAAAACATGATTGGTGCTAACACTCAAACAAAGCACAACTTGAAACCATGGTTTGATGTCAGTTTGCAAAACATGAATTGTTAATGAATGCTAACCATGGTTTACCCAATTCAGACATCAAGGGAAAGTGTGGATAGTACAACCTGGAAACAGAGAAGAGAATTCATGTGTGTTAGAGAAGGAGGTCGCATAAGCAACATGGCACATTCCTAGACTTCTAAACTATGTGAGACTTTTCCAGAGCTAAAAATGCCAACAGGGAACCAGATGGTTTTAGCAGAACAAAATACCATCTTAAATATTTGAGCAGTCTCCCTACCATTCCACCACTGGCTTTGAATTAATCAGGCCAAGGTATCTGCAGATCACAATCCATTATTTAACAAATCATTAGAATGGTATGTAGATTAGACTCTACATCAGATGGAAGATCATAGATATGCTACACTTTCCCCAATGTGTTGGTGTTTGGCTGCTAATTACATCAGTGGCACAATGCTTCAGAAAATTTGGAAGCATTAAGCACCATAAAAAATAAAAATAAAGATCCCTCTCGTAATTATGAGGGTTAGCTACTGCTCTATTAGAGAGTTAATGTTTTGCATCATGGAGTCGTTCCTTTTTAAGAAAGATATGAGAACAACCAATGCATGCTAAGATAACAAAACACTACTAACCAACTCAGAATCTAGTGTTCTGCTGCCCAAGATTGTGCATATTTACTCAGGAGTAAGTTCCCATTGAGGTCCACGGTGCTTACTCCCTAGGAAGTGTGTACAAGATTGGAGCCAACAGAGCAACATATTAGACCACTGGATAAGCTGAAGTTTTGCTTTGTTTTATTGCTTCCAGTCTTCAAGAAGAAAGAACACATCCCAGTAAATCCAGAACTCATCTGGTGAGATCTAAGGTTTGGAAGAATTTAATACTGTGATCCTAACTACGCTTACAAAGAAGTAAGCCCCCCCCCCAACGCAACTGAACTTATTTCAGAGTAAACATGCCAAGAGCAGCACTGCACATTATTATCTGCAAGTCAAGGTCAGGGATTTTGTAATAAACTTTCTGCAACCAAAATCTCAGCCAAGTTGCTATTCTCTTTAAGTAGCTCTTGTGCATGTGTCTTTTGACCACTAGCTTGCTCTTTCTCAGTATGCACAGAGTAGCTTTTTCTGCTTCATTTCTGTATTGCTTTTACCCCTCAAAGAACCAGGAGAAGACAAACAGGCGACTGACGTGTCACTGAATTACTTCACCTTACTTCTGAGAAAAACTGCTTAATATTAGGTTGCATATCTCTAAGGAAAAAACAGGGAAAGTTCTGATGTATCTTTAAGACTTACAATGTATCATGCCAAAAGGTTTTGTGGCTACAAGCAACCCACTTTGTTATATTCAAGAGGATACATATGGCTGCAGCCACAATCCAATGCACATTTACTTGAGAGTAAACCTCACAGACTTACTTTTGTATAGGATAGCAAGCGACTTCTCGTCCATGAAACCTTATACCACAAGATCAGTTAGCTTTTCGAAAGGTGCCACAAGACCCTTTCTTCAACGTTGCTACAACAGACTAACACCATTACCTCCTCTTGGATCAATATTCATGGAGTTCTTCTTTTAAAAATAATAAGGAACAAGCAACAATGGGTCACCCCATCCACTTCCCAAAGTTGCGAGGTTCCAAATCTACCAACCCACCAGCATTAGCCATCAGCAGAGTTGGGAACAAAAAAAAAAGCCCTTTTCATTTAACGCAATTTCTGTGGGAGAATAAAATCAAACCCAGTCCCCTGCGGAGATGGTTACAAAAACAGAAGGTTAACGCTGTTTTCTTAATTGGCAATCTGTCTTTTAAAATAAATAAATAAATCCCCGCATCTTATTTGGGAGGGGAAAAAGCAAAGTAACAGCTGCCCTGACATCAATACACTTTGGAAGTCCAACAGTGCAGGCTGGCAAATAATCCGGCATCCCATTGTGGGGAACTGACAGTTCACAGCTGAGAGCCACTGGACTTCTCAACTCTCTCGCTCAGACATGAAAACAAAAGCTTGCTCTTCTCCACCAACCCCCAGCCAAACACACGCCTCCAGTAGTACTACTCTCTCACACACGGGAAAAGCTCCAGAAAAGTAGGCGAGCTGAACCCAAAGCGGGGCATCCACAGGGTGGGATCTATAGGTATTGGAACCAAGGCAGAGGTGGGCAGGGAAGGAGTTGGGCGGCTGCCTACCTGACTCACCCTAAGGTCTGAGGAGGTCGAAGCTGCTAGGAGAGATCAGTCCAGGGGCTCGCCTCCTCAACTTCGGGCATGGGCTGCGGGGCAAAGCCCGCCAGGCCACGGCTCCAGCTGAAGTTTCGCTTGCAAGAAGCAAAAAGAACCCCCAAACAAGCAAACCCTCTTGCTCTCCAGCAACCTGCGCTCCAGCAACCTTGCCAATACGCGCTTCCCCTCGCCATGCAAATCCTCTTTTAATTAGGCCAATAAAGTTCCATCTGCGGGGCTTCCTGGATGCTCCTTCGTCCTCGCGTTCCGGCTGCCGGCGAAGCCTCCTTGAAGGGCATACGAGCATCAGGGCGATGCTCCGGAGGAGGCGGCCGGGCGCCTCTGCCCCGCCAAGTGCGCCCAAGCCCTCCAGGCGCCCATGCCGCGCTCGCCCCTCGCCCAGACATCTTGCTCAACGCCCCCCAGCCCAGCCCAGCCCAGCCCAGCCCTGCCCGGGAGCGGCCGATCCCCTGCCCCGCGCCGCCCGAGTCCAGCCCTTCCAACAACGGATGCTGCGCGGGGAGATCCTGCCCCTTACGCACAGCCACAATACACACACAATACACACAACACACACCCAGAAAGAATCCTGCCCGGCGCCAAACCTCACCGGCGGGGCTCGGCTCACGTCCTTCCCTTGACTGGCGGCAGCAGCAGCAGCGCGGACGCTTCTCAGCGGAGTTCCGGCTCCCGCTCGCCGCTTTCCTGCCCGGCCGCCCATTCCGCCAGCATCCCTTCTCCCTCCGCCGCCGCCGCGCCGCCAGCCCCGCTCTCCCCGCAGCTGCACCAGCCGCCGCGGCAGCAGCAGCAGCAGCGATTCACGCCGCACGCCCAGCCAGCAATGGAACTCGGCCCTCGCCGACTGACAAGCGCCGGCAGCCAATCGGCGCCTCCTCGGGCTCCCCGGGAGAGAGGGGCGCCCACCAATGGCGGGAGGAGGGCTGCCCGCCCAGCCGCTTCCCCCGCCCACCCAGCCCCCGTGGTCGCCTCCTCGCGTTCTTCTTCTCCCCCTGCCTCAGTCGGCAGCTCGGCTTCCGGGAGAGCGGGGAGGAAGGGGCCGCCGGCTCCCGGTGGGGCTTTAGGGGTCCGCAGCGCCGAGGTGCGCCCGCCTTGCCCGAGGCTACCTTTAAGGTGGCTTCGGCCATCCCCTTCCACCTTAACCGGGGGATCGGAGGGACTCGGCGGTGGGAGGGACCCAGGGTCGAAAGAGAGGGGGCGGGGGACGAATCGGTACCAAAGGAATCACTGCTTCTTCGGGAGAATACCTTTAGAGTAAGCGTTGCACGCAAGGAAGGTGGGATTAGCATCGCGGGGGGTGGGGAGTATAGGGCAGAGCTAGCAAAATATGCCCCCATGCTGAAGGTAGGTTTGCACCTGCTGCAAGCAGAAAGTGCACCTTTCTGATGCCTTGTCCCTGGTCACTCCAGCCTTCCCCGTTCCTTTCCTCCCCAGCCCCTCTCCCCATTTCCCTTTTCTTATCTGAAAGCTGGCATCGTTGCGTTTCTAATAGGTATTTAGGAATGGGGCTGTGGGGTGAGGGAATGTAGCAGAGCCATTGGTAACAACAAAGGAGAGGTTCGTGGCCAAGGATGGAGATTGTCCCCAGCAATAGGGAGAGAACTTGTTTTTGTTTTTTGAGTTTCATGCAACATAGTCTGCTTCTCAGTCTCAAAGGCTATGTACAATTTAGCAACTTAGTCTTAGAACACAGTAAGGTTGACTTCACCCAATATGCATTGCCTGTTTGGTTTCATCTACACCTGCTACCCCCCACCCACCCCACTGGAAAACGCCTACTCTCACAGCTGGCATTTGCACATGCAGTCTCGGGTGTATACATCACAGTTTCATCATGAAGTGAATGTGCCTTATATTTTCAAATCAGATGGAAGCTGGTTTGAGGGGAAGTACATCCAACCGCTGTATTTCTCAAAAATTACAAGGCAGATACAAATTGTGGCTAATGTCATAGAGCCATAGAATTGTAGAGTTGGAAAGGACCCAACAATCCAGGAATCATAGCTACAGAATCCTGGACAGATGGCACCATAACCTCTGCTTAAAAGCTTCCAAGGATGGTGAGGCCACCACCTTCTGAGGGAGCCCATTTGACTGTCGAACAGCTCTTACTGTCAGAAACTTATTCCCAATGTTTAGTTGGAATCTCCTTTCTTGCTATTTGAATCCATTGGTTCATGTTCTACCCCTTGAAGCCTCAGCAAACAAGCTTGCTCCATCCTCCATGTGACAGCTCTTCAGATATTTGAAGATGCCTATTATATCTCCTCTCAGTCTTTTCTTTTCCAGACTAAGCATACCCAACTCCCTCAACCTTTCCTCATAAAGCTTGGTTTCCATACCCTTGATCATCTTGGTCTCCCTCCCATGCACACGTTCCAGCTTGTCAATATTCTTCTTAAAACTGTGGTGTCATGTCATATGCACATGGCTTCAAACACTATTGGCGGGGGCACCAGTAATGTGTCCAGAGCCAAATGAATGGGAGAGCCCATAACCAAATATTTATAACAATTTTGGAGTGTATACAATGTCCATGGGTTAAAAGGAAGATGAAACACATACAATGTTATGTATTTCATTGGCTTCAGAACAAAAATAACTTGGAGAGTAAAGCATGGAAGAGAATCCCGTAATCCATGTTGTCTGGTGACAATGTTAGAAAAAATCTGTTATTTGAGAACTTGTGGATTCACTTCCACACATTTGTGTGTGTTGATATGCATTCGTCTCACTTCAAGATTAGCACCCTGTATTGGGTGCATGTGTGGTGGAAGTGAACTCCAACTAAGTCATACTCAGACCCACTGAAATCAGTTATCTACTCTGAGTACAGTATGACCAGTATTGTATATTACCCAGCTGTAGCATGTCTTTGCATCCTTTACTGTGTGAATTTGGCAGTATATACTGTATATTTATAGGCACCTGTCAACCATACCACCTCAGGAGAAACATCAAAGTTTTTCTATAATGCTAAGGCACTTGTTCCATTAATATATTGGTCTTTCTGTGAGCATTTAAGCCTTTCAACAACCCTTTGAGATAGGCAGTGAGCACCATAGCCAAGTGTGGATTTCAATAGGGACAAATGTGAGGCTCTGCATTTAGGCAGGAAGAACTAGCTGCACAAATATAAGATGGGAAACATCTGGATTGCCAATAGTCCATGTGGAAAGGATCTAGAGGTCTTAGCAGACCACAAGTTTAACATGGGTCAACAGTTTGATGCAGCGGCAAAAAATATATGCTAATAATGTTCCAGACTGCATCAACAGAACTATAGTGTCCAGATCACAATACGTTTCTGAGCACAATTCAAAGTGTTGGTGTTGACCATTAAAGCCCTAAACGGCCTCAGCCCAGTATACCTGAAGGAGTGTCTCCACCCCCATTGTTCTGCCCGAATGCTGAGGTCCAGCGCCGAGGGCCTTCTGGCGGTTCCCTCATTGCGAGAAGCAAAGCTACAGGGAACCAGTCAGAGGGCCTTCTCAGTAGTGGAGCCCTCCCTGTGGAACACCCTCCAATCAGATGTCAAAGAGATAAACAACTACCTGACATTTAGAAGACATCTGAAGGCAGCCCTGTTCAGGGAAGTTTTTAATGTGTGACATTTTAATGTATTTTTAATCTTTGTTGGAAGCCGACCAGAGTGGCTGGGGAAACCCAGCCAGATGGACGGGGTACAAATAATAAATTATTATTATTATTATTATCAAGGGATGTTACAGTCCTGCTCTATTCTGCCTTGGTCAGACCACACCTGGAGAACTGTGTCTAGTTCTGGGAACCACAAGTTAAGAAAGATATTGACAAGCTGGAACATGTGCAGAGGAAGGCAGCCAATATGACCAAGAGACTGGAAATCAAGCCTTCTAAGGAACGGTTGATGGAGTTGGGCCTGGAAAACAGGAGGAGATATGATAGCCATCTTCAAATATCTGAAGGGATGTCACATGGAGGATGGAGCGAGCCTGTTTTTAACTGCTTTGGAGGCTAGGACGTGAACCAATGGATTCAAGTTACAAGAAGGGAGATTCCAAATAAGCATCAGAAAGAACTTTCTGACAGTAAGGGCTATTCAACAGTGAAAGAGACTCCTATGAGAGGTGGTAATTGAGTAGATTGGAAGTCAGACACAAAGGTGGGGTGAAGGGTTGGTGGATGGTGATGGGGAAAGGAACTATTTGTGGGATTGAGTGTAAGTATGTTTGAACATTTTTAAAGATTGTATGAAATGTATGTTTGTATGCTTGTATATGTGTATTAATGATGAATTAAAAAATAAAAATTGTGGAGAAGAAATAATAAAAAAAAGAGAGAGGTGTGGCCTCTCCTTCCTTGGAGGCTTTTAAGCAGAGGCTAATTGGCCGTCTGTCATGCATGATTTAGTTGAGATTCCTGCATTGCAGGGGGTTGGACTAGATGACTCTCAAGAACCTTTCCAACTCTATAATTCCATTATTCTATGCTTTAACATCTCAGATTCTTACACTGTGTAATTTATGACAGAAAATTATAAGTTCTCTTAAAGCCTTACAGCTTGAAACATTTTTCAGGCCTGAGGGGACTTAGGATGTTTGTGTACATAGCATGTCAATATAAAATAGCTAAAAGCCCAGCAGGAAACTGCATTTTAAACAAGTTGCCACAATGTATACTGCCGATTCTGTTTAATTCAGAATTAGTTACAAGTATCATCAATATCAACGCCACGTTGTATGTATTTTGTCAATCCACAGAGATCTGCAGCAACTGTGCAGAAATCCAAAGTGCCACAGCAAACGGAACATGAAGACACTTTTCTTCCATCTAGCAACTCAACTTACAAAAACTAAAAACAAAACCTTTCAATCTATTCAGTAAAAGCACCCCACATTTCTTCAACTGCAAAGCACTTAAAGAGCAAAGCATTGATCCCAGCGCTAATAAAATCCATGGCTGCATGTCAACATTGCTTGGGTTAATTACCCTTGGGTACCGGAGGATTAAAAACAAATGTGTGCAAAGAGATGTCTTAAAGAGAGCTAGCTAGCTTAAGAACAGCAACACACCATTCACAAATATAAGATGATCTTCATTGGCAGGAAGACAGGACTCCTGAACAGACTGACAGCAACACCAAAACATGCTAAACTTCAGCAGAAGTTGGACTTGGAAAGAAAAAGCCCAGAGGACGGCAAATGAACCCCCAGCATTATATTGGTCAGGATGCAAGTAATAAAAGCTTCCCCTCCTCCCTGCCCAAACACAATAGTGTGTTACCATCATACTCAGCCACAATAGACTCTTATCTAAAGTTATTTATTACTTAAGACAGAGCACCAGGCACTCCTCACCTCAAAATGTCAAAATCTTAGAAGATGATACAAAGCAGTGTCTCCTATACAGTTTTATGGATGGGAAGAGCTGTGAGAGAATGGCTTAGCCCAGAGTCGATGGCAGATAATAAAGATTAGCAGTATAATAACTTGTTTTTTCCTATTATGATACCGTAAGGAGAAGGGTTCAGGCCATACGCCATTGCCAAGCTTCTGTTGTGCTTTGTAGCTTCCTGAAAAATCTTTCTGCATTTTTAAAAGTCATTTTCCTGTCATGTTTTCAGATAGAACTTTAAATTATGAGGGCAGCACATTTGAAAGGCAACATAACCGGGAAGCAAATAAGCTGCACATATGTTGTGTTTTCCAAGCTTGTGATTCCTAAACCAAGATTTCAGTTGAAGGCCTCAGTGCTTTACTTGGGAGTAAGCCCCGCTGCGGACTTATTTCTGAGTAGACATGTACAATTGCACCATTAGGATATGATCTTAAAGCCACTTTCTTGGGAGTAAGTTCTACTGACCTTGGTTGGATGTCCTTCTGAGTAAATATGCACATGTGGTACTGCAGTCCTTATTTTATGCTTTTAGAGCAATATCAGAGTTTCTGTCCAGGAAGCTTGAAGATCCCTCCCTCTTTGACCAGTTCCATAATTGCATAGCTGTTTATGGGCAATATTCTGAGTGGTGCATGGTAAATGCCTTCTTGTTCCACCAGCCAAAAACAGTCACATAGATATACCATGCAAAATAAATCCTCACACTCATGTTTTCCCCATTTTTGATAAAGTCATTCTGTTCTTTTGCTTGCTCACCAAAAGACCCAAAACAAAAGAATTTTGTTAGGCATTATGAAACCGTAGGACAAACTCTGAATGTTATCTTCCCGGCAGTGGGGTGTCTTTCCTGCTTCAGTTTTCTCCAGTTTCTACAAAGGCAACCGTTGTCAAATTCACACAGCAAAGGATGCAAAAACAGATAGACAAACACAGTCATGGAGTATATTGTTGCTAGGGCAACATCAGGGCCTGCTGGAGTTGGACTGACTCCTTTCCTTCCCAGGGCCAAGGGGGTCTGGCCTGTGGCAAGGAAGAAGAGAGGAAATATGTCAAACAGTCCCCTCCTCACACAGTGCAAACTGACACTACCTGCCCTGTGAGAAGGAAGGAGAGCATGAGAGAGGCAGGGCCTGTGCCCTCTCCCCTTGCCTTTGTCAGGTGCAACTTTTACATGTGTGTGTGTGTGTGTGTGTGTATTTCCGGAAGTCTGCTTGACTTCCAAAACATTCAGAAACCAAGGTGTGGTTTCCGATTGGCTGCAGGAAGTTCGTGCAGCCGAGCCGTGGAAGCCGAGCCAGATGTTCAGGTTCCAAAGAACGTTCACAAACCAGAACACTCACTTTGTGGCGTTCAGGAGCCAAAACATTCGAGTTGCAAGGCATTTGTCAACCAAGGTACGACTGTATACATACATTCATACATACATACAGAATATTTTATTATGTTGCAAAACAAACAAAGTACATATAGCATCTCCACTTTCGATTCATAAAGTCTTGTATCATTTTTTTGTGTTAGCCTTAAGTTTACAATCTTAAAATGTTAAGTATTGCTAAGTATTTGCTTTGTCATTGCCACATTTCCCCTTTCCACTGTGAAATAGGAGGAGTTAAGAACACCTCTTTATTACTGCATCCTAAGGGGGTGATTAGAAGGGACGCAGGTGGCGCTATGGGTTAAACCACAGAGCCTAGGACTTGCCGATCATAAGGTTGGCAGTTCGAATCCCTGTGACGGGGTGAGTGCCCATTGCTCGGTCCCTGCTCCTGCCAACTTAGCAGTTCGAAAGCAAGTCTAAGTGCAAGTAGATAAATAGTTACCGCTCCAGTGGGAAGGTAAACGGCGTTTCTGTGCGCTGCTCTGGTTCGCCAGAAGCGGCTTAGTCCTGCTGGCCACATGACCTGGAAGCTGTACGCCGGTTCCCTCGGCCAATAAAGCGAGATGAGCGCAGCAACCCCAGAGTCGGTCACGACTGGACCTAATGGTCAGGGGTCCCTTTACCTTTACCTTTTTAAGGGGGTGATTTGACTGTCAGGGGTCAGCAAAAATCAGCTGCACAGCTGAATTATCACTCCTCACCTGTTTTGGATTACACCAACCTTCCACATTGCCAAATATCTTCACTTGGGAACTAATGGGGAACTTGGCAGCAAAACTAATTCCTGTAGGGAGTGGGATTTGAGGATTTATTTAGATGGTTTGAGGGAGCTGCTAAGTTGTAAATTTATTCCTTCCAGTCCTTGTCTCATTTTACTGGCTTGACCATCTGATCCCGAGATTATAGATGAAACAACCTGAAGCAAAAATTTGCAAGCTTCTGAAACTGGAGATGGTCAAGCAAAGTTCTGGGAAATGTGCCGAAAATCCCGTGGGAAAGCAGTACCATAAAAAGCAAGGGGAGTTCTGAGAAATTGAAAGCTCAGTGCTGAAAACCAATATTATGATTTTAATTCATTGTGAGGTGTGTTTTTTTAAAGGAAAAAGTCAAAAATTTTAGATATGAGTTGCAGTACATTAATCAAGGTACTTGAACTGCTTAAGCTTACAGGATTTGAAGGACTGTAAGCCAATTAATTGCGCTGAATTCTTCATTGGATTTCCAAACTTGTGTGCTTGCAATTCTTTATTTCAAGGCATTTTGAACAGTTTACACGAGCAATAGTACCTTTTTCTTCTTCAGTGCACTTGCTGTAATCATAAGGCTTCACAATAATTTTTCAGAGAGAAAGCTGACTGCACAGAGGATGGACAGCACAAGCTACAGCTCAGCATCCTTTTGACAAGTTGGGTACCACTGTATCAACTGACAACATTCTTAGTTACAAAACCTTGTGTCATTTGGAACACGACAGTGATACAAATAAGCAAGCACCAAAACATCTGGAAAGAATGATATATATGCAGGGTGGTTTAAGGAAATAGGGAGCCTGTGGTCCACATCCATCAGACAGCCGACAAGAGATGATACAAGTATGAGCTCGATATGTATGGGGCATCCCTGTGTTTGTAGATTAAGGTTGTTGCCTTCTTACAAAACACCCTTTTGCACATGTGGCTGGAAGCTCATCCCTAACAGGGATGAGGGAGCCTGTGGCCCTCAGGACATTGTTCAGCTCTCACCATGCCTGACCTTTGGCCTTACTTGCTGGGGCTGATGGGAATTGGAGTCCAACAACCTCTGGTGGGTCACAGGTTCCTCATCCAGAAGAACAATCCACATGATGTTTCCTTTAATGAGTTGCTGTTACAGGATGAGGGTAAAAGATGCCAATGGAACGTAATGCACTAAACTGTGCACAGGCTAGTGCAATGTTCCTGCAGTCACAAGGGCTCAAGCAGATATGTGTAGTTCCTCAGGAGTTTATTAACTTTGATGGAAGAGGCAGTTCCATGCACAGAAAGGAATGTGCATGTGAAGTGGCGTCATTCACTGAAACGAATGGTGACACCTGCACGCACAAGTATGGCACCCGTGTCAAAGCCTTCTTTATTGGGGCATCAAAGTCCAATGCAACCACCAGTTTTCAAAATGTGACTCTTGGGATGCTGCAGAATTGAATTAAAAACTAATTATCAGCTGTAAGTTACTCAAACCTTCAATGAATATTCAAAAGCTAGCCTACGGTATTGTATGTGAGTTAAAGCAGATATTTAGCAGTAGAAATGTTTAGTTGTCTTTAGAACATAAATATTTAAAGTCTGCAGTTTTACATATAATGTATTTTACATTTTCCCTGTGTGGGATTCATAAATCCTTCAAGCCAGGGGGGGAAAAGGGAATAATTCTGTGTTCAGTCATTTCTGAATAGCTAAGAGAAATATTTTTGTATTATCTGAAAAACGTAAACAAAAACCTTCAGCCATTCCGCTTGGACAATATTGGCCATCTCATAAATATAACCTTCAAGACTCAACATTCTGGTGCAGTTTCTTCCCATAATATAATAGCTCTGGTGCACACAGTAGCTATTTTCTTGTCCAGAAAAGCCTGCCCTCAGCCTACTCAGAATCAGTAATATGTCTAACCCAATTCATCAAAAGTGTTGGAAGATAACTAAACAGCATTTGGTTGGAATACAAAAACCATCTATCACATCTCAACAGCTGTATTGTTGCAGATTATCCCAAAAGTTCCTGCTGGAAGAATCTTGGTGGAGGCAGAGATAAAGGAAACAAACCGTTTAAAAATCACACTTTGAGGAGGGGTGTGTGTGTGGAAATCACATCAATGATATGCCTAAAATTTAATTTAGCTAGCACTTATTATCTCATTTTTTTTTTAGCTCTCCCTGTTAGTAAGAAATGCCCCACATAGGTGAACTCACTGCACAGAAAAACCGAATCAAGAACCAGGTCCTAGCTTTCAGCACTGTTGAGGCTGGATATTATTGTATTAGTAGTGCTAGATTTTACTGAGGATTTTCTGTCCATTGCTGTATTGCATTGCACTACACCTATCTGCACTATACACTTAAAGCAGTATCGTGCCACTTTAAAGTACTCATAGCTTTCCCCAAAGGATCCAGCGTTTCTTAAGGAGGCTGAGAGTTGTTAGGAGACCATTATTCCACTCACTGAGCTACGATTCCAAGAGTGCTTTAACAGTCAATCCCTCTTCCCAGGGAACTCTGGGAATTGTGCCTCTGTGAGGGGAATAGGGGGCTTCTAATGATACTGCTATGATCACAGTGGTATAGGATACTGCTCTGGTTTAAATGTACAGTGCAGATGTGGCCTGTGTTTCGTTATTGAGGTCTTTTGCTTTTTTAAAATTCTGGAACCTGAAACTGTAACTCCTCCTCCCCAGAATCAGACAGAACATATTTCTGCGAAGATGAAATCACAGTTTGGAACTGTCCCATATTCAGACTCCACCCTTTCTCCTTCCTGCTAGCGAGCAGAGGTATTTGGATCCTGGTTAATACTCCTCAGGGACCTTCGTTTTGACTTTTAGCGAAATGCTCCAGCTTTCCAAACAACCTGCCTGAGAGAGGCCTGCCAGTGTCTGGACTCCTTCCCAAAAAGTCACGCATCATCCCTGCCATGGGAAAGGGAAACAGGTTATCTTCTCATGATTATTAGCAGCAGCAATTGCCAGATTATCCCATGAAAAGCCTTTAGAAAGAAACTACAAGCAAAATTATAAATAAAATGAAAATATTAATCATGATTAAGGAAACCACTGAACAAAACTACAGATTTATGCAAGCTGAAAACTGAATGTTCTTTCCCTCGGTTAATCCAGTTCAGATTAATTTTTTGTATTAGAAAATTAATTTTTGCATTCTTGATAGCATTAATGTTCCTTGAAACAGATGGTCTGCTACTGTCTGGTGAGGGGGTGGAGAGACATATTCTAACCGGGGTGGGGGGTGGCAGTGGGGGGTGGGATGTGAAATAGCTTAACCACTCACAGATGCAAAGGAAGATTGAACAAAAGGAACAAAAGTCCATTCTGCAGTCCACTCACCTTGCTTGAGTCAGAAATTAGTTTAATTTATGGGGGGTTGTGCTATCACATGACCTCCAAATCTAGATGCATTCCATCTCCCACCATCCCTGACTTTTAGTCATGCTGGCTGAGGCAGCAATATATGGAGGGGACCACATGGTCTAGCCATGCTGTACTTGTCTGGAGAGTAAATCAAAGACAGTGCAATCCTACCTGTGTCTACTCAAAAATAAGCCCTACTAAATTCATTGGAGCTTACTCCCAGGTACGTGGGGTTAGGATTGCAGTCTTACTTCAGAGTGGACATGCATTGGCTTAAGCTATATATAGTTTAGAGCCTCATTTCCTGTACCAAATTTACAGTGCAGAAGGTCAGTGTGCTACAGTTCACAACCAGATGTACTAGATATGTACACACACAAAAGAGAACACCATGCAGCTTGCATCACTCACTGGTTCCATAATCATTCTGCACCATAGACTGAAGCCCTTTGAGCATATGCACTGTGGCAATTTCATGTGCCATTGGCCAAAGAGATGCGTGGAAACATTTTTTTTTTTTATAATAATTTTTATTGCATTTTTTCCAAATTACAGAAAGAACAAAAGAATGAACAGAATAGAAAAAAAAGAAAGAAAGAAAAGAACAGAAAATCACAACCATTTCAGGAACTTATTTCAAATTTCCATTGGACTTCCCCACATCTCCCGCATAATGCATTCTTGATAATAAAGTTATCAGCAAATTATACCCTTACTTCGTGTGTTTCTTTATATTTTCAGTTGCAATTTAAGTTTAAATCTCTTATTCTCCATTTACTCTAAAAATATAACATAATGTCATTTTTACCCATTTAAACTTTGATTCTTTCATAAATGTTGCCCAATTTCATAGATAATTAAATTTCGTTGCTGGGGCTAACATTCCAAATCATACGGCATCTTATGATTCATACAACTTATAATACTTTTGCAGATAGTCTTTAAATTTTTTCCAGTCCTCCTCCATTGCCTCTTCTCCCAGGTCTCGGATCCTTGCAGTCATCTCGGCTAGTTCCATGTAGTTCATCAATTGCGTCTGCCAATCCTCCAGTGTGGGCAAATCTTGGGTCTTCCAATGCTTGGCGATAAGAATTCTTGCTGCTGTTGTAGCATACATAAAAAAAGTTCTATCCTTTTTTAACACCTTCTGGCCGACAATGCCCAGAAGGAAGGCCTCTGGTTTCTTGGGAAAGGTGTACTTGAACACCTTTTTTAACTCGTTATAGATCATTTCCCAGAAGGCCTTCAATCTTGGACAAGTCCACCAGAGGTGAAAGAATGTCCCCTCAGCTTCCTTACATTTCCAACATTTATTATCGGACAAATGGTATATCTTAGCCAGTTTGACCGGGGTCATGTACCACCTGTATACCATTTTCATAATATTTTCTTTCAGAGCATTACATGCAGTAAATTTCATACCGGTGGTCCATAACCTCTCCCAATCTTCAGACATGATATTATAACCAATGTCCTGAGCCCATTTTATCATTGCTGATTTAACTATCTCATCCTGGGTGTTCCATTTAAGCAGCAAGTTGTACATTCTCGATAATAACTTGGTCTTTGGTTCTAGCAACTCTGTCTCAAGTTTCGATTTTTCCACCTGGAATCCTATTTTTTTATCTAGCTTAAAAACCTCATTAATTTGGGCATAGTGTAGCCAATTTTGCACCTTATCCTTTAATTTTTCAAAGCTCTGCAACCTCCAATTACCTCCAATGTTTTCTATTATTTCCCAATATTTCGGCCAGTATGCCTCCATATTGGGTGTTTTCCGAGCTTTGGCCTCTATTGGTGAAATCCACCTCGGAGTTTTGCTTTCCAATAAGTCTTTATATTTTTTCCAGACCATATATATTGCTTTTCTGACAATATGGTTTTTAAACATTCCATGTGTTTCCCCCTTGTCATACCACAAATACGCATGCCAACCTAACGAATTATTGAAGCCTTCCAGATCTAGGACATCAGTGTTTTCCAATAAAATCCAATCTTTCATCCAGCAGAAGGCCGCAGCTTCATAATATAACCTTAAGTCTGGCAGGGCAAACCCCCCTCTCTCCTTTGCATCAGTTAGTATTTTTAATGAGAAGTCTTCATGCATTTATCACAGCATTACATGCTTCTGTACATTGCTTAAGGTCAAGGTAGATAATCAAATTGATAAAGCGACCTTCAGATGCCCTTCTCTGGGTACCCCCGCCAGGTGAGCTATGACTAATGGGTATTGGGGAGATGGCCTTCTACCTTGCCTTCCACCTTCTTGACTTGCACCCACTCGGCATCCTTCTTGGATTTTAGGTGCAGACCCAGTTAAATGCCGACAACAACTACTCAGTGTTTCTACAGTACAAAGCTGTTTTAACACAAGGTGCTCTTCCTAGGAAACCCTGAAAACCTGTAGGAGAGAATGGGATAGGGCATTTACCTGACCTCCTAGCAGCAGAGTCTCTACAGCTCACCTGGACGGATAGTGGGAAGGGCAAGGAAGCAGGGAGGTCAGTGCTGTGCAAACACACCAGCAGGAGCACCATGTCAGTTGAAGTCTCCACTGCCTTGCCTCGTTCACGCTCCCTCTTGGTAAGCAGCAGGAGGTTATGTAACTACTGCTATCCTACCGTATCAACTACTACTGCTCAGAACTGAAGTTCTGGAGTGGTTAGAGTTTTTTAGGAGGTGGGGTGCAGACAAGCAAACATCTGAAGACACACCAGCTATGATCTAAGGCATTTATTTTCAGGGCAGGGAATGTTTTCCGAAATGTATTCCACTAAACGTAACAGGATGTAGGAATTCCCAGCGTTTTCACCAAACTACCATTCCCAGAAGCCCTGACAGTTAAAATGATATAAAACTGGCATAAGTAAACTGGCATAAGTTTGTATTGTAGCTGCACTGCTGCCCCCAATGAATGGATTATAGGTGCTTCTGGTGGACATTCTGACAAATGGACCACCACTGTCTCTAAATGGTACCATGACCACACTCTTGGGGGGGGGGGAGATTTCTGCATGTTTCAAAGAATCCAGCTGGTGATAACAAAAGATTGTGAATATAATTAAGTTAAACATAATGATAAAAAATTCTGAGACGGGGCTGAGTGATTTGGTGGTGAATCATGATGACACAACAACTCTATTGTTAAAATGTTGTTGATCAAGAAATATCTTTGTGGCTTCCAACCGATGGCTATTAACAGCTGTCTGTTTACCCTTGGGCTCAGCACAAAGCCATCAAAAATATGCAAATGAATTAAAAAAATGGATTTTAGAATGCAGTGTAATAGAGCACATCTCTCCTTGAACAAAAGGAGGTAAATTGGAGACAATATGAATAGGGTGGAACCAGTAGCTTGCAAACAATTTTGTGTCCTGACCAATCTAAAATGTTCATTGTCTAAAATACACCACATGGAATGCATTCCCTGGTGCCTAAGACCTGGAATAGTCCCATGTGCATGTTAGCAGATTCAGCTTAAGAAGAGGTGTTTGGATCCCCCAGTCCTACTGCGTTAGGTAACTTCATAATGCAAACCAAACCAGGGTCCATGGACAAGTGTTTGATTTGGTATTTCTCACTAACTTGGACATATCAAATGTCACTGGCTCCCAGGACATTTCCGAGCACAATTCAAAGTGTTGGTGCTAACCTTTAAATTCCTAAACAGTCTTGGCCCAGTATACCTGAAGGAGCATCTCCACCTCCATCATTCAGCCCGGACACTGAGGTCCTCCTCCGAAGGTCATCTGCTGGTTCCCTCACTGTGAGATGCAAAGTTACAGGGAACCAGGCAGAAGGCCTTCCTGGTAGTGGCACCCTCCCCGGGGGCACTTTTGGCCCACTTTTTGAAATATGGCAACCCTACAATAGCCCTTTCCTGCTCATGATCCCCCAAAATTGGTGTTCAATGCGGCTTCTGATATGGGAGGTAATATAATCACCATGAATGTTCCAATCCCTCTTTAAAGGTAAAGAGGTAAAGATACCCTGACCGTTAGGTCTAGTCGCGGACGACTGTGGGGTTGTGTGCTCATCTCGCTCTATAGGCTGAAGGAGTTGGCGTTTGTCTGCAGATGGCTTCCGGGTCATGTGGCCAGAATGACTAAGCCGCTTCTGCCAAACCAGAGCACCGCACGGAAACACCATTTACCTTCCCACCGGAGTGGTACCTATTTATCTACTTGCATTTTGATGTGCTTTTGAACTGCTAGGTGGGCAGGAGCTGGGACCGAAAACCGGGAGCTCACCCCATTGCAGGGATTGGAACTGCCGACCTTCTGATTGGCAAGCCCTAGGCTCTGTGGTTTAGACCATATCCCATTACTCCCTATATGACCATTAAAGTTCCTTTGAAGTGCTAACTACTGTCTTCCTATGCATCTTTTAGACCAGTTAAGATGCTTAAGCTCTGAAGATTCAAGACTGCTGTATTTCAAGGATCTTTGGGGATATACCCACTAATTTGGGGGATGTAGTCATGTACCCCTAATGCAGCAGGGCAGATTGGGTAAGAGGAGGAAGAACCCTAATATCTCTCTCTCTCTCTCTCTCTCTCTCTCTCTCTCACACACACACACACCCACCCCTAAACTTAGAACTGCAAGGTAAATTGGGTGGGAATAGGATCACATATGGTATGAAGTAAGGTATGTAGAAAATCGCTTAAAGTTGTGGAACACAGCAAGTACAAGTGGGATCAGGGTGTGGGAATTGTTTTCACACTTGTTCACTGCCCTGGAATCTCCTGATAAAGGACACTTTGGAAATATTTCAGCTGAATAACTAAATATATAAAGCAAACAAAGCTCAAGCTACCTGAGCAAATTAAAACAGCTGAAGGTCAATAAAGAAGGGCAATCATGGGTCTCAGAGAAGAGTTTATTCCGCAGCATTGGGGCAATGTAGTCACGTACACATTTATACATAAAGTAATTAAGAAACATGAACATGTCCTGCCACTCTGCCTTTGCCCTGGACATAGCACTCGGGTGTACATCTGATCAGATTAGTTGACGATCGAAGCCCACAGAAATTATTTCATCAGTTTGATCCTTCAATAGCCCTTACAATATAATCCTGTACACGTATACTCAGAAATAAGCCCCTTTGGCTTCAATGGGACTTACTCTCAGGTAAGTTGGTATAGAGTTGTAGCATTAGTTGAATTAATCAGAAGGTGCTTGTGATACAGAGGATGTGGAATATTCCAGCCTCTGGCATCTCCAGCTTCTCCAGATGATTGAAGGCCCCTGACATGTCATCCTGACATTGCGCACATGATGATGTGTGATGTCCTGATGTCACACTTGGAACTCTCTGAATTTTGAGGGGGCCCAGCCCCTGCAAAAAAGATCAGGGCCCAAACTGGTGCCCTTGTACCCTGGAGACGCCAGAGATTGAGCCAGGGGACTTTTACAGACTAAGCAGATGCTCCTCCACTGACCTCCAGCCTTTCTCCAAATGGTAAAATGGGGAAGAGACGATAGGAACATAGGAATACACCTTATACCAAGCCAAGCCATTGGTGCATCTGTTGACAATGACAGGAAGCAGCTCTCCAGATTTTCAGACCAGGGTGTTTTTCAGTCCTACCTGGAGATGGAACCTGCAACCTTCTGCATTCAGAGCAGAAGCTCTGTCACTGCAATAAACATCCCTCCCCCCTCCCAATATATGTACCGTAATCTCTCTCATTGGTTTTAGAAAACGCTAATTATCTGATATTGCTACAACCCTGCTTCTGAAAACCAGGTGACTTAGGTGGTGTTCCAGCTGTGCAGAGCTAAGTAAGACAGAGGCAAGAAGAATAAACGTTCAAAAATAGTGGTTTTGATCCCGAAATGTGCCAGTTCTTTGAAGTGCTAAGAATCCTCCAGGGCTAGAACTACATAATGAACAAATCAGAAGGAGACATGCCTTCATTTCGAATGGTGGCAGGCTGTTCTGTCCTGTAGCCTCTTCCAGCCCCCGAATGCCGAACCAGGCACCTAACTTTGTACTAGAAGGTGACTTTATTCCGACACGGCGCACAGTCTCTCCAGTCAGAGCATCTCCCTCTCCTGCACATTTATTTTCCTGATGGTTTCTCAGCCTTGCTTGTGGAGCCCACGTGAGCTTTATTATGTCAGGCCACCGTAAAGCACCAGTGAGCTTGACAGTGAATCATTTCATCGCAACATTAATCTGGGCTTGGGTTGTGGGTATTTGGGGGAGGGTTTGTATCTTCCTTTCTGGCTGTGCCATATGGTGCCTTAAAAAAAAACCAAAATCAGCTTCCAAGGTGTGATCGTGCACAAATTGCTGGCTTATGTGCTTCTGGGGAATAAAAGAAAAATGGGGAAAGGCTCCTGGCGATGCTGCTTCACTCCACAAGCAGGGTTCACACGGCTTCTCTTTTGTTGCACTCCGACAGCAGAGGCCACAACCAAGAGCCTTTCAAATTGTTCTCCGTTGCCTCTTTCCCAAGTATCAAAATAGCTGTGCCTGATGGCGATGGAAATCTCCTCTCACCAGCCTTCCTCACAAAGGCACAATTTGTATCTTTTTTTTTGAAAAATGAGCCCCGTACTGATGAATTATAAGCATTGACTCAGCAAGCAAAGGAAGATAGAAAACAAGAGGATGCAAAAAAAATGTGCAGGCATTAATTTCTTCCCCTTCGCTCATTGCTTCACCCTAAGCCAGGGTTAGAGGACCTGGAGAGCTCCAGATGTTGATGGACTTCGATGCTCATCAGCACCGGCGAGCATGGCCAAAGGTCAGGGATGTTGGGGATGGTAATCCAACAGAAGATCAGGAGGAAAACTGGTTTGCTGTCCCTGCCCTGGGTTGCCCAAGGCTCATAAAATAAGAATGGAATATATAATAACATCTAGCTGTTCACTGCACACTTTCCCCTCTTAACTGCTTTTATAGTATGCCTACCTTAAGGGGGTGATCCAGAGAAGACAGGGTACCCCTCATTGCAAGAAGATTTATACACTGAATATATTGTACCTGCCAAGTGCCCCAGAAATAAATGGGACATCCTGGTTTTTTGCACAAGATTGTGGTGGTCATTTTGGGTACGGTGCTCTCACTCTGCATTCTCACCCCTAAGCAGTGTTTTTTGGGGGTTGCATGAGATCTTGCCCTCCAAAAGTGCTTTTTCAGGGCAAGAGAAAGATCTGGGTCAGGTGACTCTCCCAGAAGCACGTCCTGGAAGACGTGCGCCCCAGTTTGGGGTCTGGAAGAGTTGGACAGTGTGATAGATGCAGTGCTTTTTTTCCTTAAGAAAATGTTTAGGGGTACTCTCATTTTGACTCAAGAAAACTACCATTTTATAGTTCAAACCAGGGGAAATAAATTAAGTAAATGGACAAAAGTACAAAGAGTCACAAAATGTTTAGGGGTATGCGTACCCCTGCATCCCCCCAGAAAAGCAGCACAGGATAGATACGTCCTGATGATTAGTTAGTTGGCAGGGCTTCCAATCACAGGGCACGGAGCTGGGCACAGGGCCTTTGCAGGTACTTCCAATCTGCTGGTTGGTGGTGCCTGGAAACAACCTGTTGGCCCAGTCTCTTGGTTACCTCCCCACCACCTCCACTTGACACGTACCCTCCATTTTCCCAATGAAAACAGAAATGTCCCCTCCAACATTTTTCCACTGAAAATAGGGGTGTCCTAAGGAAAAACAAAGGAAATGGGTGGCACTGTGGGTTAAACCAGAGCCTAGGACTTGCCGATTAGAAGGTCGGCAGTTCGAATCCCCACGACGAGGTGAGCTCCCGTTGCTCAGTCCCTGCTTCTGCCAACCTAGCAGTTCAAAAGCACGTCAAAATGCAAGTAGATAAATAGGTACCACTCCGGCGGGAAGGTAAATGGCATTTCGTGCACTGCTCTGGTTCGCCAGAAGCGGCTTAGTCATGCTGGCCACATCACCTGGAAGCTGTACGCTGGCTCCCTTGGCCAATATAGTGAGATGAGCGCCGCAACCCAAGAGTCGTCCGTGACTGGACCTAATGGTCAGGGGTCCCTTTACCTTTACCTTTAAGGAAAAGCAGGACATTCCAGTACAATTCAGAAACCAGAATGACTTCTGTAAATCCAGGACTGTCCCTGGAAAACAGGGATACTTAGAGGGTCTGTATATAATATGTGGCATCAGGTGTAAGGCAAGTGGGCATGGCTTGACCAAAACAGCCTTGTGGGCCAGCTGTGGAAGCCTGGGAGGCCTAAAGAGGCCGGATGGTCAGAGGTTCCTATCTGCTGCTATGTAGGTTGGAAGGAAGAGCATCCAGCAATGTTCTCCAGGCTTATGCTGTATCTTTATTCCAGGTGGAAGGGGTTGTTGAGGCCTTCACTATCAAACTGGCTAGACAAATTGCACTTAGAGGTGGCACTTTCACGCATGACACATGAAAATGTTTCTTTACTGTGTTATCACTATGCCAGAAAACCCTCCACTATTTTTCTCATGCTGGGCAGCTGTTAAAGGCATAGACAAAAAGTATGGGGGGAAAGGTAGCAACTCTAGTAGCAAAGTGCCCCATGTCCCAAGTGTGAGGGAGGGCAGAAAGTAATCTGTTACAGTGCCTTTCAATAACTTCCTGAACTTCTTGTTTGTTTGTTTTTAAAAACACCCTGCAAAACAAATGCTTCACAGCCTATTCATGATGGATTTAATTTTTAGTCACAAGTTCTGTTTATATACCTAGAAGCCATTAGCACTTATGAAATATTTCATTTAGATTATTATAATTAGACATTTGATAGTTGTTACGCATTTTTTGCTTTTGCCTGTCGTTTGCTCTGCATTTGTTTGTTGTGTGTTGTTCACAGTGGTAATTTAATATGCTTGCAACTGCATTTACCAGTTGGAAGTTAACTCCTGTGACCTAAATCTTACATAAATAATTCTGGTAATTATCCTCCATGTTGGAACAGAAGCCTTGACTGTAAATATTTATAGCTGAGATTCTGCAGAAAGTGCTTTGTGGGGTGCTAGATAAGGTTGGGCTCTAGCATGACAGGAAGAGTTTCCTTGAATGTTGCTGGGGAGGAGTTTGGAAGCTTCCATCCGTTTAACCACCTACAAGACTATCCTCTGTAGAGAACTCTCACCAAACCAGCATCCTTTCAAGGCAATCCAACCCATACTTGCCTTAAAAAAACAACCATCCCTTGCCTTCAGTTTGGTGGGGCTGGGGTAAGGTTTTTCTTGGCTCAGAGTATTTTCTTGGCTACCTCAGCCAGCCTCCAGATCCCATGAGTTGGTGGGCGGATTATGCAGCAGGATAAAAAATTCAACACCCGGTGCTGCCTTAATACAGTTGCACACTTCCGTCACTGGGTACTTTTGAAAATGGCTTCTCCATGCAAACCAAGAAGTGATCTTTCTAGACAATGGAACACCCTTCTTATCTCTGTGGCTGTGATCTCCTGAGTGATGTGGATACTGTCAAGCAGTTGAAAGCGCATGCATACTATGTCCGTTTCCCTCCCTCCCTCCCACCCCTCTGCGCAGCCCCGGGCACTGGCAACCCATGTTACACCACTGATCTAATTCCATCACCAGGGCAGGGTGTGTGTGTTTTAGGTTTTAACACATGGTAACCTCCAGGTTTGGTTGGACTACAACTCCCATGAGCCTTGATAATTGGCCATACTGGCTGGGGCTGATGGGTATTGGAGTCCCAAACACCTGGAGGGCACCAGGTTGCAGAAGGCTGCTTTGGATGAAATGAAGTAGTGATGGATTTTCTCTCTTTTGGGTGTAGGAAGGGTTTTGTCACCCAACTTCACAAAATTTCTAGGATTCAACAGCTAGGATTTATGCAAAGGGCATAAAATCATAGAATCACAGAACCGCAGGATTGGAAGGGTCCTGAAGGACTGCCTTGCAGTGAAGATGAGAAAGTTGCTATTTCCTACTAAGGACTTCCACACTCACGCTTTCCTCTCAGCCCTCCTTCCTCCCCCCTCCCAGTGGCATAGCGTGGGGGGGGTGCCAGGGGGGCCGGCCGCACCGGGCGCAACATCTGGGGGGGCGTGCTCGCTGCCTCTGGAGTCGCCGAAGAGCCTCCGGCGCAGGCTGTAGCAGAGCCCCATGTCTCGCGGAACCGGCGAGCTGTGCGCGCGCCCGGGCTGAAGGCGTCCGGCAGGCAGCGGCTCTCAGCCCCGCGCGTCAGAGCCGCGGAGGATGCGCCAGGCAGCCCCTCCTCACAGCCCCGCCTCCACCGCTGCTGCTGCAGCTGCTGGGCCATGTTGCATTTTCCTCGCCTCTCTGCCCTCCTCCTCCTCCGGGCAAGCGGCGTGGTTTGGGCGGCAGCGCCAGCGGCAACTCGCCTCAGATCGGCAGGTTAGGGGTTAGGGGGGGCGCAAATTACTTGCCTTGCCCCGGATGCTGACAACTCACGCTACGCCGCTGCCCCCTCCCCACCTTCTTGGCTGGTCTCTAGGGATCTTATCCCCCAAGGTCATCTAGCATTCATGGATCTAAGAGGAGCAAAATTCCTAGCTAGGAGAACTTTACAGTCGCCACTAAAACTTCCTGGGTCATTTTATGATGCTAATATATGTATGTGTGCTGTGGGCCATAAAGTTGGCTATGTTTCACAGAAAACACAAATACTACCAAGACAGTACAAGAGCCATCCACTTCCTTTTCGTGGCCACACATCCCAATGAAAATAAGGACACCTCAGGCAGACATTTACAGTTATGATCTATGTTCCATTTTTTATAGTTGTCAGGATGCACCTCGTTGATCATGCAAACAGCACCAATTCAGGTTGTTCCAAGCTGGCCCGGGTGCTAAGCCAACTATGTTAATGAAGCTGCAAAGGGCCTTCTCTCCCTCCCCTCCACACATTTATAAGCCCCATAAAGCCTAGTACTAGAAATGCAAAAGTCTCTTAAGGACACATCAACTCACATCCTTTGATTAGTGCAGAAGAAAACATGTCCACTCTTGGGGCCCTGTGATACACAAGTGGGTGCTCTGCCCCCTGCTAATAGGCTGGCTAGTTTTAGAAGCAGGCATTCTAACTGTTCCTTTAACAGCCGTCTGATTTGCAGCAATTAGCAGGTGACCTGGTTTAGCTTCATAGCCTGAAAAGTCCAAGCGGCTGCTATCAAGCTGCTGTTAAAACAACAGGGATTGAGACATGCCGTTTTTCCCCTTGGCTGGCTGGCAACCTTAAGTGCCGATACGGATAGAGAGATCTAGACTGTGCTGTCCCGACAGCTATGGATCAGTTGAATTGTTTACATTTTAGGGACATAGGTAGAAACATAGAAAGCAACCTTATATTGAGTCAGACGATTGGCACACCCTTCAGGATTTCTCCTATGAAAATAGTAACACTAAAGGGACCCCCCTTTAGGAGCAGGGACCGAGCAACGGGAGCTCACCCCATCATGGGGATTTGAACTGCCGACCTTGTGATTGGCAAACCCTAGGCTCTGTGGTTTAACCCACAGCGCCACCCGCGTCCCTATGAAAATAGGGACGTCTTATTCCATAACAACATCTCTACTATTTATAGCCCACCCATCTGACTGGGCTGTCCCAGCCTCTCTGGGCAGCTTTCAACATGTATAATAACATCATGAAGCATTATACATTTAAAAACTTCCCTGTACAGTGGTACCTCGGGTTACAAACACTTTGGGTTACAGACTCCGCTAACCCAGAAGCAGTACCTCAGGTTAAGAACTTTACCTCAGGATGAGAACAGAAATTGTGCAGCAGTGGCAGGAGGCCCCATCAGCTAAAGTTTTACCTCAGGTAAAGAATGGTTTCAGGTTAAGAACGGACATCCAGAATGAATTAAGTTCGTAACCAGAGGTACTACTGTACAGGACTGCCTTCAGACAGCTCGGGGGTTGAGAATAGTTTCCTACCCTCCAACATTTCTCCAATGAAAATAAGGATGTCCTAAGGAAAAGCAGGACATTCCAGGATTGAATGAGAAACTGGGACGGCTTCTGTAAACCTGTGACTGTCCCTGGTAAATAAGGGCACTTGGAGGGTCTGCATAGGTCCATCTAGCTAAGGGCTGGGGAACCCTTGGCCCTTCAGATGTTGCCGAACCACAGCTCCCATCAGCCCCAGCAAGCAAGGGCAATGGCCAGGGATGGTGGGAGTTGTAGTTCAGGAACATTTGGAGGGCCACAGATTCCCCACCCATGATATAGCTCACTATTAGCCACACTGGCCTGATTCACACTGCGCAGTCAGCCAAACTAAGGTTAGCATGAGCTTAACCACAGTTTGGACAACACAGTAAGCCGAACTTTGGCTTATCTCAGTATTGGGCAGCAAGAAAAAGCACTGGGAAGGAGCAAAGTGACTGCAAGTTCCTCTCCAGAAGTTCACAGCCTTGCACAGTCTTCACTTAGCAGATAGTGCAAGTGACGGGTAGTGGCTTTTCAGGATATCAGGCAGCAGTCTCCCCCAGCAGGAGTCTCCCCCAGCCCAATCCAGAGATGCCAAGGATTGCACTTTGGTCCTCTGCAGGTGGAACACATGCTCTGCCATTGAGCTGTGGCCCTTCTATGCAAAAGAGGAGAGGCAGTCCTGTGCCAGATGGCACCCTACATTGCAGGGCGATGAGTGCTGTGCCAGGGCTGTAAAGTGATTAAATAATGTTTGATTCTAGCCTCTTAAAGCAGTTCCTCAACAGCTGAGAAGAAAATGGTTCAGTAAATGTCCTGAACCCCTGGCTTACCTGGTGGCAAGCGCCCAGTGCAGGGTCAATCCATATGTCCAAAGTCCAAACTGAAGCACAGTCCCACAGCGATTCTACCTCATCCAAGCTGGGGTCCATCAACATGGGCACTTGAGCAGACACAGCACCTCAGCTCTGCTGCTGTTTCATAGTTTGCCTGCTGATTGTAGCACCTGAGCTTGGCTTGGCGAGGCAAGTGACCCTCACCTGTTCCAAGTCTACTCCAGCTGAGGAATCACACACTAGTGAGCCCCACCTGGCTTGCCTGCCTCTGCCTCCTAGAGTACCCTGCCTGTTGCTCCCTATGCCTCAGAGCCCTCTGTGTTCGTGGAGGCTGGGATCCCTGTGGCTCTGGTGATGGGTCTTGCTGCTCTGGTTCCTGTGCACTGACCCCCACCCCCTTGTCATCCTCTGACACTCCTTGAGTACTTCCTACACCAACCTCTCCTTGCCCATCCTCATCTTGCCCCGGTGTGTCCCAGTCCCAGCTACACCCCTCACTGGGATCCTCTTCCTCTTCTCCATTGTCCTGCCAGTCCATGACACTAAACTAAAGGCTTTCATTGTAAGAATGAGAGTCTGTTAGAAATAAAAACGCCTAGCAAATTAGAAAGCATGTAAGAACTAACATGCCACATATTGCACAAGTAATTTTAGTCATCATCCTTCATGCTAGAATTGAATCCTTAACTATAATTATTTGAACTATAATAATATAAAAAATAAACAAAGTTGTGACACAATGTAACTGAAGGTGGTGTACCGGAGAGTGACATTTTATTGCTAACATGATATTTATTTATTTTTTAATCTTGTAAGTGTGTGTTTGTGTGTATCCTAAGCAGGTATGCTTTTACTTCATATTTTCACCAACTAAAAGTAGCCCCAACTAAGGAATCAGCTGGACCAGATGCAAGTCTGCACCCTCAGTTTGTACTCACAGTTGTGAGAAGAAGAAAAAGGTCACCTGTCATTTTTTCCGTGTTGAATCTGTATTTGTTGAAGTGCCTCCATGTGGTTCTATGGCCCATCCCATGGTCACTTTCCCTCTGTCATAAATGATGACACAAACTGATACTTAAGAGGAATTTGCATGACTCTTTTCAGATGAGAACTAATGAATTGTCAAACCAACACAAGGTTGGGAGAAGGGCATAGTAAGTGGTGTGATACCACCCCCCACACTTTCTCCTCCCTCTCTCTCCCCCTCTCCTTCCCCACAAATCCCACCTGCAAATCACCTGGGCTCCCAGTTCTCTTGCTATAGTGACAAGATGGCACTAATGACAAAACACGAGTGTTGCCTTTTATACAATGATGTGTTGTGGACCACATCCAAGCCAACATATTTAGCAAACAACAATGACAACTCCAGGGAAGAGGCGTTTTACCCTTGGAATGACCACCAGTGAAAAGTAGCCCCTTTCTGTTTTGTGGGCTGTTTTGCTTCTTTATTGCAGTCTCTAGCGTCTGCAGCAAAGAGTCATTCTGAGTTAAATATGGATCTGACAAAACTGAAAATGAAACTGTCCCAGGATGGCATTTTTACAAAAGAGTTTTAGATTTTTATCTCTCTTCCACCAGATTAACTTTTCTACTTAAGAGAGGCACTGTCTTATGAGTCAGAGCAAATGTTGAAAGGTTTAATGTAGCTTTTAGTCACAGTTCCGTAGCGAGGCCACAAAATGGCCTTTCCCCTCCTGCTCAGTCTCAGCAGAGCTGACTGGATTTTTGGCAGCCCCTGATTTCAGAGGTAGCAATTCTACAGGTTTATGTATATAAAAGAACCAGGTTTGAGCTGAAAGTCCAGTTTCAAAAACCCTCATGGCAGCCTCCACCCCCTCCCCCCTTTTGGCAGATAGTCTGAAGAAAATGTGCATGTAGAGTCACCGATGATATTTCACATAAAGCAAAATTCAAAGTGAATTTTGTGGCAGGGCCTGAGGTGCAGCCAAGGAATTTCAAATTCAATAAAGCTAGTGAACCTTCCCAAGGGGCTCCTGTGCCTTCCTAGGTTGACAAAGGAATTCAATTTTTAAAAAGCTTTTTAAGAACATTAGAAGAACTCTCTCTCTCTGTTGGATCAGACCAAAGGTCACTGTAGGTTGAGGCCACCACCTTTATTTCCACCAGATGCTTGCAGAAAACCCATGTGTAGTCTGAAGGCAACATTTCGGTTTATACCCCATCTCTGCCCATGCCGATTGTATTCAGTTATCAATAGGCTCTGGATATAGACATTTCTTATAGCCACCCATCACAGACAGGCCGATGAATCTGTGACACACCATTGATCCTCCTTTCTCTTTTAAAGGCATTTGGCAGAGCAACCCAAACCCGCTTTGCGCCAGGCTGAGGGAGGGGTTGGATTCACAGAAGTGCCCCTCTGTCCAACTCTGCCAGCCCCCATTGGCCTCCCACCCACTGCTACCTGTGGATTGACTCTGGTATCGCTCTACTGAGGTGCAGCTCCACCTGCTGCCCACCAAACAAGTGGATGGAAGCAGGGCTGGCTTGAGGTACTTTGGCACCTGAGGCAAACCACAAATGGTGCCCTTCCCCCACAACCAGGGAAGATGGGCTGAGTAAAGATCAACACCTGAAACAAGGTGGGAATAAAGATCTCTATCAGGAACCAGGGAGGGAATCAAATTAACCATACCCAGTCTTGGGGATCAAAGACCATTGCAGGGGAGAAAGGGGCTGGCTTTGAATCAGAGCCCAGGAGACCCCAGAAAGTGGTCCCAGCCATTTCCTCCCTAGAGGTGGAACAAGACCAGCAGTATCCTCTTTTCACTGAAAGATTGCTGTAGAGGGAGGGGAGGGCGGCTGAAGAGGTGGTAGGGTTGGCCTCCAAGGACAGTACAGCTGATGCCTTCCTTGGAGGCAGGACCTACTGCCCCTTTGGATCTTGTTGCTTCTTTGGATCCTACTGCCTGAGACCTTTGCTTCACCTTACCTTGTGAGTGGAAGTGCATTGGATCCCTACCAGCGGAAACCCCCCAAATAGGTCCCCTTGGATCCTTGGCAAGGCCCTATTGCTGTGCAGCAATCTGCTTGCCCCTCCCACCTTATTATTATTATTTATTAAATTTTGCATACTGCCCTATACCCATAGATCTCAAGGTGCAGATGGACTGTGAAGGTGGCGGTGGTCCCAGCCCTCTGGAAAACTCCACCAGGGTGGAGTAGGTTTGGGATCGCAGCCTAAGCCATTGGCCATCACCACATTTCAATTATTATGCTCCATTATTCAAGGCCAGTTCCTGTCCTGTCAGGTAAGCTCAATTACATGTTTCTGGGAGACGAGAGAGAAGTCAATCCAGGCTTGCCATTGCTGGTAGTAGCCCATTTCCCACCACAACTCTGTGCAATCCATTCTCTGCAGGTTGTACAAGAGGACAGGAAAGTGGAATCCAAGCCACACAGGAAGAAAGTTCATTGTCTACCTTCTACCTTTCACTTTTGCTGCAGAGCAGAAAGAGAACGAGGAGAAGTCAGAGCAGCCCTAAATTGGCCAGGTCTGCTCCCCCATGATTGGTCACCATGGCTCAGGTGACCTTGCCCCTTCTTCTTTCGGAAATTCCTGTCAGCCTCTTTCAGGAAAGTGGGTAATGGTACAAACTCACCTCTGCTAAAAGATGCTTCCACATTGCTAATTTGCCTGTTTGTCCTAACAGCTCCAGGGCTCCCACAGCATGGTTCTTCCAAAGCTGCTTAGATTTGATTTCAGCATAATATTGATATTACAAAGAGCACAATCACATCCAACCCCAACCCCATTTCCCCCCAAGTTTTGCAATGGAGAGTTGCTACAGTCATTTTCTATTAGCCTGATGAGAAATACTTTCAAGAATGCCACTTCCCTGATCTCTTTGACTTCAACTTTTTTATTATTATGCTAACGGCTGCGCTGCACGGACTGGTTTGGCTTTACTTTCGCATTCTCTTTCTTTCACTCAGCGTTCTTCACTGAAATTGATGGGGATTTGGGCAAGTGATCCATGTGTCTCATTTCTGGTATGGATGAGCTGCCTCATTTTTATCTCTTTCAGGGAAGATTTAGAGTACTGCTTAAAGTTTTAGACTATTGTGCAATGAATATATATATATATATATATATATATATATATATATATATATGGAAAATCTTTTCAGGGAGCACTTTGGGCTGGTAATCATTTGTGCAATGGAATTTACACTTGCAAAGTCACACTCCCTGCCAATCACTTAGATGCAGGTCATAATACCACATTTGTTTCATCGGAGGCAAGGGTGAAGGATGCAACCTCTTTCTCAGAAACAAATAAAAATGATCAGCATCCAAAAGGCCATGTGAGATGGTTATGATCATGGCAAATCTCTGAGTAAATGTTCGATGAGTTGTATAATAGGAACAGTTCAAGGCAAAGTGCTCTCAAGTGGAGGGACTGTGCATCTTAAAAAAGAAACAACTACCCACAATTTTTTATACAGTACAGCCCTGTAACATTAATTTCTCCGGTGGAGTGAGGCTGGGCTTCTTGCTCACAGTGTGAGAAGTGGGTTTCTCCACACGAAGTGCATCTCAGTCTGTTCTCCCAAGTCCCACCCCCCCTTTTTGAAGCATCACTTAAGCTGAGTGCTTTACACAGAGCAGAATTGATAGCTCGCTGTTTTTTGCCACACCCAGCCTTGGCCAGCACTCCAGGAGCTACATGGCAGTGGGGGCCAGTGTTCCCAGAGAGGAATAGTTATGAATGTTAGGCTTCAGTTTGGTTTTCAGTGCTGCTGGACTTTATTTAATTTATTTTTTATGTTCACCACAAAGTAATTCTCTTATGCTAAAACCATTATAGTAATTTGCTATTACCAAACTTTTTCAAAAAGTGTTTGGCTTAAAAATAAACTCAAAACCTGCATTTTGTAAAGTGCTTTTTTATTATTAGGCATTGTCAACTGCTCAGTGAAGTGCTTTCATGCAAGCTCGACTACTGTTAACCTAGAAAAATCACTGCTATTCAGTACATAAAAGTCAGTCATCAAAAGTGCTACATGTTTCTAAAACTGAACCAGAGCCTGGTTTCGTTTCCAGTCACGTTGGAATATTTCAGTGAATTAACATTGGCTCACCAGCTCACTATTTCTGTAGAAGTTCTCTGAATGCACATCAGCTCAACACAAGCAAGCTGAAGTCCTATTGATTCCAATGGGAGAAACTTAGCTTACTGTTTTCTCATTGAGCTAAATGGGACTTTTAGTGTGTAAATCTGTGCAGGTAAGCCATATTGAACTTAGTAGTACTTACTTTTAAGAAAATATGCAAAGGATCTTGCTGCATACTGCTTAACTTTGGTTGGATCATGCACCTTATTTTTAGTTTTCAGGCAACATAATGTATACACTGGATTCAAAAATGTGAAGGCACATCATACCTCAACGACAAAAATGATATGTATAATGTGCAAATGCTGGATAAATGGTTTATGGTGCATTATGATGATCTATTTCAACCAAGGACTCTGATTCAATATTTCTTTTCTTAAAAAAAATGAAAAAGAAACAATGCTACTCCTACAGCTAAGAAAGCAAATGTACATACCATATCATGAAACAACAGCTCATTTACTTACAGTAATAACAGTAGGTGAAAAAATATCTTTTGAAACCTTTGTCTTCCTCTTTGAGCACACCAGGTGCATCATCTCCAAGTTTATTACAACAGATAAAGCATATATTTGAAAAAGTGCAGTAGAAGAGAATAATATTGTAGCCCGTTTTTCCAGGGATGGAGTCACACATGCACGCTCATCTCTTGAATGCAACACTAACACAATGATCTACAGCATGTGCGAAGGGACCCATCATAAGAGCTAAAACCACAGTGAGAATTTTCATACACTCAATGTCACCTCAAACTAGATACATTTCAGTTCACACCTTTAGCCAGAGCTATCAAGCATTGGGTAAACAGGAGATGCGCTTGCATGTATGAAGTAGCCCTTAAAATACATATTTTTAAAAATACAGATTATCTTTGTCTGAACAGACATGACAGATATTTCTCAGCTATACATGAATTCCAGTACACCTCCAGCAAAATAAGTGTAAATCATTGGTGAAATAGAGTACAAATAAGTGTTTTCTGGTGTGACCTCGTGGTTTAAGTGTTTACAAAAAGTTATGGCAGGTAGCCGGATGTGAAAGGTATATTTCATAAATAATGGATATATAAACGTTTAACCACAGTTAACAAATTATGCTCGGTCAATTGGACTGCATTTACTCATTATCATCATACTGTGTATTTCCTTTAAATTGATCTCCATCAGCTGGCTTCCTCATCTTGACATAATCTTCTTGAGAAGACAGAAGAGCTCTACAGCTTGAGTCCAGTGCATTTACGCTTGTATCTTTCTGCATAATTTCCTTTGCTTGACAGATATTAATACGACCATTCATATCGTCTTTTGAATGCGGTCTGGAAACAACTTTGGTTGCGCCAAAAGAGCCCAACAGACCAATGCTGTCATTGCGGGGTAAACAAAAAGTGTCTGCGTTACCGGATGAAATAGTATTTAACTTTTTAGCATGTCTGACTGCTTCCCTGGTGCCTAGTAACTCACTATCCAAAGGATATGTTGCATTAGCCACCTCCTTTAAAATGACGGCGTTGCTAGCGCGTGGTTTTTGACAACTGGCAATTTTATTATTATGTCGAATAAGACTATCTGAGGTAGTGGTAACTTTCCTTTTGATGCTTTCTTCAACGAGATTTAAAGCCTCAGTGGAGTAGCCCATGTCAGGGTCAGTTCTGCTGAGCTGTTCTGAATTTCCTGTGTCTCTCTCTAGCCTTTCAAATGCATATTCATAGGGAGCGCTCTTTGCGTGGCTCAATTCTCCTAACAGAGAGTGCATATCACCAAGATATACTTCCTGTCTCCCAATGTTATGATGCAGAAAAGCGGATGTACAACTGTTGTTGTTGTTGTTGTTGTTGTTGTTGTTGTTATTGCTGCTGTTGAAAGTGATATCCTTATTATTCGGCAATATGATGTCCTCATCTGTGTTAGTAACTGGTATAACTTCCGCAACATCAGCCTTGCTATTTCTTCTATTCATCTCCTTTTCTGTACCCTTCATAGTTGTGTTACCACATTCTTTCACATTCTTTCCACTTTCCTTCTCCTTTTCTGATTCTTCAGCTTCACTTGTTTTCCCTTGCCTAGTTTCATTTCCCCCCTTTTTGCCTATTTCGCATGTCCTTGTCATACTGGTATTTGTGGCTTCCACTCCCTGAGATGCAGGAGTAGGAAAGGGCTGGCCATTTGATTGCGAGTCAACAGTTTCACCTCTCTTTTTCTCCTTGGTTTCCCAAATATAGTCATCGCCATTTGCCAGTTGATGCTGGTTTCGGTCACCCACACATGGATTTAGACAGGTCCTGACGGCCTCTTGTTCAGGAACTTCTGGCGGCCATTTTGGTTTATTCACTTTAACCTCCTCCTCAATAGAAAATGATTTTTTGGGTGTTTCCATAGAAGGAGGCCATGTGACGTTTAGTTTCCCCCACTCTGTGTTTTGTTTTAAATTCTCACCCAAAGTTTCACGATGCCCTCGCCGCCTGCCAGAATTTGAAATTTGATCGGTTGGTTTATCTGTCTTTGAGATGGATGGATGGACTTCTTGAGCACGAACACAGCCAATGGGACCTTTCTGATCTTTGGGAATCCATAATTCTTTATGTTGCTTGTGTCCAAAACCTTCATCATAATTTCCTTTGGATTTGAAAAGTTGCTTAAAATGGGGTTTACAGTATATTTTTCCATGGAGAGAAGCGTAATTTCCCAAGCTGCCAAATCAAAGAGAAAGTGTTTTATGGCATCTATCTATCACAAATGCTCCAAGAATATCCAATTTCAGTTGACATTTTAAGTACCTATAAATAACAGTTTCTATAAATATGGCCCTAACTCATATCATTTTAGAAAAGAAATAATAAATGCATTTTATTTAATGTATTCTCAGAGATTATAGATTCGATGTATTCTAACAGATTATGTCTACTAGCAAGTGATATAACATTCACTTTCAATCTTGGTTTTATAACTTTGTTTTAAATGTGGAAATTGGTTTTTCAGGGCCATCTGCTATCTTCCTGTGCAAGAAGTAGCACAAACCATAGCAGTGTGCAGCACTAGATAGAAATTGTTCTTTGTGAGGCAGTGTGGAATAGGAGTAGGTTGAAGGTGCCTATTCTTTTGACGGATCAGTCTTCAACTCACTATTGGGTTGTGGCCTGATCCAAAGGAGGTTGCAACAGGAGCACCACCACCATGCAAATATATGGCCACAAGAAGAAGAAATGAGTCCTCACATGCATGCCTGGATACCTCAGTGGGTTAGAGGGTGGTGCTGACAATGCCAAGGTTGCAAGTTTGATCCCTGCATGGGGCAGCTACATATTCCTACATTGCAGAGGGTTGGACTAGATGATCCTCAGGGTCCAACACCACAATTCTATTGTTCTTTGTCTGGATTAAAAGTAGGCCATGGGTCTCCAAAGGCTGAAGACACCCGCTTTAGAAAAACATATTAAAAGAGACAGAGAAGAAAAATCTGTTGGTTGGGCTAGTCTGGTGTGAAAGAGTGAGAGAATTTGTTAAGAGGAGTCAGTCAAACAGTTGAGATAATCAGTCAGAAGGTATTAGGAAGGTATAGGCCAGTAAAGAAACTGAAGTTAAGATACTGACAGGAATATTATCTGAGAAACCATAAACTTGTTAATGTTTGTAAAATAAACTTGTTTATTTGGTTCACTTTTAACAACTGTCTGGACTCAGTGTTTTACCTGAGAGTAACAGGTTGGTGGCAGCGGGGAAGCAAGCACAGTGGTGGCACAGGGATCAATAGAACGTTAAACGTCCGGGGACCCTGTGTGATCGCCACCACCAAGGAACGTCAGACCTTGCATCTGATAGCCACACATCTCCCTGCGTGGTATGTGAGCCGGACATTTCATACATGACCCCCCAAGTGTGGAAAGAGGAACCACAACCCATTTGTACTTTCTGTTTGAACACTTTTCAGATAAACCAAGGTGTGTTTCAGATTCATTACACAAGTATTGATTAACTGCAGCGTACTGAAATACAGCACAGCAATGCAAGCGTGGTGAGGCTGTCCAGTCACATCACTACTATTCCTGAGAGCCAAATGGGAATGGGCAACGTGGTAGGAGAGCAGTGCAGTGTACCTCTTCTCTTTTGGTTGATCTTTGCTGCTTTTTCTTGGAATCATTTTACATGGTGTTTTTTTTAATAATCATACATAAACTGATATATTTCTTTTCTTTGTTTTTTAATTGCATGATTGTATTACTGTAAGCTGTCCTGAGGCCTTTTGTTGAAGGGTAAGTAATGAATTTTTCAACTAAATAAATATTATGAGTTCCTTGGGAAACATAGCATATTTAGTGTCCATGTGCAATATTATTTTGCAAACGTAGCAAATGGAAAATAATTTCCAGGGAACAGATCCACCCCATCATTCTTGTTGCTCTGATTCTACCTACAAGACTTACATCACACTTTGCATCCAGCTCTGACAAGTTCTAAAATATGGAGAACCGATACCCCCCCCCTTAGATGGAAATGTCCAAAGAGAAAGAGCTTAAGTGACCTGCCAAACGACCATTTCGGTGCTAGAGTTCGGCAGGAATTCCCGGTCTGTTGACTTTTGACCCACTCTCTTGGATATCACTCATATGAGAACAGATGCCGGCTATGACAGTATTTGTATGTCAACGTGTTAATTGTTCACTTCATCTTACCTTAATTTACTGCCACAATGGTGACACCGGAAACATGATTTATGAAAGGTCTGCTTGTCGGCAACCAGGCATTCCATTGGATAGACTCTCTTTTGACAAAGTAGGCACGTTTCCTTTCCCTGAAGTTGCAGTTTCTAGAAATAAATAAGACAGGGTCTCAGAGCTATTACTCATTTTTTCCCCCTTCAAGCTCTGCACCAAATGTTTTGCCACCACTAGGAAAGCTGAAATGCTTGACTCACATTGAATTAACACCTAAGATTCCAGTTTAAAGGGCCAAATAAAATCCATGTTGCATCATAACCTATACATCCTTGGGAGACTAGGCTCACCTGTTTACTTGGAAGGCACAGATTGCGGTTTAATATTCCAAGAGGAAGAGTGACTCATGCTTCCTACTTTTACATTTTCACTGTCATGTGCCAAGCAGGAGCTTGCATAGCGAAGCTGCATATTTCTGCAGCCGGAGCTCGCCCACACCTTCCCACTGGGGAGGCGATGCATATGTTCCCCCTTAGCACATATTTCAGTGGAAATGCCTGTTTTTCTTCTTTCACTGCATTGGGGATTTTCTGCAGGCAGCAGATCATACATTTTTAAAGGGTTGGCTCAACAGCATTGATCAATAGTCCAAGACATTTTGTGTTATTTACTTTGTTGAATCAGACCTGTTCTCCTTGGACAACGTGGATTATTACAGTGATGTCGATCCCTTTGTGTGTGTGTGTTTTTTTGGGGGGGGGGCTTGATGCTGTTTAGCAATGAAGTTGCTGCCAAGGTTTGCATTGCTGTGCTCTCTGCGAGGGACTGTGTTCCATCCAGGAATGGATGAAACCAGCTGACCAACTCCACAGTCCCACCACCTGCATACTGAAACTATAAACCAGGGCTGACTCACCTGTGCCCCCTCCCCCAGATGTTGTTGAATTACAACTTCCATAAGCCCCAGCTAAATTTGGCCAATGTTCAGGAATGATGGGAGTTGTAGTCCAACAACATCTGGGGGAAGGGGCACAGCTTAGACATCCTTGCTAAAAAGAAGACACCAGAATAGATGACCGCAATCTGGATTTTTTTCCTTTTCTTTTTGAATTACATTTGGCCAGAAGAAGAGAGAATGGGACTTGGAAAGAAATTTTGTTCTTGAAATACCCTATTTAGGTTGAGCTAATCTTTTGAATTATGGTACTGGAGGAGACGCTTGAGAGTCCCATGGACTGCAAGAAGAGAACAAACCTATCCATTCTGAAGGAAATCAGCCCTGAGTGCTCACTGGAAGGACAGATCCTGAAGCTGAGGCTCCAATACTTTGGCCACCTCATGAGAAGAAAAGACTCCCTGGAAAAGACCCTGATGTTGGGAAAGATGGAGGGCACAAGGAGAAGGGGACAACAAAGGACGAGATGGTTGGACAGTGTTCTCGAAGCTACCAGCATGAGTTTGACCAAACTGCGGGAGGCAGTGGAAGACAGGAGTGCCTGGCGTGCTCTGGTCCATGGGGTCACGAAGAGTCGGACATGACTAAACGACTAAACAACAACAACAATCTGTGAATATTTTACATGTGCTCCTCTATGCTTAAATGTATTGACACTGTGGGGTTTTTTTGCATTTAGACCATTCATACAGTTCTTGGTTTGCTGATTTAACTGTTTTTAGCATTATTTAATTGGAAGAGAGAGAGAGAGAGAGAAATGCCCCCAACTCTGCCAGAAAAGGTTTAGGTAAGGCGATGGTCCCATGACTCTGATTTTCCCTGGGATCAGATTATTCTGATTCGGATTGCTCTGTTATTATACTTTTGACATTGATGTATTTACTGACAGGTTGTACATATTATTGCTATGAAGCACTTTGAGCTCAACTTTGCTGTTGGAAAAGTGGCATGCAAGTAAATCAGATGAAATCCCTCACAGATGAAGCCCATCACTACTTTTATTATAGCAATTAAAATGGATTAATATGGCATCAATATCATCACCCTTTGTTTTTAGTCTCTTAGCTGTGATATAATGACCTGAAATGTTTTTATTGCTGTTATTATGACCCTGATTATATTGCTTATATTTTACAAGGTTTTTAATTCTTTTAAATCTTGTATACTACTGTGGGAAAATATTTGGAATGAAGGCTAATCATTTCTTTAAATAAATAAATATCCAGGGAGGCCAAAGAGTTGTTGGGGAGGGGAGAGAAAGGGGCAGGAAAGTCCCTTTCTATGAGCTTCTTTTTGTTTCCTATTCATGGGTTCCAAGCCCATAAGTTGGTTTCACATTTACGTATACTGTAACAGAGAGTTTGGAAATCCCAAAATCCTATAGATGTAATCACCCTAAAAAGTTCTGGTAGTGCAAGCATTTCTGGCAATGCAATTAAACTTCCCCTGTGGTGTAGTGGTTAAGAGTGGTAGTCTCGTAATCTGATGAACCGGGTTCACGTCTCCGCTCCTCCACATGCAGCTGCTGGGTGACCTTGGGCTAGTCACACTTCTCTGAAGTCTCTCAGCCCCACTCACCTCACAGAGTGTTTGTTGTGGGGGAGGAAGGCAAAGGAGAATGTTAGCCGCTTTGAGACTCCTTCGGGTAGTGATAAAGCGGGATATCAAATCCAAACTCTTCTTCTTTTCTTCCTGTTCAACCCCATGAACCACTTAAAGCTGTTCCAGATGGTTGTGGAGAAATCGGGGATGTGCAGGCAGAGAATCATAGAATCATAGAGTTGGAAGAGACCACAAGGGCCATCGAGTCCAACTCCCAAAGAGAAGAGGGAGAGGAAGTTCTGTGGTGCAGCCAAAAGTGTTTACACAAGCGGAACTATTTACCTGGATAACGTCTAGTGATTATATCCATAACTTCACCACTCCTTTTCACAATGTTTTTTTACTGCTCTTAGTGTCTTCTGTCTCACTATAACATGTATTTGCAATAGTATGAATGAAGTGTTTTCACCAAATCAGTGCAATATTATTGTGCTTCCTTTCCCTGCTCCATCAATTTGTGCCCATCCCTTGGCACAAACATCATTGAGAATGGCTTCCTATGGGAGAATCATTTTTGACAATAATACCACACTCCACAGAGTAGAACTGCAAATAAATGCAACATTTTATGATGTCTTCTTTCTCTCTGTCTGGCATTCTGAGTTTCAGCCCTAAACACACTTCTATAATTGGATCATTACCACGGAGCACATTGTAAGGGTTGGGCTATAAATCTCTTTAAAGGCCTGCACATATAAAACAAAATGAAGTTGCATTAAGGCAGGGGTAGCTAACCTGCCACTTTCCGAATGTTGATGGACTACAATATCAATCATCCCTGACCGTTGGTCATGCTGGCTAGGGATGACGGGAGTTGTAGTCCATCGACATCAGGTGGCTGGAGATAAGACACCCCTGCATTATGGGCATACTCTTCTAGGAAAAAGTCAAGCACTAGCCACTTTTTTTTAAAAAAAAATGATGGCTGCAAAATATCATATTAATTTTATACGCCAAAGATCCAAAGACCTTCATTCAATTAAGTGCAAAACAAAACAACCCACACAGGTTAGCATACTTTTAAAACTGAAGGAATCAACAAAAGTATCTTAAAACAAATGTCATAGTATGTTAATTATTTTGTTCTAATTTTAGTGCTCAGGAAAATGTCATTCCCAGAAATCAAATTTAACATTTGCCTTTTTCAACCTAAATCTAGGTTAGTCCCACACTTGGCACATATATCAAAGCACATGCCTTTGGAAAGGAAAGGGAAGGAAGAAGAAAGATTTCTGAGACACGGAGAGAGTTGGGGTAAGTGGGAGGGGAAAACACCAGCAAAGAATTGTTAGTTGGAGTTATGTAACTTCACTCTTCCAATAGACACATTAATTGCACTCCATGTTTCATTGCCATGGCGCCATACTCTTCCCAAGCTGTTAATACCTGCTTCACACGCTGCATGCTTATTTACCACTGATAAACTCTGCCTCCTCGTGGAAGCTACTTCTCACTTCTGCTTCGGCAGCATCAGACACGGTGTAGCCGAGGCTTTTGAAGACTCTCTCGCTTTCTTGCCAAGTCTTCTGAAAATTCCTTAGCAGCTCTTCTGGTGAATCAGCAGCAGAAATATCCAAGATATGCCCTGAGATGACGTCTTCATAGGTTGGCGGTGCACGCTTGAAGCCAAATCCTGACTGCATCCCATCTGCACTTCGTGATGTGGAGGTGGCAGTTCTCGATTCCACAACGGTGTTCTCAAATGTATCCATGCCGGAGGAGCATTCAGTGTGGAACTTTGCATCAAAGCACACCCTGGGTTCCAAGGGATGCTCTTTAATGGCACATTGCTTTTGCTTGCAAGGTGCGTTTTCCTTGGGTTCTCTTTGCCACTTGCCTGGAAACTTTTGGAAGCTATCTAATCTCTTCTCACTCTCTTGGGAACTTTGGCTCAATTCCTCCTTCCTAACCCTGTGCCTTTCTTCTTTTATTTTACCACTGATTACACCATTCTCAACATACTTTTTCTTTGTTTTCACCTCAGCCACTGGCTTATCATGAAGTGTTCCTAACACTACATGTATTTTATCCTCACTCTCCTTTCCCAATCTTTCAGATGCAGACGGTTCCTTCCTTATGGGAATAATCAATTCAGGGACTTCGGCCTTCTGTGCAAGACCTTGGGGACCAGTCTTGGAAACCTCAATATTCTGAGTCCTGCAGACAGAGTCCATATTTTGTCCATGTGGCTCTAAGCCTTCTGGAATGTTTCCTCCCTTTTTGGAGATGTGAGTCTTGTTTGTTTTGGAATCTTCACTAGCTTTTTTCACTGTACCAGCAGTTATTTGGGATTCATTTACGGACGACATTTTTGAAGTTAAAACATCAGATTGCCGTGCCTCAATCTTGATTTGTCGGCGGAGTGTTGCAGGAGATTTCACTATCTCTGACCTCTTCTCCACAATAGGAACTGGGGTTACTGATCGGTTTTGCGTTGCTCCTTGAGCGAGTTTTACTGTGGTGTCTTTAAGCTTGGCCAGCTGCTCAGAACGGCTTCTTGGAGGAGAGGGGGAGAGGCAGGCAGCTGGCCGCTGCACCTTAGACGTTGGTGTAGTAGACCTGGGAGGTGGTGATGGTGGAACCGGGGTACTTTCCCTTTGAACAGGAGACAAGACCTCCCTGAGAGGAGATTCAATGCATCTAGATTCAATTGTAATGTAAGTAGGTGAAGGTGCTCTCATTCTTAGGGTTGAGGGTGAAGAAGTTCTGGTTTCCGAAAACCTGTGTTCACTAACTTGCTGTTTCACCTCTCGATGTGCCCTTGTGTCTTTGATCATCTCTTTAGTCTCCTGTGATTCTTTCCTGCTTGAACCAATGCTTACTTTAGCTATCTTTTGCAATGATCCCCCAACTTTAGGAAACTCTTTTCTTGGTTTTTGGGGTTTTGTGGAATTCATGGCTGTCTGGATGGCCTCCTCAAAGGATCCAAGCATTTTGGTGGCTTGATCTTTAATCAGCGATAACTCTTCTTTCATCTTCTCAACATCATTCCCTTGTGTGAAGTAAGCTAAGTTTTGCTTCCTGTCTTGTTCTACCAACCACTCTGGAATGACATTTAAGAATGTCTGTAATGTTTTGAGCCCATTTTTATTCGGCTCAGTTTCAAACTCCTTCACTCTGGACAACACCTGCTGTACTTCCTCACGTTTCCTCAAAAACTCTAATATATCGACTGGGCTTTTCTCGTTACTCTGCAGTGATCCTCCTGGTGAAATGGATGATAATGTCTTTTTCTGTGCCAGCTCTTGTTTCATCTCTGTTGCCTTTAAAAGGCATTTTTTCTGCTGTGTGGACTTTTCCTGGGCATATTCCTTTCCTTGTAGGCTGCTAGTTTTCTGGGGCAGTTTTTTATTTTGGGCATTTGTTTCTGAAACAAATGCTTTCTCTTTCTGTGAGATAGATGCCTGTGACTCCTGATGCATATCAATTATCTTTTGCTTGACCATTTTCTCTGATTTATTGCTAACCTCGTCTTGTTTTCTTTGGATTATTACTTTCTCTTCCTTGGGGCAAGCGATGACTTGCTTCTGCTTTCTTTCCACAGCCAAGGAGACTCTTTCTTGCTTCATTTCTTCTGTCCCTATTTCTTTCCTTTGAACTAATATTTGCTTCACTTCACTTGAATCTTTCTCTCTTCCATCCTGCTTGCCTTCTGTATATTTTAGGAGTCCTTTCCCCACGTGCATCTTCTCATCAACGTTCACCTGGTTATTTGTCTTTGTGGTGCTTTGCTTTTTTCTGATAGAATTGCTTACATTGTCTTTCTGTTTCTCTTTAACTTCTTGCTTCACAGCATTCTGGAAGCTAGTTCCCTCTTGCTTTTTATGCATCTCAGACTCCTTGTGGGTTTCATATGAACTTTGTTCTAAGGTGGGAAGCTTGATGGTTCTTACATTGAAAGTAGGAGAGACCAGTTTGCTTTTAGGCATGTGCAAATGCTCCACAGTTTTCTGTTGCTCTCCTGCATGCATAGGATGTTCTTCATGGGTCTGTACCTTCTGAGAAGACACACAGTGCTTTGTTAGGCTTTCTGACTCATGCGTTGATGTTTTTTGAGTGTGTTCCTCTGCTGAGATCCTAACAATGGTTTGAGACTGTTCAGCAGCCAATACCGTTGACATAGACTGCAGTTTATTGCTTTGTGACACCACAACCTGCGCCTTTCCCTGACATTCAGGCTGAGTGGGCCGATCTGGAGCTGAGGGCAAAAGGCCTGGCAGAGGGGTTTGATCCTGTTTGTCTGGTTTTAGTACTGGCAGACAATGTTCTGGCTCTGTCTGAACTGAACTTCCCGAAGCTTCACTGTTTCTTCTCATAACCACTTTGCAAACATCTTGGGTTTGCTTCTGCTCCATCTGTTCTCTTTGCTGCCTGTATTTTTCTTCTGCGATCATTAAAGGGGTTTTGAATTTTCGCACATAAGGCTTAGGACTTGCTTGTGTCACATCTGCTGGCAGGGAAGGAGATTTGACAAGCGGGAGTGGACTTGTTCTCTTTAATGGCGAGGGCTCCAGCTTGATCACTTCCATAACTGATGCCGGCCTTCTAACCTCTTCAGCCCTTGCACAAACTCTTTCTTCTCTCTTTTCACAGCTAACAACATTCCTCGTTGTTGTGCTCTCCATGTTTTCTTCCATTATTTTTGTGGCATTGTTTTCTTGGTGCCTCTGGACAATGCTTGGGTGAACTTTGTGAGATGTTTTCTGCTGGGGTGCTTCTGACTCTTTCGTAAGTTCTATTGGAGGATGTTTCTTGGTTTGTGGGGCCTTGCCAGGCTTAACACTGGCATGAAGCTGAGTCGACTGCTGCAAAGTGTTGTCTAGACGTTTGAGGAAATGTTCTTTCCTTTGCTTTGCCTGATGAACAGCAAAGGGCTGAGGAACTGGAGATGAAGCCAAAGCCACCAATTCATGCTCATCTTCGATAGGGGGTGGAGGTGGAGGAGGAAAATGTTCATATTCGGCTTTAGCCTGTCCTATGGGGGGCGGAGGGGAAGGAAAGCTTTGTCTGTCAGAAGCCATCATGAAATGAGTCAGAGGAGGAGGAGGAGGCAGAGGAAGATCTGCTTCAGATGAAGTCACTGAGATTGGGGGTGAAGGGGGAGGGGGAGGGGGAGGCGGAGAATCAATTTCTGTCCTGTCTGGGCCTTTGGGGTTTTTGTTTGGATTCAGTGGATTTTTCACCACACCTCTGAAGTTCGATGCCGCAGCTTCCACTTTAGCTTTTCCTTGAAACTTCACTGTGGATTTTTCATTTTGCTGGATAATGTCTTGCTTCCTCTCGGCTTCTTTAAATTGGCTGTGCATTTCCTGGGTGACTCTGACTTTTTTATTGGTTTTAATATTCTGCTCTGATGCCATGGAAACCTCCGCTTGGGTCGCCTTAACATTCTTTTTCTTCTCTTGGCAAACTGCCTTTGAATACTGAGATTGTTTTCTATCTTGCTGCGCCCCTTGCACTTCAACATGACCAGTTGCTTTGGAAATCATGCCAGTTGACATGTTGACCAGCTGCTCCGCACCCCTGCGATGAGAGCTGTGCTCACGGGCCGACAATTTTGATTTTTCTTTCCTCTCCTCCTGAACGCTCATGTCAAAATATTCTTCATCTTTACATTCCTGGAACACATTCTGCTTCTTTCCAGTCATTACTTGCTTTGCAGATGGTCCAATGCCGGGTGAACTGCCTTTCCTCAGCATTCCACCTCCCTCTGACTTCTCTGTTCTTTCGCTTTTCTGAATACTGCTAGGAAGAGCAGGTTGATCAATCACATATTGATCTGCATGACTTTTTGCTTCCCTTTTCACAATGTTCTGGACTCTGACCTTATTCGTGGACTTATCCACTTTCTTGGTGACCTTGTGCTGGGAATTAGATAAGCACTTCACATTTTTCTTATCTGACTCATGTGCCTTGCTGTTCCATTTCTGAACAGAATGGATTGCTCTGGTGCCTCCAGTGAGAACGCTTGTCTCCCCAGACTTCATTCCTTCATGAAGTTCCTGGTGACATTCTTCAATATTATTTTGTGAACTTTCAGTTACATTAACTTGCTTCCTGACTAATTGCTGAGGTGGCTCATGCAGTTGCTCGGTGAGCCTCTTCATCTCTCGGCCGGTGCCTGTTTGCTGCAGCTTTGTTTTAGTTTCTGCAGAGGTTTCAAGAAAGCTCTCTACCTCCACCTGAACATCCCTCCTGACCATTTCCTCTTTGCTGACGCTCTTGAAAGACCGATGTGCTGCTTCTAAAGACCTCAGTGTGGATTCAAGGTCACCTCGAACAACCTCTTCTCTCAATACCTGGCTTTTTGTGTTTCTTGCTTTCTCCAGAGATTCAATCGCTTGCTTAATATCTCCAGGGATGACATCAGGCTTTTCTGTTTCCTTCAGCTGAGAAGCCGATTCTTTAAGGGACTTCAGAATTGCAAGGATGTCAGCTTTTATAATTTCTTCCTTCTCTGTAACAGTTGTTTGATTTATGGCCTGGCTGAGGGAATTTAAAGCTGCCTTCAAATCACCCCTTATAATTTCTTCTTTGCATACATGACAAGATGTATTTTGTGGCTCTGTTGTAAAGATTTTAACTGCATTGCACACATCTCCAGGGATTATGTCAGTTTCCTCAACTGTCCGCTGAATTTGAGACTTCTTTTTCTTAAGCAACAGTTTTGTAGCTTCAACATCACCACCGATGATTTCCTCCTCCTCCTCTTCTTGATTGTGTCTTGCAAATGTTTCGTTTTCGCCTGTCTGGAGTAGTCTCAAATAATCTAGTGCCCCAGCTTCTATGCATGTTGTAAAAAACTGAACATTTCCCCTTTCTGAATCATCTATTTTAGGTCTTTCTGATATTTCATAATTCATTGCAGAAGAGAGAAGGCTATGAATTGTACGCTTCACATCGCCACATATCACTTCTTCTTGCTCAATTTTATCACTATCCTTTTTGTGAAAGAGAGAATAGACTGTCATGTTAATATCACCTCTCTCGTTTTCCTGAATTAAAATTCCACGTTTTACAGAGCTGTCCTTACTAAACAGGTTTTTTATGGCTTGCTGTATATCACCTCTCACTACCTCTTCCTTTTCAATGTGAACATCTGTTGATCTATTCAGCAGTTGCTCTTTTGCTAAATTCACATTTCCCTTTTCATCTTCATTGACTTTAGTTTCCCTTTCAATGGGGCCTGGTTTGGACAGTAGGTTCAACATGATGTTGGCTAAATCTCCTCTGATTATCTCTTCTTTTTGTATTTCAGGAGCCTCCTGATTCATGAGTTTATATTTTGTCATTCGGACATCGCCAATTTCATCTGCTTCCAAGATGATCCCATGGGATTCTACGACTTTGTGAGAATAAAGTTCCTTTAAAGTTTCTTTCACACTTTTCCCTATGATTTCTTCCTTTTCAACTCTGCTTTCATTGAATTCATGGAAAGGAGTTGTTTCAAACAGCCACGTCGTAGTCTTTACATCTGCCTGTGGAATTTCTTCTTTATCTATTTTTGTATCGTTTTCGTCAGTTTCCTTAATGGAGTCCAGAGGCTGGTTTTCAAAAAGCCACACTGCATGCTGAACATCACCTTCTTGCACATCCTCCTTTGTTACTGTCTTGACATCTTTATACTCTGACCCCTCTCCTCTAATCTCATCCATGGTGTGTGTTTCAAATAACCAAGTAGACGTTTTGACATTGCCTTGCTGTATTTCGCTGACACTCACTGTTCTTACATACATGCCTCCTTGGCTTTCTTCAGACTCAAATAATTTCTTGTTGGCCTTCACGTTGCCACCCTGCACAGTATCGACTGTGGGTACAATGAATTTTTCCTCATCTGAAATGGTGTCCAGCGGCTGTGTTTCAAATCGGTATCTGACCGAACTAACATCTCCTTTCTGAATATCTTCCTGGGTGACAGATTTTATAACATACACATTATCTGATTTGTTTATCGATCCTAAAGGCTTTGTTTCAAACAACCACCGCGTTCCACGTACATCCCCATGAATTACTTCTTCCTTCTTCACGGTAGTCACCTCATGATAATACCCTTCTTTGTCTTGAATTGCGTAAAGTGGCTGGGTCTCAAAGAGCATTCTGTAGCTTTTCACATCCCCTTTGGCTATTTCTTCTTCACTTATGGTTTTCTTGGTGCTGACATCTACAGAAGATTCATCTTTAATCTGGTCCAAAGAAAACGTCTCAAAGATGAAACATCCTTTCCTCACATTTCCACCTTGTATGTCTGTAACAGTTTTAACTGAGGTCCTGTCTCCCTGGTGGTCTGTTATTTTGTCAATTGACTGGTTCTCAAAAAGCCAACAGCAGCGCAAAACATCCCCTTTCTGTATATCTTCACTTTGGATGGTTTTAATTTTGTTCACAACTTCCTCTGAGCTGACATTTATTGAGTCTAACGATTGATTCTCAAATTTATACCGCATGGTGGAGACATCTCCAGGCTGGATGTCAATTTCCACCACCCGCTTGAGTTCTTTCTCTTCTTCTCCTTGGATATTTTCTAGGTTTTCAGTCTCAAAAAGGAAACAAGCTGTGCGGACGTCACTTCCCTGAATGTCCTCCTGCTCCACAGTGTGAAGTTTTATGGCTGTTTCTGCTTCTTCCCTTATTGCATCAAGAGGCTGAGTTTCAAAGAGCCAGGTACAGGTCTTGACATCTCCTCTGCGGATTTCTTCACTGTCTGTCGTGACCTTCTCTTTGTCATATAGAGATTCCATTGGCTGGGTTTCAAATAACCACCTGCATGTTTTAACATTCCCCTTCACAATTTCAGTTGTCTCAGTCTGTTCTGTGCTTTCTTCATCTTCCACGTTGCTAAAGTATTTAATGGAGTCAAGGGGCTGAGTTTCAAACAGCCACTTGGCTGTTTTCACATCACCTGACTGTACTTCTTGTGAGGAGATCCCTTTGATGATCTCAATTTTTTCAATACTCTCGTCAAACTGGTCAATGGGCCTCGTCTCAAAGAGCCACCTGCAGTTCCTGACATCCCCTCTCACGACTTCCTCTTGTCGAATTGTTTTAACTTCATGATATTTGCCATGCCTATCTTGGATGGCATATAATGGAGTTGTTTCAAAAAGACCTTTGTTTAATTTTACAGCACCTCTTGTTACACCTTCCACATGGATTTTACATGAGTCGTCGTGTTTTCTGAAACGGCACATTTCAAATGCATGTTTGCAGCTGCTCACATCCCCCTTGTCAATTTCCTCCAGTCTCACAGTTCTTATGACTTCTTTCTTTTCTTCTCTAATCTGTTCAAGGGGCTTAGTCTCAAAAATCCATTTCTGATGCCTCACATCCCCTTTTTCTTCCTCAGTGGCAGCCATTTTCTGAAGCTTCCCAACATCTGGGCTGTCTTTCAGCATATCCATTGGCAGTGTTTCAAACAAGTGTTTTGTGGTATTTACGTCACCTCCGATTATTTCTTCTGTGGGTAGAGGATTTTCATCTCCACTTTCCTTTAGAGTGTCAAGAGGCTGAGTCTCAAAAAGCCAGCATTTTCTGCAGACATCAGTGCCTAGGATGACTTCTTTTTCCACCACAGTTTCTTCAGTCTCCTCCTTAATGGCATCTAAAGGCTGGGTTTCAAAGAGCCATTTTGCCCTGCCTACTTCACCTCTGACACCCTCCTCCATGGAGATTCCACGGACAACTTTGATTTCCAAGGAATCTTTGTTGATCATGTCCAAAGGCTGCGTTTCAAACATCCAGCGCACTGTCCTGACATCTCCTCTCTCAAGGTCTTCTCTGTGGACAGTTTTAATCTCTAGCATTTGGCCCAAATTGTTTCTAATAACATACATCGGTAGAGTTTCAAAATGCCTTATACTTCTCTTCACACCGCCTTTAATCTCCTGTAATTCAGATCGGAGCTGCAGCAGCTTAGTTTCATCCACTGAATAAAGTTGTCCAATGCTATCCAGATGTTGTGTTTCAAACATATACCTCACCGTTTTCACATCTCCACCAGTGATCTCCTCATCAGAGGTTTCATTGGATTCCTGGTCTTTCTCATGGTGAATTTTATTCATTGAGTCCAGTGGCTGAGTTTCAAACATCCATGCAGCTGTGCGGACATCACCTCGAGCCAATTCAGGAATTCTGTCTGCGCTTTCAGTGTTGTCTGAAGAATGTCCACCCAGAGCATCAATGGGCTGGTTTTCAAACATCCAGGTGGTATACTTAACATCCCCACCTGCAATGATTTCTTGACTGGCAATGCTTTTAACATTGTCCGGGTCAGGAGATTCATCTTTGATGGAATCCAGAGGCTGATTCTCAAAGATCCACCTCATAGATTGGACCTCTCCCTTGAGGATTTCATCCCACTCCAGATATTCCCTTTCTGGGCTCATGCACTTCTGAGGGCTGCTCTCTGTGTTTTCAAAGACGTACCTCGCCTGGCGTACATCTCTTGCAGCTGAGCTGCTTATTTCAGTGTCACTAGACACGATATCAGAAATATCATTGAAGTAATCTTTTTCCAAATTCTTTCTCAATTCTGGGTGGATGTGTTTGTACAAACGCTTTAATTCGTAAAGGTTTCGTTGCTTGGAATACAGATCTTTGGGAAGGGGCTGCTTCGATGGAGAGGGAGAGGATTCAGGGGACTGGGAAAACTCTGTCATTTCAGGTGGAGCCTGTAGTAAGTCTGGAGAAGGTGGAGGAGGAAACTCCTCTGTACTTGCATACTTGGAAGAGCAGCTATAAGCTGCAGCTGAGGCAGCAGATGTGCACTCGGTTTCCCTCGCCATATATATTCCTTGCTGTCTATTTGCAGAAGCCACTTCAGCCGAAGAGGAAAAGGCTGCAGAAGGCCAGGCCATTTCTGGATACTCATTTTCAATCTTTAGGGGACAAAATTAGTTGTTTCTTTTAAAAAACTGTTTCCTTGAATTCATTCTATATAGTTCACTCAGCCCTCCCAAGTGCTAAGCAGCAGGAGCTCAAATTTCTAATCTACCTGAGAACAAAACTAATGTCCAACAGTGTGAGTCAACATACTGGGGAAGGGCCATTGCTCAGTAGTAGAGCAGCTGCTTTTCAGGCAGAAGGTCCAAATTTCAATTCCTGGCATCTGTAGGCAGGGCTGTGAGAGTCCGCAGCCTGTTAGGCTTGAGAGCTGCTACCAGTCGGTGTAAACAATAATAGGCTAGATGGGCCTACCTGGTAGAAGGCAGCCTCCTACATTCTATGAATTAGAACTGGTGCAATTCATCCATAGCCTCCATTACTTCAACAAGGTAGTTTGTTCCGATATTATTTATCTGCACTATAGTATATACACATTCTGAGATAATCTTGATCTTGCCTGCTTTTATCTCATATTAACAGATGCAGCAGTCATAGGCCTATGCCTTCTTGTAAGAATTGTAAATAGACAGAACACAGAGCAAGGAGCCAGATAGTTTATACCCGTAAAATATCACTTATCTACACTATAGTGTGTGTGCCTTCTTCTAAGAATTGGAAATGGAATACAGAACATGCAGCCAGAGAAAAAGAATTTAACAGCACACAAAGGATATTTTAAAAAGGAAAGCTGTACCTTATAGGTGGGTGTTGATCAAAAAATACACTTAAGGATGTTAGAGAATTCCAGATTATGTCTGTAAAATTTAGACTAAACACTTGCAAGATCTTCCTGGATCTCTCCCAAACAGACCTAAATATAATTTAATATACAAACAGCACTGTCCTGTGAGTCACTATACATTGGTTTATGGGATCACGCTTAAGGAGCCCAATGTTGTTATGACGCTTTAACAGGTACATGGGAAGGTAAGGGGGGGGGGTCACAACCCCAACTCTGCTATTGGCTGCCATGCTCACAGCATCCTAAAAACTTTTTCTGTCAAAGAAAAGCCAGTGTAATCAAATCCCACTACTTCATTGCAGCAAGGACTTGGCAGGAAAAACAGTGAGCACACTCTGTCTTGCTAGCAAGTGATCAGAGGACACTCTAGCTGGAGTCACTGTTTGCCGTGACACAGTTTTAATTTGCCCCCAAACAACTGGAGCATACCCCCCCTTGCCACACACATCCCTTGTTTACGGACTTAAGATTTGCACTGGAAATATCACTTAAACGAATGTAACATGGCTATTCTGAATTTAAAGGCACTGCAACTCAGAAAAGAATGTTAACTATATGCAAAAAATGATAACAATTCAGGATTGTTTGCATGGAGATAATCCCGTTTTCGGCACCACCGACCTTGATCTGCTTTGCAGGCGTTCCACTCTCTCGGCCAGAATGGAACTGGGCTGTTTTTTCAAAGTGCTGCTTTAAGGATTGCGTAGAAATCTTTGGGATCTCCTCATCTGTAGCTGCATTGACCACTGTGATACAGAAAGAAAACGAAAAGAAAAACGAAAACTTGAATCTATATTGGCTGCATGAAAATTCATCAGCATTTTTCTGTGCGTTTCTCCCCACAGGCACATTTTTGTATGTGACCCCCCCCCCCCGAAAAAACTATATTGCATTTTTATAACATATTTTCACAAATGTATGCATTTTTATGAACAACTCCCCCTAATGGATGCATTTCATTCCCCCCCCCTCAAAGTGCAAATTTCAAAGGATGGTTTGCATTTTGGTGTGCATATTATTTGGGATGTGTGAGTTACACCCTTGTGCAAGTTAATTGAAACAAACAATGAATTTAGTAGTTTATTGTACAAAACTCACATACAAAACTAGCAGACATGACCTCTGCTATTTTTAAGCAGCATTTGAACATGGTTTGGCATGGAGTCTACTAGTTTTGAACAGTCACTGTTGATTTTCAGATCCCTGTACCACACCTGAACCAGCTTCTCCATAGTCGTACAGTCTACAGAACGGAGGCAACTTTTGCATATAGCCCACAAATTCCCAATGGGATTTACGTCTGAGGAATTCCCTGGCCAATCAAGCACCTGTATTTGCTGCTCTGTCATGAATTTCTTCACCACTTTCGATATGTGACAGGGGGCTAGGTCCTGCTGCAATATTCCAGTACCATCAGGATACCTATTTTTCAGCTCTGGAATAACCCTCTTTTATAGAACCTCAATATATTGTGGCGAGCACATCATTACTTCTATTGGCTTCCGGCTTCCGGCACCATAATGATCAACTGACTTTTCGTGTTTGTTTTGAGTACAGGATTACGAGTAAGACAAAAAACGTGCTTTGTTTCAATTAATTTGCACAAGGGTGTAGATAGTGTTGCAAACCAGAGCAACACTCCTCCATCCCTACTTCAGGAATCCCCAAAGGCTTGAGCCTTCCCAGTAGCGTGATTGGTTGGAAGATGCTACCAAAAACCACCAGGGTGGATCTGATGGGCCTCTGGGTCAAAGTCTAGCCTGGAGACTCTATGGTTCTTATTCTGCACTATTTCTCTAGCATTGATAGCAGAGAACCTTTCATAGATAGAAAGTCCTAGCCATGAGCTGGAAGCAAAGTGAACCAGAGTTTATTTGCTGAGTGACATAGCAGCACCTCTTTCACATGTCAGATCAGAGCTGATTGAACACTGCAATAACAGGGACTGCGAGCCTTTATTAATTTCTGCCTAGGTGATCAGTCCAAGGGTAATTATATCCTTTGATATTCATGACATTAAAATATCTGCTAGGGGAATTGTTACAATAATAATAGAGAAAGAAAAATTGTTTGCCTAAGCCCAGGGCACTTGTGAAGAACACTCAAGCATATATTAGGTAATTTTAAGCACACCACCATTCATATCAATGGGATGTATGAATGTGCTTAAGAGGAGATGCAAAGGCTTCTGGGCTGGAGTGAGTGTAAATAACCTTAATTATATTCTAATCTTTATGGCCACAATCCATCCAAAGTTAAGTCCCACTGATTTTGATGGATGATATTTAAGTAGGTGCTTAGTTCTCCAGTCAAAATTAATGGCACTCCCAGGACTTAATTGTGGATGGATTTTGTCTTTCATCCATATGCATACAACAGAATTTGCTGTGTGAAAGGGTAGCTATTGCTTCTTGCCTCCCAGTATATTCTCATATTTCTCTTACCTGTTTCCTCAATGCTTTGAGTGACGTTAGAAGCTCTCATAGCCTCAGACAAAGCTTGTTCACGATGAGAAACCTGCAAACACAAATACACACCACAAAATAATTAAATAAACCAAATCTCAATGAAAAATCAATATTTTAATTTGATCTATTGTATGCTTTATGCAACTCTGGGAGGAGGAGGGACAAGTGCTTTAAGGAGGGAACAGTGTGAGTCCTTCCTACACTAGAACTGATGCTCTGTAGTTATCTGTGAGTCAGAAAATCAGCAGTTAAAATTTCACCTCTGCCAAAAATTCACAAGGCAGGCAAGTTGCCATCTCTTCATCTCTTGAAATGCATTTATTTATGTATTTTATTGATGTATATACTACTATTTATAAATATGTAAGAGCAATGCTTGACAGTGCTTGAATTGGGGGGACAGAGAGGGTCCAGCCTCCCTTATTTTAGGGGTCAGTCCTCCTACATGGCTGCATCATTTGGCTAAGCTTAGTATGTTAGGGGGTGAGAGATTTCCCCCACCCCATCCCCATAATTTAAGCCCCATATAATTGGACATGCCATCATCATCATCATCATCATCTGAAAGCATTCTGTGATAATACTGGGACAATAATTTAGCCTACTATCATGGGAATTGGGCCTGCTTGTGTGTAAACCTCCAGCCGTTCCCAACTGCTTGGGGTGGTTGCGTCTTTCCCCGGCTGAGCAGCCCTTATGCGCTGCTGCTCAATCGCTGGCAGAATCCGTCAGTGGGTGTCTCCTAAATTTCCTCCAGCATAAGAATTCCTTAACGGACAACCTTCGCCTCGCCTCTCTGCGCGGAAGCCTTCTGCGCAGAGTGGGCGTGCCAAGCGGTGGTCCTCCACTCTCCTCACTGACTTCACTGGAAGAGTCTCAGAGCCTCCCCTCCGAAGTGCTCTCTGCCTCTCCCTTCTTCCTGGTGTCACCTGGACTTCTTTCCCCAGAGGACGTCCTCTCTCTTCCCTTACTCGTTCCCTCTCCTGCAGAATCTGGGAGCCTAGCCTCTCCACTCTGCTCCGATGTCAGTTCCCTGACACCTACTTTACAGGGCAGTTTCAGGGATAACTGAGACAAAGTATGTGAAGTGCTTTGAGGACTCAGTAACTTCCATTTGAATGCAGAAAAGATCAAATACACAACATCAGTGACTGAATTTGGAGCAGCTCACACAGAGCACAAACTCTGCAGCCAGTGGTTTGTTTGTTTTTTGAGGTGGTACACGCAGGGACAGTGCACACCACCTCTCCCCCCATCTTGCCACTGTTTGCCTACCCCCCTTGCTTCCCTCACACTTTTGCTGCCACCGCCTCCATTGCTGCAAATGCTTCCTGGGCTTGGGGAACAAGGCACAAGGCTCTGTCAGGATCCTGACTACCTGCTGCCTCATTCCCTAAGCCCAGGAAACACTTGCCCGGCTTTAGGAAGGATGCAGCAGCATGCTGGGATCCTGATGGAGCCTCACAGACCCTCACACCCTCATCCTGCAAACTGGACAAGCACATCCTGGGCTCAGGGAACAAGGCCCTGCCAGCATCCTGGAGCCTGAAATGAGAGGGCTCTTGGACCCTGTCAGAGCCCTCCTGCCTCCATCCCAAAGCTGAGCAAGTGCTTCCTGCGCTTAGGGAATGAGGCAAGAGTCCTGCTGGAGCCCTGCTGCCTCCTTCCCTGAGCATGGGCAGAGCGCCTCCCCCCCTTTGCCCACTTGGTTGTCCCTCCTCCAGCCATTTCTAGGCAGCGAGTACCAGCACCTTATTTTCTAGAGACTGAAAAGCACTGGGTACAGCAATACAAACTTACACATCGGTACAAGACATCTGGACCAGCAGTTCTTTAATTTCTGTAGTAAAGTGTCTATCCGGTAGGTATAGCATATTGCATACAATGTTCACTTGTTCCAGTTTAGCATGGGGCAACCCAAAGAGGAGAGACCAAAGAAGAAAGTGGAAATGGGTTTGAGGAGGAATGGGTGTGGTTAACAGGAAGGTGTCAAAGAAGGAAAGTTGTGGTGAAAGGAGGAAGGGGCAGTGTCCAATAGGATCCACTGCTCTTCTGTCGCCCAAGGCCCACACAAACCTGAAGCCTGCCCTGCCAAGTTGCAAAATTTTTGCACAAAAACTTTTATCAGTGGTACTTCAATTATTTCCTGAGACAGGTAATGGGGATGGGTAATGAGTACAGGTGCAAATCGTTCCATATAAAACCCCTCCTTGCCACCAAAGCAAGGATGGATGCCGTAAGCACCAGAAGGCAAAAGTGGCACAGGCAAAATGGTATCTCATTGCATTGATACAGTTACCTTTTCTGATTGAAAGGCTTCACGCTGAGTTGCCTTTGATGCCACCTCGTTCACCCTGGTTTCTGTGCTGCTGCTGCTTGACATTGTGGCTTGGCTTCGACTCGTCACCTTCTGAAGATGAATAGAAAATAATTCTACGTTGGCAAGTTTACAGTACACTTAAATAAACACTTTTTTAAAAAAAATTCCTTTTATTTCTTGTACACGGGCCTTTCCTCATACAGAGCCCACAGGGACTAACACCCACATTAAAAAAAACACAAGTAAAGCCACAATTGGCAATGCAACAGCATGTGGCAATCAGCGAAACAGGTTGACCAAGAGGGCCACTCCCGCGATGCTCTGAAGACCTGCAAAAATAAATGGTTCTTAAGCTGGCGCATGAATCAATACATAATGCGGGTGAGAACCAGATCTGTACTGGGAGGGAGTTCCAGAAATAGAACTGCCTCCATAATCATAAATGATTCTACGGTATATAAGAGGAAAGAGCCAGTTATTTAGTAACAGGGCATAACTCATAATATAATTGGCAAGGATAAGATAAGAAAAAAAATACTGGGATGGCTTTTGCCGTAACACACATTGTGGTTTCATTACTATAGTGCATCCAGGAGATTTCCTTTGCTAGGCTCTGTGGCATAAGATATGTATTAAAAGTAGTAGTACAGGACACAGTGACCTGGGTTTTAATGGAAGCTCTGTTGATTTAATCGTCAGATTCCTATTTACAAGCAAGTACGTGACTGGAATATATAGGAGAAAGTTCCCCAACTTGAAGATGATGTGAAGGTCTTGTTTGGAGGATGTAAATATGCGGAGCTAGGAGTCCCAGCAGTTGGGACAGAGGAAAATTTCTAGCGTTGCTAGAAATTGTTGCAGCTTAAATCCCTGATTACAAACCACAGCAACTCTTAATCTTTGCCTTCAATACAAGCTGTGCATTATGGCTCTTCAGCCCTCAGATTTCAACCCTATTCGAGCTGAACAAGGACTCCCCCCACCCACCTTTCTACCCGATTTCTGCCACAGTGGGGGCAGCTGCCACAAAGAAGAAGGTTGACCTCCCTCTTGTGCTCCTCAGGGAAGGACACCTCTGTAATTTCCTACTTGCTCCCTGGTGCTTGGGATGCTGTTACTACAGTGCTCCAGACATTGGGGGACGGAGAGTGGAAAGAGACACCTCTTTCTTCCACCACCAGTGCCAAAGAAGAGGAAGGTGAGAAAGAGCACTGTGCTGTTTGTACGAATTGCTTTGGGTTGCTAGCCTCAGCCTGAGTCAAGCCTGGAGAATTCACTCCTCACTGCCTGTTTCTCCAAGGGACAAATGAGGGAGGAGCCCATTCACATGCCGGAAACTGTAAAGTAATGAGGTCTCCAGCAAACAGCATAATGGTGGGAAGCAACATCTGCAGTGTGTGGAAATTATTATGACAATGTAGCTAGTTTTTTCAGCATGGTGGCCATATACAAGCCCAAGTTAAATTCCCATGGATTTCAAGGGGAGCATTAGCAGAAGTCAATAGGAATTAATAAGGGCTTAACTTTGGCTGGGCCATGCACAAGAGGGCTTCCATTGCATTCCCTAAACAATGGCTTAATTGGCCATTCCTGGGGTTTCTCAGCTGGTAGTTCATGAGACTCTTAATCTCAGGGTTGTGAGTTTGAGTCCCACATTGGGGGAAAGATACCTGCATTGCAGGGGGTTGGAATAAATGACCCCCATGCTCCCTTCCAACTCTACAAGTTGATGATTCTATGATCCTCCTCGGATCCATGTTATCATGGATGTTCATGCCAAATTTGAAAATCAGATGCCTGGCTCTACAGATCTGTAGGACCTGGAGCACATGGAAATAGTCAGAGATACACAAATGGTTCTGGGTGTGATGGACTGTTCAGCTCAGGTTCCCAAAGCCCTTGGGTAGGGACAATGGGTGTGGGGATGATTTTCAAAGGAAATAATCTATTTCATTGTTTGATAATTCATAGGTTCATAAATATTTCCCGATGTCCAAAGGGAAAGAGAGCATGTGAATTGCAGAATGTAAAGGTTTGAACTTTCCAACTGTTGCTTGCAACGGCAATTATGTTAAGCGGAGGCAACCATGAGGCAGAACATATCGTTCAAACTAGGTGGGAAGGAATGGTAGGAAGAATGGGCAAGATTATTTAGATGGGCCATGTCCCTCCACCCCAATAAATGTAATTGTGGAAATGCTGTTGTAAAGTGGTTTTCACATAAAAATAGTGTGCGGTTGAAAGCAAATGCGGGTCAGGGGGAGGAATCAATGCATGTCCCACAGGTAAGAATAAATGTTAAGAAGTGTTCAGGATTGATTTTTATTTTTTTTACATACAAAATTCTCTGGAGTAGATCACAGTTGAAAGGAAGCAGAAGTCAAGAAGTCTAGATGGCATCATCCACTGGCATCTCTCTCATTTTGAGATGCACCTTAAAACTACATTATATTAAGCATTTTCCTAATTATGGTTCCATTAGGGATATAACTGACAGTTCAAAGACAGCTAACAATGGTTAGTAAGTGTATGAGGGCTTGCTTTGTATTTATAGTTGAATCTTTCCTACAGCGCCAATGGGATTGTTATGTAGCTAAGTGGCTTGAGAGCTACAGGCATTCCATTTACAATTTGCCTCATCTTTCTTCCTTGCCGAGACTGAGTGATGGGCACAGCACACAATTTGCAGGGAACACAACTGGTTCTATTCTACGCGGTTCACCTACAGCTGTTGTTATCGCAGTCTGTGTGCTTTTTATGTCCAGTGCCAAAAATAAAGGCTCCTCTCTTAAGTTATAACTCCAAGTAACTTCATTGGGTAAAAGAAATGGGATGAGTTTCCAGTCTGGTCCAGGCACTCTTGAAGGAGATGGGGTTTCTGGATCCATGAAATCCTGGTTTTGGTACTTGGTCACCCTGCAGGATAACCTCTGTGGGAATTAAGGATAGAGCATGAGACTCTTAATCCAAAGTAGTGGGTTTGAGCCCCACATTGGGTGAAAAAATTCTGCATTGCAGGGCCCCTTGTGGTTCCTTCCAACTCTACAATTTTATGATTCGATTATTCTAAGACGGGGGAGTGTGACCCTGTTGATTCCCCTTGTCCGCACAGCAATGGGTGTGGTATTTCATTGTGGTGGTTCCACTCATCCAAAATGTAGCACTGGGGTTTTTTTTCTGCTTCAGGGTTCTATCTTATCCACTTTTCTGTTCATCGTCTACAAAGGACCACTGAATGGTCTTTTAATATATTACTAATTTAATACTTTACGGACTTGAAATTGAACCTGTTCACACACACACACAAATGAGAGAGAGAAATTCTTCTTCATCTGGATATAAGAAGGTCCAATTTCAGGTCTGCCAACCACGTTCTTATCCATTAAATGGAAGTTATGTGTACAACATTTTAGAGTCTTCTCATGACACATATGCCGATAAGCAAACTCTGCATTAAAGATACTAATTTTTTGTAAGACAACACCACAGGAGATGTTGGACTACGCAGCATGGGAGAATAACAGGTTCTCACCCATTTGACAATGAACCTTATTAGTAATCAGCGTTGTTTAGTTTGTGTATCTATCACTTGCAGTGACATCCTATTCATGTCCTATTCCAAACGGAGGACATAGATGATGCCTTCCTGGAACAGATGGCCAAGCATGCAAAAGGAAGGGAGATAGTAGTAATGGGGGACTTCAATTACCCGGATATTTGTTGGACGTCAAACTCAGCCAAGAGCATAAGGTCAAACAGATTCCTCACTGGCCTTGCAGACAACTTCATTGTCCAGAAAGTGGGAGAAGCAACAAGAGGAACAGCCATTTTAGACCTGGTCCTAACCAATGTTGATGACCTGGTTAGTGGGGTAGATGTGGAAGGATCATTAGGTGCGAGTGATCATGCTCTTCTGAAGTTTACTATACAGCGGACAGTAGCAGCCAAGCATACTAGGACTCAATTTCTTGACTTTAAGAAAGCCGACTTCATAAAACTTAGGGAAGTGCTGGGTGAGATCCCATGGACAGCAATACTAAAAGGAAAGGGAGTTCATGATGGCTGGGAGTTTGTTAAGACGGAGATAGTAAAAGCACAACGTCAGGCAATACCAATGAGACGAAAACATGGAAGGTGCCTAAAGAAACCAGGGTGGCTATCTAAAGAACTTTTAACTGAATTAAGATTAAAAAAGGATGTGTACAAAAAATGGAAAAGGGGGGAAACCACCAAAGAGGAATTCAAACAAATAGCCAGCACGTGTAGACACAAAGTCAGAAAAGCTAAAGCACAGAATGAACTCAGGCTTGCTAGAGAGGTTAAAAGCAACAAAAAAGGCTTTTATGGGTATGTTCGTAGGAAAAGGAAGAACAAAGAAACAGTGGGGTCACTCAGAGGAGAAGATGGTGAAATGCAAACAGGGGACACAGAAAGGGCTGAACTCCTCAATGCCTTCTTTGCCTCAGTCTTCTCCGATAAAGAAGACAATGCCCGACCTGAAGAATTTGAAGCAAATGATTCAGCAAAGGAAACACAGCCCAGAATAACTAAGGAGATAGTACAAGAATATTTGGCTAGATTAGATGTATTCAAGTCTCCAGGGCCAGATGAACTGCATCCAAGAGTATTAAAAGAACTGGCAGATGTGATCTCAGAACCACTGGCAGTCATCTTTGAGAATTCCTGGAGAACAGGCGAAGTCCCGGCAGACTGGAGGAGGGCAAATGTTGTTCCTATTTTCAAAAAGGGGAAAAGAGAGGACCCAAATAATTACCGCCCAGTCAGTCTGACATCAATAGCAGGGAAGATTCTGGAGCAGATCATTAAGCAAACAGTCTGTGAGCACCTAGAAAGGAATGCTGTGATCACCAATAGTCAGCATGGATTTCTGAAAAATAAGTCATGTCAGACTAACCTGATCTCGTTTTTTGACAGAATTACAAGCCTGGTAGATGAAGGGAACGCAGTGGATGTAGCCTACCTTGATTTCAGCAAAGCATTTGACAAGGTGCCCCATGATATTCTTGTAAAGAAGCTGGTAAAATGCGGTCTTGACTATGCTACCACTCAGTGGATTTGTAACTGGCTGACTGACCGAACCCAAAGGGTGCTCATCAATGGTTCCTCTTCATCCTGGAGAAGAGTGACTAGTGGGGTGCCACAGGGTTCTGTCTTGGGCCCGGTCTTATTCAACATCTTTATCAACGACTTGGATGATGGACTCAAGGGCATCCTGATCAAATTTGCAGATGACACCAAACTGGGAGGGGTGGCTAACACCCCAGAGGACAGGATCACACTTCAAAACGACCTTGACAGATTAGAGAACTGGGCAAAAACAAACAAGATGAATTTTAACAGGGAGAAATGTAAAGTATTGCACTTGGGCAAAAAAAATGAGAGGCACAAATACAAGATGGGGGACACCTGGCTTGAGAGCAGTACATGTGAAAAGGATCTAGGAGTCTTGGTTGACCACAAACTTGACATGAGCCAACAGTGTGACGCGGCAGCTAAAAAAGCCAATGCAATTCTGGGCTGCATCAATAGGAGTATAGCATCTAGATCAAGGGAAGTAATAGTGCCACTGTATTCTGCTCTGGTCAGACCACACCTGGAGTACTGTGTCCAGTTCTGGGCACCACAATTCAAGAAGGACACTGACAAACTGGAACGTGTCCAGAGGAGGGCAACCAAAATGGTCAAAGGCCTGGAAACGATGCCTTATGAGGAACGGCTAAGGGAGCTGGGCATGTTTAGCCTGGAGAAGAGGAGGTTAAGGGGTGATATGATAGCCATGTTCAAATATATAAAAGGATGTCACATAGAGGAGGGAGAAAGGTTGTTTTCTACTGCTCCAGAGAAGCGGACACGGAGCAATGGATCCAAACTACAAGAAAGAAGATTCCACCTAAACATTAGGAAGAACTTCCTGACAGTAAGAGCTGTTCGACAGTGGAATTTGCTGCCAAGGAGTGTGGTGGAGTCTCCTACTTTGGAGGTCTTTAAGCAGAGGCTTGACAACCATATGTCAGGAGTGCTCTGATGGTGTTTCCTGCTTGGCAGGGGGTTGGACTCGATGGCCCTTGTGGTCTCTTCCAACTCTATGATTCTATGATTCTATGATTCTATGTCTACTCAGAAGCTGGACCCACCCCCAGGGAAAATGGGTGCAGGACTGCAAGCCTCACCTACTATGCTCATCCTTTCATCTACCAGCCTTGGCCTGCTTTTGTGCAGCCCTGGCAAAGAGCTGTCAATCCCCTTCAAGCAAATCCCAAAATAGAGTGGATGAGCCCTACACGTTAGTGACCAATATTATTTGTAATCACATTCTTCGGAGAGATGTGCAGCCAGAGGTCTCTAAAGGGAATGATGATCATATTCTTCAGCAGTGACTCAGGTGCACTACCCTGGTTTTACTAGCAGTAATCCATTTTCCTGAGCTTTCTGTGCTTTTTATGATGAGCCAGACTTCATATCAGTTGATGCTCTTTGTTATGGCACAATGTCCTCTGGTCTATAAGAATTCAGCTTTATCCCTTTCCATGGAGAAGGCTGCCTGCTCTTTGTCTGAGAGTGTTTGTATCTGACAGCCAGGTTTATGCCGTATTGACGGATTGGCCTCCTTATCCTTCAAAATCAATTGAGTAGCTGCGACTGAGATGATTTTTGGCCCCTTCAAGAACAGAAGAGGTTCTTTCCAATTTCACACAGTGCAGTGGTGAACTTCTGTAGCTAAATTGCATGCTACACCCTGCCACACGCACACAAAGATACCAGGCTCTGATACAAAGATCCTGGTGTTTAGTAGTGGTCTGCATGCCTAGACACATTGTGAAGATAGTGAGAGAACAGTCCCCAACCTTCTCCAAACGATATGATCAGCACTGTCAAAACGGACAGCATCGGCCATGCATTTGGTACTATAACATGGATCCCAATGCACACTGCAGGAACCCTACATCAGTCCTTGGTACCAGATGTAAGGAAGTTTGTTTTAAAAACAAACAAGTTCAAGTTCAACATGTCTGCAAAGGAGCTAATTCTGGCTCACAGCTGTCCCTTTGCAAAACAAAGCTACTGTGCCAAAGTATAAAACATACTTAAGAAGCCTAAGAAAACATCTAAACACACACACATATGTGTGTGAATTTTGTTTCATTTATTTCCCCCAGCAATTAGGATCTTTAAACTAAAAGGCCCAAAGTGTGAATGAACTTGAAGATGAACAAGAAATCATTCAAAGTTCTGCTCCAAAAATGAACTTAATTCATGTTCAGCTCTCTTGGCAATTATGGGAACTATTTTCAGATACAGTTCAGAAATTTTTGAACTAATTCAGTGAATTTCATTGAACCAAACTAGGTCATCCCAAGGCCTGGTAAGAATTTGGCAAAAGGAACTGCAGGCATGACCCTCATTTGCACATGTGGATCCTTATCCATTAGGGCTTCAGCCCTGCACAAACAAACCAGGAGGATGCTCCATTTAATACAGTGGGACTTACATTTGAGCATACATATGCCCAGGACTGAGGTTCACCAACGTTGGGTGGTGGCATTCCATGCCAAAGAGTTTAATATTTGATGCTACAATTCTATGCAGTTCTCTCTGCAATGTTTTACAGTATACAGTGGTACCTTGGGTTACAGATGCTTTAGGTTACAGACATTTCAGGTTACAGACTCCGCTAACCCATAAATAGTACCTCGGGTTAAGAACTTTGCTTCAGGATGAGAACAGAAATCGTGCAGCGGCAGCGGAAGGCCCCATTAGCTAAAGTGGTACCTCAGGTTAAGAACAGTTTCAGGTTAAGAAGGGACCTCCAGAACGAATTAAGTTCTCAACCTGAGGTACCACTGTATTTGTTTCTGAAGAACAAGAGACATATACCAGGCAGATGATTTTTGGAGAGCAGATTACGCTTGCTTTGGTTTCCAGAACACTGGCTGCTGCTCCCATCAATGGCTGTTGCTTAAATGCCATTCAAAACTATTTCATTGTGTTCAGTAGCATTGTGTGAAGGAGACAGGAGGGGGCTTCCTAGCAGTATTTACAACCAGAGTTTGAAAGCACTTCACCACATGCTGCTTTTTTCTTTTTTTTTACTTTTACTTTTACTTAGAATTGAACACCACCCTGGTGGGAAAGTCAAATGAAAGAGCTCCATCTATCTGGCTCCTGCTAATGCATGGCTTTTTAGATCTATTTGAGTGTGCTGGTTGTGTGGGAAAGCTACACAAAAGCAGGATGGAATTACTAAGCCCTGTGTTGTGATGCCCGTTATTCTCTATGAGTTGGAGGATGAAATTTGAAATGTGTAGACTGCTCTATGCTCCCCATATGAGTTAGAACCTAGGTTTTGCAGAACAAAACTGTCCTAACTCCCTGCAGAAATAAAACTGTCCTAACTCCCCCCCTCCCCAACCCGGTCCTTTACCTAACTTATTATCTGACTTTGAACTTTGGGTTCCATTGTTTCCCTGTTCTTGTGGTAGTTTTCAATATCCACCTCAATAACTCTGATCATTCAGATGCTTGATGTCATCTTGCGCTTTCTGGTTTGTATCCCCATTCCTCAATTTTTTTACCTCTTCGGCTCACTCACAGATCATGTCAGTTTTTTCTATATTTCCATTTTCTGAGGGTCACCTTCTTTTTCTCTCATTCTTCTTTGTGCAAACCTCTTACTAGATCATCGAATTACCTTCAGCATCTGGATTTTGATGCCTTTGCCCCTGTTAGGTCCTTCGGTTGATATCTCCTGTTTATTTATTCCCTGCATCTTCTTCCAGTGTTCCTCTTTCCCTATGTAACTGCTCTTCTATATTGTTCCTGTCATCCTTCTCCTACTTTGCCTTTAGTTCCTCATTGTAGTAACTTTGGTAATGAACTTGGGCTGCTTTATAAGTTATGGGGCAAGACTAAACACATTTCTTCTCCCTGGCATAAATTAATGTACATCTCTTTTCTTCTTCCTTCTGCTCGACCTTACTATTTGCCAAAATGAATTGCTTCTTTTTCTTCTCCTCCTTGCTTTTTAACTGTTAATTTTGTGCTCTACCTTTTTTCATCCCCTCCCCACGTCTCACATCTCAGATTTTTGCTTAGTTCCCCTGCCCACCATAATAAATCAGCAGCTCCTGACTTTTCTATTTCTGTAACTTACATCTCCTGGTCCTTTATAGAACTCTTATTTCTAAACCTTCTCAACCAAATGGGTCATAGCTCATTGGCAGTGGACCTGCAGTGCATGGAGGTCCCACATTCAATCCTGGGCATCTCCAGGGCTGGAAAAGACACCTAGTCAGTATAGATAATACTGAGCTGGACAGATCATCTAAAGAAATAGCAGTGGAAGAAGGAAAGCAATGAGCAGAAGAAATAAAGGAAGCCGCTTTGCTACAAGGCAGATTCCTATGCCTCCCCCTTTGCCTCTTGATTTTCTTCTTTCTCTACTATCAGAAGATCTTTCTGGTTTTGTCCTCACCCTCACCTACATCCAGTCCTTTTTGATCCCATTTCTTCTTCTTCGCATTATATATATTGCTTTAGCTCATTTTGCTTTCTTTCTCTAACTATTCCCTCCTTGATTTCTGGTTAGTTTTATTTGACCTTTAACTCTAATTTTAATTTAAGAGCACAGAAGTGTCAACAATGGTTGATTCTTCTTCACTTGCTATTGGCTAGTTTTTCATCTTGCTTTTCGGTGGCATCCAGTGTTAGTCAAACTTAGAGAGACCCATTTAAATCAGTGGTTGTCTGTTGAATTCAGTGGGCCTACTCTGAAAATCACTAACATTGGATATCTCCCTTTGTTTCTTAATTACTTGAACAAATCTTATTTGAATTTTATCAAATACTCTTTTTGAGTCTTATCAATCAGATCTTCATGCTAACAGAACAGAAACAATGTTCTTTTCCTTAGCTAATATATCTGACTGCCCCTTGTATGCTGATCTCTTCCTGATCTCTCCTCTGCATTAAATATTATTAGTAATTCTCTTCTTCCTTCTGTTTTCAATATTGTTAATCATACTCTTCTTTCTTCCTTGCATGAGTCTAGTTTCATGGTTCTCCTCATATATTTTTTAACAACGCTTGTGTTTTTATTATTTGAAATTCCTAAAGGTTTTCATTCTTGTTGTTTACCTTCATTAGAGTTTTAGATTCTCTCATTTAGTCTTTTCATATTGATCAGCATGTTCAGGACGATATCCAGCTACTCTTTTCTATTTCTGATCTGTCTTCTTCTTTTGCCAAGCTTTTGTCATGTCTTCTTGCTGCTTCCACATGGCAGCCCGCTCATTCTTTGAAGTTAAATCTTCAAACAGAAAATAGAATATCTTATTTTTCCTGTCTCTTCTCTTCCCGTTCTTTTTGCTTCTTTGATTTATGGCTGATGTTATCAGTTGTCCTTCTCTTCGAACCAGAGATCTCAGAACCTTTTCCTTCTTTTTTCTTCAGAGACTTTATTTTCAGCTAAGCTCTGTCATTTTCGGTTGTCAAAGCCAGCTAAAATTCATTCATTTCTTTTTGTTTATTCTGTCCATCCTTTGAATCATTCTCTTATTTTCTGACACTTGGATTATTGCAGTGCTCTTTTGGTTGGTCTTCTGAATTACCCTCTTGTTGCTTTCATTTTGTCACCTGCCTTATTTTTCCTCACACAAATATGATCATGTTTCTCTGCCTTTGATTCCTCTTCAGTGGTTACCTTTTCCTTTTCACATTCAATTTATGATTCTGCAACTTGCCACAAAATGTATTCAATCTCGGACTTCCTGTTATGCAATGAACCCAGCAAGTCGCCCTCTCAGGTGCTCTGATGCCTGGGAGGGGTCACCATGGAGACTAATGGGTAAGGGGCATGTCTCCCCTATCCTTTTGAGAGTAACAAAAGGGCATGACCTGCCCATTAATGCCTTTTTGGTAACAACTGGACTGGCTGTCTGTAAAGCACTTGGAAGAGAATAAACTGTGGAGTTGGATGTAATGTAACTGAGGATTGGCAGGATGGACTGCAGGAAGATTAATTAGTTTAGGGAGGAGGATGGAGAGGAGATATGGATTTTGTTTAGATTACATCAGCCCACCCTCTTGAAGCTTGAAGTTGGAAATAAGAACAGTGAAAGGGACAGGGTGGACCACAGTGTATACCAACTTGGCGGCTTCTGAGACTTTCAGACAGAAAAGAAGAGATATGGATTGTGTGCATTTATTAATGAGCTAGTTGGATGTAAAATTGAGGATTAAATTTGACAAAATCTGAAGGGTGGGTGATGCTGGGAGATTGGGAGTATTAAAGGGGGGGATGTTTATTATATATTTTTACAAAAAAAATTCTAGGGGTTTCATTTTCACGCTCTGCACACTGCACCAGTGAGGCTGAGTTGTTGATTACTGGGGCCAGATGTCAGACAGCAATGTTCAAGGCCATGTTAAGGAGTTTGAAAATTGATGAACAACTATTATAGATAGATGAGGGTTTACTCTACTCAACTATTTTGAGGACAGGTTATAACAATGTATAAATGCCATAGCAGAAATTGGTAACTGAACAGGTGTAGAGGCGAAGGGATGAATGTATTTTGAATTATAGCTGGAAAAGTTATTTTATTGGGAGCAGCAAAGGAGGAAGGAAAATAGAGGGGACATCTGGGGTGGGTGGGAAGTCAACTTGAATTTGTATTAATTTGGTGACAATTTATTAAAAGTTATGGAAAATCAATAAAAATAATTGGCAAAAAATGTATTCATTCTCTAGATCCTGCTCACCTTCATCTCTGGTTTCTCTATATTCTACTTTCCTTCCTTTCCATTTTTCTGCTTCTTATTATTTGTCACATGCTGGACTTCTTCCTCTCATGCTTCATGCTTTTTTTCCTTTTTCTCCTTCACTATGCAACTCTTTAGCAAACGATATTTGTTAAATTAATTCTCATACTTTTGATTTTAAAATGTCTTTAGAATGCAATTCTATAATCAAATCTGAAGTTTATGCTGAAATCCTAATCCTCTTTAACTATGAGTAACCCCAATTTAATTCAATAGGTCTTATTTCTGAGTATACATGGTTTGGATGGTGTTATAAGTCCATTTGAAGTGGTGCTTGCTTCTGAGTAGAGATATATAACTGCACTGTCTTGTCTATTTCAGCTAGTTTCTTGCTGCCTTCTCTAGTGTTTAGCTTCATTTTTAGTATATTATTTCAGTATTAGCAGATTGTTTCTTACATAGATAGTAAGACCACTAGGTAAGACCTGTCTTTGGGTCAAGCAGAAAAGAGGTATCCATAATGGGTCTCCAAAATAGATAGTGTATTGCAAATTCACTAGGATGTATGTCACTGGAATACAATGGGACTGAGACCTGGGTTAAATGTGAAACAAACTCACCCATGCTGGGTTCCATGCACCTGGTGTCACACCTGTTGGCATCTACATGTGCAGCATTAGTACACAAGTGATCTGTGCCTCAGGAGTATTTTGTGCTAGCATGTTCATTATGCACACAGAACCGGTGACACTGTGTGCGCAATTCCTTTTCTTCATTTTTGCTCAGCACATTTAAACCGGGCTGTATTTTTGTAAATGCGGAATCTAATATAATCTGACAGATGGAGGCATTCACATGGCATCTTCAGTTTGCTTCCAGCGCAGCCATGATGTGCATTTTGTGGCCTTTAGCAAGTCAGCATTAGCTATCCCACCAGGATGCCATGAGGATGAAAGGAGATCATTGCAAGTGTGGCACCCTGAGTTCTTCAGAAGCCAGAATAGAAGGATTACTAATAAATATATTTATTGCAATCCAGAGATGAGTGATGTTTGCCCTTTAGCTGGACTTTGCTTTCAGTTCTGCTAGAAGCAAGTACTAACCATTATTCAGCCACTCGTTTTATGTGAAGAACTGCACATAGCTCAAAAAGCTTGCACAACTAATATACAATACCTTTGTAATTAAATGGTATCAGTGCTCAAATTACAGACAGCAGAAGAGAATCAGAGCTGAATAAAGAGGAGTCAGCCACACCTGAGGCTGCTGTACCACTCACTGGGGAATTGGACCAGGTTCACTGTGTGCTCCTACAGAAGCTTGGGCTGATGATTTGGAAGCCATGGAACCTGAGGCTGGTGGTCTGGAGTCTGCAGAGCTTAGGTCCTTAAGGGACGCTGCTAGCCCCAAGACAGATAGAGGAATCGGACCTGCCCAGCAATGCAAGGAGAACATCAGAAGGAAGGTCACAGAAAGAGTAAGTACTTGTCTTCAGGACAGAGTGCTGGCCAGAACCACAGATGCCAGGCCAAGGTGGTGGAGCCTGGGGAAGGTAGACTGAACGAAGAGATGTATTAGGTCTCGGTTCATCTCCAGTCTTCCTCAGAGCAAGTTGTTCACTTGGTGCTGCAACCACAGAACTGCCTTGCTGCCTTGGCCTCATGGGTACCCAATGAGTATGGTCAGAACCATCTTCCACTCGGACACTCAGGATGGGGTGAGTTAAAGCCAAATCAGTGTCTCGGATCCAAAATGTTCCTCCTAGTAGAATATCCACAGCAAATACCGTATTTTTTGCACCATAACACTCACTTTTTTCCTCCTAGAAAGTAAGGGGAAATGTCTGTGCGTGTTATGGAGCGAATGCCTGCGGGTGGCAGGGGGGGATCTGCTACAGTCGTGAGCAGAGGATCCATGGTTCCCCTTCCTTCCCTCCTTTGTGGTTACAAAGCATGGATCCACATGGATCCTCAGGATTTTTGCATTGGGCTACTCCAAACTCACTGTCAAATCACATGTCTGTGGCCAGAGCATGAACCACAAAAATCATATATCTACTATTTCGTTTAGAATATTTTTTTTCTTGTTTTCCTCCCCTAAAAACTACGTGCGTGTTATGGTCTGGTGCGTGTTATAGAGCGAAAAATACGGTAATTTGAATGAACGCTTACAGAGGAAATCATTCAAGGAGGATCCTGCCAGTGATCAGAAAAGAGCAAGCCTTCTTCCTTCAGCCTCCCAGATCTTACAATGTCATGGAACTGATATGCTTTCCTGGTTCGTTGCTAGCTTTCAAAAATGAAGATTTAACTTGCTTTCCACTGTTTATTGCCAAATGTTCCTTCTAGAACAAAGATCTTTTATAGTAAGACTGTACTGTGTGCTCCTACACACACACACTCTCCTGAAAGGAGAGGCAAACAGCTATTGACTTGAAAACTGCAGTATGAAAGAAAATTCACGGTAAAATCGGGTATTTTTTGCCTATTTGACTCTAATGCACAACAATAACATTAGCAGATTTTTTCCCCTAAGGAACATGGGCTCAACAATCATTATTATTTCTAACTGAGGTGATGCATGCTTCAAGTCCAATGTTTAAAATGCATCTTGATCAAGCTTCTATTGCTCTCTTTGGTACACTGCATTGAATATTGACCCAAGATACTAAAGTTAAATAAGGACAGGATGCCGTCCTGGATTTCCTTGTTACCATTAGCTACATGAATCCTGGCTTGCAATAGGGCAACACAGCAGACCTGATCTTTATATTTGCTCGGGTGGCTTAAAACAGCTTTCAAACTGGGAATGCATCACATTGATTAAAAGGAATTGAATAATTTCCTGTGACAGGCTATGGATTCCCTTAAGAGTTGTCAGAAATCTGTGGACAGAAAACCCATGCAGTTTCAGAAGGGGAAGTGAATGCATAACTTGATTAGATGAGATTTTTTGCTGGAGGCTACTCTCCCTGTCTGTCTCCCATATACCTCAAGGGATATGACTACCATATGCATTTCGATTTACACTTATTTTTAGCATTAGGTTTACTTTAAGTAAGTGAAATGCACTAAGCATAGGTAAGTACCAGTTGAGATTGCGCCCGTGAGAGTGTAGTACATTACTGACAAATCATGTTAAATCAAATGGTGAGCACCTTTTCTTTTTTTAACTAGGGGTGTGTATTATTTATGATCCTACAGAAGAGAAAGCTCCATTGGATATAAATACAGCACCATCAATGAAAGCAGCAGAAGAAAAAAAATTGAGCTCCTAAAGGATTAGGTAAAGGTAAAGGGACCCCTGACCATTAGGTCCAGTCGTGACCAACTCTGGGGTTGCGGCGCTCATCTCGCTTTATTGACCAAGGGAGCCAGTGTACAGCTTCCTGGTCATGTGACCAGCATGACTAAGTCGCTTCTGGAGAACCAGAGCAGCACACGGAAACGCCATATAATAATAATAATAATAATATCTTTATTGTCATTGCCCCCTTCAGGGACAACGAAATTACTTGACTGCTCCATAAAAACACTAATTAAACAATACAGTATAATACAGCAAGGGAGGTTAGATGACTTTCAAAGTCCGGGCTTCCCATTCAGGGCCGAGATCGCTCTGGAGAAGAAGTTGTTCTTAAGACGGCTCGTTCTTGTCTTCATCATCCTGTATCTCCGTCCCGATGGCAAGAACTCGAAGAGACAGTGACCAGGATGCGATGGATCTTTTACTATGTCCAGTGCCTTCCTATGGTACCTTGTGGCATAAATCTGCTCTAAGGTGGAGAGTGGGCAGCCAACAATGCTCTCTGCTGCCTTAACAACCCTGCACAACCCCATCCTGTCCTGAGTGGTACAGCTTCCGTACCACCTTCCCACCGGAGTGGTACTTATTTATCTACTTGCACTTTGACGTGCTTTCGAACTGCTAGGTTGGCTGGAGCAGGGCTGAGCAACGGGAGCTCACCCCGTTGCTGGGATTCGAACCACCAACCTTCTGATCGGCAAGCCCTAGGCTCTGTGGTTTAACCCACAGCACCACCCACGTCCCATCCAAAGGCCAGGAAACTCTGAGTAAATATGCAGAGGACCAAGCTCTTGTTTTTATCCAGACAGTCCCACTTTCTGCTCTGCCCTATTCTTTTAAGACCAAAAAGATAATCTCTGTTCTCTCTGTGAGTGTCTTTTGTGCCCGGAATTCCTTTTCAGCTCAGCCCAAAAGACTATGGTAGTTGTTTGTTTGTTTTTAGCCTTGCAGTACATATTGCTGCTAATAGGATTTATTTGTACAAAGCCTGCATACATAGAAGACAAAGAAGATGCCTAGAGGTCTGTGCTTGTTTTGGTTTTTGGTTTTTTTTTACAAACCTGTAGTAGGTATGCTGATTTCTTCTTCATGATGCATTTGAAAATCAAATTAAGAGTGGCGTAATTCATGGGACATTATTAATTGGGCAAAAGCTTCTTTTCAGTCTCAAGAAGTTGAAAGTTTAGTATTATACTAAACTTCTAATGCAGGGACATCCAACCAGTCAACCGCGATTGACAGGTCGATCCCCGGGTGATAGTGGATGATTGCGGGCTCACTTTCCTCTGTGGGGGAAAAATAGCATCCCCCCTGCCCCCACTCCCGCCCCCTCGGTCTTCCCTTCATTCATGCATGATTGCAAAAACAGAAGACGGAGTTATTGCTGCTGTGTTTACTACTCAGTAAGCATTTCATGGTGCGTCCCCCCCAAAAAGCAGCAGAAGTATGGCATCCCCCCCAAAAAAAAGCTCAACAACTTTGGCCTGCCTCCCTAGCTCAACAACTTTGGGTTCCCTCCCAAATGCTAGATCACTGCTAGATTTTTTTATCCGGGAGTAGATCGCAGTCTCTTGGGAGTTGGACGTCCCTGTTCTACTGCATGCACATCCTATCTCCTGCTGTAAACCAGTCCCCCCCCCAAAAAAAAACTTGGGTCTGCCCAGCTGTTTTTGAACTACAGTATTCATCATCCCTGACCACTGACCCTGCTAGCTAGGAATGATGGGAGTTGTAGTCCAAAAACAGCCAGAGACACAAGTTTGAGAAACACTGCTGTAAATACTACACAAAGAAGATGGTCTTTTCGCTTTATTGTGGGAAACCTGCCAGGTTCTCTCCCACCTCCCATCTCCACTCAAATCTAGTCCTTGGCTGAAGTATTTGGCCCAGTCATTTTCATACATTTTGAGGAGAATGTCCTCTGATGATTGGATTAATCTTTGGGGAATGGACAAATTGTTAAGAATTTTCATCGTTGACTTCAAATTCAAGGTGCTCTCAGTTTGTTCATTTCTTTTTTAAAACAACAGAAATGGCTTTCCACAGTGTAGCTGCTCAGGCTCCATTCTCGGAACAGACTGCTCTTTGGGACTAATGCTACATCATGACATGTACAATATAGTGTTCTCATACACATCACTTGGCTGGAGAAGTTACCTTCGGAGAAGTGCAAATTGTGAGAGTTGGCTGTGTTTTGATTTGCATATTGTTAAGTGTGAATCAAGCAAGTTTGCCTTTAAATGAAAACTGGATCAAATCCCCCCCCCATTCCCAGTTAAAAAGTAACATGGGAAGTAATTATTAACTACATGGAAGGGAACAGCTACTTCTGACCAGCCTGGAGAGATCAGGGAACTGCTAACATGGCATAAAGTACCTGAAGATAAAGCCCAGTATCAATAAAAACACTTTTAACACACTCTAAAAGGCTTTATTTACGCTTGTTTTGGCTGACCTCTATAACTCACTCCTGGTTTTTCTGCTGAGGCATGTTAAACTGTGGCACCAATGAAATGTACCGTGCCACAGAGAGCTGTCAGAATGGTTCATTGTATCACCATAGCTCGCAGAATTTCTGACTGTAGATATGAGATGGTCTGAGGAAATTTCATATGCAAACCTATTAAATATAGGCCTTTTGTGTTTCACACCTTTAATTATTTTGGCTTTTTTCTCCTTCAAGTTTCACCTAAATTTGCTTTCCTGTAATGGAGGGTTAGCTAACATGGTGCCCTCCATCTGTTGTTGTTGTTGTACTCCTGCTCCCTGTAGTACCAGCCAGCTTGGTTAATAGCCAGGAATGATGGTAGTTGAAGTTCAGCAATATCTGCAGAGCACCACATTGCTCACTTAAAACACAGAATTTCTATGTGGTGCACGTAAAATGTTTAAACAAAATAACCCTCTAGGATAAGGACACTTAAAGCTATCCTAGAAACAGAAAACTACCTTTAATTCCTGCCAAAATAGGAAAGTCTTTTTCAAGCACCTGAAGTTTACCAGAGAGGATGCCTACCTAATCTCAACTGGAAGGGGGTTCTATAGGATTTTGCCCCCAATACTAAATGCATAGCTTCTGGTAGTTACAGGCCATGTATCTGAACCATGGGGAAGAGGGGGGCTAACTGAGATTCCTTTCAAAGATCACAGTGGTTGGGCAGAGATATAAGGCATCAGGAGGTGCTGAAGGTATCTTGCACCCAAGGGCCTTGTACATTAAGACAAGAACCCTGAACCTGGTCCAGTATAATATGGTATAATAAGTATAATAAGTACCAGTGTTATGTGCTGACATGTTCCCATCAACAATCTAGTCTCAGCACTGGGCACCAGACAAAGCAAAAGGGTAGGCCCGTATGGAGCACATTGCAATGATCAAGCCTTGAGAGCGAATGCTCATTAAATAGCCAACTTTGTCTAATACTCCTGTAAACAAATCATGATGAAGGGTCATCTGGAAGCTGCACTAATGACATATCCAGGTTGTCACATTATCAAGACATGTGTTTCCCTGCACCTGTGCAGGGAACAATGGCTGCCTGCTGGAGGAGAGAGAGAAAATGCAGAATGTGTTGATGTCATAACACGGCCTCTTCCAGAAGAGTTTGCAACACCAGCCCTGTTACGTACTGAAGTTCTCACCCTGGGCCAGCAGGGGCATACTGTAGATAGTTATGCAAATGAAGGATCGAAAGTGATGTTCAGTGATTGGATAGTTTTAGAAAGTTGCAACAGTTACGTTGTTCTGGAGCTCTATATAAGCAGGCTGACTGAGCTCCTCAGTTCAGTTCTGTTCCAGCTGACAAATAAAGAGCTGCTTTGGAAGAATCACTGTGTCGTCTGATATGTTCGCCCACAACCTAACAAGCCCTGCCTCACACACAACCTGTATTCCCATATTAGGTATCAGTGGGTTAATTTAAGGAAGCATAGTGAAGTATTGTCAATGGCTAATTTTAAAATTCACAGGGTGATAGCCAGTTGTCAATGCATGAGTGGAATGGACTTCCCCTTCCCCTCCTCCCCTTTGGAGCTCTAACCAAGGACATCCCAAGAGGAAGAGGAAATCCTGTTGTACAAGCAGTAGCCCCCTCACACAACATTGGGTCTCACCCAGAGTTTAAAAGCAAAGCAGCCTAGATGCAAAATGGATTTGTTTACAGTACAACCACATACACACACAGAAACTCTCTCACATACATTTACTATACATTATGGTATACTCGCGGGACACGGGTGGCGCTGTGGGTAAAACCTCAGTGCCTAGGGCTTGCCGATTGCATGGTCGGCAGTTTGAATCCCTGCGGCGGGGTGAGCTCCCGCCGTTCGGTCCCAGCTCCTGCCCACCTAGCAGTTCGAAAGCACCCCAAATAGGTACCGCTTTCTAGCGGGAAGGTAAACGGCGTTTCCGTGTGCTGCGCTGGTGCTGACTTGCCAGAGCAGCTTTGTCACGGTGGCCACGTGACCCGGAAGTGTCTGCGGACAGCGCTGGCCCCCGGCCTCTTAAGTGAGATGGGCGCACAACCCTAGAGTCGGACATGACTGGCCCATACGGGCAGGGATACCTTTACCTTTACCTTTACTATGGTATACTCAGTCCCTGGTCCATACATGCCAGCTCCTAGGGGCTGAGGCTGTTTTGGCTCCCCTGGTTTTTTTAAGAGGGTCGGACTCCCTCAATGTTCAGAGGGCATTTGGCTCTGTCTCATGGCTCCTTGTGACAACATTAGGACGTCACATCAGGCCCCTCAATCAACTTGAGAAGCTGGTGCCTCTGCCCAGTCCTAGTCAAGATTCCAGGCTACTCTGAGTAATTTCAGGCTGCTTCATCCTAATGGACTTCTCTGGGAATAAGAACCAAGAACCTTAACCTTTATTTGAAACCAGGCACACAAACCCAGGCACGGACAAACACGATATGACATTTCTCTAGGGATGAAACATTTCCTAATACAGATTTTGTGTGAAAGGATTTAATCGCAATTCTCCATGTGAAAACCCGTGATTTCATTGACATGTACCTCCAGCATTAGACTCAAAACATTTTCTGGTGATGCTTTTAATTCTTTCCATATTCACAACTGGAGAAAAATCCTGCCTTCGGATACAGAGTTCTCATTTTATGTAAATAAAACCTGCTCACGTTGATACCCAAAGGCAGCTAGCTGTCTCACTGTGGACTGTAAAAGCTGGATGACATAATTGACAGTGACCTTGTGTATGAATGACCTTGATTTAAAGCACCTCGAGACCATGGAATTTTATTTATTGGTTCAGCAGAGTTTTAGACTAACGTCATTTTGTTGTTTCATAGATGAGCGCTGAGCATTAGAGTAAATGTGGCTGTTTATCAAGCCGTTACTATTTCTCAAAATGAACAGCACATAGATAGTGCAATGAGTTTCATTATACCATCCCTTACATATTCCAAAAATCATTAACTTGGCTGCAACAGTTTTTTTCCATGATATATGATAATGAAGTAATAAAATACATAAACCTCTTATCTAAACCAACATTTGGAAGCTGCGTTTATATGGCTTTGTGTAGCATCTGGGTTCCGCTGTGCCATTTTTGATCTATTTAGAGAAGCTGATTAAATTTAACACAAAGAAAACAGCAAACTCTTTCCCAAAGAGAACAGCTTAGCACAGCTCCAAGAAAAATATATGCAAAACACTCACAAATAGTTTATAATGAATTATAACCCCAAAGACGTGGTTCACATTTTCATATGTTTGGGGGCCATAGAACAGAGGTGTGTTTGGATCACTGTTCTACAATATGAGTTTTGACTGGCACTTCATTCATTTGTTTGTTTTACCTTCAGATACAGTAACCACCACAGGGACGCAGGTGACGCTGTGGTCTAAACCACTGAGCCTCTTGGGCTTGCCGATTCAGAAGGTCAGCACTTCAAGTCCCTGTGATGGGGTGAGCTCACATTGGTGAGCCAGTGTGGTGTAGTGGTTAAGAGCGGTAGTCTCGTAATCTGGGGAACCGGGTTCATGTCTCCGCTCCTCCACATGCAGCTGCTGGGTGGCCTTGGGCTAGTCACACTTCTTCGAAGTCTCTCAGCCCCACTCAACTCACAGAGTGTTTGTTGTGGGGGAGGAAGGGAAAGGAGAATGTTAGCCACTTTGAGACTCCTTCGGGTAGTGATAAAGTGGGATATCAAATCCAAATTATTCTTCTTCTTGGCTGGCCCAGCTTCTGCCAACCTAGCAGTTCAAAAGCATACCAGTGCAAGTAGATAAATCAGCGCCGCTGTGGCAGGAAGGTAAATGGCATTTCCATGCGCTCTGGCTTTTGTTGTGCCAGAAGTGGTTTAGTCATGCTAGCCACATGACTCGGAAAGCTGTCTGTAGACAAACGCCGGCTTACTCGGCCTGACTGGACTTAACCATCCAGGGGTTCTTTACCTTTACCTTACGGTAACCTTGTAAAACAGAACATTGAAAATTACCAATATTCATGTGCATCCAGGAAAATGGCCAATCAGGGAAGCAGCTCATATTACTTTTTTTGTTTAAAGCCAAGTGAACATTCCCATGTCTCATCCTCTTTCAGATGGCGATGCAGGGCCGGCGCTATCATTAGGCAGGGTGAAGGGGCTGCCTCAGGCAGTTGGTTTTGACTTGTGGGATTTTCTTTGAAAACAACTTAGCCAGCTTGGGTTCCTTATGTGCATAGGGATAGGTTTGGGGAAGCTGTTCTGTTGTTCAGTCAACAAAATGCCATGGGGCAGCCCTCTTGCAAGTTGGAGAATTTCACAGTCATCAACCTTTAATGCAAGCTCTGTAATGTTTGCTTATTCGCCAACCATATGAGTATGCAGAGTTTTATGCAAGAACTAGCGATATTTAAGGATACATTGTAAATCAATCAATCAATCAATCAATCACAAACTTCATGACAATGTTGTCAAACCCAGACCATTATACTAATGGTACTCTGTTCACTGACATTGTTTTGGAGTTACCATCCAATCTGATATGCTGAAATGTATATTGCCTTGAAGTGATGATGGTAGCCATTAACAATAATTGTTATATTTCTTATCCTGTCTCTCTACCTATATAACTCTCTGTTATATTAGTTTTTGTTGTGAACTGTCCTGAGACCTACAGGTATAGGACGGCATACAATATAAATAAACAATAAAATAAAATAAAATATTTTGTGCTTCTATCTTTTTTTATGCTGTGAACTTTTTATGCTGTATTTTTATGCTGTGAACTGCTCTGAGATCTACAAATGAAGGGTGGAATACAAATTTATTAAATACTAAATAATAGTAGGAGGGACACATTACTCTGTCCCAGCTCCTGCCCACCTAGCAGTTCGAAAGCGCGTCAAAGTGCAAGTAGATAAATAGGTTACATTCTCTGGCGGGAATGTAAACGGCGTTTCCGTGCGCTGCTCTGGTTTCGCCAGAAGCGGCTTAGTCATGCTGGCCACATGACCTGGAAGCTGTCTGTGGACAAACACCGGCTCCCTCGGCCAGTAAAGCGAGATGAGCGTGCAATCCCAGAGTTGTCCACAACTGGACCAAACAGTCAGGGGGTACCTTTACCTTTAAATAATAGCAGTAGTAGCAGGCAAGAAATATGTAGGCAGATTATTTTTTAAAGTAAGAACGATTATCTCAGCTTCCCTCAGAGGTACTTGAGGAAATCCTATCAATGGATGGCTCAGTAATCTGCACAAACAATGTTGGGTAGAAATCTGTATCCTGAGGCAAAAAGTATCATCGACAAGCTGAGAGGAGGAGGACTAGAGGGCGGGCCTTATGAATAGAAGCAGAAACATTCCCTATACAATACTGGGTGGCGGATCCTGCCTTATCAATTTTGGTTTGAGTCACACTTCACAGTCCCACCAAGTAACTGTAAGGCCAAGAGACATGATCACAGTGCTTGAAGGCTTAAAATAAAGCCATCCAGACATGTGACACTTCTCAGTATCAACCCTCACCCCCAAGAAAAAAACCCAGTTAGGACCAACAACACAATTGAGGATTGAGGATTGAGTAAACGTTTAAAACAGAAAATAGTGAAGCAGATTACAGTGTTCAGCTGCATGCACAAATCTCATTAAATTTAAAAAAAAATGGAAAGAAGAAAGGGACATGTCAAAATTAATGTGATGCTGCCACAAGACAGATGAATTACAATGTGCCTGGTGGGGGTGGGGTGGGTATATGATGGGATACTTGATGATGGGCAATAAATAACAGTAGCCGTACTGTCAATAACAATATCCGTTACACAAGCAATGCCAGCAACACTGTCAGGAAGATCGAAAGCACTTACGTTGTTTTTTTGTAAACCACCAGATTTGGCTGAGAGCATGTATGTTTAACAAAATATGAACTGCAACAGACCAAGTTTGGGTTATGGTAACATGATGAAAAGATGCAGTAAGCCCTGTTCTTAATATTGACAGTCTTTAGTTGCAATCTATACACATATAAAAAAAGTTCTAGGAATGCTTTTTCCAAAAAGCGTTTTTTAAAAATACATTGAATTTTCCATAAGCTCGCCATCTAGTGTCACATTGTGTATTGCACTTAAAACACACTTAAAACGTTTTATTTGCAGCTGTATAGCTGAGTCCTGTAAATATGAATGGGCTATCACACATTTAAAACAAAAACAAAAAACCGCCCATAAAAGTCACCTGTAAGCATACACCCTGATTTATATGAAGGTGGCTTACAAGGTCAATACATCTTGCTGTTGCTTAAAACTAGGACTACCCTCCACACAAGCACCATTGCTAATTCTACTACTTCTTACCTGTACAGATTTCTGCTGGTATTGGTACTGAGCACTCTGCGATGTGGCCGTTTCTGCTTTTTCAAATTGGTTCTTCACGCTTGCCAAGCCTCCAGGTATCCTACAAGCCTCTGTTTCTTCGAGAGCCTGGTGGGACAAATAAGGGTGGTATAGTGGTTAGAGCGTTGGATTAGGATACATGAGAGGAGGGTTCATATCCTCACCCAGCCATGAAGCTTGCCGGGTGAATTGAACCAGTCGCTGTCTCTCAACCACCATCTTACTTAACCATAGTTGCTATTCTGCCTGTTCTCCCAAATGACGCTTCTGCGTTTTGTAGGATTGTTTTTGTTTTGTTTTCCTAAAAAGTCAGTTTTTTAAAAAAGGAGTTTTAAAATATTAGAAGTGCACAAAGTGTAAGATGCGAATTATTATGCATGATGTTGTTTTTTATGCAGAAAATGCCTTTTGACACTTGTTCCTTGTATCCTGAACAGCAGCTCATTCGCATACATTTCTTAATAAGCCATGCCAAAGTTAGAAAGCAAACCTATTAGGAGGCTGCCATCAAAATCCTTAAAATATGAATGGGCTGTACATTATGAAGATTCCTACTTAGAGAAGCTTGCTGTGGTATTATTACCTCATTGATTTAAAAGATTAAAGCCATACTAACAATAAGCAGATTTCAGAATCCCCTAATCCAGAGCTTCTTCAATACCATTAACTACTTTACACTGTCAGGTGTTCAGAGACAACGAAGAGATTCTGCCGCTACACAGCTACGAATTAATCTCTTTTCAAAACCAACATGCAAAGTCTCAGAGGCCCCTTCCATAACGCAGATGGATTAGCACAATAATGCACGCTGCACTCTGTGTTTGGAAAGAACTGCATTTCAGACACTGACCCAGAGAGAGCCACAAAGTAAGTTAGAAAAGCCGAGGCTCAATGACAACTTGGAAACTGGGATTCCAGCGAGACTTTTAAAACAGTGGCGGATCCACAATGCATCTGGAAGCCACTGGCTCCTGACAACCACAATGATGACTAATCACCACCACTTAGGATCTGCCCATTACCTATCTATCTTCCTTTGTTTTCCTCTGTGCTAATAGGATCCTTTTATTTTTACCATGTAAGAGCAGGAAGCAGGAGGCAGGAAGGGAGTGTGAACCAGCAGGTAATTTTAGGACAGGGGTGGGAAACTGTGAACCCCAACTCCCCCCAGCCACAGTCACCATGGCCAATGGTCAGGAAAAACAAGAGCTGTGCTTCAAAACCATCTGGGGAGCCACAGGTTCCTCATTTCTGCTTTAGGGTAATAACCCAGATCCAAAGCTCTGCCTGGAGTTTGGGTCATGCACGTGCATGTTTGGCCTGGGGCAAGCTATAGACATCATGCACAAATGCACATGACACACTGACAATGACTGCTCTTTCTAAAGAAAAGCAGCCTGTTTGAATCTAGAAGCGTGTTTCCCAAACTTGCGCAGCCAGCTATTTTTTGGGACTACAATTCTCATCATCCCTGACCACTGGTCCTGCTAGCTAGGGACGATGGGAGTTGTAGTCTAGCAAGAGCCAGAAACACTGATCCAGAAGCCTCAGGTGACCAGGAGGTGCCTCATCCTTTCTCCATTTTTTTCCGCTGGCCATTTCCCCTTTCCTCCAAACTATCCTCAAGATCCACATGTGTATGCCAGATGTGAGGGGGGAAGGAAGATCTCGAGTAAGAAGATGGCCCATCGGAAATGGTAAAGGACACACACGGCTTCTCTGATAAAATTTGCTGCAGCTGCATTGCGTGCATTTCTGTATAACATGTCGTTTGCCCCTAAGTATAGAGATCCCATTTGTTTCTTATACATCACTGTGTTGTTCTCTAATATCCAAGTGTGAGTGGGTGAAGCATATATTTCATTCTTTGGGTGCCAGCTTGACAAATCTGCACATTTGCTTCCAGCGTTCTTATATATTAAAGCTGTGAAAAACAGATGAGCACACACTTTGCAAATCTCCAATGCGCACTTTGTTTTCCAGGAATGCAAGGGGATATATTGCCAGAGTGCATTGTGCAAGTTTGTGGGATTAAAAAAAACCACAACAACACCCAAACAAACATGTTTTGGACAGGTATGAATTCACTCAGAGACTTCATAACTCCAAGGCTAAGAAACTGCCTCCCAAAATAGCTTCAAAAACATATTGATTTTTTAAAAACAAAAACAAAAAAACACATGCTACTTTGCCACTAACATCCACAAAGAAGAAGAAGAAGAAGAAGAAGAAGAAGAAGAAGAAGAAGAAGAAGAAGAAGAAGAAGAAGAAGTGGCAGCAATGGGATACTTTTTAAATGGTATATTTGCCCACTGATATCAGAACCATCTCTACCATTAGGTAAAGTGAAGAAGCTGCCTCAGGAAGCAGAAACTTGGGTGGGGGCAGGCAGCAGCAATGAAATATTGGAAGAAACAGTTGAATATGCTACACAACGTGCCTTGAACCTTCAAGCCAGCCTGCCATCCTCTGGTGTGGTGAAGGGAAAATTAAACTAGCAGTCCAGTTGGTTTCAGTATGTGGAATGGAGAGGCAGTGGCGTAGCGTGGGGGGTGCAGGGGGGGCCGGCCGCACCGGGCGCAACATCTGGGTGCGCAAATCCACAGGTTAGGGGGCGCAAATCCACGAGTTAGGGGGTGCAAATTACTTGCCTTGCCCCGGGTGCTGACAACCCATGCTACGCCACTGTGGAGAGGGGACCATCTTGATCTTCACCTTTATTCACAACGATTTACATGTCACAAGGAGTTGACTTCCTAGGTAATATTGTTACAAAAAAGAATCTCACTCATCTCCCCCACAGCAAGTAGGGGGGAGTTGCTCCCTCCCATCTGGATCTCACCTTTTGCAGATTATTATGGAAGCACAAAAAGACACGCTTTTCTCTGTATCAGGGCTGGAAACAGCATGGGAAGAATAAGAAACCCACCGAAGGGCCAAGAACATCACGTTCAAGGGAAGCGAGTGGCAAGGAGACCATGGCAAAGAGATATGAAGAAGGGTATAGTGTCAAAAAGAAAAGAACTTAAACTAAAAATCCTAGCAACGCGTCCGTCCCCTCCCAAACAAATCAAGCAAAAATTCTGTGTCATGTTCTATCTAACCTAGTGGTACAAGTAACTTTCGTTATTGTGGTTTGCAGGGCATTAGGGCCATCCAAAGACAGATGGGAAGCAGCAACATCGTGGCAGGGGGATTGGACACCACTGCTTTGTGACAAATTACCTTGCTGACTGGACCTCATTAGAATATAGCACTCTGCCTGTTTAACTGAACACTTTGTTGCAAACTAGGAGATGGTGGAAGCAGTGACCTTGGGAAAGGCTACCTCTAGCAAAAAGAGTCACGTCTTGTCTATCGAAAGAGAAGTGAACTCTAATAAACCAGGTATGGTATTTTTAAAATGTCTTTTTAAACCACCAAAAAGTCTATAAAAACACTCTCCTGATAAGGAACTGGCAACTTCACCCCCTAGTTTGGTGGGAAACTGTTCTCAGTTTAGTGCGCAGAGCTTTCCATTAAGATTTTCCACATTAACAAAAGGCATGGAAGTTCTTGTCCTGCACGGTTTGTTAAAAATCAAACCCTGTTTATGACCTTGTGTGTCAACCCCAGACACACACTTGGGGGCTGGGCTGCTCCTTCTTCCACACACACCTCTGTTGCCTTGCACAAAATCCACATGGACCTTGTTTTCCCAACAAAGACGGCTCCCTCCTGGTTCCTGCCGAATGGCAAGCATTTTGGACTATATCAAGGGAAAGTTGAGGTGTCACACCTTACATTTAGATTTGGGGTCCTCTGTTTTGAAATGGCAATTTCACACCAGGGCACTAAATAGCCAAAGCTGCTAGGATCTGACATATTTCTTCACAACAACAACAACAACCCCAAAACACTATAGCAGCTAGCAAGTCAGTGGGGAATGTAATTTTCTTGAAATGTCCAAGTCATTTTGGGTAGCTAGTACATATATCTGATGAGCAACTAGGCATGTCCTAACAAAACAGCACCGGTTTCCAAAGGATGCAAAAGACATGAAGTTACGTTTGAAGATCTATGTTTTGGCAGAGCAAATGTGAACAGCCAGTTATATTAGCAAGCGGCCATTTCATGCATGCCTAGCGCAAGCCAGTGAATTTTCAATGATTTGTGGTGGGCAATTTTAGTCTGACACTCTTTAAGCTCTCCGATGAATGTTACTTATATAAAAGGCCACTAGCAAATATCTACTGTCTGTTCAGACATCCTGTTTGGGAGAAAGTAGCTCTAATTTCAGTGTTAAGTTTAGCTGCGTATTGAGTCCTTAAATGGCACAAAACATTCAATAGTCAGTAAATTTACAATGCAAAGGTGTGTAGAGTTCATAATACAGTTCTTGGATTTGAAGAGAGATTACAGGTTTCCATTAAATTCTCTATTTTAATTATGGAAGCAGTGTATCTCTTTCTCTCTCCAGCACAAAAACAAACTTGCAATACACATTTTCTCTGACCAAAAGTGAAATGTCAATCAACCAAGCAGCTCGAATGCAACAGTTGTCATATGACAGGTAGAAAAGGTAATAATAGTAATAATAATAATATACAATGGCCCTTTGTTGGATGATTGTTTGAGGTGTTAGAAGGCAATGAGAAGCAATTGTAGGATGGTTGATTACAGTAATTTCACTATTTCCGAACAAATGAAAAACACAAGTTACATTTGAATACTGCATTGTGTGAAGGCACTCAGAGAAATATATACATACATACACACACACACACACACACACACACACACACACACACATATATGAATGAGAGAGAATATGTTTTGTCTAATTAATGTATGAGGCCTGTTCTTCAGATAGGAAGGACAGTAGCTCAGTGGTAGAGCATTTGCGCTGCATGCAGAAATTTCCAGGTTCAATCCCTAATATCTCTACAGGTAGGTAAGGCTGGAAATGCTCACTGCCCTGAAATCCCAGAAAGCTGCTGCCAGTCAGTGTGGACAATACTGAGCTAGATGGACCAAAGGTTTGTTTCAGCATAAGGCACTTCCTATATTCCTTTGTGAGTGGCAGGAATTGGCAACCCCCTCCCAGTGGCAAGTCCTGTTCCTGTGGCTCCTGTGTACTGGACTGTGTGCATGCTTAGGGCAGAGTAGAGGCATCACGACACAATATGCAAATGACCCATAGTATCCTGCACAACACACAAAAGTACACTTCATTCACCAGCCTTCTCAGCTACATATTGCAGTGCTATGCAAAAGGAGCAAGCCGTTTTCAGCTGTGCGGGTCTAAAGAACTGCAGGGCATTTGCTACTGCTGCTTCATCATGCCCAATGGACACCTGTTGGTCATACATCACTATCAGGGATGGGGAGCATGTGGCCCATCGGATGTTGTTCAACTCCAATTCCTAGGCACCAATTCCTAGGGACCTGCTCTCTCTCCCCACCCACAATGATCAGGGAGTGGAGAAGGCCGAGTGCGGAGGCAAGCGTGGCGTGGCTTCAGTGGCTGGCTCTTCTTCCTTCTGCCGCAGAGGGGAAAGAGGGAGGAAGCAGTCCCTGGTTGGTGGCAGCGACAGGAGGAGGAAGAGGCGGCCAGCCGTCGAACCCAGCAAGGTGCGGCACAACTTCAGCGGCTCATGGTTCCTTCTCCTGCTGTTGCTGCTGCATAACAGAAAGACGGGGGAAGCAGCCCCTGGCCGGTGGCGGCAACAGCAGGAGGAGAAGGCCAAGCACAAGAGGGGAGGAGCAGCTGGCCATTGAAGCCACACTGCCACTGTGTTTGGCTCTGGTCCCTAGCTCTTCCTGGCATCCTGACGTCACATACGTGTCATCACTCCCCCCCCCCAATCTTCTGTGCAGGTTGGTGCTTCTGACAGCCAGTATGACCCATGCTCAGGGATGATAGGACTTGGAATCCAGAAAAATCTGGAGGTCCACATGTTCCCCTGCTGTAGAGTTTGGGGACTAATAATAATAATAATAATAATAATAATAATAATAATAATAATTTATTTATACCCCACCCATCTGGCTGGGTTTCCCCAGCTACTCAGGGCGGCTTCCAACAAAACACTAAAATACAATAACCTATTAAACATTAAAAGCTTCCCTAAACAGGGCTGCCTTCAGATGTCTTCTAAAAGTTTGGTAGTTATTTTTCCCTTTGACATCTGGTGGGAGGGCGTTCCACAGGGTGGGCGCCACTACCAAGAAGGCCCTCTGCCTGGTTCCCTGTAACCTGGCTTCTTGCAGCGAGGGAACCACCAGAAGGCCCTCGGCGCTGGACCTCAGTGTCTGGGCAGAATGATGGAGGTGGAGACGCTCCTTCAGATATACTGGACAAGGCCGTTTAGGGCTTTAAAGGTCAGCACCAACACTTTGAATTGTGCTCCCACCAACTAAACAGCAAGAAGTAGATTAGGCAATACCTTTAAAGTCTACACATTACCTGGGTACTTCCTCTGAGGCACTTAGTAATCCCAAGCTCTAAGTATTATACGTGGAACTTTTATTTTGATACTTGTATTCTGGCACTATTAAATGGGGCTGTCAAAAGAAGATTTGTAGTTCCTTAATTGCTTGACTTTTAAACAACCAACCGATTTTCATATTAAATTTGCATATTACCCAAACTGCCGTATGGGCGTGTTTTTAATATATCAAAGAAGACAGATTTTGTTTGCGAAAATTTAAGTGATCACTCACTGTTAGCAAGGAACGGGACCTTTAATATTTTATTGCTCATTCCTCCTTACCCAGAAACACACCGAAAGCAAAACAGCCTCAAAAATAAGTATTGTGCCATGAACTTACAGCCTCATGAATTAAAATTTGCCCCATCTCTGTTTCAAGTTACCCTCTATATATAAAGCAACTATAACAGTGCATTCCAGCGCATGACTACTCAATATTAAGTGCTTCTGAGTTCAATGGGACTTGTTCCCTGCTAAGTATGTGTGTAGCAGGGATGGAGAGCTTCTCACCAGACCTCCTCATTTGGCCCAGAAACCATGCCCATCTGCCCCAAATCCGATGTCATATGTGACATCAGGTGTGGAACAGGAACAGATGCAGCTGAATTGGCAACTGTTGTGGCCAAAATCTGTAGAAAGCAGGAATGATGTCTCTGTGCATCGGAAGTTCAATCCTGCGTGGTTCAGGTGCGTGAGAGAATTCCCTTGCATTTTCACTTTCGCTGTTTCTTTAGTGGCAGCATTGAGACCCTCCACCTCATCCCTCCCTTATTTGCTCTAGGAAGGGAGAAGTTGGAAAGCCTCTCTGGGTTGATAGGTGGTGGCAGAGCTAGTCAGGCAGCAGGGCTGCCAGCTGTAGCTGCCAGTGTCAGGTGTAGCCCCCTCCCCACAAAGCATGGGGTCTAAGAGAGGTGACCTTTCCCCACCACAACAGGGGTGTCCCTAACTGTGAGCATAGCTGCATCTTGTGCGTTGACATAAGTTTTCACATGCAGGTGAGATGGAATGGGTATACCCTAAATGGCCTCAGCCCTGTATACCTGAAGGAGCGTCTCCACCTCCATCCTTCTGCCCAGACACTGAGATCCAGCACTGAAGGCCTTCTGGTGGCCCCCTCAATGTGAGAAGTGAAGCTACAGGGAACCAGGCAGAGGGCCTTCTCGGTAGTGGCATCCACCCTGTGGAACGCCTTCCCATCAAATGTCAAGGAGATGAGTAACTATATAACCTTTAGAAGGCATCTGAAGGCAGCTCTGTATAGGAAAGCTTTTTTATGTGCAAATATTTTTTATGTTTTTATGAGTGTTGGAAACCACCAAGAGAGGCTGAAGCAACCCAGTCAGATAGGTATGATATGAATAATAAAATTATTATTATTAGTAGTAGTAGTGGTATTATGCAACATGGAGGATATGGACAAAACAAGAGCATCTGTAACACTCTGGTAATGGTGTATTACCCTATGTAAAGCAGCCAATTTTATAGAACCATGGATATGACTGCAGGCATCAAGCCTTCTGCTGGTTCCATATTTCCTGGGATTAGAGAATCCATCTTCATTACAATTCACTAATTATTTCAATGATCTTTTAACATTCCTGTTGCTTTTCTTACAACAGGAGGCAGCTGTGGCTGCAATGCAGTCATTTCAAGCAACAACAACTACTACAACAATACTAAGCTGCCGCCACCATGGGAATCTGCAGCTATTCCTACTCCTTTAACTGGTTTATCAAGTGACAAGAGTGTAAGCAGATCTCATTTCTCTGTTGACTAAGCCAATTCGAACAGATTTTATGCCTTCAGCAGCAGGAAGAAGAGAAATTGGCCAGCAGTATGATGTACACAGTACAAATTTTTATCTGTCATACCTTATATTTAACCCTAGGTAATTTTAAAAGATGCTACACAGCAGTCGTAAAGTACCATTAATGCTGGAATGTAGCTAAATAAATTCTAATCAGAGTAAACCCACTGAAACCAATGACCAAAATCAGTCCCAGCCATTGATTTCAATTAGTCTGCTCTAAATATGAGCAGTGCCATACAATTCATTGGGTGGTAAGCAATGCTAGTCCTACTCAGAGTAGACCCACTGAATTTAATATACATTACTAACTTAGGTTCATTAATTTCAGTGGGTCTTTTCTGAGCAGGACTTGGTTGAATACAACCCATTGGGCCAAATTCAACTAACAGGTCTCATTATGGCCAGCCCATACAAGGACTTCCCCCTTCTTCCCTCCCCACTGAATTGGCTGTGTGTGTGTGTAATTAAGTAAGTAGAACTGCTTACATATGGAGGAGAGGAGAGATTGTTCCATTGAGCAAGCAGGAATGCATGTGCTGACAACCATGTGTGGCAGTGTGACATTGAATCCAACCTATTGTACAGGGTGAGTCTTTTAAAAGAGGCCCTGTGGAACAGGTGTACTCTGTATCCATGGGGCCTCTTTTAAAGGACTCACCCTGTATATTAGCTTGGGTTATGTATGCATGTATTTTATTTACTGAATTTATATTCCACTTTTTTCTCCAAGGAGTTCAATGTAGCATACCCTGAGAGTAAGAGGTTTATTCTCTACCATATAGATACAGACCCGGCTTTTTCCCAGTTGGATATGCAATATGCCCCCTCCATCCAAACTGTTACTGGAGGCTGAAGCCTCTAGGGTTAGGGCTGGGAGGCAATTTTCAGCTCCATCTGAAAGATGTCTACAAGCGCAGAGCTTCATTTATCTTCACACGAGTGAATAGCAGACATTCGCTTACATAGGGAGAGTAAAGGGCTTTTTATGTTCCATTCGGCGTTCCATAAAAAAAAGTTGGACTCCTTTCTGAAGGTTGAAAATCCATCATACACACTGCTATGGATTTACTTCACACACACTTTTAAAAGATATCCTTAATTTGGGATGGCTCCCTTTGCATCATGAAACGAGATTATTCTGATATATCTGATTGACTTTTGTTTCCTTGACTTTAGGATTTGCCAAACATCGCAAAAGCAAACAGGAGTCCAGGCTCATTTTATTATGCCTTGGACGTGAATTCTCATATGCAGCTAAGCAAAGATTAATCCGTGAGCAGAAGCTTCCATTGGGAGAGCTGACGTCAGCACTTCTGAGCAGAAAGCAGGCACCCAAGTGGGAGCACAGCGGCGATCCCTCTGACCCACGTTATTATCTTTGCAGTGAGCAATTTATTTTCCTGAGCTCTCCAGGAATTAGTTACACCTTCAGAGCAAACCCCAAGAGTTTAGCTTCTAATCATTTTTGTTATCCCTCAGTAGGGCCCACAATCAGACACTTTCCTTGGACTTCCAGTTGAGGACAGGGTCAGTTCTTACCGCCTTTCAAATATGACTACCAGGTCCCTAACTCCAAAAGAGGTGCATCCACTATACATTATTTGGAAGAACTGTGGAGCTAAGTAATGGGCCTCTTAATCCCAGGATATTTTGTCAGTATTGTCGTACCTTGGAAGTTGAGTGCCTTGCTAGTCGAACGTTTTGGCTCCCGAACGTCACAAACGTTACGGTTTGACTGTTCCGGTTTGCGAACTATTTTTGGAAGCCAGACATCTGAAGGGGCTTCCGCAGTTTCCGATTGGCTGCAGGAAGCCGCGCTTTGGTTTCCGAACATTTTGGAAGTTGAATGGACTTCCGGAATGGATTCCATTCGACTTCCAAGGTACGACTGTATAACAAGCGCATTCTGTAATGGCGTGTGTGCTAGGGAGGAGCTACAGAGCCAATTCCCCAGCACCAACATCACTGATGTTTATCAGGGATAGAAGTGTGTCAGGGCAGGGTGAGGGTGAGGTTGGGACCATGCGAGTACATTGGTAGGACAATCGCTGATCACCATCAGCCAGTCCCAGCCCAACCCCATCAAGGTAAGCAGCAGCTAATTAGAGAACTCTTTTGGATTTTTGTGTGTATGTGTGGGGAAAGGAAAATGAATTAATTTGAGACATTTGGGTCTGAAGATTGGGGAAATATTGCTGAAGAGAAGGTAGAACAAGTTGGATGTCATCCTAGAGTGAGTTTTTTTGAATAATTTCTTTTATGTAACTGACAGGTAGAAAACCAGAAGTCCTTGTCATTTCTCTTTCTTTTTCTTCTTCTTTCCTTTCCTTCTTTTATCATTTTTTCTTTCTTTCTTTTTGTTTTGTTTTCCTTTGATGTCCTCTGCTCTGGGCCATTATTGGGGTCCAAGGATTAGAGACACATGAAGGTGATGGATGGTTGGGTGAAGGACATTGACTGAGTGAAAGGCAGGGAAGGGAAGACCTGCCAGAGTGAGCAAAAGGAAAGCTCCCAGGTGAGAGTTTGGAGGAGGGTCCACCACTTTCTGTGTGAGACAAGGGTTAAGATCCACCTTTGAGAGAGGACTCTGTGTTTCCTTCCTTCCTTCCTTCCTGTTTTTATTTAGATTAGTTTCTTTCATCTTACTCTATTATGAAAAAACTTTAATAAAATCTTACAGGGTGGGGGGAGTAAGCAGGGGCAATACCTCCACATGTGCTGCTATTGAAACAAGCTATGACAAATGGTCACGTTGCTCTGCTTACCTGTTTGCCTACTGGTTGTGCGAACAGCCTAAGGTGGACCAGACAGGGAAAATTGTGCCTTCTTATCACGTGACTCATGAAAGAAAGGCAGGATGGAACATTATCACTTGACAAATATTTGCTCCGAAGGGATGGTATGAAGGCAAAGAACACTGGCACACTATCGAACTAAAGGCTTAGGAGGGAAAGGTGGCTCACTTACATTCGCAGAGGAATTGCTGATCTCTACTTTGGACACGGCTGCTTGATACAAAGCCATCCTCTCCTTCAGTGAGACCACCTCCTGGGGCTCCTTGTTGCTCTGGCTAGTACCTCCTGGCTGTCCACTGGCTGATTTCTTACCACCTACGGAACCTAAAACAGAACAAAACAAGACAAGAACACAAGGGTATGAAGAAAAGGATTATTTCTGTGTGAAGTAAAGAGGAAGTGGAATGGTTTATATTTATTTATTAAAGGCTGCATTTATATACCTGTCAGGGAACTGACATCGGAGCTAGAGGCGGAGGGAAGGCTCTCAAATGATGCTGGAGAAGGGCCCAGCAGGGAGAGAGGCAGCTCCGCAGATGGGGAAGCAAATCAGCGCAACACCAGGGATATAGAGGGGCTGATGGGGGAATCGGCGAGAGGGCTCCAGGACTCTTCACCGGACACCAGCGGGGAGAGCACGGGTCCTCTGCTACCCACGCCCACCCTGCGCAGAAGACTTCCGCACAGAGAGAGTAGGAGGAGACTGGGTGTCAAACAACTTTTATGTTGGAAAAGATTTAAGAAACGCCCACTGACGGATTCTGCTAGCGACTGAGGCAGCCACAAAGTGAAGGGCTGCCCAGACTGAAAGGTTTAGCAAGGCAACAAAGCCTGGAGAGGCGGCAACTTACGCACGAACAACCCATACACATTACAATACCCTTTCCATAAACAAAAGTCACACGGGAGCTAGTTTGGATTGGATTGTGGTATAAAAGAGTAACATCCGCAACAAATGATTAAAAGCCCCTAAAACACAATTAATGAGCCATTTTAAAATCATTTTGCTTGTACCAGAGATAGGCAAAACTGCTACTTTCTTTGTTTTTTCCTTAGTGCGTAGATGCAGCTGTTTATTGTATTTAGTACAATGAGCTGATTACCTGTTATCAGATTGTTTTACCCGTTGTGACCTGCCGCTGGCTTTGTTGTTTGTTTATTTGTGATATGCTTACCGGGCTGCTTTCCTATGATGCAAGCCGGCCTTACAATGGAAATATGGGTTATAAATGTTTTAAATAAGTGTTTTTAATGCTGCATGTGGCAGCTATGAATCAACAGGAGGCACCTATTGGTTTTCCTTGCGTCGGGAACCTTTCCTTGGATTCTCAAGGGTGTTCAACGCCTACTGAATGGGAAAGTGGTATAGCGGTAACACCAGTTCCAGAAACTGGTTAAGGTTAGAAGGCTTCTTGCTAGAAAAGAGGGAAAATCTAGATAATCAGAGGATGCAGGGAAAAATAAGACCTTCTGAAGGTCTTCCTTCAGAACCCCTCCATCATAGGCTCAGGTTGTATATATGTGTGTAAATAAACCACATATCATAAAGACACCGCAGTCTCCACTGTGCCTCATTTCCAAACAAAATACAAATCCTGGGGAGCACTTGGGAATCTTGCTCTGCTCAGCTATAGCGGTGGTGTGCAACAATACAATAATGGACTGGATGAGCTTTGGGGTCCCTTCCAACTCTACAATTCTATAATTCTATGAATGTGATCTCCACAATTCAGTCTTTTACTATTAATTATTTTGCCTGCAGGACTGTGATAAATCCTTCGCAATAATTAATTATTTTGACCTCCCTTGAAGTACTGCAAAATGAAGTCACTGTGCAGGGGCTGACTACTCCCAAGCCGACAGGTTGTCCCCTTAGTTCTGTAAAACTTTTTGTGAAAACGCAAAACATAAATTACTTCCTCTATTAGCCTCACAACCAGGTCAGTAATTTTCCTTCCAACCGGCAATTAATGAAATTATTCCTGTCAAATATGTGCATTTTCTTGTCATAATATGCTTTTTTATTTGCAGCTTAATGAGCTTAACAACCATTTTATTGAGCTCTTAGCTGGGCTACAATATAACCTTTTCAGCAGAGGGGAACAGGAAACCCAGCGTTTGTAAATTTGACCAAAAAATATACCTATGTATTACACCTGTGCTTGTTGATTTCAACCATACATTCACACTTTTCCAAGCGTGCGACTGAAATGAGCAAAATCACAAAAGACTATGGAGCCAAACACCATTTAGGATCAATTTATGCACTTAATGTTCCAGAAAGAACAGCGCCATTTCCATGCGCTTTCCATTCGACTCTGTAAGCACAATCCAGCATGTGTCTTACTCAGAAATAAACCCCACTGAATTCAATGGAACTTGCTCGCAGAGCATCGGATTGCAGCCTATGAGGCTTGCAGGTGATGTCATCGTGATTTGTTACCAACACTAAAGGTAAAGGTAAAGGTACCCCTGCCTGTACGGGCCAGTCTTGACAGACTCTAGGGTTGTGCGCTCATCTCACTCTAGAGGCCGGGAGCCGGCGCCGTCCGCAGACACTTCCGGGTCACGTGGCCAGTGTGACATCGCTGCTCTGGCGAACCTGCACCAGCGCAGCACACGGAACGCCGTTTACCTTCCCGCTTTAAAGCGGTACCTATTTATCTACTTGCACTTTTAGGGGTGCTTTCGAACTGCTAGATGGGCAGGAGCTGGGACCGAACGACGGGAGCTCACCCTGCCGCAGGGATTCGAACCGCCAACCATGCGATTGGCAAGCCCTAGGCGCTGAGGATTTACCCACAGCGTGTTACCAACACTACTTTGCTTTAAAAGTCCTTGCATTTTTATTGGTGTTTGTTCCTTCCTCTTCGATCACAGTAGGGGATGTGAGGCTGGGAAATTGTTACAGGCTCTCCATGCACAGCTGATGAGATTCATGAGTTTGCTAGGATTTTCAGCGTCTCAGTCATTTTCAGCCTCACTTTATAACCCTGTCCTTCTGAAAGTTTTATTTCTTAGAACACAACTTTACAACAATAACTCCAGAGACATGGTGGGGCTTCATACAGGATGGCATGAGTTGAGACACCAGTGAGCAAGGAGGAAGGAAATCTTGGTCTCACTACCACACAAATGCTGAAAATCCACATATGCTTGAGAAGCCAGTCACACAAACGTTAGAACAGCGTTTCTCAAACTTGGGTCTCTAGCTGTTGTTGGACTACAAATCCCATCACCCCTAGCTAGCAAGACTAGTGGTTAGGGATGATTGGAGTTGTAGTCTAACAGCAGCTGAAGACCCAAGTTTGAGAAACACTGTGTTAGAGTATGCAGAAGGGTCAAGCTTTTTCTAAAGGTTGCAATAGCTTGACTTTGGGTATATACAGTAAGAATGACATGAACTCCCTCTCCCACTGGCAGTGACAGCCTATAGGACTAGTACTATAGTACTCAAAACATTTCTTGTTTTCTTGTCATTTAGTTATGCCCATTGTAGAATGTAAACTTGGTTTCATATGAGCTGTTCTATTTCCGTCTGGAAAGAGTATCCTGAAAACCTTTCAGGTTGCTCACTCACAGAGAATAGGCAATTGCATTCAAGAACAAGTAGTGCTATTTCGTTCTTTCTTATTCTCACTTCCACTTGTTATATCCAAATAGTAAGTAATGGTTGGAATTGGGAAAGGATTTCAGAGAAGCAGCTCTTCCAAGAACTACTGGTCCCGAGCACTATGCATCACCTCCAGCATCAAAGCACAAGAGTGGGAAACAAGATATTATTATTATTGCATTAATTTTGTATACTGCCCTGTACCCATCGATCTTGGCACTTCACAACATAAAATTACAATATAAAGCATTATGCCAATAAAGGTCAGTAAGGTAAAGGTAAAGGACTCCTGGATGGTTAAGTCCAGTCAAAGGAGACTATGAGGTTGTGGCGCTCATCTTGCTTTCAGGCTGAGGGAGCAGGCATTAGTCCACAGACAGCTTTCTGGGTCATATGACCAACATGACTAAGACGCTTCAGGCGCAACAGAACACCGTGACGGAAACCAGAGCGCACGGAAACGCCGTTTACCTTCCTGCCACAGTGGTATCTATTTGTCTACTTGCACTGGTGTGCTTTTGAACTGCTAGGTTGGCAGGAGCTGGGACAGAGCAACGGGAGCTCACTTCGTCATGGGGATTCGAACCACTGACCTTCTGATCAGCAAACCCAAGTGGCTCAGTGGTTTAGACCACAGCGCCACCCGCGTCCAATAACAACAATATAAAACACACAAAATACATAATAAAAACAGAATCCAGCAGGGCTTTTCTTTATGTTCTTAAGATACAAATAGATTATCTGCCCCACCCCCACCCCTTCTGGTCAAAAGTGTCATAAGACTAAATCTTGTAAATTTACGTGAACGGTGTGTCCATATACCATGAGCAGTGAATTCCTTTTCAAACTCTTGGGCTGTGTGTGGCACGTTCCCTATAATGCCTTTGTTACTATTACCAGAATACTAACTTAGTTTAGTAGCTAGAATTTGCAAGATTTTTCATTGGTTCTTAAAATAGCTTACTGATATTTCTGGGCTGATTCTTCTTCTTCTTCTTTTTATGAACAAGGGACAGAACAAAGCAATAGAGGCTAAAGCCAGACAATAGTTTCTTTCTTAGAGAGTTGAAGGTGATACAGTTAGCATTGCTCCCTGTGGTTTCCTATAAACTCGTTTCTTTTTATCCTGCTACCAGCTGTGGTGTGCCTGGATGGCAGAAGCTGCAGACAAACCTACAGCTGGAGGAAAATACACCTCTGTGCTGTTGCTGTTTTAAACGCAGCTATCTAGAAATACTGGTTTAAAGAGCAGCAGATTAATGCTTGTGCTGACTCAATGGGAAAGTTGCATGAGGCCGTTAACATGAAGTTTTGATTATACACCACATCTTTGATAAGGCTGCTATCATAAGAGGAATATAATTAGCCCTATGTCTGAATTGAAACCCAGTGGACTCAGTTACACTTCTTCTTATAATACAAGAAGATTCCTGCTGGATCAGACCAAAAGCCCCTTGAATCCAACACTCAAAATAGCTAAACATATGTCAGTAGGAAGTCCACAAGAGACTCATGAGTGTAACAGCAGAATGGAGTGTCATTACCCGCACTGGGATCCCACATCTAATTCTCCCCTGGTCTCCTCACTGGCCCAAATAGGACTAATTTAGCCAGATAGCCCTAGTGATCATCTAATGTTTATTGGATGGATTTCCCCCCTAAATTGATTTTTTGAATTCTGAATTTATTGTTATTCACGTTTTATATTGTATTTTATGCTGTTTTTTGTTGCATCAATTAAGTGTTTTAAATTTGTTCTTAGCTGCCCTGAGCCCGGTTTTCTGAACCGGGAAGGGCGGGGTATAAATAAAAAGTTATTATTATTATTAAAGAGCGGGGGCTATGGGTGGCTCACCCATCTTGGGTTCAGGCCCTGCCCACTGCTAACATGCCAGCAGAACCCCCCCCCTCAAGGAAATGCTGCAATATTGACAGAATAAATGTTCCTCAACCCTGCTTTTATGTAGTGGAGATTACATGATGGACTACAGCAGTGCAAAGTAGTCTCTGTCCTTCATTCTGCTACGGTTGGAACACAGCTGGTGCAGGGCAGTAAACCTTCCTTGTGATAAAGGGCTTTCTCCAGTGAAAATAGGGGCGTCCTGTTTAATAATAATAATAATAATAATAAAAATAAATAATAATAATTTTATTATTCATACCCTGCCCATCTGACTGGGGTGCCCCAGCCATTCTGGGCAGCCTCCAACATATAATAAAACATTAAACATTTAAAAACTTCCCTATACAGGGCTGCCTTCAGATGTCTTCTAAAGGTTGTATAGTTACTTATCATCTTGGCTGGGGAGAGGTTGCATAACTCCATTCCCTCCAACATTTCTCCAATGAAAATAGGAATGTCCTAAGGAAAAGCAGGACATTCTCAGATCAAATTAGAAACTGATATGGCTTTTGTAAATCCAGGATTGTCCCTGGAAAATAGGGACACATGGAGGTCTGTGCTTAGAAACCAGAGCAGCAAGGTCAATTTCCCCTCAGTTGGTTAATACTATGAAATAGCTGTTTCTCATGCCGTGGGGACAACACTGTGCTCTTAAAGCACATTCAGAGCACCCCCCCAAAAAAAAATAATTCTAGGAAATGTAGGTTGTTAAAGGATGCTGGGAATTGTAGCTCTGTGAGGGGTAAACTTACAGTGTCCAGAATTCTTTGAGGGAAAGAATATGTTCTGAATGTGCATTAAAGGCATTGTGTGCTAGCCACATCGGAGTGCAGTAATACTCAGAAACACACCAGCAGGTGGAGTCTTCCCCTATGGTTACTGGAGGAATATGCTGTTCTGATGGCCCGTAAAACATTACACATGTAGCAATTTCCTTTTGGCAAAGTCATGCTGATTGTTAATAAACAGCAGTCATCTGCATAGCTCTTCCCCTTTCTTCTGTATTAGGTCTAAGGAGAAGAGAATGTACTAAAAAGATAATAATTGTAAGCCCACCAAAAAAAAACACTTCCTTCGAAAATTACTGGAAGAGCATTTGCTCCAGTTGACTAGAGAGGGATCCGCTGCTGTATATTAAACAAAAATAATGTCCATTTTTAATCCGTGCTCCTGTCTTCCAGGCTGCTAGCTGTGGCGAGCCACAGCGGTGATCAAATTATAGCTCCACCACCCATCCCCAGTCTGTCCCCCTTACCCTTTTCTGAAGGCCTTCTTCAGCTATTGTTTTTAGAAGGTAACAGGTGAAAGGAGCACAATGGGGGGGCATTTAAGCAGTGTGGGAATGTGATTTTCATTAAGAGCCCCTCTACATTATCTGCTCTAACTTGAGCACTGGGTCATAGTTTTGTTTTTAAACTGCATATTCATGCAAAGTAGAGATTGTCGTTAAATGCTGGCTATGTGTGTGTGAGAGAGAGAGACAGCAAATGGGAGAGAGAGAGGAATGCAAAACAGGTGGAGCAGAACTCTGCCCAAACTCTTGCTTCCTTTGACTTACTCTGTGAAACTAATATATGCTGCTTGATCCAGGAGTACAGAGAAATGCATACGCAGCCATCTCTAGCACCTCAGAAATGTCTCCATTCACAAACAAGTACCCAGCAGTCTCTTCTGTTGGCATTTTCCCTATTCCCCTGCCAGGCTAAGAGAATCATTTATAATTGAAAGGATGCCTTAAAAGCATCACCATGAATATCTTCGCTCTTGGTGTACGCAGGGATGAAGAAAATAAGTTGTGAACATCCTCTGGCTTATTAATAATCTCTCTGTAGAGTATCAACCACCCATCTCCCCCAAGTTTACCTCATAAAAATTGCACCATTCCTGTGTGGGCAAGCTTTACGCTGCTTGGAAACTTTGATTTGGCAGCACACAAACTTCTGCGAACAGGATGTTTTCCTCTAGAAAATGGGAAGTGTTCAGCCTGCAATTCTGTATTGATGGAAATGCTGCCTTGCTATCAATTCCCACATGGTCATACTGTGCTAACCTTTGAGCATCTTGGTGGGGCGAAGGGTTAGTACAGGCAATAATGTACAGCTCTCAGGCTGAACACACTGTGTCCTGAATTCAGCCTCTTGTTACAATCTTGGGATTCCTCCACTTTCATTGATGTGTGGGCAGACAGAGGCATCCAACAAAATAGTTCCATATGTGCAAAGATTTCCACCTGCACAACAGAACTCCCCCTCCTCTTCCCATGTGCCCCCTCCAAACCCTCCCCAAATCTGGTCCAGATGGTTGAGGGAACCACAGAACAGACAGGAGGAGCACAGAAAGAGGCGAGGGAGAAGTTTCATTGCGCAACCAAGTATCCTTGAGCTAATGGAACAACTTTGTTTGATAGCACCCAGAGTGTTTGAAAGGTTCAGCAATTAGCAAATATGGAATTGCTGCAATATTCAGAGGCAAATATTGCTGGTTTTTATATTTTTGAAAGGGAAACAGCCATGATGTTCTAATAACCTTTGGTGAACCTGAAAGCTCTTTTGCATACATCATGATCTAATTTAATTTAATTAGTGCTGGGAGAAAGCCCATTGAGCAAAATATACCTTTCTTCTTACTACACATGTATAGGATTGCACTGATAGTTTGCATAAGACTTCATGTGTGCCATCTTACGACTGCAAGAATGGACAGTAGTCCGGGCCTTTTGCTTCATACCCAGTTTTCTCATTCTCTCCTCCACCGCTTTTTTAAAAGTTTTATTATATATTTGTTTAATGTCCAGCTGGATGAAGAATTGTGGGCTCAAAAGCTTGTTCACTACACTCTGTCCTTGTCGTAGGTCCTAAGGAAAGTATTATACCACTGTTGTTGTTTTTTATTCCCCCCTCCCCACTCCATAGACACACAATGGACTAACACAGCTATCTGTATTTTTTTTTTGGCATTGATTATGATTACCACCATATCTTCTCATGACTTTCTGCGACTATATTATGACATTAAATATATGAGACCCTCCAAGTGAGAGTCCCAGATTTACAGAAGCTGTCCTGGTTTCTGACTTGATCCTGGAACATCCCACATTTCCTTAGGACGTCCATATTTTCATCAGATAAATGCTGGCAGGTATGGTTACCTGGGCCAAGGTGATAAGTAACTATATAATCTTTAGAAGACAACAGCAGTCCAGTATAGGGAAGGTTTTTTTTTTTTTAAAGGTTTATGTATATGTTGGAAGCTGCCCAGAGTGGCTAGGGGAAACCTTTTAGATGGGTGGGGTATAAATAAAATTATTATGGAATAGGATGTCCCTATTTTTATCAGAGAAATGTTGAAAAGTATGAAGTAACAGGAGGATTTTGTACATTTCAACAAATTTATAAAGTGCTTATAAGTGATTAGACCATGATTATTTCTCTTGCCAACAACACACAGTCCTTCCTGTTTCATCTGCAGGTGTTGTCTGAATTCTTTCTCCCAAGCAAATGGATCTTTCACTTCCTTCATGGAAGCTGCGCAGTCAGCATTCCAACCACTTTCTGGAAATGGCCAGGAAATAGGAGTGAAGTCACTGAAGTACATTGCTCCCAGTCCCCACATTCCTGGGGTGCTCTGGAAAGATACCAAGGATCAAAAGCTACTGAAAAATTGAGGGGAAACAAGCAGGGTCACACTCTCCCCATCTTTCTCCTGATAAATGTCACCAACAAGGGTGACAAAGGCAGTTTCAGTGTTATGACCAGGTCTGAGGCCTGACTGGAAGGGACCCAAGTAATCAGCTTCCTCCAAGCATGTCCACTACCACCTTCTCAAGCATTTTGCCCCCAAAGGGGATATTTGACAATTGGCATTAGTGGTTTAGCACTTCTGGATCCGGGGAGACCTTAAGGAAGGGGGCACACCACAGTCTCCTTCTCCAGGAAAGCATTCATCACGCCCTGGACCCACCCTGTCAACCTCCTACAGCTAGTTAAAAGAAGCCAAGATGGGCAAAGGTGGTTGTCCAAATCTCTTCAAACAGCTTGTCCACATCCTCAGACTCCAATAATCATGACACTTTAAAACCACAAAAAAATTTAAATGTAGTATTTTGGAGAGGTTAGAAGAAAAGAAAACTGCTAATCAGCAGAGCACCTTAGCCCATGTGAAAGTTGCTGGAACAAGCCTAGATTATTCCATTAGTTTAGGAATGGGGTGAGTGGGAAGGTTCTTATAACAATCTACCAGGAGGTTAATTTGATTTCTATGTTGTAGATGTTCACAACGGTCTGTCGCCTTTCTTCTAAATTTCAAAATGCATTTAATCTGATGCGTCTGACATCATGTAATTTAATTTTAAAGAACTCCTCCTGAGATATATAGCAGCATCTGGTCATTTCCCAGTAGCTCAACAGGCATTTACTGTTAAGGGCATTGTAGTTGCTAAAAGAACTATTTTAGAACACTTGGAATCTGCTTCCTCTCCAATCAATATGCAGTATGCACAATTAGCAATTTCATTTACGAATGGAATAAAGGCATACAAAGGGAGAAGGAAACTCGAGACTTTTTTTGGACGTGGGCCTTCCCGCCCAAATTATGCTGCCCAAATCAATGGGCTATTGGATTTCAAAAAAAAAAAGAGGCTTGGATGCTTATTTTAGCTATGCTTTAATACATTTCTTTTCACATACTAAAATTACCTAGAAATAATAAAAATAAAAGTACCTGGTCTCATTTTACGTGCCATTGCAGAACACATATTAGTGAAATAATGGGGGAAACCCTTTGGAAGAATACATCAGTGTGCAACATAAAAAACACCCCACAAACTCCAGCTAATAAAGGCGTTTGAAGGGTGCTATGATTCATCTTTAATATGTAAATTGTGATTATGTTTTTTCCGGCATTTGTTTTCTATGCCTCATAATTGCACACACATATTAAATAATGTTGCCATACCGTTCTCCGCTTAATGAGGGGTATTTATTATTATAAATGGAACCAATGAAAATTGGATGTGTTGGACGCAAAGCAAGGATTAGAATGGATTTTGCCTCCCATCAAGTCAGTCTCTCAGCCTTATAATAACTACATCTGAATTACTCAGCTATAACTTCCAGAAAGATATGATGTCATAATCAATATAGACCGATCCATAACGAGGGCTTTGCTAGTGGAACAGGGGTACTCTCCTGCCTTAATAATTTCCTGCCTTAAGTGCTCTCATCGCAGCTTCCTTTTCTTTTCCCCCTTCATAAATTAAGCCTAGAGAAGTAACAGAATCTGACAGAAGAACTGCTGGGAAAGGGTTTATAGAGGTGGGTGCACTCAAATTGCACATAAAGTGGGACATACTGAAATATTCAACCTCATGGGTAACCCAACCTATAAGGTATGCGAGAGCCTAGAAGTGTACAGTTTAATTCAAAGGGAAGGAGAGGGGGAGCGAGAGAGCGAGACAGAGGAGTAAAAAGCAGAGAGCGTGTGTCTTATTTCTTGCCATTGAAATGTCACTGCTCCCTTTCTGACAGCCGTGCGGTTCTCAAAATCTGCCTGACTCACTCTGAAATTATTTCCCAGTGCCACAATGTTTTTTTAAGCATAGAAATCACCTTTTTTAAAAGTTGATGAATGCAAACCTGACATTCTGCACAAATGTCCCTGCAAGGACACCTGAGACTACTTGCCAGGCTAGTTGAGAGCTAACCGTTTGAGGGAGATGGGGGCACATTTGTGAGAAGCTTGTCAATTCTTGGGGCAGAGCTGACAACTGACATCTTAGAGGGAACCCAGTTTTTGTTCTCTGGCAGAGGAACAGCTTTTGTCCTTTTAAGAACCCCAAGGAAGTTGGAAGGTGCGAAGTGCAGTTTCTGATGTCACATCATGATGGCGGGTGGTGGAGATGGGAAGGCCTTTGCTCTTGCTAAATGCTTACCCAGGCATAGGCAAACTTTGGTCCTCCAGATGTTTTAGAACTACAATTCCCACCATCCCTAGCCAACAGGACCAGTGGTCAGGGATGATGGGAGTTGTAGTCCCAAAACCTCTGGAGGACTGAGTTTGCCTATGCCTGCGCTTACCTGTTTCAGATAACTTAAAAGAGACAGAAACTATGTTAGACTGTGGCCACATCTTTGAGGTTCATGAGAGCTTCACTGCCAACATCCATCCCATGAGAACCAACCAGACGCTATCATTATATCTGCAGGTGAGAACCATTTGCAATGGTCTTTGCATGGCAATGCAACAGTTGTTTCAAATGGCAGGGCTTTATGGCTGCTTTTCCTTTCTGAACAGGCTGCCCTTGACAAGCATGTTCAAGGAAAGATAAGGATTAGGAAGGAGTTGATTGGTTTTTGCCCTCACAAAAATTACCTTTCCTGTTCAGGGAAATCTATATTCTCCCTCTTCATGATGGCAGATAAACCTGAGAGCAGCTAAGGTTACCTCTTGCCCCTGCCCTCCTTTATTCTTCCCAGTTTCCCTTTTCTTTTAATTATATAGTCTTTGCCCTAGTCAACGAGCAGTTTTAAATGTGCAATCTTTCTAAGTGTGATAAATGCACAAGTGAACAAATGCATGCGGATTATTCTGTCTGGAAGAGGTACAGCTGGCCTGCACTTAAAACAACTTTGGGAGCCAACTTCAAGAGCAAAGTTCTTGTGCTCCATATATACTGTTGCAACTAAATTTTCCATTACCTAAACAGGTTTTATTTAAGGGAGGGGGGTCATGGATGATATACGCTACAACAATGAACTGCGGTTACCTAAACCAGGCATATGCAAACTCGGCCCTCCAGATGTTTTTGAGACTACAATTCCCATCATCCCTGACCACTGGTCCTGTTAGCTAGGGATGATGGGAGTTGTAGTCCCAAAACATCTGGAGGGCCGAGTTTGCCTACGCCTGACCTAAACTATTGAGAGTAATCACATGCACTTTTGTGTTGCATACCTCCCAACATTCCTCAGATGAAAATGGGGACATTTCTCACTCCCCACAACTGACCCTCCTCGGCCCCCCATTTGTGGCCCATCCGCTGCCACAGAGCGTTTCCACAACTGCAACACAAATCGAACACAGCACACACACTGTCCAGGGGAAAACCCCTTAATCCTGATTTAATTTTACTTCATTCTTTGGTAGATTTACTGAACGAAAAACAAATAAGTTTCAGAAAGGGGCAGGATTAGATGTGGGGGCACAAAGCACTTTTTAAAGAAATCAAGACTCCTTGCACTTCGCTCCACTCCCCCCACCCAAGGTGGCCTCTGCCTGCCCCTCAGAGCCAGTGTGTCACATTGGGTTGTGCCTTGATGGTAGCAGCCTCTCCTTCTCTCCACCCATTCTCTGCTACAAGCGGCCCAAAGGTGGAGGCCAACAGTGGCGGACATGGAAAGGCCATGGGATGTTCCCTCACAGCTGTTATTGCCACTGCTGGCCCTGCTCGAGACAAGTAGTGGCTCATCCTTCTCCCCGAGTTCAGTGGCAGCAAGTACTGGCAGGGAAACTAGGGACATTCCAGGATCAAATCAGGAGCCAGGATGGCTTTTGGTAATTCCAGGACCGTACCTGGAAAATAGGGACACTTGGAGGGTATGTTGCTGTGTTTTGATAGCTTTGTATCATATAAGGTGTGCTCTGCTTCACCTCTTTAAAGCCAGAGCAGAAAACATGTGCCGGGAATATCACTTAAGTAATTATCTTTGCAGCACTTATAAGGCATGAAAGAATGGGAATTAAACTCCCCTGGCAGATTAAAAATAGAAGGCTGCTTTGAACCTCTGAACCTCCTATAACACAATCAAACTTACAGCCAAAAATCCTCTGAAAGGTGCCACATGAGCAAGTGAAGATTAAAACTACAAAACTGTTTGTATGGAAAGCAAAACACGTACCTATCGGGCTTTGCGCCAATTCCGTTCCCTGCCAGAAGTTGAATGTTTCCATTATTGCAGCACAGTGAAAGGCAATATTTATTTGGGTCTGAAAACTTTACCCCACCCCACTAAACATAAAGATTTCTTTTTGACGGTGGCCAAATCGCAACAGACTTTACATTTGCTCATGTGGTTGTGAGATTAGAAAACTCAGCCTTGGACACAGTGGCCTTAGTGTGCCATTTGTCCATGGAAATTGGTGGGAAATAACACTGAGCAAATGAATCTTGGCAGGGAGTGCATATTCTCTCACCAAGTTTTCACCTTCACCTCCATAATTTAATTATGTACATAATGCATAGCGATAAGGGAAGAAATGAGCTCACGGTTAAAGGTGAACCTCCCTAATTTGCAGCTTCCAAAAAAATAAAAATACAAAAACCAAAACACTACCATCCTTTGAAACTCATGAATTTTGCATGGCACTTCTCCAGTCGAGTAATGTTACACAAATGCACATGCTGGGGCAAAGTGTGCATAAAAATGCATATGTTAGCAACCATAGCATAACAAAAATGCATTATATTAAGGAAATTGCTTTGCAAAAATGTGTATAACAGGGGGAAATGCATAGAAGCACGGGTACATTAACTCCAAAATCCTGGCTGGATCTAGACACACCAAAAAAGCATTGTAAACCTCAAAGTGGGAAATCATGTTGGTGGAAGACGGACCTCCATAGCGTCATCTGGTGTCACAGTGTTGCTACGCATATAAAACGCTTTTTCTTTGCTCATGTAGCTGAGTTTCACAATTAATTTTCATGAGGACTTAAAGAAAAAGAGGAAACTGATCAGAAACATCAGTTTTTAAAGAGTGGAAAAACGGGGAACTGAAAGAAGCAGAAATTGACAGATTTGCCCATCCCTGATAATACAAAGCATATGTTTATGCATTTATACATACTATCATAGAGCTGGAAGAGACCCTGAGGATCATCTAGTCCAGGCATAGGCAAACCTGGCCCTCCAGATGTTTAGGGACTAGAACTCCCATCATCCTTAGCTAACAGGACCAGTGGTCAGGGATGATGGGAATTGTAGTCTCAAAACATCTGGAGGGCCGAGTTTGCCTATTTCTGATCTAGTCCAACCCCCTGCAATGCAGGATATGCAGCTGTCCCATCAAACCTGCATATATACATACATATACACATGCAACCAGGGAGGAACAAGAGGCAAGGGAAGTCAACAGAAAAGCCTGCTTCATGTCCTAATCACACAAGGATTGGAAGGGGCAGAGTAGGCAGAGCACTCAGTTCCAGCACCTCTAAGGTGGGCGCCATTGCCATTCAATGAGGATGGTGCTCAAGGTGAGTTCCGGCACCTCTTTTTGTAGAAAACAGCACTGAGAGTAGGCCTTCTGTGGGATTGTGCTGATGCCTGGTTGTGCATGCTTCCAGGTCAACTAGAAATCTATGCATGCTGGTCTCCTCAGCTTAGAAAGCAATGCTCAATACTTGGGCACTGGGAGACAGGGAGCTGCACAATGCTGGGGACTGGCTGGTGCCGTAGTCCAGTGCTTCCCTTTCCAGTGCCAGATGCTCCTTCCCATAATAAACACATGACAGGAACTAGAGAGAGTGTTATGTACTGAGTTGAATAGGATCGAAAATGTAGCAGTCTGATTGGTCCGCAGGAGCCACCCAATCCGCTCCAGGTGGAAGTGAATCTGCAACCTGATTGGCCTACAGGAGAATCCCGGAATTAGCCAATCACATGGGGCCCATTGTGTAAATAATGTATATAAAGCAGAGAGTTTGGGGAAACTTCCATTCCTCGCTACTATGAGCTGAATAAAGAGCATGAAATCCACACGCGACTCTGAGTATATTTCAGAGAGGAGAGACAATGTAGAGGGAGTAACGTAAAAAGCATTCTGCATGTGAGCAAACTTAAGGAATGGTGTAGGATAGGTGACCTTTGTGTAAGTTGTTGTGTGTTTGGTGGGAGGACTGTTTCCATCAGTTTATTCATGTGAGAGGGACCTGTGTGTACCTGTAGCCCCTATCCAGGACCAGGACAAACAAAAATACAAAATTCCCTGATGATTAAATTCAGGCGCCTTCTTCATCATCAGTTAAGCTTCCCTTCAAGCACAACCTTTCTATTTAAAACTAGGATCCCCGTGAGGTCCCACACATTTAAATATGCAACCAACAATTTTAGAGCACAACTCACAGGCAGACAGAATGTGAGGAAGGCTCTCAGTATGGTGGCATTTGATGCGCAACTAGCACAGCAATCTCCCAAAATAAACCGTTTTAGGATCAGTTTTATGACAGGTCAGATTATCGGCTCAAACCAAACGTTTGTCTTTTTAAAAATCCTTTTAAGTAAAATTGACACAGCTCAATTTGGGACAGACAAGGCAATTACAACTTTCTTGGACAAATCCAGTAAGCCGAGGGAGATATTTCAAAGACGCCCTGTGGAAAATGATACGCATCCAAGGTGGGGGAGGGGTGGATGTGAGAGAAGGACCCATATAACATGGATGCTGAACAGCTTATAGCACATACCCAGGGTGAAAAAATAAATCACTTCTTTTATTTTCAGCTTTCATTATTCATAAGGTCATATTCCTTTCCCCGTTAACACAACTATTTTTAAAACTTGTGGAAAACAAAACAAAGAATGGATATGGGGCGATCTGTTCCATCTGCCTGGATGAGCAGGGAACTAAATGAATACCATAGGGCACCTGGTGTTTCCATACCGTGTTCAACGCTAACATTTCTAATTTCCCCCAATTATATATCAGGTTGGCATGACCCCAGATGACCCTAAAGCCACAGTATCTTGTAAACTTTAGCAACTTTAGCTCTTTGGACAGAGATAGCCTGAGAGCCAGTGTGGTATAGTGGTTAAGAGCGGTAGTCTCGTAATCTGGAGAACCGGGTTCGCATCCCCGCTCCTCCACATGCAGCTGCTGGGTGACCTTGGGCTAGTCACACTTCTTTGAAGTCTCTCAGCCCCACTTACCTCACAGAATGTTTGTTGTGGGGGAAGAAGGGAAAGGAGAATGTTAGCTGCTTTGAGACTCCTTAAAGGGAGTGAAAGGCGGGATATCAAATCCAAACTCTTCTTCTTCACACTCTGGTAACAACTAGCCTACCTAGACATGTCTTTTAAAATTTATTTTGTACAGTTTTAAAACCATTGGTTTCATTTATATATTTTTGTTTTTATTGAAATCTTTCATGGATATTTTATAGCATTTTACACAAACTACTTAGAGACTTTTAAATGAAACGACATTTTGCTAAATCAATCATTCAGTCTACAAGTGGGCCAAAGGTTTGCAAAAACAAACTTTTCCAATGTGTGTGAGCATGACTGTATGCGTGTGCAAAAGATTTCGAACCTCTGAATTCGGAGGCAATTTCAAGGGTGGGGAGTAAATTTTTCAGATAGCTAGTGTATGTTGACTACAGCCGTGAGCAAAGGCAGCTCCCCCAATAAGACAGCTGGGAAGATGAAGATGATGAATATCTAAACCACTTCTGTACTTCACTCAGTTACAGTTATGGTTACAGCTATGGTTGTTGCTTTCCTCCTTTGATTGATTTGTGCACTTTGTTGACTTTTTGCAGTTGTATTTTTGAAAATTAATAAACATATGGTAAAACTAATGCACACACCTGGAATAATGTCACTGCAAGTGGCACCCAAAGTACATTTTTCAGCCATTTTTTTTTTTAATGAGGAAAAGGAGATAGCCGCCATCTTTGCTTTTATCACATGTATCTAAAGTATTCTAGGTATTACCGAAAGTGCATAAAAACCCTTAAAACACCCTAGGAGCCAGTTACCTGAAGGATCACCTTTTCTCTTATACACTGGCCAGATTGCTGTGATCACCTGGAGAAGTCCTCTGTCTCACACTTATTTTATGCTCTCTTGTTTTCCATGCAAGCCAAGGCTCTCAGCAAACTGGCACCAGCAATTTGGAACACTCTTCCTATTAAATTCCAGCAGGAGCTGCTAATTCTGATATTTCATCACCTACTGAAAAACATTTTTGTTTCTCCAAGCATTTTTAGGGAATTAATTTGATTCAGTGCTAGTCATTTGTTCTGTGTTTTATAGCTTTATGGTGTTTTAATGATTTTATCGTACACTGCCTTTTTTTTTTAATGCTTTGCTGGCCTTTAAATATCCCCCACACCACCACCCCAACTGAAGACCTGTCTTCCCAATTCACCACCACCAAATGGCATAGTAAAATTGGGAATGAGTACTTTGTTGCGGCCTTAAACTAACATCCCTGTTAGAGTGCTGCAAAGTGTTGTATGCAAGGCTGCCTTTGAAGAATATCTGGAAACTTCAGTTAGGTCAAAATACAGCCAGTTTTTGGGACAATAATGCAATATGTGTAAGGTTGGTGCGGTTTCTCTACTTAGGTTTTGAAAACCTTTGTTTGTGACATTTATTTATGTCTTGAATATGGTTTTTATGGTTTTTGTGGTATTTACTTTTTTTTTAATAAAAAGAAATACAAAATACAAATTCAGTCACTAGACAATTGACTTCAACAGTCTGGAAAGAAAATATTTTGGTGTTTTAAAACCAACTAACTGGCTCCTGGTCTTTTTTATAGCACAATTCAAATCATAACAATTAGAGCTCTCTACAGATTGGCATTTGAATATCTAAAGCACTGACTTCTTGTCACATGAATTGGCCCATGCCAAGAGACATGGAGACATCATGGAGAGAGTGGTCAGATGAGCAGCAGGTGTGGGAGGAGATTGGGGAGTTGAAGGAGCCTGATGCAGAGGAAAGCCCTAGAGGAATGCTGGGAGGGCCCTTATGGCTTGGGAAGCAGAGAATTGGATTTGGGGACAGGGCTAAGCAGAAGAGTGACCCACCTCTGGGCCATCAGATACCATTAGCATAACAAGTGTGGTGGCCTTGGTGTTTGCCCCTGGCTTTCAGGGAAGATCTGGATTCAAGTTGTCCCATTGCCTCCATCTCTATCTCCAAGGATGCAGAGATGACTGCACCAGCAGGAACAGACAGTGCAAACTTTTTGTACTCATAATTATGCCCACTTGCTTGCCTGGTGCTGAGACTAGGGGGCATGTCAAGTGTTGAAACAACAACAACAACTAATAATAATAATAATAATAATAATAATAATAATACAGTCATACCTCATGTTACGTTTGCTTCAAGTTGCGCATTTTCAGGTTGTGTCCTGCTGCGACCCGGAAGTACCAGAAAGGGTTACTTCCGGGTTTCGCCGCTCACGCATGTGCAGACACGCAAAATGACATCACACGCATGCGCAGAAGCGGCGAATTGCGACCATGCATGCGAAGATGCGGGTTGCGTTCTTTTCAGGTTGCGAACGGGCCTCCGGAATGGATCCCATTCGCAACCAGAGGTACCACTGTAATAATAAATTTTTATTTGTACCCCGCCCTCCCTAGCAAGAGCTGGGCTCAGGGTGGCTAACATCATATAAATAATACAATATGCATAGAAACAAGCAATCAGTCGATTAAAATGCATCCTAAAAGTAATTCAAATAAATTAAAGTTAAAGTTAAAACTGAACTGATGACAATCCGCAGGTTAAAATTGAAAGTGGTTAATACTCGCCAGGACCAACTGTTTCCACTGAGATTATAAGGACCTGTGAGTGGTAAGTTTACACCTAGCCATATATTGTAGAGCTCTGCCATGCCTTAAGAATGTGTAGCCTGCAGCCAAGCCTTTGCTGGGACAGTGTACTGATTTTTGCAACAGAGCCTTTCATCACAAACTGATAGTTTGCAGAGGGCTTTAAAAATTAGTCAGAGAGCTGCATACAGGCCCAGAACCACACATTGCCCACCCCTGATGTATGGGTTGAGATTATCATGGCTGCAACCCTTTGACCCTGCAGTTATTGTGCATTCTCACAGCTCACTGCAGAAAAGCCATGGCAGCTTTCCCAATTCACAGGTCCCCCCACCCCCATTAAGTACTAAAGCAAGGTTTGTATCTAATGTAGCACCGAGTAACCATCCTGCCAGTGTAAGAATTTGTGTTTGTGCAGCAGGACGTCTTCTGTCCTCCGCTTGCTGTCCTCCCCATCTGCTCTGGAAGGTTAGGGGAACACCTAGAACAGATTCAGATGTTATGTACTGAAGTTCTCACCCTGGGCCAGCAGGGGGATACTGTAGATAGTTATGCAAATAAGGGTTTGAAAGTGACGTTCAGTGATTGGATAGTTTTAGAAAATTGTTACAGTTACGTTGTACTGGAGCTCTATTATAAGCAGGCTGACTGAACCCTTCAGTTCTGTTCTGTTCTGGCCTCTGAATAAACAAGAGCTGTTCGAAGAATCGCTGTGTCGCCTGATATGTTCACCCACAACTTAACAAAAAGTGTAAATCCTTGGAGTTTCTCAACACTACACTGGAAACTGTTTTCCTGTTTGTCCCTTTCCTGGATCTATTCAAAATAGTCAGGAACTACTTGTTCGTCTAATTTTAGCATCCTCCAAAGTACACATACCTTTTCATCCCTGGCTAATTTGACATTAAGTGTTTAAGTGATAAGGAGGGAAGAAAACAACATAACTTGTTTGAATGTCAGACATCGAATGATGCCAAGGCACTGCTTGATTAAACCGAAAGCTGCCGATAGACTCACAGCCCAAAATAATCTGCCCCAGGATGAACTTGAATCTGTATCTTCAGTGCAATCCTGAGGCAGCAGTCTTGAAGTTGGTTAGGACCTCAGCTGGCCTTAGAAGTTCAGAAGTAAAGATGAACCTCAGATATAACATGGATGGTCAACAATGCTAAATTTTGGGGGGCTGGCGATGGTGGTGGCAAAGAGATAAGCGCCTACTAGACAATGTGGGAACATAACTTGAAAGATATTGGGAGAGTAAGAAGAACCTAAATGAGAGGCATGTGAAAGAACTATTAGAAAAAGAAGGGGGGAACTTAATGTTAGAAGCTTGTGGTAGGTGTGGCCTGCACATATTCATTCATGTGTACATAGTCTCTCTCTCTCTCTCTCTCTCTCTCTCTCTCTCTCTCTCTCTCACACACACACACACACACACACACACACAGACAGACAGACATCCTCCCTCACACACACTTAAAAATGGGAAGAGTGCAATCCACACTCTCACATACCCTCCAACATTTCTCCAATGAAAATAGGGACATCTGTAATTATTATTCCATAGCAATAATAATAATATTTATACCCCGCCCAGCTGACTGGGTTGCCCCAGTCACTCTGGGCAGCTTCCAGCATACATAAAAAACAATAAAACATTAAGCATTTAAATTTTTTTTCCTATACAGGGCTGCTTACTTAGCTCCTTGGCTCGCGGGTCACATAACTCTATACCCTCCAACATTTCTCCGATGAAAATAAGGACATTCTAAGGAAAAGCAGGACATTCCAGGATCAAATCAGAAACCAGGATGGCTTCTGTAAATCCAGGGCTGTCCCTGGAAAATAAGGACACCTTGAAGGTCTGCTCTCAAAAGCTCTCCTTGCTGAAACAGAGAAGACTGGACCACTCCCTACTCCAGCAGGGAGAGAAAGAACTTTGAAAGTGCCGGGAGTGCTGGTGCAAGGAATTATCTCCACTGCTGATACTTTGCCTTCCTTTTTATTTCCATCATCCTGGTTTGAAAGATTCAATTTCAGGCCAGAATATCAGTGCAAAATATCAATAAGTAGAAAAGTTGTTAGATCAGTTGTCTTGAGCTATGCTTATGGTGAAAAAAAAGGACGAATTGCACAGTTGCACAGCCATTTTTCTGCAGTCATTGCACGTTGACTGTGCCATTTTGGGCTGAGCTGGCTATGTGTGTGAGCATACTAACGCCATATGCTGAAGTCAGCGTAGATATGATTTTGGAATGAAAAACAGATAACTCTTTTGGGAAGTTGTGTTGAATGCTAGGTTCAACAAGCAATAACTTCAGGTTTAATTAAACTTTGAAGTCCAAGTGGAATGCTCTTGGGGGTAAGGGAGGTAGGGAAAAGCAACCCAATGCCTATTAATACCACAAACATTTCAGTCAGAATCCCTAGATCTTCACCACAGTGCTAATTGTAATGCACTAAGCTGTTGGTTTATATTAGCGATAGAGGGACATGCCTCTTTATTTTCAGCATGTCTATTTTTATAAAGATTGCAGCTTGGTAATGGTCCTTAAATACATGCTGGAGTAATGGGGTAGGCTGTGTGAGGATTGCTTCTGAATACCTTGTGAACTTATTAGCCAACATGGCACAATTAGGAGCGGTGATCTCACTGAAGGAACAAGTCATGTGTAATCTAATACCCTATCGTATTAGCTCACCATTGAAATAAATAATTAGGAGGCAAAAGAATCAAAAACAAAGCCCCTACCTAGCATGAAATACTTGGGAGTATTACTAGCCAATCTTTCCAAAGATAAAACAACAAGAGAACATACCAGTGCAATAATTACTGTCGTGACAATGTAACCAGAAACAAATTAACACTAACCATATATGCCATTTGAAAAGTTATTGTACTCAGTGCTGTATAAAACTTCTGCTAGTTTCAGTGCTATTTTCTAAGATCTGTTCAAAACTTTTCAGACATCATACACACTATTCAAAAGCAAGCTAAAAAGATAAACTGTTTAAACTATCTGTATTTCTTATTCTTAATTACTAGTTTTGCTTCTAGGCCCCCTTCTGTGTTCTTGCCTTAAGTTGTTGAATGCATGAAGTGAGGTCCGCTCACACAACGAGACCCCCCCATCTCACCCACCTGCATACCCCCACAACCCTTAAATCTGCTCCAGGCGTTGGGGACACCCCAAGAACAGGCTCAGGGGAGCACAAGGGGAGCTCATTTTCCACCACACTGAATTCCTCTTGCATCGAATTCCACCCGGTGATTTTAAACATCCATGGCAATTTCAGTTCTCACTTCAATCCTACATTTGCACAGTGTCATAAATGCTACCTTTAGATGGTGTGCTATCTCTTCACAACAAAACCTTTGTGCCCTCCAGATGTTTTGGACATCCCCTCCTGTCAGCCCCTGACAGCAAAGGCCAGAGAATTGCGCTTCAAAACATGTGGAATGCAGCAGGTTTCAGGAAGGCTGTGTTAAATGTTATGATGTACTTGAGCTGCTATGAAAATGACGATTGCTGTTTTAATTTAAAAATGCTGATGCACTCAGGAATTAGAGAGAGAGATTTTCATGCAGCGGGTGCTATTAACTTCAATGGGGTTTGTTCAGATCAAACCAAGGTTTATGTCCAACGAAGTGGAATTGGGAGTGCAATCTTGCAGTTTGGGGTTTGATCTTCAGCTGCAATCATTATGATGAGGTGCTGAAAATGTATCCATGTGGTGTATAGCCAATATATCAAGTGTGTGTGATATTTGCGTGCACAAACCTGACCAGTCCACAGCAGCTCAGCTAGAAGTCCACACAAACTAACAAAGCAAAGCCAGTGACTGCCACAGATTGAGAGAGTGGTGTGAGATTAAAAGTATTAGCCATTTTGCTGCTGCTGTTGATTCTAAAATAACATTTAAATGCCACTTGTGTGTTCTTGCTCCCTCTCAGCCCTGTATCAATAAATGCCATGCTGTATCTATAATCTCCACATAAAACCCCTGTCTTGAGAGGGAAGCAGTTTCTGTTCACCGCTCACACAGGAATGCCTTGCTCCCAACTCACACGAACAGAGAGAATAAAGCCCAACCCACTTACCTTTCCTAACGTTCAGAACTCTGTGAGAGAACCGCAGCCTCTTTGTCACTGAAAAATCTTTATAGTCCTCTCCACACAGACTTGGTTTTGCTTGGTTTTCTTTGCAAGACAAAGTTCCCAGTCCCCTGAATACAGAGTCTAGTGGAGACCAGCTCCACTGAAACACACACCTCTCCCTTCTCTCAAGCGAGTGGATTGAGACAGCTGGTTTTATTTTAGCCCTGCAGGCAGAACATGGCACTTGGCACCTATTTTTAGGGGCTGAGGCCTGATGAGCCAGTGCCTGAGTCGACTACTAGCTCTAGGAACCTGTTAGTAAAGGCCATCTTAGAGTGTCCTTTTGTCATATCTCTATGCATGGCATAAGCACTTGTTCAGTCAATCAAAGTTTCACTTACCTAACCCTCTAGTCATTCCTCCTTAAGTGTTTTCTCCCCTATATAAAACAAGAACTCCAATTATCCTACCAAAATAGGAACAACCCCACAATGCTTTGGATTAACATTTCTACCCCTTTCCCCTTAATTTATGCATACCAAGTTATTTTTTGAGGGAATTTTTATTATTATTTTAAACTCCTATTCTACCAAATATATATATATGCTTTGGATTAGCATTTATTTAATGGAGGTTATACAACAGGTTATTTTTGTGAGGGAAATGTTTCCTTTAAACCAAGAAGTCCATATTTTTTAGGAAGTAGCACATTAAACTCTGGGGATGTGCATGAAAAAAAGCACTGGGAAAAGAGGTAGGCAGCCAGGTGAGAGCTGCGGGAGTCTGCCTTTCTTTCTAGGAATGATATGATATGCATGACATAAATGTGATAGTTAAAGAATAACTAAAAAGACTTTTTATTCTCTTTTTCCTATCTGCTTTCTGTTTTGTATTTTCTTATGAGTTTGAATTTTCATGTTTAATATGTTAAAAATAACTTTCAATAAAATTGATATTATTATTTTAAAATGAAATTGACCCTGACTGGAACATGTTTTTTTTTTTTTTTTAACCTGAGCCAAAACTCAGTCCCACAACTTGCTCAAAGTGTCAAGTTCAAAGTGAAGTAGCCATGAGTGCATTTTCCCCCCCTGGTCACCTCTGCATCACGACTCTCTATTCCCAAGCCTGTGAGGTTGATAATAGATTCACCAGTGAAACTCTGCTTACTGTGAAATATGAATTGAATTTGGAGGAAGGATCATCAGTCAAAACATCTGAGGAATGTTGATAGGGTTTTGAGAAAAGGAGTGAAGCTCCTCACAGGAATTCCACACATCCCAAAGCTGTCATCCCAAGTTTTGCCTGTACTGTATTATTGGGAGCACCCTGATCAGGTGAGACAATTGTGGAATTTGGAGGGAAGACCATTTGTGTAAGTCTAGCCAAATGTCTAGATCAGGGTGGTGGTAACAGTTTCATGCATACATACAAGTGTATCTTCTAAGTGAGAAAATGCAGCTTCTAGACAGGAGCATACATTAGTACATTTCTTTTAAGCATTGAGGATATCATGGAAAGCTTAGAGACAAACCAGTCAGAAAGTTAGACAAAATACTTTATTGTCTCTCTCTAGCAAAAACAGAGGTGACACAGGGAATGCCTGACTCCCGCAAATACAAGTAAGTCAAGTGCCACCTAGTGAGTTGACTGTATAATTACCCCTAACCACAAAGAGGGCAGCCACACTTTCCAATTCTATTGTGAAGCTAATTTTATACACAAGGAAGAATGAGTACTGAGTATTAAAATGAAACAATGGTGTGGATCCCAGGCCAGTAAATGCTTTCACTATTTTCACACAAGATGGTGACAAAGTATGCCTTTATTTGGATCCCTAAATTATCTATCACCTTTTTGTCATGTATTAGCATGATCAAGGAACATAATCCAGGGCAGGTCTAAACAAATATAGGGTGATGATTATCAGTTCTTGAATTAGCAAACCCCCCCCCCATGAATAGAGGGATCCTTTATAAAATTTAGAATTCTTGACTACCTAACTCTGCCTAAAAAGTCCTGTTGCACTGATTGATCTTGTTCTGCACACACAACAATTCCACCCTCAATATTTATTTTATTCCCCCCCCCCCAAAAAAAGTTACATACTCTGGTATATTTCCAGGATGATATATAATCATCCTATATTCAATTTAAAGTCAAGTTCTCAATAGTTCTGCACTCAACTTGTGAGTCACATCCTTGAATAAGTGAAGGAAGGTTCATTAAGGAGATGAACAGCTAATAGGAATAAGAGGCCTCTTACCAAACCTCTCACTACCCACCTTTAGTTTTCCTGGCATCTTATTCCATAAACTATGGAACAATAGAATCATAAAATTGTGGAGTTGGAAGGGACCTTAAGGGTCATCTAGTCCAACTCCTTGCAATGCAAGAACCTCAACTCTCAGGCCCCCATCCAACTTGAAACCATACTGTACCCTGATTAGCTCTGCAAATGTGCTAGTAGTTTTACTGCTGCACCACTAGGAATGGCATGGATGTCATGGAGCCAAGACACCATCTGCTTATTTATGTATGACATCTGTCTGCTGCCCCATAACTTAGAGTTCCCTGAGTCGCTTACAATACGTAAAAGAAGAAAGAAAGAAATACAAATTGATACATGCAATCATACAAAGGGTGTCAGGGAACTGCCATCAGAGGCACGGGAGAAGGAGAGGGTCTCTGATTCTGCAGGGGAAGGTCCAAGCGCTAGAGGGAGACTCAGCCGGGAGGAAGGGGAAGAGAATGAGTGTAACACCAGGGATCCAGGAGAGCAACGGGACAGGGAGGTGCAGGGGCTCCAGGACTCTTCGTTGGAGGTTAGCGAGGAGAGCCCAAGCACCCCGCTGCCCACGCCCACCCTGCGCAGGAGACTCCTGCGCAGTGAGAGGCGGAAACGATTGGGCATCAAACAACTCTTATGTTGGCAACGCTTTAAGAAACGCCCACAGACAGATTCTACGAGTGACTAAGGGCAGCCACGCTAACATGGGCTGCGTAGTCTGGAGGGTTTAACCAGGCAATCCGATGCTCAAACGGAGCAGGATTATGCACGAGTAACTCCCAACCACTACAAAGGGGTAGAGCTCTCCTTCTCATCCATTGTCTTATAGATCATCTTTGTGCTCTACCAGCTCTCTTGGGGAGCTTTTGCACATCCTTGGTTTGTTTTGAAGTGAATGCCTTCATACCCATCTTACTTTTCATTGGAGCTGCTTCCTACCAGCACTGCCTCTCTGTTAATCAATTCATAAACACAGAAGTGGGGACCCTTTCTCAGCTCAAGGGCCACATTGCAGCCTGGATAGCTCAGTTGGTTAGAGTGTGGCGCTGGTAACGCCAAGGCTGCAGGTTCAATCCCTGTATAGGACAGCTGCATATTCCTGTACTGCAGGCGTTTGGACTAGATGATCCTCAGAGTCACTTCCAACTCTACAATTCAATGATTCTACTATTCCTTTCTGAGAGCAACATACCAATGGTGGGTGAGAACAGAGGCAGAAGTGGGCGGAGAATGAAATGTGGATTTTACCTTTGTACAGTAGGCTAGCTTCTCCACACCCCACTCTATCCTCCCTCCATGCGTGATCAGAGCTCAAGGCCAGGCAAAAACACTCAAGAAGGTTGCAAAGCCAGTCTGAGTGAGTAGTGTGGCTCAGGAGGGTGTGTGGCCTAAGGACCAGTCAGGGAATCCTGGTTCCCTGTTTGGCCCCCAGATCTGAGGATGTCACACTTTGGGAAGTCTCAGCTGTTTGTCTCTCCCTCCACCCCACTTTTTTGGTAGGAAGCTTAGCAAACTTCAGTTTTGTTCCCCAATTAGTAAGCATGGATTAAAACCGTATGAACGGTAGCTAAGATTCATCAAGTAAGTTAGAGGTATGATCCAGCTGCCATCAAGCATGCAGATTGCTTCTCAGCTTTGCCTCCACTAGATATTTGGTTGAGTCAATTAAAGCAATTAAAGCCTGAAGTAATTAAGGACAGCGATCCATGCTGATTGATCACATGGCGCCTGATGGCAGCGTTTTCACACATTTATGGAAGGAGGCTGCAATTATCCTGTGAGGAACACAGACCCTGTGACCTGAGAGTGGGGGGAAAGTAGCCTTGTTTTCACTGTCTTTCACTTTTTTTACTCAAGTTTTTGTATGTTGACAGATGTACCCAGGATGGTAGGAACAGGCCCAAATGGTGAAAAAGAAAAGAAGGGGGGAAGATGATAAATCTGTTAAAGGTGGGACTTAAATCCCAGAGAGATAAAATAAGACAGAAAATACACAACACACACACACACTCATACAACTAAAATGTCTGGCAAGAGGGTTTTAAATAATAATAAATAAGAATTCTAATCTTGTTTACCAATGTGACAAGGACTGATGTGTGTACCGACATCAGCTCTCCAAATGCTTGTCAGATTTAAGGAAATACGTGTTTCTATCTGCCGCTGAAATAAATTCCCTGGAACAAGGGCATAGAATCCAAGTCCTCTAGCACACAATCTGGGATAAATGAGCAATCACTCTGGGCGTGACATTGTTATAAAGCCAACAAAAGTGCAAGGTGAACTTCGTCGATGACTATTCACATTTTTCAAATTATGTTAATCCAACAGCAGCTAGCTACTGGTACTTACTGCTGCGGTTTATCAATTACAGTTTCCATGCTCTAAACAAGTATAATTTCAAGGTTGATGGAAGCCACACTCCCACATAACTGAGGGCGTGTGCTTTTTTTCAAAAAGGAAAAGGATTAACCTTCACTTCCTCTCAACAAGCTAACAACATCCATCTCTACTAGATGAAAACGTTCAGGTTCTATTTCAACTTCGTTTCCCAGACTTCAATACATTATCTTCCTCAGCCATGATTTTGGTTAGCAGCAAACAAGATTAGCCGGGGAGGTGTGCAATTAACAGTTTGCTGACAGTATTTAAATTGCCTAAATTACAGGGTGATCCTATGATCCTTGGTATGCTGGGAAATCGCTATGCCAGGGCTGCCACAGACATAATGTCACAACCCGATAGCAAACCAATATCAAGGTCAACAGCAAAATAGCTGCAGAAACGAAAGCTAATGTGCCAATGCCAACACTCCCTCAAGCGTTCCTGGAAGCTCTGCTGCCAACCCTCAATCATGCCACTGATGCTCTCTAATTGTGCATAGAAAGTACCGGTCGGTGCACGGCAGCTGGACATTCTCATTATGCACACATGGCCTCCGCACAATGCACAAGCAACCATCAGGAATGAGAGGACAGCAATGCCCACCCTCTGCACAAACAGTCATGATGCTCCAGGAATGAGACCTGCATGGAGAATGTCAGAGTACACAGGTTCAAGCCCTACTGTGACTAACATGGTTTCGCACAAGCAGTGTCTCCGACACTGCATAAAGCACATCTGTATTGTAGCCTCTGTGCATGGAAGTCAGCATCATGCAAGGAAGAGGTGTGAGCTACATATGCAAGGAAGGATGAGAATTGCAGCAGCACTGGGAGCTGCTCAGTGGGAAAGGACAATGCAATGGGAAAATAAGAGCCATCGTTTTAACTCCCACCTAGAGCTGACGCTAGAGAGGGACTCAGGTGGTGCTGCGGGTTAAACTACAGAGCTTAGGGCTTGCTGATCAGAAGGTTGGCGGTTCAAATCCCCACGACGGGGTGAGCTCCCATTGTTTGGTCCCAGCTCCTGCCCACCTAGCAGTTCGAAAGCATGTCAAAGTGCAAGTAGATAAATAGGTACCGCTCTGGTGGGAAGGTAAACTGTGTTTCTGTGCGCTGCTCTGGTTTGCCAGAGGCAGCTTAGTCATGCTGGCCACATGACCCGGAAGCTGTAAGCCGGCTCCCTCGCCTAGTAAAGTGAGATGAGCACCACAACCCCAGAGTCGTCCGTGACTGGACCTTATGGTCAGGGATCACTTTAGGGTTGAGGGAGAAATTTGATTCCGTTCAATCTTTAGGTGAACCAACCTAATGCACACTTTTCCAAATGCATGCATGCACGCACCAAAATACATCTATTCTTCAAAATAAGAAACTGTCTGAATTTTGCAATGCACTGAATGCTCAGTGATGCATTCAAAAATGCATATACTAGGGTAATGTGTGTATGGAAAAGCAGCTATTAGTGAAAAATAGCATAGAGAAATGTGTTGTGTAAGAGCAAATTGCGGGCATATAAATTTATGCGTATATTAAGAGAAATTTCATGAGGACTTTTTTTTTAAAGCAAACTGATGGGGAAATGTGGAGAGCTGAACTTTAAAATGGTAAAAGCAGAAACTGAAAGGAACCAAAATGGACAGCTCTGCCCATCCCTAATCCCACCCCAGGGAGATGTGAGTGAAGCTTTCACAAGGCACAAACCTACCTTCCTGGAGGTCCTGCTGGGACTATTATATCCTACTCAGAGTAACTGCAAGGCAAAACTTGTGAGTCTAAGAGCTGAAAATCATCCGAAAACCTAAGGCACAGAATTCCTTCAGTTAACAGTTGCAAGAGCTCATCTAACCACTGAATAAAGTACTCTTAAACTCTGTTCTGTCTTCTGGAGTTTTATGTCAAATTGATGTGCTCCCATCCTTTTACCTCACTTTTTAAAAGATTATCTCTCTCTCCCCCCCCCATCCCCACCTTTCTCCCTTTCCTCTAAGAATCTATTCTCTTTTTTAGGGTTGTGAATGCAGTAGGGTACGCAAGTGAATTTGAAGTAATATGCTTCTACCCCACTGACTAAACAGATGTCTCCTTGCTCAACCTAAGCTTTTGGTCTGGATGCGAATTCCTGGACTTTTGAACTTCCTTTGATTCATTCTCAGGGTGGTACCCACATAAAAGATCCCTCTCGCACACAAGCTTTTTAAAGGGTTATATGTGAATCTCATGCATATGCAATCTCCTAGAGAGACGTGGAAGAGTCGGCAGTGCAGACTCAACTACACTCCTTCCTGTACGTGTCCCATCATGAAGACCTCTGGAAGGGGACTGCCTGTGAAGCGCTGGGGATGCCAAGACACTGCTGAAATAGCCACCAGTTTTATTGTGTGACAGCATCAGTTTGCAGAGTGAATTCTGATAGCATCACAGAGGAATGGGGATGGCAGTCTTTGTGCACTCACAGTGTCTTCTTTGAACGTTGCCTGGTAGACAGAGGAGCAACTGGCACAGCTTTCCTCACCATTGCATCTCCTTACTGGGTAGCATTGCACCCGCCTGGCTGCCTCACTGCCGTCAGCCATGAACTCTGAAAAAGGCACAGTACCCTTGGCTTAAGGACATAAAAGATGGGATCCCCATGGATAAGCAGCTGGATTTCCAGAGCTGTTTATTCTGGAAGCCTTTCAAGTGGTCTGCCTGGCACTGGGCTCAGAGGGGAATACCCAACCTCTGTGCTCAGTTGTCTGTGGGAAGGCAAGGGAAACACAGGGGCATGGATGAGTAATGAGTTTCAGTCACAACAGCTGGGTCTATTGACTAGGCACTCTTTAGGGATTGGTGAGTGAGTAGAAGTGAGGAGGAGAGCTATAACCTTCCACTCTGTTGCTTCAGCCTCTCGGCCATTGGCAGTCCCTCTGATGTCATCGTCTTGTTGAGAAGACAGTGTAATCATCACAAGAACACTCACTCATCCTCTGAAGGGAGTCACACCGACATTGCCTGTAGTTTCTATTTGGCCATTCTGCCAGTTCATGTATCATACAGTGCTGGCATGAATCTTCACCATTTCAAAGACCTGGAGATTCTGTTCGCACTACCTACAAACTCTAAATAGAGGATACTTTTCCATTACAAGCATTAACAACTAAATCATCAAAGGGACCATATATAGAATTAAAAAGTGCAGCTGCAGGCAACAGATCATTTACAAAGTGAAGAATCAGCACCTCAGATTGCTTAAATACACTTCTCATGAGTTGTGCGAGGGAAACGCAAGTGTTCCCTCTGACCCATTCTCAACTTGAGACTTTGGCCTAGAGGCCCTGGTATCCCACGTAAGCTTCATCCTCATCTGTAATTACCCCCAAAGCTGAGCTTTATTTCTTTCAGTGTGCATCACTGACAGAATTCCTAACAGAATCTGAATCCGCCTCTGTCTTGTGCAAAGCCCACTAAACATAGTAGGATCACAGAGAGAGTTCTTAATGCAGAAAAGTACATTCTAGAGAACTTTTGCTACAAGGAACAAGGAAAAGGGTTTGGGTGGTGGGGAGGCTTAACTTGGAATGCAAGCTGCATTTACCAGGCTGGCCTTGAAACCAATGGAAACATCTGATCAAACTTGATTCAGAAAGTGCTGGAGGATAATAAACACGAAATTTCACTTTTACTCAGTGACATTTCAGACTAGAAACGCACTTGGAAACGTTGGAAGGAATTCTTCTGATCATTCCATCAAGCGTTTCTGCTGGCCAAGCAGAACAATTTCCCTCTCCTCCACAATGTTCAGGGGTTTCCTCTGATGTTCCAGGGTGCATTCGGAGGAGGTGCAGGGGTACATGGGGAAAGGAGAGGAAAACATCATTTCAATCTTCTTTCACCACATCATGTAGCTTAAGAACATATGAAAAGTCTGGCTGGAGGAGACCAAAGGCCCAGCATCCTGTTCTCACAGTGACCTACCAGATTCCTCTGGGAATCCCACAAGCAGGACATAAGGGCAATGTGTGTGTGTGTGTGTGTGTGTAATGTTTGCTGCCCTTTCTCTGCCCTTTTCCAGCTCTATAATATCCAGCATCAGCATCATTGACAACAGGCTGCAAACCAAAGGGAAGAGGCCTAAAGGCATTTATAATTTTGTGTAGGAAAGGGGGAAATGCACTTACTCTTCACCTTGCACTTTTATTAGAAGCCAACTTTAACACCTGAAGCACCTGACTAATTCACATGCACTGCCGCAAGAGACAAGAAATTGAAAATCAGAAAGAAGACAGTCCGTTGCAGCTACTGAGAGCACTTCTTGTTTGGTACCAAGAGCATATGTTTCATGAACTGTGGAGTCTCCAATACGTATCTCAATTCTGCTTATAAGCCCACATGGTGGCATTTCAAAAACCACCATATCCTTGCTTTAAACACAGTCTCCGCCCACACTTCCTTGCTTGTATATGAACCCAATCATGCTAGCCTATTTTATTGCTGTTATCAATTTCAGGGATGAGGAGTCTGTGGCCCAACAATGCGCCCCAAAATAATGGGTTGTACCCTTCTGTTTGGAGTAGAAAATGTCCCTAAGTTAGTTTTTACCTATCAGTTTCAATGTGTTTGCTCTGAGAATGATTGTTGCGTATAACCCAATGTATTCAGGTATGCTTGGGGAGTCGGTTCTTCATGAATTCTTGTACAAAACAACATGGTCTGCTCCTCTTGATGCAAGGATCTGTACTTCAGTATCAAACGTTCTGCAATTCTCCAATGGCTGCAATGCAGCTCTCAGCAGTTTTTTAACATGTCAAAATATTTAAACATGAGAGAATATATGCATTTAAATGCCATTTAAAATATACATTAAAATATGAATTTTGAACACTTTTCTTTCTTTTATAAAAGGCCAACTAATGCAGAAAAGGAACAGAATAGAATTACGGGTTGAGATATGCAAAAGTGATACAGACCAGAAGTAGACAGATCTGCCTTTGCCAAGTGCATATGAAGTGCCATGTATATGAAGTGTCCTACTTATATGAAGTGAGCATGTAGGGAAAGTGCAGTATCATTAAGTATTGTTCTTACATTATTAGCGAGAATTTGTTCCAACAAGCCTTGTTAATATAATCATCTGGCAGCCTGCTGCATTAGGAATATCATTACCTAGCGGGAATTTGATTTGGGCGATTCTGCTTTTCCTATTGACAGAATGGGGAGCAGAGAGGCTCTCAATTGCTTTTATTGCAAGGCTCACCTTCAGAGCTTCATTTTAATTATATGTTTCCTTTGTACCAGTGATGTGGAGGAAATCACACCAACGTGCCCTTCACTGAATTCTTAGTGGTCAAAAACCAATGTTTTTCTCTGCCTTCCCCTCCTGTATAATTTCAAATGGGGTTTTAACCTCAGAGCTACACCATCTGCCAGAGAACAAATACTGACTTTTAGTTCTCTTTGGGGGTTTCCATTGACCCCATTTCCCAACTGCCTCACATTTCAAAATTCTGGATTAGGAAGGCAGAAAAAAGGGAAAGATGGAAAGAAAAAGAAAGAAAAGTCTGTACTCTGAAGTAAGAATTAAATTACTAAGAGACAAACAAAAAACAAGCCCTGAATCTTTCTTCTTAGCTTTGGCAGGTCAAAACAGAATTTATATGAAATCCAACTAATGGGTGTTTGATTTGCTGCAACTAAAGAAGACAGTTTGGAAGGGGGAGGCAGAATCAGCCCCATGGCACAATGGCCATCTAATAACTCTCAGAAACACAGATGAGTAATACAAATGTCAAAATATCCTTAATCATGTGATTTAAGTGTCCAGTTTGGTATGTCACTGAGTGACAAATGGATTGTTATCAAGTTGCATTTCATCGTTCATGCTACATCATATGAAATCATTTGGCTAAAAATGTGCCTGCTTATTACCCCTTAGCCGTTGACAGCCTAAGTGTTATAAATATGAAAGAGGCTGTGTTGGAGCCATTCAGACCACTGATTTATGAGTCTGACTTGCGGAAAGCATGACAAAAATCTCTTTTTAAGGAGCACATTTCTGAGAAAAGAATGTTTTCCCTAAATGGAAATTCTGCTCCTATATCCATGGATCCTGCTGCTCTGGTTAATGCGCAAACAAGGTAAAGTTCACGCACGTCTCTGACAGGATCTTGCTCATTCCTTATTCATGTCACCTTGCTTCCGAAAGGTTTGCTTGGCAGAGGCCAAAAGATAGCGCTTCTCTCAAGGATGAGAGATCAAGGTTGATGCGGAGATTTCACTGGCGTGCATAAATAAGAGCAAATCAAACAGACATCATCGTATTTTCTTGTCATTCTTATTTACAGCGCTTAACGTCTTAAATAAGAGGCACTGAAAGCTCATGCTTGCAGAAGAGGCCCACATCCCCTAACCTGAGGCCTCTAAGAGGGGACTGCTTCCACAGTCACATTACCTGGTTGTAGGGTATGACACACTCCACTTGCTCAGGAAAACACTGTCCTTTAAGGTAAAGGTAAAGGGACCCCTGACCATTAGGTCCAGTCGTGACCGACCCTGGGGTTGCGGCGCTCATCTCGCTTTATTGGCCGAGGGAGCCGGCGTACAGCTTCTGGGTCTTGTGGCCAGCATGACTAAGCTGCTTCTGGTGAACCAGAGCAGCACACGGAAACGCCATTTACCTTCCCGCTGGAGTGGTAGCTATTTATCTACTTGCACTTTGACGTGCTTTCAGACTGCTAGGTTGGCAGGAGCAGGGACTGAGCAACAGGAACTCACCCCATTGGGGAGATTCAAACTGCCAACCTTCTGATAGGCAAGTCCTAGGCTCTGTGGTTTAACCCACAGCGCCACCCATGTCCTGCGCTTGCTCAGGAAAACACTTTGCTTTAGCTACCAATTAAACAGTGAGTCCTGACACCAGGCTCACCCGGTTCAGCCCAACAATGTGAGTGCCCTGCGCGTGTGGGTGATGTCACGTGCAACACGCTTGTGATGTCACACGGTTGGAGGAGGTCCTGAAAACTGGTTTTGGGGCAGGGCCAGGAGACCCACCAGAACAGCACCGGGGGGGGGGGAGAGGAGAGAGGAGATCATTCTATCTGGAAAAACCTTTGCACAATGTTGAATTCCTCCCCTAGTATTTCAAGGTAAGCTAGCATCTCTAGACGGACAGAGATGGTGCTCGCAGGGTTGGGCCGTATATTTACACTCCACCTCCTCATAAAATGTTCAAGGCAACATAGAAGTAATTAAAAGCCTGCAATCGATACTGAAATGCCTGAATAAAAATCCCACAAGGCTGCAGCGCTTAAATCTCATTTAAAATTAACGGGACATAAGCTAGTTCTGACTGGAGGCCGTACTTAAGTGTGGGCAGCATGGCATGGCAGTTGCTTGCCTAGCTTTCTAAAGCAAATGGCAGATACAAGGGCCCGACTTTGATCAAGACACTGGTGTGAAGGGGGGGGGGGTTAGACAACTACACACCCTTCTAATGAGGATATATAAAATGGCCTTGTGGGGAAATGGGGAGGACTAACTATGCCTGCAGGCTGTAGGTTCTCACCTCTCCTCCAACCCACTGAATTCCACGGAGCTTACCTGTCAAGTTCAACATTAGATAATCCCATTTAAGTCTATGGGAGTTACAAAGCATTTATTTTTATTTTTATTTTTATTATTTAACCAAATTATTTGATTCATCAAGAGGCTCTTGATCTCACGAGGCATTTAAATGTCAGAGCAAGCCGGTCAGTAAATCACACAGTTCAAAGCTTGCGTTAACTCAATTAGAGAAGCATGAACTTCAGACTTAGCTGAGTTTCAGGCCTAATGTGCACAGCAACTCATGCCCTATAGGTCCTACTCCATTAGGCTTGCCATATCTTGAAGAGCAAAAGAAGAGGACAGCCTGAGCTGCTGCCAGTCTGAGCCAGGGAAAGAGGTGTGTGGGGCTGCTGTCATGCCTGGGCACCTCTTTCCTCAGCTCAGGCTGGCAGCGGCCACAATGTGCAGAGCAGCCTGAACCGCCCAAACCCGAGCCACCTGACCCCAAAAAACCTGGACATTTCCTTTAAAACCCCAAAATCTGCCCGGATGGGCATTTTAGCCCCCCCAAAAGAGGACATGTCCGGGTTTCCTCAGATGTATGGCAACCCATGAAATCAGTTGCCGAGACTAAAAGATCCTGCCTCCCCACAGCCGTCTAGGTCGTCTCCTCTACGGGGCTTCTTGCCAGCAATTGGAGACTGCGCCTGCATGCAGCTTGTCTTTGCTCCTCCCATTTCATCTCTCTCCTGGATCTGGGAGTCAGGGGCGAGGGATGGGGAGACACCCATGGGAGATGAGTCACTAGCCGGACTCCTCTCTGCCCCTTGATCTCCCTTCTTCCCACTGTGACCAACTAGTCCATGACATTAAATTTCTCTGTTCTTAACATCTGTTTTCCAAACAAACTTTAGTTTGGATGTGAAATATGGTATCTGGATATATATGCAACATTAATATTAAAGAAACATTGGGATGCTTCTCCACAATGATAATTTTTGACAAACATTGCAGGTTTCAAAATACACAGTGTAAAATTCCAGCATTGACTTTTCTCTTCAGAAATTCCAAACAGCATCTATTCACTACCTCACGTAAACTTGCATTGTATTTTGTTCTTAAATTACATTGAAATTTGTGGCAATCTGCAGTTTTGAGCATTAACATTTAAATGCCACTTCCAAAATCTTAATAAATCAAAATTACACCCAATGAAAGCTTTACTAAAACGTGGCACCATTCTGTCTTGTTCTATCATAAAAACATTAAATATATTTTAAGGTAATCATCTGAACAAGAATAGATGGAAAGCTTTTTCTTTCCTCCTTTTATTGAATGCAGCTTTCATTATACAGTCATGGTTTTAGAGAGGTATTTTGAATATATTTTGCCCTGTGCCTGAAGAAATTAACATGGTTTTCTATTTGAAGCTGGGAAAACTATCTTACAAAAAGAGAACAATCAAAGTTATTCTTTTTGCTTGCCCTTATTTAATCACAAAAGACCTTCCCCAAACATTTTACTACTGAAACCTGCCTTTCAAAATTACAAGAGTGTCAAATAAATTTGTGGCTTACAGCATCGAATGTTGTTTACTTCAGAAGCCTACCCATATATTATCATTATAATTTTGCTTTGAATCTGTATCTTGCGGGGGTGTGTGTGTGTGTTGCTGTTGCTGCTGCTGCTGAAGAAGAAGAAGAATTCCCCCTCCCCCGCTTGATGTTTTGCTGTCTAACTTGTTCTATACAAAGTATGAAAGCAAGAAATCAGATCAAAAAGTGTTATGCTAACCTTCAGCGTTGTTGTTCTGCGCATTTACTGGTGGCATCTTGTCAAAAACTGGTTTGCCACCTTTTGCTTCTGGATCTTTCCCTGGAATGACAGAATGGCTCCCAGGCTGGATTTTAAATGCTGGTGATCGCAAACTTCTCTCGGTTTCTACTTCCTGTTAGAAGACATTAAGGGAATGTGTATTAAAAGCTATCAGTAGGAAACAGATGTGGCTGTCTGGGGGAGGAGGATGTGAAAAGGTGAGGGAAAGAGCAGTGGGGTTCCATTACATGATTGATGTTTTCCAAAATGCTTCAGGGTAAATCTCTAACATTGCAGATGGTTACAAATGTTCATTTGCTGTCAGTTTACATTTCAACACATTGAGAAGCTAGGCAACCACTGCAGCTCTTCACATTTGGCGTTTCTTTGCACATTTTTCAACACCACCACATTTCCGGAAGGAAATACTGTATGTAACAACAACAACAACAGATCTGAGTGCACTTTTATTTTATTTTTACAAATCCAAAAGGGTGTTTCAATGGGTTTGGTGCAACATGTCCCTGCTCATTTAAAGGGTATGTTGGAAGTTAGATGCATTTCTGCTGAGTTTTAATTGGCTGCTATCCTTGGGATCTTCCAAACAGATTTCACTCATCATCACAGCCATAGGGAGCCAAGTTCCCAGGGGCGGATTAAGGGTGTGTGGTGGGGACGGGACACCCCGGGTGTCACCACTGAGGGGGGTGACAAAATGCCAAATGGCACTGTGGCGTTCGTACGGAGCCCCTGGTCGTCTCACGGACTATTGATCCATACACCACTAATCCGCTGCCACCAACCAGGTCCTCCCTGGTAAAATCACTTCAGACTCAGTTAGCTTCTCAATTAATAAAGAAGAGTGTATTTTATTTCAGACACAAACAAGCTTTTACGGCATTCCAAATGTTGTTCCTCTTTACTTTCTTAGTCTTATTTTCCTCTCTCTATCTCTTCGACCTCCCCATACTCAAGAACCCACTGCTTTAACTGACTCTCTATTACCAACCGCCTTTCCCAACCAGCCAATCCACTAAATCCAACCAACTACCCACCAACAACTCCCAACAAACTCCTCCACAAACTCCTCCCAGAACTGGTTTTATAGTCCCACTGACTCCACCCCCCGGGTCCTGACTGGCCAACCTGTTTAACTATCTCACCTCCAGCACTCTCTCTTACGTTAACGTCACAGGCACTCACCATGGGGCCTGCAGCACGCCTGAGCCACGCGTCTCTCCTGGGAGTGACACGGTGGCTTGGGCGCCCGCAGGCTCCATGCTGCCCCAGACGGTCCACCTGCCACCTCCACTCCCCCCCCCTTGTAGGGCATCTGAGTGGGAGGAGGCAGGCAGACTCCTCAGAAGCCCTGCAGAGCATCCTGCCCTGCTTGCCCCGCCCCACCCTGGCACCTATCAGGCCCCTGGGTGCAGGGCACATGCACCACCCCAGGCGCCCGATTGGCTTGCTCCGCTGCTGCATGTTCCTTCCACCCATCTCATTCAGTAATCATGATCACACACAGAATTGTAGCAGCAAATGTCCGCAGTTAAGTAACCCTTAAAATAAATAAATTACAATTTCACTAGAGTGGGCAATCTGAAACTCTGCTTGTTCCCTTGCCTGTCTTGCTGTTCAGGATGCGACAGGAAAGCATATTTGGCTCTTTGGGAATAAACGCTTTAGACAAATCCTTGATTTTAATAAGAATACTAAGGTGATTACAGCTGCAAAATTGGTGAGATGTTGCAAAGGACTAATTTGCAAAAGATTCCTGTGGGCTGAAAATATTGTGGGCGTCTCCAAAGCAACTACAAGCAAGTCGCTTTTGATACCTTTTGCTGTTTTACATGCCGAAATCAAAGCAGAATGAGAATGAAATGTAACAGAGCATAACTTTGAAAGCACATTTATTGCAGTGACTTTTCTATTAGTTATTTCATAAGGCAAAGTTGTTAATCAAAAGTGTATTTATTCTCTGTATGCTGGTAAAAAAACAAACAACAAATCTGCTGACTTTCTTTTTTCTAAATAATCTTATCTTGTACCGGTTATGAGTATCCAGTAAATACTGAATAATAATAATACTGATGTAATAAAGCGAGCATCTACCTGAAATCAAGATATCTTGGCTTGCCAGAGCTGCAATAAAGAAGAGAAAAATATGCAGGCATATATAGCCTCTAGAGAAACAAGGAAAGTTTAGGAAAAGGAATTATTTATCATGTATATGACAAATTGCATGTGATCATGGAACATACCCATGCACACATATATTCCTTCCTTCATTCATTCATACACACACTCATTCATATTACATTTATATCCCCCAAGGATTTCAGTGTGACACGCACACACTTCTCCCCCTCTCCTTTTTATCCTCACAAAAAATCTCAAGACGACAGATTAGGCTCAGAGATAATAACTGGCTCAAGGTCACCCACTGAGTTTCATGGCTCACAGGGATTTGAACCCTGGTCTCCCAGGTCCTAGACCAGCATTCTAACCACTGCACCACACTAGCTCTCATAAAAGCACAACTAAAAGAATTAGAGGAAATTGAGAAAAGAGTGGGGTTGGCCACAAGCAGTAGGATTCCCTATTGTCATCTATCATATACACACAGTCATGTTCCTGTGGTATTCTGAAGTCTTCGGTATTCTGCAAATGTCATGAATTTTACAAAGCCCTTCCGTACATGAACATCTGTGTCTGCAATGAAAATAATTGTGTCCAAAGACTGGTATTCACCAAACCCCGGCAAAACTTGCCAAAATGTATACAAACAAATCACCCATGCGTTGGAGATGTAAAAAAGAGAAAGGGTCCTATCTACACATATGGTGGAATTGCATAGAAATCTGTGAATTTTGGAATAATATATTCAAGGAACTCAAAAAACTACTTAAACTTACTTTTTAAAAAAGACCGGAAATCATCCTCCTAAGCATGCTGCCAAAGGAACTTGGAAAATCAAAAAGACCATTGACCATATATGGGATAACAGCTGCCAGAATATTAGTGGCAAGAAACTGGAAGAGTCAATCAATACCCAATATAGTGGACTGGCAGAATCTAATGGTAGAATAACTGCAGCTAGCAAAGATGACAGGAAGAGTTAGAGGTCAGACAAAACAGAGTCTATAAGGAATGGAGAATATATAAAGAATACTTTAAAAAATATATGGTGTAAACAGAAATCTCCTGGCAGAATTAGACTGACCCTTGAAATTCATAAAATGTACTAAGTATAATTTTGACTGACAGTGGCAGAACCAGAAAAGTACAAAGTACTTTTTCCAAAGCCAAGTTCCTGAAAGTACCCTGACCGTTTCAATGCACTTTCTCAAATACTTGTCCAGTATTTTTTATCAAACCAAACAAGTCCTCACGATCCGTGTTTTGCCCTGACTTTTATGCAACTAAAGATATCCTCGAGGCATCCTTAAAATAACAGAAGTGTACTTGAAATGCTGAATGCAAGATGTTTCGCTATAGCTGGAATCATGTAAGAAATCCAAAGGGGGAAAAGGAAAGGAGAGCTCTTCAATATACAGGCATATATACAAGTTACAAACCACCTTGCTTAATGCTGGGTGATGTAAGCTGAAGGAAAATTGTGGTGTTTTGCATGAGGTCTGAAAAGCAGGGAGGGGAGAAGGGGGCTGGCAAGAACTCAGGCTGAAGAGGCTGGTTCCTCTGTTTGTAGACCTAAGCCTGCTGCTTCAAAGAAAGGACCAAAGAATGATCTTGAGATGTGAATGTTCTGAACCCTCCCCTCCATGGTAGACTCAGGGTGTATAAATGAACCATATATCATAAAGACACTGCAGTCTAATTTCAAAAGGAAACACGAATACAGGATGAGCACCAAGACCCCTGGAATTTCACACCACTCACAACCTAAGTTGAAATGCTAAACCTAGTCTTTACCTCTGCTCACCATCCCTTCATGAAAGGAGAGGCTCACGTTCCTCGACTATCAGGTCTAGAGTAAGTGTATTGTTAATCGCTTATCACCTCGCTTTGTACTATGTGATGGCTCTTCTCCCCAGGTGATTCCTGGCCAGGAAGCTGATTCAGCCTGCATTTTAACACTCTTAATTCAGCTCATCTTAATTCTCAAAGAGCTGATCAAACCCTAGAACCCAGGAATATAGAGGGGGTCAGAATACCCACAACCCAAGGGAGTTAGATTCACGTGGTTACGGGTTTGTGGGTACCCTATCTAATTCACACTTTCTAGAGCAATAGATGAGCCTAAACATAACCAGCCTTCAATATTTGTGATGCAATTTAAAAACAACAGCATATATTTTCGAAAGTGTACACAAAAATACATATATTAGGGGAAATGGCATACAAATTTGCATTATTTTAAGGGAAATTGCTTGCAAAAATGAGTGAATAAATACAAAAAACTTCATATGAATTTCCATGTGGACAAAAAAAGAAGTTTGTAAACCGATGCAGAAATGGAGCAAACTAAACTACAAATCGGAAAAGGGAGAAACTTGACCCGTATCTGGGCCCTGAACAAATTCAGGGACTGTAATGTGTATGGGTTGCTCGTGCGTAAGTTGCCGCCTCCCCAGGCTTTGTTGCCTTGCTAAACCTTTCAGTCTGGGCAGCCCTTCACTTCGTGGCTGCCTCAGTCGCTAGCAGAATCCGTCAGTGGGCATTTCTTAAATCTTTTCCAACATAAAAGTTGTTTGACACCCAGTCTCCTCCTACTCTCTCTGTGCGGAAGTCTTCTGCGCAGGGTGGGCGTGGGTAGCGGAGGACCCGTGCTCTCCCCGCTGGTGTCCGGTGAAGAGTCCTGGAGCCCTCTCGCCGATTCCCCCATCAGCCCCTCTATATCCCTGGTGTTGCGCTGATTTGCTTCCCCATCTGCAGAGCTGCCTCTCTCCCTGCTGGGCCCTTCTCCAGCATCATTTGAGAGCCTTCCCTCCGCTTCTAGCTCCGATGTCAGTTCCCTGACAGGGACCTTGCACAATGTTTAATTATGGTTTAAAATATGGTGGAGGAGAATGAGAAATGGGTTAATCTACCTCCTGCACAGGCTTATTCCAAATTGGGATGGATGTCAATGACTGCATTTTTCCATTTAAAAAAAAGGGGGGGTCGGAAATCACAGATCTCCCGTATCATCCAGTTTGGCTTGCAGGAATTTCATCCTTATGGTCAAGTATTAAACAAAAGGAAATAGAACTCTACTCTGCTATTGAGAGAAGCAGTTGAGTCGTGAAATGCAAAGAACCAGCAAAGGTATTTTTCATTCTGATTTATCCATAAACCATTCTGTAGTAATTTCTGGGGGCTTCTGGGCTGACCCTTAGAGATGAAGGGTGCTCATATGTTTTATATATTACCATAGATGCTCTGGCTGTTACCCAGTGTGTGTTTTAAAGTCAACCTGCTGCAACTCAAAAGAGATAGTGAGCTAATGCACACAGAGACATTCCCCCAGAGTCCAGAATGCTTTGACGTACTCAAGGTCGCGCTCTGGGAAATGAAACAAAAAAACACAAAAGCATAATCTGGATAATGAGGCATGAAATTAGTAAGAATCAGTAAAAGGGAAATGCAACATGCTTTATGCTTTGGCTCATATTTGTCCCTTCTTCTTCTTTTTACTCCAGCAGGAATATTTTTTGTTTGATCTGAGATGTTTGGGAGCAGGTGAGCTAAAAGAATGAGGGCTGGCATCAGATGAATTAATGGAGTTCCAGAGTAATATGGATGGCTGCATCTCAGAGCAGCCTTGACCCACCTGGTTCCCCCCAGATGTTTCGGACACCATCTGTCAGCTTCCTCTGCTTTAGTCTCAGTGTTGCCCTTGCAGAATTGAGCAGGGAGGAAGCCTGTCATTTGCTCTGGGTCCACCTCCCTGCCTTCTGCCCCGCCGGTCACAATGGGCATCAGCCATCATTGTTGTGGCATAAGAAAAATGATTTGAGAAGTGACCAGTATGGTAAGCCATAGCCATGGCTCCACCTTCCTGATCTTGGAATCGTAGACTGCCTGACAGTGCTGGGGAAAGGAAGGACAGCAATGAGGTCAAGTCCGTGTGGATAATAATAATAACTTATTATTTATACCCCGCCCATCTAGCTGGGTTTCACCAGTCACTCTGGGCGGCTTCCAACAAAATGTTAAAATACAATAGTCCGTCCAACATTAAAGGAGCCAATCTGGCACTCTTATGAGTGCATTAGTGCAGTCCTAACTTCATCATTTCATCAGGGATGCGGGTGGCGCTGTGGGTTAAACCACAGAGCCTAGGACATGCCGATCAGAAGGTCGGCGGTTCGAATCCCCACGATGGGGTGAGCTCCCATTGTTCGGTCCCAGCTCCTGCCAACCTAGCAGTTCAAAAGCATGTCAAAGTGCAAGTAGATAAATAGGTACCGCTCCAGTGGGAAGGTAAACATGATTTCTGTGCACTGCTCTGGTTTGCCAGAAGCGGCTTAGTCAGGCTGGCCACATGACTCGGAAGTTGGACGCCGGCTCCCTCGGCCAGTAAAGTGAGATGAGCGCCGCAACCCCAGAGTTGGTCACGACTGGACCTAATGGTCAGGGGTCCCTTTACCTTTTAACTTCATCACTACACTGCCCCACCTCAGCGCCGACCCCACATGCTGTAGTGATGTCAGTGTTGAAAAAGCAGCTCTCTGCCCTACCACTAGAAATGCCCATTGAAGTGATAGAAGCAATAGGTACTTTAGTTTTCAAATTGTCTGATTATGCTAGTGTTCCATAAATATATTAAAAGCTTTAGGTTGCAACCCTGTACTCATTTTCCCAAGAGAAAAACTCATTCTTGCCTGATAATTAGCAAGATTCAGCACTTAACAGTATTTTCAAAAATGCAGTATATATTCTCTTTGTTTGGAAAAAGCAAATGTTAAAAGGTTGGTAGCATGAAAAGCCCCAGAGGAACCCATCTGAAAGTTGGCAGGGTTAATCCCCTCTGAAGGGGCTATCCTGTCTCCAGAGGTCATGCTCCTATGTGAAAAAACAAGGACCGTGTGGCCATTTTGATTCAGCAATTCAGGCCAATGGGATTTCCATATATTTGTATTTCCCCGTCACAGTCCGGTTTCAGATCTGGGGCAGGGACAAACATTGGATTGGGGCAGTCTGTATAGACATCTAATACACACACACACAATAGCTCAGTCGGTATAGCATGAGACTATTAATCTCAGGCTCATGTGTTCGAGCTACAAGTTGGGCAAAAGATTCCTGCATTGCAGGAGGTTGGACTGTATTACCCTCATGGTCCCTTAAAGGTAAAGGTAAAGGTACCCCTGCCTGTATGGGCCAGTCTTGACAGACTCTAGGGTTGTGCGCTCATCTCACTCTATAGGCCGGGAGCCAGCGCTGTCCGGAGACACTTCCGGGTCACGTGGCCAGCGTGACATCGCTGCCCTGGCGAGCCAGAGCCGCACACGGAAACGCCGTTTACCTTCCCGCTATAAAGCGGTCCCTATTTATCTACTTGCACCCGAGGGTGCTTTCGAACTGCTAGGTTGGCAGGCGCTGGGACCGAACAACGGGAGCGCACCCCGCCGTGGGGATTCGAACCGCCGACCTTTTGATCGGCAAGCCCTAGGCGCTGAGGCTTTTACCCACAGCGCCACCCGCGTCCCTCATGGTCCCTTCCACCTCTGCAACTCTATGGTTCTATGAGAATATTAGTTTGTACACACAAAACTGCTTCAACAAGTTTGTGTTGTTGAAATTGTTTTGTTCCATCTCTGTGTGGTGAGTGGGAGAGACAATTTATCCACCCCTCTATGAAGAGTCACTTTTGAAGGCTGGGATGAATGTTAAGTGCATCTTTACAAGGTCAGATCAAAGGCTGTTATTAAAAGGCCATCATGTCTCTGAAAGTGGCAATTTCTGGATCCTTTAGAGCAAGTGCTTAACAACACAGGACGCTCATGCAGCGCACACTCACCCCTCTCCTCTCATCCTTCTGATGTTTTGTGGCATACTGAGGAAAACCAATTTGAGCATCCCTATCTCCCATGAATATGTCTTGCCTCTTTATGAGCCCAGTTACATTCAGTGAGGGACTTTGGGGCTTAAATCTGGGCGTGGAAGTAGCAAGCAATGCCTTGGATTGTGTTACTCCAACTCTCTCAGCCCCCCAGAAGTAACCCACCTCTGGATTAGGATTACTCAGCAATACGCTTCATATCCACAAAGCCACTCTGGTATTTACTTTTTCAAATTCCAAAGCTGAGTTTGGGCATTCTCAGCCATCTTCCTGAGCTAAGACCTGATGGAGAGAAGGGAGTCTTCACATCTGAGAGTAACTTTTTGCTTTTTCTACATAGGAATGCTTACAGAAATCCACCTGCCTCGCTGAATTTTTCCCAGGGATGTAGAACTTGCAACATTGTAATCTGGGTCCCTGTTTTGTTCCAGAGCTGTATTTCCAAAATGCTTGCATTAATTACAACTTTTAAAAGCAAAAGCGGTTATTTTAAAAACACTTTTGTGCTGCAGATTAGATTTCTGCATTCCATTAGCCTTGCAGGAGAATTGGTTTTTTGGTTTTTTAAAAAAATGTTTTTTGGCCGAAGGAATGATTTTGGAAGGTTCTTTGTTGTAGCATATGATCACAGATAGTGGGGTTTTTTGTGGCCTAAAAGAAAAAAGAAAGTTATTTGTTGTTTGGATTTTCTATGTTAGACAGGTTAACTTCTGTGCTCCTGCAGAAAACCAATAAAAAATTAAAACCTTGCCACAGTATCAGTGTTGTACTTTGAGGCAGCCTCACATTATTTATGCATGTGTGATACTAGAGAAATAAGTTTCAAAGATCAACTGTAAAAACAAACAAAAGAATGAACCCCCTCCATAACATATTGCCCAATAACTCCATCAACTCTTGTTAAGTCCTTGCGGCATAACACAGTGTGTGGGGACTCAGCATTCATAGAGAGGAATATGGGGTTGGATCATACTTAATCCTGATCTATATGTGTTCAGTCTACTGCCTCTACATATTGTGTGTACACAGGCAGAGTATTATGTACATAGGATCTGAAAAAAGCAGTGTCTGCAATTACAGCTGGTATATGCACAAGGTTTGCTGAGAAAGTAAGCCAGGGATGGGAACATGTGTTACATTACATTGGGCAACAGAGTGCTTTAATTGCACAAACCTAAGGCTTTGGAAACATGATTGAAATACTTCCACAAAAGACTGACAGAGGTACCCTGTCACAGTGAATGGGGAACCTGTGACCCTCCTGAGAGTCACAGGTTCCCTCATCCCCCCCCCCCGTCATATTCCCTTTCCCAGGCTCCATGCTTACCAGAGCTAGTCAGGAATCATTATGCTTTTTATTATCAATAAAGAAAAGGAAAACCACTTTCAGTAAATTGATTTTATATCCCTGGAGATAACATATTCCAAGGAAGTTACTTTTTAGCAGAAACTGATCTGATCTTCCCCGCCCCTTTTATTAATAATTTCTGTATGAAATTTATTTATTTAGATAGAAAATGGTTCAAAACAACAACAACACACAAACCCCACAGAATCTATTTCCCGCACAGAACAGACTAGCTGGATAAATCGTTTGACTTGGTCAGCAACAATACAGTTCCTTCCTTCACAGGGACATTTAAAGCCATTTCTCCCTGTGAGTGTCTTGTCCCTCCCAATAAACAACTCTGCAGGGAAGAAAATGTATTTTGAAGGGTACATTTTCATTGGGCAAAACATCGTTGAAAAGAAGTATGGTGTGCAAACTGCCATCCTTCTTTTAAACAGAGTGTCCTCAATAAGGAAAACGTTTCGGGGTACTCTTTTTCCTACACATATTGAAATACTGCCCCTGAAAGATCCACAAAATGGTTAGGGGTTTGCGTCCCCCTGTGTCCCCCCAGAAAAAAGCACTGCTATTAGGCATTGTGAGTCAGCTGCCTCTAGTGGCAGGCACTGGGTGGTAGTGATGGCAATGATAGGAACCCTCCCTGCCATTCCTCTCTGGGCCAAGCTGCAGTCTGCCACAGGGCCTGCCCTGTGTCCCCAAAACTACTGTGCCTTGACTGGCCTCGACTGTCTGCAATGATACTGGCTACTTTAAGAGAGAATGCAACATCATTTCCAAATAAACTAGAGAGCAGCAGGATCAATTCACTGCCTCCCGCGATGGACATTTTTAGACAAATTCCTGGAGGATGGGGCTCTTGATGTTTTTGACTTATAAAGCCTTAAACAGCTCCAGACAGAAAAGTTGTTGAGCTTTCGGGGGGGGGGGGGAGGGAAGAGGAAAGAAATGTCATTTTTGAGCTATTTTTATGAAAAATTGGCAAAACCAGCACTGCCGAGATGGGCTGCCATACGTCTGGATATTCAACTTTCTTTTTAACCGATTTTTGCCCGGACCTTTTGCTGAATGACATATGGCAACCCTAAATAATAGCAATACTAGCCATGATGGCTCTGCCTCCATAGTTGAAATAGGCCACTGGTCTGATCCAGCCAGCCTCCTCTCATGTTCTTATGTTTAAATGAGTTAGACACCAAACTGGTATTTTGTTCCAAGTGCTTGTTTTCTACTGTAAAGAAGTTTTGAATAAGGAGCGTGAGGATTATCTGTATTCCTTCTGAATGGATTTCATGTTAAGCTCTTGTGTAGTTCTTTGCCTATGAAAAGCTGCCTTCTTTAAATAGAGGCAGTCATTTAATCTAAGAAAGATTCAGTCAAAAGTCCCTATTAAGCCGAGACTCTTTGCTGGGTAGATAGTCCCCTATTTTAAATGTTAAATGCCTGCTGCTGCTGCTGCTGCTGCTTCTTAAAATAAACATACAGATGTTCTGTTTCTCCCCCTCCCCACCCCAATCACTTACATATTTTTATTTTATTTTTAAAAGCTACTTTTAATCTTTTGATATGACTTTGCCATTCTATTCAGTGTCGTATGCGGAATTTTTTAAAAAAGGAAGTATCCAAATGCCATATGTCAGAAATATGTAGTCATTATATTCAGAATATGTCAGAGATAAAGTCTCCCCATTTCACAACGCTTCCTCAATAGTTCCACTTCATTTAGATAGTGGGCTTTCTGCTTGTTATCTAACCCTGTGCTGATCTAGAGGTCAGTAAGCCAGAACACATGAGGCTTAAAATAGAGGGAAATGCTTTATCAAAGTACAGTTATCTTTTTTCTTACGCACAGTTTGGGAAGAGGAGAGCCGCAGGTGACAGAATATTGACCAGTTTGTAAGCATCCATCCCAGTGTTGGGGGGGGGGGGATGTGGCTTAATTGCTTCTATTAAAGTTATGTACAAACATACTCAGGCCCCATTTATTTTGATGTAAATATTACACGTAATGTTCATCAGTAATCCTATTAATAAAAGTATAGGGTAAAATCCCCTTCATGGATCACTGCCTCACTGGAAGGACAGATCCTGAAGCTGAGACTCCAATACTTTGGCCACCTCATGAGAAGAGAAGACTCCCTGGAAAAAACCCTGATGTTGGGAAAGATGGAGGGCACAAGGAGAAGGGAACGACAGAGGACGAGATGGTTGGATACTGTTCTTGAAGCTACCAGCATGAGTTTCACCAAACTGCGGGAGGCAGTGGAAGACAGAAGTGCCTGGCGTGCTCTGGTCTATGGGGTCACGAAGAGTCGGACACGACTAAACAACTAAACAACAACAACAATGGGGTAAAATAATCAAACCCTATATGGTTTAGCTGGGTTCTTTTTATAGTTAAAAGCCACAATACAGAGAACTTCAAAAACTTTTCCAGCATCCCATACAGGGCTGTGGACCCCCATTTCCTGTGTTGCATCTTGAGATTCCGTGATGGATGAAATTAATGGACCTAAGTTAGTGATGTCCATTCATGTCAATGGGTGAGTATGACTAACACTGAATAAATGTTTGATGTGTGAATGTCCTCCTTCTAGCACCTTGGCACAAGTGTACCTGAGGGCCAGGCTGGTGCAATCTCACCCCCCCAACACTACATGTAGACTGTACAATTTAAGATGGGTTTGACTGGACCTTAGGGTTGCCATATTTCAAAAAGTGAAAATCCAGACACAAATTAGTTGAGAAAAATCTCAAAAAAGGGGAGAGGTTTCAAAGCTATTTTAAAGGAAATTCACCCCCCCCCAAAAAAATTCAGCAATTCCAATATGGGCTGCCATATGCTAACATTTTCCTAGACATTTTAACCATCGAAAAATTCTTCCAGGACACCATTTTCGAAGGACAAATCCTGGCTATGTCCAGCAAATTCTGAACATATGGCAGCCCTATTGGATTATAAAGCCATCCTAATTTCAAAATAACCCTCTGGACAGCTCTTAGAATAGGTCTACAATATCGAAAGGAGAGTGAAACATCTATTAGTTTGGCAACATAATCTCTCTTCTTTTTTTTACAATCACATTATACTGTTTATTAGCATCGGCACTCTTTTCTTCATTTCCTATTTAATGATCTTGCCACTACCTTAAGATTTTTTTGTTTTGTTGCTGCTGTTGTTCATTCTTTGGCTTTCTTTAGACAGTAAAGGTAAAGGTAAAGCGACCCCTGACCATTAGGTCCAGTTGCAGACAACTCTGGGGTTGCGGCGCTCATCTAGCTTTACTGGCTGAGAGAGCCAGCGTACAGCTTCCAGGTCATGTGGCCAGCATGACTAAGCCGCTTCTGGCGAACCAGAGCAGTGTACGGAAATGCCATTTCCCTTCCTGCCAGAGCGGTACCTATTTATCACTTGCACTTTGACATGCTTTTGAACTAGGTTGGCAGGAGCTGGGACCGAGCAACGGGAGCTCACCCCGTCGCGGGGATTCAAACCGCTGACCTTCTGATCGGCAAGTCCTAGGCTCTGTGGTTTAGATCACAGTGCCACCTGCATCCCTTCTTTAGACAGTAGTGCCAGATAAAGCAAAATAATTTCAGTTGCAATCCGAAAGAGAGTTATACTGGAGAGAAAATGCCAATGAACTCAGTGGCACTAACTTCTGAGTTAGTAAACATCCCTATAGTTCTCCTGCTAGAATGGCAGATTTCTGGCACACACATATATTTTGCTAAACTAAAACATTCGTGGATCATAGGAGGAAAGTCGGAGCTCAGTAAGAAAGCATCCTTGTGCAGATGGGCTCAGGTTCAATCCCCAGCCAATGGTTTGATTTGGTATAAGGCAGCTTCATATGTTCCTGTATCTTCTGTGTGCGAGAGAGAGGAGAGGGAATTTTGCTCCATGGCCATTAGTCAGGCTGACTTCAGCACCTCATCAGACTGCCGAGTTAGAGAAGGTGTTAAGAGTAATATGAGCTTCACATGACCGCTGGACAAATGGATCATTCGCCCACTCGCCTTCCCACAATTATGTACCACAAAACAAAAACTGAATGCAAATGTGCAGCACTGCTGGTGTGTAGGAATAATAATAATAATAACAATAATAGACCTTCGCTTACAAAAGTGGCATGATAAAAATCTGCTCCCAATGTGGTTCACATTTGTTAATTAAAATATGATGGAAATTTATCCTGCTGCCATTTAGCTCACACTGAGCTGGGAATCCTGTGGAGCATCTGCTGGAATGCTAAGGGCATTATTAAGATTGACGACAAGCTCCACAAATTGTCTGTTACAGGGGAGCGCTAATAATACCTGCTGCATCAAAAGGGGGGGAAGCAAAGTATTGAGAAAGAGAGAAACTCCAGCGTACTTTCAGCCAATTCTCTGCAATGCACCACTTTCTTGTGCTCCGATGTCCCAAAAAAAGCATTTTCTTTCCCAAAAAAAGAAAAGAAAAGAAAATGTAGCTTTCTAAAACTTGTTCCCCATCTTTTCCATCTCTGTCTCCCAGGCATACCTGCCCTTTCAGTCATTGTAAATGAGTCAATATGTAGATTGGCAATTTAAGGACATTGAAGAGCTGATGAGTGCTGGAAGCAGTGATCTGAGGGGCCTCTGAAAATTACACATTGAATTAGCCTGCAGTCACATTAAAGCAAGATGAATGATAAAGGGCTAGCTTTGTAGGGGAAATGGTGCACTCGAGCCCAAATTCTGCTGCTAATTGCACATTAAAGTTCTGCAAAGCCATGCTGGCTGGGACTAATGGGAGCTGTGGTCCAAAACATCTGGAAAGTACCAGGTTGGCAAAGGTTGCATTTGCCAAAAAACTCCATAGTTTAACTACACAAGCATCTCTAGGCCTTGATGGTACCTTTTCTGATCTGTGCTATACAATCTAGCTGTGTTCCCATTATTGTGGTTTTGAATGATCCCTGGTCATTTCAAAGGAATATATAACATCATAATAATAATTTATTATTTATACCCCGCCCATCTGGCTGGGTTTCCCCAGCCACTCTGGGCGGCTTCCAACAAAATAGTAAAATACAGTGGTCTGTTAAACATTAAAAGCTTCCCTAAACAGGGCTGCCTTCAGATGTCTTCTAGATGTCTGGTAGTTGTTCTTCTCTTTGACATCTGGTGGGAGGGCATTCCACAGGGCGGGTGCCACTACCAAGAAGGCCCTCTGCCTGGGTCCCTGTAAATGGCTTCTCACAGTGAGGGAACCGCCAGAAGGACCTTGGCGCTGGACCTCAGTGTCCTGGCAGAATGATGGGGGTGGAGACTTTTGTTCCTTTTGACTTTCTCTTTCAACTTTTTTTCCTACCAACTTTCCTCAATAATGTCTACGTTGGACTTCCTTGGCAATTGCCATTTACATTTGTGTTGAAGTTACTACCACTGTACTCACTGTTTACAACTCAACAATATTTACATCTCACACCGGGTTCTGGGTGCCACTTAAGAGTTGCCTCCTCTCTGGCCAGTTCCCTAACCAGCTATATATAGAAACTTTGCCTCTTTGTTGTGAGCAGGACACACATTTGCCCAGTCTGAAGTCACCCATTGCTACAACACTTCCTTCTTTGTCTGTCTCCCTCATTCTGTTCTCCAACTCACAATTGCCAGAGGCATTTGGGTCAGGGGAATAATAGTACGTCTCAATTACTGAATTACTTATGGGGCCTGATATTGCCAGCTACAGTGACTCTGTGGAAGAATCTGCTTCTTTGGGGATTTCTAGCTTGTTGGAATTTATGCCCTCTTTGATGTACAGAGTGATATCGTCCCCAGTATCCCCTTCCCTTCCAACAGAATTTGTGTACATGCTCACTGGTTTGCTCCATTTCACCAGTTTCCATTATGCTCCTTCTAGCATTCTATGCTCTCCTTTAAAACCAAGCATTCTAGCTGAACCATTTTGGATTGAGGGCTTCTAGCAGTCGCGATATAAATGCCAGTGCAGGTTCTTTCCCCTCACCAAATATCTCTGGCATGTTCGTCCCCCACCCCCATGGCATTTTGGCCTCTTCAACCCCCAACATAAGACGGAAAGCAATTATTGAGATATTCTGGTCCCAGGCCATTGAAGGCTTTAAAGGCCAGACATTAATCCTTAAACCAGTGTTTCCCAACCTTGGGTCTCCACCTGCTGTTGGACTACAATTCCCATCATCCCTGACCACTGGTCTTGCTAGCAAGGGATGATGGGAGTTGTAGTCCAAAAACAGCTGGAGACCCAAGGTTGGGAAACACTGCCTTAAACACTCATATCCATGTACTGAAATTCCTCATTAGGAAAGGCAAAGCAGTGCCTTCCTAATAGGTGCTTAAGGACCAGTGATGTTCAGCAAAGCATGTCTGCTCAGTTTGGAACTGGCTCAGCATTTATGAGCTTTCTGGGTTAGAAAAGGTTTGTTTCTTTCCCAAGAGTTCTCTCATGGCTTCTTCTGTTAGGGCATGTGGGCTTATGCTGTGTGTGTGTGTGTGTGTGTGGACACATTACCCACTGGAAACTGTAGTGTGACTTTATCTGCTTTGTACCCACTCCATAGCACTAGCCATGATGAGGGCCCTTAAGGGGAAAAAATCAATTCCTCCAATGTGCTCCTCCCTGCAACAACATAACTAGGACCAAAAAATTTAAAAACTGAATAGATAATAATGAAACGCTCACAAGAAACAATCAAAATAACTGGCCCGAATAGATCAAATGTTGTATCCAACATAGTGCTAAGGAACTCCTTTCATCAGCGCATGGATTTAAGCTTGAGCATAATTTTCTACCTCTCCCCATCATGCCCACCTAAATCTGTTCTGGATTTTCCCCAACCCCCTGGAACAGATTTGGGGTGTGGGGGTGTGGGGCATGCAGGGGAGAGGACAAGGGGGAAGTTCCACTGGACAAGAGTAAATCTTTGCACTAATGGAACAACTGTATTGGGCTGTATTGGTCTTTTTCAGTGTTTCTGGTGGGCGACCATGCATGAGCAGTCGGTTGCATCTTGATGCCGTATCCTACAACATTTCTCTGATGAAAATAGGGATGTCCTATTCCATAGTAACAACAACTTACCTATTTATACTCCATTTGACTAGGTTGTCCCAGCCACTCTGGGAAGCTTCCAATGTATAGAAAAACATAAGACAAAAACTTCCCCATACAGGGCTGCTGTCAGATGTCTTCTAAAGGTTGCATAGTTACTTAGCTCCTTGGCTTGAAGATTGCGTAACTTTAGACCCTCCAACATTTCTCCAATGAAAATAGGGAAGTCCTAAGGAAAAGTGGGACATTCAGGGATCAAATCAGAAACCGGGATGGCTTCTGTAAATCTGGGACTGTCCCTGGAAAATACAGTAGAGACACTTGGAAGTTCTGCGATGGGTGACACATTGTGCAGGCCCTTCTTAACTACGCCTTTAGGTAAAGGTAAAGGACCCCTGGCAGTTAAGTCCATTTGCAGACAACTCTGGGGTTGCGGCGCTCATCTTGCTTTACCTAAAAAAACTTGGGCAGAGGCATTGCATGTGGTAGATTCATAGCCAGTGAAAATTTCCTTATCCATTAATGAACATCATCAACAAGTATCCTAAGTTTCTAGCAGTTGACGTGTGGTGGTAAACCACCCAATGATCAGTGATCGGTCTGATCTTCATATGAAGATGCGATTGGAAATGCATCGCAAGGGAGCACTGCAGCATGCTGATTCCTCCCTGATGCAAATAAAGTTGATTAAACTTTCACATTGTTGGTTCAAGATTACAAACAAAATCTCACTTTTAAACAAGGATGGGGGGATGTAGGGAAATGTCAGTTTCTTGATTGTGGGGTGCTGTGGAATCTTGCTGCTCAGGCACGTTGTCATCTAAGGCTCCTAAGGATTTGAACTATTTTCCCCAGCATGGTTGAAAGTCATTAGGACACCAGGGCAAACACCTGGGCTCAATGAAATCTATTAAACCTTGCCCTATTTGATGTCAACAAAAACATTGCCATTGATTTCACCAGGATCAGCATTTTACCTATTGACAGGTTGAAAATTAGTGCCTTGGATTCCTTCTTTTATTGCATAATTACGCATCAGCACCACCACCAGTTCAATCTCACCTCTATCAGTTGGCAAAATCTGCAGATGTGATTCGTCCCTGGCATGCCATTATAAACTGAACAACAAAGGCTACAATCAGATACCTGGCTACCTGGAAGCAGCCCTGGTGAAACTGATGGAGCTTATTACGGAGTAGACTTGCATAGGATTGTGGAGACACAATTACAGAGTGTTCATTTTATGAAAGAGTTTAATTACATTTTCCTTCCAAAGGGAGGATGTGGAAATTTCCCTTCCAAACACAACAGCATAAGCAAGACAAACAATATAAAAAAAAATCTAAGAATAAAAATGTTGCACTAAATATATCAGTTCAATACTGAAGAGAAAACCAATTCAACTAACACCAATAAAAATGTCATTCACAATAAATCAATTATATACCCCCTCATACACCCCAGCAGTCAATACACCAAACCATAGGGACATACCACTAAAGCAGACAAATCTACCAGACACTTAGTGAAGAGCATGACATAGCAATTGATGCAGTAATGGTACAGGATATTGAAAGTCACCGTATGCTGAAAGCCCCTTCTGTAAACCCTGACCATTCACCACAGAGGCAGAGCCTCTCTGCTGACAGCCCCTCTCCTCTCTTGCCAAATGAACAGCTTCCCAGATGCATTTGCATCTGCCAACGGTTGTGACTTTATAGCCCACTTCATCCATAACATCTATAACATAACAAGGCACACTTCATCCAGGCTGAGAGAACAGGCACCACAGTCTCAGCCAATGTACACATTTTAGAGTTTAAGGATTGGATCACAAAATTTGTAGCTGTGTGAGTGTTGTTGTTTAGCTGTGTTTTTATTCAGGTATTGATTGGGAATAGGGGAATAGGGGACGCGGGTGGCGCTGTGGGTTAAACCACAGAGCCCAGGACTTGCCAATCAGAAGGTCGGCGGTTCGAATCCCTGCGATGGGGTGAGCTCCCGTTGCTCGGTCCCTGCTCCTGCCAACCTAGCAGTTCCAAAGCATGTCAAAGTGCAAGTAGATAAATAGGTATCGCTCCGGCGGGATGGTAAACGGCGTTTCCGTGCGCTGCTGTGGTTCGCCAGAAGCGGCTTAGTCATGCTGGCCACATGACTCGGAAGCTGTACGCTGGCTCCCTCGGCCAATAAAGCGAGATGAGCGCCGCAACCCCAGAGTCGGCCACGACTGGACCTAATGGTCAGTTGTGGCCCAACCTATTGATTGGGAAAGTGCATATTTTGTAGGTTGCCCTGAATCCATGGCCTACCTGGCAGCAAGTCAGTATGTGCAGTCCAAAGCCCGGGGGTCAAGCCACACAAGCAAAGCCCAAAGCCCAAAGGTGAAACACAGTCCAAGGTCAATCCAAGTAGTCAAGTCTGTCAGGATGCAGTCCAGAGTCAAACCTGAAGCACAATCCTGTAGAGACCCAGGAGCATCCAAGCCAAGTTCCATCAACATGGGCAGCTGAGCAGACACAACACCTCAGCTCTGCTTCCCTTTTATACTTTGCATGCTATCTGCAGCTTCTGGGCTTGACGAGGCAGGTGACCCTCACCTGTTCCAAGCCCACTGCAGCTGAAGAATCACACACCTCCTCCCAGAGCTAGTGAGTCCCACCCTTGCCAGCTAGTGGGACTTTGCCTGCCTAAGCCTCCTAGAACACCCCTCCCACTGCTCCCTATGCCTCAGAGCCCATTGTGTTTGTGGAGACAGGGATCCCTCTGGCTCTGGTGATGGGTCCTGCTGCTCTGGTTCCTGTGCATTGACCCCCATCCCCTTGTCATCCTCTACCACTCTGTGAGTACTGCCTTCTCCACCCCCTGCTTGCCCCGGTGTGTCCCAGTCACTGGGATCCTCTTCCACCTCCCTGTTGTCCTGCCAGTTCATGACACAGAGTTTCCTGTGGAGAACAACTGGTTGCTAAACCACTCTGAGAACTGACGAACTGTAAGAGGAACAGGGCCCTCCTAACAACTCTCAGCATTCTTCCTCCTCCCCATCACCCTGCCTGACACTCTCTGAGGTCCAGGAGACCCACTGGCAGTCAGTGAGTTTGAGAGACTAATGGTCTGATTCGGTATAAGGCAGCTGTATCATGCCCTGGTGGGAGAAGTCAAAGCTGCACACTCTTTAATATAAGTAAAATATGAAGCAATATGAACTGCAGCAGCCAAGCCCACACTTCTTTCGTAGCACAGGCAGCATTTTGTTCATTGCAATAATGTAGCCAAGATACATGCACTTGAACTTTCCAGGCTGTGTTTCAGAATCGGCAGGAATGCTGCGTAAGCCACTGTGTGCAGCAGTGAAGAATGATCCCGGAGATCCTGTTTGCAAAATCACAGCCTCGGGCAGAGTGAAATGCCAGTTTAACACCCTGAATGGAAGAAATGGGAACTGAAAACAAAATGAGATCATCAGGAATACCAGGGTTTCTTTTTGGGACCATAAAAAAGGGTGGATGATGTGCCTGACAATTCAGCCAAATGAGACTCGACATCTTTTTCATCTTTATAATTTTTAATGCCTACGAGTTGATAAACGCTTGCGCTGCCAAGGTTAAAGCATCACTATTCCAAATATACTGCACTGTTTCAGCACACGCTATGGTTTTTACAAAAGCCCTCCTACAGTAAATCTACTTCTGCTTACTGCATGGTAACTATGAAAAGGCCACTAGCGATTATTACAGTCCTGTGCCAGGCATAATATTGCAAGCTAATGTTCTTTTCTTTTACAGGTGGAATTTTACAATGCTCATTGTTTTCACCTTTCCATGGATAGCTCACTTGTTTAGAACATGGTGCTGATGATGCCAAGGTTGCAGGTTCAATCCCTGTATGGGGCAGCTGCATATTTCTGCATTGCAGGGGGTTGGACTACATGACCCACAGGATCCCTTCCAACCCTACAATTCTAAGATTCTAAGGAAACATTGCGAAGATGGAATAAAGTATTGGCTGAATGCAGCCCAAATGTTGGGGAAACTGAACAAACTGCTGCTACATTCCACTATATTTCTGGAAGTGCCTTTTATATTGGGAGAAAGCTCCAATAAAATGAAGCCCAGAGCTGTTTTTTGCCCTGTAAGTAGAATTCTGCAGAACACCTGTTCTCTTCTTACTGGCATAATGTGGTTTGCATCACGTAAGTTGTTCTCTGGAGGTATGGTGAGCAGATGGTCCTGTTGTTTCAATGGGAGATGAACTAGTATATGGCCTTTGAGTCTCTCCATGATCTTGCTATTTTAAAATGCTGTCAAGAAATAAAGAACCGGCAAGCTTCTGTGATGAAGTGACCAGCAGTGACCTCAATAGACCAACGGCCTGACTGCCGGAGTCAGTGTCAGGCAGCTTTCTACCTTGTTGCTATGTAACAAATCAACTGATTGGGCTCAAAGAATGATAGCAGAGCTAGGTTTCTCTTTTTACATGCACCTCAAAAGGATTTTGCTTCTTAATTTTAATTTTCAAGATTTATTGCATATACATTCCCAGCGTGAAAGTATGGGGTAGTAGCCAACAAAACAAAATGCAAGGAGGTTTGGCTGTGCAATGGAACATTCCCACCCTCTCCTCTCCCTGCACGTTCCATAAATTTGCTCCGGGGGTGTGGGGGGTTGAAGGAGCCTCTGGAACAGATTTAGGGGTCATACTGGGGGTCACACAAGGAGAGGAAAGGGCAGGGAAGTTCCATTGTGCAGTTAAAAGCTCCTCGTGTTAGCAGAACTATTTTGTTGAGTACTACCTCTGGTTTATATTCATTATCCTTTCATAAATTTAAAGCGATTTTATTTTAGGAGAAAACTCCTCTACAAAATGTATCCAGAATACGAAACGAAACAAACGCCACTATTAGTATGAAATACCATTTAGGTACTTTAATCCACCATCTTAAAAAATAGCCAGCACCAAGACAACCACCAGCCCCTCATAAAGCTAAGAAAGCTATAAGCAAAACCAGACAGCCATATCATTTTCCTAGTCCACATTAAAATCGTAGCCTAAAGGCAGTGAGGAAGGAATAATGTTTCGAAGCCCTCTTAAACATTTCCAGGTGAAACAATATTTTATTATGTAGTTAGAGCATGAGTAAGTACCTAGTATTAATGATTAATTACTACATTGTCAAAGAGAGATCTGCCAAGTTTCCTTGAAGCACTTGGGTTTGATTTGATTTGCCATATTGATTTAAGTATTTCTACATAATTGGGCAGTGAATTGGGCTTTTAGGCCACGTAACAGTCAAACCATATAAGCCTGGTTCACTTTACATACATATGCGGACGTGTACGTGTTAAAAGCAAAACCGGCAAACACTGTGATAATGTGTCATTCACACTACATGTTCTTAAATAAGCCTATGAGTTTAGGATTCCTGGATAGGCCACTGCAGTTCATGGTCTCAGGTTGCATGGATGACCATTTTCCCTGCCAAAACGGTGTGTTCCTAAGCAGTGTTTTCCTCCTGGGAGGCAAAGCTTCTAAATCAAGTACTAAACATGTCAACCTTCATAGATGAGAAAGAAAACCAACCACTTTGAGAACCCGCAAAGCCCATTTCCAAGCTGCAACCAAAGCATTGTCATGGTTTTTATTAGTGGAGGGGAAAAACAGCATCACCATGGATGACACAATTGTAGTTTTGCCTGCTTTAATTCAGGATTTACTTCTATATTTATTGATAGGGATAAGTAGTTTTCAAAATGTGGCCATAAAGATTTATATGCATGGCTTAGCAACTGATATCCATAAATCCCATCAGTTGCCAAGTAAACATCCTCAAACTGCAAGTATATATATATATATATATATATATATATATATATATATATATACATATATTCTTTCTGCTCCATTTCTTGGTATGGGACTAGAATGTAAAACTTAATTTATTGAACATATAGCTGGGAGTTTATTAAGTTCTCCCTTCATGTTTTGTTTTATTTTTTAAAAAAAAGTTTTATGCAGCATGTTCCCCAGCCCTTCATTACACGTCCTCGCTTTTGAAAGCAAACGAGAGAGTTGTTAATAGAATATATGTCCATGGATAGCATTCAAAGATAGTGGGAGAGTTATTTATAGACCTTTGTTGTGTGACCAATAAAATGTGATAGATCTGTTTGATGCAAATGGTTGACTGCTTGCAGCTCTCCACTCGGAAGCGATGCGCTGGGCTGAGAATGTGGGGATTAGGGAAGGAGGTCGGCAGCATTTTAAACAAGTCTCACATATGGTAGAGGCATTTCACATGCTCACTTGGCTGAGCACTGCCATTTTGTGAATGCTGCTGGGAGCACACATGCTCCTTTTGTGAGATGCTTAAGGCCTTGTTCAAGCTGGACTTGTCTGTGTGTAGGAAGGGATACCTCATAGGAAGCTGCCTTCTACTGATTGGCCCATTTACCTCAGTGTTGTACACACTGACTGGCATAGGCACAAGCTCTAGGGGCTGAGTCACTTTTGGGGGCCCCCAATGTTTGTTCGTTTTTGTGGCCAGGCTCTCACTCAGTTCAGAGAACATTTGGCTCTGCCCCACAGCTCCTTGCAATGTCGTATGCGCAACATCAGGACATCACACAACATCATGCATGTGACGTCCGGTCATCACATCAGGGCCCCTCAATCATCTTGGGAAGAAGGTGCCTCAACTGACTGATTTTTCAGGGTTTCAGACTGGAGTCTCTCACAGCCCTACCTATAGGTGCTGGTGGCACTGTGGTCTAAATCACTGAGCCTCTTGGGCTTGCGGTTGAATCCATGTGACGGTTGGTGGTTCAAATCCCTGTGATAGGGTGAGCTCCCATTGCTCTGTCCCAGCTGCTGCCAACCTAGCAGTTCAAAAGCATGCCAGTGCAAGTAGATAAATAGGTACCGCTGCGGCGGGAAGGTAAATGGTGTTTCCGTGCACTCTGGTTTCCGTCACAGTGTTCCATTGTACCAGAAGCGGCTTAGTCATGTTGGCCATATGACCCAGAAAGCTGTCTGTGGACAAAAGTCGGCTCCCTTGGCTTAAATGCGAGATGAGCGCCGCAACCTCGTAGTCACCTTTGACTGGACCTAACTGTCATGGGGTCCTTTACCTTTTACCTATAGGTGCTGGGGATTGAACCTAGATTCTTCTGCTTCTAATACAAGAGTATTACCACTGAGCTATCTCCCTGAATTTGACTGAGTAAATGCGAAGAGAAAAAACTTGGAGATACCATAAACCAGATAATTCAGTATGTTCTTTGACTGCAGCTGAAGTCAAACCATATTTTCTTCTTGTATACAGAGCAAGCTGCCTAGGGATGTAGCATGACTTCATTTAGAGAGCCAGTGTGGTGTAGTGGTTAAGAGCGGTAGTCTCGTAATCTGGGGAACCGGGTTCGTGTCTCCGCTCCTCCACATGCAGCTGCTGGGTGACCTTGGGCCAGTCACACTTCTTTGAAGTCTCTCAGCCCCACTCACCTCACAGAGTGTTTGTTGTGGGGGAGGAAGGAAAAGGAGACTGTTAGCCGCTTTGAGACTCCTTAAAGGGAGTGAAAGGCGGGATATTAAATCCAAACTACTACTACTACTACTACTACTACTACTATTCTTCTTCTTCTTCTTCTTCTTCTTCTTCCTCTTCCAGGAAAATTCTGGGTAGACGTTTGTTAGAGATCCATAACAGATATTCTCCCGCAAAACAGGGGCCAAGTCATATAAGTGGTTTTCAAATGTTCTCCCTAGAAAACTTGATATTCCCAGATGGGAATATCAGCAATGGCAGATAAGCTTCCAGAAAAGATCGCTTATGCATAATTAGCATATTCTCCAGCAGCCCCAGAGAAGCATTGATCACTTTCCAGGATTCATTGGACACTTTCCAGGATGCCCTTAGAATGCATCCCAGAATCCTTTGCAGTTTGGAGGCAGAGCCCACACAAGGCATTGCAAAGAATAAATGCCCCCACCCCCGCAAGTCAAGATACATAGCTCTCCAGGCTAGCCAAGTTATTTTTTATTTTTATTGCAAAAATCACACAAGTGCCTTCCACTCAGTGTAAAAATACAACTAAAATCAATTAAAACACCTAACAATTTGCTGCCCCTTCAGGAGACCCAAAATCAGCTGCCTGAGGTGGATGTCTCACTTTGCCTAACAGTAGGGCTGGCCCTCTGTGAAGGAATCCATGAAGATGTTCAAGTCTTCTTCAGCAGATGAGAATGAAAAGAATTAATTCCCTAAGGGTAGCAAGTTTGAGAACCACTGAACTGGATGACCCAGGAAGTCCTTCTTTCAACCTTAATATTTTTTTAAAAAAATATTATTACTTAATATAATAAATGCTTTCAACAAACATTACAGGAGAAGAGTTCCTGCTTGTTTCAACTCTCATAGTGGAGGCATAACCTTTTGCATTAAACATCTGTTCCTTCCATTTACTCTTTGGCAGCAGTTCAAATATCTTCTGTAGAGGGCTCAGCTTAATGAACATATACAGGGATTATTTAAATGATGGGTTTTAATTAGCTCTTTGAATGGGTTCTTAAAAGAGCAAGCACAAAAATCACTCTCTCAGCTGGGATGCTTTAACATATTTTAAGAGAAACATGGCATAATTGCTGCCCTGTAAGGCAACCCTTTGCTGAATATAAATCTTGACGTGGCCACGAGTTCAAGTCATCAAAGCAGTTATTTGATTTAAGAATGTGCTTTCAAGATGGGTGCCTTTAGTTTTGCAAAAGGACCTGCTTCTTCGCTCGACAACCAAGCAGGTATTCTCCTCAGCAAACAAGTGGGTCTTCTTGGATGCTCTGCTTTCCTGCATCTTGTGCGAATGTGCACACTACATCAGAGCAGAGAAGGGTCATCGGGTCCAGTAATTGTAAGCAACCTGCTATGATTTTTACCTAGCGCCCATGAATTTGTCTGACAGGCTGCTTCCGTGAGGCAGTTTATTGTGGATTCAGTGCTGCGTCTGCATGCAAGTTTGGCCACCCGGAATCCTCCTCATCAAAATATCACCCTTTTCATCTGATCTACACCCTTCCTGTGGAAGATCTGATAAGTTTTTAAAATAGAAAAAGGTAAAAACCGTATTAAATGGCAAAAAAATGGCATTTTGATTAGGGCGGTGTTGTCACTGCAAAAGCTTTCGTGAACGTGAAACACCGAGTTTACAACAAACTGTTGTGTGGAACAGACTTGTTAAAAAATCACCACATCTCAGGGCAATAATGAGGTCCATTACATAATTATGTGTTACATGAAGAAGTTTTGCTTTGTCCTGAATCTGCCAGCAACCAATATCACTGGCACCAGACTAGTATCTTGAGAGAGGGGCACCCCTCCCCCAAAATTCACACTCTCTCCACTATTCATAATGTTATAAATCTCTGTCATGTGGTCCTCTCAGCTGCCTTTTCAAAGTCAAAATCCCTAAGTCTTTCATGACCTTTTCAATGACTCCAAGATCTGAGGGTTAAGGAAGTTTGCACCTCATTTATAAATTTATATACCTCACACCTCTCCAGATAGACAGATAGATAATATGTGCCTTATTTTGCATCTCCTTATGTTTTAATGTCATCTCCTAAATCTCTTGTGCAGTAGCAGAACGGAGAGCTAATAAATGTTGATATTGCAGAGTCCTTTGCACAACGGAATGACGAACAGTACGTGCCACATGCTTAAAGTTGCTTTATTTTCAGTTCAAAGTGGAGAAATTACAAACATGCATCTTGCCTCTGCGGGAGCAGAGAAGCAACCTTCCTTCTCCTCGGAATAACGAACACCGAGAGAAAAGTGAAAAACAGGAAACCAGTGTACGTCACATCCAGCTTCCCATTCCCGTGGGAAAACCCAACAGTACTCTGACTGTGGAATGTAAACATTGTCTTGTGACAAGCACTTTGCTGCACAGTGAAGAGAGCAGAAACCAACATCCTCCCCCTTTCCGTGAACATCACTGGGCAGCGTGTTCGTACAATATCAGTACAAACCCAACTTCTGTACATAGGTACAGTGTTGATCCCTTGATACAATCTTGGACAATACATCAGCAGGAATTTCATTACCTGGCATATAGGACACCGTTACGAGTCCCTTCTGAATATGTTCCCTAGCATGTTGCACCTTCAACTGCAAGTGCTTCGTGCTTTGCTTACAACCTTCCGAATTCAGCAAAGCCAAACATGCTTTGTTGTCCTGGTAAACCTGGATTGGACATTTGACAGGAATTTTCATGTCTTTGCACAATTGTAACAACCATTCACAATCCTTAAGTGAATAAGACAGTGCATTCAGTTCAGCTTCACAAGTACTTAAGCTAATTGTTGTTTGCTTCTTGCATGACCAATCAAATAGACCCTGATTGTACATGTAGCAAACTCCAGACGTACTTTTCCTGTCTGTAGTGTCACTTCCAAAACTTGCATCTGCAAAAATTTCAAGACCACCAGACTTCTGATTGTTAAATCTCAGTCTGTAATGCATAGTGCCTTTCAAATAGCGTGCTATGCGTTTCAGAGCTTTCCAATCCTTAACAGTAGGATTGTTGACTTGTCTGCTTAGCAAATTACAGCTAACAGCAATGTCAGGTCTTGAACATCTGGCAATGAAGTTTAGCTTGCCTAGCACACTTCTGTACAGTGTAGTGTCAGAAAATGCTTCTTCAGTGTCTTCTACCTGATAACCTGTTGTCATCGGTGTGTCTACAGGGTTAGCATCCATCAGGTTCAGTTTGCTTAACACATCAGCAATTTTCCGTGACTGGTGTACTAGAATGTTACCACTTTGATCTTTCTCTATTTCCAGAGATAGGTAGTTGTTTACCTCACCAAGATCTTTCATGTCAAAGTGCTCTTTCAGTTGAGCTAGGGCGTTATTGTACATTGTGACATCTTTCCAAAAGAATAAAATATCATCAACATAAAACAAACAATACAGCTTCTTTTGCCCCTCCTCTTTGACAAACACACATGGATCAGCTTTCCCTTGCTGAAAACCTAGAGAAAACAATGCTTCAGTGAGTTTTGTGTGCCAACACCGTGCACTTTGTTTGAGACCATAAAGGGACTTCTTCAGAGCACAAACAAATCCCTGTTTTACCTGTACGCCATCAGGTGGAAGCATATAAAGTGATTCACCTAGAGATCCGTACAAAAATGCTGTATTCACATCGTGGTGACTAATGTGTAGATTCTCCTCTGCAGCTAGCTTGAGCATAAGCCTAATGCTCTCATATCTCACCGTGGGTGAGTAAGTCTCGTGATAGTCTTCACCTGGTACCTGTGCAAAACCTCTGGCTACCAATCTGGCTTTGTGTCTGACTATCTTGCCATTTTGATCAGTCTTCGCTTTGAAGACCCATTTGCTTCCAAGCAGTTTCATTCCTGGAACTACTGGAACTAGCTCCCAAGTTTTGTTCCTTTCCAAGGAATCAAGCTCAGCCTTCATAGCATTTAACCATGGCTCAGCTTCCTTAGAATCCAAATCCTGGATTTCTTGGAAACTTGAAGGTTCAAATACCTTCTTGGAGCTTTTAACAGCTGCTACTGCTGTCTTAGCAAATTCATCAGCAAATCTCTTTGGAGGTCTGCCTTTTGTGGCTCTTTGTGACCTGCGAATTAGCCTTTGGTCTTCAACACTCTCCTCTTCCTTCTTGGGAGAAAAGTGACCTATTGTGAACAATGGTTCTTCCAATTCCTGATCAGAGCTTTCAGAGGGTCGCATAGAGGCTTTCACACTCTTGAAATCCTCTGAATCACCCGATTCAGTTTCAGACTCAGAATCAGAACCTTCATCAGTGGGTGTGGGTTGTTGTTGCTTATCCTCAGTCTCATCACTGTCATCAGGATAACATTGGAAAATTCCCACATTCTCCCCCCACTTGGCATTGTACTCAACACTTCTTGTGAGCTTAATTGTCTTAGAGTCAGTCATCATTATTCTGTAAGAACCTTTCTGATAACCTAGAAAGATACCATGCAAACCACGCTTGCCTAACTTGGAGCTTTGTGGTGAGTGAATCCACATGTCAGAACCAAAAATTTTCATGTGTTTGATGTATGGTTTCTTGCCAAACATCTTTTCATAGGGGGTACAACCAATCGCTGAAGATAACCTGCGATTGTAACTGTAAACAAAACACGAGAGAGCTTCGGCCCAATAACTCTCTGGAAGATTGGCATCATGCAGCAAGGTTTTTAACCCTTGAAGCAATGTTTGATTTGCCCTTTCGCAAAGCTCATTCTGCCATGGCGAGCGAGGACTGGACAAATCGTGTTGAATTCCTTTCTCAGTCAGAAAAGCTTCAAACTGCTGAGAAGTGAATTCTCCCCCGCGATCTGTGAAAAGAATTTTTATCTTCTTACCATGCACATTTTCCAACCAAGCACAGAATTCCTTGAACCTTGGAAAAGCCTCTGATTTCTGCTTGAGATTATACACGTAAATATACCTGGAAAACGCGTCAATGAGAACCATGAAGAACCTATTGCCACCCAAAGAGGGCGATAGTGGACCGACTAAATCAGCATGAACAATCTGGTATGGTTCTGTAGCTTGCCTACTAGACACCTTACCTTTCGCAGCCATTTTCACCTTGTTTGCTGCGCATGCCTTGCACTTCATGTGGTACCTGCAGGGTTTAATAGTCATACCTTCAACCAAGGTAGGCATTTTAGATACTGCCTCAAAATGCAAATGACCAAATTTCCTGTGAAAATCATGAATACATCCTGCATGCAAACTTTTGTTAGAACCTGCAATGCAACAAGTATCATTCTGCACAACATCATCATAATACAAAACAAACAAACGATCAACACATTCAGCATGCAATACATAATCGTCTTTCTTTGTGATGGTGCATTTCTTGTTCTTGAAGGAAACGTCAATGTTCCGTTCATTCAGCTGCATCACACTTAGAAGATTGTGTGTGGCATCTGGAACATACAGTACATCCTGTATCTCTAAGTCCAAACTGTGAAGAACAACAGTTCCGTAGCCTTGACTGGGGATCGTGTGGTCATCCGCCTGGTGAATCGCACCTTCCTGTGGTGTAAAAGACACGAACAGTCTCTTATCGTTGCACATGTGGTGGGTAGCTGCTGAATCAACAACGAAGAAAGATCTAGACGTCTTCTGGACCTTTGCAACCTTTGGAGTGAAGCGTGAGACCATTGCCTTGTGCTGCGTTGTCCTGGACACCGGACCTTTGCCTTTGCTTTGGCCTTTTCCACGCGATGAACTTCCGCTGCGCTGCTCTGTCTTGGCCCTGGGATATTTGCATTCCCTCTTCATATGGCCTAGACGTCCACACAAGTAGCATTTCACTGCCTTCAAAGCTTTGGCGCCCTCTGGTGGTTCCACTGCACTCTGGGATGACGTCTGTGAAGACTCCCCCTTACCCATGCAGCTAGCACCCCGGCGATCTGCTTCATTCTGGATCACGGCAGTAACATAGGCTACTGTGAGCTGAGCAGTTGGTTGAACAGCAATCTGAGTGGCAACGGACTCCCAACTTGGACCCAAAGAATGTAGTATCATGAAGGAATACACAGCCTCTGGAAAGTTGAGTCCTCTCTGTTGCAGCTCATGTCTCAGATTCTGCATCTCCATCAGATGTGTACGCACATCTCCACCTTCAGCAAGAGCCATGCCATGCAGCTTGGCATAGTAGTACATCGAGGAACCAGCTTCTGTCCTCAAGTGAGCCTCTCTTAAAGAGTTCCAAATTTCTTTGGCTGTGGTCTTTCCACGCAACAGACAGAGCTCTTCTGGGGATACTATCAACGTAAGTGTTCCCCGTGCTTTGGAATCCTTAGCATTCCATTGAGCTGTAATTGGAGCTGGGGGGTTGTCTGTAATAACATTAAACAGACCTTCTTTCCGCAGAATTGCCTCTGCATACTGCACCCACTCCGTGTAATTTTTCTTATTGAGCTTAGGAATCCCAAAAGCTTCAGCCAGCTTTGCTTCAGCCATCATTGCTGCTTTAAACGAGCTGCGTCACAGTATAGCAACTTCCAAAAGCACTTTTAAAAAGTACTTTCGCTTTCTCACAGCCATCCAAGCCTGTTAGCTTGTGCCTCATAGCCTTTATCGCGGCAAAACGCGGCTTTAAAAGTACAAAGTCCAGCCATAAAACCATAAACTAGAAACTGGCAGGCTGCCAGGCTGCTCCGGGCAGCATGAGCACATACCTTCATCAATCAAACTTGACGCGCAGAGCAGATAACGCCGATCCGTTCCTCTGTACCTCTGCCGGCATTCCTCAGTTTGATTTACGTCTTTCTGGGCCCGATAACCATAATGTTGATATTGCAGAGTCCTTTGCACAACGGAATGACGAACAGTACGTGCCACATGCTTAAAGTTGCTTTATTTTCAGTTCAAAGTGGAGAAATTACAAACATGCATCTTGCCTCTGCGGGAGCAGAGAAGCAACCTTCCTTCTCCTCGGAATAACGAACACCGAGAGAAAAGTGAAAAACAGGAAACCAGTGTACGTCACATCCAGCTTCCCATTCCCGTGGGAAAACCCAACAGTACTCTGACTGTGGAATGTAAACATTGTCTTGTGACAAGCACTTTGCTGCACAGTGAAGAGAGCAGAAACCAACAATATATGCTTATTTTGATGCTTGAAATGTCATAATACGTTTTAAAATGTTGCTAGTAGAAAACAATAACAAAACTGTATAATTTGCCAGCCCAACTGTTGCAGCTCTCACTCGACTTTATTTTTAACCACAATGTGCTGCTTTTGTAGATATGTGTTTTTTTAAAATATATATACAATAGTAACAATAACATTTAATCTGCCAGATATTTTCTGTTCCAGATCCACATAATCCAAAGCATATTTCATAGATGATGATGATGCTTAGGTTTTTATCCAATGTTGCTGTCCATTAGCACAGCAGACCTCCCCTTGTGCAAGTCCCTCATACAACCGCAGAATCTGCTCCAGAGAAATGGACTATCGGGAGCAGATTTTGAGGATGCACAAGCAGAGCAGAGCAACCAGCGACCAGCAGAAGGGAAAGAAACTGCAGTTTGGGAAATGGTGTGGCCATTTGATGAAGAAAAAAAAACCAAGGTAAAAAAATGTTTTAATTAACAAGTATGCCCTGTGACGTTTTAGAATGACATATCTAGCATTGTTCTAATAGGGGGAAATAACATTAAACAGGTCAAGTGTAGTTCCAGTCTGTTATCTCATCTGACTGGCATGTTGGCAGTAAGTGGAGACTCATACTAGGCTGCCATACAAGTCAGTTGTAGGAATTACTGAAATGAGGCCTGGATAACCCAATATAAGTACCAAGTGCTACTGCTGTTATAAAATACCTTTCCCAACCTTCTCAGGGTCCTAAAATGTTTTTTGTTTTGTTATTGTTCATTATTATTATTATTATTATTATTATTATTATTATTATTATTTAGAAAAGGGTTTTAAAACCTTGTTTTTATCCAACCCTTATTTTGCTGCTTTCAAGACTTCATGATATTTCTATCCTGTACAGTGGTACCTCAGGTTACATACGCTTCAGGTTACAGACTCCGCTCACCCAGAAATAGTACCTCAGGTTAAGAACTTTGCTTCAGGATAAGAACAGAAATCGTGTGGCGGCAGTGGGAGGCCCCATTAGCTAAAGTGGTGCTTCAGGTTAAGAACAGTTTCAGGTTAAGAAAGGACCTCCGGAACGAATTAAGTACATAACCAGAGGTACCACTGTATAGCAGAAGGAGAAACAGAGCTGGGCAAAGCAGTGTGAGTGTGTATTTAGGCCACCGGTTATTGATGTGCCTCATACCCACAAATGAAATTAAGCTCCTGTGCCAACCCTGAAACTTTTATACCCAGCATTCAAGCTCAGTGTGAGATTTCCAAGTGACATGGCCTTTCAGCAAAATCCCAATATGTTCACATTAGCGAAGATGATTTAGTTAAATGCAACCTTACTGCAATTGTCAGTCTCTTGGACAACCAATCCAGATCCACAACAATGTGCATTTCATTTTAAAGGAAGATAAAAAAAACATGCTGAGGTAAATTTTCCTAGTAACAGACTTCCAAGGCTTAATTCGAAAGGCTGAGCCCTGGGAATTTTCAGTGCTAGAGCTTAGTCCTGAAAGAAGGAAAGGCGTGATGAAAATGAAAGCTCCTGAACATGTGCAGAGTTCTTTCTGCTCTCAGTAGTGTAACCAATGTCTTTCCCTACAGATCTGATATCAGGGTTCTGGAATCAAAGGGCATAGCATTTTAAGCCTTCTGAGCTTTCCAGAAATTAATTGCCAGTTGTTTTCCTGCGCCTCAAGGACACTGTTTAATGCTGTAAGCCGTATCTGAGAAGACTGATGTGTTCCTGCTGCTTCTTACTTCTAATCATTCCGACTCAGTGATTCACTTTAAAAAGCTCCTCTCTTTTAAAAGATTTGAACAATCTTTTCAAAAACTTGCATCCATGAGATTCTTTGTGGGTTCAATTATGACCCTCATTTCTCCAATAAGATAATGTAACAGGATAAAAGGGTAATTTTAATGAAAAGAGCCGTGGAGATGACCCTGATAGACTTCCCAGTCCTCAGACAATGGCTGGATCTAGACACATCAAAGAAGCGTTTCAGTTAAACGCGTTGTAAATTTAAACCGAGAAATCCGGTAGGGAAAAATGGAACCCCACAGCGCCATCTGGTGTCACAGTGTTATATTGCATATACAACGCATATAGTAAATCGTTTTTTCATATATATTTTTCAGATAAAAATGAATGTATTGCCCAGAATGTTGTTTCTGTTTCAAACATTGCAAATTTTGGATAAAATGGATTGTTTCAAGAAGTAGCAGAGAGATATTTCTAGATTTGTCTGGCAGGGCAAGAAGCCTAGAATAAAATTTAAAATACTAACAGACGCAAAGGAAAGAGGTGGATTTGCCCTGCCAGACCTTAAACTTTATTATGAATCAGCAGCTTTTTGCTGGCTGAAAGAATGGCTGCTTTTGAAAAGACAGACATTTTGGATTTAGAAGGTTTTAATAATGTATTTGGATGGCATGCATATTTGTGGTATGATAAGGTCAAAGCACATAAAGCATTTAAAAATCATATTGTCAGGAAAGCATTGTTTAATGTCTGGATAAGATATAAGGACCTACTTGAAAATAAAACCCCAAGGTGGTTGTCACCGATGGAAGTGAAGGCTCAGAAAAAGCTCAATATGGAGGCCAAATGGCTGAAATATTGGGAAATTTTGGAACTTGTATTTTCATTTTCTCTTTTTTCTTTTTCTTCTTATTTTTGTAATATGTTGAAACTTTAATAAATATCTTTTAAATATATATATATATATATATATATATATATATATACTAAATCGTTTTTTCTTTACCAATCTAGCTGAGTCCATCTGCAAAAAAATGCCTGACTTTCCACTTTAAAGGGAAGCAAAACTGAATCCTGATGTTCTTGTTCTACTGGGAGGAGGAGGAACAATTCAAGTTATTGATTACTGGAAACCCAGCTCCTTGTGGCGTTCATACTGCTTGCATTTTATTACCAAATTAGCACTGTGCAATCTGAAGTACAGTTATTCTCCTTATGCTCTCCTTCTGATCAGTGGTGGTAAGTGGCCAGTGGCACTGGGTGGGTAGAAGGCAGGGAGACCGACAGCTGCTGGAGCCAATGACAGGTGGAATCAGAGCTCACTAATTTCTGGTTCATGGGGAAGAAGCAGACAGCCAGGGCTATACGTAAGTAGGCAGGTTCACCTTAGCATGGCAGGCATGTGATGCTGGTGCCATGTGCCACAGTGTTCACCTCCAGGTAGATGACATGTTTAGAACTTGGGAGCATCTGGGAATCTTTCGGCATGGGGCATGTGAAAGACCAATGCACAGATGCACTGTTGACCCACAACTGGTTGCTTTTGCACATGGTTCCAACTGCAAGAAGACCTTGAGCTGCAGCTTCTATTCTTGGGAAGTGACCAGCCACATAGATAAGCAAGAAGAGCAGCAAGAATGCCTTGTCAGTTTGCATTTTTTTTAAGTACAGAAAGTATTGATAGGATGTGTAGAGATATTTCCTATTCTACTTAATTCAAGAGGGTTCTGGAAGCTTCTCTGTGTGAAAGAAACAAGCAGAAGGTTCCTGATGTTTGTGTTATTCCTTCAGAGAAGCTGAATACAGCTGGTTTAAAGTGGTTCTGTTATCTCTCCCCAGTGCTTTTTTCTGGGGGGGACGCATACCCCTAAACATTTTGTGAATCTAAGTTTGGCCTCATTGAGGGGCAGTATTTCAATATGAGAGTACCCATAAACATTTTTTAAAATTTATTTTTAAAGCACTATCTCTTCCATCCAGGTCATGCTGACTATAATAGCCCAGAAGGAGCCTGGGTTTCACTTTCTGTCTCTCTTTCCTTCTGGTGTGGTGCTCTGTATACAGTGTTCAGGTTTAGTCTTATTGTAGTCTGCTGCAACTGGGTTTCTTATGGACAGTGCCAATGCTGAATGTGTTGGATTTGGGGGCATTATGCTCATTTGCCTTAGGAAGCAGTAAAGCTCTGCTGGATGAAATACAGTTGCCTCTGGTCCATTTTTTTGGGGGGGGAATCTTGCAGTGTGTTTAAGCTTTTACTCTGCTAACTATATGCTGGAATCTGCTCTGGATCAATACTGAGTAGAATTGCATGACATGCCTCTGATCACATTTTCCCCCCCCAAAAAAAGTTGTTTTTATTAAAGGATTTTCATAGTTAACATAGCAAGGGGAGGGTATCCACAATATACAAAATATTACTGCAAGACCTTGCAAAATCCCCCACCGCAATCTAAGACCAATGGGAGCATGATATACCATATTTACTCAAGTCTATTGTGCCACCAAATCTAATGCGCCCCTCAGTTTTCAGAACCTTGAAACCAAAAATGCATTTGCTGGTGAATGTAAACGTGCCATCAAATCTAATGTGTACTTTAATTTTTGCAATGCAATTTGGCCAAAAAAATGTGTGCATTAGATTTGAGTAAATATGAAATAAACCCTACCCAATGGTCTAAACTGTGTTCTAAACCACCCTTTAAGTCCATCTCAACCAAAAGAAGGGAACTCAATTTGAAACTAATTTATAGACGGTACCTAATACCTCGGAAGCTGATGCTGATGCACCCAGAAACCTCTGATTGCATTTATAAACCCAACCCAAATGCTATATTTGTAAAATAAATAAATAAACAAATAAATGTTAGCATTAGCCATGCATTAGAAGTTATTTGTGGATGGGAAGGACTGTTTTTTAAATCTGCAAAAGCAGTAGAACAAAAACCTTTTCTAATAGAGTAGCCTTTATTATTAAACTCTTATCTGTAATTATGTTCCCACTAATTAAAACTTTTACAGCTTTGGTTCCCTATCATGCACCCAACTTACTTGCCATCAATATTTTTAACTATGAACCGTCAGAACCTACCACTCTTTTCTCATTTGGCCTTATATAAAAGGGTATTGATTGCTCCCTTCCCAGTACTCTGTACAATTAAATACATTAATAGGAAAGTAACATATAATAATGTGAAGAAAATTAGGTCTTGCTTCAGCGGCAAAATGCACTTGTGACACCACAAAGATTCTTCAGACTGCAGAGTGACGAAGCTCTTTTCGCAAATAAACCACAATACGTGCGCAGTCCAACACATTTGGAGCTGATCAATGACATGTTGTTTATATTTCCATGACAATTCACTGTTCAGCAAAATACTGTAATCTAAAATGAACAGTTTACTGCTCTGTTTGAATGTCAGCTTGTATTTAATTGGCCATCATTTCACTCTTATTGAAACGTCCAAACATGCCAACCACTTTCTTCCTTTCCTTTTTTCAGCGAGATAGGAAGCCATTATTTCTGGGTCTTATTACGTGGGAGCATATCCAAAGCTGAACGACACCAGACACATCAGTCTAATCCTTTCTTTCCCCCTCTTTCTCTGGAGATATGAACTTGCCTTGTGCAGAGTTGGACCACTGGTCCAACTAGCCCAACTAGCTGAACTGAATCTTCCCTTACTGGCAGCAGCTCCTAAAGATCTAATGCAGAGGGCTTCCCAAGTTCTGCTGTCCAAGATCCCTTGTGTAATTTATGTGCTCTGCTGCTGAAGAACAGGCTTTCTGAAGCAGGACATCCATTTGCAATGACCTTCCACTTCATATCAGAGAGAGAGAGAGAGAGAGAGAGAGAGAGAGAATAGCCATGGTGCAATCCAAGTTGGTACAGACAGATGTGGTTGACGGCTTCCCCATGCAAGTTACAAGAGGAGGGAGGGGCAAGGCTGAAGGGAGCTCAGCATGGCAGAGGCGATATGACACTCCTGTGATTGGAGAGTGTTGGGTGGGTTGGTGGCATTCTAGGCTAGCCTTGCAGCTCTCATTAAGCAAAGTTCTTATAAGGCAGTGTATTTCTTTATTGCCAACAAAGGTCCGTATAGTTAAAGCTATGGTTTTCCCAGTAGTGATGTATGGAAGTGAGAGCTGGACCATAAAGAAGGCTGATCGCCAAAGAATTGATGCTTTTGAATCATGGTGCTGAAGGAGACTCTTGAGAGTCCCATGGACTGCAAGAAGATCAAACCTATCCATTCTGAAGGAAATCAGCCCTGAGTGCTCACTGGAAGGACAGATCCTGAAGCTGAGACTCCAATACTTTGGCCACCTCATGAGAAGAGAAGACTCCCTGGAAAAGACCCTGATGTTGGGAAAGATGGAGGGCACAAGGAGAAGGAGATGACAGAGGATGAGATGGTTGGATAGTGTTCTCGAAGCTACCAGCATGAATTTGACCAAACTGCGGGAGGCAGTGGAAGACAGGAGTGCCTGGCGTGCTCTGGTCCATGGGGTAACGAAGAGTCAGACACGACTAAACGACTAAACAACAACAGCAACAACATTTCTTTATTAAATTTGCATCCTGCCCTTTCCTTCCAAAGGGCAGCAATTAGGAAGGAAACAAAACAATTAGGATAACAACAAAACATCTTGAAAAGAATTGCAATTCTGGCCAGGAAAGATCTCAACTTCAAAGTCTTGTTGGAAGAGGAAGGTCTTCAGCAGGTGCTGCAAAGACAAGAGATGGTACCTGTCTAACATTTAAGGAGAGGGACTTCCAAAGGGGTAAGTGCCACAAACACTAAAGGCCCACTTCCTGTATAGTGTGGAATGCCTCGTGTGGAAAATGGCGCCTGTTGGAGGTGTTCATCTGCAGTGATTGATTGAGTATATAAGGAATATATAAGTTTGGAGATTGGCTGGCTTCTGAAAGTTTGTTTTGACTCACAGATCGGCACAAATCACTACAAATCATTTCAGGTCAACCTAATCCACCTGCTTATTAGCAATTTGTAGCTGCTTCCATTTGATCTGGACAGGGCAGAAATTGGCCTCAATCAGCGCTGTTTGGTTCAGAATTTGGCAGAATTTGGCTGACTGCAATTGATGGCTCCTGCTTCAGGAAAACATTCCACGGCAGAGGAGCAAATTCAGGAGTTGTTCACTTTCCCTGCCCTCCTGTCATGCCGCCTGCAACTGATGTCAAAATGATGTAAATCCAAAGACAGTCATGAGTGACCCGTCAGACTGGATGTGAGTGTGATACAAAATGAAGCAGACAGAAAGTCAACCTGTTTAAATATATATACTGGATATCAAATTCGTGAAAAATGCTAATGGGTGACTTTCAAAAATTGTTTATGGTCATGGTGTTCTAACCACAGCTCAAGCTCTTGAGTTGAAGTTAGAGAATGTTGACAAGTCTAAATGATTTCAGCAGACATTAAAGTGCTTTAAAGATGAATGACTTAATTTGCTGGGACAAGGCAGTTCAGTTAATAGCACTTGTGTGTGTTTCTCCCCCCTCTCTTTCTCTTTTTTTCCCTTTTCACCTCTGCTGTTCAAGTTTGAATAGGTAGCTCAGAGGTTATAAGGTTGTAGAGGCTATTACCAATGGAAGCCTTCCTGCTGTTGTGAAAATATTCAAAGGGGAGAATGTTAACACCATTAACTTACTAATAAACAGTGCTTATTTTTATATGTCATGGCATTATAAGCTGAAAATGGGGGTGAGGCAGGGGTTGTGGCATTTTGTTGGGCACTTAATGTGTACTTCAGTAGCTTTTGCCACAAAAGTAGCACAAAGCTCTTAAGGAGTACAGGATTCAGCCCTGACACATCTCCATGTACGAAGCCAACTCACATGCCAAGATTATATACTGAAAATTCAAACATGAACCATCACCTCCCTGCACCTTGTTCCTTGGGCTGTTCTCATTCGTTTTCACACAGGGATGGTGACAAATTAATTCAGTTCACACTCAAAAGCAATCTACCTAACTTGCACAAGAACTGAAATACAACCTTCCTCTGAAATTCACAAATTCTCCGAATTTTGCAGTGCAAATCCCCAGCCGAATCATGTGCGCAATGATACATATACCAGGGTCCATTCTGCACAAACACATTTGCCTTGGTAAAAGTAAAACAAACAAACAAAAATCATAGGGAAAATGCTTTGCAAAGATATGTACACGAAGCAAACAATGTGCATGTTAGAAAATTGCACCGAAATGCTGGTGAATATTCATGAGGACTTATTTTTAAGAAAGGTCAAACTGATGTATGAATGTGAAGGACTGAACTGAAGATATGAAAAATATAGACCTGAGGAAAATGTAAATTATCTTCGCCCACCCCTGTCCCCACTACAGACTAAAGTCTAGCTGAAGGGAAGGGAGGGCAAGGGACCACGAGGGGATTCATGCTTTTAGTGTTCAGGGGGAGGGAGGTATTTTAGGATAACTGCATTGAAGAAACATTTCAAAACACTGCCATGTGGGCTGTGGTAAGCCCACCGAGACTCCTTTGCAGAGCTGCCACCTTTCTGGCTTGGGCTGATGTGGAAGCCACCTGACATTAAGATCCACATGGAGGGAGACCTTGCCAGTATCCGCTACAATATGTATCGGGCCACCCCTGCCACCAGGCACCTAGCAGGTTTGCTGCTGTATGCTTTCAAAGCCCAACATATGTTGAAGGGAGGCGGGCGGGATCTCATCATTCTGCACTTCAAAAGACTTGCAAGCCAGGCACCCTGCCTATCCCTTTCATTGTGTTCTTAGCCATTCAGCTCTTGTGCCTCCTGTACTCTTCCTCAGAAACTCACCCTTTGCCTCCTTCTTCCCAAATGGGATCTATGTGGGACGCTGCTTTCTACAAATGGAGAAGGTTGTGGGGGCCTGGGGAGGAATAGTACATGCAACGGCTTCATCCCGCTCCTCCTCCTGCCTAAAAGGGCAAATGGCCCACCCTGTGGAATGCCCTCCCATCAGATCTCAAGGAAATAACTATCTGACTTTTAGAAGGCATCTGAAGGCAGCCCTGTTTAGGGAAGTTTTTAATGTCTGATGTTTTATTGTATTTTAAATATTTTGTTGGAAGCTGCCCAAAGTGGCTGGGGAAACCCAGTCAGATGGGCGGGGTATTATTATTATTATTATTATTATTATTATTATTATTATTATTAGTATGTGCAGCTGTTATTTTAAGGCCACCAGAGGACCTCCAGCAAAAGAGACTCAAGTCACTGACTTGGAACTTAGGAGGAAGGTTGAAAGGTTGATTATTGGGTTAATTGTACTCCACACAACGAGCACAGTTGTTTTGCAGAGTGGTCATGGTCAAGAGTGATGGGAGCTGTAGTGGTGCAGGTTTGTCATGCATTGCAGCTCCATGCTTGCTGAATTTCCTGCACCTCAATGCAGGGAGAGAAGGACAGTGACCCCAGTTGCTTTTTTTTAATCCTTGGGACCAAACTACTGCAAAAAAATAGCCGCAGGCCCTTATATTTTTTTTTTTTTTATAATCATATTTATTAAAATTTCCAATAATAACAGAATAGAAAAGATAAAAAAGATAAAGAAGAAAAAGAAAAAGAGAGACTAGTTTAGACCCTTCTTTTCATAGCCTTCTTTCTGGGACTTCCTCCTTCCCCTCCCGACTGTATTCCCCTTTCCCTAAGTTGGTTCCACAAGTTCTCATCCCCAAATTTAAGCCTAATATATTTTACTCATAAACCAATTTAAATTTACACAATCTTAACATCACTCCTCGTCTTATAATAAAACAAAATTTTCCCCCCAAGATCAGCTCTCATTCCTTCCACGAGTTCCCCCTTTCTAAAAAAAGAAAAAACGAAAACATATAGGATCAAAGTTATAAAGGATATAAGATAGAATATATAGAAAAGTTCAAAAAAATTGGTTACAAAGCCTTTGGATTCTAGGATTCCCCCTCCCTTCCCCGGTTTTGATTCCCCATGTCCATTTGTCTATATGTTGTCGGCCTGGAGATCTTAAATCCACAGCCAAATTTTTCTCAGTCCATCTTGCCGGTTTCTTCAGATTTGGTTGTTTTAATAATATTTAACTTCATAAATCCAGTCTAATAGAGGCCTTTAATTTTCCTTAATCTTTTGTTGCTCCTCCCGTTGTTCTTTCCGTGTCGTATTTAATCATTCACTCTTTTATTTCTTGTTTTCTCAGGTTTCTGTCTTGTTCAGCTGTCAAAACATTCTTGTTTCAAAACTTAGTGTCTCTACAGAGGTTTGTTATTCAGGGACAAAGACTTACGTCCAGTTCCTTTCTTGCTTCAATAGAAGATTCTATTGTATTATGGTCACCTCTGTAGACAAAATAATATTTTAGTTCTGCAGCTTTCCCAGGAGATAAGACCTATGCACATCCCAGAGTAGTTTTCCACATACGACACTTGTAATGTCCCGAAACCCCTCTAGGGGGGTTGCAATAACTTTGTATCCTCTAGTCCAAAAGTCAAATTGTTGTTTCTTTTTCCCGACAGTTTATATCCATATTTATATCAAATTGTAACAAAATTAACCAGCAAAAAACTTGTAGCAAAGTCCTCTTTATATTTTCCAGCTTTGACAGCTCCTTTGACAGCTGTCAAATTCTCCATCTCTCTTCGCCAGGTTCTCCGAATCGCCCCGGTTCCCAGGGGGGGGTTGCCTTTTTCCTCTCACCCTCGACTCTTCTCCTCCAGCACAGTTCTTATAATTCACATCGTGGAGTTAGTAATTTTTGTCATCAATTAACTTCTAAATCGATCTTGGTTTCTCAGTCCTTGTTTTAGCATGTTTACAATCAGGGAGGGGACTGACTTCCTTTTTGGATCCCCTCCCGCTCGTGCCAGATCCGGAAAAATTTTTCTTTTTTCCTCCTTTTATACCCGGTTGCCCAATTACTCACGGGTTGTTGTTAATTGTCCGAATTTCCTTTGGAAGAAGCCAGCGCTCTCCGCCGGATGGCATGCGGCTGCACCCGGCAGGGGAAGCGGAGGACTCAAAGCACCACGCCACTCCCCGGCGCCCGATCCGTAGCCTTTAAAAAGGCTCCTTCACGAGCCGGGAGGGCGATAACGGTGCCAGCCGAGTCACCATGTCCACGGGATCCGTTCCCGTGGTTTTTAAGGGTCCCCGCGTCGCCGGCGCGGTAGGACCCGACCCCTGCCGAGCCGACTCCCTCCGGAGCTCGGAGGGAGTCCGCCATTCGGCGATGGCGCTAACCCGGAAGTCCAAAATAGCCGCAGGCCCTTATAAAACCATTGACGGGTCAATGTGTGCTTTAAACTGCTGAATAGCCTCCATCAAGGTTTAACTCTGTCTTTATCAGCACCTGTTACTTAGCATATCAAATCTTTAACGCCATGGAAAGAACTTCCAATTGCATAGATTCCCCCCCACACACACATTTTACTATTCACATAAAGAAAAGGCATTTTCAGCATTTCCCCCTCCCCCTCCCTTCATAAGCAACTAGCACACGAAATACCACAAAGCGCTTTGTATTACTTTGGATCCTGCTTTCCGTGCCAGCCTAGGAGGCTGGACTGCACACATAAAACGCCACTTCAGAGCCTTCCTCTGGCCTAATAAAGTTAAGTGGCTCCATCAGCTAATGGGAGACTGTTGAGAGGGAACGGTTCAGCAAAGCTGAAAAGGGAAGGAATTGTACACCAAGGTGATTTGTTCAGAAGACGTAGTGGCTGTCTTTTTTCACAGCATCTTTTTTTTAAAAACCCACACGCCTTAGTGAGTGGCTTGTCACCCACATAACCCTTTATATTATGGAATGAATTGGTCCAAGTAGGGAGACAGGCATGTGAGGAGCATTCTATTGGAAATGGCTAAGAGATGTGGTACAATTGGGCATTTTACAAAGTCCGTCAAATGGAAATCAACCCATAAAATTATATTCTATACCCAGAAGGAGATGTGACTGAAGCATATTAAAAAGGCAAAAGAAACGGTGGAGTAAACGAAAGGAGGGCAGCCTGACCTAGATCACAGGATTGTGGTGAGGATAAAGTTGGGGGTGGGGAGGGAACCATGTATGCCACTTTGAATTTGTTTGAGGAAAGGTGGGGGTATAAATGTAATGATGATGAAACACGTATGCATTGCAATTAATTCAGAGAGAACACTTTTCAGATCAGCCTGTCTTTACATCTGCAGTGAACCTGTTCATGGCAAGGAGCCAGAAGCTGCAGAATAAAAATCCAGGTTGGTTTCCACCCCATAAAACTTTAATTCTAGCCCCAAGCTGATGGAGATATAACTATTTGTTTCTTCACCAGTGATTGTTCCCACACCTGAATAGCCTGGTAGATAGCATTTATGTGATGCTGTCACAAGGCATCTGCTTTCACAGCAATGTATCGCATTAATCTACCTTGCGAAAACAAACTCCTAACTCTCTTCATTCACTGATGTACATTCAACATGTGCTCTTGCATCAATATGGTCTCATTTAAAAAACAACAACTGCACAAACACTTCTAAAGCTCCCCCCTTCCAAGGCTGAAAGACAGTTGAATGTTGTCTGTACATGCAGTGATTTTCACCTTTCTGGCAAATGAGGAATTAATGTGAATACATGAAAAAGCACCAATGGTGTGATCTTTGCCTCTTCAACTTTCATAGCAATACAGTGGTGCCTCGCAAGACGAAAAGAATCTGTTCTGTGATTCTCTTCGTCTAGCGGTTTTTTTTCGTCTTGCGAAGCAAGCCCATTGAAGGATTAGCGGATTAGCGCTATTAGCGCTATTAGAGGCTTGTAGAGGTTTTTAGCGGCTTATCTGCTGACCAGATCAGCTGATAAGTGGCTTAGCGCTATTAGCAGCTTATCTGCTGATCGGATCAGCTGATAAGCGGCTTAGCGCTATTAGCACTATTAGCGGCTTTTAGCTGCTTTTAGCGGCTTATCTGCGGATCGGATCAGCTGATAAGCGGCTTAGCGGCTTAGAAAAAGGGGGGAAGGGAAAAAAACCCAGCAGGAACTCGCAAGACATTGTCGTCTTGCGAAGCAAGCCCATAGGAGATTTGTTTTGCGAAGCACCTCCAAAACGGAAAACTCTTTCGTCTAGCGAGTTTTCCGTCTTGCGAGGCATTCGTCTTGCGGGGCACCACTGTATGTGTAGTATTGCTGGATCTAAAGAAGCTTCCCCCAGCTTTCAGATATTTGGGACTGCAACTCCAGTCATCTCCAGCCACACTGTCTTGGGCTGATGAGAGTTGTAGTCTAAAATAATAATTGGTGGCGGCTGTAGCATTTTGTGATGGGGGGCCATCATTTTGAAGCCAACTTGTTCACAGCTACATTGAGCAACATTGGTCATGTCAGAATGACTGACAGTGGCTTGGATCCAAAGAACTACGAGCAGAAGGAGAATGGGTACAAGTGCTGTTCCTTGAGCAATCGCTACCATAAGATGTCTCCCTGTGCAGCATCATAGTGTGTTGAGGGTTGTGGCATGGCATGCTTAGATGTATTGGTACTTCCCTCATCACACACCTGGCTTGAACATCTGGTGATGACATATAGCAGGATGTACACACACCCCAAAATGCTATAGCCGCCAGAGTGTGGAATGAAGACAAGATGAAAACTGTCTTGGTATAGCATATGTCCAACCAACAACAAGACCCCCAAATGTATGACTACTTGCAATATGTTTCATCATACAAACAAATGAGAACAGGGCAGTGAAAAACAGCACATGATGAAACAACTGGCTATAGATCAATTTCAACACGTAAGTCTTTTTCAAATATGTCCCAGTTAGTCCTAAGTCCTCGGGAAAGAAAGAAAACAATTGTCTTTGAGGAATGTAGTCAAATGTTTCCTAGTTTATTATCCTTTAGCTGCTCTGTATTTTATTACTGATTATTCTGTTTCCATGTGCTTTTTCATTGAAGCCTATCACAAGTATACTGTTAAACCTGTCGGTCTTATTGTTGGTAGTGAATGTTACATAGGGACCTTAATTTCATATCATAATTTCATATCCTTTGTATAAGGCATGCAGAAGAGGCAGATCAAAACAGAGGACTCCATCCCATGGCTTCCCATTTTCAGACGCAAGTCTTACTGAAGATAATGCACTCAAATAAACCAAACAACCTTAGCTTTTAAAGTCATTCCATCCAATTGTAAATCTATATGTTGTGATGCAGGGTTGCCAGGAAAACCTAATGGATGTCATCAATAAAGTCCTATAAATAGATCAAATGAAACTATGAATCAAAGAGTAAACAGAAAGTCTTGTGACATCAGGCTTGCTTCACTGAATATTAGCACTATAGCAACAAGGTTTTCCTAGGACTCTTGCAGTATGATTCTCTACAGGTTTACTCAGTCCCACTTGTTTCAAAGAGACATCATCCCAAGTAATTGTAGAGAGAGCCTGAAACACTGACCCCTTAGGGCAAATAGAGCACTACTCCAGCAACCTTCATCTGCCCTCATCCAGCCCCCACATTACACCTTCTTACTTATAACAAGTCCAGGGAGTGGTAATGCCATCATCTTCCACCTCTTTAGCCTCAGTGCTGCCCTTGTAGAACTCTGTGGGGAGGAGGAATTAGTTGGCTCCATCTGTCATTGGCTGTGGCTCCACCTACTGCCGGGCCTCCGGCTTTCCACCCTACGTGTCCCAATAGTGAGAAGTGGGTGGAGCTGTGGTCTAAACCACTGAGCCTCTTGGGCTTGCCGATCATAATGTCAGCAGATCGAATCGGCACAATAGGGTGAGCTCCCGATGCTTTGTCCCAGCTCCTGACAACCTAGCAGCTCAAAAGCATATCAGCACAAGTAGATAAATAGGTACCACTGTGGTGGTATGGCAAAAGGCATTTCCATGCACTCTGGCACTCATCACAGTGCTCTGTGCGCCAGAAGCGGTTTAGTCATGCTGGTCACAGGACCCGGAAAGCTGCTGCAGAAAAACACTGGCTCCCTCGGCTTGAAAAACAGAGATGAGTGCCACACCCCATAGTTGAATTTGACTGGACTTAACTGTCCAGAGGTCCTTTACCTTTACCTATGGGTCCCAATAGATACCAACCACCACGGCCTGCAACTTTAAATTCATTAGTCATACCTAGTATGCCAAAACACCTAAAGCTGGGTTTCCCAAACTTGGATCTCCATCTGTTTTTGGACTACAATCTCCATCATCCCTGACCACCGGTCCTGCTAGCTAGGGATGATGGGAGTTGTAGTCCGACAACAGCCGGAGACCCAAGTTTGAGAAACCCTGATCTAAAGGAACCCTGCTTGCGATATGTACATTTATAAGAAGGTGCAAAATTAATTCTTCTTTTCAGTCATTGCCCCTTGAATATCTAAAAAAGTGTTCCATCTAGCATAAGGTTACCAGAATGAATCTGGGGACAATTTTCAACTTCAGTAGGAATGATAGAATTTTGTATAGGGACTGATTTGTAAATCCGGGGACTGTCCCCAGGAAACAGGGACATCTGGTAACCTTAATCTAGCAGGAACTCTTGACTGACATTGTTTCCACTTTCCCTCACTCTTTATAAGCACAATTAACTTTCTGAGCTCGTACTCCTTGGTAAAGGGTTACTCTTGCCTACTTATTATTCAATATTTCCCCTATAAACATTCATTAAAAGGATGATACGGAGACCAAACTTAGTATTCAAGCTGGAAAATAAAGATCAGGAACTAATGAACTCCTTTAGAGTTTCCACTTTCTGAAAAACACCCTTGGCAATAAAGAATGAATAAAGAAAAGCAGTAAATTGCACTGATTATGTTATATCAGCAAAATTGCTTCTGAAAATGTCTTCCATGAAGCATAGCTAGCAAGCTAAGTTAACGAACTACTCCCTGGAGGTATCTTTTGTTATATGTGGGCTCAGTCCCGCTGGAGACTGCTGTAGCACATCCCCCCATTCATTTGAGGAAAGGGGACAGCAGAGCAGCAGGGGCTGATAGATTGAGCCCACTTGTCAAGCAAAAAAAGGCTCCAGGAGCATCATGAGCCCAGTGGGCTGCTGCCTTCTTATGACCTAACTTTCAGTTATTTTAAATATTCAGGGGGGAATACAGTGACTGCTTCTCAAAGAGGACTGAGACTGAAACAAACCCTCTTCCATTTCAGTTTTTGGGTCAGAAGTAGTACCTCTGAAGAGTTTCTCCCCAAAAGCTTCCTGTCGGCATATTCACCCCCTCTAAAGAATCTTCTTCACTGCTATAGTTTCTCCTGTCTGTTGTTGCTTTGACACTATCTTTGGATCACATACCGAGCAGCATGTCAATGAGGACACTGGGTAGCCAATCATATGCTGCTTTGTAATGATGCCACAGAGGGCAAATGAAGCCAACTGAATGTAAGGGAACTGCTTCAGGTTGAACACACAATGAAAGGGATGACATCACAACACGGCATGGCCAATCAGAATTGCCTCTGTGCCAGTGTCATGGAAAGCAAAGAAAGTCATTTCAGAATAAGGACTATGCTTCAGTGCGTTTGAAGGAATGAGTAAAAAAACCATAGCCTTTTGATGCTCCTGAAAATGTTTGTGAACAAGCGGCAATGCTTCTGGCTTACATGGATTCACAACGGGAGGTTTCTTTTGAAAAAGAGGACTGGAGACAGCATCCTGGTAATGTTCTACAACTATAGATTCCATTTGAGACTAAGGGAAAATGAAATGTTCTCATTAGAAGCAATTTTGAACATACGACGAGCCAAAGTGCAAACGAATTTTGCATGGTCTGAACTACCTAGTTACCAAGCAGCCTTTTGCATATTACATTTTTCAGAGTTCATCTATTTTAAACTGCCCTATACATACTTGAAAATGAGTGATGCAGTGCCATGCTTTGCAGCAATTTATCTGATGGCATGTGCTAAATTACTTAGATTGGCTAAAACCAGTTAGCGCGTTGTTAGGCGTAATACATCATAATGTACCCAGGAACTTTCAGAGAGGGTAAAAGCTGATGAAGATTGAATGTGTTTCAAGCATTTCAAATCCCTTGAAACAAAACAGAAATTAGTGTCAAAGAATGCTTATTTAAGAGTTGATGCAAGCCAACAGGCCTAGTTAGCAACATACATATTGACACTCCAGTCCTAAATACACTGCCAACAATCCAGCACAGAGCTATAGACAAGCACAAAACCCATCAATTTAGACTCGAAGTGCCTGAAAGCAACCATGGCTATTATGTGGAAGTACAATTCACTGCCTTTGCTGAAACCTACTTCCAAGGAGGGATGCTACAGATTGTGGCCTATGTAACACCATTGTGGCATTTGCCTCCTAGGTGACATCATGCTGGGTCATAAGGAAAGGGTTAAATGAGTATGAAGTGATTGGCCAGTGGGAGCCCACAGGAGGAGTTAGAGTTACAGTGGTGCCTCGCAAGATGAAATTAATCCATTCCACGAGTCTCTTCGTCTAGCGGTTTTTTCGTCTTGCGAAGCAACCCTATTAGCGGCTTAGCGGATTAGCGCTATTAGCAGTTTAGCGGCTATTAAAGGGTTAGTGGCTATTAAAG